>NC_133166.1:60395000-61645000 GCF_040802235.1 Manis javanica
TTTGCTAATTATAGTTGGTTCAATTGATTAACTGAATTCATGGATGCTTGCCTAAACAATTTTTTTACCAATTTCTCCAGTGCTAAATTGTCAGATACTTTTTATACAAAATCCACAATTTCACCTCAAACTCAGGTTTTAGTCTTTTAGTCCATAGATGGAAAACATTTCAATAAATAATTCTAAAATACTTTGGTAATTAATGAATTGATTTAAGCAAATTGTAAATATTCCCCTCTTCCTTGACCATCAGTATCTTATTATTATAGATTCATCAATTTAAAAAACAGCTAATGAAAGAATTTATTTCCTCAGTTTCTAGGGCAGTCTACACTCTAGATAAATCTATTAGAAATGCAGCATGATCATTCTATTGAGATATTAATAACTATGCATTATTTGCTTTTCCTGAATGGAGACAAGAAGAAATAAGTTTACAAAATATTAAAAAATTCAATTATGAGATTTTGTCAGAAATTCTAATGGTGGGCTTTGATCCAGGCACTTCTCTCATCCCAGAATTTAAAAATTTCTCCAGAATGAATTATATGCAAACTCCTTAAACTCTTCACACTACAGATATTCAAGAATTTCACCATACCAGAAAAGACAATATGTTAACTTCCTTTTCAGTTTCTGCCAGTGGCTATTTCTTGAAACTCTATCCCTGTCTGAACTTATCTACAGTCCAGTCATACTTTGCGACCCAATGTGCATGCTCGTGTGCTTGTGTGTGCGCGCACACACACACACACACACACAAACACACACACATGCTCTCTCTCTTTTATACGCACTCAGAAACCAAAAATTCATTTGACTTCCTTTATTGTGATGTTTGCTTTATTGTGGTGCTGTGAAACCAAACCCACAGTATCTCAGAGGTATGCCTGCATTTCCACTTGAGATAAGACATGCTCTTCTTTGACCTTTTAACTCCAGTATGTGTTATAGTCAGTCTTTCATAATTATTACTTATGTTAATCTGAGCCATCTATTAGAAAATAAGCTCCTAAGAGTAGATAGCTTACTCATCTTGTTTATCACTGTCTCTCTAGGTTATATCACTCTATTTTGCAATGTAGAATCTTAATCAATATTGATTGACTATACAACTGGTTTCTAATATTCTTGGTATAGGATTTGTGTATTGATCACCTTTGCAGTCTCTAAAGCACTTAGAGTTTTTGGTGGAAATAATCATTCAAGGGAAAATTGTATTGAAAATTTGAGAGTGAGAACTGCTAACACTACTTTTAATTAAACAATAAAATTTAATTCTAGGAATAATTATACCTTAGAACTGGGTGTGTTAGTCACCATCTGTAACCAAATTTGAGTTATGAAACTGCTATAATCCATATATATTAATGCAATATAATGAACTCCAAAAACATCATCTTCCCTAAATTTTCTGAAGACTGTGTAAATGTAAAATGCAACAAAACAACAAAAAAATATTTACATGGAGTTGATAATCATGACATCATGAAAATCACATAATCATGATAATCAGAGACATCATGATTACAGTCAGTGTTGCACAGCCTCATTCATACAGGAATGCCCTCCTTGATGAACTTCGAAAAAGGCTGCCTGTAGCAGCTCTGGCACTTCTGAATTCCAGGGAAACCATCTCCAGCTCCTGAAGTCAGGGCTTAATTTCCCTATTTTTAAAGATATTGATAAATAAAAATATATAAAACATATGTTTGTATAATGTTTTTTCCCTGAACCCAAACAACTTTTTCATCTCGTTTGTCCTTTTCCTCTGTTCTACAATTGTGAAATCCATCTGGCCATTGACTGCTCTCTGTAGCCTTCCCTGTTGCAATTACACATAACTGACTTTAAGGCTTACAAAATGATTTTATATATCACTATCTGCTCATAACTAGGCCCAAATAGTCCCTTAGGCTTTGAAGTGGTTCTGACATCTGAACCCTGCTTTCCAAGCCCAGAGACTGCGTCTGCAATTTCAGTCATATTTCCCTTGGTGCTTTTGAACCAACAAACTGCTCTCGGTTCATCTGACCTAAGATGAGAAAAGGCATAAAATCTAAGAAGGTGTGTCCTAACAAGATTTCAGACCCAATTCCAGCCACCAAGGGGGTTTAGATAAGGCTTAGATACACAGTTCATCCTTTGGATTCTTTCATCCAACTCCAACCTTGGAACCTTTTGTGATTCCATCACCTCTATTCACTTCACAGGATTGGGTCCATCACTAATCATAATATAGGATTTTGCTTAGAAGTTTGATCAGCTTTAAAGTTTGCTCTGGCTCAGCACAGACCATACCCTTAGCTCTATAGGATGACAGGATAAAGGGATTCTTTGCCCTGCACCCTCTAGGAATTAATTGAACCAACTATAAATAGCCATTCTAAGCAGAAAGGAAACACTCTTGGCATTACCTTGAAATATGTCATTTCAAGATTTTCTTGAGCTCTTTATAAGGGAGAAAATCATATCTACTCACTGATGAATTTGGTTCCAGTTAGTGTAAATGAACCTCAAATCCAGTGACTTATACCATTAATATTTTTAAGGCCTTTTACAAATTTCAAGTAACTTAAGACTATAACAAATGACAGAAAGTAGAGTCTGTACAAACGATGAGAAAATACTCATCTTTTAAAAACTTTATTTTAAAACACACTGGAACTTAAGAGAGCTATTGCTTGGGGATTCTGTCATGGCTTCCCACCCCCACCATTTTTTTAATATATACAAAGAGCAAAATTATGTGTGTGTGTATATCTATATACATACATATATAACTGTATAGTAAATTAAGAACATATGACAAATAGTGAAAGAAGAAAGATGTATTTTTAAAAAATATCAAAGGAATTATCAATAGCATACTTCAAGACATACATATGTATGTCTATCCACTTAGAGTTTCTAAGACATTATCCTGGGCACTGTGAGGGATCATGCCTCTGATTTCATTTAGATCACAGGTGGAACAGATACATCGAATTCCAAAGAGAGATTCTTAAGGGTGTAATAAAAGAAAAGTAAACATACAAAATACTGAGGGAGTTATGAGAGACGACTGAGGGATTTATGAGAGAAGACAAACCATGATTATGAACCCAGAATGTTACAAAAATTTTAATATGAAAAATTTCTATCTGAACTGTGTATATTTATGATAAAAGGGGAACTTGAGGAGACTGTGTAGTGTCAGGTTTAAAAAAATCCTTTATAATTTTATTTGATTAATGTTTCTCCTCTACCTAGATTTTTCCAGAATAAATACTTGAAATGTATCAAGAAGCTGAGGAATGATGCTTGGTATTCTGACAAGAGCTCTGTGAGTTCAGAAGAAAAAAAAAATCAAGCAAAGCTATGTGTCATGTCTATTTTGACTTCTAAATTTGTTTAAAACAGGAGGGCCAAGCATTGATTTTGGCAAGCCCAAGGAATGATTTCTGAAAGGGTATCTCACGGCGACCCTCCTTACCCGAGAATGACTCAGGAGACACGGGCCCACGCAAGAGATTTTATTATCTGAAAGAGAAAGTGGCGAGAGAGAGAGAGAGAGAGAGAGAGAGAGAGAGAGAGAGAGAGAGAGAGAGAGAGAGAGAGAGAGAGAGAGAGAGACAGAGAGAGAGAAAGAAAGAGAGGAGAGAAGAGAGAGTGAGAGAGAGAGAGAGAGAGAGAGAGAAAGAGAGAGAGAGAGAGAATGGGAGAGAGGAGAGAGAGAGAGAGAGAGAGAGAGAGAGAGAGAGAGAGAGGAGAGAGAGAGAGGAGAGGAGAGAGAGAGAGAGAGAGAGAGAGAGAGAGCAGCCGCGTGGTGCAGAGCGTTGTGCCTTTTGTAGGGGCAGAGTGGAAAAGTACCATTTGGCCTGTTGCCTCGGGGGCAGGTCGGAATGTTTAGAAATAAGGTGAGGCAAGTCCAGGCAAGCCCCAGGCAAGTCCAGGTATGATTTTCATCGGCTTGTGTGCTTGGGACCATCAGGTAAATGGAGGATAAATTACTATATTCTTATAATTTCCCTGAAATTCAGAAACACTGGGTAAAATCAAGAGAGTTCATTGGACTGTGAGTTGATAAAAGCAAGCCTCAAAATGCATAATGATGGCTCAGTCCATTAAATAATTCATCATGAGCTCCCATGTCATGCAAATAGTAGCAGGGGCTCAGTGATTAAACAGTAAATGTCCCAACTGATCACTGCAGGGAGAAAAAATTAAATTCACAGGAAGTGCCAAGGAATTCTGCAAATCAAGAATATTCTTCTAGACTTGTATAAGAATCACTTGAATAAGAAATTATTCTTTTTTCCTATGCAGACTAAAAACCTTATTCTATGTTCAGAGATTACATAAAAAAGCTTACCTTTCAGAGGGCATATCTCTAGAGATGGAAAGATAGGAGTATAGAAATATTATTGCTGGTAAAGAGACAAACTTCATGAATTAACAACCAAATCTCTCCTAACTGACTTGTATTTAACTGACTGGCCAGATTAATCAAAGCTCCTTAATTTCTCTGTAAAACATACTGGCTGATGTTCACAGCTTGCCGACCTATCATGGCAAACAGGCAAGTCTCTGGCAAACAGTCCACTCCCACTCCCCCAGCTGAGTTGTATGCTGAGCAAGTACATGTTTTGTTTCTAAAACCTTCTATGAAGTTTTACCTTTCTTATTATAAAGAATTCAATTACATATTTTTATAAGCTTATGAAATATATCTGTAAAAAGAGTTATTTCTATGAAATATAAGTTGGCTTCTTTGGAAATATTCAGTGAAGGAAAGTTAGTACAATTTTTTGCTGGAGATTAGTTGTGTGTGAGATCAATAAAGATGGAAAAATTATTTGAATAAAAATGGAATCTAATTTCAGATTGCATATCAAATGGCTCTAAGTTTGTACTTCACACACACAAAAAGAAAGAAAATGAAGTAGAAACTAGATACATTTGAGATCTGGTTTATAAATGATAGAAACTTTAGAATTCCATTAGGCAGACACTGGCCATAGATTTTTTAAAAATTAGCAAAATAGTTGGATCAAAGTTAATTAACAAATGTTTAAGGTATGAATATTACCAGTCTTAATAATTCCCTTATTTATTTGAATTTTTAAAAATATTTGATCAACCACTGGTCCCAATTGCACTGGATGTGTTTTTTATTATTCAGTTAACAGTGCCTTCAAACAGTGGACATCATAAGCACAGACTGTTATTGCTGCACAAGAGCCACGTGTCAACTTCAGAAGGGGTTTCAGAATCAGTGTATCCTATTTCACTAAATGAATGTATTAAGAATGAGAACTGAATTTCTTGGAAGAAGTTCCTGAAGACAGTAACAGAACACACTCTGTATGCGTTTTGATTTATGGTACCTAATCACATATAATCAAATACATACAATTCTCATTAGAGAACATGGATGAAACCACTTCCAAAGCCAAAACGCCTTTTTTAAAAAATTTTGTAGAGAACCCATACCAAGTATTGTCATTTATCGATGCCTGTGCATTTCCAGTACCAATAACATACTAAATAAAGCACATTTCTTTTTATGCTTAATTATGATTTTGTACACTGAAAGTTTGCAACATAAGACTGTATTCAAAATTATACCCCCTAATAGCCTATCCCTTGTAGATAAGCAACTTCATTAGTTTGTGGCTTATTTTACAAGTTGTTTTTTATTACAAGTTTCTGTTTGTAAACATGTAAATACAAATAAATATTCTTACTTTTTACACTAAGGTAATACACACACACTTATATATAAAGATAGCTACTTTAAAGGTATGTGTGTATTTATGCATTACATATAAACATATGATTATGTGTATGCATGTGTGTGTGTGTGTAAAGTGTGGTACTTTTTACATAATATTTGAACTTTGCTTTGTCACTTAACAAGATATGGTGGAAATCACTATCATGTAAAGGAGATTTACTCATATTTTGGTGGGGGGACAGGGAGACCAGCTGCATAGGACTTTTCTGGTTAGGAATTTAAGTTGTTTCAATATTCTCCTTTCACAAAAAATCCTATAATGAAGAAACTTGTGCATTTTGAGTTATATATTCAGGGTACATTCCTAGTAGGACTGCTGGGTTAAATAATAACTACATGCATTGTGTGGTAGAGTTTTGCCAAACACTTTCCAATATGGATGATATCATTTTCATTCTCACTAGAAATATATGAGATGACTTCTACATAGCCATACTGTCAGAGTGGGTGGTCAAGCTTTCAAGTTTTGCCAGAAGGGTGAGAAATAGACTTCAATGTATTTTTAATTTGCATTTTTCTTAGAAGTTAAGTCAACTATGTTTTCATCTAAGAGCCTTTTGTATGTCTTTAATCTTGTCAAATGGCAATGTGTTTTGCCTATTTTATGGGCTTTTGGTAGTCCTCATTAGATAAAAGGAGTGATTTACACTAGGAATGTTAGCCCTTTATCAGTGACATAATTTGCAAGTATTTTCTTCATCACTGGCTCTTTAACTTTGATTTGTTAATATCTTTCATGCAAAATTTCTTCATATTATGCAAATTTACCAATTTAAAATATTTTGAACCTACATTTTGAGTCAGAGTTAAAGTCGTTCTCGATAGCCAAATTATAAGTGAATCCAAATATGCTTGCTTCTAGTACTTGTGTGATGGATTAAAAATTTAATGCATCAGATCTAATGCATTTGGTGTTAATTCTTATGTATAAGAAAGTTTATAAATCCAAACCTATCTTTGTTATTTAAAATTCCCCTTCAGTGGCTTGATATGCTACTTTACATTAAAAACAAATCATATATATTGGGTCTATTTCTGGAATTTTTTTCTATCGTATCTTACTGGTCTAATCATGTGTCCAGCATCACTCTTATTTTCCACTTTTTTGTGCGTTATGTGTGGATACTGAGCCTTTTATATGAGCTTAGGTATCATTCATCTGAAACCAGTAAAATACCTGACGTTTCATTGGCATCAGCTAATTTACACCTTAACTTAGGAGAACTGACATCCTTGAGAAGTTGAGAAATCCTATCCAATCAAAGTATATGTCTGTCCTTTGTTCAACTCTATTTGTGTTTTGCATGGTTTGTTATGCAGCAATAACTAATTGATACAGAAACTATTGATTTTGTACATTTCATATCTTACTATCTTATTAAATTATATTGTTTAAATTATTTTAGTGTTCCAGGTTTATCTTGATATACTACTATACCACTTGCCAATAGTTTTACTTCTTTTTCAATTCTACACTTTAACTTGTGTTATCATAACTCTGATGGCTAATCTTTCCTATGTAGTATCAGATAGTTGTGGAAATAGTAGGCATTTCTGCCTAATTCCTCAGTTTACTGGAAATACTTCTAGAATTTCCCCAGTAAGGAAGTTCATAGCTTCAGGATTGAGGTATTCATATTTTATTGATTTATGAAAGCACCCATCCACTATTTTATTATTGAATGTGTTTAGGGGAAATGGATGTTAAATTCTGTTGGATAATTTTTCAGTATTTATGGAAATAATCATGTAACTTCATCCCTTTGATTAGTGCGGTGAATTATATGAATAAATGTTCTAATATTGAACATCTTGCATTTCTGAAATAAATCTAGTGGATCATTTTTGTGTAATTATCTTAATATGGTATTGAATTCTGTTGCTACAATTTTACTTAGGATTTATATGTACATAAATATTTGTGAGGTTAAAGTGCAGGGGTTTGTCATTCCCCATCTTTACCAGGTTTTAGTATCAATGATACAGTTGCATCCTAAAGAGAATTAGGAAGTTCTGCATTTTCTATATCTGTAAAAATGTATGTAGCCTTGGTATGGTATCGTATTTGAAGGTTCTAAAAAATTCTTCTGTGAAACCGTCTAGGCTTGTTGTTTTGTGTGGGGTCGTTCTTTGGTAAGATTTTTTCTCTTATGAAAAATGATCTCTTTAAGCAAAACATTTTCTCAGACACTGAAATATGATATAAAACTTCACAAATTGCATAAATCTTTCCTTCTCATAAGAAGAGCCTAATGACACCTGTATATGCTGAAGCTCCAAATAGTGTAAGTGCACTAATGACAATGAAGTATGCACTTATCTGAGTCATACTCTTGAGTGTGTTTAATTATGAATATGAACTATGCAATAAAGCACACTTAAAATGCAATGGAATCCAGAGGATGGAGTATAAAAAGTGCCCCAGTGCAACATGAGGGCCATGCAGCCCACATGTTGGGAAAAAAACTGATTCTCCAGATTTTAATCCCCTTTAGGATGTATGAGCATTCAAATGTGATCTTTCTAAACATCCCAAAGGCACACTAGAATGCTTTAATGCACTGAAACTGAATTTGGGCAATTACTTGATATAGCACTTCTCAAAGGGTTTTGAGTTGTGGCACACCTCTACCATGTTGTTCCCACCTGAAAATTACTAAATTATGTAAGTAACTCCTAAATGTGAGGAGGAGGAGGAGGAAAAGAGAGACTTAATCATTGTCAGAATAAAGAGACAGGATGTCTGGAGGGGAAAATGGGAGGAAGCAATACAATTCTGACTTTTCCAAGTTTCTGCAGGGTGAACCGTACACAATACTACACAAACACTGAGATATCCTGTTAACTGAATTGGTTCAAAGAATAATTGATTTTTCTTTTTGGGGAGAAATTGAAGGGATTGAATTCAGCGGCTTGTGTTGTAATGTTAATTAAAAATATATATAATTTACAATGTAATCAGATATACTCTCGCTGAAATGGGATAATTAGCTGGAAAGTGGAATGATTTTATTGCCTTTTCATAGGCTACTATATAAAAAAGGCAATCTGTGTCTGTGTAAGTATATGTGTGTGTATTTTAAAATTCATATAGATATAACATACATGTGCATATGTTCTATTCATACTCTGTATGAATGTTTACATATATATTTGTACATGTTTCTGTGTTCTATGTATGTATTATATATATATATATACATAATACATACATAGAATTCATAAACAAAGAAAGTAAGAAAAAAGGGTAAAAAACATTAAGGAGCTTAAAATCTGTTAGAAGTGACAGACATGAATATCTTATAATGACGTGAGAGAATAAAATACAGGCTGGAGTTGCAAACATTATATTTTGGCAACACTAGTAAAAGGAGTGACTAATTCTGATACATGGAGTAAGCAGGGGAACAAAAACCCAGGCTCCACCGAAATGGGTGCCTCTGAGCTACACCCGGAACAAAAGGGTTTCAATATATAAAAGTTTAGGCTGGTAGTGATAGTGGGGTGATGTGTGTGTGTGTGTGTGTGTGTGTGTGTGTGTGTGTGTGTTATTGGGAGAGGGAAAATTTGTTTCCCAGCTGACAAGTACCTCAGATATTTCTACCAACTTAGTTATTTAGTTATCCTTTTAAAATAAAAATTTTTTAAACCAGCTACTGATGAACAATGAGATTAATAGGAAATTAAAGTTGTTAATAGGATGTCCTTGGCATGTTTTTCCTTTTAAAAACTCACCAAAGGGCAGGAAGGAAATGGGGCAATTGCTATTCAAGAGAGTGTCAAAATCATTCAGAAATCAAAACAGGCCATTGGAGTTCACAGGTTCTTTAATATGCACAGCTACTGTCTTCCTTTTAGTTTAATAAGGGGTTGTGTATCCTTACAATTAAAGATAATTGCAGAATGTAAAAACTGCATTGTGAGTATAGAAACAGAATGAAGCTTGGTGACTACAAGACAAAGACTTCATCAACTGAACACCTTGGAACTTTGTAGCTTTTAAAATATAATTTGTCCTGTCTACAGCTTTTTCTTCCTTATATTGAGTCCTCTTCTTTCTCTATTCCCAACAGAAACACATTAGTCAATGTCTTGACTGATTGGAAACTGAGCTGTGGGTTTTCCTTAAAAATGTTTAAGTTCATAAGTATCAGTGCTGCTTCTCTAAATCATTTTAAGTTGAAATTATTTTAAAAACAAGATTCATTGCCTTATTGTTTTGTTTCTTTGGAAACCCTCTCAAAATTACCATACAAAATCTCAACCTGTTGAATATTTCCAGTATCTTGCACTTGAAATTAGTTGGATGGAGGAAGTTGGGGTTATATGCTATGAAATACAAACATAGGTATTGTTTCTACCTGATCAGGCACACAAATTCTATTTAGAGACACTGTATAAGAAAAATAAGAAAAAAAAAGGCAATCATTATGTTCTTGCATACTGATAGGTGCTATAGTTTGATAAACGTTGTGTTAGATGTTTCTCTCTAATACTTTATGTAAAGATTTTTAGAATTTAGTTGAATAAAAGAATGGGAAGGAAGGTGGAGGAAATTATGAAGAATCCAGATTATTTTCTCACTAAATTGACAAAGATAGTAACACCTATCCTAGGTTTATACAAACTTTTCAAAAGAAAAGGGATGTGTAGTTGCAAAGCCACAGCCAAGGTCATGTTCTATTTCTCCCATAAAAATAGCTATTCAATAAAACAACAGTTTGGCAAAGAGGTAAATCTTTGAACTGGCAGCTGCTCATCATTTACTCACAAGACCTGACCAGCTTTAGTTATTGGTGAAGCGTCCAAAACTGTCTGTCAAACTCAACACATTATGTCAACAAAGTAACAGGGCTCCAAAAATGGTAAATGAGTAGCTGTAAATAAGACCTTCAAAAAAAATGCACCTGAAAAAAATATTAATTGGGAGACGAATTTCAGCAATCTTCTAAAAACTGTCAATTCCCAAATGCATATGGTCATCTTGTTCTCCTATCCAATTTGGTGGTCAATACCAACACTTTAGGCTATTAAAATGAATTTGTGGAAATGCATATAAATTGGACACTGATTTGGGCTTAATTTATTCATTTTCTAAATAATATGCAAATTTGTGTAAACCTAGATTTCAAAATAAGATTTACAGGCTATAAACTCTGCAAACTGACAATTTACATGTTAATGTGGTAATTCAGTTCAACAAACATTTATTGAACTCCTTGCAAAGTAGTGTGCTGGGTATTATGGGAATATTATCTATACCACTTACGGAACATACAGTTAAGAGGTGAGACAAGCAGAATCAAGTGTAATTTTGCTCCTGATGTTGTAGCCATACTACCAGTTAATGCAAAACGAGATAACATATAAAACAACTAACACTCTGTAGATGTTTTTTTATTTATATCATAGTGCCTTAATGTGGACATTCCTGTAATATCTCTATTTAAGCTCTGGCATTAGGAGTTGGAAATAATCATCTTGCTTGCTTTCCTGTTTAAATGAGTAAATTTTCTCTACTCTGGGTCAGCCATACTCTGATCCACCTTTGGATACTCTGGGATCCACCTTTGAATCAATCCTTTTTTATGTAAATTTGATTTGTTTTATATTTAGGTCATGGTTTTAACCAAGTTGATGAATTGTAGCTTGCTTTCCCTGAATTTACTTTAGTAGAGACTTCAACAGACAATATTTGAAATTGACATATAATTCACTTTCATATAATGATCATAGATAATACATTGACAAGGATAGAAAAATAGTGGAAAGGAGACTATTAAAAAAACAAAAAGCAAGCAAATAAAAACACAGCAACTAAACAGTTAACACAATGAATTTTTCTAGTGACTTAATCCATACATTTAGAATAGTATGTTCACAGAAATATCTAACATAGCAAAATGTTTTTTTTTCAATTAATAAAATGTACAAGATCACCCCTATGTATCTCATTTCAATGAGTTGCTTTCTTTTCTTGGTCCATCACATTTTGCAAGGGCATCAGGGAGAGCAAATCTGGTGCTGACACCTTTCCACCTGTCTTTGCAGAGAGTTCTTTTCAGTCCTTTTACATATGGCCATTTATTTAATTCTCAGAACAGTTTTGCATGGCAGGTATAATTACTATACTCTTTGTTCAAATGAGACAAATGAAACTCCAAAAGGTTAATGATTTGTCCTAACTCACAGAAGTATTGAAAGTCAATACTTGAATGACAAGCCAAGTTCTTAGAATCTCAGAAAACTTCCTCTTTCTACTCTGCCTGGCTGCCTTGATTGAAGATCAGAAGATGTAATAGATACCTGTGAATGTCCTGCGTTAAGTAACCATGGGAATTTCCTTCATTCTTTATTTGCTTCCTTTTATAATTGCACTTTAAAATTTGGGATTGCTATCTTTTAGTCACGATGGAAATATTGATGTAATTCTACTGAGGATAAGATTCTCACACACATGTTTAGAACACATCTACCATTGATCAGTAAGAATTTATTGAATTTATTGTGTTCCTTCTATACGATCTAGCCTACTATGGGTGCTGTAGGAGAAAAATAACATGATTTGATTCAGCAAGTATATATTGAACATCTGCTTTATTCAATGCATTACCCAAGAGAAAGGGGAGAGACTCAGGGAGCAGGAAGAGTTTCATCTGAAGAGTATATACATATGAAAAAACCTAGAGCTATTATTTAAGACATTTATAATCTCATTATGAAAACACATGTGAAGCAATTCAAAGTAGATTTTTTTTGAGATGTCACAGCTTCTCTCCATTAAGTATTAAACATTGAAAAGAAATTTAGAATTAATGAACTATCTTGGATATATTACTGTAAACTGTGGGTGGACAAATCTGAGAATGCTGGTGTAGCTTGACTAGTGCTGTTACTCTGCTTGCCATTCAGGAACATAATAAATTGAGCTTTGTGACATTGAAATCTACTTTAAAAATTTTTCATGTGTCTTACATCCTTTTAACCTCTGCCCATCCACTCTGCTGATTTTGTCATATATTTATATAAACCTCTACTGTGGCCACATAAAAACACTCTTCCTTGTGCTAGAGAAAACAATGAGAATTGATGAGTATAATGCTTCAGACAAAAAAAGTTAGCTTTGATATATGTATGTCTATCAAATTCAATAGGAGGTGACAATTTCATTTGTTAGATTCTAAAATTTTAGGGTGACAGCTCTAATTCTGTCATCATTTTTTTTCTTATCTCCGTAATATGACTAGAAAAAAAGTCAGAAATGTGTATTTGTGATTGGGATATATTACTCCTGGGAGATTTCCTGAGTGGCTCTCTCTAAGGAAAAAGTTAAGAAAAATTCTATGTTGCTCTTCAACTTGTGAATGTTCATCTTTTAAAACATGGCTGGACCTCCAGCTTGTGTATATACCTAGAGCTGAAAACAGTTGTGAAGCATTGTTTCACTCCAAAGGTAAATTAAATAAATGGCCTGTAATGTAAGATTTCAATTATAAAAGAATCTTGGAGAATTTAAATTATGAATTTTGCACCATTGGATAGTATTATAACAATAGATTTCATTGAGTAATAAAATTATTAGGGCCTTAGCATTATTCAGATCCAAATCCCAACCCACCTCTGTTATTTGAAAGTTATACAATGAAGTATATTTGAGGCTCCCTGTTCTCATCTTAGAACAAGGAATCACAAAAACTACCCATTTGATTTTTGTGAAAATCAAGCAAGATAAATGAGAACCATCATATTCCACAATTCAAGGAACCACCATTTATATAACATGTTAGGTAAGTAGTGCACACCTTGGCATTGTGAAATACAGGGCTTGAGTAACATGTACAAAGACCTCTTCTCACAGGTTCACAAAGGATGTGCTCAGTATTTGCTTTATTCAGTACCACTGAAATAACAAAAACAATATACTTTGCATAACGAAGCTCTGTATATTGAGTATAGCATCAATATCTTATCACTGTTTTGGATTCCACATGTTCCACATGCCTAGGACAATGCCTGGCTTAGAGAAATAAGTCAATATCAATATGCTAAATACATGAAGATCATACAAATCTTATATGGTTGGTAGATCAGGAGCCCTTCGAAAAGCCTTATCCTTCAGTATTCCCAGTGAGTTTCATGTGAGGACAAGTGAGATCTGGCACACAGTTCCTTAGCTTTGATTTATGAAACAAAAAGCTTTTGTGAATTTGTACTAGGAGGATGTATGTGTTAATGGTATATACATTGCATTATCAAACAAAGTAATGCTATTGTGTATGTGTGTATGTGTGTGTGTGTTCTGCATTTAAGAAGATAGTGGGATGTTTGCCAAATAAATACAGATGGCGCCAACTTATAATGGCTCAGCTTTAGATTTTATGACTGTATAGTGGTGTCAAAGCAATACACATTCAGTAGAAACTGTACTTCAAATTTGAATTTTGAATTTTTCCCAGGCTCATGATTTGTGATAAAATACTCTCTCTCATGACCAGCAGCCGCAGCTCCCAGTCAGCCACACACCAAGATGGGGAAAAAATGATATACATGCAACCTTCTGGACCCATACTACCATTCTGTTTTTTACTTTCAGTACAGGATTCAATATATTACATGAGATACTCAATACTTATTATAAAATAGGCTTTGTGTTAGATGACTGCCCAACTGTAAGCTAATGCTTAAGGAAGGGGAAGTTAAGCTATGATGTTTGGTAGTTTAGGTGTATAAAATGCATTTTTGATTTAATATTTTTAACTTATGATGAATTTAAGAGTCATAACCATAGAGTCATAACCATATTGTAAGTTGAGGAAGATCTATATATGATGTTGGCATTAGGACATAAAGAGATTTAATGAATCATCAACAAACATAAAAAAAAATCATCTCTAATTCATGAAGTTAATTATTTGGCCTATTTTCTATTTTGGGTTTAGTTTACACCAATAGTATTGTCCAGAACTGACCAAATCAGCCTTGCTAATTCCCTTATTTGCTCTATATCTACAGGGGACATTATGCTCCCTTTAAGCAGGCCTCTCTGATGGCATTCTTCCATAGGGATCCAGTTCTGTAAGGATATCACCTCTTAAACCCACTTCTGTTTCCATTAACTCTTTGAATATTAAGAACAGACTGGCTTTAACAGATTTGTCACTAACACTATCAGAAAAATCTTTGAGCATGATAAGGAAAGTGGGTTTCAGAGAAATCAAAAGGTTTCTCCTAATGTTATACAGTGGCAGAGATGGCTTGGACTACTCCACAGGTCTCCTCCTCATCCAGATTGGCCACCTTACTTAACTTTACCCTCAAAGATGAGTTAAACCCAAAAGAAGGAACTGATTGTCTTCAGCAAGTTTGTCCATCCTAGTTACCTAAATTACTTTTACTCATCCAGTGTACACATAGTACTCAATAACATCAAAGTGGTATCAAAGAAAACTGAGAATCTAAGTGTCTTTGACCATGTCTGTGTGTCTACCACAATCCATGTCCAAAATAAAAATTGTAACTTGCTTTGTTTTAGAGTCTATTTCTGAATTACACTATTCTAACTCCTTCATTAAAGTTTAGTATTCTTGAACTCTGCAGCTAATTCACTAGCCCACAGAGAGGACTTACCCTGGTCCCAGCTTGTACTGATCAGTTTTAGTGACAGAAATGCAGAGTCAGAAGGGGCTGAAGAACTAGAAGTCACAGATTGCAGCTCTCCTAGGGTCTCGGATCTTACAGATTTGGGCCCCATCCTGAGCTTTACCACTCTCTAGCCTTAAATTTGTGCCAACAAATCTTTTTAAAGCCTCAGTTTCTTCCTCTATGAAATTAAGACAATAGTTCTTAACCCTTAGTGTTCCTGAAAGGATGAATGACTCATAAGGCTTTGCAAAGGATCTTGCCCTTTCTTATACTTCAGTGAAGTTCGGTTTAAGTATCAGTTCCTCTGAAAGTTCTTCCCTATTCACCTTACTTAAATTGGTCTCCCTGCCATTCTTTTTAACCCCTCATCCAGATTATCTTCTTTATAACATAATTAGTGATCATTTTGTTCACTTGTTCATTAGTTTACCATCCCCTACAAATCTGTAAGCTCTGTGAAGTTTGAGTCTGTCTGTATCCTCAAAACAAGCACAGTGCTGAGATAATGCTTCATATGAAACAAATATTAATAGTGAATAATAAAGTCAATTAATAAAGGTTAATAATAATAATGGTTATTATTTTATAGGAATCTACACATTTAATACAAACATTATTCTTTTCAATTGCAGCAATTAGTTCATTTAAGAAAACTTAGGATTTAATATTTATATTTTTGCAAGGCATAAAATCAAGAAAAAAATTATTGTCAGAAGAAGAATTGGAAAATTAGATTAGGAAAACAGGGCCACATTACTAAAAATTGTATATAATCTATCTCTTTAGTGCTTGAACCCCGTCCTTACTAAGGGCTCACCTACCACTGCCTGATGGCCTCTAGAGACAGAACGGTTATGATTTCCTGATGCAGTTCCATTCATTTTTTGACTACTCAGATTCTTAGAAAATCTTTCCTTATGTTGAACAGAAACCATTAACTTGGAAGCAAGCATTTGCTGGAAGCACTTCAACCCCCACGAATGTACAAAACAGTTATAATTTTCATTCCTATATTAGCCCCTTATCAAAATAAAGACTGTTCAAATACTCCTTGATTTTTTTCTTCTCTAGGTTAATTAACTCCACTCCAATCAAGTTTAATCACACATCCATATTTGTATTCATATTTGTAGGACACATTCTGCAAATATGGCCACACATTCAGAATCATAACATAGTGAAAATACTAAATGAAACTATTTTATTTTTACAGGTATTTGTGGGCCCACAAAGTACATTTACTTTCCTTAACTAATGAGGTAGCATCTTGGTTGCATACCCCTTTATGCACTAATTTATGGGGCTGCAGCTGGAAATAGTTCTGGGCTGAGCATGATAAATTCTTTACACTTGTGTAGTGAGGAGAGCATGAGATTAACTCTCCGCTGAGAGGGTGAACCTCATTGAGGTTTTTCCAGATCCATAAGCAGCTAACAGGAACCCTAATGTTTCCATTCCTTCATTTATCTCAGAGAAGCCCACACATGGATATCATATCACGCTTAGATCTTTGTGGTATGCTCCCTCCCCAAAATACCCATGGCCTGATCTCCAGGCCATGGGAACATGTTACATTTCATGGCAAAAGGTTTTTGCAGATATGATTAAAGTTAAGGACCTTGAGATGAGGATCATCCAGATAGACCAAATCTAAACAAGTGAAACCAGAAAAGTAGAAGAAAAAGGCAGAAGAATGGCTGGAGAGGTTCAAGGTATGAGAAGGACTCACCTTTTCATTGTTCACTTTGAAGTTGGAGGAGGCGGACATGAGATGAGAAGATGAATAGCCTCTAGAAACTAAGAATGACCCTCAGGTGACAGCCAGAAAGGAAACAGGGATCTGTCTTACAACTGCAAGGAACTCAATTTTAATTAGCAAAGAAATAGATCCACCTTAGAGCCCCAGAAAGAAACGCAGCCTTCCTCTCACCTTGATTTTAGCCCAGCAAGACCAGAGTCAGATTTCCATCATGCAGAATTGTAAGCTATCATCTTAGTTGTTTTAAGTTACTTAATTTGTTTTAATTTGCTACATTAGCAATGAACACCTAATGCAACCTGAATTCCTGTAAATTAGTGCCAGTGCTCCGAGGAAGAAATAATGCAATAGATTGTCGGTTCTTCTCAAGTCAGAACTGCATGTTTAGAATCTTCCATTCTGTGCCACTCCACACGATTCTTATTTAATAATTAAAAATGTAATCAATAACATAATTAAACTCACTCATGCTTTCTTAAGACAAATGACGCAATGTCTCATTGATATAACAAATTCAAAGTTTGTGAATACGCTCAGTTTTCAGATACTTTCCAGACTAGTTTTGTATATTACAAAGCAATCTTAGTTTAGGGGGAAAAGGGTAGGTATATGTGATTCAACA
This sequence comes from Manis javanica, assembly GCF_040802235.1. Lineage (NCBI taxonomy): Eukaryota > Metazoa > Chordata > Mammalia > Pholidota > Manidae > Manis > Manis javanica. The sequence continues at coordinate 60,412,803 of NC_133166.1, forward strand.
CTTAAAAACAATAATAACTCCTTTTGTTTCTCTCTCCTTTTTCCTTTCTTCTTCTCTTTCCTTCTTTTCCTCCCCGTACCCAACACCCAACCATACAAGTTTTCAGATTTTTGGAGGAAAGATAATAAGTGCCATTTTAATGAAAATTTATTGCCCTGTTTAATAAGAATATATTTGTCCCCTAGAAAATGGTTGACTTTTCTCCTCACCTGTCCTAACAGTGAATAAGATGTGTCTTCAATCATAGCTGTAGGGTTGCGCAATCAATGTTTACAGCTCATGTGAATAGGTTTGCAGTAGAGGAAGAACAAAGTTGATATTGGCTAACTAAAATCCTGAACTTTATTTTTCATTCCTATTGACTGAGGATAGTTCCTGGCAGTTCATTAATTCTCTTGTCGATATCATTTTAAATGTTTCTGGTAAAGGATGTGATTCATCATCAAAACACCCCAATGCCAGTACTCCCCTTCCAGCTTGTTTTCTGCCTGGCTTATTTAAAATATGTCCAGTTTGTCAATAATTTTATACACTTCCTTGGAAAGTTGGCCATCACTCAAAACTTTTATGGCATAGAGAGAGACAATATTCAAGAGATAAAGCAATGCACATTTTTCAATCCAACACAAAGGTACTGATATATCAGAGGTTATATATTGTATATGTATATTGTAGTGGATGTAATGGATGAATTGAGTTCTACAACTCTGAAATGTCATGCATCTTTTCATCACTATTAAGAAAACATTGCTATGTCACTTAATGAAATAAATGTTTATCAAATACTTATGTCTATGCATTGAGCCAAAGATCAAGAAAAAAATGGTTTTGCCCTCTCGGAGATTACTTTGGCATTCTCAAAAGCAAAGTACTGGTGAGTATGAGAATATAATAGTTATTGGTATTACTAACTCAATGTTTCTAGTTCCCTTCCAGGCATATGATAAGATCACACTTTCCTACCCCTTTGAAGTTAATTCTGGCCATATACATTGTTTGGTCCAATAACACTTGAAGAGAAGTTATATACCTCACTCTGGGGTAGAGAATTTAACAGCTAATGTGCAATTTTCATGTTCCTGTTTATCTCCCTCAGCAACCATGGAAGTATAAAGATCAAACCTCCCTCAGCCTGCTGTCTTACATAATAATGACATAGAAGAAAACTATTTAAAATGAATATTAGTGCAAGTGAAAAAATAATAATGATTCTTTGTTATTTAAAGCCACTGATACGTTGTAGGACAAAAAAGATGGCAACCTGTCTTACATAATGGCAAAGCATTCGGTGAAGATGTCACCTTTTATGAGTTGGAAATCATTTTATAGAATAAACATGTATCTTTAGGGAAATATTAGAATATAGAATGTTAATTCCCTGTGTTGTTTATGTTTAGCAAAGCACAAGGGAAAAAAAAGAGATGAGCTCAGAAAACAATTAGCAATCTTAATTAGTAATTACAAAGAATAAAGATAGGCCATGAATTCAAGGACTTGCAGAATAAAATATAAAACAAGAACACTTTCAGGAGCAAAGTTCATTAAAACTCAGGCAGTATTCAGGGTCCACTCAGAAGTATGACCATCACATTCATTGTTAAAAGCCCTGGATTAAGGTGTCTCAGACAAATTTTTACAAATGCCTAGGGTGCCTAATTGGGTTTCTTGGCTTCACTGGAGATGGCTGGTAATTATAGATCTGCTTTGTTTATGTCACCATATTCCTATTATGTTAATATGTGTGCACAAGTTAGTTAGTAGTTTAAAACCTATACATGCTTAAGGTACTCTACAAGAAGATATGGCAAAGAAATAATCAATCCTCCCATGTTTTCTTCCATCTGGTACCTCTATAGCTTTTCTTCTTCCTTCCTAATTACAACCCTTAAATAGAATTTGTGCCTCATATCGAATTTACCGAGCATCATAATTCCTCCAGGTGGTAAAGATACCTCGAGACAAGTGCTGGGCATAGAAGCCACAGGGCATAAATCTGCAAAGAAGTAAAAAGCTAACCTTTTCAAACAATATTGCTTCTCTCTCACTTACCAACTTTACATTTCCCTGTATGGCCCCAGAAGATGACTGGTTAGCCAGACAGGTAAGATTCCTCAAGGGAGCAACAACCTAAGACAGGCACAATCGCAGGGGGGCCATCAGGTGAGAAAAGGGGGAACAGTGGTGAAGCTTAGAACCTCACCCCCCCCCTGTTTTGAGAGAAAGCTTCTGCATCCGTGGATGTTTTATTGCCCTTGTCTAGCTCGGATTAGCACATAGTCTACAGGGACACACATGATCATCTACAATTGCTCTCTTACAACACTAAACTATGTTTTCTACCTTTATCTTGCATCTACCTACCACTTCAGCATTTTATTAAAAATAAAAATAATAATAATAATAATAAAGGGAGAAATGTGGGATCCACATATAAATCAAGTATAAAAATCAAACGAATATTCATATTTGATCTGATTGTTTATAGTTCATAATGCGTGATCAAAACCGAAAGTTTCTGTGAGGAATGCCCTTGTACTGTTCACCATATAAGAATTTATTCACTATGTAAGAATTTGTTCACCATGTAAGAACTTGTTCGTTATGCTTCAGAAGATTGGAGACTGATGAGAATTAGGCTTGAGATGGATTAATGATTGTGCATTGAGCATTGACCCCCCCTATACAGAATTTTATTGTTGTTAACAACCATTTGATCAATAAATATGAAAGATGCCCTCTCAAAAAATAAAAAATAAAAAAAATACTGCAACAAAAAAGGGTGGAGAGAGAGATGAAATAAAGATGGACTAGGTCGATGGTAGTTAAATTGGGTGAAGGGTACATGGGTTTTTTTTTTAACTCTACTTTTATGTAATTATGAAAATTTTCATAATGTTTAAACTATTTTACAGGTGGAGGTTTGTAGAAAAACTGACATACAACAATTGACAAAAAATCAGTTAGTTCCATCCCTGTATATTTAGTAGAAGGATTTAAAAAATCTAATCATGTGGCTTCCCCTAGAAATCCTAATTTTAATGACCCTAACCTACTCTCAGCCTTCAAGACCAGAAAAGTTTTTCCAGTCATGGGGAACTTACTCTGGAGGTTTGGGCAAGTCTATCGACTCTCTGAATCAGCAGATACCTCCCGTCTCTACAAAAACCTTTATAAAGCTCTCTAGGTCTGTGTATGCTCCATAGCTACTGGATGTACTGTGCTAGCTTGCTCATCTTGAAACCAATATATCTGTAAGACCAAGAAAGCCAGGACTGTTAACGTGCACCAGCTGATATGTCTGTGACACATATTTCTAGTCTTGCTTAGCTTCATTCTTGGCCTCATTTCTACTTGTTGTAGAATTTGTAAGGAATTGAGGTTAATGCCCCTGCCTCCTCCTGAAAGTATGCTGAGAGATGTTTATTGTCAAGACTGAGATTGTTGGGTTGGTAATACTAAATATTAGTCTTATCTCAAAGATATGAACTGTATAAATCAACCTGGCCCCCACTTTGACTTTTGACTCTAAAAACAACTTTCTAAATTAAAAAAACAAATTTTAAAATCTACATTGTATTGATTTGAAACATTACCTATTTTGTATTTTGTGCTAGAGCTTAGTTTTTTGTAAATTTGTTAGTATTACAAAAGACCCTGTTTTCATGTACCTAATTTTGAATTCCTGAATGTCAGAATCAGTCAATAACTTTAATTGAACTACTTTTATTTATCTTAATAAATGTAGTTTATTCATTTAAAAAAAAAGGTGTCTCAGAGTAAGAATCCAGCTGCCTGATAATTCATTTCAAATAGACACATTGGTGATGAAATAGGAGACAGAGGGTGTGGTTTCCCTACTGAAACCTAACAGTCATTAGCTGCCCATACTCAGCCTAAAAAAAAAAAGAAGTAATTGGAGTAGGAAACCAAAGAAATGTAGCAAAAGCTAAGAAATATGCTTTAAAAAGTACTACTAGAGTAGCTGACAGCCAAACTCTGGAGTTTACCAGAGTCAAATCGATAAGAAGTCAACCAAATTTTTGAGAAAACATATCTCACTGGTTGAAACTTAAAAAGATCCTTGGGCAGAAGGTGTGTTGAAAAAGCTGATCATCCCTCCTGGGAGTATTTTTCCAAGATGTATTTCAGATGTGGCCGAAGAGGAGGATGAATAAAGAAGAATCTCCTAAAAGGAGAAACCAAAAGAATATGAAGTGGGAATCCCTAAGCAGGATCCTCTCCAACAGAGCAGAATTACCCCTAATCAAAGATCATATCCAGTCCTCAGAAACTGCATATACCCATTAGTGTTTGATCACTGCTTATTATCTGTGAGAGAGACATATAATCTACCCTTTGATCCACTGATCTCCAGGCCAAGGAGGTCCATGGACAGACATAATGAAGAGACTAAAGGGTCTCTTTCAGGGTCTGAGACTCAGCCAGACACAGCAACTATGGATGCCTGTTCTGGGTGGTCTCTTCTAGGGATGGTCTCTTCTCTGCATGAAAATGAGTCTGTATAGTAAGGTTCTCCAGAGAAACAGAACCAACAGGATATGTACACACACACACACCCCTTGGTATTCTGTCTGTCGAGGATTACACTGTAGGTTAGAAGTCAGACTAATAATACGAGTGGAATTCTACTTCTACCTATTCAAAATGATCTCTTTTAAATGAAGAGCTTGCTCTGCTATATATGTGTATGTGTATGTGTATATATATGGAGGGACAGAGAGAGAAGGCTGGAGATTCAGGAAGATTTGCAGTTTCAGTCTTAAGAGAGACTACAGGCAGAATTCCTTCTTGCTTAGAGGAGGTCAGTCTTTTGCTCCATTCAGACTCCCAGCTGGTTAGATAAAGCTCATCTCCTTATGGAGGGTAATCTGCTTCACTTAAAGTCTACTGATTTAAATTTATCTCATCCCAAAAATCATGGTCTCAGAAACATCCAGAATCATACTGAACCAAATATCTTGCTATTGTGACCCTGTCAAGATGACACAAAATTAACCATCACAGTCACTTGAGTATTTGGTGACCAGAGGGAGGCGATGTCCACAAATATTTAGCTTCTCTGTTTCTCCTGGGCACCATCTTCACATCTTCGACTCTGCTTCTCCTGCCATCCTCTCTCACTTATGAGCACCCTTCTAATTACTGGGGGCCCACCCAGTTTCACTTCCTGCCCTCAGCCCTCATGGAGTTTCATGACACTCATGAAATCAGGTGATTTACTTTGATCAGGGAACTGTGAGCAAACGTACCACATGCCACTTCTGGCTAGAGCTTTAGCATGACAAGACAAAATTCACAAACTCTTTCTTTGACCTTAGCCTTGTAACTATAAATGCTCCAGGGAATATCTGATACTTCACCCTGGATTCCAGAGAGAAGACAGCAAGGAGCAGAGCCCTCTGCTAGCCAGCAACTGTTACACAGTATACATGAGAAGGGACACTTGCTGTTTGATGTCACTGAGATGGTTCAGTCATTTGTTCCACAGCATGATTTAGCCTATCTTGGTAGATAGACTGTATAACAAGAGGGAAGTTATCTTAGGGAGATATGCTATATGGACAAACTTATGTTGAATGCTAAGCTCTCCCTTTCTGGCTGTGAGACCATGGTAAAAAACACCCGATTTCTTTGCTCATTCTTTTTTATCATCTATAAACTGAGGGTAATTATGCATTTATAGAAATTTGACTCTGTGCTGGACATTATTCCAGGCACTGGGAAAACAAAAATGAATAAAATGAATTCTCAAACAAAAATTACAAATCTACTGACCCAAAGAGTTTAACAGTAAATTCTTAGTCTACTACCTAAAATGCTGTAGACAGTCAAGAAATGTTTCTGATTTTCTTAGAGCACTTACTTTAATGTGGATAGATCCTAACCTTTACTGTTAACAGTGCTGATACCACCTGCTAACAGGTGGTTAAAAAAAGAAAGTCAAAGCCTAAGTTGTTTTTCCTTTAATCAATATAAATGCCAAGAACCAGTCAGACTGGAGTTTTGCTAAATTGCATGTTTGCTTCAGCATTCAGTACAAATGCCAAATTCATCACAAGTCTCCAGGGGAAGGGATTACTTTCCAGCAGGCAGACATGCTTACTGGGGAAACTGCCTTCTTTCCTTCTTCCCTATGATCTCCATATTGTACATTATTTCCTCTCAGTTTGTTCTCAGTAAACATGATCCAGCTAAGGACATATGTGGGAAATTAACAAAAGGAAAAATGAAAATAGACAAAAAATGAAAAGCATTAATGGTCCATAATGATGAAAAAAAATCAAAATAATAATAGAAGAACATTGTCATCTGCTGAAAAGTGAATACGTCCCTTCAAACTCACATCTTGACAATCCCAGATGTGATGGTATTTGGAGGAAGGGCTTTTGAGAGGAACTCAGGTCAAGAAGGTGCGGTCCTCATGAATGGGATTAGTGCTGTTACAAAAGAGACTCTAGTGAGCTTTCTTCCACATTAAGCCACTTAAGGACAAAGAAAGCCGGAGCTTATCAGACACCAAATCTGTTGGTGCCTTGATCCTGGACTTCCCAACCTCCACTAATGTGAGAAACACATGTTTGTTGTTCAAGCCACTCAGTTTATGGTATTTTGTTATAGTAGCCCAAAAGGACTAAGACTGCATCCATCCAATTAGTTAATATTAAAAGTATATATGCTGATAACCCAGAGAAGACAAGTAGTGACTCTATAGCATCTTACTATGTTGATGGAAAATGACTGCAATGGGGTGGGGAGAAGGGACTTGATAATATGGGTGAATACTGTAACCACAATGTTGCTCATGTGAAACCTTTATAATATTGTATATCAATGATACTTTAATTAAAATACATATATATTATATATATGTATAAAATATATATATATATATTCACACATATACTGAATCACTCTCCTACATTGATGGATGAAAACTTTTTATGTTTAGCAGGAATGTAAAACACTCAAATTATGTGTGGCTATTACTCTATATTTTACTTGGGGGAATTGATTCTACTGAAATAGTGAAGGATATCCACAAAAAGTTATGAGCATCTCATAACTATACTCAGTACTATTTCTAACAATATAAATTTAGATACAATATAATTTTAACACTAGAGTATTAGTCAAATGAATCAAGATAGAAGTCTACAAAGAAACACCATATAAAGTTTAAACTTTTACACACATACCTATTAAAAAAGAAAAAAATACAATATACTGTATTTTTTCTTTTAAAAAATAAAAAAGTTGAGTTATGTACATACAGAAAATACATGAATGAATGTTAATCATTGAAAATGGAGTTTATGTTTGGAAAGGTTTTATCATGAGTGTTCAGGTTCCTCAGTCTTCTATGTGTTCTCTGACCTTTCTAAAATGAGTGTGTGTTGCTATTATATAAAACAAAATCATTAAATAAAATAAGCATATTTACTAAAAGAAAAACCTGTTTTAGCCATAATACAGCAGGTGTTGATGATTAAAGAATATTATCAAACATCTAGTCCTTACTAGAAGAAAATATATATTTGCTGATAGCTGATTAAATTTGTATCACTGATAAAAACCAGAGGTGATTTTTTTTAAGTTGCCAAGAAAGACATCTTGAGTATACAAAGAAATGCTAGATTCTTCCAAGACTAGCAAAAATGCAAAGTATATATGTCAATCCTGTACATGGTGAATTAGAAATGAAAGGATTCCAGCCCCTTTCTTTTGGGAATTACCCGTTAGATGGAAGATTTTCCTAACATGTTATTAAAGCTTTTTCAGGCAGTCAAAATGGATTAATAGCAAAGGCATATTGATTAAAATCTAATTTCTATTATTATAACTAAGTGATGTTTTTTTCCTGCAAGTGGGAAGTACTCAGAGGCATCCTTTGGACATATTGTAGTTCCCTTTGGTGCTTCACAGAGATCTTGATTTCTGCTGAATTACTAGGAGGAGAGGTATGTGTGTTAGAACACTATGTACTTATTTTAAAAAAGAACATATCTTCAAGAGGGGAAAATCTTTACAATTATTTTTTAATACTTTTTCTAAAGGACTCAAGATAGGCAGTTTTTTTCCCTGTAAGTAGACCCAGAACACACATGACTTCAAATGTTATTTGGAAGTTTAACAGAGAAATGTAGGAAAAATACATTTTAAATCCTGTCACTCAAGTAGTAAAATCAACCACTTTTTGTTTCACTACCTAAATTTTGTGTTTTTTTGTAGCAGTTTTCATGGTTTGAAATAGAAAGGACTTCTGGATGGCATGTAAGTGATAATGTATAATCTTTCAGAATCCACCACTACATTCTCACACAGACACACACAAAATTGCCAGTCTGGTAATCTAATCTCAGAAATTAGAATATTAAGATATCATGGACTCCCTATTTTATGTTTCACATAAAAGACAATCATGCTGTTAATTTGATTATTTCACACAATTAAAAGATGTGCTTCAGTTTTAGAGTTGGGAAATTTTGAAAAAATGTGCATCTTTGATTAAATTTGTTAATTTACAGTATGAAAGTAGGCACATATCAAATAATGTCATAACTGAAGCAATCTTTTTAAAACTGCATTAATATATGTTTCATTAAATAAATAGCTAACATTTGTTGAACATTTACTCTGTGGCAAGTAAGTTTCTTAAAAATATCAAAAATTAATTATTATAAAACTATATAGGAATTTGAAAAATCCTTGGTCTATAGATACAGATATTTGCACTAAGATTAAAACTATGTAAAAAAAGTGAGGTAAATATATGAAAACTATAATAGTTCTAAATTAGAGTTATAAACTTTTTTTTCCATAATAGGTCCATTATTTTCTTTTAGAATTTCAAAGCAGCAACAAATTTCAAACACTCAAATGCTATGGAAACATTTTGGTGGGTGATTACATACAGTATTAAGTTTAAAATAAAAAACTACCTCTCTCCTTTAACACAGATGTTTCAAAATTTTCAGAAGCTAATTTGTATAATTGAATAAAAAAGCACATTTGAGTTCTCAGATGGAAGAGATTCAATTCTCTTGCTTTCAGACATCTCCTTTTTAAAAACACACACAAAAATAAGCAAATCATTAAAAAAAATGCCTGACTTTTTGAATATCAACAATACCAAAATAAACAACACTTCTTTTTTTGTTAAGTATGGTCTCCCACACCAAATGGATCCCCTATCAACGTCTAACAGAGCTCAATTACTGGCACCATCAGTCAGTTAATTTCTAACACCTTCTTCAGGAAAACTTAAATGGGTGAATGTTTGATTTGTAAATCCTGGTATGTCCATTACAACTTCAGTGCTATCCTTACATAGGAAAGAAAAAGAAGGAGAACGGTACACAGGTACCACCTTCTGATAATAGAAATAAACAATTAACATTGTTAATGCAATATTTTCTCATATTTTCCAAGACCTCTTTCTGTATTGCCATGTAGTTGATGCCTAAAAGCTTTTCTAAATACTTACATTTAATTTGCTGCTCACTGCTATTAGTGTTCATTTTGCAAAGTTCTGGTCAATATAACACTAATTAGAGAATCTCAAAGACACATTATACCAAAGTTCTGTTAGGAAATAGTTGGTAAACTCAGATTAAGATAATTTGAGGAGTGTATATTTAAAAGGAGCTATTTACATAGAGGTAATCAGGGTATAGAGGACCCAGCATGATGGACTCTGAGCTAGAAAGAAAAAAGGAGTTATTAACACCAAGTCAGGAGGGAGGAAGGGAGGAAGGGAGGAAGGTGTCCATGTAGACAGTGTCTATTTATTTTATGCATAGAAGGTAGCTTTGAAACAAATAGACCTGTGGGTAAGGGATCCAGCCAGCCTGAGGTGAACTTGCAGAAAGGGGTTCTGGGGAATGAATACCCTCATCTCACTCTTCATTTCTGAGTATCTCTTGCTGGAGCCTCCCATTGGCCTAAGTGGGGACTGGAGCCTGATGATCTAGCCTTTACGATCAGCCACTAGGACAGAGGGCAGCATAGAGGGAGCACATGAAGGCTTTCCTACTAACCACCTAAATGGAGCCTAAATAATAAATTTGGGGTCCTTCTGGGTTAGTGTTCCTGATACATCCTACATATACATGGTTGCAGGGGTAGCCCAATGTATATGACAAATAATGACAGAAGAGGTACAAATAATAGAATTAACCCATTTACTGCATTTGAAACTGAGAACTCTCTCAAATTAAGAGATTATCAATAAGACTTTATGGCTCTCTTGGAATTGTTACTGATTCTAATTGTTAAAATATTATTACTTTGGGAATTATTTAGATTTTGTAGATATCCCTGTGATAAACAGTGATTATAGGAGTCAGCATCATACAAGCAATAGAATTCAAATTTTAAGTCTGCACATGGGCTATAGTCAAGAGTTTCTGCTGGTGGAAAAAACAAATCCACCATACTTTTCTCATGTAAATTTTTCTCTTTATACAAAGTTACAACTGATGGAAAAATAGGAGAGTTAGTTAAATGACATGTTACTTCGTCCACAAGCCACAAATTACTTAGGGTGTACATGATCCTTTTCCAGTGACTGCAAAGACTCCTAAAGGCCTGAGCAAGCTACATGGGAGTGGAGGGGACTTTATTCCCTGGGTTTCAGTGCACAAGGCCTATAGGTAACACTGGGTACAGTATCTCAAAGGAGTCTCAGAAGATCAGACCTGGGACACATACACTCAACTCAGGCTGCTGACCCATAAGAATTAGAGAAAGAAGATATCCAAACAAGGGTAAAAGATGAGAATCTATTTTAGAAAGCCAAAAGTGGAAACAGGGGGAAGGTGAGTGTAGAATAATTCCTAAGTCTCTGCTAGGTTTCTAAAACAGTTTATATGGGATTTTCTATCTTCTCTTGTGTATATTTACTGAGTGTGTTTAAAGGACCTTAGAGTTAATTCAATCAGTAGCTATTGTTTTATTAAGTGTTTATGACCATGTTTTAATGTGTGTATGTATATATGCATGTATAATAAACATATAATGTATAGGTATATGAATAGGTATTTGTTGTGGGAAGTCATCAAAAAAAACGACCCTGGTTGACAGGTGAGTTGGCTCACAGCTGGAAGTTCCTCAACCCTCCCCTCTTCTTGGAATATGGACTGTGCTTGTCCTCCCACTCCCAGAGGCTGCCCAAGGACACAGTCTTGAGATAGTATCTGCTGAGCCCATTTGGACAGTGTAAGTGACTGACCACAGTTAACGGCCGAGGGCAGACTGTCCAAGATGTGTTACTCTGGCATGCAGATTACGTGCACCTAAAACACTCAAGGCCCAAAAAGACTCAGAAGGAAACTTTGACCCCCTTCCTCCCAAGTTAACTGTATAAAAAGAATTTAGATGGAGAATCTGCTCCAAGAAAAGAGCTTTCACCATAGATAACTATATTACAATATGTACTATGTGTGGTAGACAGGGAGGGATGTGGCAAAGTCTATTATAATCCCTCTTCTCGTCTCATTGTTTCTGTGTGGCCCAGCAAATATGTGTCTACCAAACATGTGCTCTCTCTTATTCTGCAGGTTGCTTTCCTTCCCTTTCAGATCCCAGCCCCCTCCCCCTTCTCCTTAGTGCAGGACGACATATATATATACCTCATTGTCCCTGACTGCCTTTCGAAGTGCATATCTGAGATTCCTGATACAAACATAATTAAATTTTGTTTTTTTCTATTAATCTGTCTCATGTCAATTGATTCTTAGACCAGCTAGAAGAAACTTGAAGGGTAGAAGAAAATTATTCCCTCCCAACAGCCTCTATATAAACTTTTAAGATTCTGGCAGATGGAAGCAGATACTTATCTTTCAGCAGTCCAAGGTAAGACCTTTTTTAAAACCTGCTACCTACCAATCTGGATTGGCCTGCCTCTTTCTTGGGTCTCTCCCTCCCCTCTACATATGGTGGCAGTTTCAGATTACTGGGAAGCTCCTGGGAGTTTGCAAATGAACAATATTTCTAATTATTTAAAGAAAGGGATATAAATATAAAGCACACATATCATGATTCATCCAACATAGATTTTTTTTTAATTCTTACTTTTCATGATTTGAAATGATTTATTAAAGGCTATCTCATTTTATTTTCATGTTTTTATTTCAGGGACAAGATATTTTAAAAAAGGTATTACTAATGTAGTCAGAGCAATGTTAGAGGATCCTCCAGCATAAAGGTATTAATTTATTTCATTAATAATTACTAAGTAAGTCCTTGCTAAGAGTTGTGGGGATAACAAAATAACCAAATTAATTGTTCTAAACTCTAGAGGCTGACACTCTGATGAAGTTATCAGGCATATATGCCATTAGCAGTAATTAAAACAGATTATGATATGGCATGTAAAAGAATATTAAAAATGTGGATATGGATTGAATTAACAGAGAAGAGAGCTATTGCAGTTAGCTATCTTGGTGAGAGTAATTTAAGCAGTGCTTGAAGCAAAATCTTAACACTCAGGTAGAAAGTGGGATGTGAAAGGGTAGCTAAATTTAACTCACTTAATTATTGAGCCCCTACCATTTTAGATACTGTACTAGGTATTAGCAATACACTGCACAACATAAAAATAGCTCCTTCACTTGTGGAATTTACCATGAATTGGCAAAGAACATTGACAGTTCTATATACAGAATTTTGAATAGACAAAAGGAAATTAAGTTGGGAAAGAAATTGGGACTAGTGAGTTGAAGGTGGCTTATTTTGTGTTAATTTTAACTGGCTGAATTTTTCCTAGATAAGGGAAATTAAAGCATGTTTGGTTTTCACTTGTGTGGAGGGAATTAAGAAAATGGAGAAATGCAAATCAGGAAGAAATAACTGATTTTATAAAGTTGATAAAGAAATTGTAAAGCATTAGGATCAAAATCTAATATAAGGGGTTATTTTGGGAAATGAGAAATAGACTACAGTTAGATACAGGATATTTTAAGGTCCAAAGAAGGAAAATTCATTGATGTTCACATCAGATAGCCTCATCTTTTTTAGAAAGCAGGAGGCTGTTTTAGCTGGAACTGAAAACATCTGGGGAAGATTTGAGTTCAAGAAGAATAGAGATTTTTGAACAACCACAAAAGGGCTGGAACATTTTAAGTGGCCAAATTGCACTCAGGCAGAGTCAGGCAGCATGGAAACGTTGAAGTCTAGGATATATCAGCAAACAGGCATATGACCCTTGCCTGTATGGGGCATATGATCAAATGAAAGATACTTAAAATAATCAAATAATTACACAAGGAAATTTTAACTTAGCAATTGGCTAGGTGAAGATAGCAAGGGGTAAATTTGATAGAGAACAGGAAAGTTAGAATCTAAAACCATTGGCTGACTTGTGATTCAGGGAGACAAACAAGCCAAATAATAGTATGTGATAGACCAGAATAAAAGGAGGGTAAATAATGGGGTCAGTAGGAGTCAGGGAGTGGAATAAATGTCTGTTATCATAAAGCAGGCTTTCAGTCTTACTAGAAGCACAGCAGTCATAAGAGAAAAGGTGGGTCCAGGATAAAAGGTAATGTGTATGCCTACAGGAGAAATCAAGATCTGTCCCAGGTGCACACACAAGCCCGGCTTTCACCAGTGAGAGCTCGCCCATGCCAAGGATCCAGCAATTAATCATATTAACTCACAGTCTACCGCAGCCACCTTAAGTCACATACAAGACAATTTTTCTTTCTCATTTGTTAAAAGCTATTACTGTTGTACTCACATGCATTCAGTCTGTCAGCTGTTCCAGCTTATTTGGCCCTACTCTTACTGTGGGATCTTGCAGCTCCACAATACAGAGAACCATTTCTAGAGAAGAAATAAAATTAAAACACAACATTACACCACAGAAGTTAGAAAATACACCAAGAAAAATTAGTTTAAATTCAATTCTACCTAGCGAGTAGCCTACAGGGAACAATTTATATTTCTATGTATTTTCCAAGTGCATTATTTATTGTACAATATGCTGTGCTTAAGGTTTGTGAAAACAAAAGAAACCTCATTTAAAGTGGATTCAAGAAGCCCTGAAGGGGGAGCTCTCAACACACTAACCAATGTTAAGCAGCCAATGAGAAGCAGCCACAACCTCAAAATCTTGTTTTTCTACGCTAACTTTTATTTAAAACAACACCCAGTTCCCTCAAAAACCTAATAGAAGCTGACTTTCCCTTTGTGTCTTCAGATTTGCCAATGGTTGACCAGTTTTTTTGTCCAAAGTTGGAATTCCTTTGCTATTCCTGAATAAACTCATTTTGCTAGTAAAATAAGTGGCCATTTTATTTTTAAAGTTGACAGGTTTTTCCCAGAATATAAAGGGACTTTTAAAAATGAAAGTTAACACAATATTTGGTTCTGGATAAATATCTCATTTTATCAATTTTTTTTCAACAGCTAGACTGTTGACCAAGATATTTCCATAAAGGAAAAAAAGTGTAACTATTGCTATTTTACCCCCATCTTTCTTTGCACACCCTACTTTATTGAAATGAATTTATTCCTTATTCCTGAACATACATTGCATTTTTGTGCCTCTGTGGCATTGCTCATGTTATCTTATCTAAAATGTTATTACTTTTTTGTCAATTCCCATTTCCCACCCAACAAACTCATAGTTTTTCTTTAATACCCAGCTCAAATACGACCTTCTCCCTGCTAAGCTGCATATCAAAATTAATCCCTACCTCATCTATATTCCCAGAGTGTCAAGTATCATTTATTATGAGATGTTCCTAATTCTACCTCTCTGCTCTTAAAATTTAAAGGCAGGGAGAATGTTTTATCTGTCACATTTTTTTCACCCTAATTACCATTTACCCTGTGCACATAATGGACATTTAAATATAATGGGTAACTGCTCCTTACTCTATCTTAGTATAAATTATATGTGTAGTTTTGCTGTTGTCTAGGCTCTACACTGCACTGGTATAATATTTCTTCTCAATTAAAACACTTTTCTTCTTGGTTTCCAGAGCATCACTCTCTTCAGTTTTCCTTCTCCATTTGGTTATACTTTCTTAGCCTCATCTGAAGTTTTCTCCTCATTTTCTCAGCCTTGTAATTATACAATTCACCATGGTTCACACTCTCCTATTTTCTATTAGACTAACTTGCTTTAAGATCTAATCCAGGTTTATGATTTTAAGTATCATCTTTACACTGGGTTGCCAGATTTCTCTTTTAGTCCTTTGCCCAAGTGCCATACTTATAACCATTTACTTGACAGACCCACTTAGAATGCTAACAGGCAATTTAAAATGAGCATCCCAAACTCAGCTCCCTGTCACTACCAGTATGCTGTGCTTACAATTTCTTTTCAGCTAAGGGCAACTTCATCCTACTATTTTCTCATTCTAAAAAACCTAGTCTCCTTGACTCCACTCTTTCTCCTATCGCCCATATCAAGTGTGTTAACAAATCCCATTGATGCTAACTTCAAAATATATCAAAAACTGTCTAAAATATGATCACTTTTCTCCATCTGCATTTCTGAAATGCTAGTCCAAGTCACTATAAATTCTGTTCAGTTTTATTGCAGTTGAGTCCTATTTTACTCTATCCCTTAGTTTTTTCTATTCTCAAAAAAGTAGCCAGAATGATTCTATTAAAAGCTGACTCATATTCTGTTTCTTCTCTGCTCAAAACCTCAAAGCAGCTTCCACTTCATTTTAATAAAAACCAGAATTGCCGGAGGGTGGGCAAAACACAACATAATGTGGTCCTTCATCAGCTCTCAGAACACACTTCCTTATTCATTCTTCTCATACCACAGTGGCCTCTTGGCTCTTGCTCAAAAATCCCAGCACGTTTCACCCTCTAGGCTTTGCTTTGCTTCTGCTGCTTCCTCTCCCTGCAGTGCTCTTCCGCTGATCCAGGTAAACCTACTGCACACCTCCACTGGGTTTTTACTGAAATTAATTCTTTTCTCAATGCAGGTTTCCCTGTCTGCTCTATTTAGAAATGGGCTGCACCTGGCACTGCCTATCTCTATTGTCTTCTTAATTTTTCTTTAAAGCATTTATTCCACTTAGCATGCTATGTCTTTCACTTACAGATTTTTTTAAAAATTGTTCTTTTCATGTCAAGTGAATAAACTCCATGAGGGGCAGGACTTTTCATTGATTTTGTACACTGCTCTGCTTCTAATGCTTTGCAATATGTCTGGTACATGGTAGGGGATTAAATAGATTTTGTCAAAGGAGTTTATTCCTTTGACATGAGAAAACCTAGTTCCCAGTTCCTGTTCCACCATGTTATGTAACTTCATTCTAACTGAGTATCAGCGCCTTGGCTATAAAACTAGCATAATAATATCTCAGTCACTTTCCCAAAGGAGTTGAGTTAAATGAAATAGGACAATCAGTAAAAATGTCATTTGGATATCAAAAGTTACTAAATAAGACATGACAACTTGAATATACAAAATAGTTGAACCTTATGTCAATCCTGATACAAAATATATTATAATTTATATACAAAGCATAGCTTCAGTGATTTTTAGAGATCTTAATTCATAATGTTAATTTTTGGTGAACTCAGTAGTAAAGTTGGATCTTTTGGTTCTGAAGTAGACCATTTCCCACCATAATAACAATTATAAACCCTTAAAGTAGGCAATTCAATTTACATTTGCTTTATTTATGGACCCAGGAAAATATGTCATATTCTAATAGTAAAATTAATAATGACAATAATAGCTAACAGGTTTGAGTACTTATTATACATTGGGTACTACTGTGCTTGTGACTATAATCATCTCCATCTAAAAGTGGAAAAATAGATACAGAGATTAAGTATTTGTACAGGGATACGCAGTTAGGAGTGATGAAACTGAGATGACAACCTAGGCAGCACTGTGACACAAAACCAATTTAAGTTCAAAATAATTTTTTCTCTTTCTCATTTTCATTGAGATATAATTGACAAATAACATTTTAAAAGTTTAAGGTATACACTATAATGATTTGGCATACATATATCCTGCCACAATATACACGATTACCAGGATAACTTTAGTTAATATTTATCACCTCACACTGCTACAATTTCTTTCCTTGCTGTGAGAACTTTTAAAATTTATTTTCTATGAAACTTTCAAATATAAAATACAGTATTGCTATTTGTAGTCATCATGTTGCCACTCCCAGAATATATCATTTGGTAGCAACATAGCAGAGTTCCCCAAATCCGGTCATTTTTACACCTAACTGAGGAAGTTTAATGAGTATCTGGAAGCCTAAGAATGAGTTACAAACCAGAGTAACTGATACTGTGGTAACATTCTTTAGGACCTGGTGACTCTATGGAAATCAGTTACTTGATAAGCACCATGTCTCATCAATAATTCCCTCTTCTTTATGGTTGCTCCTGTGAACTGATTCATTGGAAAGCTGGAGAGTAATAGCAGTAATTTACTCTGTGATTACCAAGAGCTAATCAAACAGTTATGACAAATATCAGTCTAATTGGAAGTGCCACTTGTTGAGTCACTTAGAGAATCACATGAGATCATTCTATCAATAGATATCATGCCCCGGGAAGAAGGGGGTGGAGAAGACTGAGTGGGTCTGGGTCCTCCTCCAGTTCTGATGGTCTGTTTCCTTCTGATAAACAGCTGTCCTGGCAGGAAAAAACAAACAAGCAAACTTAACCTCCTCTGCCCTTTCTGCATTTGGGTGAGAGCACTGCAATGATTCTTAACTGTCACAGAAAAAAAAGTTCCAAGAGACGGGTGAGGAAATCCTATAAACGCTTGACAATGAACTGAGAGACAGCTTCAGGACATGCCTGTCCCACACCATGAAGAAAGTTGGTACAAAACATCATCATGATAACCATAATCACAGCAGGAGATAACATGTGTCAAACATACATGATGTGCTCAAAATTATGGAAAGCATATTCTATGATTTATTCTGATTCTATGTTGCATGGATTGGTTTGGAAATGACATTGACTAGTTCGATCTGGGTAGAGTGTCTTAGATAAACATGGCATTTCCAAAATTTAATCTAAGTGAGAAAGTCTAGAGAAGACCAAGGCACTGAGGAATGAAGAATGGTCTCACTGCATACGATTCCCATCACAGCAGAAGGACTTCAGCTGGGACTCTGCCATTCTTCTCACCAGGCTACTCTGCCTCCCACAACCCCTCAGTTTTTGTGTCTTTGTACTTAAAGAGAGAGAATTATTTAATTGTATGAATTTCAAGCTCTTCTTCAGCTAGAAAATGCCACACTGTAATGATTCTATCTTAAAAATACATGTTTTTAGACACCATCCAAAACTGATAAAATTCCACAACTCCACTGAAGGTGAGTGGGTGGGTGGCTGCATAGGACTGAGGCAAATGGAGAAAAATATCATCCATATTTTAAAATGATAATCATATAATTATGTAATGCTATAAACATGCTTATGAAATCATATTAACTGAAAAAGGATATATTGAAATATGGATGTGGAACAGACATTCTATAATTATGAATAATGCTGTATGTGTGTCCACATGCAAAGATGAGATGGAAGAAAATAGGACAATTTTCTCATGATTTGTTGGGCATGATGTGAGATTGAGCAACACATTTATATTCGACATTAGTATTTTTATAAAATTATTTATGATACGAATTTTGAGTTGAGATTTAATTTTAAAAATGGCATAATGGCCTTTCTGAAATTCAAAGAGATGCTGTGGCTTTGATACTCACATAACTGTGACCAAAAATGATCTCCTCAATGATTGTTATACATTACTCTTAAGAACCACTTTCAAATAGGTTTATATTCGTTGTACAACCATAAATCCTAGCACACATGCCAGTTAGTAATAAATTCTTAAATACTCAGTTTTTTTCCCCTTGGAAATCATCTTATATTATGCAAAGAATGAGTGGCCTAAAAAATGAAAAATGCCTATTTATTCATGTATTCATCCTTTCAACACACTTTAAGTGCTCCCTACTTTAGGCACTATTTTAAGAGCTGAATATTTACCAGAAAATAAGAAGCTAGTATGGTAGCTAGCACTGGACCTGTAAAAGTCCAATTTAAAGTAAACTCTATGAAAAGCTAAAAGGCTCAAGAAAGGATGAGAAACAAATTTGTTCCCCTACTCCTCACTGAAAATGCAGTAAAGCAGAGAAAGTTTGTTGAGTCTTGCTCGTGTGGCAGCTTTCTGAGCAAAGGTTTCCCGAAAAATAATATGTTGTGGAAATAATTTAGAAATAGTTTTCCAACTCTCCTCCCTTCAATCACCTAGTCATCGGAACATCTGTTCTGGCAGAAGGAAAATGTCACGAAGGCAGCACAATCCTATCCCCAGCACCAAACATGGACTGCGCTTGTCCATGAGGACCTGATCAAACAGTATTGTTCACACCAAGTGCTAGATGACCCTGTCACAAAAAGTAGGAATCTGACTTGGTTTGACCTCTCAAGATATTAGTCTGTGTATCATACATGTAATACATGACATTATTTTAATCTGATGTCATCACAGATCCATTACTTTTTAGACCTCACCGTGCCTCCATTTCCTTATTTATAAAACTATGATAATGATAGTACTTAGCTCTTGGAGTTGTTATAACACTTTGATATAGATATTATCACCATTTTACAGAGGCAAAACAGACACATGATGGCTAAGTAACCTGACCAACTGCTGAGTCACTGAGTTAAGAAGTGTTTCTCCAATCTTCCCCTCCAGACTGTATACTTACCTACATTCTTAGATCAGACTCTAATTACTTCCTGCTTAGACTGTCAGGATCTAGCTTTCAGTCTCCCTTTTACTAGTGCTAATTTTCACATGGTATACTTTTTACGTCTAAAGCACATATCTAACTACATTATTTTCCTCTGCATTAAAACCCAAGGGGATCTCTGTTGCATCTAGAATAAACTGCAAGATTCTTAGAAGAGTATTGTGTGCTTTTAATGTAATATTAAATTAATTTAATAGACTAATATTCAAACTCTGTAGTTGAAACACTGGACAATGGAACTAAGATTAGACAGCCAAAGCTCAGGCAGATCTGGGTTCCAGTCACTGATGATCTAGTTACCAGTTGTGCAGTGACCTCCATGTCATTTTACTTCTTTGATCCTTAGCATCTCACTTGGAAGATGGGGATAACAACATTGAACATAAATTTTGGTGCACATAATAGACACTTAGCAAATGATATTAATATCATTTTCCATGGTACAAGAAGAACACAAACCATATTTAAGAGATCACACATGAAACATTTCTAACAGAGATCCCAAGTGTGAAAAATGGAATGAAATAAGAAAAAGAGTTGGTTGGAGTCAAGCAATGATATAGGATTTCAAAGTTAGGTTGCCAAATCAGTTTAATTTTGCGTGAAGAGAAAGTTCCATTCTAGTGGACTATTTAATTTTCTTTTAGCAAAAGGAAAAATATAAGTAAGATACAAGTTGACAAGAAAAAATACTGATGAGTTCTATTATGGTATAGATCAGGAGAGGCCTGTGATGGATTTGCCAGGAATAAATAGAAGCATTCTGTACCCTACTCCTTGCTTGAAATATTAAAAATTACTATCTGATTTTATAACTCTCCAAGAATATGCTTTCCTTGTAATGAATGCTCTCATATAGATTTTACAGATGCTTATGTTAAATATAGGTTAAGTGACAGAATATTTTGAAATGCTCAGAGTGATTAATCAAGGCTGCTTCATTTAGTGATGAGAGATATTCAGTAGGATTTCAAGATTTCAAGTTTAGTCAAATTAAGTCCATAAGTGAGAAAACTCATTTGAACTCAAGAAAATATTTTTGGAATATAGAAGCTAAATGGTAATATTCTGAAACACAGACCTAGTATTAGTGATGCTAATCTAACTTCCAGGTATTTTTACATTGATTGTCAGTGTTAGATGAGAACTAAACACATAGTTTTTGCTTATTTTGACCTAAATAAACTCATATTAGATCATATCATACTTTAAGCAATCATTACACAAATGCTTACCAAATACCCACTAAGTACCAAGTGTTATGCTAAGTGTTAAAAATAAACTAAGTAATACAGTATTTGTATTGATTTTACTGGTGTCATAATCGAGGGAAGACAGATGAGTACTATAATGTGATTTGTGTGTATGTGTGTTTGTGATGGTATATGCACAGGATGAAGAAGGGAACCCACTCAGCTGTTTCAGCTCAGGTCCACCAAGAAGGAGACACCACGATGGGAACAGACATATAAGATATTTACTGGGGGAAACACTTGGGAGACAGACAGAATTGTTGAACTATAGGAGAAGTCTGATATATGTAAAGAAGAATCAAGGACAGAAGTTTGAATGGAAAGAGCCTGCAGCTTCACAGTTACAAGGAAACTGTGTCAGTGGGAAACCCTTGAGCTGGAGTTCCCCACTGGAGGAGGCCTGTGCCCTGTACCAACAGGCCTGAGCTAGCAGCAGTCTTTGGCTGAGAGCAGCCAATGGAAACCCAGCCTTGGTGGACACTGAAAGCAGCAGATAAGGGTTGTCAATCCGTTATACTCCCAGCAGCATGCTCAGTGGCATACTGTGATGGCCACCACCATGGGAGTGGTCAGTTTTACTTATGGACAAGGCTTCAGAAAAGGTTGAAAAATGAATAGGCAGCCACAAAGTGGACAAGATGGGTAAATGTGTTCCAGGCAAGCACCGATGCTGAGACATAGAACATGGCAAGGGTGGGTGGGTTACAAGTCATGTGTGAGGCTATAGTGTGCACTCAAGAGGGCTGGCAGGCTATGTGCCAAGAGGTAAGACTAGAGAAAGAAGCAGGATTGCAAGCAGGTAGAGCCAAGCAAATTCTACATGTTTGACTTATTCTGCAGGAAATATGTAGCAGCTGAAAGGATTCATGCTAGGCAGAGGCAGTATAAGATCTGAGTGGAGAATGAGTCCTGAGGTTTGGAGTGCATTCAAATGGCAAATTCAAGAAGGCAAAGGAGAGGGAGACACTTGTAGTAAAGATAAGGTAGTGTCCCACAGACTAGGGTTCCAATTATGGCTACACCACTTAACCAGCCACGTGGTAAGCTGGTTGAGCTCCCTACAGCCTTTATGACTATCACTAATTTCCTATACTGGAATTACGTACTTATTTCATTCAGAGTGACATAAGGGTCACATGTGTAAGTGAACAGGAGCATTCTTAGGAGCTGTGGTGTCAAAAGTAGACATAAAGTGGCATTCATATCCTGGCCAAAGTGTGCAACTATAGTCATGTTTTATATAAATTTCTATAAACCTCAGTTTTCTTCAGCGTAAGGTGGCAACAAAACCCGATCTACCTCATGGAGTCGTTCCAGGTGAAGTCTTAGCTCACTCCTCGTGAGTAGGAAATGCTCAGTTGCTGAGTGCCAGGTACTGTGCTAGGTGCTGTGAACACTGACAGTTCTCTGTTCTCACAACATCTCTGCAGGTAGGTTATTTCCTCCCCCTGACTTTACGGGAGCAAATTGATGCTTGAAGAGTTTAAA
This sequence comes from Manis javanica, assembly GCF_040802235.1. Classification (NCBI taxonomy): domain Eukaryota; kingdom Metazoa; phylum Chordata; class Mammalia; order Pholidota; family Manidae; genus Manis; species Manis javanica. Next base: position 60,435,349 of record NC_133166.1, read on the forward strand.
TAACTGGCTCACTATCACACAAATGACTGAGCTGGGTTACATTTCTCAGTTTCCTGACTTCAAAACCCATATTCTTAACCACTGTTCTCCGTTACCCTCCATTCCAGCATTAGCAAAGCCACCTACTTACCAAAGAAAGTGCAATCCTAAGAACTCACCTGTGGGCTATGGTTGGGTTTCCTTGTGTTATTAGGAGGCTTTAAAGCAGAGTTAGGGACCATCTAAACAAACCTTCCTGGTTGGACCCAAGGGAGATTTTATCCAGTTCATTTAAATGGGATATTATGGGCATTATTACACAGATTCTGATATAAGCTGTGTTCCACCATTTGAAATTGGCTACAGTTGACAGGAGAGGGAAGGGAGTGTATGAAAATGATGAAGGAAGTTGTCTTATCTCCCCATCTGGAGAAGTATTTGGAATGTTTGCATTCACAAGTCTCTTCAGTCTAATGAGGAATTCACCCCCAACACAGAGCTGCCTTGACACAAATAATTAAAATCTATGAAAAGTGACCTACTAAGTCATGTCTACAGAGATTAGGCACAAGGCCTTGCCTCTTCCTCATCTTCACTTGAAGAGAAAAGAATGCCCTGATTATAATCCAGGTCCTGGCACATTTATTATTAGATGAAATACTTAATTTCACCACGCTTCAGTTATCTGAAGTTTGCCTTACATACTGCATGCAAACACTCCTGATTGTGTCTAGCACTTACTAGCTACTCCACAAATGTTAGTTCCCCTTGAATGAATGGTAGAGTGATTCTCAAATCAACAGATTATCAGAAGATAATTCTATCAGTAAACAAAGGGAATACTGTATTACCAGCAGAAGTGTAAGCTTTCCTCATTAATATTTGTGTTAAAAAGAACTAGAAATATTAACCATTTACAGATGCCCCAGCTATAGATTTGGTACATACAGCTTGAGAAGATATATGATCCTCTGTCAATTGTGAGATTTTTACTTTCAAGAATAATTTTGTTGATCTCCCTTATGAGGGGACTCACCTTCCATACAGAAACCCACAAATCTGCAAGATGTGCAAACACAGATACAATTTTCTTTTTCAGCTTCATCGTAAGGAAGCAAAGAAATAGTCTCTGGCATGAAGAAACTCACACGCTGAAACAGCTTGACGTTTGGTGATTGTACTAACAAAAGCCTCCTCTAGACAATTTAGTAGCTAGGACTGCATCTCCCCAAAATTATCTGCTGGGCCCTTGAGGTTATTCTTCCCCTACATGTCTGGAAATCATTGGTCAGCATGGAGGGGAGGCTTCCAAAGCAGTCAGCTCTCAGGTCCTGGATGATTCTGCAAAGACCTGATTGGTCTGACTTAATCCTTTGATCATTTTTTTTTCCCTGAAATTATGCCCCATTAAAGTCCATCTGGGGTAGTTTTGGAGCCTAAGACAAGACTATTTCTCTGTTCTTGGTAGTCTTGACCCGTGACACTGTACTTTTGACTTAATGCTTTTTAATAAAAAGAAATGGCATGTTTAAAAAATACAGGCTTCTGCATCTTTCCAATTCATCCCCATGTGTATATTCTCGGTGTCACTGTGCAAGTTGAGGTATGCATCCATGTTTGTCTGGTCTGTTGCAATAGTCACGCTCTCCTCAGGGGTGCACACCTTTGCCATCTCTCTCCTCTTCGGACCATAACTCTACCAAATTAGCCAGTGAGTCATCTTTTTATCTTGGTATCAATTTATTCTGGCTAACTTTCCATAGGAATTAAAACAAGATGGCCTTTAAATAAGACTATATAGGCCCACAAAAATAATAAACAGTGGAATACAACCCTATTCCTTAATACGCAGCATGCATCGGAGTTCCTATGATCCCACTCTTAAAACTCATGCCACAGGTACCAGCCACTGGCATGAAGATGAATACAAATTCTTTTAGAAACCCTTTTAAGACAAATCTTTGCTGTTCAGGTAGACCCAGTAGTGGCATCCAGAGCTTCAGTGTCTTCAAGGAAGGGAGGTCATCTGCCTTCCTTGGGGAAAGGAATTTGCTGCCATTGTCTGTTGCTGACAGTGAGGTACTTGATGGACAGTTTTATCAAACAGGCAAACTCATATCATTTGCATCTCCAATAAGCCCCCAGGGGGAGTTCAGACAACTCTGGGTGGTGACCAAAGATTCAACAATCAATAGATATGGGTCAGATCTCAGAAATTCAGCCTGAGCATTTTTTATTAGAGCAAGGTGTTTATCAATTGATGATGTTGGAAATAGAGGCAAATAGTATTGATTCTTTTCATTAGGGGAATTATGACATCAGGATGATAGAAACTACATCTTAATTAGGTGTAACTATTTTTTATGTTAACTTTTTTTGGCTTCTGGTTAATTTTGTTATAAAAGAATTATGACATCAGGATGATAGAAACTACATCTTAATTAGGTGTAACTATTTTTATGTTAACTTTTTTTGGCTTCTGGTTAATTTTGTTTATAAAAGTATTTAATTCTCAATTGTGAAATGATGTGCAAGTTGACAATACCATCTTTATGATAAAAATGGAGAAATGAGAACTCCTTACAAAAAAAAGAATAAATTCCAGTGGTTTGTTTTTTTTTTTTGTTCTGGGCTGCCATGAAGTTTCTTAGAAATAATTTGATCCTCTTGAGTCTTGCTTTTAATTTCTGTTCACTGGTAACAGTCCAATGTCTAACTGAGGGCTTATTTTATTACTAGTGAGGCAGGTCCTTCTGTGGACTCTACCTACTGCTTCGTGAATTAGGAGTTTTTCTACTCTGGCTGGTGGGAACAGCAGCTATTCGTGGCAAGGGTGTATGCTGGGTATTAGTCCTCCTATCCTCTAGGATGTTGTCCCCCTTGGCTGCAGCAGTTTCTTCAAGGATCGGCTGAAAAGCTGAGTCTCTACAGGGCTCTTCTTTCATTTCTCTCTGTTTCGCTGTCTCTGCGTGCAGCTCTCTCCTCTCTCCTCTCTGATATCCCGCCCTTGGAACTCTAGTCCCCTTGATCTCCCTGCTCACCTCATCAGTTCTCCGTTTTCATACCTGATTCGGGAACTCACAGCAGGCAGTAAGCTGGGGCAGCTGCCGAACTCCTATCTGCTCTTCTCAATGGTCTCTCATTCTTTCAAGAGAGAATGTCCTGCCCTTTGTTGCTGTCTTGAATATTGTTCTGTGAAATACTTTGTGATTCTTTCTTAAAAGTTGTTTCAGGCAGCAGGTTGATCTGGACTGTTTTACTCCATTTTGGTAGAAAGCAGAAGTCACCCCTTCCCCTGCCTTGCAAAGCATCTTGAAGGGCGTATTTCCCATGCCTCTAACCTTCTCCAGTAGTTCTGAAGACCTTGAATTTTCTCTTGTGACTCCCCAGTATACACCGTGTATTCTGTTCACTTAGAGCTTTTCACTGTTCCTTAATACACCTCATATTTAAATACACATTAAGCCCCATGCCTTTGGGCAAACTAGCTATTTTGCCTGAGTTCATATTCATTGAAGAAACACTATTGAGAACTGCTAAGAACTCTGAAACTCTGAGTTTGAGCACTAAATGTACCATTAGCTATTTCTATACCAGAGGAAAGATTTCACACATCTGAAAATGTGGCTCATTGCTAAAATGAGGGTTGAACTAGATCATTAACTTTCTAGTGATAAAGGCAGATGCAGTAAAAGCTTCTGGGTGGAACTGCAGTGACGTACACTAGGTCCCATCCACAGCTGGAGCATGCAGGAATCACACCGTTGTTCCCAGGAGCATTAAAGAATGAAATGAAAATAGGTGGTAATCTCTATATAACAGAAGCTCTATTTCTATGACCAGGGAATTATTCCATTACACTTCACATTTCTGCTCTTTCCTCTTTCCTACTGTCCACATTTATGGAGCACTTACCATATTCGAGGCACGGAAATAGAAAGGAGAAAAGATAGACATTTCTTCAAGTTACACAGCTCTGCCCTCTAAAATCCTTTTTTTTCCCAATCAGATGCCATGTATTTATTTTTATTTCTTTGATATGCACAACGACCTGAAACTTTCTCCTAATCACAAACATATGTGTACTTCTCTTATAGAACAGAGTACATTCTTCTCTTTGTATTGTAATTACTGTTTACACTTGTCTTATCCCTTTGTTACATTATAATATCACCAAGCTCAGGGATGTTCCATCGGTCTTTGTGTACACATGGAACCCTATAATAACAGGTATAAGTGGTTTATTTCTAATTAGTACAAGAATAAGATACACTGCAAAACTGAATACAAAAAAAGTACAAAACTGAACAGCGCAAAAGTGTATGAATAACAAAGAGAGCTTCATTTCATCCTGTATCTCACTGCCCTCAGATAAAGTAAGTTTATTTCTCAGAGGTAGGTAAATAATGTTAATATTTTGGAATGCATCCTTCTTTCCTGAGTTTTTCTATAAACTATCATACATGTGGAATCATTTTACCTTTTTTTAAAAAAAAAAAACTTAAAGCAGATCCTGGTAAACATATTGTTTAGAATCTTGCTTTATTTTACATAATATAACTTGAGCAGCTTTTCATGTCTGAACTTATAGAACTTATCACATTCTTTTTACAGGCTGTGTAGTATTTTGGAAGAATAAAAATGCATGAATCAGTATAGGATAAGCCCAGATAAGCTCCTAGTATCCAATATCCTTCCACTAAGGTGAAATATTAGCTGCAAACTAGGGAAAGTAATGGAAATAATGCAGTACTGTTCTTCATAGAAATAAGGCCGTTGTAATATATAATAAAATCTGCAGGGCAAAGACAGGGAGGTAAACTGTGCATTGATTTTCTACAAACTTTGATAGCAAATTATTTTATAGTATTCCTGCTAAGCTCTCAAATAAAAAGCTACAAAAAGAAGGAAGGCTTGTTTTTCAACAACTCTTCTCAGATAAAAAAATGGATACTATGTAGAGACATATTGGGAGACAGTTGGGTTCAATACTGAAATGCACGTTGTATGACATGAACTACATTCTACTGTGTTTGTTAGTTCAGATTGACAGGGAAGAGAAAACTAGGGGAGAGAGAGGAAAAAACTGTTTGCTGATGCAAAAAGCGCAGATTTAAAAAATGAGACAGGGTTGGAAGAAGTAGGTCACCAGCATTTGTTTACACAGATTTTATTACAAACATAAATTGTTCATATATCTGTTTTCTTGCCTAGAGTTATAGAAAAAGTAATATGTTGTCATTTAAATATCTCTAACTTGGATCTGAAATCTCTGGGAGATTTTAATGATATCCGTAATTGTATGCAACAAGTCCTACTGTAAGAGAATTCCTTATAAAGAAGTAATCTTTAAAAGGTGATAATCCTAAAAGAGGGTACTAAATTAAGGGACCTTTTTAAAGATAAAATTAGGAGGAGGATCAGATGTGACAGTAGCCCAGTATGAGAAGAAGACAGAAGCAGTCATAGTAACACTACTGACAGTCATTATTTATTGGCAAAACAGAAAGTCTGGGAGTTTAGTGTCTGTAGGCAGATTGCATCAGTATGAATTCTGGCTGCATTACTTCCTGGCTCTATAACCCTGGGAAAGATATTTAATTTCTTTATGCCTCTCTTTTCTAATCTGTGAATTGGATATAAAAGTAACAACTGCAAGATTTGCTCTAAGGGTTAAATGAGTTCATACAGGTAGAGCTAGATTATTTCTTTGAATCACAAATTGCTTAGAAATGTTAGCTATTGCTTATGTACTTCATACGTGAGATGCATATACTGTCTAGCATCTTGTATTGTCATTCTTTCAGTGCTACTATAAGGTAGAGCTGACAATTCCGATTTTAAGAATGGCAAAATTAGCAATTCAAGTGAAACAGTAATGTACCCAGACAGAACAGCTGGGGAATCAAAGAAGAGTAGCTGTACCCAAGCCTTTGTGTCCCCAAAGGCCAGTCTCTTTAGAACATGAGACTTTCTCCACAGATAAAACATTTACGGGGTTTGTTTTGGGAACTGGAAAGCATTTGGACTAATGTTGGAGATGTTTTTAAACTTAGGTTTTCTTCTCCCTTTTATTCCATATTAATATTTACTATGAAATAAATGCTGACTTGAAGGTCTAACACTTTTGTTCATTTGGCCAATCATGGCCATCTTTTGAGAGCTCTTAGCTTTTTAGTCTTGTTGTATTCACTTTTCTAGAATAAGATACTGCCATATTTGAGGGGTACCCCTTCAGCAATGCAAAAACAAATTATATAAGTAATTTGTTGGACTTCCTTAACATGAAGCCCAATAGAGGTATAAATGATTGAGGTAAGCAGAGCAGATGGGAAGAGGTCCAGGAAGTTTCAAGAAGGATACCTTTTGTCTTTTGTGCATGATCCTGAGTGCCAGTGAATTAGGTTACAGTCCCTTACATATAAGAGGGTTGCAAGTAATCATTATTTTTTTCTTATACTTATAAGTCAACAGTTTATTAAAGGCATCTTTTTATAAATCCTTCTCCCCCTGACATACACCTTATAAACACATGTAGGTATGCATGCACATGTGCTCATGCACACACACACACACACACACACACACACACACACACACACTCACTCACTCACACTGGCATACATGCTTTTGCTTTTGTATGTCTCAGAGGCTTTTATCCCTATACAGTTGCAAAATCAGCTCTCTAAAGGCAGGGTTAATATAGTGCTCTGCATACAATACTGCTAATAAGCATACAAAGGTACTAACAGAAGATCTTTATGAAATAAAATTTTTATAAGGTGTTTCTTCTTTAAAGTGTAATTATTTTTGTTTTAGATTTAGTAGAGACAGTATTCTACTTTCTTAACATAGTTTATTTAAAAAGCTCTCCAGCGAGGGATCTTATTTAGAAAACAAAAACTCTTTTAGAAGTAAAATAAGGAAAGTATAGGAAAACAAATTATTTGGTCTGCATATCCCAAAGGCCAATCAATGTATAGTAGTGGTTTTACAAATTATTAACAAGACTTCCTCTTTTCCTGGCTTTTACAGAATGGACAGTGACAAAGATATGTACTGCCTACCTGACTTCCACACTGAAACCTCATCTGTTTAAGAAAGGCATCCTTGACTCTTCTAACTCACAGAAATCATCACCTCCTCTGAACCTCTGAAAATAGTCCATTATCAGTTGTCTTGACGCTTTAATAAATATTCAAAGGTATGTGTAATTTCATAGGCATATTTTCCCCATTAGATTTTACACTTCTGAAAGGCATTGTTCATCTTCAGGCTTCCAACATTGCCCATTCTACTGGATCAATGAGTACTTAACTGATGTTCATTAGATAAAAGTGAATCAATGGCTACATCTGCAAGGACTTTATCTTCCTGACTAGCTGGGGAAACTTGTAAAGAGCAGGAACAGGGGGCAGGCAGCAAAGAACCTTCCCAAGGCCCAAGTGCAATCATGGACTTTTGTGCATTCTTGGTCTTTTAGTGTAATTCTTCTCTGTTCTAGAGCAGCTGACCACAGGCTAACATACCATTGTAATAATTTTAAACAAACTTCCTTATATTGTCTTATTTCATCATGCCATAGGGAAAAGCTGCATGCCAGTGTACCTTATATAATTCTTAATTCCAATGATATCAAGAGAATTAGGAATTTATCTTAAGGATGCATCAGAGATAGCTAGACATTAATTATAAGGAAGTCTAATGTCACATACAAGAAACTAACAGACTTTCCTGCTCCCTGTCCACATAACATCAAGACAATGTGGTAGCAAATCTTGTCAGGCCACCCACCACAAAGGGCTTTTTTTTTTGCTTTTGCTTTTGTTCCAGCAATTATTGAAAAACTTTTCTCCAGTGCATAGGATCCCACTGGCACCAACAATACCATTATGAAAATCTAAGTAAAGTTTACATCTTTAAAACACAAGAAACAATATAGGGGTTGTTTTATAAATCTTGGAATGTAACTGGACCAGAACAAAATATAATCAAGGAATCTCTCCCTATAATAAATTTTGTTCCTAATTTTTGAAAGTAGTGTAAATGAAAGACTTGGAAAGTTACAATTATTTGCTTCTATAATATCATTTTGAAACTATAGGTCAAGCTCAAGACAGTTGCATAATTCCAAACAAAGTGGCCAACATGTGCAGTCATTTACTCCCCTAAGTATCTGGACAGCACTGATTTTTTCAGTAGCTCTAGGACCGTGAAACATTGGCATTGTAAGTGTTCGGCAGAAAAGAGAGACACGATGGGTGGAGGGAGAAAAAGGCCAGTGGAGCCCACTAAAAGGGACTCAAAGAGTTAAACAGATAAAACCAGAGAGACAGAAAGGATTTACAGAGTTACTGAGTTAATTAGTTGAAGTTTCAAAGGCCAGAAGTAACTTGGAATGTCCCAATATTCCCCAGATAAAGAAAAGTATCAGAGCGCAGCCCATGTCTTCATTGTACCAATTAGATCATGCCACTGTAAAATCTACTTAGCCTGTAAAAAAGATCCAGTTTATTCTTTAAGTTAATCTATATGCTGTTTTTCCTCTTCTTCCAGCCCGTTAATCAAGTAACCTTTTAACAAAGACAGGAGACAGACCTTCAAAGTGTAAATAACCTAAGTGGATAAAGAATAATGGAATCTGGACCAACATAGTCCCCTAAACAACCCTATTCTTAAGACAAAACTTCAAATGAATTATGAATCACCTGTACACATCATGCCTTATGCTGACCCTTAGCCAAAAAGGCCCTATAAAACCCAGGACCACAAACCCTTAAGCACACCTCCTTTCTGAGGTTCCCCACACTTGCCTTTCTTTGACAATGTCACTCTCTCTGTTCTACTCAAGATAAATAAAGAGGGGTTGCTGAGAGCTCTGATCTGGACTTGCAAGTTCCCATCACCTGGGTGACACAGACAGGACTGCAGCTGTATGATCGTGCTCTTTAGTAGCCTGCCTGAACATCTCCCTTCTTTGCCTTTGGCAAGTTCCCAGAAAATACTCTCACTCCATCCAATGCTCTACAGCTCCCCTAAATCCTGGGGTACTAGGGACTTAGTTCCATGCCATGAAGATTCAAGCAGACACTGTTGGCCAGGTTACCCTGGTTGAGAAGTTGGCAAGGGATTTGCCAATGCTGAGCAGGGGTTCAGTGAGCTTCCCTCCCTCCCTCTGTTCTTCCTTGCTCTCTGCTGCCTACAAGGCAGCTGCCATCCCCTGCTTTTCTCTCTTTAATGAATTCCTTCCTTACCTTGAACTTTGACTTCCCTATAAACCAACTGCTTTCCTAACATAAGGATGTTAATACTATAGCATCTTTTATTAAAAGTCCAATTTCTGAGTAAATTCAGGTTTTACATGTCTGGTGAACCCTTTCTCAGTGTAATAAAGTACCCTAATAATCCAATCATATAAAATAGGGGGCCACACTACTGTGTGGTTGATACAATAATACAGTGATCCTAGAGATTTTGGATTTCCCCTCCTGGATACAAATATTGGCTGTGGCTTGGAACCACCTTTTGCAACTTATTCCCTAACTTCAGTGTCATTAGAGATGGTTTTGGGTATTGACTTTCTGGAGCCTCTTGGTTGATCCCCAAAATTCTAGAAATTCTGCTTTGTTTGTAAGCATTTCCTCAGCTTAGCTCCAGAGACTGGGCAGAGAGCCTCTTGGGAATAACACTTTTGCCTGCCTTTAACATCTCTCTCCATTCCCGAAGGTGAGACTTCTAGTCCACTCCTCTTTCAGAACAAGGATAGTGTGTAGAAGATGTGAAACAATTCCAACTGAAGTTATATTAAAAGTTATGCTGCCATGAGGTTTTAATTTGTTACATCCATATAAAAAATACTGTGAAGTCATGTTTTTGAAGACTAGATTTTATATAGAAAGTGGCTCATAAGAGATTGAATTTTAAAAAACAGACAGCAAACTCATACCTGTAGCATGGTTTATGTGAATGTATGTAGAGACACAGTAAGGAACTAGAATAAAATACCTCAGAAATTGAATGCTCCTTTCTCTAGGAGTAAATATAAGAGACAATTTTCATTTTCTTTCAAGTTTTTTTTTCCTCCAAAATGTCTTACAGTATTATCTTCCTCATCACAGGAAGAAATGTACTTTTTAGAAAATGTAAAATGGAAATAAATAAATATCTCTTAATTATGATCTCCTTGCCCATAATTATAATTGAAAACTAGTGCAGAGTCCAGAATTTGGTTTGCTAGCCATAGACTCTGTTTTGAGATATATGGAGTCTGCTTAAACCTATGGGGTATTCTTTCTGTTTGGAAAAACTTACTTAAAACACATCAGAAACTGACAACTGTAATTCATCAAAGATTCTCTTTTGCTCTGGTAAATCCTGACATGTATTCATAGGAAGAGGAAAGAGCTTGTAAACCCAGCAAGCTCCTCAGTTTATTGTGAGTCCCCCTTAACAATCTTGATTGACACCTCTGCTTCACATATGCCATATGCATGGAGATAAATTGCTTTGTTCAGTGATTTGAATTCTATATGAACATTGTGCATTTCTCATTCACATGCTCCAAAGTAGTTTTCTCCAAACTAGAATTTGAGGTTATATTTATACAGTCCTGAAGCTAAATGGCCTTTTAGGCTGTCATTATATTCCTGGGTGCTTTATTTAAAACAAGCCAGATTGTAAATGCTAAGGTGTGGCAGAGAGCTCTTGAACCAAGAGCCATGGCGCATTACATATCTGACTGTAGCACAAAAGAGCTATGCCTGGACACAAGTATCTTTCTGCTGATCCACTGTGAAAATTCAGCAAACTCAATAGCCCTTTAAATTCCTTATTTCATTCCTGGAGACTAAAATAGGTTGTTGTACTTATTTGCTGACTAACGTGCTATCCAGAGTCTTTTAAGAAAGAATTCTTATGTATTATCAGCAAATGTTCTGCCTGTGTCTCCATGCTTTAGATAGTGAGCATTGCAATTTGTTAGATCCTGTCTGTACTAGAGAATATGCCTTTCTGGTATTCCCTTTTCAATATCTAGAAAAAGTGGGCACTGTTTAATACAAGATCTGCTGTGTATTTACCAAGGGGCCCTAAATGAGATGACTAGCCAATGGATTCTAAATTGCTCATCCATATGTGGGGATAGTATTATCTTTTTATGCCTATATCATGGCATTTTGGTGAAGAAATTTTAGAAATGGAATAACTTAAAAATATATGAGAAACACAGTATTACATTACACTTACGTCCATGAAGGCCATGTATGTTTATCTGTACATGAGCAAAATTCCTGATTCATCTGTTCTGTATGTTACTACTTCCGTACTTCTGAATCAAGCCATTCTGGACTGGCACCCTCTTTCTCTCCTATCAATATAAACTCTCTCTATTCCTACCCCATCCTCACTCTGACTCTCAAAGGATTGTATTTTAATCTCCTCATATGCATGGGAGAATTTTTTTGTCACAAGAGTAGGAAAGGAGTTTATTTGTAGGAAAAGAGCTGCTACTTGAGTTTTTGGTTCCCAGTGGAGAAAGAGAATTGAAAATTGAATGGAAATATCCATAGTAAAGATATAAAAATTCTGGGCACATGTACAGTGGACTCTGTCCCAGTAGATAAAGTAGGTCAGAATCAGGAAGAAAACCATTCTCCCTACATGAGAATGGAACCCAATGCTGTGCTCCAACACTCAATATTTTTGGTAAAATAAAGACAGAAATTGTGGCATGAACATTCACTTTTTAAAGGCATGTAAATTGTAGTGAACTTCTTTTTCTAAAAGGTTTTACAAAAAGCAGATGTAGAAGCTGAAAAAGACAGGAAAAGCAGGGTTCAAGTTGCATGGCAATTGCAGGTAACAGGTCAACTTGCCCAATACATGAAGCATTTCTGAGTGTCCTCTGAGTTTTGTAGGAGCACTTGGGAGAGGGGAATGACATCCTGCTCATACTGAGTTTATCCAATCCGTACACATTAGACTATCTCTTTTACAGATCTATACCTCTGCCTCTCACTTTCTCTCTCCCATTATCTCCCCCTTTCCTAATCTATTTCGGGATTTATAATGGCTAGCTATGTTTTTTGAGCTATTTCCAGATTCACTTTCAGATTCTTAATTTAAAAATTGATAAATGAGGAACCAGGGCTATAGCCTATACAAGAGTGCCTCACAATTACCAAACTGATTTTCTTAATATGAGAGAGGAAATGATATGAGAAAATGTACTGCATAGGTACCCTTGTCTGGGCTTTGATCTCCTGCTCTTATTCACCAAGGAGAATCTTTCAACCTAGTAAGGAAGTACGTGAAACCTGGACCGTTACAGTCTTTCCTCACGTAAAGCCATTAGGGTGAGTTCCAGTACAGATTTCTGCCAACTTCCATTCTGACAGGAGATGGTATAAAGGAGTGATTAGCATCATGGACCCCAGAGTAAGATTGCCTCTGCTTGAAATCCAGTCCTCCCAGTTACTAGCTTTGTTGCCTTGGCAATGTAATTAACTTCTTTATACTCTATTTTCCTCAACTGTAAAATGGAGGGCATCACAATATTAACTAAGAAGTTTATAACAAGGACTAAATAAATTTTTACAAACATTTAGAAGAGAGCCTGATACATAATTTGTATAATATAAAAATTGATGATCATCAAGAGCACCTTGAAAAATTAGAGTATTATCTCATTGAACATCATTACATAATGATATTTTTAGTATTCTTTATAAGTCTGTGCATCCTCTGAAGGCTGGATCAGTAGCACATGATGATAAATATTTGATGAATGTTGGATAAGTAAATGAATCCTCTGCTGAATTCCCTCATTTCTTTGGTAAAGAAATATTTTAAAAAGGCTAATTCTAGGGTTCAACAAATAAATTGAATAATTGTGTGCATGGCACTAGGACTCATGGAGTTAAGAAAGTCACAATCTCTGCTCTCTAGAGACATTTAGTCTATTTCCTTTAATACTGAAATCTCAAATCTTGAATTCTTAGTTTATAGAACAGTTTACAGAATTCATATTTCATATTGGCATGAAAGATCGCTACATGGAGATGAGTTGGAGAGAAGCAGAGTAGCAGGGTTTCTCATGAAAACCAGGACATGCCTCCACCTGCTATCAGGCATCAATACCTTTAAAACCCTCATGAGATAACCGTGATGTACAGCCCAACTTAGAACCACATGGACCAGGTGAACTTGTTGCTGTTATAGTTTGGGCACAGAAGTTAGTGTAGTGGTTTCTAAAACCATTTCTCGTGTAAGTGCATGGGTCAGTTGTATACTGGGGTGACCAACTTGTCCTGGCTTACCCAGAACTTCCTGAGTTTATCACTAAAATTTCCATATCCTTGAAGCGCCACCCTTCCCATCCCCAGCCATCCCAGGCAAACCCAGACAGTAGGTCATCCTAGGTAAACAAAAAATGACCAAAAAAATCTATTTTATTTATAATATTTAATATCAAAATGTGTTTCAAATCAATGGACATATTCAAATATATTAAATTTCAAATTTTAACATAATGGAACCCACCAGTGTATTAATTTTATGTTAAGTTTGTATTTGAGGGTACATGTCAGACTTGATAATAACATAACTGTCATTTCGGTGCCTATAAACATTTAAAAAGTGTTTTCAGTTTGCAAGATTGTTACACTGTACTTGTCTTTATTTTTAAATTAATTCCTGAGCAAGTCTGTTCACATAAAATTATGAGTGAGCACAGTACTCTTCTGAAAGCATGTCACATTCAATCAAATGCTGAGCAGGTTTAAGCACATCTGCTCTGTTGACTGCTCATGTGGTGGCATCAGAGTCAGTGATGCAAGAATAAGTAAACACATAATAATCCATAGTGGTGTCATAGTGCAGATATTTTGGGTTTCATTTTAAATTTTAGGTCCTTTTGATCTGCCTTTTATTTTTAATAAAGAACACAAGGAGCTATCAAATGTTAGATAGGGATTTGACTTGGAATTATTAGAAAGGGCTGTTGCAGAGGTGCAATCAACAAGGATGTGCTAAATAAAAGAAAGTTAAAGGAGAGAAAGGAAGGAAAGAAGATAAGAAAAAAAGGACAAGAATGAAGGAAAGAAGAAAAAGAGAAAGTAGGAAAGTAAGACAGAAAGAGGAAAGGAGGGAGGGAAGAAGGAAAACAGACTGACTCTTCTACTATCCTTATTAAACGCTCTTCTCAATTATAGTATTTATAGAAAAGTATCTTAAAATTGCATTGTAAAGTCCTTTAAAAAGGCTCTAATCTATGTGAATTCAGATTTCCTTTTTGATATATAACATTGATAAAGCAGACATAATTAGGTGTCAATGCTGACTTCAAATTTTGTGCTCTAATAGAAGAATTATAAATTTTATTTTAAGTGTATTTATTCTATAATTATTACTTTATTTATTTTTATTTTGTAGTTTCTTATACTTTTTTAAGAAAGTATTCTCTAGCTAACAAAGTATTGGAGGTACTGATAAGGCATCAAATTAAGTTTCTGTGATGACTGTTTAATCCCTCTGTAAGAATTCTGTGGGGAAAGCAAGGATTATTCCATATATTGAGAATATGATTTTGCCCCTAGGTACATCAGATGATTGGTCCTTCCTCATCTGTTTCTGAAAATTAAGTTCCACACTTGTCTTGCAATATCCACCTCACAGGGCATATTCTGGCACAGGGGAAAGCTACAGGTGTTAGTCACCCAAGCTGAATTTGGACATATTCATTGGGCTTAAGGTAGATCCTAGCTGCCAAATTGTTGAAAGATGGAGTGTTTCTCAAGTAATACTCTCAAACTTGGCTCTTTACCCAAAAGAAGCACAGATTTTGAAAGAGGAAGAGATGGGGAATTTGCTAGTAGGAGTTTGAGAGTGCTTCTATGATGAAAAACAGCTTTGGAGATTCAAGAAAAAATCAGATACTAAACCTTTCCACTGGGACAGCTTCTCCAAAAACTCAGATGATATTCATGGTCTTATTGCTCCCTGTTTTTGTCTAAATCCAACTGAAGCTGTCAGTTTGATATCTTTTGTCTTGGTCACACTGTAACTCTATCACGTACTGGTGCTTGATGAAAGTACGTTGAAAATAATCTGTCTTTTCACGAGGCCGTCCTCTCTACACAGATGAAAGGGTAGAAAGGTTAAGATGAACAGGAAATTTGGAAAGGGTTCAGCTGTACAAGTTATTACAAGTTTTCTGATAATAGAGCAGGTATTAAATTCATGAGACACTGAAAATTGAATTGCTGAGACAAGAGCTATTGTGACTAGAATAGCAAATGTCAGATCATGAATCTATTCACATGGCAAGGATCAAGAAATGATTAGCACAAGTGACAGAATTGTTTTACTTTGCTTGAAACATTGAATCTTCATTTTGTTACTAGGAGGCAAGAAAGTGGGCTGCAAACATTTCTTCCATGGTGTTTGTGCTCTGAGTTCCAAGCTCTTTTAGGTTTCAGAGTTTTGGAAATAAAAGGATAGTGAATTTGTTGATATCAAATGAATAATTTCTTCTTACCTAAATCTTCCATGACTTTTGAAAAATCAACAACTGGCCTTATACTAATAGATATTAATATTCTTAAAATAAACATTAAACTTCTCAACTCTCTATGGAGAGTAAAAGGAAGTCAATAGTCATCCTGGGGGTTCCATTTGCATGAATGCATCTCTATAGGGCCTATATAAAGAGGAAGGATTTACAGTGTGAAAGTTCATCATATCCAGTCATGATTTAGGAGCTGTGAAAAAAATTAATGGGAAAAATTCCTATTCTACAAATTTTCTTTAGAATACCCAACCCAAAAATCTCTAAGGACTTCCTCTAATGGGAAGTCTATCTACCTATCTATTTACTCATTAAAACATTGGAAGAAATATCTTTTAGGAACATCCAAATAAGATATTGTGTTT
Source organism: Manis javanica (assembly GCF_040802235.1). Classification (NCBI taxonomy): domain Eukaryota; kingdom Metazoa; phylum Chordata; class Mammalia; order Pholidota; family Manidae; genus Manis; species Manis javanica. The sequence continues at coordinate 60,451,258 of NC_133166.1, forward strand.
CTAGGACATAGATTGTCAAACCATATCCTGATGGCTGCCTCTTTTTGTAAATAAAGTTTTATTGGTACAGAACAATGCCCATTTGTTTACAAATTAGCTATGGCTTAGTTGAGCAGTTACCTAAAATATGTACTATCTGGTCTGTGGAATAATTTCCCCTCAAGATGTCCACATCCCAATCCCCTGAACCTGTGGATATGTTGCCTTACATGGTAAAAGGGATATCACAGATATGATTAAGTCTAGGATAATAAGGATCATTATAGGAGGATCAGAGTCAGAAAGAGAAGATGTAACAAGGAAAGCTTAAGTCAGAAAGGAAAAAAAGATGCTACATTGCTAGCTTTGAAGATCAAAGAAGGGACCATGAGCCAAGGAATGCAGGCAGCCTCCAGAAGCTGGGAAGGGGACTCTCCCAAGAGCCTCCAGAGGTAGAGCAAGCCTGTTGGTAGCTTGTTTTCAATCCAGTGAAACTGATTTCAGACTTCTGACCTATAGAACTCTAAGATAATAAACTGGGGGTGTTTTAAGCCACTAAATTCATGAGTTACAGCAACAATAGGAAACAAATACGTGGCCCTTTACTGAAAATGTTTGCTCACCCCTGATCTAGGATTTAGCCTACCTGGAATAACAGTCTCTTGTAATAAACAAAAAACTTCAGCCAGCCAAGGAATTAAAACACGGGTAAGGTCAATAAAGCTGCCTTTCTGTGTGGTCCTGGACAAGTAACTTATCCAAGTAAATCCTCTTGAAAGTGTTTAAGACATACCAGCCAGGCTAGATAAATGAAGGGACTTAAATTCTTCTGAAAATATATAGTGTATTTGTTCATATTATCCACAAGACCTACTTATGCTCTGATCTATCCCAGCATTGGCTGAATTCTAAAAAGTGACCATGAACTTTCAGGCAGGTTAATTTTCCCTCATTAATGAGCTCACCAGTTCTGAAATGAACTCTGGGAGTAGTCTCCCCGTTCTGCAGGAATATTGTGTGAGATAAGCAGGCCAGGAAGGAGAAAAAAATGCCTTATTAGCAAACTGAATAGCAAAGTAAACTCATCAAGATGTAATTTTGAATTTAAACCATGTGGACTTATTCCAGGATACAATACAGAGACTAATATGTTTTTAGTTGTGGGATAGGAATATGTACCAGACACCTTTACAAATGCAAAAGGTAGATATTGCCGTTGCCTTGAGTTCTCATTAGTGCCACCTTTAAATTTAAAGGAAGGTTAATTTTTCAGGTGCACAATTATTATTTTTATTACAACCCATTTTAATTGATGTATAAAAAATTATAAATTGTGCTGCCATGTTAACATAGCTTCCATGGTTTACCTTAATATATTTTTTAAACTGCAATGCTATTATAGTGAATATCTTCTAGGTCTCAATTTTACATTATTTTGCAAGTGGTGTGAAGTTATAGACTGAATATATACATACCTTTGGTTATACACATGAACTTAATTCCTCAAATGAGTCTCATCAATGATACAAAACTCAGAATTGTTTCAGACACCAGTGTGCGTATTCTGTTGAGTCACACAGAACTTGATTTCCTAAGGTCATGTACTAAGTGGAAGAGATAGGCATTGAACTCCAGTGATAACTCTTCCCCTAAAGATAATTCTCCCCATATCACTCAAGAATTGCAGGTGACATAAAATGAAAGGACTCTGCAAGCTGTAAATAATTGTTCGTGGGCATAATGCTAATATGTAATAAGGAATTCATCACTGAGTACTGAGTTATAGTTTTAAACAGCACAGCTCTCCTTCCGAAAAAAGCACCTGGGGTCCAACAAAGTAAAATACCTTAAAAACATCTTTTGTCTTTTCAGCAGATTTGGGAAGGGAGGTAGGACAACTTTCAGAGAGAAACACATACACAAATAGCTTTTTAAGTGTTCAGTCTTACTTAGGCATACATAGGCTGGGGTACCTCATTATTATAAAGGGCAAAAATGCAAATATTCAAGAAATCCTCAAAAAAATCCATGAAATGGAAACATCTGATTTTGAATCTGAGCTTCTCCACTTACTATGTGGTTTTGGCTCATTATTTAACCTCTTGTTGCCTTGGTTTTCTAAACTGTGAATGAGAGTTACTACAAATACCTACTTTTATCCCTCAAAGCTTTCATTACTTTCATTCATCTTAGTTCCTTTTGTAAAATCCACATAATAATAGTTATTAACCTCATCTGGTGGTTGTGAAGATGCAAAGCCATCACACAGGCAAAACACGAGAGACTGATGTGTGACTAAGAAGCCTGAACGGGGCAATAACTATTATTTTTATTATTTTTTATACTAGACACCCCAGATGCTGTGCTGAGAAGCACAAGTGGTAGAAACAGCACTATAACAAAAAAATTCAAACTATCACCACAAAAAAAAAAACAGAAACCAACACTGAATTTGCCTTTAGGGAGCTTGCCTACAAATTTAAAGTCTAATAGAAATGTTTGTGAGTACAGATGATCTAGAGTAGATGGTATGCCATTAGCATTACAGTTTCATTCTTAACCAAGACCAAAATAAGACCACCTTTTGTTAAAGAACTTCGCGCCCACTTTACCCGTGTTTGCAACCATACTGCAAATATAAATATATATATATTTATATATATATATATACACACATACACCTTTTGAAACTGGAGATTTAGAACGTCTTTTAAGTTTGAAGACTGGCATTGAAGAAGGAAAGTAAGTTTAGAGTTGGAGAAGCCTCAGTTGGTCTGCAACTCACCTGGGATTCTCATATTGCCTTGAAATGAAGGAAAGCAGAGAAAGTTTGCACAGATGAAGCTAAGTGAGCTGACCAAAGGCTTATAGTTCTGAGAAAGAAAATGGCTTCAGATTTGGTCTCTCTCTGCTTTAAGTAGCATAGAAATTTTCCCAAATTGTGTTTACTATGACATTATTAGCTTTTAGGATCTGCTTGTTGTTCCTGGTTTTCTTTAAACGCCTCCTCCTGCTATAGGTGTGCACGGCACTTGGGCACCTCAGCTGCTCCGGGCTCATTCCACTCCAATAGCCTGCCTACCCCCCTGTGGCTCACCGCACCCCTGCATCCGCCCTCACCCAGAAGCTCTGCCGCTTCCCCCACTGTGGCTTTTTCTCTTCAGTGATGTTTCTCCTTCCAGACTGCAACTTCTTTTCTGGCCATGTCCTGCTGAGACTGTTCCATTGTTTCTTCCACCTTTCCCACATCCCCTGAATATGGGGTCTGCAGTCGGGTTGGCTTTGTCCTCACTAAGTAGACAATCTCCTGAACACTAGTCCTGTTATGGTAATTATGAGTCACAACTGGTCACTGCCTTCCAGATGCTCACATTATAGTTTTCATGAAGAAAATAATGAGATTCTGCCTTAATAGCCCTGGGAGGTTGAACAGAGGTCTATGAACTATAGGTTCATTAGATATGGCACTTATGATTGGGCCAACCGGGAGGACTTCATAGAAGAGATAGCATTTGGGTAGGAACACAAGCATATTAATCATTCACTTTACCTCTTGGACTTAGTTACCTAATCTGATCATGACCTTAATAGTTGGGAAATATTTTTACAAAGGGGGAAAAGCCAGATAGAAAGTATGGATAGGAAGTAGCAAGGCAAAGTACTGATAGTGTAAATAAAAAGCAGGTTCAGAAAATGAGGAATGCAGCCCTGACAAATTTCCTATTTCCTATGTAATTCTTTGTAGAAGTTGCAGGCCTATGAGTCCTAAGTAGGCTTGGAACTCTGCCTCTGAAACTTACCAGCTATGTGATGTTGGATAAATTACTTTCATTTTCTAAGTCTCAATTTCAGCATCAGTTCAATGCAGATAAAAATAATAGACTTCCTCTATGAGTTATTGAGAGTATTATATGAGATAGTGGGTGGTAAATATTTAGGTACTAGCTGGTACACAGTTAACAGTGAATTACCCTGAGCTGTTTTTTATGGTGGTAAGACAGTCAAATAGATTCATTTTACAGGGTTCTGTAATCCATCCATCTTTAGGGGGAGCAAGAGAACAGTTAGCAACCTGAAGAATGTGTTCACTCTGTCAATTGTTTCTCCTTAACTGGTTATGGAAGAAATTTAAACAAAGGTATTCCACATAAAGGCTCTTGATATGGTGCTTCGCATACAAACTGTTGCAGTTCAAGAGCTCTCAGCAAAATGACTGATAGAGAAGTATGTGCTTAAGAATGTATTTTTCTTAAAGACTTTATCCTCTAGGAAGTGTCCAAGGATAATTAAAATGGAAATGCCAGCAAAGTACAGGAACATAAGACTCAAGTAACTAAGCATTACCTCTTCTCCAGAAGCATAAGTATGCTTATCTCATGTTTTTGTTTACTATGTATTTCTTAAATTTACTGTTCAACTAACAGACTTTGCTCCCTTTAATTTACCAAAGTTGTGTTAACCTGTAGTGATCCCTATCTTTCTAACTACCTAAGAAGACCCTATCTCCCATTCTCTGGGAACGTGGAACTAAGAAAGTTTAGTATTGAAGTACTGGCTGTGTGGCCTTGGGTAAATTACTCACTTTTCTCAGACTTTCTCCCCTACACCTTAACACACGCTCCTGTCTTCTGCCTTCCCACGATCCTTCCAGGGTGCTCCTCCAACACGCTATCTCTGAACCAAGAGATGCTCGTGGCTCTTTCTTCTGCATGGTATCCTTACCCTAACCCTACTCATTTTGGAATTCAAGGAAGCAAGCAGGCTGAGGGATATGAAATACAATTCCGCAAATTCTTTGTTTGCTACATACCAAACAGTGTGACCTTATACAGGTACACTTACTTTTGAACTTCACTTCCCTCATTTGTGAAATCATGATGGTAATAGCCAGTGTCAAGGACGTCATGAGGATAATAGGAAAAAGGTACTGAACAAACAATTTGGCCCAATATGCTTGGTGATGGCTTTGTTTTTGTTGTTATTTTATTTTTAGCACTCCTGGGGATCTATAAGCAAAGGAAAAGCACTTTAACCCATAATTTTATAGAGTGTATTATAAACATAATGAAAATTAATTCAGTAAAATTAAAATTTATATGAGAATTTTAAAAACCCCCTCCATTTTTCCCAATGCTATTACATTTCTGACCCTGCCTGTACTGACATTGGGTTTCCCTCTGTTCAGATTCCCACCCGCCAAAGCATGTCCCAGTGACACTCCTGCTGTCCTGGGCACTGCTAGTACCTCTAGATGCCCATGTTATGTTCAGTCTCTGTATCTTTACTGAATCTCTGGCTGCCAGGCCTGTGCCCATTCCCATGTTTTAGCTCAGATTTCAATGTCTGACTTCCAGTTGTGTACCTTTATCCCACATGCCTTTTATAAGCCCTCTTCTGCCTGTCCACAGTCCTCCCAGCAAGCACATAGCATCCATTCTTCAGACTAAGTTCCATCTGACCATGCATGCCACAGCCAAGGACACTCCAAGGGATTGGGGCTTAGGTTTTGTCACCAATGCTGTTTCTCTTCATTGCTGCCGTTGCATGATAACTTTTTGTTTTCAAACTTACTGTGTGCCTGACAATGTGCTAAGTAATTTATATATGTAACTGTTTATTCTCAATGGACTATATTAATTTTACAGATGAATAAAGTAGGATATGGGTGATAAAACAACTCATGCAACTAGTATATTTTAGACCACAGAATCCGACTTCAATATTTTAACCAATAAATGTTGCTCAAAAAATAAATATCAGACTAGATTCATTCATTTAGTCAACAATTTTGGAGGTTCTCTCTCTGAACATATTCATTCAGAGATGAATATGAAACTATTTTATACCTGTTATATACATGTCATATAATATATATAACATACATATACATACCTATATGTATATATGCATACACATACATATGTATCTGTATGTATGTATATATATATATATATATATGCTGTCTGTTAAGGAACAAAATTCTCTAAATTCAGAGTATCTCAGCCATTGCAAAGTCAGAGAGAAGAGCCTAAATATTAAACCACTTACAGGGTATTTATCAACAGTGTTATAAAAACAGCATGGCCTCATATCACTCTTTCAAATATGGTCAAATAAAGGAGGAGAAGAATTCAGTGGCTTAATTTAAAATGACTTAGAACCTAGTTATCATCTTTGGAAAGCGCTGGTGCATATGCAAGCTTCTGATTGTTCAGTGTTCCTGTAATCCATATATGTGGAGAGTTGGAATGTCAGGTAATTTGCCATTGCTACATCAATATCTAACAATGTATTTTCATAAATGCAAAGGCTAAATGAAGCAGACAGAAGATTTGATTTTTACTCTATGGGTAATGTCAAATCTCATTCTCCCAGAACCTTCCACAGAAGCACATTCACTTATATACTTTAATAATCCCTATATACTTTAATACTTTAATAAACATTCAAAATACCTCCCAGTGTTCTATAAAAAGGTCTAGGGTAGAGAGCAGTAAGAGATGTGCGTATCTGCCACTCTCGTGGCTCTGTATTTTGCAGTGCTCTCCTCCTGTGCGGGGCAACTGCCCATACGCTGACTGGGCTCCGCCAAGGGACTTGTTCTAATCATGAAAATGAGGCAGAAGTGAGACTTTGCCATTTCCAACCCTAGGCTTCAAGCGTTTTTCAGGCCATCAGTACTATGAGAACATGCCTGGGAGAAGGTGCTGGTGAAGAAGACGGGAGGAACAGAGACCCAAGCTTCTGGGTTCCCCAGCTGAAGCCAGCCTACCTCATTCAGCCACCACACACATGTGAAAGAGACCAGTGAAAACCAGCAGAGCCTTCCAGCTGATCCCACACTGAAAGATGCAGGTTGTTGCATGCCTTCACTAGTTTTTCATAGTTATATGTTCAACAAAAAACAAAACCAAAAAAAACCCCAAAAAAATCTGACACAGAGGTCACCTTAGCCATGGAACTAATTAATGAGGGGAAGATAGGTTACTACTTAGGTGCAGGAAAGAAATGAGAAAAATAAAAAAATTAACAGAGAAGGCATAAAGTGCCTTGTCTAGAGATGTGTACAATTTTCCTTAGTGACCCCAAGACGACTTACAGGAAGTCAGCTAGCCCTGACTTGGGGGCCTCCACAGAAGGTCAGCGACCACCTGGACTGGGTAAGATGTGGAGAGGAACAGCTACTGGAGTTGGCTAATGAAGAATTTGAAAACTAGAATGTGGTCAAGTGAGCCAAAATTAAAGAAGCCCTGGTCTATCTAGTATATAAAAAATAAGTGTGAATTCTTATACTAGGAAAAATTTAAGTTTAGGTTTATAGCTAGGGATGGAGGAGATGATCAACTACTGGAGCTGAGATGAAAACTAGAATGAGAATTGTTTCAAATTTAGAAGAGATATGGAAAGCACTCATTTGAGGGGTGAGTTTTTAAAACTTGTTTTGCTTTACTTACTCTTTTCAAGCAACTATCTAGGTGGAATGCTCTTATGTCATGTGTACAAGAATCTCTGGCTGAGGTCGGGATGGAGTAGGGATCATGGGACCCTTTGCCCCCAGCTCCCTGGTGCACTCTGTGACACAGCTGTAGAACTTCTCTAGGTCTCCACAAGGCCATGTGCAACCAACCACAGAAGCAAGTTTGAGACAGGAACACCTCGTGAAGGGTTTTATTATTAAACTGAGCTGCTTAATGCAATGGTCTAAAAATTAGTTCTATACTTTGAACATTATGGTGTCCATATTTTTCTCTTTGACTCAATATCAGACACATTGGCAGCTATTAGGATATCTTGAGTATCTTTTCTTTGGAGAAACTCCAATGAATATTCATCCACTTAACTAACATTTACATAAGTTCTTGTCTTTCAGGAGGCCCTTTCTTTATGAATAATCACTCTGTTTCTTGATTTTTAGTCTCTACAGGATGAGGATCTCCTTGGCCCTCTGGCTCAGAGTTCAGTGCATTTCTATATTCCAGCTGCACTGGCTGATAGATCCTAACATTTAGGGTCCTTCTGAGGGTGACATAGGAGAGCTCCCTTTATATCATCATTAAAATGGTGCCAAATGCTACAGCATCTGCCTAAAGTGAATGTTGGGTTAATAAAAAGCCAGGATACAATTACAGTATAATTCCTAGGTTAGAATAATTACAAACTAAAGCATATTGGGGAAAAGTGTTCTCTTTGATTCTAGGAGGTGAACTGACTTATCATTGTTATGCCTGCCATTAGAGGAATTGTGTCTGATTAGATTTCCCATCCTAAAAATTTATAAAACAGTTGTGGAGTCCTTGAATATTAACAAGGGTTCCAAATAAAACAAGACACTGGCTTGAGGGCATTTTTAGTGATTTGACAGGTCATCAAGGCATTCATGTTGTGCAAACTAGTCACAAGATGCCCATAACCAGCATGCAGCTGCTGGTTATCAAAAGCAGTGAACAGTAAAAATAGCATGGAGCAAAGCCTTAGAATGTGGAGAAAGACAATAGCTAAACCAATGATGCCAAATATGTTCTTTCAAAATCCAAATGGCGAGGCAGAGCCAAGATGGCAGCATGAGTAGAGCAACAGAAATCTCCTCCCAAAACCACATTTACCTATGAAAATATAACAAAGACAACTCTTCCTAAAATAGAGACCAGAGGACACAGGACAACATCCAGAACACATCCACACCTGCGAGAACCCAGCACCTCGTGAAGGGGGTAAGAGCCGGCCCGGTGGTACCCGAGCGCCCCTCCCCCCAGCTCCCAGCGGGAAGAGAGGAATCAGCAGGGAGGGAGAGGGAACCCAGGACTGCTGAGCACCCAGCCCCAGCCATCCGGACCAGAGCGCAGGCACAGTGCATGCGTGGGGTCCTGGATACTAGGGAAACAGGGCAGCAGGACCAGTGAGCGGGTGCCTGAGGCCGATGCCAGAGAAAAAAGAAACGGGAGCGGCTTTTTTTTTTTTTTTTTGGTGAGTGCTTTTTGGAAGCCCTAAAGGGACAGGGACCCCAATACTAGGGAAACAGGGCAGCAAGACCGGTGAGCAGGTGCTTGAGACCAGCGTCTGAGGACAAAGAAAATCATGCATTTTTTCTTCTTTTTTTTTATTTACTTCTCTAATTTTTTTTTCTTTTGTTGTTGCTGTTGTTGTTTTAGGTAGGAGAGTGCATTTTGGGAGTCTTAAAGGGGCAGGACAGGACACTTAGCACAGAGGCAGGAAACCTGGGCATCTCTGGGCACTCTAACCCCTTGGGCAGCAGGGAGCACAGAGGCCCCTTACGGAGATAAATAGCCTCCCAGCCGCTCCCCTTCCAACAGGGCTCCACCATTTTGGAGGAGCAGCCCAGGCCAGGTCACACCCACAGCAACAGCAGAGATAAACTCCATAGCAACTGGGCAGGAAGCAGAAGCCCTGTCTGCGCACAGCTACCAAGCACAAGCCACTAGAGGTCGCTATTCCCCCAGGAGAGGAAGGCCACAAACCAACAAGAAGGAAAGATCTTCCAGCTGTCACTCGTACCAGCTCTGCAAACTATCTCTATCACCATGAAAAGGCAAAACTACAGGCAGACAAACATCACAGAGACAACACCTGAGAAGGAGACAGACCTAACCAGTCTTCCTGAAAAAGAATTCAAAATAAAAATCATGAACATGCTGATGGAGATGCAGAGGAAAATGCAAGAGCAATGGGATGAGATGCGGAGAAAAATGAAAGAACAATGGGATGAAGTCCGGAGGGAGATCACAGATGTCAGGAAGGAGATCACAGAAGTGAAACAATCCCTGGAAGGATTTATAAGCAGAAAGGATAAGATGCAAGAGGCCATTGAAGGAATAGAAACCAGAGAACAGGAAAGTATAGAAGCTGACATAGAGAGAGATAAAAGAATCTCCAGGAACGAAACAATACTAAGAGAACTATGTGACCAATTCAAAAGGAATAATATCCATATTATAGGGGTACCAGAAAAAGAAGAGAGAGGAAAAGGGATAGAAAGTCTCTCTGAAGAAATAATTGATGAAAACTTCCCCAAACTGGGGGAGGAAATAATCAAACAGACCACGGAAATACACAGAACCCCCAACAGAAAGGATCCAAGGAGGACAACACCAAGACACATAATAATTAAAATGGCAAGGATCAAGGACAAGGCAAGAGTTTTAAAGGCAGCTAGAGAGAAAAAGGTCACCTATAAAGGAAAACCCATCAGGCTAACATCAGACTTCTCGACAGAAACACTACAGGCCAGAAGAGAATGGCATGATATATTTAATGCAATGAAACAGAAGGGCCTTGAACCAAGGATACTGTATCCAGCACGACTATCATTTAAATATGATGGTGGGATTAAACAATTTCCAGACAAGCAAAAGCTGAGGGAATTTGCTTCCCACAAACCACTTCTACAGGGCATCTTACAGGGACTGCTCTAGATGGGAGCACCCCTAAAAAGAGCGCAGAAGAAAATATACAACATATGAAGAATGGAGGAGGAGGAATAAGAAGGGAGAGAAGAAAAGAATCTCCAGACAGTGTATATAACAGCTCAATAAGCGAGCTAAGTTAGACAATAAGATACTTAAGAAGCTAACCTTGAACCTTTGGTAACCACGAATCTAAAGCCTGCAATGGCAATAAGTACATATCTCTCAATAGTCACCCTAAATGTAAATGGACTTAATGCACCAATCAAAAGACACAGAGTAATAGAATGGATACAAAAGCAAGACCTATCTATATGCTGTTTACAAGAAACTCACCTCAAACCTAAAGACATGTACAGAATAAAAGTCAAGGGATGGAAAAATACATTTCAGGCAAACAACAGTGAGAAGAAAGCAGGGGTTGCAGTACTAATATCAGACAAAATAGACTTCAAAACAAAGAAAGTAACAAGAGATAAAGAAGGACACTACATAATGATAAAGGGCTCAGTCCAACAAGAGGATATAACCATTCTAAATATATATGCACCCAACACAGGAGCACCAGCATATGTGAAACAAATACTAACAAAACTAAAGGGGGAAATAGACTGCAATGCATTCATTTTAGGAGACTTCAACACACCACTCACCCCAAAAGATAGATCCACCAGGCAGAAAATAAGTAAGGACACGGAAGCACTAAACAACACAGTAGAGCAGATGGACCTAATAGACATCTATAGAACTCTAACATCCAAAAGCAACAGGATACACATTCTTCTCAAGTGCACATGGAACATTCTCCAGAATAGATCACATAGATGTACTGGGCAGAAAATAAATAAGGACACACAGGCATTGAACAACACACTAGAACAGATGGACCTAACAGTCATCTATAGAACTCTACATCCAAAAGCAACAGGATATACATTCTTCTCAAGTGCACATGGAACATTCTCCAGAATAGACCACATACTAGCTCACAAAAAGAGCCTCAGTAAATTCCAAAATATTGAAATTCTACCAACCAATTTTTCAGACCACAAAGGTATAAAACTAGAAATAAATTCTACAAAGAAAACAAAAAGGCTCACAAACACGTGGAGGCTTAACAACATGCTTCTAAATAATCAATGGATCAATGAACAAATCAAAATAGAGATCAAGGAATATATAGAAACAAATGACAACAACAACACAAAGCCCCAATTTCTGTGGGACGCAGCGAAAGCAGTCTTAAGAGGAAAGTATATAGTGATCCAGGCACACTTGAAGAAGGAAGAACAATCCCAAATGAATAGTCTAACATCACAATTATCGAAACTGAGAAAAGAAGAACAAATGAGGCCTAAAGTCAGCAGAAGGAGGGAAATTATAAAGATCAGAGAAGAAATAAACAAAATTGAGAAGAATAAAACAGTAGCAAAAATCAACGAAACCAAGAGCTGGTTCTTTGAGAAAATGAACAAAATAGATAAGCCTCTAGCCAAACTTATTAAGAGAAAAGAGAATCAACACAAATCAACAGAATCAGAAATGAGAATGGAATAGTCACAACAGACTCCACAGAAATACAAAGAATTATTGAAGACTACTATGAAAACCTATATGCCAACAAGCTGGAAAACCTAGAAGAAATGGACAACTTCTTAGAAAAACACAACCTCCCAAGACTGACCAAGGAAGAAACACAAAAGTTAAACAAAACCAATTACAAGCAAAGAAAATGAAACGGTAATCAAAAAACTACCCAAGAGCAAAACCCCAGGGCTGGACGGATTTACCTCGTAATTTTATCAGACACACAGAGAAGACAATACCCATACTCCTTAAAGTGTTCCAAAAAATAGAAGAGGAGGGAATACTCCCAAACTCATTCTATGAAGCCAAAACCACCCTAATACCAAAACCAGGCAAAGACCCCACCAAAAAAGAAAATGACAGACCAATATCCCTGATGAATGTAGATGCAAAAATACTCAATAAAATATGAGCAAACAGAATTCAACAGTATATCAAAAGGATCATACACCATGACCAAGTGGGATTCATCCCAGGGAAGCAAGGATGGTACAACATTCGAAAATCCATCAACATCATCCACCACATCAACAAAAAGAAAGACAAAAACCACATGATCATCTCCATAGATGCTGAAAAAGCATTTGACAAAATTCAACATCCATTCATGATAAAAACTCTCAGCAAAATGGGAATAGAGGGCAAGTACCTCAACATAATAAAGGCCATATATGATAAACACACAGCCAACATTATGCTGAACAGCGAGAAGCTGAAAGCATTTCCTCTGAGATCGGGAACTAGACAGGGATGCCCACTCTCCCCACTGTTATTTAACATAGTACTGGAGGTCCAAGCCACAGCAATCAGACAAAACAAAGAAATACAAGGAATCCAGATTGGTAAAGAAGAAGTTAAACTGTCACTATTTGCAGATGATATCATACTGTACATAAAAAACCCTAAAGACTCCACTCCAAAACTACTAGAATATCGGAATACAGTAAAGTTGCAGGATACAAAATTAACACACACAAATCTGTAGCTTTCCTATACACTAACAATGAAACAATAGAAAGAGAAATCAGGAAAACAATTCCATTCACAATTGCATCAAAAAGAATAAAATACCTAGGAATAAACCTAACCAAAGAAGTGAAAGACCTATACCCTGAAAACTACAAGTCACTCTTAAGAGAAATTAAAGGGGACACTAACAAATGGAAACTCATCCCATGCTCATGGCTAGGAAGAATTAATATCGTCAAAATGGCCATCATGCCCAAAGCAATATACAGATTTGATGCAATCCCTCTCTAATTACCAGCAACATTCTTCAATGAACTGGAGCAAATAATTCAAAAATTCATATGGAAACACCAAAGACCCCGAATAGTCAAAGCAATCCTGAAAAAGAAGAATAAAGTAGGGAGATCTCACTCCCCAACTTCAAGCTCTACTACAAAGCCATAGTAATCAAGACAATTTGGTACTGACACAAGAACAGAGCCACAGACAAGTGGAACAGATTAGAGACTCCAGAAATTAACCCAAACATATATGGTCAATTAATATTTGATAAAGGAGCCATGGACATACAATGGCAAAATGACAGTCTCTTCAACAGATGGTGCTGGCAAAACTGGACACCTACATGTGGGAGAATGAAACTGGACCATTGTCTAACCCCATATACAAATATAAACTCAAAATGGATCAAAGACCTGAATGTAAGTCATGAAACCATTAAACTCTTGGAAAAAGAACATAGGCAAAACCTCTTAGACATAAACATGAGTGACCTCTTCTTGAATGTATCTCCCCGGGCAAGGAAAGCAACAGCAAAAGTGAACAAGTGGGACTATATTAAGCTGAAAAGCTTCTGTACTGCAAAAGAGACCATCAATAGAAACAAAAGGAACCCTACAGTATGGGACAATATATTTGAAAATGACAGATCCAATAAAGGCTTGATGACCAGAATATATAAAGAGCTCACACACCTCAACAAACAAAAAACAAATAACCCAATTAAAAAATGGGCAGAGGAACTGAACAGACAGTTCTCTAAAAAAGAAATACAGATGGCCAACAGACACATGAAAAGATGCTCCACATAGCTAATTATCAGAGAAATGCAAATTAAAACTACAATGAGGTATCACCTCACACCAGTAAGGATAGCTGCCATCCAAAAGACAAACAACAACAAATGTTGGCGAGGCTGTGGAGAAAGGGGAACCCTCCTACACTGCTGGTGGGAATGTAAATTAGTTCAACCATTGTGGAAAGCAGTATGGAGTTTCATCAAAATGCTCAAAACAGACCTACCATTTGACCCAGGAATTCCACTCCTAGGAATTTACCCTAAGAATGCAGCAATCAAGTTTGAGAAAGACAGATGCACCCCTATGTTTATCGCAGCACTATTTACAATAGCCAAGAATTGGAAGCAACCTAAATGTCCATCCGTAGATGAATGGTTAAAGAAGATGTGGTACATATTCACAATGGAATACTACTCAGCCATAAGAAGAGGGAAAATCCTACCATTTGCAGCAACATGGATGGAGCTGGAGGGTATTATGCTCAGTGAAATAAGCCAAGCGGAGAAAGAGAAATACCAAAAGATTTCACTCATCTGAGGAGTATAAGAACAAAGGAAAAACTGAAGGAACAAAATAGCAGCGGAATTATGGAACCCAAAAATGGACTAACAGGTATGAAAGGGAAAGGGACTTTGGAGGATGGGTGGGCAGGGAGGGATAAGGGGGGGAAAGAAGAAAGGGGTATTAAGATTAGCATGCATGGGGGTGAGGGAGAAAGGGGAGGGCTGTACAACACAGAGAGGACAAGTAGTGATTCTACAACATTTTGCTATGCTGATGGACAGTGACTGTATTGTGGTTTATAGGGGGGACCTGGTATAGGGGAGAGCCTAGTAAATATAGTATTCTTCATGTAAGTGTTGATTAAAGATAAAAAAAAAAGAAAGAAAGAGAAAGAAAGAAAGAAAGAAAGAAAGAAAGAACGAACGAACGAAAGAAAGAAAGAAAGAAAGAAAGAAAGAAAGAAAGAAAGAAAGAAAGAAAGAAAGAAAGAAAGAAAGAAAGAAAAGGGGGACTACTCCTTGATAGGATAAAACTAACGGTAAATCAAAGATTAATGCATGCTTTAAATATCCTTAATTTTGATCACTTAAAGGGTGTCAGATGATCAGCTATGGAGGTACATTTTTCTGATAATATTCCTTTTTCTTAAAAAAAAAAAAAAGCAGTTCCTGTGTGGTGACCTCCAATGAGTTCTACACAATGGTATAAAGGGCATATCAAAGTGTGGGCAAAGGATCTGTTTGTTTTTATACAGAAGATCAAAGCCTAATTTGGCTACCCAGAAAATGAACTAAGATACAATATGAAGAAGAACTTCCAACATCAGCACTCTCTGGAAGACTCATACCAGAAGATGATAATCAAAAAACCTCCACAAAGATCCAGGTGATGCTGCAGTTGTAGCTGCATCCATCCCACCATTTCCTGGACTTGCCATTGGAATGAAGAAGGAGTTATCTAAGCTGGCCTGTGCATATAGTAAAACAACAAATTTGACTGGATCTATACTGTTGGAACTCAACCAAGAATTAGGAGAAGTGCAAGTTGTAGCACTCCAAAATGTTACGACTACAGTCTATCTACGGTTAAAAGAACATATGGGATGTGAACAGTTCCCAGAAATGGGTTGCTTTAATTTGTCTGATTCTCTCAGACTGTTCAAAGACAGTTGTACAATATCCATCATATCATAGACAAATTTTCACAAATGCCTAGGGTGCCTAACTGATTTTCTTGGCTTCACTGGAGATGGCTGGTAATTATAGATCTGCTTTGTTTATGTAACTGTATTCCTATTATGTTAATATGTGTGCGCGATTTAGTTAGTAGTTTAAAACCTATACATGCTTAAGTTACTCTGCAAGAAGATATGTCAAAGAAATAATCAATCCTCCCATGTTTTCTTCCAGATGCTACCTCTATAGCTTTTCTTCTTCCTTCCTAATTATAACCCTTAAATAGAATTCGTGCCTCATTCCAAATTTACCGAGTATCATAATTCCTCCAAGTGGTAGAGATACCTCAAGAAAAATGCTGGGCATAGAATCCACAGGGCATAAATCTGCAAAGAAGTAAAAAGCTAACCTTTTCAAACAATATTGCTTCTCTCTCACTTACCAACTTTACATCTCCCTGTATGGCCCCGGAAGATGACTGGTTAGCCAGAGACAGGTAAGATTCCTCAAGGGAGGAACAACCTAAGACAGGCACAGTCGCAGGGGGCCATCAGGTGAGAAATTGGGGATCAACAGTGGTGAAGCTTAGAACCTCACCCCCCCTGTTTTGAGAGAAATCTTCCGCATCCGTGGATGTTTTATTGCCCTTGTCTATCTCGGATTAACACATAGTCTACAGGCACACACCTGATCATCTAGAATTGCTCTCTTACAACACTAAACTATGTTTTCTACCTTTATCTTGCATCTACCTACCACTTCAGCATTTTATTAAACATAAAAATAATAAAGGGAGAAATGTGGGATCCACATATAAATCAAGTATAAAAATCAAACGAATATTCATATTTGACCTGATTGTTTATAGTTCATAATGCGTGATCAAAACCGAAAGTTTCTGTGATGACTGCCCTTGTACTGTTCACCATGTACGAACTTATTCACTATGTAAGAATTCGTTCACCATGTAAGAACTTGTTCATTATGCTTCAGAAGATTGGAGACTGACGAGAATTAGGCTTGACATGGATTAATGATTGTGCATTGAGCATTGACTCCCCTATACAGAATTTTATTGTTGTTAACAACCATTTGATCAATAAATATGAGAGATGCCCTCTCAAAAAAAAAAAAATCCAAATGGGAAGGAATTCAATATCCAGTGAAAGGTAATTTTCTGCAGGGTGGCAGGGAATTACTATGCTGGTTTATTTCTCCAGTTATTGAATTAAAAAGCATGATAAAATATAGAGTAGAGAAGGAGAATTTGAGGAAGAAAGACTATATAACTGGGAGGGAAACTGTCCCTGATAAATATAAATCCTAGATCACCTGGAATCAGGATGGCACTGATTCTGATACTCAGGTCAGGTTTGAATATATCATTGTTTTGATATCAAGTGTCTGCTCTTGAATTTGTCCTTTCCCAGTATATCCATATAATGTCCAGTAAAAGGTCTCTCCATTCTCTTTCTACCAACTGATTTCTACATAGCGTATAAATCATTTTCCAAGGGGTCACAGTGACTATGATTTAGGACTATAAAAGTTCTCCCCTTGCCTATTATTTAAAGTCCCATGAGGAAGAGTCCTGTCCTTAGATTGTTAGTCCAAATAGTATCCTATCATTGCTTCGCAGCTCCATCAGAGCATCTCACAATCCCCTTACACCTTACGAAATCCCAAATGCAACTACGTTATTGTTCTCCTGACAGACACATTTATTTTTAAAATTTCATTGGAGAGCTTAGTATTTTAATAAATGCTAATATATCTATCTACTATCCAAGTCAGAAACCCAAATGAATGCACAGGGCATGCTGGAAGGACTGTGGAAAGACACAGAGCAGAAGAATGTGTTTGCCTACAGAAGAAAGGTGCAGAAATGAAAGGCAAACACTGAAATCTGACCTAAAATATGGGAATAAGCACCTAATTCCTTTCTGTACCAGTACCCACATTAGAGTTACCACAAAACTCAACTTTTCTTATCGCAGAGCCCTCAGATCTTCCCATTGCTCTCTCCCCATCTCTCTAGCTTAACCCACCATCATTCACTCCATTTCTTACTGTTTGTCTCCCTTCCGATCTCCCAAGCCTCCCTTATATTCCTACAATCCACAAGCTTATATTTGTAATCAGAAAAAAGAAAATTATCTTCAATGCAAATCTTGTCATATCACTCTACAACTTAAAACCTTTCATGGTTTTCCACTGCCCCCAAAATAAACCTTTAAATTCCTAGCAAAGCTTTGGAAAGACCAAAAATGATCAGATTTTGATTCTTCATTGACTCTATTCTCTGGTCCTTAATTGGGTTTCAATTCTGTACTCCAGGGGATATTTGGAAATGTCTAGGGATATTTTTGATTGTCATAAATGGTCAAGAATATGCACTGGTTTCTAGTATGTATAGTCCAGGGACACTGCTAAACATGCTACATTGCACAGGGAAGCTTTCTTACACCCAAGGACAACTTGGTCCCAAACGCAATAGTGTTGAAGCTAATAAACCCTGAAATAAGCCTATCTTATGTACCTCTGTTATTTCATTCCCTTGATTTCAGCTACTTACTATGAATTCACTATCCTTAACCACACCTTTATTGATTCAGTATGGTACTTCTGCTTCCGGGCAGAATCTACACATTCTCCCCTCTGACCCCTAAGTCTTGACTTGACTAACTCCCCATCATCTTTAGTTCTCAGCTTAGTTACTTATTCAGGGAAGCTTTTCCTTAGCCACCAAACTAAAGTTGTTTCCTCTGCCATATGTTCCCAGAGAATTCAGTATCTTCCCTCACAACTGCAACTTTATTGTCAGCCTTTTTTACAATACTGTAAATTCCTCAAGGGCAGGCCATGTCTGTCTCATTCACTTGAAGTCAGGGCCTAATATATGGTAATGCACTGCAATTAATACTTTAATAGTCTCTCAATATATATACATCAAATACTCAATGAAAGAATGACTAAGTGCATGCATGAATAAATGATTATGATTTCTTTCATTAAGACAACAGAATTTTAGCAAACAAGACCTTGGCTTAAATTACAGTTGGTCTTTGGGCTGTATCTTCCATTATCACCATTCCTTTTCCACTGCAGAGCACAGGCTAACTAATGACATCCACGAATATTCTGTATTCTTTTGTATTTTGTAAGTATGATTTCAAGTACCCTCACTAAGAATGGAAGTTTAAAAAGTCTGATTCTATCCTTACCACCTTTTATTAACAGTAAAATTCTCTGACAATCTATAACCAAGAATGATGTGGAATCAATGAGAGATAAAACTCTCTCTTGGAATCACAATAAAGTGTTTTGCCTTTTGACATGTTTCACCTAGAAAAACATATTGCTTGCATAGATTCATATACCATTTGATTTTAAAATATCAATTCCCAGCATCATCTCTTCAAAACACCAGAGATGGATTTCTTTTGCTTTTTTTGATATGAATACTCTTGTCATATTTACCACTTTCTCTATTTGGAGAAAAAAATAACATGTTCCCATTGCAAGAGAATCAGTGAAGACTGTGATACAATTTCTGAGGGACAGGAAAATTTTGTTGTTCCCACAAGCCACTGATTTCCTCAAAATTCCAGAGACAGAGTAGGTGGCATTTGGGTATCTTGACACAAAGGAAAGTTCCATTTGGATGACATGAAAGGAAAGTGGCTGTCTTATAGCTTTTACAGACATAAATTCAGCCCACAAAGCCATTCATTCAGGCTGTAGACAATAATATAATGGTGTATTTTGGGATGTATTCAGTTTTGATTGAAACAATCTGCAATCTTTCTAATTAATACTGGGCATAAAGATATTGAAGTGGAAATGACAACATTTTCTTTCAAAAAGGGGACATAATGGAACCACATATGAATGTCATGGCTTGGCCCAATGTGAAGAAGAAATGTTCTTCTGGGTGGAAGAGTGTGTTCTTGTCAGTGGTATTTATACTCTTGTCTTACTGCAGAGAGAAAGAAGGCAAGGCACAGAGTAGAGTTTTAAAAAGGCATCTATAATAAATTCAAGTTAGAACAGTGTAGGGAAAATGGAAGTTGCAGTCAGGATCCTCACCTGACCCTAATCTACTTGACGATATAATTGGCCTACTGCTTAGGCTAATGTTTACATGCCCATTGGCAATCAGCCATTATTGCTTGTGTTGCTATATACAGAGCTCCCCCAGTGCTCACAGCAGCGCTGGGGGCAAAGGCAGAGATGGAGAGGACTTAATTTTAGCACTTGACCTGCCACCGTGAGAATAAAGTTTGGTATAAGACCTTTTACCCTGCCGGACGTTCCACTGTCATTATTCAGTCTCACTGAACTCAGAGTGAACTTGCCTGGAGCTAGGAACCCCCTCCAGCCCAGAGCTACAATCAAGTTTCTGAGAAGGTCATTAACTGGGCATGCTGGAGTAGAAAATAAGTTGAAAGGAACTAGCGTAGACTGTACTACACATTTTGTAGCCATTTCTGGTATGTAAAAACAAGAACTCAGAATTTAGGCAAGAACTTAAGTAAACATCAAACAAATAAAGAAAATCTAGGCAGAAAAAACTGAATCAAGACAGACCAAGAACTAAGACTTCTTTTCATCAGAATAGTTATGGGTTGTGGTGAGTTCCCCAAGTGAGGAGGGAGCAGACTGAAAGCCTCATTTTTGATAATTTGTGGGGTTAAGATAGGCTCCTAACTACTCAACGATAGTAAGCAGTTTGCTCCTTTTTCTGTAACAGGGATTATTCATATTTTATAGCTTCTTCTGACAAATTCAGAAGGTACTGAGTTAAGGAATCTCGTCAAGTTTATACAAATGCCTAGACCAGACACACCTTATTAGTGCATGAGCTTTGTGCTCAGAGTGGACACAGCCCAAACAAAAACAGAAAGCAAACAAACAACAACAAAAAATCCCAGCAATACTTATATATGACAGGTACTAAGCACCTAATTTATTTTAAATTATTTAATTCTCATAACAATCCCACAGGATAGGTTCTATTACTATGTTCATTTCACATCTGATGAAACAGAGGCTGAAAGAGGTTAAATGACATGCCCGAGGTCACACAGATAATAAATAGCAGAGCTGAGACTCAACTATCTGAAATACTTGTGGCTTAATAAAGCTCATTTGTGACAAGTATCTATATTCTTCCCTTGCTTCCTGCAGGAGAGTTACTGCTGTCAGTGCCCCTCTGCTCTACAGCCTCACCACCACCATAAATAGCTTTCAACTTCCCAGCTCAGGCAGGGACAAGGATAACATCCAGGCAGTTTTTCCTAGCCCGGGGCAGAGGTCCGCACACATACACATGCATTCATCATACCATTTGGAAATATTTCCTTGAAATACAGGAAATGGGCTGTCCCCCTAAGACTCCATTGATGACATAGATAAACCCCATATACCCATCCAAGTGAAAGGAGATGTATCAAGTGGTATGAAAACAAAAACCGATTTTTAAAAAATTCTATAAACTATGGTATTCCATTAGCCAAGGTGATAATATCAATACAGGTAAGTATCAAGGATTTTCTCCGTAACAATCTTTATCGCAAGACTGGTCCTTCAGTTTAGCAAACTATATTTTTACAACAAAGCATTAGAGATAAACATCTATAATATTTTCACAGAAAGGGTAGATGGCTTTCTTCTCTCAAGGTCCCAGAAAAGGGAGAAAATCATATGCCTTGCAGTTCTCTATTGAATCAAACTTAAATTTCCCATGACTAACTTCCCACAAATATTTCTGGATAAATCATTAGGTGTTTCTCTTGAAGCACCTTTAAACATCACTGACTGTCTTCCTTAGAATGAACAGATGAGAAATGGAAAATAGAGATTATGGAGATATATATTTTGATAAATAAGGTACCCTGGAACAGTAGCTGAAAAATGTAAAATACATGCTAATATATTTTGATAAATAAGGTACCCTGCAACAGTGGCTGAATAATGTAAAATACTTCATTCAGTCATCTATCAGCAACATGTTTTACATAGCCTAACTTTTCATTTATTCACCCTAAAAAATACAGTGATGTTGAAAGGGAAATAAAGTTGCTCAAAAGAAATTGGTAATTCTAATCTAAAACAATCACTAAACTCTGAGAGGTTTTTTTTCTTTGTTTGGAAAATGTAAGAAAGTACTTTCATTCATGTACTTATTCTTTCAAAAAACTTACTGCATACTGTGATTATCAGCCAGACTAGTGTTTCACACACTTTACACACATACAAATGACCCTGTAATACTGTAAATTAGACACTGGATTTGGGGTGGGCTTCAAGATCCTGTATTTCTAGGAGGAGCCAGTCTGTGGTAGCAAGAGTCCAGATCAGAATTATGCAAATGAAATTTCAGTAATGATGGAAATATTCTACATCAACTCTGCCTAATATGATAAGCAACAACTATGTGTGACTATTGAGCATGTGAAATGTGGCTAGAGTGAACAAGGAAATTTTAATTTTATATAACTTTATTATATAAATTCAAGTTTAAATAGGCATATGTGCTAGTGGCTACATTACTGGAGAGTACCTTCTCAGAAAGAACAAACTCATGATCTAATGTAGAAGATACCTAAGCACATTACTGGGATATGGTATGTGCAGCTTTACAATGGTATTAACAAAATAGCGTGAAAGCATAAGAAATGAAGAAATGAGAGGACATGATGTATGAGCAGGTTCCAGTTGAATAAGCAGGTCTTCAATTCTCCTATGAGCTCAAATGTACTGGATCTGCATTTCTGTAGATGTGGCCAGAGCAATAAAAGTAAGGTGAATGGGAGAAGAGAATGGCGTGTCGAATTTTGCCTTGTCTAAGTCTAGATTAACTGTGGACACCTCGCCAAATATAGGAAACAACTTCTGTCTGAGTTGCTATATTGTTGCAATTTGATTCTTTAGTTAGAAGGACTAGATGAAGAGACCATCTCTGAATATGGGAGAACAGATAGATACACCAGTTCTCACCGGGAAAGCTGGTTGACACCCACCACACCCCTACTCTAGGGAAGAAATAAGTCAGGGGGAGAGTTACAGGAAATGTCTGACCTACAGAACCACATCAAATTGTCATGACAGCTACAGGTCTGTGGTCTGGAAATAACCCTCTGATCTCGCTGACACTCATTAATGGGACTCCAGCTGTGCCTGCCTTTTTCACCAAGAGAAGGGAAAGCAGGAAGAGGGGGAAAAAATGCTTGTTAGTAGTTCTCAGGATTCCTTCCTAAGGAACTTGGTTTGTCATGGAAACAGTAATATTCAGTGTCATCACCACTCTCCTTTGAAGTACACATTTCTCCTTGTACACATTTCAGAAAAAATGAGCCAGTCATTAAAATTTACAGTTCCAAATTGACTACTTTTCCTTCCCTTAAGTTATTGCTAACTAGAAGATAAACTTGTCTTCCTTTTAATCTTTGTTGTTCTGTTTTCAGTTAATGGGGGAAAAGTAGTTCACCGTAACTATGGTAACAAAGATTTTTTTTCCCTCTCTTGTAGTTTGGCAGATATTCAGCTTTGGGATGTGGAAAATCTCAAAGGTCTTAATCAACTTATCATTAAAAAATAAAACCCCAAACCATTTTATTCTTAAGTTTTAATAGCTATGAAATATCCATTAGAATATCACAGCCATATATACAAACTGCAGAATATTAATGGAATATACACTAAGGTTCAATAAACTCTTTCATTGTTATGAATAGGGATGAGTTATACACATCCTAGGAGATAAATCCAACTCCATTTAGTTAAAGCACAACTCTTAACGCATAGACCTCTATTTAAAAATCTTCAGTAACTTCGTATTGCAATTTCAAATTGCTTAACCTTCTATTCTCATGCAAGAATCCTAGAACCATATTATGAAACCTAAAAACACTCTCAACAATATTCAATACGTGCCCCTACCTTGCTTATGTTCCTGCTTTTTACCAGTTGAAGCTGGTATGGTACTCATTTCCTTCTTTCTGCTTCATACTTCCTTTCCGTCTCTCTCTAGACCCCCAGTTCTAGCTCAGACACCAGTGCATGTGGGTCTTACAGCTAACCTTCCATGTAATTCCAACAGCACTCCTGTATTTTGTATTATCTAATTAACATTTATAAAATTGACTTGTAACATCTATAGTTTAAATATTTTCAGTTTCACTTTCATAAGCCATGTCAAAGGCCCATGACAGGAAATATAAATGTGTCTTGTGCTGTGGACCAGGCCTGGGGAACACAGTTGGTTGATGAATTCCACATTCTCAACTTAATCCATCCATGTTTGTCTGCAACCCTCCCATTTCCTGATATATAGCCAATGAAAGAATTGAGGAATAAAATGCTGTAATTATTCAGAAATATCCCTGGAATGGAATCCCAAGGGTCTTCTGTAGTAATGGGTTTTTTTGTTTGTTTTGTTTTTGGTAGATGCAGTTGATACTGTTATTTTGGCGAACATCTGTCAAATCTGTTCAAGTAAATTCTTGTTACTATCTTCTTGGGTTATTTAATTTACTCATTTATTTATTCATTCACAATAAACATAAAATAAGTATATTCTCTGTATTATTTACCATGCTAGATGATGAAAGAGTTTCAGTAGAAAATGCACAATCATCCTACCCTTTAAATGCTTAAGTCTAAGGGAGAAGAACAGACAATAAACAATTAAAAATCAATATGATGGAAGCCACCGAAGTATCCATTGATGCATGGATACATGTCCCTACCTTGCTTATGTTTCTGCTTTTTATGATTTCACTTTTATGTGGACTCTAAAACACAAAACAAATGAACAGAATACAGACAGACGTACAGATACAGAGAACTGGTGGTTGCCAGAGGAGAGGGGGTTGGGAGGATGTGTGAAATAGGTAAGGGGAATTAGTAGGTTCAAACTTCCAATTATAAAATAAATGAGTCATGGGAATGTCATGTAAAACACAGAGAATATAGCCAATAATATTGTAATAACTTTGAATGGTGACAGTTGGTAACTAGATCTCTCAAGTGATCATTGCATAATGTATGAAAACACCAAATTACCATCCTGTATACCTGAAACTAAAATACATTGTATGTCATTATAATTCAATAAAAATAATCAGTGTGAGAGACCAAAAAGACATGACAACTAAATTCAATACATGTTCACAATCCTGACTGTATCCAATAAAACAGAAGTTATACATGACATTCAGAACAGATGGACAAGAATATCATTGCAGTTTCGATAACATCGTCGTGTTAACATTAAATATCCTGAACCTTATAACTGTACTGTAGTTAAGAGTGAGGGGGTAAGAAATTATGATGAATGTAACCTGC
Organism: Manis javanica; assembly: GCF_040802235.1. Classification (NCBI taxonomy): domain Eukaryota; kingdom Metazoa; phylum Chordata; class Mammalia; order Pholidota; family Manidae; genus Manis; species Manis javanica. The sequence goes on from NC_133166.1 coordinate 60,476,323, forward strand.
TCTCAAATGATTTAAAAAAAACATATAAATAATTTTTTTATAATTATTAATATAGGTGTATATGCATGTGTATGTCTATGTGTATAGGTGTATATATGTGTTTGTATGTATCTGTAAAATTGGGTAATGTGGATAAGAACATATGGAAGTTTTCCAAATAATATTTGCAACTTTTCTGTAGTTGAAATTGTTTCAAAATAAAATGAAAACCAACAGAATGCAACACCAAAGAGGTTTGGTTCAGGGTTCCAAACATGGTGACAGCCTAGCTGTCCTTGGTAGGGTGGGGAAAAAATGTGGTAAAGAAATGCGTGACACATGATTTTAACAGGTGACAAGTTCAAATCAAAGAGAATCAGGACTGCAGGCAGGACTGAGAAAACTACAAGGATGCTGTTGTATAATTTGTGAATATTTACAAACACTCACTTTCTCTTTACACTGCCCTGCCACAACAAAACAAAAACAATGTTTAAAATTTGGTTATCTTTCCCATTAGCCTTGAGAGCAGGGGTACTTTGCACTTAAAAAATAATAAATCTTTACAATTTGTAAAGCAACATTTAGAACTTCTTTTGAACAATCTTAATCATAAAATGCAAAAGAGGTCAAAATAAGATAAAATATTACATTTCAAAGTACAAAAGCGAGAAAGTGGCCAGTTTATCAAAAATTCTCATGATGCAAAGGTGAAGCATATGCATGTCTTCAGCTTCGTAAGTAGATAATTAATAAGCTATATTAATGGGGTGCTGATTCTTTCCTTGGAACTCTGCACACATTTTTGCACACTACTCTATTTAGTCTGCACAAAAACCCTCTGACCCAGGACACATTTTTATTTTAAGCTATATGTCTTGCCAATGGATTTCAGTCCCGGGCAAGTTCGCTATGGATTCAGTGTGACCAAAGAAATTGACAGCAAAACGTTCTTTGGGGTGAAAAAGTTATGCCCAACTTTATTTCCAGGTGGCAGGTCAGTCACTAGAATCCCATTCACTCAGAGTGAGTCTGCATGCAGCAAGCCAGTCTCTGCTTCTGCACCCCTCTGTCCACACAGCCATCCTCTGGGCCTCTGTCCTTGACGCTACCACCACTCCAGCCTCTGCTCTGCTCTGCTCTCCTGCAGCCTTGCAGCCCTGCCACCATGGTGTGCCCAGAGCACTGGGTGGAACTCTTTTTATAGAGTCAACAGCTATGTATTGCCCACAGGTGTGTAGTGACCTAGTCAACCAGGGCCAGGTGAGAATCCTGGCCACAGGAACTCTCATTTTATCCACACTATATCTGAGCAAACAGAGGTTGGAATGCTGTATCTACTCCCAGGTCAAAGATGTGACAGAGGTAGGGTTCTGACCCTAGCAGCCTCTAAACCTGACCAGGTCCATGTAAAAAGAGAGGAGCTCAATCTCTGAAAATATCTTTAGGTGCCATACTCTTGATAGAAATTGAATATTTAATCATAAAGCATCTGTGAAGTAGCATTATTCCCATTTTATACACAAGGAAACAGAAACTCAGAGATTTTTCTTGCCTAAATGACAGACGTCTGAATTTTGATTTATTATCTCATCTGTCTGCCCTCAAAGCAACGTGATTTTTGCTCTGTCTCTTTTCCAATCACTTTTCGTAAGTCCCTTCTCTTCGCTGGCATTCTTCATTCATGATTCTAATTTCCCTCAGGGGTTTCCAAATGGAATCTGATATCTGAGCATAGAACTGTGGTGTTGCTTAATTTGGTGGTCTCCTGCTGAGAGAAGTGCTCAGCAGGTCCAGGTGGGTAATGGGTATTTTTTATATATGTAATTTTGATTGGTTTCTGGCTTAAAAAAGCTTATTCAGAATCAAGAAAACATATTCTGCCCATCACTTACCACCCCTTGAAACACAGTGACAGCTCAGAGACAGACTCAACAAATGGTACCATGCTGGTCTCTTTTCTTTTAATGATGTCTCGATTGAATTTCCTCAGTGAGCAAATTAAAAGAGGATTTGCTAAGTGCCAATGCCTCTGACTCCTTGTGGGATTAAAAAACCCAGCTGAACTCTTCCTGCCTCTGTGAGGATCAATGCTTAGGAGATTTGGCAGCGGTAACTGACCTCACAAAGCTTTTGATGAGATGTAGGACTGGATCAAGTCCAGCTGGTCCCTCCATAGATATATTGGCTCCTGCAGTGTCTGCTCACAGGAGGAAAGCAGTGTTTTTTTTTAAATTGAAGTTAGCAGGGATGACTCAAAGGCTCCCCAGCTACAGTTACGCTGAATAAGATGGTATTTTCTCATCATCATTTTCAATTATGGTCCTTCTTTCTTACTCACTTCCATGGTCCCAGCTCCACAATGAACTAGGTACTTTTGCTCTGAGTTATAAATGTTAGTTGCAAGGGGATTATGCTCTTTCTTTGTCTTGGGTGATAATGCAGGCTGGTTCTTAATGTTACTTCGCTTATTCAATTTCATAAGAAGCTAGGACTAGAACTCCTGTGCTCACTCCCCTGAACTTCTTCACTTCACTCTGAAAATTTTTCCTGTTCTAATATTGAGAGGGGGATAAAACAAACTGATAAGCAGTCAATAAAATTGTGATCACCATTGTATTTGAAATGGATTAGCTGGTATGCATACTTACATCTATGCTGAGCCCACAGAAAATGCTGTGGACATTCTATTTGGTGTATCTTCTTGGTGTATGATCCCACGGATGACAGATAAATGCCTTCTGAGGATCCAGGTCCCTGCTCCACATCAGGACTAGCATCTCTTTTCTTGATCAGTTCTTTTTGCTTACTGGCTGTTAAATATTTTATATATCACTCTTTTCTCTTCCTTACATGCCATGTTACATAATACATGCTCAACAGCTACTCATCTAAAGCCACCTTTACCTTTTGACTTCAAGTGTCTCAAAGTACATATAATGAGTTGATTTATCTTCGAAATCCCAAGCCAGGCAGTTCCACAAAAACATGAAATATATACATTGTCATATGTTCAAGTTTGTCATAGGAGTACCTTTTCTGACAAAGAAAATTGAGAACATTTTGTGAACGCTTATTCTGTACTAGATAGTGTTCTAGGCACTTTACAAATTTGAACCTTCATAGCTGTTCCATGCAAAAGGTGCAAATATTATCCTGATTTTTCAGATGAGGAAACTAAGGTACAGAGAGGTTAAGGAAAATGCCCATAGCCACACTGCTAGAAAGAGGTTAAGCTGGAATTCAGAACCAGGCACTCTGGCTTCACCTATCTCATTAACCTCAGTGCTTACTGCAAAAAAGTTAGAAGTAAGATAAAAGTGTATAGGACTAGAGTTTTATACAGAAGTTTTATACATCAGTCTGGTTGGAAGGGGTAGGCTTGACATTGATCTTACATATAATGCTTACTACCTTCTACTCACCTGCTGTGTTTATTTGTGTTGACCTTTGTTTGGAAGTGGGAGAGATGTAATACCTACCTCCCAAAAAAGTATCTCTTGCTTTGACTATATCATAACTTTTGGGGTGGTGGTGGTGGTAGTTTTTACAAGTTAAAAATAATCAGACAATTTCCACATTGAATGTTTCTTAAGTGTAATATATTCTAATTTCTAACAGGTCCAGATCACACAAGCTAACTTTCTTTTTGAATGCAACAACTGGGGCATTATTACCATCTCAGTGACATATGTCAAAATACATCAAATGTAGTCGGGGAATGTGCTTCTCATCTTATACTCTTTAGCTGTTTGCAACTATCCTCTGGCATTTATTAGATTGTCTCTACTTTATAGATGAGGAAGCAGGCTCAGAAATGTTAATTTGTCGAAGCTCATAAAACTTGTAAATAATGGAGCCAGAAATCAAAACATAGTCTATCCCAGACCATGAGCTATTAATTAGCAAATCAGTTCTCAAAGCATAGCTTATAGAAAACTGGGAGTCCCCTAGACCATCTTATGAATTCCATAGCACTGAAGTATATTCATATAGATACTAAGACTTTTTCTCTGAGTTGACATTTTCACTGATGGTGCAAGAGCAATGGTGGGTAAAAATGATGGTGCCTTAGGAAGAGTTGAGGCAGTGGCACAAACTAAATCGGTAGTTATATTGTTGCCAAATTATGTGCATTTCACTTAAGATTTTCCCTGATCAAGTAGAAAAATGACCGATTTTAATAAAACTTGACTGACAAATAATACATCTTTTTAATATTCTGTGCAATTCAATGTGAAATACAATGAAAATGCTGCTTTTACTAAGGAAGTACAATGGCTGTCTCAAGGAAAAGCCCTTGTACAATTGAGTATGAGCTGAACTAGATGCTTTTTAACAGAACTCCATTTTCTTTTGATAAAACCACTAATAGACAAACTAAGTTTTCTTTTTCTTTTTATACTTGACTACTTGGCAGTTTCTCCAAAATTTAATAAAGTGAGCCTGCCACTTCAAAGAAAACTATTTATGACATATGATAACATTTTATCTTTCAAACAAAAATCACAATTTTGGAAGATTTGTGTGCAACACAGTTAACTTGACAGCTTCCCAGTACTTAAAAGACTTCTTTGATTAGATGACTGATGATATTAATGAATGGTTTTTGATATTGCATAGTAAAATTTGTTAATATTTAGAAGATCTATATAACTCAGTGAACCTGCATTTTCTAAATGACTAATGCATGATGTTATAAAATCATGCATAGTTTGGTTTCAGATTCCACATTGCAATTAATCTTTAAGAAACTTCTATTTGTTGAGTTTCACATATCCATTATTCACAATTATCTAAAATGGTGATCAAAATACCACTACTACTACCCCCTTTCAAACTACATATCCATGTGAGGGTATATTTTCTTTCAAAAGCACATACCTCAAGACACTGAATGAGAAACAGATATGCAAATCCAGCTTTCTTCTAGTAACCAGAGAAATACAAAATGATCTTTCTCTTCTCACTAAGTTGTATTGAAAAATAGATATTTTTATACAACTATGTAGTTTATGTTAATGTGCCACTAATAGTAATGCTTACTAATGTTATTTTTAAGTGAAATATAACTTAAAAATTTTTCTGTTTCATTTTATTGATAGACATTATACACATAAGAGTTTTTTCTGGATCTTCAGTAATTTTTTTTAGCAATGTAAATGGGTCTGGACAACAAATATTCTGAGAACTGTTGTACTAGATTATCCCAATTGCTGTCAGATTTTTTATCTGTAGGTTTTTATCTCATTAGTTGAATACTCCCTGTGATGGAAAATTCATTACCTCTAAAGAAATTCGATTACCTATTATAACCAATCAAATTATATCTTGGACTTTTACCCATTGGTCCCAGACCATTCTGAAATAACGCAAAGGAAAGGGTCTCCCTCTTCCTTAAGACAGATCTTAAAAACTGTAAGACTGTTACAGTATTAATTTGAAAATAAGCTATGGATCTACCAACAGAGTACTCTCATCTAATATTTATTTCTCTCTCTTCTATGTGAGGATATTGAAAGACTTTAGAAAATAGTCAATAGTTCTATAAGATTTTTTCTATGTTGACAGTAACTGCACTAGTCGGAATGAGCATTCAATAAAATTGGTAACTGTGAAATCACTATGTTATATACTAGAAACCAATAAAATGTGTATATTAACTATACTTCAATAAAATACATTTAAAAAGTATACCTTAAAAACTATATGACTTTTACTCTACTAATTCAAAAATAAACTATGGATCCACCAACAGAGTACTCTCATCTAACATTTACTTCTCCTCTTCCACGTGTGGATATTGAGAGATTTTATGAAATGTTTTTCTGAAATGTAGCCATACCATGGGAACAGTTTTCTCATAGTTGGCCAGTGGAGGAATCCTACAGAAGAATGTTATGAAGTGTGTCACCGTATCTTCACAGAGAAGCCACACTGGATCTTGGGAATTACAACTTCCTGTGATAACTGATCACAGACTATCAAATCGTGAAGCTTGCATGAGCTCTGACACACTTTTTAGAGGGCTATGGAACCAAACAAACAAGTTTTAGTTGAGCAAGTATTTATGAATCCAAGTTATGTTTTGTGCATAGGAATTATTGCAAGGCAGCTGTACTGCCACAGCTTTCTGAACTGAATTGTTGATAGAAATACTGGCTTGGAGGTGAGCCCCTCCAGTTATTGCCTTGATTGAACTGGGAAATACTAGGCATGTATAACTTTTTTCTGGTTTTAACTCACTGAATTATCAAGGAAAAAAATTGAGTTAGATCATCTTGGATGTCCCTATCAGTCCTCATATTTGACCCTGGCTGTTTATTATGTGTAGTCTATCCATAATATTTTGGGATTAAGAAAAGTTGCAGTTGAGTTATTACCTATTTTATATTTGATATTTTTAGGCACCCATTAAAGTCATCTACTTACTACAGAAATTAATTTAAGAGGTATCCAATCCTTCTTTCCAGAAAGGCTACAGAATTTAACTACTTAGACTTCCTGTTGATTGCTTTTTTTCTGTTCCTTTTTTGATAAAGGGAGTCACAGTTAAAGATTTCAAGCTTGAGTGTTTTTCCCCCTTCAGAGATCTTTAAAGTATCATGTAAAAAAAAATCTGTTTTTTTCTTGTTGACATCTAATATGTCTATTGAAATATCAAACAGAAAAACACAGTGTTACACAAGTCACTGGAGACAAAAAGGCAGAAAGTAATGACTCTATATTTTGGTTCATTTAACTCCAAATCCCAAGTCAAGAATCTCACACTAGAAACTTAGAGAGCAGCCTCAAGACAATGTCAAAGCATTAGGTGAACATAACAATTTGAGGATGATAGGGCAGGAAGTCTGTGCACAAGCTGGAGAATAAAGCTTGAAGTGATCCCAGTAGCAGGAAACACTGGCCCTCAACATTTATAAAAGCTATTATTGTCCCTCTGCTGCAGCTAACGGGATCTGGATGGAGCATATTACTATTGCTTTTGGCTTGTTTTCTGAAACTCTGTACCATTGCAAAGTAATTGTTTTTAAAAAGTTCAATGTGTAGTGGAGTGTTACTCAGTTTTCCTGGAAAACTATCAATTTGCCACACACACACACACATTAGTATAATTATTGCATTTCAGAATTATGAAATCTTATCAATGTTCAGATAAGATTTCTTCCATAAAATTAATGAGTGTAGCATAGAGAATTACTGCACTCCAAAGAAAGCACGCTCCCCTCAACATATTTCTTAACTAACAGAGAGGGAGAGTGTGACACTGCTGGCCAATTGGCAACTGAGGTACTGCCTTGGCAGAGTTTGCAACACTTAACCCAGAAGCATAAACACTGGCTGCACTGTAACAGTAGGGATTATTGAAGAACTGGGGGCTTCACCCTCCCAGAGATATGTTTATTAGTAATTAACATAGGATGAGAGAGGACCTTTCAGAATTTCTGACTTGGAGGTCCACCATTTAGACTTGGGTATTGTTTCTACCTAGAGTTGAAAACCTTGGCTGTGTATATTATATAATGTCCCTTGCTGCCAAAGGCTCCACCTTTGAGGTGTTATTTTCCCTCATCATTGCTCTAAAAAATCCCTTAAGAAGTAATAATTACATTTCATAGTAACTAAATTTTCCACCAAATAATTGCAATGTAATCTTTACAGGCCAAACATTAACTCTTCATCTCAGCTTGGAATCCCACCATCTGTCCTTCACTCCCTTTAACTTTTCTCTCCACCAAATTTGCTTCACAACCTCACCAGCCATTCTTTCCCAATAACCTCTCAGTTGTAAGCACCTTGCCTATCTCTTTTCCTCCACTGCAATTTCCCTAACATAACCAACAGGACCAGAAACGTGATTCAGCCAGAAAATATACCTTCTTTATGAAGACATGAACCAAAAATGACCAAGGGTGAATGAAGTTCAGAAAGGACTGACATAGAACACACCTATGATCTGGGAACCTTTCCTGATACCATTCTAACAATTCTCAGAAACATTCCCTCAAGAATGGATTATTTCCTTTTCTCTGAATTAATGCCAAAGTTGTGCAAGTAGGTAGTCTAGGAATAAGGGTAGCCAGATGAGATTGCAGTTGTGCCTAGCAAGAAGGGTCCTGAAATACAACCCAGACTACATTGTTAGGTTTTAGGTCTCTATCTGCAGAGCTATGTCAGACCAGAGGAAATATGTACCTATTGTCAGACCTTAGTAATATTTACCTAGTCTCTGTACATATTAAAGTAGCTAAGCAGTCTATGTTATCCCTCCTATGAAATATAACAGCTAATACAAAGTCATTCCAATGTGCACAAATGCTTACTTCGTTTAGCTATCTAATAGGCATTGCCAACTTAACATGGCTAAGTCAGAACTCTTGATCTCTCTCTAAATTCTTTTTTCACCTCCAGTCATTCCCATTTTAGAAAATTAGGGCTGTTACCCACCCACTTGCTCAAGCAATAAACTAGAAGACATCTTTGATCCATTCTAATCACATCTAATACATCAAAAGATTTGGTAGTGTTAACTTCAAAACATATTTCTGAATTTTTCATTTTTATGTTCATTACTACCTCATTTTAGATATTGTCATATCTTGATCCTTTTTCTCTCTTGTTTGTTTTGCTTATATAAAACATAATACACACAGCTGATGGAATTATATTATATCCCAGCTTAAAAAGTTTAGGAAACTTCCCATTTCATTTGGAACAAATGCCAAATCATTGCTTGGTCTACAGGGTCCTTCCATCCGCCCCATCCAGTCTATATCCATGAACTCACCTTGTAGTAATCGCTCTCCTCCCTGTGGTTTGTACAGCATACTGGATTCCCTGTGCAAAGCACACTGTCTTAAAACCAAGTTGACTTTAATAAAAGTATTAGTTATCTTTGTAATAAGATATAAGAAAGTCTGAGGAAACTTTACTTTCCAAATTAAGTCATTACCTAATTTCACAGTTCTTGAGGTTCTCACATTAAGAATAATTTCTTTGTGTTTATGACTCTATTCTTTTAAAAATGCAGACATCTCTGGTGTTACAACAAAATCAAATAATTTGTGGATAGCAACTGTTTCTCTTATGCCAACAGACATCAGAGACATCCTGGGGGATAGAGAGGAATGGCTAACTTATGAGGTTGGAAAAGAACCATCAGCTACACTGCACATTAGCTGAAAATGGACCTTAATCTTCTCTGCCCTTGCACCAGGCATTGTCCTAGCTAGCAATTCTTTGTGTTTCTAGGTACGTGTAGATTTCACTGTGCCTTTTTGTGAATTAATAAGAAAAAAAATTGACAGAGCTGAAGAATTAGTCACTGATGATTCTCAACTGTGGATGAATATCAAAGAAATAAAATCAATTGGAAGTGATAAGGCTCATGAAGGAGAGGAAAGAGGGAAGTTTGATAAACCATATGACTGGTGGTGCCATTCCATGAATGGACAGGACACACAGGACATGGGGTTGGCTAGGAGGGGCACGAGAAATTTAGCACTGCACCCTCTGAGCTGCAGAGGCTTGAAGCATATACGAGTGAAACTATGCAACATACAGTTGGTGTTAAGGCTTAGCTCTGCAAAGACATCTGTGCAGGAGACAGAGATTGTTAATTACCTGAATATTAAGGACAGTTGAAGAACTGGAAGCTGCTAACATCAGTGAGTATATACTGTATATACTGTAAGAAGAAAAAAGAGAGAGTAAATGAGGATAAAAATGAAAGCACAGGGATCACGGTCACTTGTGATGCCAGTAAGAGAAAGGAAAGTTCAGAGACAGTAGAGGCATAGCTGCTGAAGAATGAGAAGGAACATGCTCCAGAAGCCAAAGGAACAGAAGATTTCCTGAGTGGACTGAGTCAAGAGTGCCACAGGCTACAGAGGCCAAACAAGATAAGGACTCCACAGCTTCTTGGAGTCTCTAAGCCACTTTGTCAGAGTTATTTCAGAGGAGCAGTAGTGACAGAAGCCAAATATCAATAAGTTAAAGAGTGATGGGGATGTACATAATTCTTTCAGAAAACTTAGTCATGAAGGAGAGGTCCTGGGTCGGGTCATATCTAGAGATGGGCAAAAAAGACCAAAGAAGATTTTTTTTGTGTAAGCTTGAAGAGATTATGATTCAAAAGAGCAAGGAATGGGGTGCAGAGGTAGAGGAAAACATTTTAAATGAAAATAGGGAGGGCTGTCCACTATACCTGCTAGTTCTAAAGATTTATTGAGACACATTAATTGTGGAATATATAATCAATAATATGCAAACACACAGATATTCATCAAGAAACCTTCACTAAGGTCTCCTGTGCCCCCCACTAACCCCAACCCAGGCTTTGGTAGGTGCTTCCTGAAGTATCCCAAATACCCTGAGTAAAAATTGTCTTTTTTTCCTATTAAACTATGATAAATGTTTTGAAAACATTATTCCTAACATCATACCTGGCTATAGAGTATGTTGGCTCAAACAACTGAAGAATTAATAATGAGGTACACTACAACGAAAGGAAGTCAGAAACTAAACTCAGGAAATAAAGCCTTCAGAATTGTTTTGTTCATGAGAAACTAATCATGACCTTACTGTTTAATATTAAAAGGAATTATAAGCAAGTACCACTTATAAATATCTTTCAAAAATTGAAATTAATGTCCTATACTAACTACACGTTACAGTGCTGTAGGATGTGTTGTTTTGTGTTGCTGTCTCCATATAATATCAGAGTTTTCTGATTTAGAGACAGGAAAATGGATTGCGTAACCTTTCAAAGTCCTTCTTAGTCTGTATGACTTTATGATCTACTGACGTGACCTAATTCAATCTGCCCCATGAATATACCCACTCACAAACCAGACATGTATTTAGCATTCTGTCAGCTTTCTATGTTGTCGTCTTGGATGACAGTTTTGCTCCACTGACTGGTTCCCAGGTCGAGATTCATCACCTGCTGCAATAGAGGATTTCAGTAACAAAGGATTGCAGGAATTCCTTAAAAGCAGCCACATGCAATATAGACTGGGCCGTTTTAACCTCCTTTGATTTTTCAGGGTTTTGCAGTTTTCCCCAGCAACCCACCTGAAATGATTTGATGAGATACTCAGTACCCCTCCTTTTCTGCATCATCTCTGTATATATTAAATTCTTAAATGACAGTACCAACAGGACATGAAATATAGATGTGGTGACTCCGATTCCGTGCTCAGCTGGCAGGAGCTGCATCAATAAAAGCACTCAAGACACTCAGAAATACGTGGAGTTTTCCATGGGAGACTGCAGATCGATGAACACACAGAACATGTCCTTGTCGCCCTGCTATGGTGCCTTCTCTTCTCAGCCTAATGACATATCAGTAAAGCTGTCTGAGTCCCTGGCTACTGTTACAGACTGTAAATGTCTCCTGGGATTAGCCTTGTTGAGCAGGATTACCTGCACGCCTCCCTGCCACAGCGTCTAGCCCTCCCTAGAGGTTTCTAGCTTGTAAGCAGGGTCCATTTAAATTGGGACTGTAATTTTGATAAAGAGATCAACATTTTAAAAAAATTATAGCATTATCATGAGCACTCTGTAATTTGAAGCTTTTCCAAAATTATATATTTTGAATGTGATGGCAGAATTTTTTAAATGTCTTGTGAAATAAATTATTTGCCTTTGCGTTAGTTCAAATATTAATGAGCAAAATCACAGTGTAAAAACATAAACCCTGCAAATTAAGTTCTGATACACTCTTTTTTTTTCCTTACTAGGGCATCCCTCTATATGTTGATGAAATGAGAACTTAGTGAAGAATGAACACTTGCTACTCTATATTTATATCAACATTTTCATTTTTTTCATCAAACATTAATTAGAAACCTGCCATACACTGAGCATTATGTGTTATGCATTCATGTTTGTGTCCTCCCCAAATTCATATGCTGAAGCTCTGAATCCCAATGTAACATTATGTAGAGATGGGGCCTTTGGGAAGTAAATAGGTCATGAGGATGGAGGGCCCATGAACAGAATTCATGCCCTTGAATGAAGAGAAGAGAGAGGATTTTTCTCTAGACGATGTGAGGATGTAATGAAAAGATAGACACTTCAAACCAGAAAGCCAGGCTTCAGCAGATGCTGAATTTGCTGACACCTTGATCTTGGACTTCTCAGCCGTGAGAAATAAATGTTTGTTATTTAAGTCACCCAACCTATGTTTTTTGTTATAGCAGCTAAAGCTAAGACAATGTTAGTGAAAAGACACATACGGAACAATGAAAATACCTTGGCACTAATTCAGGTTAAGTTCAAAGTGTTTTGAAAGTGCAAATGAAGGAGCACCTGTTTTCCTAGCAGATCATAGAAAGCAGTGGAGAAAATGTAACATTATAACTGGTGCTTGAAAGGTGACTACAGGTTTTCTGTGAGAGAATTAGAAGAGAAACAAAGTGTGTGCTATGCAGATGCTCTGTATCAAGAAAACAACAAAGTACCATTGCCCTCATGGACATGCAGGCAGCGTGGTGTGGCTGGTGAGTGAGGGTGAGAAATCTTCTGCAGTGAAACACACACAGTACGTTTGCAAAGGTCTTTGTATGCTGAAAGGACCATCTTTCATTCTGTACATCCACAGTTTCCAGGCCTGGATCATCACCAGGATCATCTGGGAAAGTACTTTAAAATACAGACTGTTTTGCTACATTTCTAAAGATGCAAATTAATAAGCAGGGGATGCATTCTGGAAATGTTTATTTTTAACAAGTTTCAGAGGTGATCGTGACGCTCATAAGATTTCAACTCAATCCAATGTAGAAAATGAAGAAACTCTGAAGGGCTTTCAAGTGAGATGATCTGATCTAATCAGGGTTTAATAATCCTCAATCCCGCAGGTAGATACATGAACAAAATACTTCTTAGAAGTTACAAACATGTGGTCCATTGATTTGTTTTACTAGGTGTGTACGAAATTGTTATGCTCTGTGTGTGTGTGTATGAATTAGTTCCCTATAAGTCACAATGTGGAAATTTTACATAATAAACTGGATTTCCTATTTCCCTTGCAAAATTAGAAGACAATGGCATACCCGGCCAATTCATCAACATGGCAAGTATGAGCTGGAACTCCCTCTAAGCTTGGTATACATCCCCCTGGCTGGACAACCCCCACTAACTCCTGTTTCCTTTTACTGCAACTTGATGCACTCATTCACCTCTTTGCCTGGGCACTATAGGCATTGGAGTTTGTGACCTATATAGGACGTGATATTTGAAATGCACAGGACTAATCTTCTCTGTGGTTTAATAAGTCTACATTTGGCAGAGAAGGTTTAAGTTGACATGTGCCATGTCCCACTAGGGTGGCTGAAGGTTTTATTCACGGATTTCCAAATAGTAATATATTGGACAAATGGAAGAAAACTGAATATTGAGTACTTATTCTGTACCAAGCACTATGTTAGAAGATTTAAATACATGCTCTCACTTAACCAGCCTAATAATCCTAAAAGTATTAGAAGATAAACTCTGTGAGGGGCAGAGATCTTGTATTGCTGAATTTACAGTAGTTGGAATAATGCCTGGTGTGAAGGAAGTGCCCAATAAGGATTTTTGATTGGTTAAATAAAAGGTAAGTTGCACTTAATAAAACTGACATTCAGAGGCTCTGACCAAGGTCACACAGGTAGTAAATTTCTGAGCTAGAATTAAGTCTAATCTGTTGGCCTTTCAAGCCCAGGAGTCTTAACTGGCCAATTTGGTTTCTCCTTTTCACTGAAGTGAATCCTTGGCCACATGGCTCATTCCTTGACATAGAGAAGAAAGAAAATCCATCGTTGTATGTCAATTGAATTTCTAACCAAATCCTTTTATGCACTATCTTGTTTTCTATTCTACATAGAGAAACCTCTTAACTTCTTAAGATATGCAAATAAGCATTTAGTGATAAGTGAAATTCATAGAGCAGTATAATAGTTCCTGACTATCTAGAATCTTGCAAGACTACATGTGAAAGTTGCCCAACATGGCACCCCCTTCCTGAACTACCTTAAATCTAGCCTAATGTTTTGTCTGACAAGCTAAGAGGACTCTATATAATTAAAAAATTCACCTACAATGCAAATATCTTCTGAATTTTAATGCAACTCTTACTTGAAACAAGATATTAATCAAATGTAATTAGATTTCTGGAAAAAACCTTGATTTTTGATGAGATGATTTAGTGTAGCTTAGTTTGACAGCTTTCCACCTCTGACGTGTATTAGGCATTCCATATCTAAATTTTACTCTCACCTTTTCCAGCTTCATACATGCTCTAGCTGGTCAATAAGTTCAGCTCTCTTGTGATGGCATATGGCATTTAAAAAAAATATCCAGGATTCCTAATAAGACCACAGATAATCATGATCCTGAGTTAAAATGTCTTCTATTTAACATGTGCTTATATAAAACATGGAGTCAAGGAACTGCTTAGATTTACTTAGAGAATGTTCCCTCTTATTTTTAGTTTCTCCGTAATTGGGTAGAGTTTTGCAGATTCTTTGAAGGGTGATAGAGATTTATCATAGTTTTTTGAATTGCTTTCCTCTGTGTATTTAGGAGTTAAATATTACAAATGAGTGAAAAATTGCTATCCAGCCAACTACTTCTATTTAAGTAACAGAACCACTGAATAGACAGAGTCCAAGGACTAAGGAAACATAAATGTATAAGTTATAAACAGACCCAAATAGTGGAGTGACTAATTTGGTTAACCCTACCTTGCTAGTGGTTCTTTATTTTAATAAGTAAAAAGGTCACTGTGTTACCATAAGATTGCTGTAGTTCTTTCTAAATGCTGCTTTCAGATTGTCCATTATTCATTTTGCAACTAGATCTGCCTGACTTGTTGAAGCCTCAGCTGAGCATCTTCTATTAAAATTGGAACAAACCTCAAGGGAAGCCATGTTCCAAACACCAAGCCTTACCTCTGGGCAGTCATCAGACAGAGACATGAATCAGAGACTTGTGTCTCTGTTTCTGTTGCCAATTCATCAAGAGATACTCATTACATGGTAGATAGAAAGAAAGAACTACAAATCACCAAATTAAGGCAGAACTGCAAGCAATGGCAATCTATTTTATTCATGCTTAACTATTTAGTCCAGTTATTTTGAATAACAGCATGCCCTAATATTTCAATGCATGGATAAGAAGCCACAGTGATTTATGTTTAAAGTAAACCTTATGACCATTTACTATTATTGGAAAAGAGTAAAAATTCAATAGTCAATATTTATGATACCTGCTTTAAGGGAAAATACTCAAACTATGTTATTAAGTGAAAAAAAAGCAGGAGAAAAACAAATGCCTATTATTGTTACAACATTTAAAATATGTATTGGGAAACAAAGCAAGAGATACATTAAAATATTAATTTGAGATGCTACAATTAAGGTTATGGAGTTAAGAGTGATATATATCTTTTTGAAAACTCTTATACAAATACATTATTTCTATAATAAAAACATTGAAAAGTGAAAAATATAAAACAAACTAATATGTAAAAGATGATTTTTTGTCAAGGAAACTAATTTATTTCAATTTTATTTCTTTATTTATTTTTGTTAAAATTTCATTGATGTAAAATCTTATGATGGTTTCACATACACAAAACTATGGTTCAACTTTCACCCATATTATCAAGACCTCACACCCTCCACTGCGGTCACTGTCTTTCAACACAGAAATTGATTATAGAGTCATTAATTGTGCTCTATTACCAACCCAGTGACCTACCTATGCTGTGATTGCAAATTATAGTGCCTCTTAATCCCCTTCTTCCTCTCAAACCAACCCTCCCCAACCCTTTCCATTTGGTAACCAGTAGTCCCTTCTCGGTGTCTGTGAGTCTACTGCTTTTTTTGTTCCTTTGGTTTTGCTTTGTCTTTTTACTCCACAAATGACTGAAATCACTTGGTATGTGTCTTTCTCCACTTGACTTATATCACTGAGCATAATACCCTCTAGATCTATCCATGTTGTTGTAATGGGAGGATTTCTTTTCTTTTCATAGCTGAATAATAATATTCCATTATGTGTATATACCACATCTTCTCTATCCATTCATCTATTGATGGATATATAGGTTGCTTCCATGTCTTAGCTATAAACATAGGGGTGCATATGTCTTTTTGAATCAGTGATTATGTTTTCTTTGGATAAATTCCTAGGATTGGAATTACTGGGTAAAATGGTATTTCTATTTTTTGCTTTCTGAGGTACCCCCATATTGCTTTCCACAGTGGTTGAACTAATTTACATTCCCACCAGCAGTGTAGGAGGCTTACCCTTTCTACACATCCTCACCAGCATTTATTATTTCTTGTCTTTTGGATGTTGGGCATCCTAACTGGTGTGAGGTGATATCTAATTGTGGTTCTAATTTGGATTTCCCTGATGATTAATGATGTGGAGCATCTTTTCATCTCCCTGTTGGCCATCTTTATTTCTTCTTTGGTGAAATGTCTGTTCAGTTCCTCTGCCCATTTTTTAATTAGGTTATTTGTATTTTGGGTATTGAAGCATATAACTTATTTATGTATTTTGGATATTAACCCCTTATTAGATAGATTGTTGACAAATATATTCTCCCATACTGTAGGATGCCTTATTGTTCTGCTGAATGTATCCTTTGCTATACAGAAGATTTTTAGTTTGATGTAGACTCACTTGTTCATTTCTAATTTTGTTTTCTTTGTTTGAAAAGATGTGTTCAGGAAAAAGTTGCTAATGTTTATATTCAAGAGAATTTTGCCTATGTTTTTTTCTATGAGTTTTATGATTCCATGACTTATATTCAAGTCTCTGATCTATTTTGAGTTTACTTTTGTGTATGGATTTAGAAAATAATCCAGTTTCATTCTCACATGTAGCTGTCCAGTTTTGCCAACACCAGTTATTGAAAAGGCTGTCGTTTCCCCATTGTATATCCATGGCTCCTTTATCATATATTAATTGACCATGTATGAGTGTGTTTATATCTGGGCTTCCTATTCTGTTCCATTGATCTATGGCTCTATTCTTGCACCAGTACCAAATTGTCTTGATTACTGTGGCTTTGTTATAGAGCTTTAAGTCAGGGAGCTTAATCCCCCCTGCTTTGTTCTTCTTTCTCAGGATTGCTTTGGCTAGTCAGGGTATTTTGTGGTTCCATATGAATTTCAGAAGAATTTGTTCTAGTTGATTGAAGAATGCTGTTGGTATTTTGATAGGGATTTCACTAAATCTGTAGATTGCTTTATGGAGGATGGCCATTTTGACAAAATTAATTCTTCTTATCCATGAGCACTAGATAGATTTTCATTTATTGGTATCTTTTAACTTCTCTCATGAGTTTCTTGTAGTTTTCAGAGTTTAGGTCCCTCCTTCACTTCCTTGGTTAGGTTTATTTCTAGATATTTTATTCTTTTTGATGCAATTAGAAATGGAGTTGTTATCCTGATTTCTCTTTCTGCTAGCTCATTATTTGTAGGAATGAAACAGATTTCTGAGTATTAATTTTATATCCAGCCACCTTGCTGAATTCAGTTATTAGTTCTAATAGTTTTTTCGTGGAGTCTTTAGGGTCTTCTATGTATAATATCATGTCATCTGTAAACAATAACAGTTTAACTTCTTCCATACCAGTTTGGGTGCCTTTTATCTTTGTTTTGTCTGATTGCCATGGCTAGGACCTCCAGTACTATGTTGAATAAAAGTGGGGAAAGTGGATATTCTTACTTTGCTTCCAATCTTAGAGGAAAAGCTTTCAGCTTTTGGCTGTTAAATATGATGTTGACTGTGGGTTTGTCATATGTGGCCTTTATTATGTTGAGGTACATACCCTCTGTGCCCTTTTTGTTAAGAGTTTTTATCATGAATGGATGTTGAATTTTATCAAGTACTTTTTCAGCATCTTTGAGATGTTCATGTGATTTTTGTCCTTCTTTTTGTTGATGTGATGTATGATGTTGATGGATTTATGAATATTGTACCATCCTTGCATCCCTGGAATAAATCACACTTGGTCATGATGCATGATCCTTTTGATTCATTTTTGAATTTGATTTGCTAATATATTTTTTAAGCCAAGCAATTTCAATATATTTATTATTAGTTTTGAACACTGACAGATTATAAAAATGATTTAAAAACCATCCATTACTCCACCAACCAGCAAATTCTACTAGCATTTTGGTGCATTTCTTGCAATATTTGCTCTCAACATAGGTTTATTCCACACTTTTCTCTACAAAAAGCTTACATATATTCTTTCCACCTACATTTCTTCCACATTTTTATCCCATGAACTTGAGACCATATTACATTTACAGTCTCTACATTTTTTTAAACTTAACATTGTGTCCTGAGCATTTACTCTGTCCTTAAAGCATTATTCCTCCCTGGATTCATAGCATTCCAAAATATTGTGAAATCAATTCTAAAATATCATGAAAGAAAATTTAAATACTTCTATTTTACTCCTATAATCTCACATAGCTCATCTAATGATTTCCTATTTTAGTGCTTCCTTTCAACTTCAATCTTTAGAGACATCATCACTTCCAGTTAACTGAGGTAATAGGATGATAAAGTTTTAAATATTGTTTTTCTCTCACATTATTTTTTTATTTTGTTATCATCAATCTACAATTACATGAAGAACATTGTTTACTAGGGTCCCCCCTTCACCAAGTACCCCCGACAAACCCCATTACAGTCACTGTCTATCAGCATAGTAAGATGTTGTAGAATCACTACGTGTCTTCTCTGTGTTGCACAGCCCTTCCTGTGCCCCCCTCCACATGATACATGCTAATCCTAATACCCCCTTTCTTCTTCCCCACCCTTCACCCTCACTTCCCTCCCATTCACCCCAGTCCCTTTCCCTTTGGTAACTGTTAGTCCATTCTTGGGTTCTGTGATTCTGCTGCTGTTTTGTTCCTTCAGTTTTTCTTTATTCTTATACTCCATATATAAGTGAAATCATTTCTTATTTGTCTTTCTCTGCTTGGCTTATTTCACTGAGCATAATACCCTCTAGCTCCATTCATGTTGTTGAAAATGGTAGGATTTGTTTTCTTCTTATGGCTGAATAATATTCCATTGTGTATATGTACCACATCTTCTTTATCCATTCATCTACTGATGGACAATTAGTTTGTTTCCATTTCTTGGCTATTGTAAATAGTGCTGTGATAAACATAGGGGTGCATCTGTCTTTTTCAAACTGGAGTGCTGAATTCTTAGGGTAAATTCCTAGAAGTGGAATTCCTGGGTCAAATGGTATTGCTATTTTAAGCATTTTGAGGAACCTCCATAGTGCTTTCCACAATGGTTGAACTACCTTACATTCCCACCAACAGTGCAGGAGGGTTCCCCTTTCTCAACAACCTCGCCAACATTTGTTGTTGTTTGTCTTTTGGATGATGGTGATCCTTACTGGTGTGAGGTGATATCTCATTGTGGTTTTAATTTGCATTTCTCTGATGACAAGCAATGTGGAGCATCTTTTCATGTGTCTGTTGGCCATCTGAATTTCTTCTTTAGAGAGCTATCTATTCAGCTTTTCTGCCCATTTTTAAATTTTTTAATTGGATTATTTGTTTTTTATTTGTTGAGGTGTATGAGCTCTTTATATATTTTGAATGTCAAGCCTTTATCAGATCTTTCATTTATGAATATATTCTCCCATACTGTAGGGTACCTTTTTGTTTTATTGATGGTGTCCTTTGCTGTACAGAAGCTTTTCAGCTTGATGTAATCCCACTTATTCATTTTTGCTTTTGTTTCCCTTGCCTGGGGAGATATGTTCATGAAGAAATCGCTCGTGTTTATGTCCAAGAGATTTTTGCCTATGTTTTCTTCTAAGAGTTTTATGGTTTCACGACTTACATTCAGGTCTTTGATCGATTTCAAATTTACTTTGGTGTATGGGGCTAGACAGTGATCCAGTTTCATTCTCTTACATGTAGCTGTCCAGTTTTGCCAGCATCATCTGTTGAAGAGACTGTAATTTCCCCATTGCATGCCCATGGCTCCTTTATCATATATTAATTGACCATATATGTTTGGGTTAATGTTTGGAGTCTCTATTCTGTTTCACTGGTCTGTGGCTCTGTTCTTGTGCCAGTACCAAATTATCTTGATTACTATGGCTTTGTAGTAGAGCTTGAAGTTGGGGAGTGAGATCCCCCCCAACTTTAGTCTTCCTTCTCAGGATTGCTTTGGCTATTCTGGGTCTTTGGTGTTTCCATATGAATTTTTGAACTATTTGTTCCAGTTTGTTGAAGAATGTTTTCGGTAATTTGATAGGGATTGCATCAAGTCTGTATATTGCCTTAGACAGGATGGCCATTTGACAATATTAATTCTTCCTATCCAAGAGCATGGGATGAGTTTCCATTTGTTAGTGTCCTCTTTAATTTCTCTTAAGAGTGATTTGCTAATATTTTTTTGAGGATTTTTGCATCTATGTTCATCAGGAGTATTGGTCTGTAATTTTCTTTTTTGATGGTGTCTTTGTCTGTCTTTGGTATTATAGTGATGCTGGCTTCATAGAATGAGTTTGAAAGTATTCCCTCATCTTCTACTATTTGGAATACTCTAAGAATGATGGTTATTAGCTCTTCTTTAAATGTATGATAAAATAGAGCAATTAGGTCATGTGGGCCAGGGTACTTTTTGATAACCTATTCTATTTCATTGCTGGTAATTGGCTGGTTCAGGTTTCTGTTTCTTCCTGGGTCAGTCTTGGAAGGTGGTATTTTTCTTGAAAGTTGTCCATTTCTTCTAGGTTGTCCAATTTACTGGCATATACTTTTTCATAGTAATCTCTAATAATTCTTTGCATTTCTGTGATATGTATTAAAATTTATGTGATATGTGATAAAAATTTAGACTGTTTATTTGGGATTGTTCCTCTTTCTTGAAGTAAGCCTTTATTGCTATATACTTTCCTCTTAGAACTGCCTTCGCTACATCCCACAGATTTTGGGATGTTGAGTTATTGTTTTAATTTGCCTCTATATATTGCTTGATCTTGTTTTTAATTTGGTCATTGATCTATTGATTATTTAGGAGCATGATGTTAAGCCTCCATGTGTTTGTAGATTTTTTTGGTTTCTTTGTGTAACTTATTTCTAGTTTCATACCATTGTGGTCTGAGAAACTGCTTGATTCAATTTCAATCTTTGAATTTATTGAGGCTCTTCTTGTGGCCTAGTATGTGATCTATTCTGGAAAATGTTCCATGTACACTTGAGAAGAATGTATATTCTGCTGCTTTTTGGTGGAATGTTCTGTATATGTCTTTTAGGTCCATCTGTTCTAGTGTGTGTTTCAGTGCCTGTGTTTCCTTATTTTCTTTCTTGTTGATTAATCTATTGGTGTGAGTGGTGTGTTAAAGTCTCCTAAATGAATGTGATGCAGTCTTGTTCCCCCTTTAATTATGTTAATATTTGTTTCATATATTTAGGAGCTCCTATGTTGGGTGCATATGTATTTATAATGGTTATATCCTCATGTTGGAGCTACTCCTTTAACATTATGTAATATCCTTTGTCTCTTGTTACTTTCTTTGTTTTGAAATACATATTTTGTCTGATATAAGTAGTGGTACTCCTGCATTTTTCTCCCTATTATTTGCATGGAATATCTTTTCCTGTCACTTCACTTTTAATCTGTGTATGTCTTTCAGTATGAAATGAGTCTCATATATACAGCATATAGTTGGGTCTTGTTTTTTTAACCATTCTGCCACTCTGTGTCTTTTGATTGATGCATTCAGTCCATTTATATTTAAGGTGATTATTGATAGATATGTACTTCTTGCCATTACAGGGTTTAGATTTTTGGTTACCAAATGTTTAAGGATAGTTTCCTTACTATCTAACAGTCTATCTTAAATTGCTGATTACTCTCTTTCAAACACAATCTGAAGGTACTTTTTCCCCTCTTCTTCTCTTCATCCTCTACACTTTATATATTAGGTGTCACAGTCTACACTTTTTGTTTATCTCTTTACTGATTTTGTGAGTATTGATTTAATTTTATATTTGCTTGGTAATCAATAGGTCTACTACCTTTACTCTGCATTTATTTTCTCTCGTGACAGCTATTTAGCCTTATGAACATCTCCATCCAGAGCAGTTGCTTTATCATATCCTGTAGGGCTGGCTTTGTGGCAGTTAATTCCTTCAACTTTTGTTTACTTGAAAATTGTTTAATCCCTTCTTCATATTTAAATTATAATCTTTCTGGATAAAGCATTCTTGGTTGGAGGCTCTTCTGTTTCATTGCATTAAATATCATGCCATTCCCTTCTGGCCTGTAAAGTTTCTGCTGAGAAGTCTGATGGTAGCCTTATGGGATTTCCTTTGTAATAATCTTTTATCTCACTCTGGCTACTTTCAGTACCCTCTCCTTGTCCTTGGTCTTCACCATTTTTATTATTATATGCCTTGATGTTGTCTTCCTAGGGTTCCTGTTGTTAGGAGATCTCTGTGCTTCCACGACCTGAGTGTTTATTTCCTTCCCCAGATTGTGGAAGTTTTCAATAATTATTTCCTCAAAGAGGCTTTCAATAATTATTTCCTCAGAGATACCTTTGCCTCCCTCTTCTCCTTCTGGTACCTCCTATTATGTGAATATTTTTCTGTTTGGATTGGTCACACAGCTCTATTATTAGTCTTTCATTCCTATAGATCCTTTATCTCTCTGTTTGTCAGCTTGTTTTCTTGCTACATAATTTCCAAGTCACCTACAACTTCTTCAACCTGTGTAATCCTGTTATTGCATTTTTCATTGCATTTTTCATTTCAGATACTGTATTCTTCAGTTCTGAGTCAATTTTTTGAAGGTCTTCTATCTTTTTACTTAGGTCCTCCCTGAGATCTTGAATAATTTTCTATAAATCTGTGACCATGTTTTTGACTTTTACCATGAAATCTTTATCAAGAAGATTGGTGATTTCAGCTACACTCAGTCCTCTTTCTGGTGTTTTGTCTTGCAGTTTTGTTTAGACCAAATTCCCCTGCCTCTTCATTTCCTCAGTGTTTCTTATGGAGTAACAGCTTCATGAAGGAGGTGCCCTCTAGTGCCAATAAGGTGCATTACCTGTGTGGAACCCCCACTGTTGGTGTGCAGGGGGCAGGGCACCTTTCTGTCTGGCTTGTAGTGATCTGATTTCAGGTGGGCTGTTTGGGCCTCTGGCTGATGGCATGAACAATGAGGACATGCAAGGCCATGCCACTGGAGTTGCTATGGGCAGAGCCACCCCCACCCAGCCTATGGCAACAGTGGGGGCCACGGGTGAACAGGACAGGTCCCTGATGTGAGGAAGGAGGTCCCTGGATTGGCTCCCTCAGTACTTCTGTCATGGGCCAAAATAGGACTGAGAAAGATGGAGGCATCTCTCTGTTTTCCTGGCTGCAATACCTGCTTCCACTGCTGGGTCAAGTGCACCAGGAGGAGCCTCAGTGCTATGCTGCTGGAGCTGCTGTGCACGGAGCTGCCCTCAATCTGGCCTGCTGTGATGGGGGGCCCACTGACAAGGACTGCTGGAAAGCAGGACTGGCGCCTGAGGAAAGAGTACCCAGAGCTGGCGACGTGCCACAGGCAGGGAGGTGCTTCGTTCTGCCCTGCAGGAGCTGCTGTGGGTGGAGCTGACCTCCATCCGGCCTGCTGTAATGGCAGGCCACTGGCAAGCAGTATCAACACCTGCTGAGAGGAAAGAGCTTCCAGGGCTGGCTAATGTACACAGCTCCCCAGTTGGCCCAAAATAGGCCTGAGAAAGCTGGGGGTTCTCCCTAGGCCTGTTTAGGACCAAAGTCTGATTTCACTGCATGCTGGCAGGCCATGCACTGCAGTGGGTAGCCTTGGGGCTGTGTTACCAGTGTGCTGGGAAGGTATTGTCCACCTGATCTTTCTCATAAGCAGAGAGCTCTGTGTAATCCTTGTCCTTCTGGCACCCTTTCTGCTGCTAGGAAGTCTTTCCAACTGCCCGCTTTGCTTTTATCTCAGGGGGGCCAGTTAAGCATGCCTGTTCTTCACAAGCAGCTGAGATTTCAGCCTCCCTGAGCATTCCACTTGCCTGTGTTGTTCAGGCCCATAAGTCACCAGGACACCATGTAATGTGGGTCTGTGTTCTCAAAGGAAATCTCCAGGGTCTGGTTTTCAGCAGTCCTGGGCTTCTACTCCCTCCCTGCTCTGTTCCTCTTCCTCCCATCTATGGGCTGGGGGAAGGGGGGAAGGTTTGGGTCCCAATGGACTCATTTTTGCCACTTAACCCTTTTCTATAGGGTCTTCTTTTGATCCCAGATGTAGGCAGTCTGTTCTAACAGTCTTCGAGTCATTTTCAGGTTTAGTTGTATTTGCTGTATTTTCATGTTCTATGTGATTTTGGGAGGAGGTCTTTGCCTTGCCTTCCTACACTGCCATCTTTTTCCCAAAATCCCCCCAAAGAAGGTAAGTTTTAATGAGAAATGTTGCCTGAATTTACCAAAACCATCACACCAGTTTAATGATAAGTTACAGTTTCTTGAAGTATTTTCTTAATATTCTAATAATTTTAAAATATTTTTTCAAAGAGACTAATGAATATTCAATTTAATAAAAGCCATAAACTAAGTATATTATGTAAAGTAAGACATTCTGGTTGAACAAAGAAAGACAAAATACAAAACAGGCATGTTAGGCAGGTATGACTATAATTTAGATAGCATGCTAATTGCTGGTGAGATAGTATTCGTACAAAGAAAGCAAAGTAAAAGACCGACAACATCTTATAGTTTGACTTTGACTCATTTGAAAATGCTACATTCACAGAAACCTTGGGGAATAAGGCACAGAGGCTACACGAAGGTTATTTGAGATTCATTTGAGATTCATTTAAGATTATGTCAGCCAACAGAGCTGAGGGATTGACAAGATAAAAAGGCAAGACTTTTTCCATATCCAATTCTTCTGGTATGCTTCACTAAACACATACAAACAGAGACAAAACAAGAAAGGGACTTGTTTATACATTTTTTGGTTTTGTGACTAGGTTTAAGGGAGAGAAGGGACATCATGAGGTCATCTGGTATGCCTTCATAAGTACTTTAAAGTATTCATTGTGTGCAATTTGCAGTGCCCTTCACAATCAAAATAGATTTCTTTTCTTCTGTTGAAGACCAAGCACATTTGCCTGGCTCTTACATCAGAGCATTTTTATGTATGAGATTCTTAAGTGGGAAGAGCCAATAGGATGAATGTGAGCCAAGTCCTTGTAAGAATAATAACTCAAGAGACCATATGTCAAAGCCTAGTGAACAGAAACAACAGTGTACTTATGGGCAGGAAATGGAGTCAAGGATACAGGAAACATGAAATAAACAGCTAGATAGCAAGGAAGAAGTTGCCTGGAACTATGGTTATAAAGAGCCATGGTAATCATTTTTTACCTTCATAGACAACAGGTCTGTGAAAGTTAACACACCAGACTAGCTAAAAGATTGATTGGGCAGGGGGTCTTCACACTTAGCAATGTCCTCTTGTCAGTGTCCTCAGCACTTCCTCCTAGCTTCAGTGGCTTCCAAACCCAATGCCAAAGCTAGCATTGAGTTTAATGGCAGCTGGTTCTCACCATGCAGTGTCCTCCTCCACCTTTCCTCAGTGTTTGCCATTACAAGACCATCTGTCTTTGGTTGTTTTGTAGAAACATATGAACATTATCATCAAAATGTTCTTTTACCCTCTGCCCACTCACATGCCAGAGAAATTTGTGAAAGGGTTAAGATTCCTATTAACATCTAATCAACTATTGAAATAGGCTAAAACAATAAGCAACCCACAGCCCACATATTAGATTGGTCACCTCAAAAGTGAAAAATTACCTGTTTGTCTCTTTTCTTAGATAGCATACTCATTCAGAGAAGGAATGATGCCTTATTCGTTCTCATATCACCATGAACTATATAGCACAGGAATTGACATATTGTAGTTAAATAATGAGTGAGTGCATGAATACAAAACTTCACTATTCAATCAAATAAATATCTTGTTTATTTCTTGACAAAGATAAGTAAATGATCCAGTGTATGAGTTTTTGAGGCCCTGGAGTTGCAATGGCTCACTTAATAAAACTGCATGCTTTTTAACCATGCAGTCCTGATGATCATGGATGCTTTTTAAAGCATAAAAATGTAAGGAAAAAATATTGAGTATAGATTTAAAAAGGTAGGGAAAATATTAGGAAAATCAGTTAGGTCTTCATATTTTTTTTTTTTGTTAAACTTATTTTCTGCAGAATTCAAGGTTTTAGAATTTGTCAAATAACCACACACCATTCAAAATAAGTACCAGGAATCTGCTGACCCTCTCTCGCCCTGCTGTAAGGTTTGGATTTAATTGTTTAACCTGAACATCATATAGATACATTATCTGATGTTAGCTAAAAGAGAAAATATTTCTGATAATATTTCCTGGTCCCCTTAGGGAGCTGGATAGGAAATGGCCTACGAAATCTCTCTCTCCCTTCCTTTCTAACAGCTATTTGTAGCAAATTAGTCACAGAATTTAATGTTTTCACCAAAATTAAGAAAAGATAGTCCAAATTTAAAGCCTTTAAAATGTATTTCACAAAGACCCATAAAGGGTTCTGCAGAACTTGGTGGTGTTGCCTTATTTTGTTTTCATATTTGATGAGTCTATGACTGGTTCTGCCATTCACAACCCTAATTTTAATTTATTTTTCGCTCAAAAGGCTACCTTCCTTTGGTTGTGCTTTAAAACAAGTAAATGTTGTAACTTTTATTTTAGAAGATGACATAGTCATAAATCACTACTGTGAAGCCAGTTAGAAAACCTGAGCTGGCTCCACGATCTGCAGACTCTCAGGTCAGTGCTTGTTCCACTACACATTTTGACCACTTCTACAGGGCATTAAACATTTCCTTCTTCTATTCATCTGCATTGGTGACTCCCCAGTGAGTCTGCCTAATTCATCAGCATGTTTCATGATTTCGCAGATGTCATCAAAGAAGAGAGGGAAGACAGAGGTTCTATGGATTACTAAGCATTGATTTCCTTTATGATTTTACAAATTTATCCACATCAGTATGTATAGTTCTCTACCAGGATAGCAGCAGCTGGAAATAATCATATGTAGCAAAGAATGAAAGGAAATGGAGAAAGGAGAAAAGGAAGAGGGCAAGAAGAGGATGAGAAGGATAATAGGAAAAAGGACCAGCAGAAAATGAAGCTTTACAGATGACATGACCCCCTAGAAATTCTTCGTTGTTTTGCAGTGTTGTATGTACATTCGATTTGTTACTGAACCTAACTCACATGCATACATTCAAATATTGAGAGTATTTAAGACCCAAAAGAGAGTTACTGTATTTATTCATAGATTTCTTCTTTAATAAATTCTTGAAGGTAAAGCAGAGATTGTGATTTTTATTTTACAAGGAGGAAACTAAGGCATGTGAGTATGTGATCGTTCCAGAGGCACCCAGCAAATTAACAGCAGGAAGAGGATTAACCCCTACTGCTTTCAGAACTTCATCTCCACTATTGTCATTCTGAATATGCGACTATGATCACTGAAGTCATCAACTTATTTTAAAAAATAAACATGTTTTAAAAATCCTGCTGCCAAAAAATGCCAAAGTTCAAAGACAAGTAAAAATCTGGAAAATATTTATACTATGTACAACATATTAAGGGAGAAAAAAATCCAGAAAAAACAAGAACAGCTCAATGGAAGAAGAGGCAAAAGATAAAACAGGCAGTTCAGTTCATAGAAAAAGAGAATTTAAGTAGCTGAAAACCATATGGATAGATGCTCAACCTCACTAATTATTCTGTAAAATGCAAATTAAGCAACAAAACATATTTCTTTTTTTAACCTATAAGATTGGCAAAGATTATGAAATTTGGCAATGATATGAGGAAACAGACATTCTTATACATTATTGTTGGGTGTACTTGGCCACAGCTATCAAAATTTTAAGTGCACATATGCTTGAATGCAACAATCCCACTTCTAGGAATTTCTCTTATAATTAATACCCACATGTGTGCAAGATACACATACAAAGATGCTCACTGCAGGTGGTTAAATGCCCATCAGGAGAATACAATGGAAATCCACTCTGTCACCAAATGATTGATGTATATTATTGCTATGGAAAGCTTTCCAAATAGATTATTTTTTAAAAACAAAATGTGGAACATTGTTTAACTAGATCTCCATTTTGTATAAAAACAACATAGCTGCCCCATCTACATGCTGATGACTTTGAAATTTATCTGTAACTCTTTATCTCGTCCCTGAACCCTAGATCTATTTCCAGCTTAACAAGGCCACTGCAGAACACTTGATTTCCCCCCTTTCCAAAACCTTCTCCCATGACTTTCTCATTTTAATAATCAGCAGCACTACCTATACAGTTACTTAGGTGTAAATCGTTTATCCGTTTCTCATACTCCACAGCCAATCAGTGAGCAAGTTCTATTGCCTAAATCTCCAAAGCATACCCTCAAATAGGCACCTTTGGTGCCTTTCCAGAGATACACTCCAACCCAAGTCATCAGCCTCCTCTGGAGAAGTTTGAGTCATATGTATTTTTTTCACTTTCCTTTCCCTATTATTCATACTGCACACATTAGGAAGAGTGATATTTTTATACATACGTCACCCCTTGTCTAAAATCCTCTAATGTTGTCCCATTGCGTTTGGAATGATACCCTAATGTTCTAACTGGCCTACAAAGCCCTACATTTTCCAGCTCCATTTGTCTCTCTGACCGCAACCCCTTCCCTGCAAAGAGAGCAAAACTGACATAAATGCACAGGAGAACTACTTCGGTATGTTGAGTTTTCAGAATGTACAGCGCAGACTGCTCCCATCCCAGTCTCTACACTCCTCGTATATCCTGCAGATACCCTCTCAGTTTTAGCTGCTCTTCTCAGACTGGCCTGCTACTTTTCCAAGGAGTGCCCTTTGCTGATTTCAGGCGGCTTTTCTATCCCCAAGGTCATTAGCAGAAATGCTATTATCACCCTTTCCTTCCTGCTATACCACTGAGGACATACAGGGGTTCTGTAGCTGTCGATGGTTTGCCCTCATCCACTTGTATCTGGGATTTGGAGGCTACCTTGTCACCTCATTGCATTGTAAATTTTCTCATTAATTGTTGGGTTTTCTGTCCTACTTTTTTTAATGGAGGGATTATGAGATATTCATAAATTATTTTATGGCTTCCCCATTACTCCCAAGTCCTTTCACAGTCACCATAGTATATTCTGTGTATAGTTTGCCTTTTTTATGTTTTACCTTATGCACTTGTTTCTTTTACACTTAAATTATTTTTATAAAGAAGTTGATTCTCAACAGAAAGTGCAATTTAAAATTTTATGTGCAATATGATCCCAAAGTTAAAACTAGAAAGAGAAATGATACACCAAATAGCTAAAAGGAAAAACAAAAATATTTTCATTTATATGATTGAGGTAAAAATTTGTAAAGCTAAATAGCTTTTTTGTTTTTGATTATGCATATACAATTATATACAAAATAAAATATACACATAATTTTTGAATAGACCTTTTCTTTTTTTTACTTTCCACGTCATTATCTATTAAAATCAGGGAAATTGCAGGACGAGTTCTCTGAACAGAGAGGACTTGATGTAATTGAATGCAGAAAGGAATACTGTTTGATTGCTTAAAAAATAGGAATTGATTAGAAATACTGCTGTTTTGTCCAAAGAAAACAAAATTAGGAGCAGGAGGTTTTGAGCCTTGCTCTCCCACAAATAGATATATGGCTACAGGCAAATTATACAGCCCATCAGGAGTCACAATTCTCACATCTAAATTGACAGATTAGGGCAATCATAGAGTGCAAGGCTCGCAGAAGGCTCAATCAGACCTTAAAGCATGCATAGTTGAGTTATTACAAAACAAGGTGAATAACTTGCAGGTAATTGTAATAAAATATTTCCAGTTTCTCTTAAAAAGAGAAAGGCTTGAAATTAGAGCAATAGGATGGCACCAAGTGACAGCCACCTTTGTAGAGACAGTACATACTTTTGAATTTATACCTGTTATGGTTTGAATTGTGTCCCTCCCAAAAAGATATGGTGAAATCCTAATCTCCAGTACCTCAAAAGGTGACATTGTTTTAGAAAAAGGTCTAAACAAAAATAATCAATTAAAATAACGTCATCAGAGTGGACCCGAATCCATTACAAAAGGGGGACATTTTGACACAGAGACAGACATGCAAAGAGGGAAGACAATGTGAAGACACATGGGAAGAAACAGCCGTGTAATAGGGGTGATGCATCTACAGGCCAAGGGATGTCAAGGATTGCCAGCCAATACCAAAACTAGAAGAGGCAAACAAGGATTTTCTTCAAGAGCTGTTGAGAGAACATGACCCCAGTGACACCTTGATTTTGGATTTCTTACCTCCAGACTTGAGAAACAACATATATCAGTTATTTTAAGATACCTAAGTGTTTGGCACTTTGTTACAGCAACCCTAGGAAACTAATAAAACCCCTGTCCACACCTGATGCTCCTGGGTCACCTGTGTGGCCTCCTAGCCCTGTAGTCTTGGAGTACTTTGCTCTTTATATGAAGTCTGTGCCTTCTTGCTTCATAATCTGTGCTTTCCCACTCTTTAGACCAGAAAAATTATTTTTGAAAAGTAGCATCTTAAATAAGTAGTGAAAGTGCAGTAGGCATTCAAATACTGAACTCCCAATGCTTTTACAAAGGCAAAGCCCTTGGATAATTTTGTGTAAACAGAGCAAGAAAGTGGAGTCAGTTTAGCACAAAAGGACATAGCCGGAAGGGAACACTAGGAAGCAGTACTTGACAGGGAAGTTCTCCAAGGGGGCTTAAGGCCTGTTTGCAAGGGACTTCATTGGGCAGATGCTTGTTAAAACTATGTTGTTAAAGAAGCAAAATCATATTATTGTAAGAGATCAGAAGTAGACAAAGTGATCACTTTCTTAAGAGTTCAAACCTCCACCAGGAATGATTCTCTCTTCCCACTGCTCTCAGCATATGGCTACGGCTATGGATGCCACCACCACCTCACAGAGAGCCAGTGAACATATTGTAAATACAGTAACAGGTTGACTCTTGGGAATGAAAGATAAAGTTGCCAAATGAATCTTGGATGCTCCTACTTCATCAGATGGAAGGATCAAAAATATTGCAGCCTGAAGGAAGGGATTGGTATCACAGGAATAGCATTGAATGGACAGTTAGAAGCCCAGTATTTTAATCTTCTGTCTGCTTGTTACTATTCTGAGTGAATGATTTGACCAAACTGGGGCAAAGGACATGTACCTATATAAGCTGCAAATAGAACACCCATTTGTTCTATTTCATAGATATTGAACCAAAGAAAATATTTATAGTTGACTTATAAACTATATGACAAGGAGTATGACATATTTGTTATTGATGTTGTTATCCTCATCACTGTCATCACCACTACTAGTTCATGGAAATTTACCTGATGGGTGTTAATGCTTCCTTACAGTTTACAGTTTAACTGAACCTCCCAGAGTAAGCTTTCTGGAGAGATGATTAAAAACTGAAAAATACACAGTACATCTTACCTAAATGTGAATGCTTATTATTCTAGTATTCTGTGTCTTGCTGGGCCTCCAATCCAATAAAGATTGTTAAACTGATTCTGCAAACTTGATCTTTTCATTTTTTATTTGCACTAGCAATTAAGCACATGTAAAAATTACCTACTTTAAGAAAGCAGGAGTTACGTGAACCTGTCATTCAAGATAGGGAGCCTAGTTATTATAGAAGTACTGTACAGCATGGATATATTCCTAACATGTCAGACAAACTGGGCTGTGCTGCAGATCACCACAGTGTCCTCTGTGACACAACAGGCCAAGCAATAGAGTCACAAGCCTATTTGCAAGCCAAGCCATGTTGGTGGTTCATTAATCTCCAAGAGCCTCAATTTTGCACTTTAAAATAATGTATAGCTCACAGGATTGCTTTGAGATAACATAAAACAATGCAGGTAAAAATGTTTCACATGCTTGTAAATCACAGCTGCTGTGGGGAGCACGGACTCTTGTAGGACTGCTCAGTAGAATTCAAGGGAGACAACAAGGAAATCCTTCAGTGACTAGAATCTCAGTGAACTATCTCTTCACTGAATTCCTGGAATCATTTTTCAAATCTCCTTACTCATTGTGCTTCTTTCAACCTACTTCCTAACTTAACCCTGAAAATGTATTGTTTTCAATATCCAGCAATTATTTTTTTCCCTTGACTTGACTTCTTCCCTGGGCTGCAAGTTTCACTGCTTAACTCCTATGAATTTTGGTTACTGACTTACCATTCTCCTGATGACTAATCATTATATAGGTAGACAGATATCTCTTTGACAAAACTAATTTTTGAAGCTAGTGCTGTACTAAGTATTTAATGGATATCATCTTACATAGTCTTTAAAAAGTCCTGGATTTTACAAGGGAATACTAGGATTTATAAGGTTTAGGTAATTTTCTCAGTAATGCAAGTTGGAAATGAGGAACCAGAAATGGCAATCCAAATGTAGCTGTCTCCAAGGAGTCTCAGCTTCCGCAGGGAAGACAATCAGCCTGGATGGGAGGCAGCAGAGGGCAGTACGTGCATGCTGCGGACCAGAACTGCAGCTATTTTTCTTACACTAGAGTTTTGTCTGGGCCTAGAGCTCTTTTTGTGTTTTTATTTGGATAACATGATATTGTAGAAGCCATAATTGCTTATGTTCCATGAGCTTGGAGGCCCCTAAGTTCCATCAAAGTTCTTTATTACAAATACATCTTTAATTGCATCCAAGGTGCTTCCTTATATAATTAACACTTAACCCTACCACAAGTCAGTAAGGCAGCGCAAAGAGTAGGGCAAAAAAGCAATCCTGTTTTCCTGGGACTGAGAGAGACTGGGCCTCTTGGTGGGACTTTCAGGGCTAAAACAATTGAAAGTCCTGGGGAAATGGGAAGAAGTTGTTAACAGTGGAAAGATGACGATTTCTGTTTTACAGATGATGAAACCAAAATGGAGCCACACAGCTAGCACGTAGCAGAGCAAAGCTTCAATTGCCATTTGTTGACTTGAGGTCCAATGCACAATTTGCCACATGGCCAAGGAGTAAACTGAGGAAATCTAGTAAACTGAGGAAATCTTAAATAATGGGGGGGCATTAAATTAACATCATCATGTGGTACAATAGACTGGTACAACAATCTAGCTTTTTTAAGTCAGAGCAAATAGTAAAACTTAACAGTTAATTCCTGCTCTAACTTGTTTTTTCTCTATTTTTTTTTGTAATGGAGAATACAGAATGATGTCAGGAGTCCACCAGTTCTATAATCAAAAATACTCATTTTTCTTTCCTATTACACTAAATAAATAAATCATTTTACCGGCAGTCAATAAAAGTGATGTTATAATAATAACTTATTACTAAAAGACATTTTTATATAATCCTCAGGTATTTACGTCAGTGAGCGCATGCAGTTGTATTTAGGAGAGTGATCTGAGATATTAATATTATTAAAATTTGATAAAAAAGACCAAAGGTATCAAAGTGGGGAATGAAGTTCTGGGGCAGATCCTATTGCAAACTTAAAATCAATCATGCAACTGAATATATCATAGAATTGGCCACTGATTTAGTCAGCTGAGAAGGTTCCAAAGGCTCAGAATAGCCATATCTGTATCTCTGCACTAGGGTAAGGCAGGGAAAGGAAGATAATGTGGGTACACCTTACACCCTCTTTCTTCTCCTGGAACATCCCATTAGAGTGGTTCCAATCAAATGGAACTTTTCACATGGATCTCTTTCTCTAAAAATATTCAATAGTCTATCGCTGGAGTAAAAAAAACAATCTACATTTTCAAAGGATGGGGAAGCAGTAGATGGAAAACCATTCACATGAAAAAATAAGAGATCTAAAAAATCAACATTCATATGTCTTACTACAGTAAAACATGAAGTATTAACTCATACCATTCCCCTCAGGACAGTTTCTCCTAAGGAATAAGGATACAAGGGCTTCACACATTTCTGTATCTCAAATCCCTTTAGGCAAGAGTGAAGATGGTGTTTTCTGGAAAACTGTAGAGATGACTCAAATGTTGCCGTACTGAGAAAAATGCCCTAGCAGCAGGAGTGCTTATGACAATGAGAAAGACCTGCATTTCTAAATTAGCATAGCTTATAAATGTGTAACTACTTGGAAAAAAGAAAAAAGAAAAGAAAAGAAGAAAGAATAAGGAACAGACTTAACTCAATTACTTTCCCAACCACAAATGAAAAATACTCCTGTGAACAGCTGCCTCCCCATTTGCGATCTTGCTACACAGAGGTATTTAGTCTTTTTACTGTCTTTTCCATAAAAACATGGTGCTCAGGGGAAATGATTAGAGCATTGTTGTCCCAGTGGTGAATCACAGAGGATGCAAGCCCAGCTCAGCCTTGAGGATGTTAAGGCTACATTTTGTCTATTCACTCTTATAATGAGTGAACACAGAGAGCTTTTCAGCCTAGAGAATCAGAGGGTTAAATCCGTAACTTCCCTTTACCAGCTCACTAAGTTCTTTCAAGAATGTAAAAATTACCAGAAATATATGGCTGTCCCCTGAATTAACTTTCTTCTAAAGGAGACCCTCACTCCTAAAATTCTCCACCAAAAGCATCACGAGGTGCCATGTAATGAAACATGCCAATAAAACAAGGCCAGGCATCTTGCTGTACTGATGGACAGTGACTGCATTGGGGTATGGGTGGGGACTTGATAATAAGGGCAAATGTAGTAACCACATTGTTTTTTCATGTGAAACCTTCATAAGAGTGTATATCAATCATATCTTAATAAAAAATTTAAAAAAAAACAAGGCCAGGAAGGACCTGGAAGGATGTTCAGCTATGCCAAACTCACACAAATCAGAAAATTTTTTAGATTAGATCAGTCAAAGGATGAATGAATAAAGCTGTCTATTTTTTGCTCCAGGGATGGGATCAGTTGATATCTGAGCCAGAATCCAAAATCAAGAGAGCCTTTCACTCTGCCCTATACTCAGAACACTTGCTTCTTATGGTGAACAAGATTAGAAATAAAGAAAAGTTCTTTCTTAAGTTCTCCTTCCATTATTCATGAATATCTCTGTATTTGGGACTGTCAGGCAATGTCCAGGGTAAAGAAGCTGAATAAATATTTGGGTCAGAATGTTCTCGGAGGCATTGCTCCCTCTTCCCAGCTACTGATACCCTGGATTTCTCTTATTTTCATCTGACTGGGCAAGGACAACAGTTTTCATCCCATTTAAGGTTGCAAAGCCCTTATTTTCACTTCTGCCTAAGGCAAAGCCTTTCATTGTATCCAAGGAACAGCTAAGAGATCATGCTGCTGAGAAATCTCACACTGTTAGCTTATTACTACTAACCAAAAAAGGGGAGATAGTATTATTACTAATAATCATTTGTTCAGACGAACTGTTATTTATTGACACCTATTAGGTCCTGATCTAGGCATTAAGGTTATAGCAGCAAATAAAAACTCTTCTCATGGGTCCTACAGTCTATTAGGGAGAGAGAGAGAGAAGACATGTAAGCTATAACATATGCCACATAATAACTCTGAGGGGTAAGCTAAGGGGAGCAAGGATTAATGAAGTGAAAACTAAGTGCCAGACATTACTGAGTGCTCTACACTCAATAATTTCCACCCCCAAATTTGTTAAGTAGATATGTATATATTGCATATGAGAAATTACAGAGAAGGATATCTGATCTAACAGAGTTATGCTAACTTATGCAAGGTCACATAACTATGAATTCACAGGACTAGAACTAAACTCTGGACTGTTAACTATGCCAGGATCGGGAGTTGGTATGATTTTTAATGTATCTCTATCTAGCATGTTTTCTCATAATAGAAAGAGTTTCCAAAAAATGATATTCCATTTCGTCGTAACATTATCTTCATGAAGATTTATTAAAGGTTAGCCTATTCTATGGACCAATGGCAATAAAATGGCTTGAAAATGTGTTAATTCCTTATTTCTCATACTAACATGAGGGCAAATAGGAAAATAAAAAAGATTGCTTGGTATTCAACCAAAATAAGTTAGAAAATGTTTCCTTGCCCCAAATAAAATATACCAATAATAGAAGTGACTATGATAAGAAAAAAAATAGATATACCCACTTTTCTCAATGTATTATTTTTGCAAATTTCTTATCTCTAATGGTCAACTAAATGCTCCCAGATCAGCATTCATTCTTCCATGGAAAATTTAAACTGGAAAGCACAGCTGCATGAGTGAGTTTTCTGCAGCTACTCCCTGCAGCCTCTTTTGGAATAGAGAGTGTACCCTACTTACCATGACCTCCAGTGTCTCCTCAACACACCCCAACAGATGGGCTCATATGGCTCAGAGCAGTGCATTCAGCTCTCTACTTTCTTTTTCAAGCTTCTGCATTTTCTTTCTCCCTTTTTAATTTTTTTAAGTATTCTGAGCAGCAAGAACCCTTGGGAAAGCTATGCAATTCCTGTCTTCTTGGTATTGACATCAAGGCCCTGAACCCACATAGGTCTCCTCTGGCAGGCGTCTAGGTTCCAAACCTCTCTCTTCACCTCCTCTTGCAACCGAAAGCTATTTTCAGCTGCCACAATGGGAAGGAGATGAAAAATTAATACCTTCTTCCAAAAGCAGACTGCATGGCAGTGAAGCGGAGGGCCAGGAGTGCAGTGTCACCCTAATCTAAACAACAACCTGGTCTCAATGAGGCCACCAGAGCTGGGGCCCATTTGAGTCCATTCTCTTTGGTGGACACTGAGGTATCATTTACATACAACAAAAATTTCCCTTTTCTGGCATACATATATATAAATGCTGATGAGCTTATATCGCAATCGAGTCATAAAATATTTTCATCCACCCCTCAGATCACCTAGTATCCCTTTGTAGTTAATTCCCAACCCTTACTACCTTCAATCCCTGACTGGGATTAACGAATCCAGCTACTAGACTGATTTCTGCCTCTGTAGTTTTGTCTTTTCCAAAATGTCATATAAATGGAATTATACAGTATAAAATAAGTCAGAGCATGCTAGTCTTCTACTTAAACCATTCTAATGGCTGCCCGTTGAGTACAATAATTCCTCAGTTTACAGACCCTGCTGCTGTGGGTTGAATTCTGTTCCCAAAAAGATACATTGAAACTAACCCTTGGTCCCAGTGAGTGTGATCTTATTTGGAAAGAGGTTTCTTCACAAATATAATTAAGATGTAAATTAAGATGAAGTTATTTGAAGCGCAGTGGGCACTTATTCCAATATGACTGGTGTCCTTATAATAAGAGAAGTGGCACAGGGACAGACACACACAGAGAATGCCATGTGAAGACAAAGACTCATGGGGTGGTGGTTGGGGGGCATGGGGGCAGAGATGGGAGTTATGCAGCTAGTCAAGGAATGCTAAGGGTTGCCAGCATCCACTCAAAGCTTGGAGAGAGAACATGGCATTCAAACACATTAATTTCAGACTTCTCAGAAATGTGAGAGAACACATTTCTCTATTGCTTTAAGTGAGCCACTTTGCAGTACTTTGATCTGGGGGCCAGAGGAAACCAATCCGCCTGTCTGTCCCTCTGACCCCATGCCATGCTGCCCTCCCTTCCTTGGCGGCTCCCTGGCTGCATGGCTGTTCTTCAGCTATTCAAACACATTGCATCTTTGCTGCCTCATAGCCTGTACAAGGTTGTTTCCTCTTCTGGGAATATTCTTTCCTCTATTCACTGCCTGGTTAAAATCCTACTCATCTGTCAAGGCTCAGCTGAAATGTCATTTTCTCTGAAAAGAATTCCTTGATCCCCTAAAATAAATTAGGCTGATTTGCATTACTCTCTGACCTTTTCTTTTGTAGCATTCATTTCAATTTATAATGAAATACCTATTGACTTCCTTACTCAGTTTGTACCCTGGAAATGAGTGGGTAGCTGTCAGGACCACACCTGTTTTTGTTTTGTTCCCTGTTGTGTGTTTGTATATGTGTGTGTGCATCTTGCTAAGACAATTTATTTAATAATCTCCAGCTTTTATTCCTGGAAAGAAAGTCTTCAAAAAATGAGGACAGCCTTACTCTTGAGGTTCTTTTTCTTCAATTACCATAGCTGCTTCCATTCCGGTTCTAAAGTGCTTTTTTCTCTGTAGTTGTAATGTAAGCAAAGAGAAAATCAAACAAACAAAACCCTACCTACACTCCCTTAACACTGCTGAGACAGAGAGAGGACTGTTTCAGAGACTTTACCCACACCTATGGGAATACAAGATTTGAATACTTTTTGATAGGAAGTTGATAAGAGGTTGATATACAAAATCTCAACTTATCTATTTTATAATTCACATCTATCCTACACTCCAGATATTCTATCTCAAAATACACCCTGCAGTAACTCCTTTATAGACATGATGAGAACACTGTGGTTCAGATAAAGAAACCAAGATTTTCTCATTAAACATACCAAAAGCTATTGTTTAAAGGCCTTTCTTTCTGCCTAAGAAATAAAAGTTGCTTCTGGGTGGGTGACCTCAGGAATGAGCATTCTTTCAGAAAAGATCCCTTCCATGTACTCTTCTACCTGTATGAAGGTGTCATGTTCGCTCTATATAATGAATTTTGTGACAAAACCATAACCATACCTTAAACACAGACTCTTTTAAACAAAAGTTGCATATGTTCACTCTTAAAGACTTGTTTGCATCAAAATTTTCCATTGAAATTTGGAAACAAAATCAATTTTTCCTTTTATATCTCCATGGTGCTAGTACAGTGCTGAGTCTGCAATGTATGTTGAGACAATCCATGGTGACTGAATCAATATTCACTGTATGTTATCTTAGCTCTCCACTGGAATGCCTTCCTGAGTGCTTTTATTTTACAGGCTTAAAATTTTGTTACATATACATAGCTGAACTGAAAGCAATTCATCTTTCTGAATGTTTATAAAGTTTAAATGTATATACAATTAGGATATATACAAGCAAACTATTGAGATGAACATCATTTGACATTAGGTGCAGAAGTGTTAGGTTGTTATCCTTACAGGAAAATAAACCTTTAATCTGATGAAAATTACTAGTACACTAACAGTAGCTTAGTCACAGGTAAGCAGGAACAATTGCCCTTTGCACAGAACTCCGAGCAAACTAGATTAAATGTTCCAAGCGCTACAAAGAGGTCCATGATGCTCCACCATCTCTACTTCAAAGCACTTGTCAGATCACAGGTGGTATATCGTCATGTAAATTAGATCTCTCTCAGGTGGTTGAGCCATTTACTAGGACCACACACAAAAGTCCAGGTGTAATAGTACTCATCCTCTTTGCATCAGAGGACAAAATGTTTTGTGGATGTGTATAACCTGTCAATGGTCAGTGCAGCCTGACTTTGGTCTAAAATAACAGACATTTTAGATAATTTAAATGTAAGTATTAAACATTAAAAATAACGGACAATATAGTTTGGGAGAAGACATTAATAAAGCAGCTGGAGAGATTTTCCATTGTGAACTTAAAAACAGAAATACAACTGCTACCCATTTTAAACATGATGACCTAGGAAAACACATTTTAGAAGATTTAGAAGATAAGAATGGCTCAAAATTAGGCAGCATCCTTTTGCCAGAATGGAAAAAATGACAAACTACAGAAAGCAGAGATAACTGTAAATTCTGGGTCAGAGGTTACAGCACCAGTGCATTTTCTCTTAGGAAACCACTATGGTTCACATGTCTGTGTTTAAAAATCCAGATGGGGAAATTGATGAATCCAAAGTCATAGATCCTTTACTCTTCAGTCTAGTTATGAGGCAAAAAGAATACATTTTAATTTGTTAAAAGATAAAATAAATGAAAGAAAGAGATATAATGACTCTGATAGTAGGAGACCCAATGCCAAGTACCTGTTCCTCTTTTTATTGACCCTGCAAACAGAAATTTTTAAATTGACAGGTATGAGATTAAACACAGCAATTAAGCCAAAAAATGTAAAAAGGGAGCTCTTGTAACACAAGGCAGAGATTATCATATTGGTCAAACCAAAGTTCAACTTTGCATGGTTATAGGACATCCCAGACAAAATAACATATTTATATCAAGGATACAAAGATAATTGAGGATCTGAAGGACACTTGAACAAGAAAGAAGAAAAAGGCAATAATATCACATAAAATCACATCCAAGATAAAAGAATTAAGTGGAATAAGAGTGTTATCTTTAACTCATGAAAGTTGAAAAAGTAAATGAAGCTATAATAAGGAAATGAAATATGCTAGAAAAACATCTCTATAGGTATTTTATCATCTTAATAGACTAAAATTCTAAGCAAAGCAACTCCAGAATTTCTAGACATAAGGAGCTTTGGAACAGTGATAGGTTGGAGAAGAGAGCCAGGGAATATTTTTAAATTGTGCTTGCATAGCAAGCAGAATTAATTCACTTTGCATGTTACAAATTAAAAAAAAAGTTTCCTAAAGTTGTTTAAGTCATATTTAACACAAGATTAAGAAACTACTAATTATCCATATTGAAAAATATTGTACTTATTTTTACGGTTGTCTGCAGCGAGAGATTAGTGGCCTGGGAAGCAGAAAGAAAAATTGGACTTAAAAAAAATAAGGTGAAGGTCTATCTTACTCTATTTCCCCTGAACCAGATCTGATGTTCATGCAAAAGTAGTCATTCAGCAATTATCTCTGTTATATTGTAAAGTGTTTAGCTTTTACTGACATAAAATTGGACAAGTAGTTAATATACTTTTCAGTTGGGCTTGGACCAAATCTTTAATACTTTTTGTTTGTTTGTGATTATCATTTTCATCATTTACCTTTTGTAAAGCAGACAGTCCCTAAAGCCAAATTATGTGCTAATTTATTTACATTCTAAGTCTGGATACTGGCATATAGGTTTCCTTAAAGCTCTGTGTACAGATATGTCATAATATTAGCTAGAAGGAAAACACAAGTACATGAATGCAACAGATAAACTTTCACATCCTGATGCAAGAGTAGCTAAGCAGCTCAAATTAGTAAGAATGATCTGGATTATATTTTCAGGACTGAGAAAAGCATGTTTACTTTATGACAGAAACATAAATTTTGCCATGAAATCTTGATCTTCATACAAGGGGCATTAAGCTGGACTAATCTTGTGTTCATTGTCAAAATAATAAAATAAAATATATTACTTAAATGTTCCAGGGATGGTTCTAAACCCTTTATAAATGTTACTTCCCTTAATCGTCACAGTGATTTTCCTGAGACACATTCCTATATATCCCTATGACATCAGTGAAGAACCTGAGACACAGAGATCACACAGCAAGGAAAATAAATTTGTGGTATTTGGAACTCAGCATCCACAGGCCAGACCACTAAACCACTGTATCACACTACCTTTCTCTTAGGATCCATTTGTAGATGTGCCTTCATTTGTTTATACTTGTTATACTCTTCCCCTATGATAATCACCAGTCACTTCTCAGTGTCTATAAGTATACTGCTATTTTGCTCATTTTGTTTTGTTTTTATATTCCACAAATAAGTGAAATCATATGGTATTTGTCGTTCTCTCCCTGGCTTATTTCACTTCACATAATACCCTCTTAGGTCTACCCATGTTGTTGCACATGGCAGGATTTCATTTTTTATGGCTGAATAATATTCCATTGTGTATATGTAACACATCTTCTTTACCAATTCATCTATTGATGAACTCTTTATTTGCTTCCATATCTTGGCTATTGTAAATAATGAAGCAATAAACATAGGGGTACATATATCTTTTATCTCAGAGATTTTGTTTACTTTGGGTAAATTCCTGGAACTGGAATTATTGGATTGTAGCCATCTTTTCATTGTAAAGTCATCAATTCTCCTTTCCCTTAATAAACCAAAGACTCAGGAAGTGAGAAGGAAGAAAAATCCCTTACTCTCACAGACGCCAGCCCCAGCACTGTCATATCATGTGTCAGGGAACTCAAAACAAAGCTTACATGAGCACTGCCAGAAGGCACTTGACCTTGGGAAAACTTAGCATTGACTGCTACCAAAGGGATTAGCAAATGCTCCATTTTCAGATTCTGCCTTCAATTACTTTGATGAGCAATTAAAATGCTAATTAAAAAACAATCCAAAACTCAGCCCTCAGAAGGTTATGAAATAATGCGCTCACATGTCCTCACCACACAGACAACTAATAAGGTCACTAAATAAAGAATGTTTAGAAAGAATAGTTGAATTATCACAATAATTTTAATACTAAGTTCTTCTTAAGTGTTCACAGTGACACCATCATTCTCCAAATACCTAACATGAATTAGCTTATTTATTTATTACAACTTGCTCTTAGGACACCTATTAAAAGAAATAATCATAGGAAGATTCTAATCATTTTTCTAAAGACAAGATAAGATTTACATCAGAAAAGCTCAGTATGATTCATTACAATATTGATAACTCAGTGTGCATAATGTTGAAGGCCATGGGGTTTTCCCATTTGCTCTTTTAATAATATGGACTTGGGGCTTTTTATTATTCATTCATAATAATTGTTGAGAGTTGAAACACTTTTGAATTATTTAGTTTTGCTTGATGCTGCCTTCACATTCAAGTACCACTGGAATTATGTTTTTTATTTATAGGGTATAAAAATCAAAGCATTCATTTAAAACTCAACAAAACATATTCAAGTTAATAGTGAGAATCTTATCTAAAACACAGACTGTAAGAGAGAAGGAAAACTTTCTAATCACTGCTATATCCCTAAGGCCCAGAACCATAGCTAGAACAAAGGAGATATTTTTTGTTGATAAAACTAATTCACATATTTTTAACCAAATGTTATCCCTCTTAGGAATGCCTATCTTTAAGATGGGAGAATCATCTGTGTTTTTAAGTAAACTATATTTTGTGATTGAAATATAAATAGTTAATTGTTTTCTAAATCCTGGTAACTAACTTCAGTATACTCAGATAACCAAATACCAATCTAATTAACCTTAAAAAGAGAAAAAATGCAATTCTACAAGCATTTGTGAGGAGAGGGGGTCAACCTCTTGAAAAGATTTTCTTTCAAAATAGACTTTTGAAAAAATACTTTATAGCTATGTACATTTTTTTCCCATTTTATTGACAAAGGAACAGCCTCTCAATTCAGTCTATTTGCTCTACTTTTACTGGCACCCCTCACGCTCCCCTTTATTACGGCAATGCCTTTCACTTGTCTCCTAACTTCACCCTAATTTAATTTATCCTCCACAATGTTGTCATCTCCATTTCCAAAATGGAAATTCTTTTTAGTATTTTAAATACACACTCAGATGACTATTCAATATGACCAAGTGCAAACTCTACCATACCACTCAGAATCTCTAATAGGATGATAACCACTCTAGTCTCTTTCAACATCCTGGTTCCTAATAAGGGGTTCTACCCCTCTGAATCTTTGTTCATGTGGTGTCTTCCGCTTGGAACACCTTTTTTCCTTTTCCATGTGTACCTATATATTACTTGATCTTTTAAACTGAAATAAGTTATCATTTTCATATAAATTGAGTTATGGGATTAAAATTGTCCTCCACTCATGTGAATAGAGAGGATTTGGGGTCAACACAAGACTAAGAGAGACATTTATAACTTATCAAGTTTTGGGAATCATTATCACACATATATACTTATGCATTCGTGTACACTAGCCCCTGCTTAACTGTGGGGGATATGTCCTAAGACCCCTCCCT
The DNA here is from genome assembly GCF_040802235.1 of Manis javanica. NCBI lineage: Eukaryota > Metazoa > Chordata > Mammalia > Pholidota > Manidae > Manis > Manis javanica. The sequence goes on from NC_133166.1 coordinate 60,520,116, forward strand.
AGTGGATGCTTGAAACTGCAGATGACATCAAGCATTATATATGTTTTTTTTCCTATACATACATAGTTAGGATAAAGTTTAACTTATATATTATGCACAGTAAGAGATTAACAAAAATAATAAAATAGAACAATTATAAAAATATACTATGGTAGGTTATAGTAATAAAGGTTACATGAATGTGGTCTCTTTTCCAAAATATCTTATTGCACTGCACTCACCTTTCTTCTCATGACTATGTGAGATGACAAAATGTCTCTAAGATGAGATGAATGACAGGGCATTATGATGTAGCATTAGGCTACTACTGACCTTCTGACACTTTATCAGAAGGAGGATGATCTGTTCCTGGACCGCAGTTGACAGTAGGTAACGAAAACCTCAGAAAGTAAAACCGGGATGAGAGGGACTGCCATACAGGTGTTTGTGTGTACATATGCCCTTACGAAATACACTGAGATATTTTACCAATGAACTCTTTCATCCTAAAGAGATATTAACTGAGAAATGATTTGTAAAATCAGCAGAAAAGTCTGCTTTTGGTAGCATGAGATTGCCCAAACCAGTGAATTACATCACAATTAAATAGTTGTGCTCACAAAGTAGCAGGTTTTACATGTAATAGCATTTTTGTTAACTATATAGTAAAGGTTCCAACTTCAAATACCTGCAGGGAATATACATTTGGCATATGTAGTCTGTAAGGCAGTCATGGTGAGCTGTTTGCATGCTTATGCAAGCACAACACCTGCCATATTTATGTCCTTTAAAACACTATGTAGGCCTATCAAACAGTCCAGCCAGATATATTTTGAGGAGTATATTCCTCAACAACTGCAGGTTTGAGACCTCTGACTTGCACATTTTCATGTAGGCTGCTACGATGTTTAGCTTTAGCTTTCTGTAGTGAGTACACTTTCTATTCAGAGAAAGCACAGAGGACAATTCTGAATATAACTATATTTACAAATCATAATGATCAAATGATTTAATAGTAGAATGCTGTATGTTGGCTCATTTACCCTCATAATTAGATTAGCTTGGGTAAGACAACCCCACAGCATCTATCAGTGATTCAGCACAACAAACATTTATTAAGCAACTACTGTCTGGAATTGATTTGGAACCTGGGGATCAGAAGATAAATCAGACCTGATCTGCACTTAAGATGCTTATAAAACAGTGGGAGAGACTATTGTAAACAGGTAATTTCAATATAGAATATTCTAGGTTTTTCTAAGTGCTTAAGAAAGAATATGTGAGTGAATAAACAAAAGAATAACTGATGTAAGTGTGGATGGGGTGCTTTGGGAACACGGAGAAGAGACATGCAACCCAAGCTTGGTAGTAAGAAAGGGATGAAATCAGTTCCTGGGAAAGATGATTCTTGAGGACAAGTAGGCATTTGTTAAGCTAAGAAGAAAAACCAAGGTTTGCGAAGGGAGAAAAAGTATATAAATGAAACAACATCAAGAAATATAATTTGGTATGTATTATTTTGCAACTCAATGCTCATAAGTCTTTTAAAATTGCCATATATCATCAAAGCCATAAAAACATGCATAATTAATTTTGCAATACATAAGCTTTTGAAATTGTTAACTTAAAATATTGAAAGCACAACAGTGAAAAAGGCAGCACTGTGCAGAAAACAGTAAGACATCCTTTCTGTAAGTTTTCAATTCATTATTTTTGCATGCTGAGCTGTGCTAGGTGTGCAGCTATGTATTGCTCGAAAGAACTGAGTTAAAATATTGAACCTAAGGGAGAAAGTATGGGAGTCCTTCAGTGCAAGCAACCTCAAAAGAAATCCTCAAGGCTTCTGAAATGTTGCATTTGATCTTGTTCAGGCCTGTATCATAACCCTCAATGATACCCATAGGGACTAACCTTTCTTCCACTGTATCAAAAGCCTTGATAGAATTGCAGGAGGGAGCTGTTCACAATACCAAAGATGCAGTGTACATCTCCTAACCAGAAGTCATTGAACATTAAAGGGACCATCATAACCTTTTTCTTTCCATCAAATACCAAGAAGACATGGATCGTGTAGCTAAACCATTAGCCCCTTTGGAAAGCCTTTCAAACAGACCTTGTTTTCTATCATCATGTGTGACCTCAGGATGCATTTCTTGCTTAGATTCTGTTTGCATAAGAGTACATGGGACAAGACTGACATCAGAATATAAGAAAAGAAAAAGTTTGTATGTGTGAGTGTGTATGTGTATGTGTAATTGTATATGTGTTTACACATTTCTGGGGATATATATATATATTTATATATATTACACAAACATATCCATATACATATTGAGATATACATATATATATATATATATATATATATATAGTATGCATGTATATATATAGTATAGTATGTATACTCTCATTATGAAGCCAGCTATTAGGTTTAAAACACTTTAAAATCCATTTATGTTCCTAAAATTTTTCTGGCTTTGAAAATCCTATACTGTTTTCTTGTTTATTCCTTATCTCACTTAATTAGGCTTCCCAAAGAAAAATGTAAGATGCATTGGTACAAATTACCAATGCAGAACTTTGTCCAAGATACTACTTACATCAAGGAGCTTTCAAGAAAAATTGTTATTCCTTTTCACAAGATTCCTTAGAGCTGAAGGACTTTCTGCTTGAAACTGATGCTATTAAAAATGATTAACAGGTGTTTGTACAGTGTGGCTGAGGGACCAAAGGTCAAGCAATGGCCAGAGTTACTATAGACTGCACTGCTATTTCGGGATAACACTATCACCATTCAACTTCCCCTCGACTACAACATCTTTGAACTCTGATCATGTCACTTTGTTTTTGTATTGCAAGTCTAGTGTAGTGCCAGGCTATTTGGGGCACCCACTGTATCTTTGCTAAATAAAAAAGAAACATCTAATGCTTAAAGATTTAAAAATGCAGCTTGTGTATGTTACTTCATTTAATCTATAAGGATTTAATTTCTAGGAATTATTATTATTATTCAAACATGAGGAAAACAGGTTTCAGAGTTGAAATGACTAGACAAGTGTATGTAGTTATCTAGTCATAGTTCTAACATTATAATTCAAGCCTTCTGAACATAATAATCTGCCCATCACATTGACTTGCCATAAAATAAAACATTTTAGGTCCATCTTAGTAACCTAAGTGAATTTGGTAAAGGGAAATTCTGAGACTCAATGAATCAAATGGCAAATAGAGAGAAAACTAAGACCAGGAAAAATTGGAATTAAGGTATGAGTTGGCTACAGAGCTTCACGTCAGTTTGGAAGACCGGTAGTCCAAGAAGTCATGTTCCAGGAAGGGGAGCATAAATTGGGTTGTTACCCATATTTACGGAAACTGCTCTGGTTACAGAAACATGTCAGATGCCATCTCTGGGCAAAGGTGTCACTGAGGTTGTACCATCATTACTTTGTTTAGAAAAGTATATCAGGGTGAAAGACAAAACTCATATTTTCAGAAAATCTCCTATAGGTAGAGAGTGGTTCAGGGGTCAGGAAGATTGTCTGATCTCCTGTTGAGGCTGGACTTCAAGGAAGTCTTTAGTTCCAGCAGGGATCCAGGGTCTATACACAAGAAAAGTAACTGAGGCACAGAAGACACACAATGGTGGTTTGGGGGAAAGCCACAGCTTTCTGGTTTTGCAACTACCTATTAATTCACTCCAGACTCTAAACTCCCAGTCTTCTAGAGAAGATTAATCCCAGAACTTCTGCTGGAGTAGTATGAGATGAAATAAGTCAGGCTTGATTCTTACGCAGTCAAGACTCTATGCAGCTGTATCTTCAGGCTTAAAAAAAAATATATGGTAATTCTGGGAAACAACTAAATCTGTATGTTTTTCTTTCTCTATTTTGCATTTAACACCCATCTAACTATATGCTCCCTAAAACAGACCTGAAAGTCTTGCTCTAAACTGGAATTTCCTTTATACTCTAAGATAGAGAGCTTTGATTAGAAACTTCAACTGCAATCAGTTTTCCTGTCAATTGTCTTAACATTTCTATTGTGATAAAAATATGTCATAAAATTTTCAATGTTGTCTGCTATTAATCCAGTCCTTAACAACAGTGAATCATAATTTCCCAAAACAGTTTTTCAGTAGGTCTGAGAACAGATGACATGCCACTTTATAGTTTGAATGTTAAAGTATTGAAAATATCTGGCCCATGAAGAAAACCCAGTTTTCTTTTTCCATGCCTAAAGAACAGCCAGCTTCTTGTGTATAAACCCAGTTTTCTTCATTCCATAGATAATTAGGATGTTACTCCCCATTTAATAATTGAAAAAAAAAAGAAAAAAAGAATTATGCTATGATACATTACAGTACATTTTCACATCTTCATTATAATTTAAATGTTATGGTTAATGCATTTGCTTAATTCATTTTAATTAAGTATTTATAAAGATAATTACATTTTGTTCACCAAAGTAGACCATTAAATTATCACGATTCAACCATAACCAACATACAGGTAAGCTTCATTTTCCATGAACATAGGCATTTCATAAAACCCACTCCCTGTCCTTTGGACTAGAAAAAATACACATACTTAGTTGATACAATGAAATGGTACCAGCACACATTTTTAAAAAGGAAGGATCTACTTTTGATATGCTTAATTCTTGGTCCCAATCAAATCTGGATTTTTATTATTATCCAGTTAATCTAGGACCAATCAAAAGATGAGAGCAAGACCAACTGGATTATTGTGCTTGTTTAAATTCCTCAAAGGGGAGGAGACTCTCTTGCCCCTCCTGGTGTGAGCCAGGAGCTCTGTCCTCTCACTTTATCTCTAAATAAACTTGCTTTCCTATCTTGAAAAAAACAAAAATTCCTCAAGGGAGAGATCAGGGGAAAAAAAGAATTCTGGAGTCATTTCAGAGGTTATAGTGAAATTGTTCTGAAAAACTAGAACACGGTAAGAAGAAATAAGTCTCAAGCCTGAAGATGAAACGAGCTACATTAACTAGAGTTTCAGGTGAGTTTAAGCTCGGGGCAGAGCACGTATAGAAGCAAAGTAAGAAACTAATGCCACTAAGGCACATAGAGCACAGACAGTCATGCTGTTATGGCTGGGTAAGCAAAGGAACTGAGCTGGGACACATGGCAACAGGCACTGTGCTTGCACCTCGTGATGTTCTCAGGCCTCATACACAGGAGACCCCTGCATCCTGCTTTACACGGGATGTATTGGCTTAGCACTGACAGTGCTAAAGGTCGTCCAGGTTGTCACTCACACTCATTTTCTTACAATTTTTTTTGTGGTTTAAAATATTTTCGGTAATACACTCCAGAGCTCAGTTATTCTTCAACTTCACCCTTTTTTCCATGCCTAAAGAACAGTGAGCTCTGAAAAATATGTATGACTACTACATACAAATTATCTCTATTATGGTGTCTGTATTTTAGATTTTCAGAAACTCTTAAAATATTGGGAAGGCTGTACATCCCTCTTCTCCTAGGACTCCAGTCAGTCACCATTAACAACAATGCTTACAACACAGCAAAATCCGGCTGGCAAGCTGACTCAGGTGTCAGCTGCTGGCCAGAGGTGGCACGCTGTGGAAGAAAGAGAAAATCCAGGCTCCAGAACAGTTTTCAATTACTAGTTCAGTGCTTTCAGATAGAAGGAGCAGCAAAACCAGAGGCACACACACACACACACACACACAATCCGGCACAAAACCAGCTTCAATTCTGTTGAGGGGAAGCAGATCCCAGAGGTTTTCAGTGATCTTCTCTTTATTTTTATATAAGTCCCTGTAAACCAGTTAATCCTCTTAATTTCCCTAACCTCATTTACATCTCCAATGCTAATTTCCCACCAGGTTCTAAAAATCCCTGGGGGAGGTATTTCCTAAATCGGTCTCTCCTTTATTTGCCTCCCTCAATCCTTCTAATTTCAGCTAGAATTTTTCCTGCTGCCTCCTCCTAAATCTGACACTACTGTGCACTCTTCAGTGCACTCTTCAGAGTGAGAGGTGCTTTGTTCTAATGAGAGAAAATAAAAAAGAAGAGATAATGGAGAGTATTTAGTTCAACCTTTGGCCACATAGACATTTGGAGATTATCTCTAGGGGCCTTTTGTAAACTCAATTTTATAAACTCAGGAAAATAAGGAAGGAAATGTGCATTTATTCATTAAAAACAGGATACATGAAGGAACAGATGCACACAAGTAGACATACATTCTGCATGACAAAACTCCACAAACACTTGTTTTAATTATAATGTGCAGGGTAGGCATTACAGAGTTGAATTTAAACACACTCTGTTCAGTTTTAAAATATGAATGACTTGGATACTTCCATTTCCAGAATGCTCCATGTTTGCACTACTATTATGGTAAAGATTCTAACTAGAGGGAAATCTCTGTATGTGAATCTGCTGTGAGACCATTACACTATGGAACAATTAAATGAAAGAATGAGGACTGAAGACAATTGTCTTTTTTTCGCTGCCAAGTCTGTCTCCACAGAGCCTCACATATCCACTGGAGCACGCATCGCTCCTCAATTCCACTACCAGATCAATAACAGTCTAAAGCAGACTTCAGACCTGACAAAGAGAGAACAGTTGTGGACTTTACAGAAGGTAGAAGCCTGCTCCATGCCAAGTCAAGTTAGTTAACATGATAGAAATTCATCAAACCATCAGAGGACCCACGACATTGTTATTTTTCCCCCATACTATGTGTTGTCTCCACATAAATCTCCACATGACCTTTCTCATCTATTTTTTTATTAAGAGCCCTGTATTAATTTCAGGGATAGCAAATATTCTTGTATTCATCTTCTACTTCTTATAGATCTTGTCCCAGGGTTTTGAATATAATAAAGCTTAATAAATGTTTGTAATATGAATGACATAATCTGAATATATATGATGTATAGTATTTGAAAGAGAGATAAAAAACTGTCAGCCTATACTCAGAAATAGGTTGTTAGGATAGTCTTTTTGCCAGTCCAATATTTTTTAAATAATTGGAATTAGTTGTCACTATTTAAAATTAAGAAAATATACATTAAACAAATATGGTTTAGACTTCTCTTGACATATCAGCAAATCTGATGGCACTGGGCCTTCTTCCCCACCTGCCAACAATTTGCTGGAGTGAAGACCCCCATTAGAAGGGGTACGTGCTCAACACCTTGCCACAGGGCTCACCATTCCCTATTATTTTACACCAGGCCTCCTTTACCCACTTAACCTCTTGGCCTCAGTTTCAGTTTGTATGAAAAAGAAATTGACCTGGTGTATTTGGAGGTTTAGTAATCTCTGTGTATCCACAGATAGACTTAAGTAGTCCTTAATTTGTTGGGAATTTTATATAAAACTGTGTACATATTTATATATAGCTTTTTTATATACAGGAGTAGTTTCATTCCAGTTTCAAAAGAATAACTCAAATATATCAAAAATGATGGCACTAGTCAGTCAATATGCAAGTATTCCCTGAGTATCTACTCTATGCAGAGTCCTGAGGATCTCACTGGTCTGATAAACACTGAATTTCTAAAATTATGTATATAGGTGCACAGCACATACACACACATGCACACTGGTTTCAACAAAGGCTTTATGTATACCAAACACTTAATCAAAGGTTCAAGTCACTCTGACTTAATTCAGCATTATGCTTGAAACTGAATGCCACTCTCTCAGTATCAGTTTTCAACTGAAACACATTTCACTGCAGCAGATTCTCTTGGACTCTGATTTCTGATCAGACTACTCAGCCTCCATACTTTGGCCAAGAAAAACAGGAGTCCAAGTAAAGAAAAAGTCTTCAGGTTGGTGAAGAAAAAATTCCCTACCTGAAATTAAAAGTACAAATCCTGTTTGCCTCCTTCTTTCTAAACACCTCCAATTTATACAAAGTGTGACATTTTAGAAAATCAAAGGGTTTAATATTGACTCAACTCAATCCAAAGTATTCCATCGGACTAAACATACAAGAACCTTCTTTGGTATTCAGTGACCCTTGAAACTAGATGGCATCTCTTAAGAAGGTGGAGCCTCTCCCTCATTTAAAACCTTTTCGTTTTGATTTTTCAGAATGCTGTACACTGCCCCAGAACAGCTCTGTCTATGATCTGTGCCGATGTGCTCACACCACCCTGTTCAAAAAAATAAAATTAGGGTAAGTTTTTATTCCACAAAAAGGATTGCTATTGAAAAGAATCTGTATGAGAATTATTAAAAACAAGACAACAGACCCAAAAGGAGTCACTTAATGCAAAGCCAAGTCACATCACCAAGCCAAAGCTTAATGACAATTTCTGCTCCTAGAAATGGAATCTTCAACCAGCTAATCAAGAATCACCTGATCGGCACTAGTTAGATAATCTGGCTGACAGACCCCTGTCGTCCCCTGAAGGAAAGTAACCTTGCAGTAACCAACTGGCTTTTTTTGTCAGTGTTAAATCAACTTCCTGGTCCCACTCCCTTCTGTCTATAAAAGTCTCTCATTTCCTACAGTATCTAAGAGCTCCTTTCTATCTGTTAGATTGGATGCTGCCTTATTCAAATCAACTTTTGCTCAAATAAACTCTTACATTTTTAATATGACTCCCTTTATCTTTTAATAGAATTCAAGAGGTCACCTACAGAAGGATGTGCTTTTCTGGAATATTATGTTGAATAAATTTTAAGAAATGAGAACCACCCTATGTGAAACACAACTCTTGTTCTATTTTCCTGGTATCTTGTTCCAAAACTGAAAAATATTAATGGAAAAGTCTTAATAAGAATGACTATACTTATAGGTGCCAAGTTGTGGGAGCAGGGCATAAAGAATGAGCAAGGAACTTGTTTTTAATGGTATTAGAGATGCATTCTCAGAATCACTGGGAAAGGAAAGCATAAGAATCAGGAATGACAGAAAGGGTATAAAAGTTCCATTTCATATCTAGCTATATATTCATATATATATGTGTGTATCTATAGACAAATGTTTTAGACTGGATTTGCTTACCACATAAAGACATTCAGACAGTACAGTGATTGACTTGCAGTACTGTTCCATTCTTAAAGCTTTAAAAGTGTGTTTTACAGAGGTATTTATAATAATGAAATAGTCTTATATATTACTATAGATTCTACAAAGCATTATCACATACATTATGTCACATGATCTTTACAAGCTCAGAGAATTCAGTAAGTGCCTGAATTATAATGCAAAATCAGATACGCATGCACACTCACATACACACACACACACACACACAAGTCCCAACTCACAATACTCCAACGTACATGTACACACACAACTTCTCACACACCTGCACATTTACACTCAATGGTCACACTTGCTCACAATTATACAAAGGTGTATACTCACAAATATTGTCACACCTACAATATGCTCACACATATGGACACTTGAAATTTGTATGGGTCTAATTTGTTGGTTTTCTAAACTGTGCCATATTAACGATGAATTTCCCAAATCAAAATATGCTGGCAGGAATTTTCTCACCTAGATTCTCTAAGCACAGATCTCTGAAGAAAAAAGAGGAAGAAAAAGAGCTGTAATACCTTTCCAGTTAAAAAGGTTTTCAATTCTAACAGTTTATTTTTTAACATTTTTGTGTCTTGAGTGTCTTCTCTTTGAGAAAGCCTACTTTCTGCATGATAATAAACCTTTGTCAAATGATAGAAATCTGTCAGATTTTTGAAATGTCCAGGCCCTGAATTGCCATTACAATGCTAGTAAACAGAGGTAAGCACCTTCCATGGGAACAGAGCAGAGGTGTGGTGCCCTAGAGAACAAGGATTTGCTTAAAGGCCTATTTGTCAGCTGATATCACCAACAATCACCTAGATCAGACCTGTGAGTCCCTTTACAGGCATCTAACTTTACGTCTCTTCAGAAAACAAAACTCTCCCCAGTTTATAATTTTAAGTTACTTTAAGAAAAGTCAGAGCAAAAACAAGCCACATGGAGAGACCAGAAGGAGTGTAGGTGGAAAAATTAAATTTGAAACATAATTCACTGTCTAATGCACATTTCCTTGCTGCAGCTCTGGTATCTCCACCTCCCTAAAGCTCCCTTCATCATCTTCTCTCTAATATTTCTCTGTGGTTCACCCACATGATTTTTCTCTTAGATCTTCAGGGAGCTGTGCTGGGTAATGAAATCTCCAGTTTTCTAATGGGTAATAGAATAATAGTCAGAGTTGCATGCTGACCTATATTTCACATGTTAATTTGTGTCATTCACATGGATGCCTTCTTTTTTGCTAAGTGTTTCCACCCTGGGTGAAATAGTAGATGAAAAACCTCAGACAAGTCACAGACACAAACAACTAGTAGTAAATGAGCAGCTGTCTTTCGAGTCTTACCAAATGGAAAGACATTTATCTTGCTCTAAAGGGCATGGATGGTAATTGTGTGCCATGAGACAATTACTAGATTAAAGGAGTCCCTGGTTTGTACCTTTGCATTTCAATGAACTATTGCCACCTGTTTTTTGCTTCTTTGGTTTATGTAAGCCTCACATAAGCCCAAAGAGATGATGTGAAATAGAAACTTGTGGCATGATGAGAAAGGGTATAAAGGAAGGGTTTTAATTCAGTGTTTGACTTGATAGGGGTGAACTGTTTCTTGTTATATTTCAACAGTGCCTGGAATTGATGTGGGAGGACCTGATTCTCTGAGGTTGACTTGGATCCCCAAATAGGCAGTTTGTAGGAAGAAACACTAAAAATCCTCTTGGTTCTTGCACTTTAGGGCCTTAGCCTAATTCACCAACATGCCTAGAAAGAATATGGTGCTGAACTATAAGCAGTTCTTCTCTATAGCCCAATATGTTGGAAGTGGCCAGGACATTTTAATAATTGAAAACATTAAATGTTCTGCAAATTTGCTATATAAGGAAGTTTGTATTAAGGCTTATGTTTTCCACTTACTTTCCAAGTCAATAATAATAATATCTAACCTAACAAATCAGTCCTTACTCTATGTCAAGCTAAGAGATAATGCAAGCTAAGCATGCATTATCTCAGTTATAACTCCAGAATATTGAGTCATTCTTATGCCCAATTTACAGATGAGGAAACTGAGGCTCAGAGAAATTAAGCTCACATAGTTTGTAAGTGATAAAATGAGTCATTGTACTCACAACTGTCTGACACTAAACTATCACCTTGGACTTTTTTTTTCCACCATTGATAGAAAAGAGGCAAAATCATATAAACAATGAAGAATCATGTGTAATAGTCTATGTCCTTGAGCATTGTTTAGTTTTATATGGTTTCCATTGTATTTCAGAACATTTCTCACCTAAACCTCACAATCACCAAGAATAATAGATAAGGTTTTACAATCCCCATTTGATAGATGAGAACTTTGAAAGGGCAGATCATATGACTTTCCAAAATGACACAACGTGTATACAACCCTCATCCCCATCTTCACATATGTACAATGTAGGGCAATAAATAGCAAGAAGACCCTCCATCTTGATAATCTGAAAACTGTCACCTTTACACTGGGTGAGATCTTAAGCTAAATTATAAATGTCATATGTACCTAGGAAAATGTGAGCTAGACAATATGACTAATAATGCTAGCAGTGGTACTTTGTGTAAGTGCAAGAGGGACTATATACATTATAGTAACAAGAGAAAGAATTGAAGAGACTGAAAGAATTTATACTTTGTCATAGTGGTGAAAGCAACAAGAGTACATAAAATAAAGTGAATCTGTGGTGTGAACATAGGATAATGCTTTTGCCAAAGAACCCATCAAAGTCATCTGGAGAATGGTTTAGCACAGAGGAAGAATTCAGGAAATCAGCATTTTTGGAAGTCTTTCCAAATTCCACATTTGGAATTGTCTTGACTGGTTTCTTGACTCCAAAATCATGAGAAATAGTCAGTAATAGCTTTTGGAGTGATATCCCTTTGGCCAGGCTGGGGCTAGGCCCTGATGAGGATAACAGTAGAATCAAATTTGTTAACTGGCACCAGGGAACTTAACAAATGTAAATGATGGCAATATATACTCAGCATGCTCAGATACAATACAGTGGTACATGGTGTGCTACAGCTTTCAGAAGCTCAGATTAAAGTAAATATTTGCCAATTTAATAACAAATTACTCAGAAAGCAATTATATGACACACTGGTACAGAAAAACTGTCGCCAAGATGACCCCACTGAAATTAATTTATCCATGAGTTAAAAGACATTTAAATTGCTTTCAAATTTCATATTATTTCGTGTGATTGAGTGTAGTTGTATTACTACACTCTTTTCTAGATCTCTTCACTGTAGTTCAGCCAGAAAAGTTTTAGAGGCATTTTAGTATGTGGAATAAGGCAGAATATCTGAAGCCTATTGTTCTTCTCTCTTGAATATATAACCTTGAGCTCTCTTTCGAGTTCATTAACATTCATTTTCTTGAGCTTTAGTTAGATGCTTCCTGTCATCCACTTCAACAAGCATTTCTTGAAAATATTACTCATCACTGATTTTTTTCCCCTTAGTTGTTGTTTACTGGCCAAGACTGTGTGCTGATGTCATTTAAACTCATAAGGTTATGCTAAGACAAAGGATATTTCTTCTCAATTACTCACATAGAATTTAGAGCAGCAAGACAGCTTACGGGTTTTCTATTTGATTTCCTTCATTGTGTCAGTGAGGAAAATGAGGTATCTTAAATGGTTAAGTGGCAATTCCATGAAGTATAGGTCATGGCCGATGTCAGAAGAGACCCACTCTTTCCTTTTAATTTCTTTCTACATTTCTCCAAGCTGTTTCACTCCCATAGGAATATTTATACCTTCTGGTATTTGAAAGCAAGTTAGTAGAAAGATAATTACTATTAAACATTTGCTACTAAACAAATAAAGTAATCCAGACCATGGAGACAGATGGATGGGTCGACACTGTCACCTTTATGCTGCCACAGCCAAATGTTCCCCTCTTTCTGGGAGCTGTTGCTGACTTCAAGCAAAGATACATATTCTTTTGATGGCGAATGGGTGAGAGAAAGCCAATGATTAGTTTACAGAGCTTTGGTGGAACAACCAAACATCTCATGTGATAAAAGGGGACCAAGGATTCCCTGTCCAGACTGGATCAGCAATCTCCACAAAATGCAGAGAAGGCCCCACTGAGGCAGGATGTTGACTTCCATCTGGAAAGCATTTTTGTAGCTCAGTGAAAAGTGAGCCTCTGAAAAGGGTGAGTCAAAAAGTACCCTGTGGGTGTCCTCCACTCCAGGGAATAACACAACCTTCAAGATGGTAAAATATAAGTAAATAGAAAACTCACAGTGCCCTTCTTAATTTGTGGCCATTGTTTCTACCAAAAGGAAATAAACACAAAATTTACAGAACTACATATGCTTTTTTTTCTTTATCCTTAAAGACCAGAGAGCTAATCAGTAGAGGAAAAGAAAAAAAGAGCTGAGAAACTTGCTCTACTTTATGAGCATGAATATTTGAACTGGCTATATACACATATATTTGGTTAACATCTTCATGTCAAAAAGATGTAATGGTTAATTCGTTCTTGAAAATGCTAATAAAATAGGAATTATGCATTATCCTTCTAACAATATGATTATAACACTAACTAATGTGTTTTGATTGTAACACGAACTAATTGGGTGAGTGCTTTGTGCCATGAGTCATCATCCCCTCTCCTTCTTACACCATTTTTACAAGGAAATAACCATTGCCCTTTTCTACAGATAAGGACATAGACTTGGTGAGACTAAGTAACCTAAATCAAGCAGCCAGTAAGTGGAGGGGCCATTTAGTATGCCTTTCTGACCCTAATTCTTGAGCCTCCGAGGGAGGATGAAAACAGAACACTTGCTTAGAGACAATGTAAGTGCTATGTGACCAACTCTTCGATAAGCAGTGTCCGACTCTAGGGCAGAAAGAAGAGGAGAGGAAAGAAATCACTCCTTTAAATTGGATGGCAAATGGGGAAGGAACAGACATGGTGTGGAGTATCACAAAGAAACTCTGTAGATCCCTGGCTTATAGTTATTTCCTTTTTAGTTTCAACAAGAATCGAAACTGAGCACTTCTTGGAGCTGACCTCTGCATCAGTGAATAAGCTGTGGGTGAGACTGGCCACATGCCAGCATCGGCACTTCACTATAGTTCGTTATTCTCTGCTGGTCACGACTGTCATCAGTAACTCTCACTAACTGAGACTTAATTTCATAGTAAAAACTGGCTTAGAAAGCAAAGCCGCTTACCCATTCTCATAACTGTGCTACAAAGAAAGCTAAGTAGTCTGACAATGTAACAGATCTTGGCTATAAAAGCAAACAAAACAAGATTTTTTAATAAATGACCTCCATTGGGCTGATCTTAAGGACTCAGTTATGATCTGTGGTTTACAGGAACTATCATAGGAATAATAATATTTGCAAATTGAGGAAACAACCCTTATGAATATCAAGATTACTCAGTTTTGGATTTTCCACATACAAAATAATGAATTTGGATCCAACTCAAACCATATGCAAAGAGTAACTCAAGATGGTAAGAGACCAAAGTGGAAGATCTAATAACATACATAGCATTCTTAGGATAAAACACAGGTATAAATCTTAGTGAGATTAGGCAACGGTTTTTTTGACATGAAATCAAAGCAACAGCAGCCACAGGAAAAACAAATGAATTGGACCTTACCAACATTTAACTTTTTGCATCAAAGGACATTACAAAGAAAGTAAAGAGGCAACTCATAGAACAGGAGAAAATATTCGCAAATCACATTATCTGATAGGGGTCTTGTATTCAGAAAGCATTCTTAACATAAGAACTCTTAACGGTCAACATATAAAGACAAATAACCCAATTTAAATATTGGCTGGGGAAGCCTGCCCTGCTCTCCTCAGAAAGTCTCATTGTAATAAAATACTTCACATCTTTGTGGTACATGTGTGACATCATCAGCCTTGACCAAAACCAAATTTTGGGTAGGGGTCCATCCTTTCTCTACATAATGATCACAGTATACTTTTGGGTATCTGCCCAAGAGAATTGACAGCATATATTCCTACATTCATGTATCATATTGTATATGAATATTCATAATTGTATTATTCATATTGGCCAAAGAGTGAAAAAAAAATAAAAATCTTCACATCTATCAACTGAGGAATAAATAATTAAAATGTATATCCATGCAATGTAATATTAGCCATAAAAATAATGAAGTTCTGGTACATAATACATCATGAATATGCTCTGAAAACATACTAAGTGAATGAAATTAGTCACAAAATATCACATATTATATGATTTCATTTACATGAAATATCCAGAGCAGGCAACTCCACAGAGACACTCGATCATATTTATCAGGAGCCGGGAGAGGAGAAGAAGAGAGGATGGCTGGTCAGTGAATATGGAGTTCCTTTCTGGGGTAATGAGAATGTCCTGAGATTTGATGATAGTGATGACAGAGAACACATTAAAGACCTCCAAACTGGACATGCTACCATGGTGAATTTTACATAATGTGAATTACACGTCAATGAAAAATAATAATAAAATAATTATTTTAAATTAAGAAAGATTATCCAGGTTTATCTCTCTTAAATAGAGCTTTGCTAACCCCATTTCTTGCTCAAAAAATGCCTATGACTTTCTATTAATCATAGAATTAAAATCTAAGTCCTTGTAATTTTTGTTAGGACTGTGTATAACCAAACCCAGTCCTCACCTGTTTATATTTTCCACTTTTCTGCTTGAACTCTTATGTTCTGGAAAAAGCAAATGCCCAGACTTCCTTGTATTCCTTTTTGATTGTGTGTCCCTCTGCTTGGGTTATATCTACCTTTTCTTTTTGAGTTCTTTGTCCTTTGAGGTCAAAATACGAAGCTCTCCCTCCATTTCTCTAGAGTTTCCTCCCCACACCCTTTCTGATCTTCCAAAGCATTTTATCAATAGATCTTTCGAACAGTACATTCTTTTCTTAACTTTGTACCTATTTTTGTCCCTGTTATTACTTCTCTAATTCATGCTAAAATCCTTGACAGCAGAATGAATACCTTTTTTCAAACTTTTCTTTTTAAAATGTAGATAAAAACACATGTACTCATGGAAAGGTAAGTGAACGAACAAGTAAATCAATTGTGAATTGAATAATCTGGCAAAATGAGCTGGGAATGAGTAAAAGAGAAAATATTTAGCCTAAGACTTTCAGTTAGTATAGTTTTAATTCCTCTTTCATTTATTTACTATTTTTTTCACTTTAAAATAGTACTTTTTGAAAATTTCTAGCTTTCCTTGTACAATGTTAATAAGTAAACTGAAAACATTTTGCATTTTCCTAAAACTCATAAAGCTCTACGGCATCATTTTGTGATGAGTATAGATTTATTGTAAGAATTTAAAATCTTGAATTTATTCCTTTACATAGTACATATTAATCAAGTTTATTCTATGTGCTAGACATTGTACAAGGTACCACTGATATTCTAGTGAACTCTGCAGAGGGAACATGAACCACTATGAGTGAAGGAAATAAGTCCACTTTGTAGGCAAAAGAAATATGTCAAAAGCCCTGAAAACAGGAAAAGTCTTAGTTTGATGGATCATAAATGAAGAAGCCCAAGTTACTGAAGCATTATGAGCAATGAGGAGACTCATTTGTAATGAAACTGAAGAGTTGGGTGTGAGATTATACAGGGTTTGGTAGGCTATTGAAAGGAGTGTAAGTTTTATGCTAAGAGCAATGGGAATGCATTGAAGGGTTGAAGTAGTGACATGCCCAGAGCACATTTAGGCTTTGAAAAGTTAAAGCTGTGCATTCCTATCTTGGAAATTGATTGGACAGAAGCAAAACCAGAATCAGAGAGAATGGCTGGAAGGATGTTATTGTATTAATTCAAGTGAGAAATACTGGGTTGCACCAAGTGAAGTGAAGCCAAGGAGAAGTGTACCGATTTAAGAGGAATTTTGCATTTAGAAGTAACATAACTTCGGTGTTATTTGCTAAGATGGGGAAAGGGTCCCTGTTGGGTATTGGCATAATGGTTATGTGGCTTTCAGTAGTATCCACGGCACTAAGACTGGGAATCCAGTGATCTAGATGGTGGCTTTCAAGGACAGAGATACTAGAAAAGCATTATGGGTGGTTCCAGAAGGCCTGGACTTTATCTTTATGGTCAGTGCAGTACCTGTAACAAGTCTGGTGCATAGCTGACACTCAATCAACTTTTGTTTAATGAATAAAATAGAATTTACCAATTGCCCACAAGAACATGATTTTTATCCACTGATGGGATATGAAGGAAAACTCGATTGATTTGGAGGTAAATGCATTTTACAGGTCATTTTTACCATCTCCTCTGAAAATAACTCCAAATGAACTCATATTAGTGCAAACATCACAGAGGCATTTGAGGAAGCATCATGGTGCAGAGTGTCTGGAATCAGTCAGAACTAATATTTTTTTAAGTTTTTAAAATAAAACTTTATTTTATTTATTATCATTATTTTTTATGTTGGTATCATTAATCTACAATTACATGAGGAACATTATGTTTACTACACTCCCCCCATTACCAAGCGCCCCCCACAAACCCCATCACAGTAACTGTTCATCAGCGTAGTAAGATGCTGTAGAATCACTACTTGTCTTCTCTGTGTTGCACAGCCCTCCCCATGCCTCCCCCCTACATTATACATGTTAATCATAAGGTCCCCTTTCTTCCCCCCCCATCCCTCCCTTCCCACCCATCCTTCCCAGTCCTTTTCCCTTTGGTAACTGTTAATCCATTCTTGGGTTCTGTGATTCTGCTGTTGTTTTGTTCCCTCAGTTTTTTCTTTGTACTTATACTTCACATATAAGTGAAATCATTTGGTATTTGTCTTTCTCTGCCTGGCTTATTTCACTGAGCATAATACCCTCTAGCTCCATCCATGTTGTTGCAATTGGTAGGATTTGTTTTCTTCTTATGGCTGAATAATATTCCATTGTGTATATGTACCACTTCTTCCTTATCCATTCATCTACTGATGGACACTTAGGTTGCATCCATTTCTTGGCTGTTGTAAGTAGTTCTGTGATAAACACAGGGGTGCATCTGTTTTTTTCAAACTGGGCTGGTGCATTCTTAGGGTAAATTCCAAAGAAGTGGAATTCCTGGGTCAAGTGGTATGTCTATTTTGAGCATTTTGAGGAACCTCCATACTGCTTTCCACAATGGTTGAATTAATTTTCATTACCACCAGCAGTGTAGGAGGGTTCCCCTTTCTCCACAGCCTCGCCTACATTTGTTGTTGTTTGCCTTTTGGATGGTGGTGATCCTTACTGGTGTGAGGTGATATCTCATGTGGTTTTAATTTGAATTTCTCTGATGACTAGTGATGTGGAGCATCTTTTCATGTGTCTGTTGGCCATCTGAATTTCTTCTTTGGAGAACTGTCTGTTCAGCTCCTCTGCCCATTTTTTAATTGGATTATTTGCTTTTTGTTTGTTGAGGTACGTGAGCTCTTTGTATATTTTGGATATCAACCCTTTATCAGATCTGTCATTTATGAATATATTCTCACATACTGTAGGATGACTTTTTGTCCTATTGATGGTGTCCTTTGCTGTACAGAAGCTTTTCAGCTTGATATAGTCCCACTTGTTCATTTTTGCTTTTGTTTTCCTTGCCTAGGGAGATATGTTCATGAAGAAATCACTCATGTTTATGTCCAAGAGATTTTTGCCTATGTTTTTGTCTAAGAGTTTTATGGTTTCATAACTTACATTCAGGTCTTTGATCCATTTCGAATTTACTTTTGTGTATGGGGTTAGACGATGATCTAGTTTCATTCTCTTAAATGTAGCTCTCCAGTTTTGCCAACACCAGCTGTTGAACAGGCTGTCATTTCCCCATTGTATGTCCATAGCTCCTTTATCATATATAAATTGACCATATATGTCTGGTTTAATGTTTGGAGTCTCTATTCTATTCCACTGATCTGTGGCTCCATTCTTGTGCCAGTACCAAATTGTCTTGATTACTGTGGCTTTATAGTACAGCTTGAAGTTGGGAAGTGAGATGCCTCCTGCTTTATTCTTCCTTCTCAGGATTGCTTTGGCTCTTCGAGGTCTTTTGTGGTTCCATATGAATTTTAAAACTATTTGTTTCAGTTCATTGAAGAATGTTGTTGGTATTTTGATAGGCATTGCATTGAATCTGTAGATTGCTTTAGGCAGGATGGCCATTTTGACAATTTTAATTCTTCCTAGCCAAGAGCATGGAATGAGTATCCATTTGTTAGTGTCCACTTTAATTTCTCTTAAGAGTGTCTTGTAGTTTTCAGGGTATGGGTCTTTTACTCCTTGGTTAGGTTCATTCCTAGGTATTTTATTCTTTTTGATGCAATTGTGAATGGCATTGTTTTCCTGATTTCTCCTTCTGTTAATTCGTCATTAGTGTATAGGTAAGCAACAGATTTCTGTGTATTAATTTTGTATCCTTCAACTTTGCTGAATTCAGATATTAGTTCTAGTAGTTTTGGACTGGAGTCTTTAGGGTTTTTATGTACTATATTATGCCATCTGCAAATCGTGACAGTTTGACTTCCTCTTTACCAATCTGGATGCCTTTTATTTCTTTGTTTTGTCTGATTGCTATGGCTAGGACCTCCAGTACTATATTGAATAACAGTGGGGAGAGTGGGCATCCCTGTCTTGTTCCCGATCTCAAAAGAAAAGTTTTCAGCTTCTCGCTGTTAAGTATGATGTGGCTGTGGGTTTGTTATATATGGCCTTTATTGTATTGAGGTACTTGCCTTCTATACCCATTTTGTTGAGAGTTTTTATCATGAATGGATGTTGAATTTTGTCAAATGCTTTTTCGGCATCGAAGGAAATGGTCATGTGGTTTCTGTCCTAGTTTTTGCTGATGTGGTAGATGATGATGATGGAATTTCGAATGTTGTACCATCCTTGCATCCCTGAGATGAATCCCACTTGATCCTGGTGTATGATCCTCTTGATGTATTTTTGAATTCGGTTTGCTAATATTTTGTTGAGTATTTTTGCATCTACGTTCCTCAGGGATATTGGTCTGCAATTTTCTTTTTTGGTGGGATCTTTGCCTGGTTTTGGTATTAGAGGGATGCTGGCTTCATAGAATGAGTTTGGAAGTATTCCCTCCTCTTCTATTTTTTGGAAAACTATAAGGAGGATTGGTATTATATCTTCTCTATATGTCTGATAAAATTCAGTGGTGAATCCATCTGGCCCAGGGGTTTAGTTTTTGGGTAGTTTTTTGATTACTGATTCAATTTATTTGCTGGTAATTGGTCTGTTTAGATTTTCTGTTTCTTCCTTGGTCAGTCTTGGAAGCTTGTATTTTTCTAGGAAGTTGTCCATTTCTTCAAGATTTGGCAGCTTGTTATCATATAGATTTTCATAGTATTCTCTAATAATTTTTTGTATTTCTGTGGGGTACGTCATGATCTTTCTTTTCTCATTTCTGATTCTGTTTATGTGTGTAGATTCTCTTTTTCTCTTAATAAGGCTGGCTAGGGGCTTATCTATTTTGTTTATTTTCTCAAAGAACCAGCTCTTGGTTACATTGATTTTTTCTATTGTTTTATTCTTCTCAATTTTATTTATTTATTCTCTTATCTTTATTATATCCCTCCTTCTGCTGACTTTGGGCCTCATTTATTCTTCTTTTTCCTGTTTCAATAATTGTGACTTTAGACTATTCATTTGGGAATCTTCTTCCTTCTTTAGATAGATCCGGATTGCTATATACTTTCCTTTTACAACTGCTTTCACTGCATCCCACAGAAGTTGGGGCTTTATGCTGTCGGTGTCATTAGTCTCCATATAATGCTTGATATGTGTTTTAATTTGGTCCTTGATCCATTGATTATTTAGGAGCTTGTTGTTAAGCCTCCATGTGTTTGTGAGCCTTTTTGTTTTCTTTGTACAATTTTTTGTAGTTTTATGCCTTTGTGGTCTGAGAAGTTGGTTGGTAGAATTTCAATCTTTTTGAAGTTATTGAGGCTCTTTTTGTGGCTTAGTACATGGTCTATTCTGGAGAATGTTCCATGTGCAATTGAGAAGAATTTGTATCCTGCTGCTTTTGGGTGTAGAGTTCTGTAGATGTCTGTTAAGTCCATCTGTTCTAGTGTGTTTTTCAGTGCCTCCTTGTCCTTACTTATTTTCTGTCTGCTGGATCTGTCCTTTGGCATGAGTGGTGTGTTGAAGTCTCCTAGAACGAATGCATTGCATTTTATTTCCTCCTTTAATTCTGTTAGTATTTGTTTCACATATGTTGGTGCCCCTTTATTGGGTGAATATATATTTATAATGGTTATATCCTCTTGTTGGGCTGAGCTCTTTATCATTATGTAATGTCCTTCTTGATCTCTTTTTACTTTCTTTGCTTTGAAGTCTATTTTCTCTGATACAAGTACTGTACCACCTGCTTATTTCTCCCTATTGTTTCCATGAAATATCTTTTTCCATCTCTTGTCTTTTAGTCTGTGTATGTTTTTGGGTTAGAGGTGAGTCTCTTGAAAGCAGCGTATAGATGGGTCTTGCATTTTTATCCATTCTATTACTCTGTGTCTTTTGATTGGTGCATTCAGTCCATTTACATTTAGGGTGATTATTGAGAGATATGTACTTATTGCCATTGCAGGCTTTAGATTTGTGGTTACCAAAGGTTCAAGGTTAGCTTCTTTACTATCTTACTGTCTAACTTAATTATAAGCACAGTTTGATGATTCTTTATTTCTCTCCCTTCTTATTCCTCCTCCTCCATTCTTTATATGTTAGGTATTTTATTCTGTGTTCTTTTGTGTTTCCTTTGACTGCTTTTGTGAGTAGTTGATTTTATTTTTTGCCTCTAGTTAGTATTTGGTTGGTCTGCTTTCTTTTCTGTGATTTTGTTTTCTCTGGTGACATCTTTTTAGCCTTGGGAGTGCTTCCATCTAGAGCAGTCCCTCTAAAATACCCTGTAGAGGTGGTTTGTGGGAGGCAAATTCCCTCAACTTTTGCTTGTCTGGGAACTGTATAATCTCTCCTTCATATTTTAATTATAATCGTGCTGGATACAGTATTCTTGGTTCAAGGCCCTTCTGTTTCATTGCATTAAATATATCATGTCATTCTCTTCTGGTCTGTAAGGTTTCTGTTGAGAAGTCTGATGGATAGCCTGATGAGTTTTCCTTTGTAGGTGACTTTTTTCTCTCTTTGGTTGCATTTACTACTCTGTCTTTGTCTTTGATTTTTGACATTTTAATTATTATGTGTCTTGGTGTTGTCCTCCTTGGGTCTCTTATGTTGGGGTTCTGTGGGCCTCTATGTTCTGACAGACTATTTCCTCCTCCAGTTTTGGGAAGTTTTCAGCAATTATTTCTTCAAAGACACTTTCCATCCCTTTATCTCTCTCTTCTTCTTCTGGTACCCCTATAATGTGAATATTGTTCTGTTGGATTGGTCACACAGTTCTCTTAGTATTCTTTCATTCCTGGAGATCCTTTTATCTCTGCATCAGCTTCTCTGTGTTCCTGCTCTCTGATTTCTATTCCATTAATGGCCTCTTGCACCTCATCCAGTCTGCTCTTAAGTCCTTCCAGAGACTGTTTTATTTCTGTATTCTCCCTCCCAACATTATCCTTTAACTCTTGCATATTTCTCTGCAGATCCATCAGCATGGTTATGACCTTTATTTTGAATTCTTTTTCAGGGAGATTGTTTAAATCTATCTCCCAAGGCCCTCTCTCTGGGGTTGTCTGGGTAATTTTGGACTGGAACAAATTCTTCTGTCTTTTCATGGTGATTGCAATGGCTGTAGAAAGGTAGCATATGTGTCAGCTGGGAAAACAAAGTCCTTTCCTGCTTGCTGGTTGCCTTGCCCTTCTCCGCTGCCTGTGTCAGTTACCCGCACTCCTGGAGCAGCCTCCAGATTAATCCCCTAAGCTGCTGTGGGTGGGATCTCCGTCAGGGTAGTGCAGAGCCCTGCCGAGAGTGGCAGGCTCACCAGGTGTGCTCTCCTGTGAGACCACCACCCCCGCCATGCAGCTGCTCACTGGCAGTGGCCCTCATATCTGGCCCAGGTGGCTGTGTGCGGGGAGGAGATTGTTGGTGGCTACTGGGGCGCTGTCACTCCAGGGCTGCTCGGACGCTGCCATGGGCTCACATGGGCCACTCCCAGGCCCCTCGCTTGGCTGCCACCTCTGCCACTGGCTCACACGGGCCACTCCTGGACCCCTCGCTCAGCCACTGCTGCCGGCTTGGGTGCTACTGGGCTAATGTGTCAGGTTCCATGCCAACCGTGGGAATGACTGGCTGGCTGTTTATCACTGCGAAGGGCTTCAGAGCCACACTGCCACCTATGGGGTTAGGTCGCCTGGAGTTCCCTGGGATTCCCAGCTGCTGGGCTGAGTGTGTCGGGACATTTTCGTCCAGCTGTGGGGTCCCTGTCCCTTTTAGACTTTCAAAAAGCACTTGCTTTTCTTTTGTCCCAGGGGAGCCGGTTGTGGGCACCTGCTCACAGATTTTGCCCTTCCGTTTCTCTAATGTCCAGCACACCATGCATTGTGTGTCCACATTCCTAGTGCGAATTACTAGAGCTGGTTGTTTAGCAGTTCTGGGCTTTCACTCCCTCCCCACTTTGACTCCTTTCTTCCCACAGAGGAGCTGGGGTGAGGGGGTGCTTGGGTCCTGCCGGGCCACGGCTTGTATCTTACCCCCTTCGTGTGATGCTGAGTTCTCGCAGATGTAGATGTAGCCTGGCTGTTGTACTATATCCACTGGTCTCTCTTTTAGGAATAGTTGTATTTGTTGTATTTTCCAAAAATATATATGTTTTGGGGAGGAGATTTCCACTGAACTACTCACACCACCATCTTGGCTCCTCCTCCAGTCAGAACTAATTTTGAATCAAAATTTTATCAGTTAACAATTCTGTGGCCATGAAAAATTTACTTAACTTTTCTCAGCTTATGTGTACTCATCTGTAAATTGGGTATACTATTATACACTTTGAACTCTTTGAGTGATATCTAGTTATATGTGACTATATGAAAAATACCAAGTACAATGGCGCTTAATAAACAGTGGTTCTTAAAATGAATTCTAGAGTCTTGGTTCCTGAGAGATGTACAACCAAACTAACTTAAGATTCTATTTCCTCCAAGGCAGGTCCCCCAGAGTGTGATCCTTTGACTAACTACATTAGACTCACACTGGGAGCTTATAATAAATTTACATTCTAGAGCTTCTCCCAGCTGAATCAGTTGGAATCTCTGAAACCCTTCTTTTCATAAGAAAGGTCTCCACCATCTCACAGAATCCTATGCATCCTGATGTTTGAGAACAGAGTTTCATGAACTTTTAATGAAAACCTTTGTCCTCAGTTTCGAAAGCTCTCTGTTGTTCTGCCACATAAATTTCCCTTGGGGCAGCTAACATGTAAATGTTGACAATATCACTGACTGAGACCATCTCCC
Source organism: Manis javanica (assembly GCF_040802235.1). Lineage (NCBI taxonomy): Eukaryota > Metazoa > Chordata > Mammalia > Pholidota > Manidae > Manis > Manis javanica. Next base: position 60,544,589 of record NC_133166.1, read on the forward strand.
ATTAGTTATTTGCACTTCCTCTCATGTTTCAAAGAAATGAACAATGAATATAATATCGTCTTTTAAACATTTTTTATTAGCCTCATCAAATCTGATTTCCACTTACAAAGAAATGAAACAAAGTTAGCTCCACTGTCATCTAACTTCTAACTTGCTCTAGTGTCGCATGATTTACTCAACTATTTCTATCATAAATAATTCATCTTATCAATGGACATACCTGGAACTCAACCCCTACAAGAGTCTCAGGGCAGGAAATATTCAATATAGTCTAATAGCCTGTTTTTCTTTTTAAGTGGTTTTTTTAAATTTACATCAGGTATTTTATCTGACCTCTGTAATACCTTCCCAAACCAGCTCTTCAGAGATTATCTGAATTGTATTCTTCCATTTTTTCTTTCCAGTGATGGGCTTTGAGATGCTCTGGTTCTGTGATTTTTCCCTCTGTTTTTCTTGCAGGAGAGCTTTTCTAATTGTTTTTCTCTTGCCTGCCAGGACCTTTGTTACAGTCCACCTTGTCCTCTTCATTCACTTTAGGCTCTAGCATTCAATATAACAAGTTAAGAGCAAACAAGGAAGGCTGACCTAGCCTTTAAAAGATTACCATATGTTAACTGTACCTCAATAGATTTTTTAAATTATCAGGTTTCATAAAGACAAAAGAAATTGTAATCACCTAAACCATTTAATCTTCTCTCATTTAAATATTCATTTTACACTTTCATTTAAATCCTCTAGGTTCTGCTTTGTATTGGGTAAGATCATCAGGAACACATATACCTGGGACATTGCATCTGAGCAGCTACCCCACCTTGCTCACTTGTCTCTAACCCTACCCACTATGAGTAATACCATGATTACAATGACTAAAAGGGTATAAAGAAGGATAAGGGAGAAGTCTAAAGAAACATTATTACGAACTCCATTTAAAAGACATTGTTCAAAATTCTGGAAAACTGTAAGGAAGAAAAGAGTCCTTAACAAAAATTGTGGGCTAAATTCTGATAGAGTTTGAGTCCAAGAAAAAAAATAATCTCTTCTCAGTCAGAGTCACACATTCTCTTTTCCAAAGTTGGCATCTACATAAGGAACTTGACGGCCAAAGACCTTACAGCCAAATTCAATGCCCTACTTTCTGTTTGACATCTGGTATGGTCTTATTCCATCTGCTTCCTTTAATAGTCTCTGCTCACTTTCATATTTAAAACTTTCATTTTGTTCTATATTTAAGTTATTAACTTTAGAAGTTAAGTATGTTATACTTCTTAAACTATTAAAGGAAAAAAATCTCACTTCTATACTACAGTAGTTCTCAAATGCCAATCTGAGAAATGGTGAGTGGTAGTGACTATATTGTCACTGGTCTGTAGTGAAAAAAGAAAAATAAAAACCTAGAACTTAGTATATTAAGAAGAGATATTCTTTATTCTGAGATTTTTGACCATTTTTTGGTGTTTGATCATTCTGTTAGCTTTTAGTTTTAAATATTTTTGGTGAAATAAAAGTTGGCAATCCTGTATCAGTTCCCTATTTCTCTTTTTTTGTGTCTGCTCAACCAAATTTTACCAATTCATGAAACTATTAGAAACTTCTAGAAATGTACATTTTGAATTGAAAATATGCCCTTCTGAGAATCAACCAGGCTAGAGTCACTGATTCTCACTTTATAGACAAGCATAAGACTATAAGATGGCTCCACTTGTCCCTGCCCCCTGGTACATACTCCCTTGTGTCACATCCTCCTCTTCAGTGGGGGCAGGACTCAGGTATGCTCCGAATCAACATATTATGGCAAAGGTGAAGGGATGTCATTTTCCTGATTTCATTTTGTAAGACTTAATGTCCCTTGTTATAGGAGATTCTCCTTTGCTGAACTAATGGAATATGAAGCCCTGATGGAAAGGCCTATGTGTCAAGGAACTGAGGGCAGCCTCTAGCAGACAGTTACCAAGAAACTGAGACTCTCACCCTTTAGGCTGTTAAGAACTGAATTCTTCCAATAAGCACCTGAGCTTGGAAGAAGATCCTTCCCCATGCAAAGCCATATGAAACTCCAGACTTGGCTGACATCCTGCTTGCATCTTTGTGAAACCCTTAAGCAGAAGATGGAGCTAAACCATGCCTAGAGTCCTCACCCAGAGAAATGGTCAAGTCATGTTCTTGAAATTACTAAGTTTGTGGTAATACTGTTACGCAGCAATCGATAACTAATTTAAGTAGAAACTGAATGAAATATACTCAATTGGAGAGTCCCGAAGAAGTTCTAGACTGGAAAGTATTGAGTTACTCAACTCAGTTAATGTCCATGTTGAAGTGATTTTGAAAAGAGCTAATAGGTTTCATGTTTTTCCTATTTAAAATCTTAACGTCTTCACAGTCTTAATGATTGTAACTCAAAAGAATCTCAGTGTGTTTTAACTGAAATCATTTTTGCACACAGTAATTTCCACTTGTCTTCAGTAATGGAAAATACTTTGCTAATCCCAGTGTTAGGGAGCTGTAGGACTTTCTTGTCATGTTTAGTCATTTGCACTATTCATTGAATTGTACATTAACACAACTGGAACTCCTCATTAAGATCAGAATAGTCATGAGACAAATATAAATGTAACAAGTGTGAGTTGCTAATCTACTTTTGAATCATAGGTCTGAATCAATTTCTTTTCATGCATTTTCTGATTCTTATTTGCTTTGGAACTCCTATGTGCATGACTGATCATCTGACCGCAGTTACCTATTCCCTCATAGGGACTTTTGATAGGAATGGAAAGAAAAGCTACTTATTCCTTGTATCATTGAGGTAAATAAATAAAGGAATTCCCTGCAGAGAAAGATACTAAATTCAAATTAATAAACATTCACCAGACAACTTATAAGTACATGGGAGGGAAGGTCAAAAACTGAACAGAGAACATAGAACTTACTCCCAATCAGACAGAAGACATTCAGAGAGGGGAGTTTTTTCATGTGTGATTTTCTTACCGATTCTTCAGTAAGTAAGTCAAAGGTTTTAGAAGCTGCTAACGAATCAGTAGTGTGGTTGGAGGCTACTCAGATGTAACTATTTCCCAAAACTTCACACTAGTCTCAAATGCCATGGTTGCTGATCAAATATAATACAGAAAAACTGTTCCATTTCCAATCCAATAGCTTGAGTAACCTGTGGTTTTAACCTATGGCTAAGTACCTACCATTAAACCATCAGTTAAAGTAAATTGATTAAATGCCTCTTCTTCTTTCTAATAGACTGATTCCCTATTGTTTATTTTTTACATTTATTGTTTAAATCAAGGCCATTTTCCAATCTATAAATGAAGGAGTTTAACAAAATGGCTTCTCAGAAATATGAAGTATCAGATTCAGAGTGACTTGCTTCATCTATCAAGATGTGTGAAGAACAATATAAAACATAGTTTGAAGAAGCCTAAAAAGCTACAGAAAAACCAAAGAACTACTTTTAGTGAATTTGGAGCTGGTGTTTTTTTATTGTAGTTTGGAAAGCAGCTTGTCTTTACAATTGATTGATTCATCCAGGAAGAGAAGTCTGCATTTTGGTATCAACAATGTGACCCAGCTAAATTTAACTCCACAAAACAGATGGTTTATCTGCTACATGCCAGGCACTGTGCTAGGTGTCAGAGCTTTGGCAGTAGACAGAAGGCATGGTTCTTGTCCTATGGAGTGTACAGTTGAGAAGGAAGACAGATATGAAAAACATAATCACATATACGAAGAATGTTATAAAAAAGAGAAGCACAAGATATCATGAAAGCACATTGGAAGGAAACATCACATGCTATCATGTGTGAGAGAAAACATCCACATGGGAATTGAAGATTTTGTTCAGTTGCTTAAAATTCTTTCAATATAAGTAGCATTCCAAAGAGAAGTCTTCCTGTGTTCACCACTATACTTTCCATGTGCCATCAGCACATAGTCCATGTAGTGTTTTAGTCTAGGCTTTTCTTTGGGAATCAAACTGGTCTCACCTCTTTAGTACAAGCTGGCCCTTCTTAATTATTGTCCTTTTCCACCCCAGATGGACACTGTAGGCACTTAACTACTAGACTATAATAGTCACCTTGGGTGAAGGGCTATGGCTGATGAGAAAACTGCAAATACACAGCATGGATAAAAGTTAAGTTTTTCCTGCTTGGATGAATGTTTAAGAATTTAGACCACAGTCAGGCACTGTTGCAGCTTACAGTTTTGCATTTTATCTGTGTGTAAGGCCAAAAGGCTGCAAAAGAAGATTAACAATAAACCCTGCAACCAATCTCCAGGTATGTTACCTGATCCCACTATCCAGCCACTCCCTGACCATCCTTCTGAAATTTATGATTAGATACACATTTATTTATTCATTTCCCAGATATTTGTTATGTGCCTACCCTATGCCTCTCACACTACTAGGTGCTGGGGTAAAGTGGATGATATGAAAAACATAATTTGTCTCATCAAGGAACTAAAATTTTAGCAAGACACCACAGCTACTTTTAGGCTGAACAAGGATCTGGGATGACAAGGATCATCAATTGTCATAAAGGTTCTTTCAGGCCCAAAGAGTCTATAATTTTGTGAAAGCAAAGCCAAGATGGTAATATCAAGGTAAATATATATTTTTTAAGTTATAATATAGAAGGAGAAGTATGGTTTAGTTTTCCAAAGTGATGAGAAATGCTCCAGACTTCTCCTTCTAATTAATTTCAGAATACCTGCTAATTAAAATGTTCTTTGAATTGCACCATTTTCAGTGGGGGAAAATTAACCTACCACATGACTTGTTCTGCTTGGCTTATTGTCATCTCCTTCAGATGACACACAAAAATTCCCAGAACAGATTTTATTACAGGTGCACTATTTCATCTACTCCTTGATCATCAATTGTTTTTCTCAAAATAGTAAATAAAAATCTATTACATTAAATCAAGCAAATCATTCTGCTAGGTACTGTGGGAGTATAGGGATGAGCAGAAATCCACAATCCCCCAAAGAATCTGTATTATTATGGGAAACAACCAGTATTGGGTTGAACTATGTCCTAAAAAATATTTCAGATGCACCCAGAAACTCAGAATTTGACATAGTTTGGAAATGTGAACTTTGCATATGTAACTAGTTAAGATGAGACCATACTGGATTTGGGTAGGCTACGATCCAATGTCTGGTGCTCTTCCAAGAAGACAAAACAGAGTCACTCTGACACATACACAGAGGAAAGACAGCCATGTGAAGATGGAGGTACAGATCGGTTATGCTGGTACAAACTATATAACTCCAAGGCTTGTTGGCAGCCATTAGAGGATGGGAAAAGGCAAGGAAGGATCTTCCCCCAGAGCCTTGAGAGGGGAGCAAGAGCCTTGTTCCTTTAAGACATCTGAATTTGTGATGATTTGTTATGAAGCCCCAGGGAAACTAATACATAGACCATGTCAATAGTTTAAAGCAGAATCTATTTCCAAAATAAGAGTCAGAGGAAGGAACTTAATTAAGTCTTGGGGAGGAGCATCTGTATTGTGTGTCAAGGAAAGTGCCAGGCACATAATCTCAGCAGTTCTGCAAAGTAGGCATATTCCAATCTTGCATGAGAGAAACTATACCTGTATTATATATTCAGTAAATATTATTGAAAGACATTGTTGTCTGTGCTGGGAATATAACAGCAAGCAAAATAAATATAACCCTCCCTTCGCTGAGCTAGAAATCTAGTTTACAGCGGGAGACACACATAATCATCAATTAAAAAAAGAAAACAAGATTCTTTCATTTAGTGGTAAGTGCTAAGAAGCCAATCAAGTCATGGGAGACAGTGAAGGAAAGCATGTTGCAGCTCAGAGAGCAGAACAGATAGCAGGGCGGGAGGTGGCCCCTGTGAAGAACAGTGATAGAAGCTGGCATTTTGAAAAGCCAGAGATGAATGTTCCAGTTAGAGAGGAACACAAGGGAAAGGCCTTGGGAAAAGGATAGTCTTGTTATGTCTGAGAACAGAAAGATGGCCAGGGCAGCCCAGCGGAAGCGGGTAAAAGGAGACTGGGACCCAGTGAGGGCAGAGACTCAGGCAGGAAACAGCTCTGGAAGTCGAGATAAGGAGGTAATTTTTTTTGTTTTCAACTCTATTAATGACCATTGGAAGACCATGTGCAGGGCAATGATATGATCTGAATTACATTTTAAAAGATTATTCTGGCTGCCAAGTAGGAGTGATCTGGGAAGGATTCATCACAGGGTAGTTAGCGGCTAGTGTTGCACTGGGCAGGAGTCGTCGCCTCGGAGACCCGGTGAGGTTTGGAGGTAAAGCCTGTGGGTCTTGTGATGCACTGGAGGTGAGTACAGAGGGCGGGGGGCAATGAAGGATGACACTCAATATCACACAGTAAAAAAGAACACATCTCTGATTCATACTCTTTTGGGTTTGATTTTAAAATCCTATTCTTTGTCTAATCCCTAAGGAATGCTCTGGAAAAAACAGAAAAGTGATTCATAGTCTCAGTTTGCTCTAACCTCCTAAAACTCTTCTTATTTCTTTACAAATTTACCCGATAAGCACCCAACATATTGTAACACAATTCTTGTTATGCATATTGACAATGCTGTAGTTCAATACTGAATAATATCATTAGTCCTTGATATATGACATTAATCTAGTCTATTTATTCAAACTCCATTCTTCTGGCTTAGTACGAAATCCCTCTTCTCTATTAAGCCTTCACTAAATTCCTATATTCCATCTGTTCTGAAAGCAATGTGTGTCTTTGAAATGTAAAGTAGCCCATTAGTATTTGATAAATAGGAAATGATAACAATATGAAGTAAAAGTAACAATGGTTCACACATGAGTTTTCCTAGCATGCTCATTTTTTGCAGAGCACACTGGCATGGCTGAATGTAGCAAGGCATGGAAAACTATAGTAGTTTTGAGGATGTGTTTATTCCTCAGGCTTCCTCTTGGCTTAGTTTGACCACATGCTCTGGCTTGGAAGTTCTCATTGTACAATTCCCCCTGGTCTTTCTTCATTTTTCTTTGACTCCATAACTTCACAGTCATAACTGTGCCTTACATTCCATTCAACTAAATAAACTTGACCTCTTGCATGCTCAACATGAAGCATAAAGTCCCATACTTCCTGTAGCATTTATTGAATAGAAATCAAACATAATGTAACTGTTCTGGGAATTTTCATGATTGTTACTGTTTTTGCTAAGTGCTCTGCCCTAACCAATTTTGCAGAATTGCTGGTCCTCCTTCATTCTATGGTGAATATCCTTCATTTTAGCTACACAAAAATAGATTGTTAGCTTTTAGATCTTTAAGTAAAAATTGGATTGCATCATACTTATTTTTTAACTGTCACAATTTCTCTTCCTCTCATGTTTTCCCTTGGTGCCTACCTGCGGTAGTATTGAGAATACAATAAGGGGTTTATCAATACTTATTAAATGGAGTTAAATAGCCCTGCCTCCAACATACATGCTCATGATAAATGAAATCCAGGGTATCTTTCATTGTTTGGTAATTAAGGTTTTGCAGGATATGTGAACACTTGTCCCCTTGGATTTGGTATCATTAAAAGATATTACTTCAGACATAAATAAAATAATCTTAAAAATATTACTAGAGTATTTTAAATGAACTGAAATTGGTAACAAATTGTCAGAATTTTCTTTGTCCTCAGTCCGATTTCTTAAAAATGTATTATTTAGACTCTAAAAAGAAACTTCACAAGATCAAGAATTCTGGAGTGTTAATAAGTAAAACCTCCCTTCTTAAAGAGCCAATACTTTACTGACCACTGAGGCATAAAGGATGATAGATTTACAGTTTACATGTGCCTCTTCTTAAAATTCCTGAACATAAACAGATATTTCATTGAAAGGGCGTGCCTGAATCTATAATGAACCATTTGCCTTGCCATTCTGCTCACAAAGGGATTATCTGCACTTGATTTTTCATATTAAGTAAAGACTTCCAATTACCTCTCGTTAGCATTTACTCAGTCTTCCCCAAAGCAGAGCAAACCTTGTTTCACTTTCAACTCTTTTCTTAAATAAACAAGCCATTTCATTTCTAGCACTCACTGCCCTAACCACAGTCCATCAGAGGATGCAGATATTACAGGCAGAGCGCTGAGCACAAAAGGCTTGACAAAATAATCAGTGCTTAGAGCAAATTGCCAGAAGGAACAGGGGAAATAGGCCATTTTAAGTCCTTTCTGACTTACGGAAATACCAGTTTGGAATTAAGCTGGAGTTGATAGAAAGTCCTTTTAAGCTGGAGTTGATAGAAAGTCCTTGAAAACTCTGCGATTTAACAACAGGCTCTCTATGTGTCCATCAGCAATGACCTTCATGATGGAGAAGCAGGATTTCTAGCTCACTACCTAGCAGGTTACTCTTATTTCAGGGATGGTTGTCTACCAATTAGGCAGACAAACAAAAAGACTGATAAAGGAAGCCAGTTCCTGAAATGGGCTTTAATAGTCCTGGAAACCCAAGTGGGGCTTTGGAGAAGAGAACTGTGCTAACACACTATTGTGTCCCCAGCTCCTCCCACCACCATCAGTTTTCACTGAAGCCCTGGGGAGGCCAGTTTGCTGGAGGGGTTTAGGCTAGAAGAGTCACCCCAGGCTCTTCTCTTTTCATTTCCTCCTGGAGAGAATCAATACCAGTGAGAGGAATCATTGAAATGGCTCTCCTAAATTTCTCCAGCATATTTTCAATAACTTCAATTTCCAGTAAGAAATACTGTTATAGTAAATGTGCCAGAATGTGAATAAATAATATGTGCAAGTTTCTAGATATTAACAGCTAGGCTTTATTAAACCTCTGTCATGGCCCACTCATCTCTCCCCTTTTTTTCCTTTTTCTTTTTGACTTGACCTGCATCTAACAGAAATAACATTATTCAAAGTGTTATCATTACCTACCCACTCAAGGGCTTCACTTCTGAAATTCTCCCTTTTAATTATAAAATCAAATTTTCACTCTCTCCTGAACCATCATCAATATGCTACATATTCCAACCAACAAATACCAAAAGTTTTTTAAGTTGCAAATCTCTCATAATTCTACATTCCCTTCTAGTCACAATCCATCTGACTTGTTTTCCTCCTTACAGTAAAACTCCTCCAAAGAGTTATCTGTATGTCCTTATTCTCTGCCCTTGGTTCCTTTATATTCTCTTCTGCATGCACTCGAGTCAGGTTTCCAGGTTTGCCATTTACCAGTCTTACTCTTGTGAGGGACACTAGCTTAGCAACTCATAGCCTAAATCTCAGCCATCACCTTACCAAACCTTTTAAGCAACCTCTGAATCTGTATGTCATTCTTCTCTTCCAGAATGAATCACTTTCTTGAGTTGGCTTCAGGACCATCAGTCCCTCCTGGTTCTCCTACACATTCACAGCTCCATCTCAGCATCCTATCGTCTTGTCCTGATCTCTAAACATTGAAGTGCTCTGGGGGTTAGTTTGAGGACCCCCTCTTCTATCTCTACTCACTCTGTTGATGATGTCATTCAAATATATATATAGTCATTGTGACTATAAAGAGCATCTATGTTACTGTGAGTACCACATTTAATCTCCACTCTACATCTATTCCCTAAGCTTGAAATTCTGATCTTTCAATTCCAACTCAACATCTCTACTAGGATATCTAATACACATATGAAATTCAATACGTCTTTAAGCAAACTTTTAATTCGCCCATTGTCCTAACTTACCTTCCCACAGCAGTGCCCATCTGGGGTATTAGCAATGCCATCCTTCTAGCTGATGCATTAAAAAACCTTGAAAAAGCTTTTTTCCCCCTTCAGGTGCTATCTACAGTCTGTAAGCAAATATTACAGGATATATCCTTAATACATTTCCAAACTCTGACCATTTCTCACCACCTGTATTAGTAACAACCACCTTTGTATGAACCACCATTAAATCTTGCCTGAGTAATTACAATAACCTCCTACCTGGTTTCCTTGCTTACATTATTTTTCCCCCATATGGTAATTCTCCACTTATCATCCAAGGTGATACTTATGAAATATTTGGCAGGGATCATTCCTTTCTCCCTTTTTAAAACTGTCTAATAGTTTCTCAACTTATTAGAAATAAAACTGAACATCTTTACCATTGTCTAAAAGGACCATATTCTTGGCCATAGGTTATCTCTCTCACTTCATTTCCTCCCACAACATTTTGGTTATACAGACATAGTGTTGAAACTGAACATAGCTTCTGGGGAGGGTCAGACTGGTATAATGCAGTAAGCAATACTGCTTTGGAGTTGCTAGGAGACTCCATCATATATTCCCTGGAAAGTAGCAGTATCCTCCAGAGAAAAGGGAGGGTGGCCAGTCATGAATGCAAAAGTCCAGAGTTTGGGGGGAAATAAGATGGAAGGATTTGAAGGAATAGGCACGTTTATTATTTAATTTTAAATTGTGTTGATGAACTATTTGCTTGTAATAGATTAAAAAATCTTCAGGAATGTCCACTATACAAACCAAAATCGAAACCAAAACCAAAAACACTGATGTGGGTTGTTTTTTGTGGAACACAAAGACAAAAAATGTGTTGCAGTATCTGAGTCTGTAAGTTCAGAAAAGAGATGTTATGTCTCTCTCAGTGAGCTATTCTCAAACTGAACAAAGACAATGAGAAAGCTCGGACCTAGGTGTCTAGAGAAATTCAGTCCCCACCTCCACCGGAAGTTCCAGATACACTGAGGTCACTCTGTTCCCACTACCCACAAACGGGATTGGCTTGGTGCTCCTTTCCTTTCAAGGTGCTGACATAGTCATCATTACCATCCTCATCATCGCACAATGGGACTCATAATGGGAGTCATGGCGACTTCTAGCATCCAGAGTTTATAACTATAATTTTCTGTATTTTAATCCTATATCCATAAAAATTACATAAATTAATTTTAAGGGTGAGTTTATGTCTGTAAGTACTACCCTGAAGCACTTATAAACATCATTTCTAAGGCATTTTTAAAGGGACATATTCCAGCTACCCCTACTCCTTTTCTCTAGGAGAAAGTGAGGCAGACATAGTTAGTATAAGTGATCAGGGTAAGGCTACTACTGTAGGCCTGGGAGGTCAGCCCCAACATCACAGTTTTTTCTATTACAGTGCCTTGCTGTCAAAATTTCTAGTGTATGATTTTTACCTCCAGGTAAGGCTAAAACAGGAATTACTTGATTCTTTGCTCTTATTTGAGCTTTGGATTACAAAAATACCTTTGTGTTTAGAGGTATAATTACACTGATGGGCATTCCTGCTCATTTTTTCTCTTTTTCTCATGGCCCAATGCTCCCCAAATTTGTAGTTTAGGTGCTTGCCTGGGTAGAAATGTAATACCTTCTGAGAGTCCTGTATTAGTTCATCTAAACAACACATGATTTGCAGTGTCTAAGAGGCAATAATAAGTGAATACTCCACTAGTCACTTTGGACCCAGATGTATTTTCTGAGGATTCCTGAAGGTAGCAAAACAATTGTCTCCTAAAATGAAAATAATGGTCAAGTCATCAGACCTTGAACTTATCGGGAGAGTCATAGGAAAGACATATTATTACATCTGAGTTATTACATCGATTAATCAAGTTTCCTAAATGGGAAGCTGTTATTAGACATCAGATGTATCATTAATTCAAATATGTCACAAAAAGCAAGTGGCATCTGAAGAGGAACCACATGACAAATCCCCTATGAAAAAGACTGCCCTTCAAGTGGCATTATTTTAATGGAGCCTATGGGCCTCTCCATGGAAATACAAAAGATAAGAGATAATTGCTTTTATTTGATGTGGACAAGAAGGCACCAAATGTAAAGGTCCCACAAGGATGCAGTAGGGAATCCTCACCAAGCAATCATAACCTCATAGCACCATATCCCAGAAACAAGATTATTTGCTGGCTTTAAAAGGCTTGTTTATTTGAGAAGCCATTTCAGCCCATTCATCTTTTGGTCCTTTCTTTTAGCAGATCATACAGGATAAGAATAATCTTGATTTCAGTTCACCTTATTATCCAGCTATTTCGGGAAGACCTATATAATGAGAGCCAAGATATTTTGAACCATTATGGTTCCCAATGTTTTTCCCCTACAAAGTTGCATTTAATAGTCCTATGCAGAGTAAAATAAATCAATAAACAAATATAAGCATTTTCAGTCACACGTGCACACACACACACACACAATAGTGAATAGGCTCTGTTTTTTATATTATTTTATTCTGAAGCTAAGAACACACAAATGTAGCCTCAGAATGTGTCATTATAATTCAGTCAAGCCACTAGCTACTACTCAGTGTTAATTATACATAAAAACCAAACAGTGTTATTTATGGCTGCTCTGGGGTAGATGTATTTATACTGTAAAGTCAGGGTCTCCATAGGGGTTGCTGCTTCATCAGTGCTCATTGAATTTAAAAGGCACTCTCCAGATTTATTTCAGGCAGGGGCCTCTGAACCCAAGGGCCACCTTGATTGAACTGGTCTCAATGGCCACATGTCTCATCCCCTGAGAAACTGCTGGCTTTGAGCTTGATTAGGCTCTGATTGATGTGTGCACCTTAAATCAGCTCCCAGCAAGTCCATGAAGAATGAAATGCCACAAAACTGTATAAGCTCCGATAAATACATACAGTAGAATCAGCTCGGATGGAGACTCATCTCAGAGGCATCTTGCATATGGATGCTGAGCAGTGGGTCAGACCATTCTCCTGTTGGCTTCTAAATATGCAGTTGAAACAACATTAACACAGAACTAGAGGCTGGTTCAGGGCTTGGCAGCATTTGGTGTAGCTGACCCTGAATGACATTAGACACAGCAGTGTCTGGCAGTCTGCCACTCCAAACTATAGCTACAACTCTCATGCACTTTTTTTTTTTCTAGAGAGTAAAGTCTTACACAGGGTTCTTGCTTACTGAGTAGTGGTTTTGTGCCAGGCCTTGAGCTAAGTGTTTTACATAAAATGTCATTGAATTCTCACAATGACCTGAAAAACAAACAGGATTAGCACTACCATTTTGCAGTGATGGAATATGAAATTATTGGCCTAAGGTCATAAAACTAGCAAGTGGCATAGTTAGCAATCCAGTGAGGTGAGTCAGCTCCAAAGCTTGTGCCCTTACCTGCTGCTTTATATTCTAGTTTCCTGGTTATCCTTTGTGCTACTGTTTTTCTCATTCTTCTTTGGTTTTCATATTCTGGTATGGTTTCTTCTCTTTTTGTGTTCCCTTCCCCTTTGACCTATTGCTGTTTCCTCCACCACATCTCCTATTAAATCCTCTCCTTGAACCAGAGGTCTCAAAAAAATAGCTACATTAGGTGCTTATTACAGTGATAATATGTTTGAGCAAAAGATAAAAATCCTTTTTCATCAATGAGTGGTTTAGCTGTGAAATTATATGTTTTGCCCTTAGAAAATGAAATGTCCACCCCTCATGTCTCAGAGCACCCTAACGGGACAAAGTACTAGACAGAAGTCAAACAGACTTTCGGATGTTGCAGCCCCTTTTTTTTCACCAGCTTATGCAAAATATAAAGGATATATTTGAGCGAATTTTAAACACAATAGCTATTTAACAGTCTGAGAAGAAAATATTTAAGATTTGACAAAATCTGACAAAGAAATTCAAGGTACTCCACAAAGTACTCTTATTTCTACTAGTCACTTTATAGTTTACCTTATCACTGCAAGCAGATTAGGGAGATATTTTATAGTAAGCTGTCAAGTACAACTTACCCATCTACTGACAGGTAAGTGCAGAATTATTTACTGAGAGAATTATGATCAGCACCTTTCTTACTAAAAACTAAGTTTACAGATGAAATGTGATTAAGAGCACAGCACAGAACAGACATTTCATTGACTTTTTCAACTTAATATCTGCCTATCAGCCTGCCCGGACCTGTGCTTCCCAGTTGCACACGCTACAACTAGGGAACCCTGCGGCGTCTTCAGTCACTTAAAATGATGCAGCTAAGGAAGAAGATGAATTCGTTCTAGTCACATTTCTGATTTATTCCAGGACTATCAAATGGCAAAATGGGGCTCTTTTGGTAAATATATAGGAAAAGAAGCAAAGAATAATTACACTGTCAGGTTTCCAAAGCATTGGTACGACAGGCATTAAGGATACTGTAAAGACTCCTAAAGTAAAAGAATTTGGATAGTCCATATTGAAGCTGAGACAGTTAGACTCATTTTTCCTACATGCTTGTAACAAGATGACAATAAAGATCATGGCCATTCAGGTTTGGGATGGTGTGATGTATGCCCATGGAAAAACATGAGAGAATAAAACAAGTACTCTCATTCAGTTAATCTGTAGAGAATATCTAAATTTGCAAGGCTCTTCACTCTCACGGGCTTTCAATGTTTGCAAAATTGTAAACTCCTGAATTATGTGCCCACATATTCTTTGCCCAGATCTCCAGTATGCAGTTTGATATCTTACATATTAATTGATATTTGTTGAATTAACACTTTACAAAGGAAAACACAGGGCTTGATATAAGCCGATGCCTGTAGGGACTCTATGGGTTGCCAAGGAAAGAACTTTATCAAAGGATCTTCTCAAGAAAAGAAACAGTAAAACTAGTGATGATAGAGAGGGTTAACTTGTGCTCCTAAAATGTGAACTGAAAGTACATCATATCATTTGGTATAGTGATTAAGAAAAAGAACTTTAGAGTCAGAGGATCTGATTTTAAACACTGGCTCTTTTTATTACTAGCTATGTGATCTTGGGCAAATAACTTAATGTCTCTGAGCTTGTATCCTTTGCTGGATCCTGGAGATATAAATATTTTCTGTCTCTTAAAGTTGTTGTGAGGGTTAAAGGTACTATTTATTAATATTAAACACATTGCCTAATAAATATAAATCCTTCAATGTCACTGTTTTACTTCTGCAGTTGATATATCCAGTCTTCTTTCATTCAAATGTTGCACAATCAAAAATCAAGTGTCCTTCTAATTTACTTCTGGCTTAAAAATGAAAACAAACTTATCCTGTGTTTTAATCATAATTTAAATGGTTGAAACCTAATTTTTTAAAAGATTATTTAGAATTCGATGTCAAAGTGCTTAGCATACTCTACTCCGAATAGTAGTCAGAAGGCAAAGTCCCAATATTACCAGAGATCAACTCAGGCATTTTATTTGCTTATAAAACTCCCTAGAATTTAGCTCACAAGTCTAGTAGATATGGACACTTTTCCTTTAATTTTCAAACTGGTGAATTTCAAGGGGATGTGGACTTTAATTTAAAAAAATAATAAATAATAAACTTTAAATAGATACACAACAAAACCACTGAAATAGTAACTGAAAATAGAGTAAGCCTTTCAAAGTTAATTTTTCCTTCTAAGATATGTATCAAACACAGAATTAGAGACAAATTAATCACAATTACTCTTAGCCATAAATGAATGAAAGTTTGTATAAATTGTATTTTCTAATAGCCACTCTGAATGGATTATCTTAAGGAGACTGTCAGCTTCTGGGAAGTGTTTTATAGAAGCCAATTAAGGAGCAAAGCTTAATCATCATTTTCTCAATGGTAGTTAAAGGAATAATTTCATTATGGAACCATTGAGAACTGGGCTGAGCTAATCATGTATTTACACACATGAACACATACAAACACAGTCACAGATTTTTTTAAATTCAAGAGCTAACTGTCTCAAAGTCTAAGTCCTAAAAGACGATGAAGATTCTGAATTTCAGAGAAACAGGAGGAACTACAGCAAACATTTTGGAGGAAGCCCAAGTGAAATTTCAAGAGGCCAGAGCATTATCACAGATCCATGTTGCCTTTAAACATGGAAATTTATGTGGTAGCTGTCAGTTACTAGAGGCAAGCATGACTATTCAGTTAAGAAAAAGGACACTATAAAGCAGAAGGACTGCAGAGTATTTAAGAGCCTTAACTTCAGAGTCTGACAGACCTAGATCCAAGTTCTTGCTCTACACCTCTTATGAACTGTGTTTCTGGGAAAGTTATCTAATCTCTCTAAACTATTTGTAGAATGTGGATAACAATATGGCCTTTCATGCAGTGTTGTTAAGAAAATCGAATCAAGCAATACCTTGCAATGTGCTGAGCCAATGTGCTAGTGCACACTGGCCATCACTGTCGCAGCCATTCCTATTATTTTCCAGGAACTGGAGGTGGCTGAGGTCTGAGTATTTGGGAATGTTTCCAGGTGAGCAAAGAACACCCCCTCATGGAACTCAGTGATGATTAGCAAAGTATGGGTTTAAGAGACTATAATTCTAGGCCCTTTTCCATGTACTTAGCACCAAACTGGTAACAGACATTGAAGTGAGCAGGCAAATCCTTGAAGAGGACTATTTAGACAACTGGAAATCTCAATACAAAGCTTAGTTCCTGTTTCATTATTTTCAAATAAGCTTGGAGGAGGGGGATCCTTTCCATAAAAAGATATTTTTAAGACAAACCAAACAAAATGTAAACACTCCATTTTTTTTCCTTTATTTTCCCAATAAAAAGCTTTTCTTTTTTTAAATTAAAAGACCAATTTTCCTCCAAATCAGCAGTTTCTGAATCTTTATATCTTTATATATCAAACCCCAAATTCTCCACCAAAGAAGTAAAACAATATTTTGATTTCACATTTTAATATGTCAAAAGGAACCATATATGTACATTAAGCCCTTATATCTGCTTTTCAGTTGTTTTAAATAACAGTTGATCCATAGTACATTTGCCTTTATTAAGTAAAATATCAAGGTTATTTGCTTTGGCTGAAATTATATTACTATAGTATGCTATAATATATACACATATAGTATATTATACTATAGGATAACAGCATACTATGCTAAAAAACATGTTCATTAACAGTTTGTCTGACACTACTATATTATTTGATAACAATAAAAGTAACCTCCTAACGTCTAATGAAAACTACTTGATCAACAAACATCTTTAACTCACAGGACTTAGTGAGAAAATATGGTGAAGCCTTCTTATGTTAGGTTTCAGAACTTTAACTTTTAAAAAATTAATCACATTTTATATAGCACACTGCCTCAATTTAATTACAAAAAGTCAGCTTTACTTTAATTGGCTTATTGGTAGTTTAACCATATTTAGTTTATTTAGTTTATAAAAATATTTGTTTCTATGTTTCTATAAATTTTATAGGAATATTTAGTTTGAACAATGATGATAATAGTTATATATTGTAATTGAAAGTTTAAAATTCTTTCTTTGTGCTTTCTTACAGGCCTGCTGACCTGTATTTGTAGTTCAGAATCTATTTTTTAAGACAAAAATAATTCAGGTCAAAGCAGATTAAAGCTATTATCTGAATCACACTACCCTCCCCATGAAACAGTAACTACACAAGATGTTATTCAAAGTTAAAAAAAAATTACTCTTTAATTTCAACCACTGGCAATGTATGGAATAAGGCCAAACAAGATTAATAAGTGTCCAGGGAAATAGAGTCAGTCTTATTATATCAATGTTATAGAACTCACTAACATAGTTTGCTCAGAAAAATGTAGTTTGCATTTTTAAAGGTAGTAATAACTGGTGACAAAATTCTTAGTACAATTCTACTGCTTTACCATTAGTCTGTTGTTCCTGTATCCAGAGGATGCATCTCCAAACTGTAGTCCATGAATATGGAGTAAATGGCATTAACATCTACTGGACTTTCTCAAATCAGGAATCTGGACACACCCTCCACTCGTTTCCCCTTCTTATTTCCAATATTAAATTGATCATCACTGTTTCTTGAATCTCCTGCCCAAATATCAGTCACACTTTTGCATCTCTCTCCACTCCCATTCCCATTGCAACAGCCAATGCCACAGCCTTTCCAGTTTTACTCATAGTCAATGGTGTCAATACATCTTCCAACCTGTTTCTATATTGCCCTAATATCTTGTACTTCTTCATCATGCTTATCAGAATTGTAAATAATTTGGTATGTGCTTAGTGATGATTTCAATAAGCCTCTGCCTAGTTCTATAATTTTTAAGCCATATCATCTGATTCAATAATGTCTGGACTGTATGCAAGTTTTATATACTCAGGATCTGCTTAATTTCTCTAAGACTCAGTTTCTCAACTAAGGAACAAAGATATAGCCATTCCTAATACATAAGTGGTTAATGACATTAAGTATCATACTTTTGGAAAAACTCTTAGATGCCTGAAACATGACAAATTGTCAGTAAACACTAGCTATCAATTATTAGACTGTAAGGTGTTTGAAAGCATATTATCTTTTGTACATGTCAATCAACAAATAAGTGAAAAGGCTCATTTAGATGGCTTTATTATGCTCTACTAAATCATCAGAAGGGTTTGGTTGCTGAGAACAAAATTCACACTAGCGAGTTTAAGCAGAAATGAATTATTATAGGGTGTTAAATGGCTTATAGAATCATTGGAAAGATAGAAGGCATAGACCAGTTTATGCTTTAAGAAATTACTTCTAAAGCCAGAACACCGAATCTGGATTCCAAGGAAGTTTCTGAATCCTTAATAATCAGCATGCTGCTTATGAGAATGGGAAGTTCCTACTATAGCTGCTAGCACCTGAGCCACACAGTCACTGCCATCACTGGAAGCTGCTGATACTGGGAAGATTCCACAATCATAAGACAGCCACTGCCAGGAAGGCTGCCATAATTCAGTAAATTGGAGCTAGTGATGTAGACTCCAGAACTATATTGTATGATTGCATTCTACAGTCCACAAGATGAATACACCCAAAGAGCTCCTGAGTGCACAGAGGGACCTATGTCTCTCCCTGCTGCCTGTTAAATCTAATTGGCAAAATCTAAATAACATCAAGAAATAAGATGAAGAGGGCTGTATAAAATCATATATCCAAGATAAGAGTTTGGAAATTTTCATTAGAGGAGTGTGTGCTTGAATGGGAAAGGGTTTGAATGGTGGGCCCATATATTTAGATGGCTTAAGGGGCAGAGTTCGTAAATAAATGCTAGTTACCTTCCAAAAATAATTCTTTCTTTCTATAGCAATGAAATCCCAGTTTTTGGGTGTAGGTATGGGTCAGGTGGGGGAGAGAACATGGTTTCCTGGGAAAAAAAAAGACATTCTAGCCTCTCTCGCAGCTATGTATGGTCATGAATCCAAGATCACAATGTGATGTGAGAAATGTGAAATGTGCAACTTGGAGGCAATGTTCTTAAATTTGAGAGATTTATACTTCTTTCCTGCTGGCAAGAATGTGTGTAAAGGGCTAAGCCATCTTCAACTATGTATAAATAGTAATACCCTAGGAAAGGTGGAACAAGGTGAAATCTCGGTTCTTGACATCTTTGACCCAAACTGGCCTGGCTTAGGCTACTTTGTGAGATCAAAAATAGATTTATAATTAAAGTCCCTGCTGTTTGGGATCTCTAGTAAAACAACTCATATGACCTCACTAATAAGGTTGACAGTACATTGTTAGTACTGCAGGTAAGTGGCATAACTTCAAAATACTCAGGATATTTCAAAAAGATCCATATGATCCACCTATACGAAAATCTTTGCCTTTTCCTCTAATATTCCAATTTGCTAAAAGGTTTGTATGTGAACTGATTTTGAATTTTTGACTTCTGACTGGAAGTCTCTTGTAGCTTCCTGAAGAACAACTCACTTTGAGAATAAGTCTGTTCTTATAGAGATTTTACCAGTTGTGAAATCCTGTCATTGACCTTCCACACTATTTGACTTCACTTGTCTTTATCTTGTTGAGTGACCAGAGAGTATTTGAAATAATTATTGATCCTTCCATCATTATCTTCAATGTTAAGTAAAAATACTTCTTCATTATTGGCATTTCCTTGTGTTAATAGCTCAGTTAGAGCCACTAAAAGAGGTGATGAAACAAGCTGTACATAGTCTTACGGGATAGGTCAATTTGTCCCATTCTAATAGCAAATACATTTGGACTTCAATAATTATGACTTTATAAAGTAAAGCACAACCTTTGTAAATAATAAAGATGGTAATCTAGCTTCCACAGTCTCCTTTGCTTTCTCTCTCAATTGGTTCTGAAACAGGTTTTAGAGAGAAGAGATAATTATTTAATCATTCAAAGATACTAATAACTTTCTGCTTTCTTCTTTCTCCATTTCCGCTTTCCACCACATAACTTAGATTCTTTGGCTTTCTTATCACACAACCCACTCCACTCCACTCCACCACTCCTCATTCCACTACTATCCTTTTTTAAACCCTGGATATTCACCGTTGTATGTCAAATATACTACCCACAGCTACTTTGGGGGCAGGTTTAGAAAGCTTGGTGATCCCTGAACCAGGGTGCATCAAGACCATCCCTGGGTTGGTTGATTTGCTAGGAGGAATCATGATATTCAGCACATAGTCAGACTCATGGCTATGATTTATTACAGTGAAAGTAAAAAAACCAAATTAACAAAAGGAAAAGACACATGAAGCTAAGTTCAGAGGGAATGAGGGACAAGTTTCCAAGAGTCTTCTCCCAGTGGAGTCATACAGTATGTGCTTAATTCCTTTAGCAACACATGAAATGTTGTCTACCAAAGAAGATCCTGAGGACTTCAGAGCCAGGGTTGCTATTGGGAGCTGATCATTTAGGGACCCTCTGCCAGGCATGTACCACATTCTACACTCTCAGAAAGAGAACACGTGTTCAGCATAAACCACATTGCTTGTATAAAGAGTATGGGTTCAGTGAGACATTCTTAACAATTCTGAGAATGGTGAGAATTCTCCAAAAATAAGCACAACTGAAAGGTGAACTTCATAAGTAAATCTTTCTAAAGATAGCAGTCTCAAGCCTGTAATAAGTCTTCTCTGTGTACAGGATTTCTGTAGTCCAGAAAGATACTTTAAAAAGTCCTTGATCACAATTATTTAATAACCACTTACTATCCTAGTACTATATTAGACATACTAGCAAAACAAAGAAATTGAGAGACATTATTTCATTATATAAAAGGAAAAAGTTGATCACATAAGAAGCAGTAAAAGCAGTAAAATGTAGAATTATTTATGTGACAGAATTTACCTTCATTATTCCTGCAATCTATTTATAATTATATTTACTTTATCAATTAACAAAAATCTCCACAAATTTAAATAGCGATGCCTTCACACATCTTATTATTTTCTTGGGTACTCATAAAGCACTGTCTCTAAATTTTCCTCTAAGGAGCTTCAGTAATGAATTAAGGAGTTCTCCGGAAAAGAAATGAGTTTATATCTTTTGTCCATTCCCAGAAACTAACTAGTTGTATGATTTGGGGTTATAATAACAACTATTCAGTTATTATTATGTGTGCCTTAGAAACATTATTTATTTTCATCTCTATAGAAACCCTGTGAGATATATATTCTATTATCCTTTTGACAATAAAGAAATAAAGGCCCAGAGAAATAACTTAACCAAGCTTATCTGGCAAGTAAATATCAAAGCAATGAGCTAACTCAGGTCTGAGTCTAAAGCAAATGGTTAAATATTATTATTTCAGTTTCCTTGTATGAATTTAGCAATGATGCCTATCTCCTGTTCCTTCTCACTCTCTCTCTCTCTCTTCTTTTCTGTAAAAATTAAACATTGTATAAAAAATGCCTAACATGGTATTCATCATATACTATACCATCTGCAAAAAATAGTAGTTGTCATTGATCTGTTCCATAGTCACTGACAACAGCTATTACCCAAACCAATTTCCTCATAAATTGTCACAGGCAGCCTCTTCAAGAGGGAGAAAATAGTTTAGAAGAGATTAAGGCAGTAGGATCATCTTCAGATTTAAAATTGGGCTCAAGAACCATGCTTCTTCATTAAGTTGATAATTTGAGAAAGAAAAAAGAAAAGAAAAATGTGAACTGTGACATTGAAAAGGGCACTGGTAATTTTTTCTCCAAAGTCTATGCATGTAATAATTTTAACAGGTCAGAGAGGGGAATGAGATATTTAAAAAAACTGAACTGTGACCAAAGTCAAATTCTCAAAGAGACTACCCACAAAATGGAAATCATCTCCAATCCACTGAACGTGTTTGAGGGTTTGATCAGCAGAAGAGTCTAGAGAAGAAACCAACTCTTGTTATCTCTTTCAGATTTTATATAACCAAAACACAGGAAAGTTTAAAGGGTTCATGTTATTCTCAGCTATGTGTTACAATCTGGCTACCTACAAAACAATCTCACACACATATACATCTTTGAAAGCAGTTATACCACCACCTCTTGCAGAAGTACCTATATGCTGGATATAAAATACCACATTCTGTTAGGATTTAATACATATGAGAATATCTCCTTAGAATCCACAGAGATAGGAATTATTACATCCTAGATCCAGGCAGCATAGATTTTACACAGTTTCATGTTCATATTTAAATTCACAAGAATTTAAATATGTAGGTGTATATGTATATATCCTAAAAAGTGTCATTTGATAATTATGAAGTTAAACACGAGTAATTCTTCCAAATGGCCATGTGATAAGTAGTCAAAAAGTAAACAATCAAGAAAAATAAAGCAAGCAAAATAGCCCTCTAGGAGTGCCAATTATTGTCATGGCAGCAATGATGCTTTCACAAAATCCATCATTACTCCAGTTAATGACTGGTGAGTAAAAGTACAGATGACTTTTGCCTTGGTACAGAAATTCAGGACATTAACTGAGGAACTGACCATTAATCCCAGGTAATATAAAGGTCAGTTTTCACAGGATCATTGCTTAAGCAATCTTCTATTCAAACATAAGTGCAGTTCAGATGGCTAAATCTATAATGACTAAAAAATATTGGTACTTTTTAAAAAGAATTCTGGCTTGCAGTCAGTTGATTCAATGTTCCTTTGCTTAATACAACATCTAATATCATCTATTGTATACACGACATCTAACTTACAATATTTGGGACATAGATTTTTAGCTATTTCTTCTAAACTACCAATGCCTTATCCATCCACCATCTGAACAGAACATAATATATAATAAAACAATGGCTGTTCTGTCAAAGTTGCCAGGAATATTGAAATATATATGTGTAATTTTGGAAAGATTAATAATAATCATGCAATAAACAGGCATTTTGAAGTGATCTCTGGAAATATTAATACTATGCTGGTAGTTATAAATATTAGCATTTAGTAAGGTGATTGGAAACACAATTTACTAAGAAGAATGATGTAGTATATTTCAAAAAAAAAGTTTTCATGGACAGGCTAAATGCCCAACAATAAGAGGTCTTCTGCTACCTTTATTTAAAGAAATAGTATTTAGCCATTTAAAATGATCCCAGCAGAGGCATTGCTGCAGGACTGACAAATGGCTTGCTGAGGTGAGCTGACTACTGTGGCAGACTGAGAGGCCAACAATGTTCCCAGAAAAAGAGTCACTGCGTGGCTCACAAAGGACCTCTGCAGACAGAGATCAGCCACTAAAGGCAGACAGGCAGAAAGGCAGATCACCCATTGTCCATGTGCAGCAACTGAGGTTCCACTGCAAAGGAGAACCAGGCACTGAAGGGTAAAGAGTCTTGAGCTTCTGGGCACCACAGGATGGATGCCTTCTTCATAAAGCCATAACTTTACAGAACAGAAGGTATAGCAGATCTACCTAATAAAAGGAAGAAACACAGAAACCCAGACAAAAAGAGGCAGAGGAATATGTTCCAAACAACAGTATAGGATGAGACATCAGAAAGAGGTCTAAAGGAAAAAGAGATCACCAATCTTCTCGATAAGTATTTCAAAGTAATAGTCATAGATCTCACCTATCTGCAGAAAAGGATTGATGATCTCAGGGAGAACTTCAGCAAAGAGATGGAAGATTTGAAAAACAGCCACTCAGAGCTGAAGAATACAGTAACTGAAATGAAAAAAATACAATTGAGGGAATGACTAATGCATTGCTACAAAAAGGAGACAATCAGCAAGATGGAAATTAGAGAACAGGAGAACAACAAAGCTGTGGAACAGAGAGAAAAAAAGAATCTCTAGAAATAAGGGGATGCTAAGAGATCAGCATAACAATGCCAAATGAAACAATATTCATCTAATCAGGGCGTGAGAAAGAAAGGAGAGAAACAAAGGGATAGAAAGTATCTTTGAATATGTAATTAATGAAAACGTCCCCAATATGGTAATGGAAATAGTCATTCAGGTCCTAGAAGGGGAGAAAAACCCCTAACATATGGAACACTAGGAAGACATCAACCAAATAATAAAATGACAAAGATTAAGGATAAAGGGAAAGTATTGAAAGCAGTTAGAGAGAGGCAAAAATTTAATTTATATAGGAAAGCCCATCAGGCAATGAGCAGACTTCTCAGCTGAAACTTTACAGGCCAGAAGGAAGGCATGAAATATTTAATGTACTGAAACAAAAGGACATTAAACAAAGAATCCTCTACCTATCAAGGTTATAATTCAAAATTAAAGGAGAAATTAAGTTTACCAGATAAACAAAAATTAACAAAATTGACCAATACTAAACCAGTCTAACAGGACGTGTTAAAGGGACTTCTGCAGATGGAAATGTTTTTAAGCCTAAATAGTTTTCACCAGTGAAAATAAATCCACAGTAAAGTTAGTAGTCCTATTACTTACCAAGCAAGTATGAAGTTAAAAAATAAAACAAAAGTAGTAAAACCAACTGTACAAAAAATCAGTCAAGGGATATACACAAAAACATGCAGATTATCACACCTAATACATAAAGTATGGAGGAAGAAGAAAAATAAAAAAGAACTTTTAGATTGTGTTTGAAACAGAGTGACCATCAACTTAACATCCAATGTTATATATTTAGGAAACTATTAATAAACCTTGTTAACCACAAAACTAAAGCATCTAATAGATACAAAAAATATATTTTAAATCCAATTACAACACTAAGGAAAACCATCAAATAACAAAGAAGAATAAAGGAGAGGAAGAAAGGAATAGAGGGGAACTATGAAAACAATCAATAAAATGGCAATAATATTCTATCAATAACTACCTTAAATGTACATGGACTGAATGCACCAATCAAAAGACATAGGGTGGCAGAATAGACAAAAAAACAAGGCCCACCAGCTTGCTGCCTACAAAAGATTCATTTCAGACCTAAAGACATACACAGACTGAAAGTGAACGGATGGAAAAATATATTTCATGCAAATGATATGGGAAAAAAAGAAAGAATAGCAGTACTTGTATCAGACAAAATAGACCTCAAAACAAAGACGGTAACAAGAGATAAAGAAGAACATTACATGATGATAAAGGTATCACCCTGACAAAAGGCTATAACCATTATAAACATCTGTGCACTCAACATAGGAGCCTTAACACCCCACTTACATCAGTGGAAAGATCATCCAGACAGAAAATAAATAATGAAACAGAGGAACTGAAAACACATTACATTACATAAACTTAACAGATATATACAGAATATTCCACTCCAGAGCAGCAGAATACACATTTTTCTCAACTGCCTAAGGAACAGTCTCCAGAATAGATCACATACTAGGCCACAAGAGCCTCAGTGAATTAAAAAAGACTGCAATTGTATCAGGCAACTTCTCAGGCCACAATAGTACAAAACAAGAAATAAACTATACACACACAAACAAAAACAAAAAACAAACATAAAATCCCACAAACACATGGAGGCTAAACAATATGCTTCCAAATAAGAAATGAATCAAGGAACAACTCAAAGTAGAAATACATGGGGACAAATGAAGACAAAAATACAACATTTCAAAATTTTGTTGGACACCACAAAACTGGTTCTAAGGAAAGTATGTAGCAATAGAGATTTTGTTCTGAAGAAATAAAAACAATCTCAAATAAACAGTGTAAACTCACAAGTAACGAAACTAGAAAAAGAACATATGAAACCAAAAGGTCGTATAAAGAGGCACATAAAAAATCAGAGCAGAAATAAATAAAATAGAGGACAGAAAAAAAATCAGTGAAACCATGAGCTTGTTCTTTGAGAAGACAAACAAAATAGACAAGTCCCTATCTAGAATTATCAAGAAAAAAAGACAGAAGACACAATAAACAAAATCAGCATGGAAGAAGGAATAGTCACAATGGATACAATAGAAATAAAAAGAATTATTAGAGAATTGTATGAACAAGTATACGCCAATTAATGGGATGACTTTAAAAAAAATCAAGAAATTCCTAGAAAAGTACAACCTTCTAAGACTGACCCAAGGAGAAGCATAAAATCTGAACAGACCAATTACCATAACAAAATTGAATTGGTAATACAAAAACTCACAACAAACAAAAGTGAAGAACTAGATGGCTTAACAGCTGAATTCTACCAAATATTTAAAGAGTTAAAAACATCCTTCTTAAAATATTCCAAAAAGTAGAAGTGGAGGGAATATTTCCAAACTCATTCTATGAGGCCAGCCAGAATCACTCTAATACCAAAATTAGACAAATATGCTACAAAAAAATAAATAAAATTATAGACCAATATCCCTGATGAACACAAATGCAAAAATCCTCAACAAAATATTAGCAAACCAAATTCAAAAATGCATTAAAAATATCATCCATTGCAACAAACTGTGATTTATTCTAGGATGTTATAATACTCATATACCAAACATTATTATATACCACATTAACAAAAAGGAGAAAAACCACACAATCATTTAAATAGATGATGAAAAAGCATGTGACAAAATTCAACATCCATTTATGATAAAAACTCTCAAAAAAATGGGTGTAGAGGGAATCTACCTCAACATAATAAAGGTCATGTACAACAAACCCACAGCCAACTTCATACTTAATAGTGAAAAGCTGAAAGATTTCCTCTAAGATCAGGAACAAGACAAGGATTTTCACTCTGAGCACTTTCATTCAACTTAGTACTGGAGATCCTAGCCATGGCAATCTGAAAAAATAAGACAGATAAAAGGCATCCAAATTGGTAAAAAAGGAGTAAAACTGTCACTATTTGCAGATGATATGACATAATAAATAGGAAACCCTAAAGACTCCACCAAAAACTATTAGAACAAATAACTGTATTCAGCAAATTGAAGGATACAAAGGAAATATCCAGAAATACGTTGCATTCCTACCTACTAACAGAAAGTGAAATTGGGAAAACAACTACATTTACAATTGCATCAAGAAGAAAATACCTAGGAATAAACCTAACCAAGGAGGTGAAAGACCTGTACTCTGAAAACTATAAGACACTCATGAGAGAAATTAGAGACCAATAAATAAAAATACATCCCATGCTCATGGATAGGAAGAATTAATGTCAAAATGGTCATCCTGCCAAAAGCAATTTATAGATTCAATGCAATTTCTCTTCAAAATACAAATGGCATTTTTCGGTGAACTAGAGAAAATAATCCTAAAATTCATATGTAACCACAAAGACCCCAAATAGCCAAAGCAATCCTGAGAAAGAACAAAGCTGTGGGTATTATACTCCATGACTTCAAGCTATACTACGAAGCTATAGTAATCAAACAGTATGGTATCGGCATAAGCACAGACCCACAGATCAGAGGAACAAAATATAGAACCCAGATTGAAACCAATGCATATATGGTCAATTTTACTATATGATATGGGAGCCATGAATATACAATGGAGAAAAGACAGTCTCTTCAATAACTGGAGCTGGGAAAACTGGACAGGTACATACAAGAGAAAGTGGATTACTGTCTAATTCTATACACAAATATAAATTCAAAATGTATTAAAGACTTGAATATAAGACATTAAGTCATAAAATTCTTAGATGAAACCATAGGCAAAAATCTCTTAAACATAGGCATGAGCAATTTTTTCCTGGACACATCTCCTCAGGCAAGCAGAACCAAATAAAAAATGAACAGTGGAACTACATCAAACTAAAAAGCTTCTGGTCAGCAAAGGACACAATCAGCAGAACAAAAAGGCATCCTACAGTATGAGATAATATTTGTAGATAATTTGTCTGATAAGGGTTTAACATCCATAATATAAATAACTCATATGCCCTAACACCCAAGAAACAAAAAACCCAATTAAAAAATGAGCAGAGGATCTTTTTGTTTTATTTTTTACAAAGAAGAAATACAGATGGTCAACAGGCACATGAAAAGATGCTCCACATTGCTAACCATCAGGGATATGCCATCCAAAACCACAAAGAGATATCACCTCACACTAGTTCGAATGGTCACTATCCAAAAGACAAGAAATAACAAGAATTAGAGAAGATGTTGAAAAAAAGGGAACCCTCTTACCCTGTTGGTGGGATTGTCAATTGGGGCATCCATTGTAGAAAGAAGTATGGAGTTTCCTTAAAAAACTAAAAATAGAAATATCATATGACCTGGTAATTCCACTTCTAGGAATTTACCCAAAGCAAACCAAATCCCTGACTCAAAAGTATATATGCTCCCCTTGTTTATCACCACATTGTTTACAATAGCCAAGATATGGAAGCAACCTAAATGTCCATCAATAGATGACTGGATAAAGAAGTTGTAGAACATATACACAATAGTATATTATTCAGCCACAAAAAGAAAAAAAGAAATCCTGCCCATGTGTGACAAGGATGGACCTAGAGGGTATTTTGCTCAGTGAAATAAGCCAGGAGGAGAAAGAGACATACCATGTGATTTCATTTATTTGTGGAATCTAAAAACAAGCAAAACAAAATGAACAAATAAACAGTAGACTCATAGACACTAAGAATGACTGGTGGTTCCCATAGAGGATGGGTTTGTTTGGAAGGGTGGGGAGGGTGAGAGGGATAAGGGGGCAGAAAATTTCTCAACCATATTATAAGTTGGTCATGGGGATGGGGGTACAACATGGAGAATATAGCCAATGATTTTGTTACATCTTCCTATGCTGATAGTAACTACACTAGTTGGGGTGAGGATTTAATAACGTGGGTGGGCAACTGTTGAACAACTGCATTGTACACTGGAAAACAATATAAGATTGTATGTCAACTATACTTCCATAAAAAAGGCACTACAGGTGTAGGCTAATTGCTTGGGGAGATGGTTGAAATACATCAAGTGAGAATCTAGGGTAAGAAGAATGTGCATAATGTGAGTTATATAGGGGCACATATAAACACACAAAGGGTATACATAACATGAGAGAGGAGGTAGAGAGGGAGATAGAGAAAGATGGGAGAGACAGAAATGAGCACTGTCTGGAAGAATTACACACCCAGGTGTATAAATCTCACAGTGTTCATTTCTGGGCTAAGGGAAGGAATGATGTGTCCTATTTTGTTGTTTTTCATTATCAGTCATCTGTTTTTGATTTCTTTCTGCATGCATGGATTTTTTTTTATTTAGATAAACACAAGTCGTATTTCTAGCCTCAAAATGTTCTACATGCTTGCTACTTGTCAAGTAATAAGTAAGAAATACATTTCTGTGAGCACAGGATAATTACCCAACTGAATTTCTTTACCACAGACCAGCTCAGCTACTCTGCTCTGGATACCTGCCATTTAGTAGTAAACAAGTTAATCACTAACACTGCAGTGCAAGAAAGAAGACCACTATTGACCACTGTGTGTGAGGGTCCTTTATGTTGGTGAAAGTTGAAATGACACATTTGTCAACTTTTCAGATCAGAGGAACTAATCGTATTACTATATGGGCAGTAGGTGCAGATTAGTTCTAGGATATGTTTCATTTTGAAAAAGTGCAAACCACTAAGTGAAGGGCAGTACCTCTTAAGAATGTCCCTCTGACATTAATAAGAAGGAAAATCACCTGTATAATGGGCTAACTAGTAACACCAAACAGTAAGCAAGTGGCCTGTGGCTCACAGGGTTAAATGATCTTCCTGACATGCAGCAAATAATAGGCAGAAAGAATTTGAATCTAGAAATTTCTAACTCTAAAACTCTTCCTGTTCCAATTTTTTTGGAATGAAAAGAAGTAGAATGTCCCTAAGGCATGCAAGATGTATCTCCCTTATGGAGAAAGCAAAACAGGTCCGATGTTATTCTCAGTAAATGAGAAAGTGTAATGGGGCCTATTTGAGCAAAACTTGGGAACAAATCTAAATGTCCTACAATAAGATTATAGAGAAACACAGGCATTCATATAATGGGTATTATGTCATGTAACCATTAAATATAATTTTAAGGGTTTATAATAATAAATATATTTTCCATTTTATACTAATAGTTAACTTTTTTTTAACTCTAACCCAGTGCCAGGTATGTGCTAAGCACTTCACACGTATTATTTTTTCAAATCCCAAAAATGTCCTATGAGTTAGAGCCATTCATTAGCCTTATTTTACAGAGGAGCTTAGTAATGTACACAAGTTCTCAGAGTAGATAATAGTCAAAATTGTGAATCTAAGGAGTAATAATTGAGTGGGATATAAAGTTGCCTATAAAATGTTATCATAATCACATTAAATGCATAGAAGAGACTGAAGTGAAATATGTAACTATAACAGAAACTGCTGCATGGTAGAATTTTAAATATTATTTCCATCTCTAATTCTTTCAAGTATTTTCTTTTCAATGAAAATGTACTACTAGTTGAATCTTAAAAATATTTGTAATTTTTATATATCAGAAATTTATGAATATTGTCATTTTTTTATGGCCCAACCCAACTTTATAAGGATTTTTTATTTAAAGCATATATGTGCATGTATTACACACACACATATACACATATGTAAGTACCATACACATATTATATGTATATAATAAATTATATTTTTTATATTTCACTTCTGAGCTCACTCAAGCACCATTCTCTGTTACCTAATGGCATGAGGAATTCAAGAAAGATAAGTCCCACAGGAAACAGCCCATGAGAAATTAAACTTTCCACCCTAAATTACTCTTATTTATTGTCTTTGAATTCTTCAGTGACTAGTCAGTGTTCTATGTCAAGGGCACTCAATCACTGTTACACATTGACAGGGTTGGATATGGCACTACTGATTGTAGTAAACATTCAAAGAATACGTATAGAGTGAATGCTCCACATCTCATCTTGGCTAGTTGCTTCAAGAGGTTAAGGTGTGGCCTTTCTGAATCCAGAGAGTGATCTTGGGCACTCTTTCTTGAGCCATGGTACTCTGAGATTCACTGGGGAGCAGCAGTTGGAAGATGGAAGAGAGCAGTGCAGCTGTCTCTAATCCATTCATTCTGCCAATGTGGAATTACTCACTCAGGTTCCTGACCAAGTGTACTTCAGTCCGGTGCTTTAAGCACAAATCAGTCCAATATCCTGCTGTTTAGTGTAACTACAAATTCTTGAACATGCTGACAGCCAGACCTATAATTAATAAAGCAGTGGATCAGGGCAGATCAGAATGATGTTTATTGAGATACTCTATGACATGTGCTTGCAATGATGAAATACATCTTTTATTAGCATGAAAATAACTTCAAAGATGTCCTTAAAGACGAGTGGCAGTATGACTGGGGTTCTCTGTGAAATTTTGGATACACATTAAATGTTCTAATGTATGGAAAGTACTACGTCAGTTTCTAGAACATAGTATATGGTTGAATAAACAATTATTAGCAGTGGCATTATATTACTGTAAAGTATAGACACATCCATAGGGATTACCTGTTGATTATTGTGATTATTACTTACTTATCTAAGTGCCGCTTTATGTAATAGGAGCTTTGCAAATCTATTTAATCTCAAACTCTGAATACCCCTGTTCTTCCATTGTTTTCCCATCTGTCTTTCACAGGAAAAAGATTAAGAGATTTACCCAAAACTCATACATGTAACCACCAACACATCTAATACATACTTTGATTTTTCCTCATCAGCAACTTGTCTGAATATAACTCCAAAAGGTAATACTTTATTACTCTAGTTGGAGAAGGAGTCCAACTTGCAGCAGAAACTTGTGAACCAATCAAAATCCCATCACATTTATGATGGGAGCACAGCAACTATTTGGTGATTAATTGCCTTGAATTCTTAGTATTTTGGGGCTTGTTCTTTCTCCCTCTCTCCCTCCTTTTGTTTATCTTTTTATTGTCTCTCTTCTCTTTAAATACTTAGAGGTAGAAATGTATACGAATTGCACTTTATTACTGTGTTTAGACTATTCCTCTATATTCTCGCCCAAAAACACCAGGTCCTTGAATATCATGTCATATGACTACACTGTGCAAAAATGTGTTAAAATCTAAGATACTACACCCTTCTCTCTTCTTTCTATTTCAAAAGCATCTTCACCTATTCATTCAATAAGAGTCTTATATTTCCCTCACAATTTAGTTTCCACCTCAAGACCTTGGAACTTGCTATTAGCCTCCTTGGAATGTCCTGACCTAGAACTTTTCCTTATTGGCCCCCTTATTTCATTCTAGTTCCTGCTTAAATATCACCTACTCAAAGAAACCTTCTCCAAAAAATCCCAGGTTAATAGCCACCTACCTCTTATCATTCCTTAACTTCTATCTTACTTCATGTTTCTTCATAGTACTTCCTGTATATATCACTATTTAGTTTATATTATATAATTTTCTCTTAATTTACTGTTTTCTACATTGAAATATAAGGTCTATATGATATCAAAACATTTCTTTGTTCAAAAGTCCATCCTTATGACCCAGAATGGAAAGAAGTCCATAATAGATGTTCAGTAGATTTTTATCTATTGAATAAATAACTTCCCTAAAATAGGTCAAAAATAATCATGGTGTTTGTTACAAGTGGCTCCTACTTTCTTCTAACTCATCAAAAGCTTAAAGGCTGACTTTCATAGCCTTAAAATACAAATCTGACCTTTCTCTAGTATCTACCTGTAAATCCATTAAGAAATTTCAGATCTCCTTTTCATCCTGTTTTTGATTAGGGAAGTGGAGGGTACTTAATTCTTACTTCCTATGTTTTCATAAAGAATATTTCATAGATGCAGGAACACATCAGGTTCCCTCAGCAGAACTTCTCTCTGTGGGAGGGGAAGTGACGTACCTAATGAAGAACCTGGGAAAAGCACACGGTCCCCTTTACCTCAGTGTACTAGGCTTCACTCAAGTGAGCCTTCTTTCTTCTAAGAAGGTCATTTAAAACTTTCTCTCTAACAAAGCCAAAGCCTATCACCAGGCCTTGTGATACAGCTGGGTTAGAAAGTTGAGGAGAAAAAGGTAGTCATATCTCTGACAGGCTAATTAGGTCTGTTTAATTCCAGGGTGTAGAGGTTGACATGAGGAAACCAGAATTTGGTTGCAGGTCGAGACATATTTTCAAAATCAGTATTATTAGTGATAAAGCTGATGTTTAAATTTCAACCTGTCTGCCTCTGTCTGATTTCTCAACTCTTTCAGATCTCAGAGTAAGGGGAGTACAACAATGAACTTTTCCTCCTAAAATCTAAACACACAGATGTTAACTCCCTCTGTGCTGCATCACCCCTCAATATTTAATGAGAACCTACTTAGTACAGCACCCTCCATTAAATATAAGGGACAAAATGATAAATAAGATACAGTATTAATCCCATGGAATTCATATTCTTGTGGTCACTCAAAGCAACTCTAACGCTAACTGACCATATAATATATCCAGGGACACCCGAGCATGAATAAATATGCAAAGCACAGGACTGTTTTTTGAAAAATTAGGTGATTAATATTCTTTCCCATTTTGCAATCTTTCACCTTATTACCCCAGGCTGCTTAGGTCAAGAATGGTAATATGATTCAAACACAGTAAGACTTTGATATTATCCTTTCCTTTCAAAGGAAAAAAAAAAGTACACGTGTAACAAATATGCATGAAGTAACCCAGAAGCGGATATAAAGATCACTTCAGTGGCCTCAATCCCATCAGAGAAGCCAGGAGACAAGCCATCAGTCAGACTTTAATCAGCAGCAATGGATGGGATGAAAAATGAGGAGCATTCTGAGGGTAATCTTCAAGACTAGATGCCTTTTCACAAGATCATTTGTTCCATCAGTAGCAATTGAGTCAGTGTTCTACTGTATTTATAATGAACATTTTTCTAAAGGGAAACAAAAAAGGAGTTAAGGAGGAAGGAAGGAAAGACAGAAAAAATTGGTCAGGGAAGAGAAATGAGAGGTCTCGAGGGAGATTCTCTTAGTTTACTTCTCTGGAACATGTAATGTGAATGTAGTTGAGGAAGAGGCGTGTTAGAGGCTGCAGCATCTAGACTAGGTGAGGCTTTGTAAGCCAGAGCAAGGGCTTTTGACACTATCCAAAGAGCAGAGAGAAGCCATTGAAAGATTTCATGTAGAGGAATGAGTACTCCAATTAGTGTGTGTAAAGATCACCCTGGCAGCAGCAAAAAGAATACATTTCATGGAACAGGACAAAAATGTCCTCACTGGTATGAAAAAAGGGTGGATAGGTAAGCTCCAAGTTCCTACCTATTTGAGCATATTGCTGTTTCCCTGAAGGACAGGACAGGTTGTCATGTGGCCAAACCACTGGACAGAATTCTCCTAGAACCTCAAAGGCACAGAAAGGATTGAGAAATCATGATGCTCATACATGTGCTACAGGAGTAGGATTCTGGCTGCTTTTCACCCTACTTGACTTGATACATCAAGAAATACTTTAAAACCTAAAAACCACTGGGAAAAGCAATACATGATACACTGGAGGGAAAAGTTAGCTGGGCAATTTTAGAAGACATTTGTCTGAGTTTTAATATATGATTCCATATAAAATAACCTCTGCTCCTCCCACAGAGCTTGTCCTTTGGATGCCTGGCTCTGTCAACCCAATGGGTTCAGTATAAAGATAAGGGTTCCTAAGGTGTATTGGATACAAATATTCCCATGGTACCAGAATTCACCTACTGATTAAGGGCAGACATCAGAACACCACTATGATAAGAACAGTGACCAGCCACACGAGGTCTGAAGGGGTTCCCAAGATGCAGATGCCACTCCAAACCGAGCAGCACAAAGACCTTAAAGCCCCCTAAACACCAGCAGCCTGTGGAGCAACCATTGTGGAACTGCTGTCATCACCTAGAAAAACATGTGGAACTAAACCCTCAGATCACTGCCCACTGTATTCCAAGAGATTTCTAGGAATTATTTTACCAGTTCCTAAAGGGATATTAATTACCTCTTAGGCATCAAAGATTTACGTATTTATTATAACATTTTTCTAGCAGATGGCAACAAAATGTTGCTCTGGAGAAAATGACTCATTTCCTAAGTCACACCAAGACACTGTCTGGACCAGCCATGACCCCGCCTCACCACCCAGGCTACATCCGTGATAATCTGCAGTCTGAGCCCTTCTAGTTTTATGTACTTAAAATGCTTTGCACATCTCCAATCTAACCCAATCCCTCATTGCTTTCCTATTTCTGTGACAATGTATCTATCCTATATCTATCCTGTGCTTTTTAAAATACTTCCCCCCATAGTGTAAATTAGTTCAACCATTGTGGAAAGCAATATGGAGGTTCCACAAAAAATGAAAAATAGAAATACCATTTGACCCAGGAATTCCACTCCTAGGAATTTATCCTAAGAAAACAGGATCACAGATTAGAAAAGACATATGTACCCCTGTGTTTATTGTAGCACTATTTACAATAGCCAAGATATGGAAGCACCCTACATGTCCATCAGTAGATGAATGGATAAAGAAGATGTTTTTCTTATACACAATGGAATACTATTCAGCCATAAGAAGAAAACAAACCCTACCATTTGCAACAACATGGAACTAGAGGGTATTATGCTCAGTGAAATAAGTCAGGTGGAGAAAGACAGGTATCAAATGATTTCCCTCATTTGTGGAGTATAACAGAGGAGCAAAACTGAAGGAACAAAATAGCAGACTCACAGACTCCAAGAAGGGACTAGTGGTTACCAAAGGGGAGGGGTGTGGGAGAGCATAGGTGGGGAGGGAGGGAGAAGGGGATTGAGGGACATTATGATTGGTACACATGGTGTGTGATGGGTCACGGGGAAGACAGTGTAGCACAGAGAAGACAAGTAGTGACTCTGGCATCTTACTACATTGATGGACAGTGACTTCAATGGGGTGTGGGGGGAACTTGATAATATGGGTGAATGTAGTAACCACTATGTTTCTTAACCTTCATAAGAGTGCATATCAGTGATATCCATATAAAAAAATAAAAACAAAAACAACAAAAACTAACTAAATAAATAGATAAAATTAAAATGCTTCCCCCCATGATAAGCTACGGGGGTGTAAACCTTGGCTAAGGGTACACATGTACACCCACATGGGGCTGGTCCTCCTCTTTCCTCCCTTCCCTCAAACCCCCAGTCTCTACTCTGGGAGGACAGGCATGTGAGCATGGCAGTGAAGGGATTTAATGTTATAAAATTGTCCTTAAGAGTTCTAGAGAAAAATCACTGTGGCCCCTCTGCATGGAACTCCCTGACTGTTTCTCAATTCTTTAATTCGTCAGGTATCCATATACCTGTAGTTTCCTACAGTTTTAGAGTTATTTAGCCTGGAAGCCTCCGATGGCTCTATTCATGGATAAAAAACTCTCGTTAACCTACAAAATAATAGAGGACATAATTCAGGTGGCTTGCTTTCTAGAAAATTAACTCATACAAAAGATATTGAAATATGTTTCAAAAACTCCAGGATGAAACATTTCAGTACTAAATATTTATATCAAATAACCTTCTGTGAGTCTCAAATAAAACTAATTGTGAATCTTTGCTTGTACCCTAGTGATCTAAGAAAGTAAATTTAATAAAAGATTTGGTATTGCTTTAAAACCCTTAAGGTAATAATACCTATAAATTGAATTAAACATATCAAATTTGTCTTCATTAAAAAGGTAATTTTGGTTATTACTCTATACTCTCTTCCTTATAGAAAGAAACATTCATTACTATTATCATAACAAGCAATGTTTATTCTCCTTATTGCGTTTTCCCCTTCTGGGTAATGTCAATCGATTCATTGCTGCAACCTGTCTTTCCAGTCAATTATACTCTCGTACTCTTGCCTTGCAGCCAAATGTCCACAGAAGAATACATTTTTGGAAAGAAGAGAAAAACACATCAGTCCTTCTGAGGTTATTTTTCAAAATTCATCAAAAAGTAACTAATTTCTGGTGTCACATACAAAGTTGGAGAAATCTGTTCTAACAAACCACAGGACCTCATGACTAAAAATATCACTTTAATAGTCACTGAAAAACCAAAATGCAACCATGAAAGAGCTGCCTACTTGGAAATTTTGAAAAGTGATCGTTTTGGTTATTATAATAGTAAACGATATCTGAAATAAGCTCCTGTATTTGAGTTATTAATCTCATTTCTCTCTCCCTCTAACATTTTTAGATTACATGCAGCATTTCTGACCGAAGGGCAGAGCAACTATGCTCACTGGCTTTTAACAACCCTGTGCTTATTTCCAAAATCTCAAATATGGCATGTGAGATAATTGTTCTGCCACTTAAGTTAAGGCATAGGAATAAAGAATGCTAAAAATATATTTAAATCCCCATGCTTGATGCACAAAGATTGAGTAATAAAACTCAAAGTGTGTTAAAACGAAGGTGGTGATTACTTGCCAAATAAACTGGAATTCTGAAGAATTATATTCAATATCTGAATGTCAATGTCAAAGGAAGTCATTCATATCAAAGGTAATGTATAAAAGAAAAAAAGTATAATATTTTTTAATAATGTTTATGAGTGAAAGTTGGAAATAAATCATTATTTTAAATATGCATATCTGACAACCTGATCTGGATTACAAATTCATTGAGAATATGGCCTGTCCCATACATTTTTTTTACCCTTTTATGATACTACCTGCTGCATAGTGACTGATAAGTAAAATATCATTTTTTCTAATATGGGTGAAGATAGCTCACACCAAAAAGGAATCTTAAAGCCAGACACTATCCTAATAAACAATTCACAAACTTCAGCTTTACAGATGTGGAAATTGTGACTCAGAGAAGTTCCTCATTTTGTCAAGGTCAAATACTGGTCTATCACAGATCAGGGACTAGAATTAGGGTTTCCCATCTCCCAATCCAGTGCTCTTCCTAATGCAGCTTATCAAATATCATCAGCATAATTGACGATTGCCCTGGGTAGTCATGATGTCATCTTGCTTAATGTGAATATTATGTAAACATCTTTTGAGGCTGTACAAGGTGCCAGCTGCTATGGATATAGAAGTGAATAAGACTGGCTTCCCTCCCTGAAGAAGTTTACAGCCTGGTAGAGACGATAAGCATATAAATAATGGCTTTCCATTGCCAAAAGGATAAAGCAATTTTCCTTAAAACAGCATAAAAAAATAGCCAGAACAATCTTTTTTTTTTTATTAAGGTATCATCGATATACACTCTCATGAAGATTTCACAGGAAAACAATGTGGTTATTATATTCACCCTTATTATCAAGTCCCTCCTATACCCCAACGCAGTCACCATCCATCAATGTAGTAAGATGCCACAGAGTCCCTGTTTGTCTTCTCTGAACTACACTGTCTTCCCTGTGACCCTACACACACCATGTGCACCAATTATGATATTCCATAAGCCCCTTCTCCCTCCCTCTGCACCCGCCCGACCCCACCCTTCCCCTTTTTGGTAACCTCTAGTCCCTTCTTGGAGTCTGTGAGTCTGCTGCTATTTTGTTCCTTCAGTTCTGCTTCATTGTTATACTCCACAAATAAGGGAGCCAAAACAATCTTTAAAAAGAACAAAGAAGACTTACACTTTCCAGTTTTAAACTTACTTCAAGCCTATGGGAATCAAGACAATGTGGTAATTGCATAAGCATAGACATAGATCATTGGCGAAGAATTAAGAACTCAGAAGTAAACCTCTGTATTTAAGGTCAACTGAATTTTGAGAAAGGAGCCAAGGTAATTTAATAGGGAAATCATAGCTATTATCACAAATGGTGCTGGTGCAATTGGATCTTCATGTTCAAAAGATAAATTCATATTTTTATTTCATATGAAATCTAAGAGTTAAGTCAAAATGGATCATAAAACTAAATTTAAGTGCTAAAACTCTAAGATTCTTCAAAGAAAATATAGGAGAAAATCTTTGTGTCTGTGTTAGGCAAATATTGCTTAGATCCAACACCAAAAATCAATACAAGAAAAATTTGAAAAATTGGACATGATCAAAATTAATAACTTTGCACTTCAAAAAACATCAACAAGACAGTGCAAAGACAGGCCACAGATTGGGAAAAAATACATCCAATAAAAGACTTGCATTCAGAATATAATAGGAAATTTTATAACTCAAGTCAAACTACCCAATCAAAAAATGAACAGATTGGAATAACTATTTTACCAAAGAAGATATATGAGTGACCAGTAAGCACAGGAAAATAGCCTCAACATCATTAAATTATTAGAGACTGCAAATTAGAACTATATTGAAGTACAACTTCATGCTCACTAAGATATGCATAATCAAAAAGACAGTAAAAAATGCCAAGATTTTAGAAAAATTGAAACCCTCATATACTTCAAGTGAGAATATACAATGCTATAGTCACTTCAAAAAATAATTTGGCAGTTCCTTGAAATATTAAATGTAGAATAACCTTATGACCCAGTAATTCAACTCCTAGGCATTTACTCAAAAGAAATGAGACTTACATTTCAAAAATAATTTTACATAAATGTTCACAGCAGTATTACTCATAATAGCCAAAAAGCAGAAACAATTCAAAATATCTATCAAATGATGAATGTATAAACAAAATGTGATATATCAATACAATGGAATACCATTTGGCAGGAATAGAGTGCTAATTCATGTTACAACATGAATGGATCTCAAAAACATTATGCCAAGTGAAAGAAGCTAGAAACAAATATCAATGTGTGATTTAATTTATAGGAAATTTCAAGAGAAGATGAATCTATAAAGACAGAAAATAGAATAGTGGTCACCTAGGGTTGGTGATGGAAATGTGCAGTGACCGCAAAAGGGTTCAAAATTCCTTTCTGTCACAATGGAAATGTTAACAAAAAGTATGGCCATGGTTACCTAACTCTCTAAATACTAAAAATCATTGAGCCATACACTTACAGTGAGTTTTATGGTATGTAAATTATATTTCAATGAAGCATTAAGAAATAGAATTAACAACCCTCGATTATCTTATCCCAATGGTCCCAACTTATTTCCCAACTTCTGTTCCCCTTACATTGATTGTACTTCTCCATACATTACAGTCTCTTGCAACTTCATTTTTGATAATCAGCCTGCTTGGAAAATACTTCCCATAATTCTTTCCTTGAATAACTTAATTTTTCTGAACTTAGTTCAAGAATCATCTCAATCAACAAATTTTTATTTTACCCCACAATTAAAGTACCAGCAGCTCTCTTTATATCTCAGACATATTGTTACCCACACACTCAGTTTGTGTTTCTCTCTTCATCTTCCTTTCTACTTCTTAGACTACAGAAACAAGGGAATGTGTCTCATTTATCTTTGTGTTTGTCCTCAGCGCTTAGCACACACAGAGGCTTTTTGGTAAATATTTATTACATTAAAACCTATGCAGTAAGGCATAATAAATCTAGAGAAGGTATTAAGAATTGTATACAGTGAAGGAACAGAAACTCAACTGGCTTTAATGATCAAGAAAGGATGAACAAGTGTTATCCAGGTAACTGAAGCAGCAATCGAGACTGAAAAGCAACTATAGCTTATCTACACATAGAGGGATTGATTGTGTTGGAAATTTACAAATAGAGAAGCAGTTCCCCCTTTCACAGACTTTTGCAGAAATGGTTTGTCCATCCTCAAACAGTACTACAAAGGACTGTGTCCAGGAAGGGGAATAAAAATATGAGACAAGTTCAGAATAAATCTACTAAGGTGAAGTAAGAAATGAGAGAGTTTTTAAAATCAAATAACAATGCAAAGAAAAATGTTTATCGTTCCTTTATAAAGTATCAAATAAGAGAGTTGACTGCAGGGTTTCTTGCCCTTTTTTTTGTACCAATTCAGAGGTAATGTGTATCATTTCACATATTTTTAATCCATTCAATAAAGAAATGCATCTAGAGAAAATCTTTCATCTTAACTCCAAGGAAGTAGAAGCTTAAAGAAAATACTTTTTACTCAATGTGACTCACACATCAGTGACAGAACCTAACTATTGATCTAGGACTTTTCTTTCTTTACTTTCTTTATACTCCTATCTTTATTATGTTCTTTCCATTATTGGTATTATAAGTGTGTGTGTGTGTGTGTGTGTGTGTGTGTGTGTGTGTGTGTGTGTGTGTCTGTGTGTGTTGTAGAAAAGTGGAGCTGGGGAAGGTGGAATAGCAATGAAAGCAACTTACCTAGTCTAGTTGTGATGATTAATAATGCTAAAGGCTAAAATATAGTATTGACTGCTTATTGGACACAAGGACCTATGCTAAGTATTTTACACACATTATTTCCTTTGGCCATCTCAGCCTCCTGAGAATTTATCTATGAAAAAAACTGAGGCCCTTGAAAGTTAAGGAAATTGTTAAATGTCACCTAACTAGTAAGAGAATGTGTCCAGATCTGCATGACTCAGAAGCCCATGCTGTTACATGCTGTATTTTACTGCATCCATTCACCTCTATTGCTCAGTCTACTGCTTATGTTTCCAGTTGTCACTTGGTTTGTAAATATTCTCTTTAATGGTATTTCTCAAATTCCTGTAGTGAAAGTAATGGAATACACAGAATACTAGTAGTAAACAACTGCCAATTCAATTAGTTAATTGGTAGGACTTGATATAAATTTTTAAACAGTTTTGTCATTGGATTTTTATTATAAAACTATAAAAAAAGTTTTTTCAACATAAAAGTTGATGAAACATTCAGCTATAACATTATACATTGAAACATACATACTAAGTAAAATGTACATCATTTAGATCTTTTAAAGATAATTTATATTGTACTTCTAAAAAAGAAGAAAAAGAATAAACAATATATCAAACTCATTAACTTGGAGCCATTTAAATGAGAAGGTTTGATTATGTCACTGGGAAACTTAAGTTCACCTTTACAGGATAAGGAAAATAAAAAGTGCTCTCTAAGCCACTTAAGAGTAGAAACATAATTTCAGAGCAAATGCTCAACATAACACTTGAGAATAAAATGTTTCCTGATAAGCTTTAATGGGCTAGTTACAAGTGACTGTTATCAAGTAGAATAAAGGTTCTGTCATTATTTTGTCTCGATCCTTCAGTCTTTGCCTCCAACCCCACCTTTAGTCTCTAAGCCATGTAACCTGTCTACACCCTCATTTTTCACTTACCCTTGTTTACTACTTGTATCACTTGTCTGATCTTTTCTTGATAAAACAAAATTCTAACCATTCTCACATTTAGAGCTTTACCATAATTTAGGGCTGGGAGTTGGCTGGAGTTGTTAATCTACACACTAGCTTTTCCTACTTGATTACGGTCCAAGTTTTGTCTTGAGTGCTATTATCTCAAATAAAGGAAGAGAAATACCTCTTTGTTCATCTTTTCCCCAAAATGTCTGAATTTTGGTGATACCTCAGGAAGACTTATTTTCTAAAAAAGGCCCAGATAGCAGGCCCATTAGGATATCTACTTGTCAAAATATATTATTGTCCATTAATTTGTATATGATTAGCAGTTGAAGGTAATAAAGTGTGTTCTCATAAAATCATTATTATCTTGCTAATTCAGAAAGATTTACCTTTTGTCTCAACTATTGACCATTGAGAGAATATGTCCATATTCTGATGATTTCCACTAGAAATTTATATTTGAAATGTGAAATAAACCTTTCATGAATTTCATAATGACCCAGATCATTATCATGACTGAAATCCATAAAAATTAGCAACTTACCAATAATATGGAAAATATATTAAATGGATGTCTGGTATTCTTAAAGAGGAGTTGCTAGGAAAAATAAGCATATGCACATTCATTGTCAAACTCAATTTCAGAAAACAATGGTTAGCATTACATACACGAAGTGGACTTCAAAGTCCTTTCTTGGCAACACTAATTTTGGCAACACATAAAACGTTCCCTTTTATTTGGATAATGTAATTTTTGGATGTAGGATTTAATGTTTTTAATTTATCTAACTATGATATTTCTTAGTGCCTTACCCTTCCTGCTTCATTTACTCCCCATCCCACAAAAGGATAATGTTCTCTGTCATACAGTTACCTTGTACTTTCCTACTATGTGATTGGAGAAAATTGTTAGAAAATTGTGAGACTGAAATTCAGATTGGAAATATTTACTGATGGATTTTACCTATTAAAAAATAGCTTCATGTCCTCACTATTTTTTTTAAAGCAAGTCCATATAATCACGAGCCAAGCAATTTATGTAATTATGAATTGGGAGAGATTGTCATTGCTAAAGATGGTTTATACATGTGTTGTAGAAAAGTAACAGAGGCTTTATTCAGAAACAAAAACAGAACTAGAAATAAAGCTAGATGTAATCCATATTGCCATAGCCCCAGGATCACAACTTTGAGGACTTAAGGGCTTTGAGCTATGATTTAATAAAGTGACAAACCCAAAATATTTGTCAAATCTCCTCAGCTATCTCCAGATATATCCTCTTTAATATTGTACCTTTATCCTGATGCTCAGAAAAAATAGTTTCAAAGTATATAATAGAACTAGGAAAGACCTTATTCATCATCTAGCTCAGCTGTCTCATTTGACAGATGAGCAAACTGAGGCCAGGGAAGGAGGCTGTCCCAGGAAATCAGGTGGCTTGTCAAACCCTTCCCATAGCACCATCTGTCCTCACTGCAGCTCTTCTAAACCCAGTCCAAAGCGGATCCATCTCTTTAAGAAGCTCAAGGAAGGAAGTACTTTCTCCAATTTTGGGGTGATCTTTCATTTCTCTTCCAACATTGCTTATTTCTTCGATATCAACGGCTTCTAATTCTTCCTCTTGCATAACAGGATGTATCCAAGGCAAAAGGCAAAGCCATCTCCTTCTTGGAAATAATGTTGGGCCTCACAATTTAGGTTTCTGAGGTTTCTTCTCAACCCACTTATTTTCTTTACTGCTCCAGGGGAAGTCAGAAATGCCAACAGCTATCTGCCCAGCTTTACTTAAGTGGATGGATCCAAAATAAGACCCTCCAGGTTGGATCCTGGCTCTAGCACGTAAAAGTTAAGTGAGGGATGGATTGTTTTGCAATCTCTCTGATCCTTAGATTCCCTATCAATAAGATGAGGACAGTAATAATAGTACTTATTGTATGTGATTCTTGGGAGGATTAAATGATTTAATATAGAGTAGAAAAGGCATGATTAATAATATAACTAATATTTTTTGAGAACTATTATTTATACTTTGCATTTAATTCTCACAACAAACTTCATGATTATTGTTCCCAAATGAG
Source organism: Manis javanica (assembly GCF_040802235.1). Classification (NCBI taxonomy): domain Eukaryota; kingdom Metazoa; phylum Chordata; class Mammalia; order Pholidota; family Manidae; genus Manis; species Manis javanica. The sequence continues at coordinate 60,588,981 of NC_133166.1, forward strand.
TTTAAAAATGAAGAAACTAAGACAAAGAGAAGGTAAATAACTTACTCAATATCAGTGATATGATCAATCATGAAACTGAGATTTGACTTTTAAGCTGTTAGTTGTTAAGCTACATTTTAGCCTTTGTTATACCTGAGGGTGTTAAATTAGTCCACTTGTGGTGAATATCTACAGCCTTCTGTGTCCATAATGCTCTGTTCAAAACTTTTCATTTTTACTTTTTGCAAGTGTTATCAACCCATTATTTTAAATATATTTCATAGAACTGAATGTCAAATTTTCATCTCTTGACTTTTCAGTCACTTGATACTAATCTAAATGTTGAGAAGGTTCCAGTACTAAATATACAAGATCAGAACTGGTTTCTTTTTCAAAAGGGGGCTTTTTCTTTCTTAGCATTTTTGAGTACTTACTGTAGTCTGTTCTGATGGTTCTGAAGTGTTAGCAAGCATCAGAATGACCTGGACAGCTTGTTAAAACACTTATTCATAAGACTCACACCCAGGGTTTCTGATTCAGTATGTCTATGTGTTGGGACCCAGGAAAATGCATTTCTAAAAGTTCTCAGAGATGCAGATGCCAGTGATCTAGGATCCACTCTGAAGGTGTTATTATCCGCATTCTGTAAGTGAAGAAACTGAGGTGTTAAGGATTTAAGTGACTTGTCTGAAGTTGCAAAGCTAGTAAAAAGCGACATCATGATTTGAGCAGGCAAGCTGTTTCCAGAGTCCTTACATACTTTTCACAATGCCTCTATGCTGCCTCCTTGCAGCTGTAAGTAATGAAACTAATCATTAACTGTCTTATAAGGTTGTGTGAGAGTCCAATGAAATATAAAAGGTGGATGCACACCACAGCATGCCAGGCTCAGGGAGGGACCCATTAATGCTGTTTTCTGCCAACACTGTGGAATTCATAACCACCACTCTTCTGCACTTCTACTTACCTTAGATAAAATACTAATTGCTAAATCTCCTCTGGGTTTTATTTTATCCTATGAAAATCAACTTGGTTTTTCCATATTTGGCAAAGAAGGAGATAAAAGGTGATACAAAAACATACACATTTCTGAGTAGCTAAAATAGGGACAAATGCATGAAAGTCCAGGGTCTCCATTTCTTCTCAACATTTTGAAACATTAAATTACAGAAAGTGTACTCCACTGCACTTGGAACTAAGAGACTTGTAGTGGCTATGGAGCACCTGTGGCATACACATAAACTTCATTTAGACGCACAGGAAAAAGCAGCCTTTCCTTGCATGGATTTTGCACATCTTATGTTGGTACAAGTACAAACCTCATCAGTACCCTTGTGGAGCCTATTTGTCATGATCTTCTTTACAGAAAAATGCTCTGCCCATAGAAAAATGGGCTCTGCCCATAATGTACCCAAATTCTGTGTTGTCACCTCAGACATCAGACACAAGATGTCTCACCATACAAAATAGAAATATAGTAGAAGTGTGGTAACAAGCAAATTGAGAGATGGTGATGAAAGTATCAGAAATACTTTGCTTATTATCTCATTTTATGCCCAACGACCCTTGCAAATGTAAGCACAAGTTCCTCAGACAAGGTTAATTTGCTGCATTAACTATTTGGGCAGTAAATGAATCCAGAATGCCAACAGCCAGGAGCTGTCATAGTCCTGCCTACTCTTCAGTGAGCTAATGTATCAAGATGTCACCTCTGCATACGATGAGGTAAGTTCTTCACATCCTGACACTGATTGCTCAATGACAGAAACAAGTTGAGCCTTTCTGGCCCATTTCTAATCTCAGCATCTCCTGGAGAGCAGGCACTTGGGCAGAAATTGGCATCTTCTTGACAGCCCCAGTCAGGAAGGCTGAGATCTGGATGAACTAGGAAAATGTGTTCTTCACTCACTTTCGATGCTGCCTCTCAGGTGGGCAGGGCAGGCTGGGGTTGTTTGCAGGAAAATTACAGATCTTTAATCTCTTTCCTGTCAATCTGCTGCTGTATTCCATAATTAAATCAGGGATGTTGGACTAATGGCTTTGCATCAAAATGATGGGCTTAGGGAAAGCCCCGCCTTATCTCTATAAAATCTGTAAACAAATACAGTTGTGTTTTCTCAGGAATGATAGGGAACTTACATTGTAATTTTATAGTTTCACTCATATTCTCTCTTCTTCCTGACTTTTGCACATTATCACATGCCTATATTAAAACAGTCTGTTCTTTTTTCAATGATCACATCCAAGAATGAAGGCATAGGCATATATTTTTCTAAAATACAATTCAAAAGGGAGTCAGAACAAATTTAGCTTACTTGAGATGATGAGTTCTCACTGGACTCTGACTTCCACTAAAGTGGTCAGAAAGACACAGATATGAGTGTGTGTGTGTGTATGGGCACATGTGCATGTTTTTCAATGTGTGTATTACTGTGTATGTATGAGTTAGCATATGTTAGGTTACAGTACACAGAGAATTACAAAACAAGTGATTTTCTGAAGGTTTTATTTGCCTATAAATTCAGTCATATTATTATATTTTTAAATTTTATAAACAATATATAACTGTGCTACCAATTTTAGAATTAATGAGTATGTGTATTTGTCAAAGCATGGGGAAGAAGGGAAGGGAGCACTGGGGTGCTATTGCCTTATGAAAGTCAGGGTTTTTTGTAGGTTATGAATGTATTAATTTAAATTAGTCCTCAGCTCATGAGCCAAGAATACAAGACGAATGTCAACTGCACAGGACATTGGGTCCATTGCAAAGCATGGACCCAATAATAATATGAAGAAGATGATTTTACTTATTTATTTTTCTCCTGCTGCTGCTGTTGGGGAAGATGACAGCCTAATCATGTCTGCCCAGCACTGGGCTGTGAGTTTACATTAAGCAGCATGTGTTCTATCATTACTTCACGGTTTGAAGGGATAATGGTTTTGTCTAAACTATACCACAGGCAGAGACCATTTCTGAAAGCCCGTCAGGAATTCACAAAGAAGATGATGTTCTGCATCTTTTAAAATTTGCTGAAGGTTTCAACAGGAAGTATCAGTGACTAGAGGATGAGGAAGAGGAAAAAATACATCTTATCTTGTATACCAAGTAACTAGCTGGGATACCTTGGCTGTAACCTTCCTCTCTACCCAGAAGCTGCAGCCTCTCCCTAGGTTTTGTGGTACTTGGGAATGAGCACCGAGGTTTACTGAGGCTAATTTCCCTATAATTCCGTGCTGGATTTTGACCATTGTCTCATGATTTAGACATGTGTGTCCTAGACCCAGTAGCCAAAGTCAGCTTGGTTCCCATTCCTAAATTCTGGTCTGAATCTGCCTGGTGACCTGGGCCTCCCAGCCCACAGCCTGCCCTAATTCTGGTTAGTTCCCTTCCTAGTGATGTGAAGTGTGTGCTTGAATCACAATCTACTACCTAGAACCTTGCTTCCTTTCTTTTGATGATGTTACTGACACTGCTTGCTTATATCCCAGGGAAGATTTTTGTTTCTGAGCCAGAATTTTGTTCTGTCCCCTTTTAAGACCATTCTGTCCTTATTTGTCATATTTAGCACCTACTCTGTGCCCAGTTACTGTATTAGACTTAAGTGGATATGTATGTGAGTATGTATCATTAATAGGAAATATTAACAGGGTATTTAAACTATAGGGTTTGGATTCAAATAACTGATTCAAGTTCCAGTTTCAACACATGCAGCCTGTGTGACTTTGAAACAAGCTACTTAGGCCCTTAGAGAGTCCTAAGTTTTCTCAGTGATAAAATGCGAATAATAAAATACATAGCTTGTCAGGTCCCAGAAGAGTTAGGTTAAGATATATAGAACTTAAAGTCAAGTCACATAGTTACACAGAAAATGGCTGATATCTTTATCTATGTTCATTTATATAACAATATTTTTGAAAAGGAACAGCAATGATCAGTTCATCCTAGAGCAGAGAACAAGCAACTGAAGGTAACACAGCTGCAGAAAGTCTGGTGAACAAGAGCAAAATATAATAACAGATATGACAGTAATAATAATAATATAGCTAATATTATTGAGCACTTACTAGATTCCAATAGCAATACCATAGTCTGTACTCCTTTTGGAGAAAAGGGAGAAAGGGAAGGGGTGGAGGGGCTGAGACAATGCAGAAAGGGAGAGCATCATGAGTTGCAAAAACTGAGGAAAATGACTCAAGCCTCTCTATTAACTTGAGAGTATCACAATTACATTCTTTTCTTTCATTTACTATTCCACTCCCAGGAATTTACCCTGAAATTTCTATTGATTTTACTGGAATTACTCAGTAGAAACAAACAAAAGCTATAAGTGCCATGAAGGTCACTGAAATGTTAATTACAATAGAAATACTTAATATTGCAAAATGTCCGTAAGTCCCTACCCCTCCTTCTAGTCATGGCCTTTGCAATGGGACTTTGCAGCTCTGACATCAAGGAGTGGAATTGTACTTATGGAGCCACTGGATCTGATCTGGTCTCAGGCTTGGCTTTGGCCAGTAGAAAACCCTGAAAATGAGTTTGTCCAGTTCCAACCTAAGCTATTAGTTTCCCAGTGTGGAACACTGACAGCCACCCTGTGAATAAGCCCATGATTCACCTCCTGGAGAGGGAAAACCTTATGATATGGGCATCCCCCTCACTTAAGCTGAAAACAAGACAACTCCCCAGAGCAAAGTCATCTAATTGACCTGCAACTGACCACTGACACGTGAGAGCGCCCAGCTGAGACCAGAAGGACTGCCCAGCTAAGCTCAACCCAAACTGCTGACCCACAGTACTGAGAACTAAATAAATGGTTTTATTTTAAGTCACATAAATTTGGAATGGTTCACTGATGTAAATGTTCAACAATACAACAAAATATTAGGCATCACACAACAAATACCAGGCAGGCTTTAAAATGGCAATGATGATGTCTAAGTAAAATCATGGATACTTTATGATAAAACATTGAGTGAAAATAGCAGAATGCAAATATTGGTTTGTATATGGCAATTGAAATTATGCAAATGTATGCATGCAAATAAAAAGTGGCCTGTAAAAAGGACATTGCCTTATAAGTGTGATAGGATTAAACATCAAATCATAATTATTTATGTTTCTTTAATATAATTATACTATATTTTCTGATGAAAATATTTAGTAGGACATAAAGACATTCTCAAGTTATAGGATCTCTTACTGTGACACTATTAAATAGGTGAAAAGTACAAACCAAATATTTGTTTCCTATCCCCAGTGATAATTATTATTGAAAAAGTGAACAAAATGGCCCAATAGAAGTTTATCAAAAGTGGAAGGAAATCTCTGTATGAATGAAGAATTAAAGTAAAATGCATATTAGCTTATTTTACTTTCATTATCAGAGTGCTAGAATTTAATGTAAAAATGGGGCTTTAAATACTCCATGGATCATAAACCCATTTTAATAGTGAAAAATACTGATAACAGCTAAACTCTCATATGCTAAAAGTCAGCATTTAAATGTTAAAGGTGACTGACCTAAGGTAAAGAAGAAACAGTTTTGGTAATAATTCTAAAAATTACTACCACTAGAATGGCTCATTCCTTCACTAAATGTAGATGTGTACATCATAAAGCATTGCCCCAAGAATATGAAACTGACTTATATGCAAAACCAAAGAACTGCATAAAAATACCAAAGTCATGTCCTTGGAAATTCACCCTTGACCAATATATCTCCTTAATCCAGTGAGCTGCTGAAACACAATGCTATTTTTCTAGCTGAGTGTGCACATTTGCTGCATCAAGAGGGATGCAGATCTGGCTTCCCTCTTGCGTTATGAAGGCAATTTATTTTGACAGCTTCCTCTTTCCTCAGACCCCAAAAGTTGTCAGACATCCAATATGCTGCAGATTAAACTCAAAGCATTCAAAAGCCCTGTAGTCTGAGGCTGAAAGCAGGGAGGTAGGAATCAAAGCCAAAGACAGCAATGCAGAATTTGTGTCTTGCTCCTTTCTTACAAAGCCCAAAGAGATCATAATGGAATCTATTCTTTATTTGGATTTTGATCAGTATCCATTCCTTTCTCTACCAGCCACGTTTAATCTGTCCCTATAACTCTTAAATTATCTGTTATGGTGACCAGTTCATTCATGTCCCAATTGATAAACTCAATTTTTCCTTTCCTGGTCTGATGGCCTTTCCACCAGTCATTGAATAACTTCTCTCTTCTTCTAGAAGGCAAGTCTATCCCCCACTTCCAATTCTTCTCTCTCTTCCACATCCAGAACCTCTTCCATTTGGTACGTTGCAGGATGCTGTCTTTTTAGTTTGGTATGTCGCAGGATGCTGTCTTTTTAGTGAAGCAAACTTCATTGTGATGTCATTGACTTAGTTTGAGGATTGTTAAAAAATAAACAGCCCTGTGGAACTCATCATTCATTGTAAGAGTATTTTCAAGGACATTGCTCATTACATCATGCAAAGTCCTATTTATGAAGGCTTCTGAAAGAAATCCCTGTCTCATCTTTATTCAAAGATTGCTTGTGCTTCTCCTAAGTATTTTTTCTGTGTTTATTTCTTTTTGCTTATTTGTTTACTTATAAGGGACATTGTGAGTCGTGTAATCAATGCAGTAGGTGGTTAACTCAAGGAAACTATATAGCTTATCACATTCTAGCAATTCATTAGTGTCCATGGCTCTTCTTTGCTTCCATTCTTGTTTTCCTTTGTATTGTTTCATTACATTTTTTCTTATTTGCTGGTCATATTCACTTATCTTTTAACTAAAACTTACAAAGCATTTACTGTGCTCAGCAGTATTATTAGTACCTTGTATAAATTAAGTCACTTTAATCATCCTTTCCAGTATACAAAATAGCTACTATAATTATCCCAATTTTGCAGATAGAAGAAAATGAGATGCAAAAAATTGAGTAACTACCCTCAGGTTACACAGCTAGTAAATATAGGAGCTACTTGATGTCAAATTATTTCTGGAAAAAGACAAAGGAGAGTTTGCCACACTTGAACAAAACGTGGATGATTTATCTAAAATGAAGGTAAACACAGTTAAGTATATTTGTCTTAAATTAGATGACAGAAGGATTTTGCTGTTCTGTTTGATGACGTGTTGGAACAGTCCCCAAATTTCATGCCACTAATAACTCCCCTAAGGACTCAAGAGGCTAATGCCTGAATCTGGCATTTAGGAGTTCAAAATATAAGATTTTTGCACATGAAAATTAGAGGACTAAGCCACCACTTGGCAGTCTCCATGAGTTTCAGGATAGTGAACCCTGTGTTTCCTGTGAGGACTTCCATGTTTAAGGATCTCCCTGAAAAACTGATCTCAGCTCACCCAGAATAAACACTATGTTTAACCAATCACAACTATTGAAATAAATAAGTTTTGTGTAAGTGGGCTGGGGATATTAGCTTCATTTTGTAAAGCTGAATTTTCAGTTTTAGCCATTAACAATCAACCAAAGCAGGATTATACGGAAACTTTTACCTTTGAAAAGGTGGTAGCAGCATCCTTTTTCAGAATATTAAAGAAGAAGGAAAAAAATCTTAAAGTATCTTTGAGTTGTTTGGACAAATAAAAAAGTTCTTTTTGTTTTTCTATGCAAACGGTGGAAACAAATGCTAGTTAACTTAAGCAGGGAGGAACTTATTGGAAGGATATGAAAAAAATAGAATCAACAGCACACTGAAAGAAAGCCTTAAAATTAGCAGAGGCCAGGTGGAGATGTACTTTGTTTGCAGCCACTGGAGACAAGACTTAGCCAGAACCCAGTCAGAGGAGGGAATCCATGTCAGAATCTTGCAGCTGTTGAATGGAAGTAACTAGGCAGCAGTGGCTCTAATACTAGTTATGCTGGAGCTGACATTTTCAAAAATGGTACCCCAGCAGATTGGATTAAGGATGGTGGAATAGGAAGGCAAGATGGAAAACTCCTCCTAAAAACATGTAAAAAAAAATACAGCAAATACAGCTAGACCTGAGAATGACCTGAAGATTGCAGAACAGACCACCTGCACCTGAAGAAGAAGAGAAGACCAAACAGAAAAGGGTGAGGTAGCAAAGCCGAGATCCAGAGGGACCCAAGCCCTCCCTCCACCCCAGCCTAGAGGCAGGAAAAAAGGAACAGAACAGGGAGGGATTAGGAGGCCAGGAGTGCTGCACACCGGGGCCTGGAGATCTGCTCTGAGAGCACAAGCCCACATTATTGAGTTCCAGTGATTATCAGGGGTGGACACCAGGGGCAGGTGGAACACTCTGGGAGGCTAAGACTCCAGCCAGTGTGGAGGGCAGGCATGCTCCACCAGTCCTGAGACCCAAAGCAGAGGTGGCAGCTTGAAAGACTTGCTAACAGTGGGAGGGGTACCAGAGGTGATGAGTGTTGGATGGAACTTTCTCCTCAGTTCATCTGGAGGGGTGCCTGGAGGAGCCAGCCCCAAGAGCTCCTTCCTCCCTGTGGATGTCCAAACCCAGTGCTGTGTGTCTGGGTTGGGTACACTTGTCCACCCACCTCATTAACCCTGCAGCCCTGTCATTACTGCAAGCCAGGCATGGGGCAGCCCCACCCACAGTGAGCTCAATAGAGATTCCTGAGCTGATCACAAAGGCAGCAGCTCAAGCAAACTGCCTGCCCAGACTTAGACCACTACAGAAGCCGGACAGAAAGGTGGCCTTACTCAAGGCACACCAACAGCTGGGGACCCTGCAAAACAAACGAGGCATAAGAGAGTAAAGAATATTGAGCTTCAGGGCACCATAGCATATATTCTTCATAAAGCTATTACTCTTTAGACCAGAAATCATAGCAGAGACATCTAATACAAAAGGAGAAACACAGAATCCCTGACAAAATGAGCAGGCAGAGGAACTTGATCCAATCAAAACCACAAGATAGAACCCCAGAAAGAGGGCTAAATAAAAGAGTGATCAATAATCTTGATAAATACTTCAAAACAAAAGTCATAAACAGGCTCATGGATTTACAGAGAGGTATTCAAGATCTCAGGGAGGTCTTCAACAAAGAGATAGAAAACCTGAAAAAGAGCCACTCAGAGATGAAGAACATAGTATCTGAAATGAAACATACAATGGAGGGATTGTATGTAGGATACAGGAAATGAGAAATAAATTAGAGAACAGAAAAACAAAGAAGCTGAGGAACAGAGAGAAAAAAGGATCTTTAGGAATGAGAGAATGATAAGAGCTAAGTGACCAATCCAAATAAAACAATATTCACATAATAGAGGTACCAGAATGAGAAGAGAAAGACAAAAGGATAGAAAGCCTCTTTAAGGACATAATTGTTGAAAAATTCCTCAATTGGAGGAAGGAAAATAGACACTCAGGTCATGGAAGTGTAGAGATCCCCTAACAAATGGAATCCCAGCAAGACAACACCAAGACATATAATAATAAAAGGGTAAAGATCAAGGATAAGGAAATAGTGTTGAAAGCACCCAGAGAAAAAAGATTACTTATAAAGGAGATCCCATCAGGCTATCAGCAGAATTCTCAATATAAACTCTTCAAAACAGAAGGGAGTGCATGATATATTTAATATACTGAAAGAGAAGAACTTCCAACCAAGAATCCTCTACTCTGAAAGATTATTATTTAAATTTGAAGCAAAATTAACAATTTCTAGATAAACAAAAGTTTGAGGGATTTACCACTACTAAGCCCATCTTAAGCAATATGTTAAGGAATTTCTGTAGATGGAAATGATCCTAAGGCTAAATAGCATTCACCGGTGACTATAAACTCACAGTAACGGTAGTAGATGAATTACCAAGCAAGTATGAAATCAAAACAAAATGAATAAAAATCAACTATGCACAAAATCAGTCAAGGGATACACAAAAAGTTCAGATTATAACATCCAATATGAAAAATGTGGAAGAGGAAGAAGAAAAAGGGAAAAAAATTACCTTTAGATTATATCTGAGATAGAAGAATCAGAAATTTAAAATACATTTACTATTATATAGTAAAGAAGCTATCATGGTACCTTTGGTAATCACAAAACTAAAGACTACATTAAATTCACATACATAAAAATAAATAAAATTTAAAAAGAGAGATAAATCCAATTACAACACTAAATAAAACCATCAATAACAAGAGAAGAATATGAGACGAAAAAAGAAACAGAGAGGAGATATAAAATACATCAGAAAACAATTGATAAAATGGTAATCAGTACATTTCTATCAATAATCATCCTAAATGTAAATGGACTGAATGCATCAATCGAAAGACACAGAGTGGCAGCATAAGGAAACAAGACCTATCTTTAGGCTGCCTAAAATAGACTCATTTCAGATCCACAGACTAAGAGTGAAGGTATGGAAAAAGATATTACTTGCAAATAATAGGGAGAAAAAGCAGGAGTAACAGTACTTATATCAGACAAAATTGATTTCAAAATAAATAAAGTAACAGAGACCAAGAAAGACATTACATAATGATAAAGGGGTCAATCCAACAAGAGGATATAACCATTATAAATATCTATGCACCCAACAGAGGAGCAACTACATATGTGAAACCACTACTAACAGAATTAAAGGAGAAAAAAAAGATTGCAACACATTCATTTTAGGAGACTTTAAGATACCACTCACATCAATAGATCAACCACACAGAAAATAAATAAGAAAACAAAGGCACTGAACAATACATTAGATCACATGGACTTAACAGATATCTACAGGACACTCCATCCAAAAGCAGCACGATAGAAATTTTTCTCAAGTATACACAGAATGTTCTCCAGAATAGTAGTGTTCTCCAGAATATATCACTAAGTAGGCCATAAAAAGAGACTCAATAAATTCAAAAAGACTGAAATTGTATTAATCAGCTTCTCAGACCACAACAGTATGAAACTAGAAATAAATTACACAATGAAAACAAAAAGACTTACACATGAAGGTTAAACAACATGCTTTTAAATAATCAATAGCTCAATCAACAAATTAAAACAAAATCAAGAAATACATAGAGACAAATGAAAACAAAAACACAACAGCCCAAAATATATGGGATGCGGTAAAGGCAGTTCTAAAGGAAAGTACAGAGTAATCCAGACTTACCTCAAGAAACAAGAACAATCCCAAATAAAATGTCTAAAATCACAGTTAAATAAACTAGAAAAGAAGAACAAATGAAATCCAAAGTTAGTAGAAGGAGAATCATAATAAAGATTAGAGTAGAAATAAGTAGAGAAGAATAAAACAATAAAAAAATCAGTGAAACCAGAGCTGGTTCTTTCACAAAATAAACAAGATAGATAAACCCCTAGCTATAATTATCAAGAAAAAATGGAATATACACACATAAACAGAATCAGAAATGAAGAAGGAATAATCACAACAGATACCCCATAAATACACAGAATTATTAGAGAATACTGTGAAAAATTATATGCCAATAAATTGGACAAATTAGAAGAAATGGACAACTTCCTAGAAAAATACAACCTTCAAAGACTGACCCAGGAAGAAGCAGAAAATGTGAACAGATCAGTTATTAGCAATGGAATTGAATTTGTTATCAGAAAACTCCCCCAAAACAAAAGTCCAGGTCCACCTGGTTTCACAGCTAAATCCTACCAACATTTAAAGAGGGAGTACCCATCCTTCTTAGAGCATTCTGAAATGTGTAAGCGGAGGGAATACTTCCAAACTCATTCTATGAGGCCAGTATCACTCTAATATCAAAACCAGACAAAGACACCACAAAAAAAGAAAATTACAGATCAACATCCTGGTGAACACAGATGCGAAATCCACAACAAAATATTAACAAACCAAATCTGAAATACATCAAAAGATCATCCATCATGATCAAGTGGGATTTATTCTAAGGATGCAAGGATGCACAATTAGTAAATCCATCAATATCATAAGCCACATTAACAAAAAGGACAAAAACACATGAGCATCTCAATAGATGCTTAAAAAGAATTTGACAAAATTCAAAATGCATTCATGATAAAAACTTTGAACAAAATGTGCATAGAGGGCAAGTACCTCAACATAATTAAGGCCATATAAGACAAACCCACAGCCAACATCATACTTAACAATGAAAAGCTGAAAGCTTTTCCTCTAAGGTTGGGAAGAAGACAAGGATGTCCACTCTCACCACTTTTATTCAATACAGTACTGGAGGTCCAATCATGGCAATCAAACAACACAAAGAGGTAAAAAGCATCCATTATTGGTAAAGAAGTTAAATTCTCACTATTTGCAGATGACGTGATTTATATATAGAAAAACCTGAAGACTCCACCAAAAAACTACTAGAACTAATAACTGAATTCATCAAAGTTGAAGGATATAAAATTAATACCAGAAATCTGTTACATTCATATATACTAACAATGAATGAGCAGAAAGAGAAATCAGGAAAACAATTCCATTCACAATTGCATCAAAAAGAATGAAATACCTAGAAATAAACCTAACCAAGGAAGTAAAAGACCTATACTCTGAAAAATATAAGACACTCATTAGAGAAATAAAAAAAAGACACCAATAAATGGAAATCTATCCCATTCTCATGGATAGGAAGAATTAATATTGTTAAAATGGCCATCCTGCCAAAGCAATTTACAGATTCAATGTAATCCCTATCAAAATACCAATAGCGTTCTTCAATCAACTAGAACAAATAGTCCTCAAATTCATATGGAACCACAAAAGACCCCAAATAGCCAAAGAAGTCCTGTGAAAGAAGGACAAACCTAGGGTGAATATGCTCCCTGGTCTCAAGCTCTGCAACAAAGCTATAGTAATCAAAACAATTTGGTACTGGCACAAGAACAGACCCATAGATCAATGGAATAGAATAGAGGTCTAAGATGTAAACCCAAACATATATGATAAATTAATATATGATAAAGGAGTCATGAATATACAATGCAGAAAAGACAATGTCTTCAACAACTCATGTAGGAAAAACTGGACAGCTATATGTAAGAGAATGAAACTGGATTATTGTCTAACTCCATACACAAAAGTAAACTTGAAGTGAATCAAAGACCTAAATGTAAGTAATGAAACAATAAAACTCTTAGAAGAAAATATAGGTAGAAATCTCTTGAATAAAAACATGAGCAACTTTTTCCTGAACACATCTCCTCCAGAAAGGGAAACAAAATAAAAAATAAAGAAGTGGGACTATATCAAACTAAAAATCTCCGTACAGCAAAGGACATCATCAGCAGAACAGAGGCATCCTATAGTATGGGAGGATATATTCATAAACAATATATCAAATAAGGGGTTCACATCTAAAATATAGGAAGAACTCTCATACCTCAACACCTAAAAAACAAATAACCTCATCAAAAAATGGGTGGAGGACCTGAACAGACACTTCTCCAAAGAAGATAGAAATGGCCAACAGGCACATGAAAAGGTGTTCCACATTGCTAATATCATCAGGGAAATGCAAATTAAAACCACAATGTTTATCACCTCATACCAGTTAGAATGACCACTAACCAAAAAAGAAGAAACAACACTGGCGAAGGTGCCTTAAAATAGGAACCCTCCTACACTGTTAGTGGGACTGCAAATTGGTGGCACTACTGTGGAAAGCAGTTGGAGGTTCCTCAAAAAACTGACAATAGATATACCATTTGATCTAGTAATTCCACTCCCCGGAATTTATCCAAAGAAAACAAAATCCCTGATTCAAATAAAATATGCATCCATATGTTTATCACTGCACTGTTTGTAATAGCTAAGATACAGAACTAACCTAAGTGTCCATCAATAGATAAATGGATAAAGAAGATACGGAACATATACACAATGGAATATTATTCAGCCATAAAAAAGAAAGAAATCCTGCCATTTGTGACAAGGATGAACTTAGTTTAGAGGGCATTTTGCTAAGAGAAATAAGCCAGGTATAAAAAAAGAAATATCATAGTATTTCATTTATTTTTGGAATCTAAAACAAAGCAAAACAGCATTAGACTCATAGACACTGAGAAATGACTAGTGGTTACCAAGGGGGAGGGAGTGAGTTGGGGGGAGGGTTAGGGGAGGAGGACTATTGAACCAATTTGATGTACATTTGAAAAAAATATATAGAGAAAGGCAGTATCCTTCAATCCAATCATAACACATTACAGAAATAGGCAAAGGAACTGAACAGTAAAAAAAAAAAAAAATTAGCAGAGGCTGAGGGAAGATCCATATCTGGAACAACCAGTGCTATTTGGAGACTGGGAGCCGATGCTGGTGTGGCTGCCTCTACATCCTTGGGTGCTAATGCCTGTGCTAGAATCATGGCTAAATTTGCCTCTCATCATTTAAAGTGTCAGTTTAGGATACCAGACTGACTGACCTACCTTACGCTAGACAATCTTTAGCAAATATCTGCCCTTTTTTCATAATGGAAGGAAGAACCCTGCCACATACTAGGAATCATACAATTATAAATTCCTCCTCCAAAAGGGTCCAGAGACCAAACTGCCAAAAAAGGATGAATCCCAACAAAAATGAACAAATGAATAAATCCAGTTTTCATTCATTAAGCAATTCATTCTTCCAGCCTCCCAGCTGACCAGCGAGCCATTCAACAAAAAGCTATTGAGTGCCAGGTATGCTGTTATGTATTGAAAGTTGTGCTGTATATTTTTGGTTTCTTTTTAGGTTCATTCTCTACTGTTCTCACTCTATGCCTCAGATAGAAGATGTGTGGATTTCCCTGGGTTCCATTGCCCCCTAGATTCTGGTTGAGTTTGGATAGGGGAGGCACTGGAAAAAGACAGAAGGCTGGGAGGAGAGAGAGAGAAGTATTCATGCATCTTGCTTCTATCAGACTAGCTGGCCTTGCCTGAAGCTATAGATCTCATGAAGTTGTGGCAATCCCTCACCGTCTTTGCTCTTCAGGTCTAAGGATAGTAGAGGCCACCTATTGTTGTTGCCTAGTGATGCTTTAGTATCTCCTGTTGGTTTCTCCTAATCCAGAATTAGATCCTGTTTTTAAAACTTTCTTCAATTACCGTTTTTTAAGTGCCATCTGTTTCAGGAACCATGACTTTACAGGATACATTGGTTATTAAGAATGTCAGTCCTTCAAGTAATGACTCTATAGTGTCTTACTATGCTGATAAATACTGACTACATTGGGTTGGGGGATGGGGGACTTGATAATATGGATGAATGTTGAAATCACAATGAGGTTCATGGGAAACCTTTGTAAGATTTTATATCAATGTACCTTAATTTTAAAAAAAATCTGGGAAAAAAAAGAATGTCAGTCCTTGATATTATTGTACTTAGTTTCATAATGCTATGCCTACTGTGTACTGTGAAACTCCCCCACAGTAAAAAGAGGCATGCTTGACAAGCAGTACATACTCTACATCAATGTCCCAATTCTGAATTCAAAAGACTACTTCTCTACTCAGCACTCTGACAAACACCCAGCACACATACATTTATGTACTCTTTCCCCAAAATACTTATTTTAAATTCTTTTTTGTGTCTTCCTCTTCCCATTGCCTAGTATTCTTAACTACACAATTAAATGTTTGCTATGCCATTAAATGTTAGGCGATTCTACTTAGAAATATCATCACACGGAGAGATGAATGTAAGCCAACATAACAGAGTCACTGGATATGTGTTTGTAATGAGAATCTTCATTAACCTGGCCATTTTATCTGACACTGGCAGAATCAGATCATAGGATGGGGTTAGGAAACACTGGTACGGGGTGGTTAGCCACATGCTAGAGGGGATAACAGAAGCACAGATACTGAGGAAAGGTGATGTTAGCAGGATCATAGAGCAAATACTGTCAACTCAGATAAGGGAGACAGAGATCAAGTCCAAACAGGTCAGTGATTTCTGGTTCTAAGCAGCCAACAATGTAAGGAGAGTCTGCCTGAGAACTACATAGCAGAGGTGGTGTCCCTGTAGTAAATTGTCTCAGTTAAAAAAATCCGCACTAAAGGTAAGGGAACAGCACAATCCAAAGCTGGCATAATTAAAGTGACAAGGAAGAACAGTGCCAGGTTAGTGGTACACACTGTAAGAACCCCCTTACTCCTTGGAACAAGTGCATTAGAAAACTGGAGATATCAAGAAACAAAAACATAAACTCTGGTATCTAAGGGATGTAAGCTGAAGGGATATAGTGGGATGGGCTATCAGGAAAGCTACAGGAAAACTCTGTGGACACATTTAGGACTTCAGCCTTTGGGCAGTTAAAAATTCAACTCTTCAATATGTACTAGGTAGAAAATATTGATATGCTACCCAGCCAGGGTCTGTTGCTCCTTCTGAGGAGCAAGTCTACTCACAAATTATTAGCAGTCATTGCTAACAGCTGGAAGGATGCTGGGACGGTTTGATACTCTCAGCACTCAGTTTTACCTCATCTCTTCTTTCCTTAGGAGGTTAGCTTAACTGAGCTGAATTCTGCAACATTCCTTATACATGAGAGTAAACAATGGCTCCAAATTTCAACTTACAAGCTGTATTTTATAAATTTAATAAAGCAATTCAGGTATCTGAACCATTTCTTAGGAAAGTATCCAGACTTTTCATACATCCATGAGTTTCTTGTGCCAATCATTAGTTTCACAAGTTGCTAATAGATATAATATGTAAATAAATGAATTAATAAAATTGTATGATCAAGTAAATTAAGGAAAAATTTGGCCAAACATGTTTAACAGTCATTTTTATTGTCAAAAGAGTTTTCAATCTACCAATTAACATTACCATTCCCTAAAATGAATTTATAGTATATGGAGTTCTCCCATTGTATTTCATATATAGTTATATTTTTAATGTTGCAGCAACTCTCATAATCAGTTTTCCATGAGTTTCAGAAAAGAATGCTTTGGATATACTAAGCAATCCTGGGCATATTAGCTTTATGCATACTAAATTGTCAGAAGCCCTGTAGGACCTCCAATAAAAACTCCAATACAATTGTAAATTCCCATAGGAGAAAAGTTGATGAAGGTCACACAGCTTCTCTTGAAGTGACTAGAAAGATGGAATTTTTTACCCAATATGCATCTTTTCTTAATTTCAAGCAACACTAGGTTTTATAAATATTTTTCTTACCTCAGCTATAGTCTGGTATTTTATTAATTCTACCATGGTCTCCAGCTTTGTCCTCAGAGGAAAACAAAACAAATTTTCTCATTCTTTTTAATTTTCCCTGCATTCATTCAGACATTCATGTGTGCATTCACGTAACATTTCTATGTGATGTGTTTTCTAGGGCTCCTCACAAACTTTATCAAACTGGAATCACTCTAGTTTCCATCTACTCCTTCAAAATGCTGTACTTAGAAGTGCACTGAGTGTTCTGGGTGTGGCTGCATCAATGCCGAGAAGAATGAGACTATCACTTCCCACGTCATGCAAACTCATTTTTTCCTAATAATGCCAGAAATTTGCAGTCATATTACACTGTGGGTTCATATTAAGCTTGAGAGCAACTCGGTGCCCTACAGTGTTTTTCTGTGAACTATTGTCACAGCATGTCTTCTCTGTCCTATGTTTAGGCCGTTGATTTTTGAAATCTGAATGCCTGTCACTGAGTTCCTCACAGTTGGATATAGAAACAACCTACTGGCTTCCTCTGGTGAATTAATACAACTTTACCCTCAGAAGAATTCAAGACAATAATTATGGTGATGACCACAATATTATAAATGGTAGGTTACAATTAGATGGCTTCTTAGAGTTTAAAGAGTGCTTTAGCATATGTTATTTCACTTTTTCCCCATAATCTAGATAGAGTGGGTGGATTTTACTAGCATCAATGCAGACAGAGATGAAGCAAAGGAGGTATTGGAAATACTGGCCTATGATACACATGATTGGTAAACAGAATACCATGCCTACAGCTCTATGTACTGCCCTCTAACCCATACTTCTTTCCTATCTCAAATACTTTTCAGTAGACCACATAAACCAAGTCTTATAAGCCCAATAATTCTGTTACACATGCTCCATTCAACAGGGCCAGTGGGCCAGGGGACTTTCCATTTCTCCATTTTGTGGCATTAACTAATTCACCATGAATTTAACCAAAGCTAGGCACACTTGATTAGAAGTGAGAATTGCTATACACCAAATGTTTCTATTCTTAGATTCTACTGTGCTTCTTTTGAAATGTTTAAATAAATGTAATCTCCTATCTATAAACATAGACATTTAGTCATTTACATGAATTCTAATTTCTCTATTTTAGCAGTGATTATTTATGAATAAAAATGTCATTTCTGTGTTAAAATTTCAAGAAAAAAAGTTCCCTCTATTCATTATCCCTTTCACTCAGGCTGACAGTTTTCAAGAATTGAGATAATGAAAGCTGAGAAGTAACTACATTTTTGTATCAAGTCCATTCCTCAGAAGCCTGGACTTCTCCCTATCATTTTTTGATGGATATAAGGAACAGATATATGATGCCTTTAAGTATAATAATAATAACGTAGTACTATAGAGACATGTGAGTCAGAATCCCAGAACTGAGTAAGGGCTAGGATACCTGATCACATGAGATATAGGAGAAGATAACATTTATTTAGTTATTAGTTGAGGGCTGAGGTTATTGTATACATATTTTTTCAGTTAGAATATTGGGATCATTAGCATATTTGCACATGACATAGGGAAACAAGGAAAATAAATCACTGTCTCGAGGATTCAGGGAAAACAAGCCTCTGTTACACAGTCCCAGCCATATCCCAGAATTGTTCTGGAGTGACCAAACTAACACAGGAACACAAATGAGTCCATCTGTCTCCAGACTCCAGCCTTTAGAACCTGAAGTGACAAAAAAACAAAAGACCAGAGGAGTTTTCTGATAATAACTTCTCTAAAATTTTTCATAAAAGTCCATACTGAGTCATGGAATAAAAATATTTAAGATGTAACCACATGAGGTAGAAAAATCCATGTTGTCCAAAGATACTTTTCAATTATTAAAACCAAGAGATAATCATTAAACTAGTAGTAATAACAATTTCCAACATCAGCTTTTAGCAATAACTATTTGTCTAAAATAAGACTAAATATTGTTATTATTACATAATAAACAAAGGAACTAAATTTTTATGCTTTTCAATGTCAAGCAAGTGCTTGTCTAACGTACTCGTTTTATTATTATAATAACTAAGTGATAAAATTGTGCTGAGATTGAAAAACTCAGCCATGTTATTTTGTAATTCCGCTCATCAAAAGGTGAAGTCTTTTGGTGCAAACCTGAATCTGTGTGACGTGATGTTGTGTGAGGCCACGATTCAACCTCCTACAGGCAACGAGAAGACTCTCAGGTCGAAGTGGGAAGGAACCTATGAAAACTCTTGGAAACTGAGAAAAGGATGATTATAAAACGCTTGACAAACTTGTCACTTGCAGTAACTTGAATAATGGAAAATATGCCAAATGAATCTGTGAACATTGCTAAGGAGATTTTTGACATGGGATATTGAAAATGTCATTTGCTTGTTGTGAGCTGTGTATGATGAGTCGCAAAGACAGAAAGTGAACTAAGGAGAAAATTCCTCCATTTGAAACCAGAATGTAGAGAAAATATAAAATAACCAAGACTCACTTTGTTAGTAATAATACAAAACACGTTTCTTTTTTTTTTTCACCTCTCCACCAGTACCTGCCAAAGAATCTCATATTAAGAAATGGATTCAGGATAAAGGGACAGTGAAGAACTGAGGTAGTAAAAGTCTGTCAGACCTAAGTATGATTTAAGATGGCACCTAGTAAACCCCCTTCATAAGTCTCTGAATTAAAGGGGCTGCACCAGAGAAGCAGTGTCCACATCTGAACATGAGCCTAATTACTACTGTGGTTGTCAAGCTTGAAGCCATAATGGGATGGGACTTGAGGAGGCTTGAATGATGTTCAATGTATTTTCCATGTGGGGGAATGAAAAATCAATGTGGACAGAAAGTCGTCTAGAGTAGGTTGTTGTAGTAATGGTCCCAAAAGAAATATACCTCTTAGTATCTTTGTACACCCTTTCTTACAATGAGTCTTGCTTTGGGCATGTGACTCACTTTGGCCAATGAATTATCAGCAAACATGAAACAAGCAGAAGTTTGAAAAGCACCAGCATACAGAGTTGTCAGTTTGGAATGCTTCTGTTACCAGGTGAAGAAGCTTGAGAAGAAAGAACGTGTGGCAGGACACCATCCTAGGTGTCCCAGCTGAGGTACCAATTAGAAGAGCAAGACTTTTTCAGATCATGTAGTCCCGTGGCATTACCTAATATGTCCTGACTCCTACACACTGCCATCGCTCAGCAAGCGAAGATTCCACTATTGGCCGGGCCAAATCTGCTACTCTTACTCCCCAACTCTTCTATAAAAAATATGTCCTACACAGGTCCTCTAATTAGCAAATTGAATTGTTTATATCACTGCATATTAGAATGGCTAAGAGAAAGTCTGTATTTGCTTTAGACAAATTTTGGGGAGACCATGAATAGTTAGGAGACTATAACCAAGATCACTCTGGTGTTGAATTTGAAATTCCTTGGGACAAGAAGTTGTTATCATAGATTAATTGAATAATTACCTCATATTGAAAGTGGAGAACCTGTTAAGTGTGTTATACACCCAATAGAAAAATAGCTTTCCATTTGGCAGTCCTAATCTTATCTACCACCAAAGTGTAATAATTGAGGGTGGTAATAAAATGAACCTACATATAAACCTCCATCTATAGGTTTTAATGCCCCAAATGAACTGGCTATTTATTTTTATTCCTACAAAATTGTAAGCTATGCGAGAACAGATCTGTGTATTTCTCAAAAGATAGGACAGTGCCTGCCAGAGAGTAAGAACTCAATAAAAACTGTATTCAGTGGGTGAAATTCCCTCCTAAAGTATGTTTTTCTTGGACCAATCACGGCTTTTATAGCAAGTTGGAGGGCTGACAAACACATAATGTATTTTCGAGACTTAATACTGAGAATTATGCAATTAGTTTACCATTGGACTAATTTATGAAACTTCCTCACATCCCTAATTAGTATTTCTAGTTGACAAATAAGGAAATAAAAGCTCTAAATATAACTTTCTCAAAAATCAACAAATTAACCCTCGACAGATTAAATGTTTTCTAAATCCCAGATAAAAACCTTTTTCTAAGGTAGTGTTTCCCAAGCACCTGTCTCTTGGTACCATTTTTACTACTGTGGGACTATAACTCCAACATCTGGACTATTATTCATTAAGTATGTATTTCATTACCTTACTTGCTTAACTTAAACTTCTTTTAAGTGAGACTTTATATACTGCAACACTTGGAATATTAATATAATTTTCTGCCCATGAAAGACTATAAATTTAATTTAATTAAAGCAAATTATTAAAGTCTTGATAAATATTATTGACTCACAAATGCTCTAAGGTGATGGTCCATTCTCTTTTACTATAACAAGGTAACAAGTCAAAGACTCATTAACACTAAACTGGAACTTTATCCTCGACATAAATAGATGAAATAGAATCAAAAGTGGAAATTTCTTTGTAATTGTGTGCCCCACTAATATTTAAGTGACATTTAAAATTAAATGTATTTCTCTAGTGATCACCAACTGCTTAGTACACATTCAGCAATTTGGAAACATTGCTCCAGGCCATATTGCTTCCAAAATCCAGTGAAATGTTACATTCTTCCTTCTATTTTTCTTTTCGTATTATGCTGGAGCCCTAAATATACATATACAGATATTTATACGTAAGCCTCAATCTCTTCACGTTATTTTAGAAAAGACACTGCTGCCAGTGGACTACCTTTATTTACATGACATTAAACAAAGTCTATCTTAATGTTAGAGTTAGTGCATAAATGATTTTATTATAATTGATTAATGAAATATTTTTCTCAAGTTAAAATTCAGGTGGGTTCTTCAACTGTAGTTTTATCTTCCTCAGTGTAACATTTTCCTAAGACTTCTCCTACTCTTAAAATATGTCCCTTACTCAAATTACTACTTTTATTTTATTCTTAACTTTCAAGGCAAACATCCTCAAAGCCCCGTTCACTGACTCCCTTCCATGACCCTCCCACAGACTCTTCCCTAAGCTCCTTGAAGACTCCCCCCATGATACTAAACCAGCTCTCTCTAAGGTCACCAACAGTATCTTAGTAGTCATAGATAACAGACCTTTTCCTTTCTACAGAACGTTTTAACTACTTGTTCCTACTTAATCGGTCACCTGTCTTTAGTTCCATGAGGCTGGGATCACTTGATTCAAACTGTTTCTGACCGTGTCTCTCCTCTTAGAAATTCAAATACCTCCTCTCTATAAATGAGTCCCAGTTACCAAGCTCTGGATTCTGACTCCAGTTGTCTGCTGTCCATAGAAGACAGATGCCCTGGACTGGGAGTAGAATTGGACATGTAACTCTAACTCTCCACTAAACAGATTCAAAGTGAAACTCACAAACTTTTAGTGCCTCAGCTGCTTCTCCACCTCCTTTGTTTCCTATTGCTCTTATTGTCACTTCCATCCATCCATTTGTTTCAAGCCTAAAATTTTGGTATCATCAAATTGACAATACATTTAAGTAATTGCCAAGTCATATGTTCTACCTGAAAACTGTCAGTTCTTGTCCTCATTTCTCACTACTGATAATGCAGGCCATATTACATCTTACTTGTCCAATTTTATCAAACTCTTTACTATTCTCTCCACCTCTAGTCTCTAACTATTCCAGTTCATCTTGAGCAAGATTGCCAGCCTTCATGTAGGATGACACACTTGGTCATGCTATTACCCTGCCCCAAATCAGTCAATATCTTCCAAATATCCCCCAAATAAACTTGAAATGTCTTAGAAGGGAATTAGACTTACATGACTCAATTATTTCCTTTACTCTGTATGTATTTCCATCTTTGATGGGGTAAATAATTAATAGGTTAATTAAAATTATACACAAATTTTCAACATTTTGATCTAAGATAAAATGTATAAATATACACTCAGATGCCAATCATTACATGAAAAGTTTATGCCACTTATTTTTAGCATGGATATACAAACCACATAAATCACACCTTTTTCCAGTTTTAGTTTTCTTAGAATGGATCAAGTTCTTAGAGATTCTTGTGAAGCAATTTGAATGAACAATGCTTTTTATACTTTAAAGTGTCCCCCAAACTTTTATAGTTGACTCTTCTCCAATTACAAATTCTGCTGTAACTTGAAGTGCCTCATCTATATTGTGTCTTTTTAATGCCTTTACTTATTAGCATTCACAGAAAAAGAATACCTTCTTTATGTTTGCACTTACATTTCTTTTGTTGGAATACTTTTTAATTACTATATACTTATAACAGGAACTATTGGTATGAGTAGTTTTAGGAACCAAAGCAAGTGACTCCTGTTAAGCACACAGTCAATTTGTAGAAGCAGAAATGCATGAATGTGTTACAGAGCAGCTTAGCAGCCCAAGAGTTCAATATGCCATGAGCATCAGAAATAATACCTTACAGAAATCAGAGATTCTGCACTGGTTATTTAGCATCCTGAAGTTGGTTAAAGGAGTTATGCTGTACTTGTTATTTTCCATTAAAACTACTAGTTTTGGCCTTTGCTTCCCACAGTCCTCTCTCTACCCAGCACACTCAAATTTACAGTATTTGAAGTATATTAATCTTAAGGTCTAACTCAATTTTACTTTTTTCCTGTGCAGTTCCCTTATGCCCCTATCTGAAATATTTTCTCTATTTAAACAATAATATGTGAATTTTTTAGGATAATTTTTTCCTTTGAATCATAGTTATTGTCCTGCATCTTTTGCTATAAGTACTTAGAATGCAAGTGTTGTAACTGAATTACCTTGTATTGTCCACAGAGTTTAGTATGAAGAAGGCAAAGTGAGTACATCATCATCATATCTCCAGGCTAGTTCTGTGGCTATGGAGGCTTGGAGAAAGAAGGAACAATGGTAAGGCTTATCAAGAATATTACCAGCAAACAGAGATCATTTGAACATAGGTATTCATTGACCAGATAACTTATAGTTGAATGTATTTGAAATAGGTTATTTCTAAGTTTAAAAAAACATCTGTTTTAAAAAAAGTTCCTGAAACAGGATGAAAATTTATAGAAACTATGGTGTATTCTAATGAAAGAATACTATGCAGTCATTTAACATGATGCTTGTAGAATATTTTGTATAGTAGGGGAAAAACTTCCTATAAAGACAAGAGAAAAAAAGCAAGACAGCAAATTAAAACTATAGTTTAAGCACAAAGATTAAACCTTAGTAGAAAAATAGTGGAAATTAAAAGATAAACGTAGAGAGTGACTGTGGGTGTTTTGTTTCCTTCATTGTTTATTTTTATTCAAATTTTCTGCCAAAAGCATGTTTTAATTTTATGATCACAATGAAGTAAAATATATCTTGTTATTATTTAAGAACATTGCTCAATTTTCCTAAGTTCAATTACTGTATTATTCAGTAATTACTGAATTAATATCTATTAGCAGATACCAGAAAGGACAATGTGGGTAGAAGTACAGTACAAATCACAGCACTATTGTTAGTTTCTGGAATACAAATGAGAATGTCAGTGATTTACTTTTTCAAAGTAAAATGCGCCTCACTTTCAACTTCTAATCCAAAGATTAGATCAACAAGAGAAAAGCTAAATATGTGATTAAGATCACAATTTTTAATGCACCTCCCCAGAAGAAAACAATACTATCTTTTCCCCTTAGGTAGGTGAAAGCCTAAAATAATTTTAGATATCTGCTATTTAATCTCACAGTCTCTGGGAGATAAGAAAGAGGACTAAACACACATAAGAAAAAAGACCATGGCTTTTCATTTCTTAGATGTGACCTGGTACAAAGAATGTGAAAGTTTCCAGAGATTAAGGCCATCTCAATGACACTTGATTAATATGTTTTCCCCTCTGGACTCCCTTATCCATTGCAACACAACCCTACTGAGGTTCACAACTACCCACAGGAGGTGGTGGGGTGGGGATGGGGGTTTGGAACTGGTTTCAAAAAACTTAAGAACAGTTAGTCAGAAGGAAGCAGCATACTAAGGACCAATACCAATAACACCTTTAATGTAGTTAAAAGTCCCTTGATTTCCTTAAGATACATTTAGAGTCCTCTTAAAAGCATCTCTTAGTAGTTATTCTAGGATCTCCCTCTTGGACTGTCAATAATGATCAAAAGTAATTTGTCTTAAAAGAATTTATTAGTTTTCTAAGGCTGCTGTAACAAAGTACCACAAACTGATTGATTTAAAACAATATAAATGTATTGTTTCAAAGTCTGGAGGCTAAAAGTTCAAAGTCAAGCTTCCACAGGACTATGTTTGATGCCTGTAGGGGAGGATCCTTCCTTGCCTCTTCTTACAAGGTCACTAGTCATTGGATTAAGCAGCCTCCCTACTCCAGGATGACCTCAGCTACTAATCACCCCATGCCAAGTTAAGTCACATTCTGAGGGAATGAGGATGAGGACTTCATATTTTTTCAGGACTAAATTCAATCCATAAGAGTTGAGTGAAAAGAAAGATGCTCCACCCAAACCATAACAACAAAATCAGTTAATACTATGAACACCACTTCTAGTAATGTATGTCTTGTTATTTGAAAGGTGGTGAGATGGGGATAAGACTATCTCATTATAAATCAATAAATCAATGACTCATTGGGAGAATCACAGAAAACAGTTCTGCCGACACACACACACACACACACACACACACACATGCACTCAACTCCAGTAATCAGTACTCTACTGCATTCCACCCAATGGCTCATTCACAAGGACAGATGACCAGAAGGATAGCAGCTCCTTCATCTCTCTGTGAAAAAAAAAGGATTTTCACCCATTTGTTCACTTATTCAACAAATATTTAAAAAGTGCCTAGTTATATGCCAGGTAGTATTCTAAGAAGTGGATCTACAGTGAAGAATAACACAGACTCTTCTCTTTCTACGGAGTTACATTCTAATGGGGGGAACCAACTAGAGTAAACAGATAAACAACCTAGTTTGGGGTTTCTTGGCCTCTGTGACAATTACTGGAAATGAACTTCTAGGTGAAAGGTTATGGAGTACTCTAGAGTAATCCAGGCAAACGAAACAATATGTACAAAGGACCAGAGGTGAAATTCATGGTACATTTCAGGACTGAAACTCAATCTACATTGTATAGATGAATAAAAGGGGTGTGGAACACCAGCCAGAAGTGTAGGGAGCATACAAATTCTAACAGGTAGGGGAAGTAACATGCCATGAATCTGGACAGTACCCTAAGGCAGAAGAGCACATTTGAAATATGTTCAGTAGGGCATGTTCAGCTCTGTTTTTAATGACTTTCTGGTAAGTTATTCAAATTTGAAATCAGAATGAAAAGACATTGATCTGAATAACTACTGAAGTTCCCTGTGTTCAGAGTTTTTTTCTATCCTAGCTTCTGGTTTCAGATTCAATTCTTCCCACATCAGCCCATTTCTTTTTTGGCCAGATCACCTTTCTGGTTCCTGATTTTGAATACTTCCCTCTTTCCTACTTCCCAACTCAACTCAGTTCCTGGATCTAAGACTTCACATTTACCATTCCTTAGCAGGAATTAATGCAGCTTCAACACTAGCCCCTTCTGCCACAAGCCAATGCTCTAAATTTGAGTGTGACATTGGCTGGATTAATTTTGCATCACAATCTGAATTAAATATATATTTTTAATTGGCAGTCTGAAAGTACTCTTTAAAGAGACCATCCCAAAGTGAACGCCTTCTTTAAAAACTTATATACCCCAAGATGGATGAGGAGAATGACAGTATCTTTATTTAAGATTAATATCACACTAATACTACGTATTTTGGGGAAATGGAAATCTTTTATATTACATGGCCATCATTTTTAACAACAGGCATGGTGGCACCAAAGCTATTTGTTCCTGATCATTCAAAATGCTTATAAAACATTATCTGTTCACCTTCACAGATAATGTTGAGGACAGGATGAGTTCACTTGGGTGCGGGAAGAGCTTAAAAGAGCATATGCCCCATCATCAAGGACATGTGGGTACCATATCAATGCTAGTGGGTGGGCATTTTGAGATTTACATTAACCACAAGCAAAATATATAAGCAGAGCTCTTCGGATGAAAACTGACTCATGAAAACATGTGGAGGCAACAAGATAAATAAAATGAACTGGGTACCTACCTACCAATGGTTTCATTTGTTATTTTTTCAGCCTTCAAACATTTCTTCAAAAGTTTGAAATATATTCTGGGAAAATATTTGTTTAATGTATCAAGGAGGAACTTTTAAAAAAGTCCGTCCATCAATTTGGAGCAGAAATTATGGCAAAACTGTTAGTAGAAATAGAAGGAGCAACTTCTGGTTTTTGGACCTAGGTAGGAAGTGAGAAGGGCTAGTGAAGGTACCAGCTGCCTCCTTTTCTCTCAGTGGCCTTGGGCTCGTCACTTGGAAGGTGGTTGTATGAAGTGAAACAGCTAATCAAATAAAGTTATGATTAAACTGGAGCTCTAGGAAGGGTTTGCACCATTCCTTCCTCCCTCCCTCTTTCCTTCCTTTCTTTCTTTCCTTCCCTCTTTCACTTATTCATTCATTTAATGACTTGCTTCATATTTGGGGGGTTGAACCTCACTAATAGTTTGTAATGTTAGAGAGAAATGGCGTAATTCCCATGAACCCAAGGGAACTACTGTAACTTTGTATTTAGAGCAATCAGATCCATATGCTGAGCTTATCCATTAGTTTATCCTGCTCTCTCTAGCCCCTTAGAGCAGTTATTTTGAACAAAGGCATGCCTTCAAATGGCCAGGCAAGTTTCAATGTCTGGAGGTGGTTGTATCCAGGGGGTACAATCGGCTCTAGCACTGATGATGATAGATCGCCACTGGGACAAACCAACCTGTCAGTGGTGGACAGCTCAGAGACTCAGGTGAAAATCACTGCCATCCCCAGGCCTCCTGTCTAAGGTGATGGGTGAAGAGGGCTGGTTCAGGGGCTCCATTAGCTCTCCTTGGGAAAGCCACTTTGATATCATGGTGAGTTTATATCATAAATAAATAGGAAGCTGTGCATCATCTGATCTGAATAATTAAAGAGAGTTTAGTTAAACAGGACATGAAAATGATATCTAAGATTCATGATATCTCTGTAAGCGAAATATGTATAAGGCAATGTCTAGAAGTCATTTTTAAAAGACCTCTGTGAAACCTAAACTGTAAATATCCAACTGTACCAGATGTCAGTTCTCATGATTGCATCAGTCTTCCCCCTAAATAGATATTCTGAAAACCCACTAGGGACACAGACATTTCAATAAGTCCCAATGGGCTTCAAAAACAAGCATTCTTTATCTATGTAAGAATTACAACATGAAAAGACAATTTTCATTATAAAAATACTGTTCCCCAAGGGAGGACTTAAGCTTTCTTTGTAATTAAACTTCCTTTTAAAACAAAGCAAAGAACATTTTTAGAGAGAGCTTTTAAATCTTGAGAACATTTTTCTTCCCCCTAAAAGCCATGTTAGATGTAAACCAGCCCTTCTATTTGTGATTATGTTCAGAAGCTATTTGAGATTGGTTTACTGTTTATTTTGTTTTAAGAAAGGAAGTGGAACAGCTTCATTTATCTTCCTAAAAAAGAAGACATGGTTAAAAGCCATATAGAGAGAGAGTTACTGTCTTTTGTGGTTGAGCACTGAAAATCTTTTTCTAAAAATAAGCAGAAAATAAACATAAACAAGATTTTATGGCTGGAATCAACTTCACCTTTTAAATTAAAATTAACATTCAGTTACAACAATGGTCATAGATGTAGAACTAATTTATAGCAAGGTACTTATATACAATATGAATTTCATCAGTTAAGTGGTGCCTTTCTTTATATAATATACCTGCCCATATCCATAATCAAAAAATCCATAATTAATTTCTGCTCCAAATTGATGGATGGACTTTTTTAAAAGTTCTGTAATTTTATTATGGATATGGTAATTGTTTCCTGGGACATAAGAGTCTAGAAACTTCTGATCAAGGTGGGAGAGGTCTATACAGTACAATTGACTATGAGAAAAATGGAAAGATGGAGCCCCATGTATGGTAAAAATATTGAGAAGACTGGGAAAAAAATAGTCAAGTAAGAAAGTATGAATTTAGAAGAAAACAGAAATAGACTTGGAAAACTGGGTTTTGATCAATAGGTTATCAAAAGTCCGTTACAGCTTCTAGAATCTAGGAATCTAGCCAGCAGAATCTGCAAGTTAATCCAGGAAATGTTCTGAGTCAGAGTGAAGCCTTAGGTTAGTACTTTTAAAAAAGCTTTTAAGCAGCTGGATCCCCTTCTTTAAATGAAATTTCAGTTGGAAGATCTGTATGTCAAACAAGTACAGCAAAGCTGCTCACTTGCAGTGGGCAGGGATGCTGCTGGCAACCTCCTTTTGGCGGTATGGAGCCCATGTGTGGAGGGATGCTTGGGGCACTGGGACTGAGAGAAGCGCAGTGGACTTGTTCCAGGAATGGCTTTCTGATTTGTGCCATTCCAAACTCCAGGTTTATAAAATGGTCCGTTGGCCATCCCCCTATCTCCATTTCCTGTAACATTACGACAGAGTGAAACCAGCCCCTGTTCAGATACAAAGATCTGGATTTGAATGTGTGTACTGTGATATTAAGCATGTTGTTTAACCGTTCTGATCTTCAGCTCTTCAGCTTCTTCATCTATTGAACAGCAAAATATTTCTCTCACTTCATGGGGAGTAATTAAGATGAGGTATGTAAAAGACAATTACGTTAAGTTTTACCCAAGCCCTGTGATCTTAGGGAACAATGATAGTTAAGAAATCCCACCTCCTAACATTTTTTGTGTTCTAGGGAATACCTTACTATAAAGAACCACCCTTCCTCCAGATGAACCAGGTAAGATTCAACAATGCCCTTGTGTTTACCTACAACAAGGCCAGAAACAGACTCTCCAAATTCCTATTTTTTGCTTCATAACTGTTTAGTTAAATGGTTTTGTCTCAGCAGATCAATTGGAACAAAATGTTTGTTAACCAAACTTTGCTTAAGATTTTCTCCTTCCCTAAGCTCCCAAACCTTTGGCCACATTTAGGATAAGCCAGCAACCTTTCTTTAACAACCACTCCCAAGAATAGGCCCACTTCAGGATAAAATATGCCTTGATTTACTGTTTGATCAGACCACCTCCACCTATGTATTTCACTCATCACTTTGCCCCATACCCAGTTCTTTATAGCCTGTTTACTCTTCCTAGAAAAGAAAAACCTGTTTCTGCTTAACTTTGTTATGCCTGCACACCTGTGGTCTGTGCTTTCCTCCTGTTACAAGGGCCCTTCTCTTCCTGGTCCAATAGTCACCCCCGCCCCATCACCACCACCACCACTGACCTTTCAAATGAAGTCTCTTTTCACCTAAGTCAGGATTTGCTTTTTATTTGACACAGATGAAATTACTAAGGAATCAAACAGGGAAATGGCCAGGTAATGTGGTCTTCCATTAGCTGTTGGGCAATAGAAAAATCCAGGGGAAAAAACTCTATTTTTACCACTTGGACAGTGAGTGTCAGAAGAGCGTTAAGTTCCAGGAATAATATCTATGATCTCCAGATTTCTAAAAGTAGGCCTAATGGTGTCACAATTGACATGAATCATTGGTTATCAACAACCATTAAAAGTGATTTCAAAGCAAAAAGTGCTGTGCAATGCATAAGGCATTATATAAATGTTGAATGAAACTGCACAGGTCAGAAAGTGTTCTCCTAGCATAAGGTATTTTCAACTGTGCCTCTTTAGTCTGCTATGACCCCAGACTCCCAGCTACTGTCACACACAGTCTCCAATACAGCCAAGAGGGGAAGTTGATGGCAATTTCTCCATCCTGCTCTAAGCAAAGCCATTCTGTTTTAACGATTTGATATATAGAGCTTCTGAGTAAAATTTCACTTAAAGAATCCAAATGTTTTAAAAAAAATTTGGAAAGTATTAAACCTATGCTATGCTTTCATTGTTTATATCAGTTGGCTAAATAACATAAATTTTAATTCATCTCTACATGGTCAGATATGCTATTAAAAAAGAGTTAATTCACCAGCTATGATTTAGGTCTAATATCAGGTCAAATACTCTTCTGAAGGATTAGTCTGATGTATTAATATCAATACAAATCATCCCTTAAAATGATACAGTTCAAGGAAAGATTTACTAAAGATAAAAGCATTTAATAACAAATAGGAGACCCTACCTTATTCTTTGATATACCTGTAGAATTAACATGCATAAAAGCCCCAAATTAGCTTATTCTTACTTCTTGCCATCATGTATTTTACACAGATCAACAGGCATTTGCCTGCTGTCAGTTAATAGTTTTTCAGCTCCTGCTATGGCATACTAGATTCTTCCAATTCCTTATCAATTCCCTGTCTCTCAGAGAAGTTAGGGTACAGGAGTGATGGAGCAGACATGACTCTGCCTTCAGGGAGCTTACAGTCTAAAGAAGAGCTCAAACAGTGTAGTAGAATCACTTGAGGATGTGTAAAGACCTAAGTTGCTAGGGACCCAGTCTTAGTTTTTAATTCAGGAAGTCTCGGGGGTGGGGGCTCAAGAATTTGCATTTTCAATGAGTTCTCAGATGATGTTGGTTCTGCTGATATGGGAGCTCTTCTTTAGGAATCAATACTCTAGGGGTCACTAGGGAGGTGGTGGTCTTGTGAACTTGATGATGGCATGTTTGGTCGAATGAGACAGAGATTTCCCACTTTTGGAATGAGATTTCAATATGCTATATCTCTGTGCATACTAATAAAGAATGATTGCAGAGTGATTGAATGGGCATTGCTGATAAACTCTAGATTACCTTCAATAACTACAAAAAATAGCTCACAAATGAAAATCAATCAAAGTGCTCTATGTTTTGATATAAAAGAGAGACATTAAAATTCAGCTTGGAGAATTGGAGTTTTTTGTGTTAAAATCATGTGCTTGTCAAAGTGCTAAGCTACTATGGTAATGCCTTATACAAATACAGTTTAACAAAAACAATCATTTCCTCACTGATAGGGCAGAAAAGCAGTGTTTGTATCACTCATTTCAAAACCCAAGAAATATGTTCTGATTATCGGTAAAAGAATAAGTAGACATTTTTCATAAGGACAATTTATGTCTAGGTTACAGAAAATTTAAGAAACATTCCTCTCTTATTCCTACCTTAGCCTTTTTACTTTGGCGGCAGGGGAGAGGAAGTAGAGAGAGACATCTCATAAGGGAGCAAGGTTGTTCTTTCATTGAAAATACCACCCTAATATCTCTGAAGCCAATGAGGAATATAACAGGTTTCAGTGACTGATTCTGAACTTTAACGAATGTGATCAAATTGATGCAAAACTCAAAAATAATAGAGTGCATGTACTCTTTCAGCAACATGAAGGCATCCTACGAATGATAAATTTTCTAGAACTAGTAAGAACTTCAGTTAAAGGAACAGGAATGGCACCAACTTTGCATTAATAGAAATGTCTGTGTGAGTTTCAATTCTTCTGGGAATAAGGTATGGTCCAATAAATACATAAAATAAGAATAAAAAAAGAAGAGTTGTTACTATCTACTTGTATACAGCTTTTTCAATGTTTTATTGACTCCAAATACAAATGACATATATTAAAAACACTAACAGAGGTACCTCCAGCGATGTTTCCACTGCTAAAGATGAGAAAGAGGTCCATCAGGAAGTTGGGGGATTTCTTCTTTAAAATATCTCATGCAAAAGGGAATCCCTCACATAAAGAACTTTGAAGGGTGATTCTCAATCCCAGCTACACACTACGATTATTCAAGAGACATTCAAGCCAGTCCATTGTTATCTGGATGCCACCCCACACTAATGAAGTCATACTCTGAGTATGGGACCATCTGAATTCTTCTTTAAAAGCTTCCCAGTCCATTCTAATGTGTCGCCAAAGTTAAACACTAATTGAAAAGCAAGACTGTATACCTGATATGTGATACATCCTTTTCAGTTTATGATGTCATATCCTGGTAAAAGTTAGTTCCATATATTATTTTTAGCATCGTCCAAGAAATTGGTAAATTGTTTGAAACATTATTTTGAGTTCAATACCATACTCTCTAGAGTTTGCATGAATTAGAAAAATAAATGATGCCATTTGCTCAGTGTCACTTGCAGTAATCACTTATTTCCAAACTGAGGATGTCCAGGAACACTTCAATTTTGTCACCTGACCTATATCCCACTGGAGCATAAGGGAGACAGAAATTATGTTGAACACAAGTGACTGAGCCATAAACCAGAGCTGCTCAAGACATAGTGTAATGTTCAAACTGCTCTGCTGTAGCTTTCAGCTGGGAATAAAATGGCTGTAAGCAAAGGTACACAGTGATTGCTTTCCAAGGTAGCCCCAATGCAGCAAATGGCCACTAAAATGTGATTTCACAAAGGACAAAACAGTCCAGACACCAGTTCAGTGTCCAAGGAAATAATGTGTGATGGTAACAAAGAGCTGACTCCAAATTTTCCCCTCTAAACAGAACTCTCCTAAAATTAGTAAAAAAATCATTCGGGCACATTTGTTTAAATGTATACAGACATGCATAGAGTCAAATATGTATTCCCCCACTCACAAAATAACCAATATTATGAATATGTTGCATCTCTTTCAAGCCTTTTCAATGTATTTATGCATCAAAATATTATACAATATATTAATTCTGTACATATGGGATCATATAAAATACAAATTATGCATAACCTGATTTTTAATTCAACCTGTACATGGCCATCATTTCATGTCTATACCCATAGCCCTACCTCTCCGTTTTGAAAGCTATACTTCATTGTATGGATAGATTATTCTTTAATCTATCTTGAATCTCACTGCTTCATGTTTAGAGTTTCTAATACTTTGCACTTAAATTGTGTGAGCTTGTCTTATTTACTTTGGATAAAATCTTGGCTGCAAAATAACTATGATAAAAATTCATATATTATGTCTTGCTAGCATGGCACTAGTATTTTACAGGCTGTTGAAGGCTAAGACTAAAGGTAGTTGGTTAGGTTCAAATTCTGTCTCTGATGCTTACTAAGGAAGCAACTTTCTTAGCAAGTTGGAATCTCCATTTTCTCTTTATAAAATAGAGGTAATCATATTGCCCACATAATGGTTATGAGGCTTGAAGGAAAAAAAAGTAATGCATTGAGCAGTATACAGTTATTACAAGAACTCTATGCATGTTATCATTTAAAGTTTTATTTACCTTTTGCTAGATGGTTCTCAAGAAGAATTGAACAAATTTAGACTCCTGCCAATTTCTGGCATTGATATACTTTTAAACCTTTGACTCATGTAAAGGGTAAACTCATACCACATATTGGTTTTTTTCATTTGAATTTCTTTAATAGTGAAGCTGTGATAGATTTCAATCTAAAATGGACCTGGAGGGATGTGAAGTGGAGAATCTTACACATGCACCTCAGAAGAATAGAGCCTAAGAACCAGGAGACTAATTTCTATTAAACACCCAATTTATGGAAGACTAAGACTTATCTCCTGACAATGGACATCTAAACATCTACTAGGAATCCCTCCCTATCCTCAAGCCAATGAAGATACTGCTTGGACTCTGGCTGGACTTCCTCCTCTTTGTACTCCTTGCCCCTAAGTACAGCCCACCCCAAACTCACCTGTAACTTGCTATGGCATGCATTTCCTGAATTGCAATACCTCTGCTGTTCCCAAATAAACTCAATTTCTGGTAATTTAAGCTTGTCTCCATTTACCTCTTTATTTAGACTGATAAATCTTATCAGTTCTTCTTATCTATTAGGTTTTTCTGTTTTAAACCATTCATAATTAGTAATGAAGATTTTCACCATTTTGCCTCTATCATGAAGTTACTACACTCTATTTCAAGGATAGGCAAACTATAGTCTATGGTCCAAAGCTTTCCTGTTGCGTGTTTGTGTAAATAATGTTTTATTGAAAAATAGTCATGTCCATTCATTTACATATTGTCTAAAATTTCTTCCATTTTACAGTGGCAGAGTCAAGCAGTCCCTAAAGAGACTGTATGGCCAAGACAACCTAAAGTACTCACTATTAAACCCTTCACGGAATAAAATAAATATTGACCTAGCTCTATAATAATTATTCCTGTCCATGAGAGCCTCTCCTTCTGCACTGTACATTTGACTATAAACACAGAGACAGCACTTACATCACTGCATGCCCTAAACCAGCACATCCTTCACACAGAGTTGGTGTTTACAGAACAATTTAATATATCATATCTATTTCACTAAGGACCGTAAAATTCAGGAAATTAAGTGATTGAAGAACATCTGAAGGTTTAATCCTGAAAGAATCCTTCTTCTCTTTCATTTATTTTTTTTACTGGCAAATTCCACTCATCCTTCAAGGCCAAGGTCAAATACCATATAATTTCAGAGTATTCTCTAAATCTATATTCTTCTCAAACACACAACTTCCTCCTCTATATACCATAAGACTTTGGAAAACTCAACATTACAGAATTACAACTTCATACTATAATTAAGAGTTTATGTTTTCCTTAATAGGATATGACCTTAGATCAGAAACTACATTGTATTCCTTTTTATACCCCTGGCATCCAGCAAATAGTGGCCTCACATTAAATATTCGTTAAATGAGTGAATGAAGAATATACTCAGTGTTAGTGTTATCCAGGGTCATTTAACTTTTCTTTGTATTAACTTAACCACCAAATATAGTATTTCCTCATCAACTCTCAAGGTTAAGAGCTCCATCAGACCACCCTGCAGTCAGGTGCTTAATTGACCAGCCTGCTTGCAGATGACAGGACTCATTCCCTTCTCATACAGGCAATGTTTCGCTCTAAACACCAGTGAACATTTCCTTGACTGGACGTAGAATTCCTTTTTATGAAGGTGTCTGCTGCTAAACAATAAAGCAATGAACCCAATAATTCTGCCAGGATTCAATTCTTTGCCTTGTTTAGGGGAGTGAAGAACGGATATACTTATAGTTAAGAAACTTGATCTTTGTATTTCCTCAGTTCATTCATTTAACATATATTTAATCAGAACTTGATCTGGAACAAGCAATGTGCTAAATTCTGAAATGTATTTCCTACCCATCAAAAATGTGTCCTTCCAGAGTAGAGGAGCCAGTCTTTTGAACAGACATTTTTTTTCCAGATGATACATAAAGAGTGCTCTCTCTCCAGGGAAAAATCAAGCAAACAAAAAAGATAGCCAGGCATTATATGTCAGTCTACTACATGACCAGCCCAAGGCCATATAGCAAATTGATCTCTCTGGGGATAATCTTCTCATATGTGGAATGAAACTCTCTAAGACTAGTCAACTGACTCTAAAAATTCAGTGAGTTTATGGTGGAAAATGTATTCATCAAACTGAAGATGTGTGGTTCCATCCAAAACCTTACTTTATTCTGTTTTATAGATCATGAGTGATTGCAGATTTTAAAATGACCACCTGGTAACTGTCCTGCTGGGAATAAATTTGTATGTATAGAAGTTATTGTGTATCTTTATGGTTTCATCT
This sequence comes from Manis javanica, assembly GCF_040802235.1. Lineage (NCBI taxonomy): Eukaryota > Metazoa > Chordata > Mammalia > Pholidota > Manidae > Manis > Manis javanica. The sequence goes on from NC_133166.1 coordinate 60,625,602, forward strand.
TCTGATTATGGCTTTTTTTAAAACTAAGATGTATCTTCTTTTTTGGCAATTCCCTACATGATGTCCTGATTTGTTGATGGTAATGATGAATTCCAGAGCATGCAGATTCCTCACAGGGGGCTCTTACTAAGAAAAATATCTTAAGTAGGGTCATGAATGCATGCAGCTACATTAAAGAGAAAAGGACATTTAGTTGTATGTTCATCAGAGCCAGTGTTTGGCTGGCTGGTGAAATTGATGGAATAATATCATGCTTGGTATATAAGCCTCCTCTGCATTTGACCGCTCCTCTTCTGTGTTTGGAAGAGAACTAGAGAAGTGAATCCTTGAGATGCCAGAGACATGATGTTAGAGTAGATATTTCAGTGCTTAAACCTGAAAACATATTGGCTTTGGACTGTTACAACTTTTAGACATAGCAAACACTTGGATAACCAAAGAGCATTAGCTAGACGCTTGACCAAAGAAGACATACTATAACCTTACAGTAGCCTCTCAGATAGCAAATAAACTGATGAAAGATGAAAAAGATCATTTTTTATTGAATAAATGCAATTTAAATCAAATATTTAACTCAATTTTTATATGGGGAGGATGAGGTATGTAGTTAGTCATTTAAAGCCAGTAATGTCTGTGACACTTTGTACTGGAGAACTGTATGCAAAAGTTGAGAGAGAAATGACCCTGATGGTCTTTCTTTTTCTTGTGAACTCTACACCATCAGTGAACTTTCCAAGAAGCAACAAGAGTACTCAGAACCAGACAAGTTCTCTGGCTTACAACAGGCATAGCGTACCATGTCACGGCTCCTGACGCTGGTGTTTGAATTCTCACCCTATCACTTACTATTAGGTGACCTTAGCTGAGTCTTTTTCATCTATAATAATAATAATAATAATAATAATAATAATAATAATAATAATAATGACTTTACCTCAACATGATATGTTATAAAATTAAATGAGGCATTCTATATAAAATGTATTAGTCCAGGGGCTAGCACAAATGATAATCATGCTATTATTATTAATATCCATGTAGTTATAGCATCACCTAAGGCACTAGGTCTCCATCCCTCTCTGACATGGCTAACTAAGGTCCTGGGCCTTTACTCAAACAGTACCTGGGCAAATATCTGAAGTACTGAGGAAAACTTATGTTAATTAATGCTCTTTCAATGTAGCCCTGGGAAGAGTAAAGTTGGTTCAATTCAACACACCAGTTGGATAAAGGGGCCCAGCTGCCTCCCTGGGGACATGGAAGATAGGGAGGGAAGAGAGAAAAGTGGAGTTTTGTTAGGCTGGCCTCATGATCATGGAAATTCCTTGGAGGAAGCTAGGGCACTATAACTATGGGTGTTGGTAAATGAAGGGGTAGCAAAAGTGAAGGAAAAAATTAGGAAAGAAAAGTTAAGAGTAGCTGGGAAAGTACCCTGACCACATATTCTTTTTTATTAAGCTGAAATGTGGTCAACTGAATATTTTTATTAAAATCATATAATCTTCTGTGTCTCTGTGTCCTCTTTTTAACAGAGAGGTTAATTTGCTGTCTTTTCATAAAAGGCTACATTAAATCATCTTTGAAAAATACATTTGTTTATATAGGTCTTAAAAGTCAGGAGTTATAAATTTATAACAGATGACTCATCTTTAGAGCATTATTTACTCAGAAGCAATCAAGCCTTTGCATATAGCCTTCCCCCTAAGTGCTCTTCCCTACTCTTGCCACCAAAATCAGAATTGAATTTGGTCCCTCAAAAACATAATTTTCCATTGACACACTTAGGAAAAATGAATTACCATTTTCCCTTTCACTCGATTCCATTTAGTTGAAAAAACTGCTCATATCACTTAAATATTTGTCCAAAGTCTGAATGCCTGCTCACACTTTAACTCCAGTAGCAATCTACATTCTCAGAAGAGAGAAAATGATTATTAGTAAATGATATTATCCCATGTTTTGCACATGGGGCTCAATTATTTTCTCAAAAATTAGAGATTTTTTTTCCTCCAAATGTAATCTAAATCTCTCCTATTGTTACCTGAGCATGCACTCTGATTTACTTCATTCCCAGTAAAAGCATAATTTAAAGTAAAATGATTTTATTACTTTGCCCCTAGCTAATAGAGCAAAATATTATTGAAGAAGAGAATGGGAGAAAAAGAGAGAGAGAATGAGTGAAAGAGAGAATGAGACAGAAAGGAAACAAAAACAAAGCCCAGAAATATCCCCTAATTTAACCACTGAGGCACAAGCATAATTCATATTTTGGATGAGATCCTTCCAGGACCCCTTCCTTTCTGTGTGACACAGACACAGAGCAAGTACAACTTACTCCACTGTTCCACCACCAGTAAGTTTCATTTACATACCTTCAAATAAAATATTTCTTTGCAATTTGGGTCTCTGAAGTAATGTCTGCTGATTTAACAAATTTCTGCTGCCCATTAACTTCACTGTTGACCCTCCTGGTAAGAAAGAGTTGAGTTTCTCCTCAGCTTAATTCATCGCCAACAAAATTCTCAGCTAAATTCCAACAGCAGAATTCTTATTACAGTTGATGATAAAGTGAAGAAGGTGTTACAGTTTTTAGGTGGCATTTGTGGGATTGAAGGCATTAGAGAAATATCTTCTTGCCTAATAATCTGAGTCACAATGAACAGGACAGGAGAGGGAGTCCACGTGAGGAAGGAAATGGACAATCTAGTGAGCACACAGGGCTGGAGTGTGTGTGGTGTGGTACAAGTATGCATTCACAGAATCCCACAGCAAACTCATTAGGGCCTGTTATATCCTTATTAGCACTACATCCCTCATTAGGGATCTATATGCTTCCTTTACAACTGAAAAATCTGGCTGATGGAAGTTAATCAGTGAGTTAAAGTTCTCATAAACATGAAATGATGGACCTGCACATTCAAACTCAGGTCCCTCTGGCTCTACATTCCATATTTTTTAAACAACCATTACACATGGTTACGACAACATCATACTTAGGGACTTAGCAGAGATCTCCATAAGTAATTATATAAATACAAATCTAAACATTAAAAAAGACCTAATGATGCTGACAGCTGAAAGTTGCTTAATCCAAAATTTAGAAAAAGGAAAACTATGTTTATTTTTCTGATGGCTAACCTTTTAAGGCCAGTGCAAACCACTTTACATGCATTTTTCATTAAATATTCAGAGACTTTCTGAAAGGAGTTGGTACTATGTGGGAGTCGGCTTCCATTTGCCCAGATATATCCACTCTCCATTCTTTCCCATCCTTATCCGTGAACTTGTATGGGCTGTGAGCCTCTCATCCTTTGGCTTGAGGTGGGTCCAATCAATGGGGAAAGCCAGCAGAACATTAGGAGGAAGGAGGGAAAGGTCAGCATATTTGTACTTCTGACTCCCCTCCTACAGAGGTCAGTGCTGTCTGAGTCCCTGGGCAGAAGGTCTAGTTAGGCAGTGCTTTCCAAAGAGTTCTCTGTGACTTCAGATTCAGATACTCATTCACCCTACAGAGAGTAAGTTGTGAGGTCACTAAACTCTAGGGATGCCCTATATGCTGCCCACACCTGCGTTAACAGTTCCTGGTGATGCATACTAAACTGCTATCCTCTTTACAGAGAAGCAGATGATACTGAGAGAGATGAGATGCCTTCTCTGAAGTTACAGAGGTAGCAAATATTAGAACTCGGATGTAAGCCCAGGCTTATATTAAATCACAGCACACACTAGTCTGTGGTCTTGTGCTGATTCTTCTTCCAGCCTATATAATCTAAATTTCAACTCCTGATGTCTCTCAAGTCCTTGGTAGCCTGATGGCCCACAAAACAATGAGAGAATTTCAACTCCTGGGTCAGTGGGAGGCATTGGCAAAATCTTCAGCCACCACAGGAGAAAGTATAATTTTATGAACCCAGATCTAGTTAGCATAGAAAAAAATGATATAAAATTCATCCAAAAATGTATACATAGTAATTCACTTCTAAAATGCATCCATTGGTTTCACTTAATATTTTCAAACATGAAAGAGGATATTTCAAGAAATTTCCATAATGTAGCAAATACCAAACTAATGAATGTCTAGAGTGTCATTGTGGTTGTTAAATGGATTATATTGTACAAAATTAGAGGGAAGTGACCAAAGTCAAAGGCTGAGTCTACAGAATGGGCAGTCTTTGGAAGGCCACTTCATCTGGAGGCCATTGGTCTGCTTTCTGAGGACATTCTGACATCAATAAACCCACATCCTAGGCAACCAACAAAATGAGGTAATAATAAGAGGTGAGTCTTATACTCTAATATTCAGGATTTATTTCACTCCAAGAATAAGGTTTTCCACGGTCCTCTCAAGCCAGCCTCTCCTCCTTAAACATCCACCACCAATTTAATTTTATACTCTAGGTGAATCAAGCTACTTGTAGCTTCTCAAATGCATAATCTTGGTAACTCTGTACCTTTCTCATGCTGTTTCAACTGTCTAGGATTCTCTTCCCCTTCATGCTGCCTTGTAAATTCTATGACTTTAATCTGATGAAAACTGTCCTCTCCTTAGCAGCACTATTAAATTATGGCATACCTCAGGGATAGTGCTGGTTTGGTTCCAGAACACTGCAATGAATTAGCTCAATAATGCTGTAGTCTATTAAAGGTGCAATAAAATTATGTCTAAAAATAAAAACACACATACCTTCATTAAAATACTTTATTGCCAAAAAATACTAACTATCATATGAGCTTTCAGTGAGTCATCATCTTTTTTGCTGCTGAAGGGTCTTGCCCTGGTACTGATGGCTGCTGACTGATCAGGGTGGTGGTTACTGAAAGCTTACGTGGCTGTAACAATTTCTTAAAATAAGACAATGAAGTCTGCCACATCAAATGATTCTTCCCTTCACTTGAACACTGAGAAACCATCATAGGCCATTGCAGAGTTTATTAACTGGCCTAATTTCAATGTCTCATCTCAGGGAACAGGAAGGTGCAAGGAGAGAGAGAGAGAGAGAGAGAGAGAGAGAGAGAGAGAGAGAGAGAGAGAGAGGGAAATGGCCCGTTGGTGGAGCAGTCAGAGCATACATGACATGTATTGATTAGGTTTGCCTCCTATATGGGCACACTTTGTGGTGCCCCAAACAATTATAATAGTAACACTAAAAGTCACTGATCACAGATCACCATAATAAGAATTAAAAAATTACCAAAATATGACACAGAGACGTGAAGTGAGCAAATACTGTTGGAAAAAATGGAGCTGACAGATTTGCTTCATGCAGGGTTACTACAAACCTTCAATTTATTAACAAGTTGTAAAGCAAATTATATCTCTGAAGTGCAATAAAGCAAAGTACAAAATAAGGAATGCCTATACATGAAATCTAGAACTACCATAACTAATTGCACATTCCTCATTTACTAGAGATTTAGCGCATACAGCACTCAACTGACCTGGATACCCTGAGTATTCTTTTTTTCTTATCTTTATATCCATAGAACATAGTACAGAGCTCATGTCATTGACTCAGTAATTATGTACTGGAAATAAATTTATGAATGAATGACTGATGGGAAGCTAAAGCAGAAAGCATGGGGACTACATCATTTAATTCAAAGAGAAACTGAATAACCCTGAATATTAAGTGCAATGTTAAGTCTATATAAGATTTAGAATAAATATAGCATAAATTTCTAGAACGCAAATATGATAGGATTGCCCTTGGTTAGAAAGAGAATTACGTTTAACCACTCATGATTATCACCAAGTCAATTTACTAAAAAGACTCTCTTTTGGCACATATTCCCTTGTTTCTCACAAACATGCCTTGCACCATGATGAACTTTCAACATATATTCTTGGGGTTCTCTTCTTTGCTGATTACAGTAGGCTGAATGGTGGCCCCAAATATATCAGATCTTAACCACTGGAACTTGTTACCTCATTTCAAAAGGTCTTTGCAAATGTGATGAAGTTAAGGATTTTGAGATGAGATCAATATGGATTATCGGCAAGGACCCTGAATGCTATCATAAATTTCCTTATAAAAGAGGGGTAGAAGAATATTTGGCACACACGTAGAAGAGAAGAAAGCAATGTGATTGTGGAGGTAGATGTTAGGGCAATGTAGCCATAAGTCATGGAATGCCAGGAATCACCAGAAGATGAAAGAGGCAAGGAATAGGTTATCCCCTAAACCCCTGTAGACAGTGAAGCCCTAAATGATGATTTTAGCTCAAACTGATTTTGGAATTCTGGCCTCTAGAACTATAAGAGAATAAATTTCCATTATTTTAAGCACAAAATTTAGGGTAATTTGTAATAATAACCACAGGAAACTAATATATCCATGGAGCTAAATCTTACCTTGCCTTCAAAACTGACTCACAATTCTACAGTCCTTATTGTATAGTAGGCACTGTTCTCCATGCTGAGGATGGAAGAATAAACAAATCTTTCTGCAAAGCTTACGTATCCCATCTTCCTTGACCAGGTACAACTTTTATGTCTCTCTCCGTACTATCTCTGGTACTTAATAAGTTCATTATGGACCTTATCATTTTACATTATGATTTGTTTTTAGATTTATCATTAATTGAGAAGAAGACTAACTTTTTATTCGTTTCTCTTTAGTCCCATTGCAAAGTGTCCAGTTGAGAGTAAAAGCTCTGAAAACACTTGGTGAGTTAAATGAAATCGAATTACAAGTTTCAATAAAGCCTTTTCAAATGAATAAAAGTTTTTTGGGTGGCATTATATAAGGCAAATTAAAAATGTACACTTTCTTCTTTCTGGAAGAGGCTATGTTAATGGCATCCTAGTAAACATTTGGACCCTGAGAATTATATGCATAAAAGAACAAATTGATACACTGGCAAAAGAGAAGCATTCTATTATCATCTCAATATGTATTAAGTCATACAATTGCATGATATGTTTTCAATTGTTCACTGGAACTCATTGCCCTGTGGAAAGGACATTCCAAATGTCCAGACAAAAAATAGAAAATAAAGGGCTGGGCATGAAGGATTTTCTAGAATTTTTAACAAGGTAGAATGACCTGATTATATATTTAATGGCTGCTCTATTGAGTACATCAGTCCAGATTCAGAGTAGGTGAGAAGTGTGATTCTATAGTTTGGAAAGAAGGATAATGAAGTGAGGTAAGAAAGGCTGGCAATAATTGTTTTATTTGATTGTGTTAGAAAGTGAATTAAAAAGTCCAAATGGCCAAGTCCAATGCGGTGACTCTGTGGTGCAAATAAATTAACTCTGTATTCTTTGTAAGACTTAATTATTGGGCACTGCAAGCCCCAGGGATTTAGTTCACACACCACTGCTAACTACAGCTTGAGGGAATTCCTTGCTTGATTCTTATCAACACCTTCATAGGACATTGTTTAAAGTGTACGTCATGGGGAGCCATAGCCCCCAACTTTCCGGTTACCGTGAACCTAGGAGTTCTTAGCTTACTGGAAATGGGGCCAGGAGATGCGACCTGAAGTTCCCTCATCAAGAACATACTTCACACAAATTATGTTTATTGAGATGGCATTTATTCTGAAACTTCATTGCAGAGTAAAAACACTACTTTTAATGTAGTTCATTTGTGGTGGCATTAAAGGAGGCCGATGAAGATGTATGGGGTGGCCTGACTCAAATAAGAGGGATGCTTAACTCTGTCTCACTCCATGGTATTCCTAAAAGCAGTTCTTTGCTCTCTCTCCTCAAATGATGGATTCTCCACAGCTTAGAGCTTTTGGAGTAATGCAACATGGGACATATCCATTTCTCATCCAGCTAACGCAGACCACTGCCGAACAGCTCTTGCCCCTTTCCTTACTCCTGCTATTCTTTTATTAGGCACTGCTTATAGATATTTTTGGTTTTGCAAAAACTCAGAAAATATTTTAAGACAGAATACCAATATAACTAATATCCATCCAGCCATCCCTCTTTCTCTGCCTCTCGATCTCAGTCTCTTTCCCTCTCTTACTCATCCTAAATTGAGAAAACCATTTAAGCTTTTTATGGATTTCCAAATTAAAACCTGATCTTTCTCACCCAATAAATGCTTCCTCCTTGCACACATCCATTTCTGGAAAAAGGCACCATAAATCTGGAATTGAACAAATAAAGCCATCTTCCACATGATGACTCAAACACTGAGAAAAGCAAGATTCTGAGTCAGAGGAAGGAGTTTAGCATTTGTGGACAGATTTTTCTGTTTTGTTATTCAGCCTTGTGTAGGATTTAATGATCTGAATTGACTCTTTGTAAAACCCACAGATCCATCTACGCAAAGCAAAAATAAACAGACTTGTTAGAAAAGATCACAGCAATAGAAAGAACAGAGCACATGTGTGTCTGCCCCAGCCTCACTGCAGTTTTATGATGGAAGATCTCCTGATATCTTTTGGCTTAAAAATAAGGATATGATCACTTAACATGACTCCCTGAAAAAAAATTGACCACAAATGGACAGTTCTATCACCTTAACTGTAATGTGTCGCTAATTTTCTTGGCAATATTCCTAGATATGGAATAACCATATTACTTATTAGGAGTAAACAAAAAATGACCCAGTCCTTTTAATGTCTTACAGTGTGAAGTAGGGTTGACACCATCATCCACAATCAAGTGTCCTTTTCTATACACAGGTTTAAAAATTCATACCTGACATTACTGAGTTGCTTATGATTCTGCTTGTTTATTCAGTCATTTGCAAATTATTTTGTGGATACTTACAGTGGATCAGGCACTATGTTAACACTAGGAGAACATAAACAAGCAGAATAAATGCCTGGCCTTATATTGCAATAAATACAATAAATAAATGTATTACCTGGTATACTATAAGGTGATAGATTTTTGAATAAAGCAAAAGTTTGGCAAGGAAAGAAGAGAGGACTCAGGCCAGCAGTTGCAGTATTAAATAGGATAACCAAGAAGGGCTTTATTGAGAAGGTAGCTTTGAGTCAAGGCTTGGAAGAGGTGAGACAATTAGCTAGGCAGATATCATGTGGGGTGTGTGCTCCACATAGGAGAAGAACACAAGCAATGGTCTAATAAGGAAGAATGTCGAACAGGTTCATGGATCAGCTAGGCGGCCAGTTTGATTGAACTGAATGAAAAAAGGGGGTTTGAAGAATAAAAGGACGTCAGCAAAATAAGAGAGGCTAGATCACAAAGGCTGCATGGATACAGCAAAGAACAGTCATAACAAATTTATTAAGCACAAATATTTGTAAGTTATTACTGTACCTACCTGTGTGACATTTTCCTAAGCAGAATATGCTTTCCCTAAAGCTACCATTCTAACAAAAAAGACATTGGGGCTCTTATAATTTGGAATCAAAAAGTCTGCATATCTTGCAAAGCCTTCTGTGTATGACATCTATAATCACAGGACAGGCAGACTCATTGTCTCAGCCTAAGATAAAACAAACGTGTTGCATCATTCATTTCCTAACTGAGTTTTGATAGGATTTTTTAAACATGCATGCTCTGTTCTACACACAAGTGAGAATTAGAACCTCAGATTAAAGGATAATTGCCTCAGGTGGGTAGACTAAGCCCAGGTAACTAGACCCAATTCTAAAATCACTTCAAATGAAAGAAAAGTAACTTTTTAAAATTCTTACAAGGATTGGAATCACACTAGCTAGCTTTTTATGAGTGGTTGCCATATGCCACTGTTTCCATGAGTTAAAACATGTATTCCTTTGGCAAGCCTATGAAGAACATACTAGTATTTATTTCCATTTTACAGGTAAGGAAATTGAGGCACTGAAAAAATTTGTAACCTGCTCAAGCTGACACAGTTAAAAGCAGCAGCCCCAGGATTGGTGCCTGTCAGCCTGATTCCAGGGCTCATGCACTTAGCTCCCATACTATGCCACACCACTTATAAAACTGGAAGGTTTGTTTAGAATTCTGAAGGATAGAATCTCAAAGGCACACAAAGAAGGGACAACTGACATCTTTGCCCCAGAATAAAGCAGCGAGTGTGGGAGGAAAAAGAAATATGAGTGGAAAGTCACTTCCACATGCAGAATAAAAGCAATCAAGTCTTCATTCTTCCCTCCCACAGTCAGGCCATCACACACTCTCAGAGGCAAATCAGTTCATCAGTATCAGAGAGCAGTTATTTTCCAATCTAAAGATGAGCAGGCAATCTAGAATTAGCAAACATTTGAAAAGCACCACCAGGAAAATGATCAAACTCAAATGCACAGAAACAAATGTGACATGCAAGACCGCAGAGCTAATAGAGCAAACAGAAGACTTTAGAAGGGCTAAAATTATATTCTCAGTCACTTAAGAAGCTGATCATATCCATAAGACAAGAACTGACTTTTATGGAAATTTTTTTAAAAGTGGGGGAAATTATAGAATTAGAAGCATAATAGTTGCTTCAATTACAAGCTCAATAAATGGGTTGGATGGCAAAATGGACAAGGTTGATAAGCAAATTCGGGGCTGAAGAAGGAAACAACTGTTCCTGACTTCTAAGGGTCAGAGAAAAATACAGAGAAATGGGAGAGGGACTCAGGATGGTTTTTTCCACTGCACCCTGCACCATCTCCATTACCCTCCTCCACCTGGATATAAGCACTTTTTATAAGATACTTGTCTAGTCCTCTTACTTTTCATTTGTCTGTGTTTATGTAAATGCATACTTTGCCTGCATTTTCTGGAATTTTTCTTTTATTAATATATGAATAGAATTTTTAAATTTCAAATTTCATTCTATGTACTTCTGTTGTGAGATATTTGAACAGCATTCATCAAAATGTAAACTCAAAATACAGGGTACACTGAAGATTTTCTATGCTTTTTCTCACTGTAGATTTATTCCAATTTATTCAAAATTTTTAGCCCTTTGTATTGAAAATTCTGCCCTGAATATAAGTTGCCGATCTTAGGAATAATGACCACATTTCTGAACAGGGACTCACTTGTTCATCTCCAATTACTTTTAAAAGGCTTGAAAAGATGTGAATGGCATGTGTGTCTTTACTCATCTATTCAAATAACACTACTGAGTATACTATAGGAGGCTGGCTCTATAGTAAGAATAAATAAAAAATAAACATAGGTAGTATGTTTCCTCTCAGAATTCACAGTCTAGTAGAGAATATAGATTATTAAATGACCCATCACACAATTTGCCAAATGCTATAGTAGAAGTTAGGAGTACCCTGAGGAGGAAATTCTAGTAGTGCAGAGAGATATTAAGGGTCTGAACAAAAGAAAGCAGCCAATTATTTACAAAGAAAATGCAGTTTCCTTTTTGAGGTACACTCAGCACAATAGAGTGGCCAGCACATGAACTAGGGAGAGGGAGAAAGACTAGGAAATCTTGCAGCAAAGAAATTTGCTAAACTGATTTAATCATAGATTTAATAATAGAGAATGCCTCCTGCCTATTTTTTGCTTTCCTGGATACTGTTCCATCCTATAGAATAGGTTATTATAGATATAATATTCATCTTTACACATTACATAAGTTTCTCTAAAGTGCATACTGTTAAATGCAAATACTTAATGAGACCTTTATCTACTCTTGAAGGTCCAGCAGTGTTGAGTACCTCTTCTGTCTTCACAAGATTCCTACAGGTATCCCAATGAACCCTACATGTATAAAATACCTTTTAATTAAAATCATGCCATGATCACTTGGGTCACCTATAACAAATTCTAACTGTGAAAGTTAACTCTATTGAAAAGCTGGGTCAAACTGATTTTACATTGCATTTCTGGCTGTGTGAAAAACTCTTGATTTATGTTGAGTGTAATATAGTACATCTTATGTTCATCTAAGATATAATAACCACTGTCCTTCCATTTTTATAAAGGGGTACTCATTTAAATTACAGCAATAATGGTGTCTAACTTTTTCAATCCAACAGGGCCACCTGAGTGTCAGAGAACTAAGGAGCTACAAATGCCACCCTCACCCTCTCATTTTATGACAACACCAGGCAGGGGCTGGTCCTTTGCCACTGTGCCCACTTTTGCTGACCCCCATGTCATCAATGGCCCCAGGTTTGATCAGGCACTGCATGCACTGAGGCCTCCTGCTTGATTTGTACAGGACGTTCTCACTCCCTGCTCCCAGCCACTGGTAGCCACTCAGCCCAAAGGATGGGGTTCTCTCCCCAGGTTCTCTCCCAGCAGGGGTGCCTGTCCTCTTAGGTAGAATAGAGGCCCCATTGGTGGCCATATCTCAGTAGCCTGTGTGTCAGATTTGCAGGATGTCCCTGAGCTGGAAGTGACAGAGGAGCCAGTGTGGGACAGCCCAGTGGCCTGCAGCTCTCCTTTTAGTTACAACGATGCCCATAATGAGAAGGGAGCCCAGTGAAGAATGCTTATGCCACTAGCTGCCACAGAGGGACTCCATCACTGAACCAGCAGCCTGCTGCCTTGGATCTGAAATCAGAGGCTCAGGGTGATGAGAAGCCACAGGGTGACGAGAGCCAAACACATGAATGGCTGGTCGGCCTGGAACCAGAGGTTACCTGAGCAGAAGCTCAGGATATCTGAACCTGTGGTTAGAATACGTGTCTTCCTCAGGGGTTGACATGCTCTCCAGGAGCTGAGATGTGGGGTGTCGCCACTACAGGCATCCCTGGTCAGAGAGTCAGCACACCATCAGGACAAGGGCCAGACAAGGAATGTGAGGTCCTAATGCTCCTGTTTCCTTACCAGAGCCCTGACCTGTCAGGAAGGAAACTGGCACAGGTTATTCTGGTGTCAGCTCTCACCAGTGGGTGGCCTCACCAATGGGACATTAATTCAGAAAAACATAAAACAAACCTCAACTGTGATTCATGGTAAGGAGAATGTTTTTTCCTTACTTCTGAAGCTATAGGATAGAAAGTCAAGGCAGTATTCTTGGCTTCTCTTGACCCCCTTTTTCCACTCTGCATCATATGAGGTAACATATGTAACTGTTAAACTGGGGAATAAAATATTTAGTCTTCACCCTTTGGGAGCAAGTTGTCCATAGGCCAGCTGTTCCTGTGCTTCCCCATGCTGTAAGTCTTACCCATCAAGGACTGTCTTTGACTGGACAATCAGCCTGTCCAAATGTGGTAAATTTCATAGGCCCATTTGACTCTCAGACTAAACTATGTTCCCCAATCTTGTCTCCAATAAAGGCATTATTTTATTCTTCCAAATGCCTTAGTATTTTCTCTTATTTTTGACTTACTTCTCAATTAGTTCAGAACCTAGGCAGAGAGGAAGAATATTACTTACTAATCCTCCTCAATGATTCCCATAATTTTAGTAATGATTCAGGGATGTTGCTTTGTGAAGGACCTCACAGAGTTTTCTCTCAGAAAATTAAAAATGATTGGGTAGATGTGGGAAGTAATGCTTCCTTTGTGATAAGTCATGCACTCAGCATGTTACACACAGTATCTTATTTCAACCTCAGAACCTACAGATGAGGATAAGAATTATTAGTATTGCCACTTCAAAAGAACCTGAGGCTCAGAGAGTTTCAGTAACCTGTCCCATGTTATCTAGATTCTGAATCCTTTGCTATACTGCCCACCCCTTTCCCATACATTACTTGGAATTTCTATTAAAACTAAATGACATGCTGCCTTCTCTCCCCATAATGTTTTAACCTTGCTCAATTCAACTCAGACCTATAGCAGATTGGATATCTAGTAGTTTGGGATAGCTCAATGATTAATAATGTAGTTTCCAAAGTCTCACTTGTTTTGTATCCAGTTCTAGACTTGTCACCTTGGACAAATGACTTATAGACCCTAAGACTCCATTTATTTATCTCAATAGATAAACAATAGTCTTTACTTGTGGAATGAAGTGAAATGTTGCATGTAAAGTGTTTAGCACAGAGACTGGCACATAGAAAGCATCTGATCATCTGTTTGGTCCTCAAAGTCTGCCAATGAAGCCACACAAGTTGAACTCTATTTTCCTCATCCCTAGAGTAGATTGCTTTGCTGTCCTTCAGTATGAGGAAATGCAGGGTGAAAATACTGTTTACTTATCAAGGCAATGTTGCTGCTTAATATAACTGACACATTCCTTGGCCACAGAACCAACTGTAGTCATAACTTCAAACCTTATGCTTCAGTGTACAGCACAATGCACATGGAATTATTTGTGGGTAGGTTTGCCTCCATAAAATAAAATTTAGGTTTTTATTTCTGATTAATTCACTAACTCCAAGGTACCTATAATTTATGCTTTTTGCTACAAATGGTCTCTTTCCTGAGCTCCATCCCTTTTTCTCCTGGATAAGTCCCCTGCTCTGATTTCATATCCTAGATTGAAATACTTCAAGGATGCTCTCCCTGAACCCTGGGCCCTGAGTCCCTTTACTATGTGCTCACCCATCATGTTTTCCTTTTGTCCTTGTATCTTTGTAGTAATTTGTTAGCCTCAGAGGACTGGAGTCATGTCTGTCTTACCTGCTACTGTTTCCCCAACATCAAACACAGTTCTGGAGAGGTAATCAATATTTGTCAAATTGAGTTGATTGAATATGGTCTACATGATATCAGAGAAATGAGGGCAAATCAATATTCATAGGATACTTTTGCTAGGAATTTTACAGACACAATTGCAATTTATCTTAACATAAATGCTATGTGATGCCCATTAATATCCAGACCATCCCCAAAGGATACAAAAGCTTAGAATGCTTGTGTCATGCCCAAAGTTTATCAATTCCTTATTAGTAACAAATTCTCCATTCAGAACCTGATATATATCACCACAATGTCATGACTTTTACCAATAAGTGTTGGATACTGCAAAAACCAATGAGGTATATTTTGATCTGCTAGATAGACAGACAGACAGATACAGAGACAATATAGATTTCCTTTCTGGAAGAAAATATGTAACTAAAAACTTCAGTAGTAATGTTACTTATGTCACCCAACACTACTAGATCTTTCAAATAGCCAGGTGTACAAAGTTGGTGTCATGCGTAGATTGAAGATAAAACCCTTTCCCAACACTGCTGCCCAGCGCAGAAGGTTAATTCTTCTGCTAATTCCTTTGGGCAGGTGGTAGCTGCTCACAGTGCTTTCCCTTCTGGACAATGACTGTGGTGATGCACTGAACACCAGTCATTTGTAGAGAGAACACAGGCTGCCTCGAGCACCTGATCAGCATATTTCATTCTCAAATAATGTAGCAGGAAATGCAAAACATTTACTGCATCACCTAATTCACATCATTCCTCCCTTGGGGGTGTTGACTCCAAACCTTTGTCCAGTCTGACTTAAACAAATCAAACTGGGGAACCACTTCATCATCTAATCAACTCTGTAACTGGAAATACTTTTCTGACACCCACATCTAATTAACACTAATAATAAACCAATGTGAGGGCACTGATACTTTGACCAAAATACAGAATAATGTCACTAAATTGGCTAAGCAGGAGCTCCCACTACCTGCCCATCTTTCATCTCAGTGACCACCAGTAAAACCATAAGCCACACATCCTCCAGTTGTGATGCTCTCCAGCAATTAATTTGCATAATGAACATCAAAATTGAAATAAACACTAATTATGTACTGAATGGGATGTGGAGAGGTGATTCAAGTAATTTGACTGGTAATAAATTATTTCTTAGCTATGACTGTACATACCATAAATGTATTACCTTTTTAAAACTATAAATCAAGTCCAGTGGTTAGAGTGGCCCCAATGGATGTAGGCATTGGGTCATCAAGGTCCTGTGATTTGTTTGATACTGTGTGGACAGCATACCTACATCTACGCTCTAAGATCTCCTCGTAGTTTAATAAATTTAATCTTTGCAATCCCATATTTTTAAAAAAATGGAAAAAGCACAGACAGTTTAAACTTGGCTAACTGCTTACACATGATGAAATGTGAAGTCTAGAGTTGACCCACAATAACCAGCTCCAAACTAGTCTCTCCACCATTGGTACCTTTCTCCATCTTTAAAAGCTTATGGCTGAAATTATACAGTGGATGCTCCAGCTTGTTTGGTACAAGAGGAAAGATACAAGTTTAGAATTATTTCCAGTCTCCAATATCAACTTCATGATAACCAACAGAAACTAAATGGCCAAAGTAAGCTGCAGGTAGAATGGGCCTTTCCAATTGGTTGCCATCTGATCCATAAATGTATGAATTCCAACTGAAAGTGCTTAGAAGATTGAGAGGATGTTCAGTTACATGTAAGCTGCTTAGTTTCAGAATCATGAAGATTGATTTTCGATCCGCTGTTGTATGGTGAGGCAGTTCATAGTGAAAGGATCAGCAGAAATGCCCTCTAGCAGTTGCCTAATGCAAGGAAATCTCAGTTTCCAATGGCTAGCATAGAACTTAAATTGCTTTTTTTCAGCACTAAAAATCCCAGACCACTGTTGAAGCAAACCTCATATGAAAGCAACATGTAACAATGCTCTTTGCTGGTACTTTATATACATAACAACTTTGTACATACTGTCCTCATCACAAGGACATTATGAAATAGCATTATTATCTCTACTTTATAAACCAGAAAGTGAACCCCAAGATGCTAACTTGCTCAGAGTTACACAGAGTGTAAACATCAAAGCTACAACTCAAATCTGAGTGTTTTCAAAGTTCTTAAACTTTCCTCAAAAGGTTAACAAGTCTTACTTATAAATATTATTATAACAATCTCTGGATTAAGAGAATATAAAAATTTTCAATACAGTCCTTGTTCCTTTTGTCCTTAATTCTATAACATTTTTCCAGCATCAAGGGCAAGCAATTAAAACACAGCCTAGAAAATTGTGACTGAGTCTGCATTTTTTTCAGATTTAATCCCATGACTACAGCAGTTTCAATTAGTTCATTCACATGTAATTGCACAGCAGTCAACAGCAGCCCACTGGTATCCGAAAATACAACGGATTTGTGCTATAATTCAGTCACCCAATCACATACCTGGCCCCCTACAGTAAATCTATACACCAAAAAGAAATACAGAATTTACATAAAGATTAAGGGATTATGTCATAAGAGAATTTGAGGTGGACTCTCTAGTTAGAATATTTGGCTGCATATTTTATTTACCATGATTCAGTTTGGCCCATTACATATGATGGTGAAAGAATACTTTGGAATGATTTTCTTTTTTTTCTTTTTTTTATTTTGGGGTTCTTTTTTTTTTCTTTGGCATGATGTTTTGAATGAAAAATGAATTACATTGAACACTCAATGCATTGATTGAAGTTATAACAATAAATAGGACAAGACCAGTGCTTTCAAAGGAATCCCAGAGAGCGACTGAAAAGTAATAAGCTTTATTATTTTTTATGTGACAGAAATAAATAAATACTATCCATTTCAATGTCCTCCTCTCAATTCCATCTTAAAATGTATAAAGGAAAATTCTGATTAGATATTTAGTGTAAAATAAATCACTAGATAAGACTTGAGAACATTCTTTTCAGTTCACTCATAAATGATCAAACAGAAGACAGTTTTCTCTTGACTTAATATACGGTAATTCTGTCCCTTGAAAAACAGGCACATTAATTCAAAACGGGGACCATTTCTGAAACAAATATTTTGAAAAAAACACTTTATCTGGGTGATCTCAACCATCTTGTAGCTTCAAACACGGCATATACTCCTGACTTCTAAATTGATAGCATGTCTCAGCTTGATTTCCAAACCCATTTATAAACTAGATATTTTTATTTGCATGACCTACAAGTATGTCAAACTCTAAATAGTAATAAAAAACATAATCTAAATGAAAGCACAAGAAAATATCTTCTTATTAAGACTTAAGCTGGTGGGTTTACTGAACTGAAATGATCCCAGGCAGGGTGAAAGGTCACCTGCATGTTGCATCCCTGTTCTCATTTGCAGTGCTAGGAAAACCATGAATGACCACCAGACCAGCTGCTGGAAAAGATGAGTTATGGCAACTCATCCCACTAGGTCCAATTCTGACTAACACACTTTTGAGGTACAAAAAACTGACCTCTTGCTGCCTAACACTCAGCTAGACGAGGCCACATAGAAACAAAGGTGGATGACAAAACAGTAACAGCATAGATAAAACAAGCACAATTATTAGGCCATGATTCAAATTAGCCTGGTAGAAGCAAAAGGGAAGTGGACCTGCTGTACAGCCTTACTCGCCATCAGAAACATAATTTGGAGAGATGCTGTAAGTGCCAAGCTACAAAAAAAGCAATTTTGCATTTATGTTCTTCATCAAAAAAGTCTGAATCAAATCAATTTTCATAATTTGAAATAAAATCTCTGCACATCTTAAAATTGTACAACTCTGGTAAACCCATAAAATACTGCCCTGTAATTTGCTTTCCTGACCTTTATGCATCCAAAACCCATATGCTTCTCCAGAAGCTGTTGACTCCCCAGGACAGATCACAGTCACAAAGCCATTCTGAGAAGGCTTGTGCCCACCTCCTTCCTCCAGAGGGGCCCTTGCTGACGAGGCTGGGGGCCAGAACACCCAATTCTGGGTCTCTGTGTCAAACATCAGATTCACCCACCCTGTGGTATGCTCACATAAGCTCTACAGTTTTCCTTTATTCTTTCCCAGTCCTTGTCCCATTTGTTTTTCAGTCACAGATAATTTCTGTGTTTATCTCACTAAAATCTCTCTCCTCCAATCAGGATGTAAGCTTCATGCCTGTGAGGATTAATTCTGCTGTTTCTTTTCTTCAGTATTACATTTCATGAGCCTAACACAAATATGGACTAAAAAAGTCATTTAGTTCATTCACATGTAATTGCACAGCAGTCAATAGCAGCCAACAGACATAGTTTCTGTCATGTAGAATTAAGAATCCTCAGGATAGTATAATTTTATATATAAAATGTATAATACAGAAGCTGAAGAGGCCCTAGATATTGTTTATTTGAAATTCTTCATTTTATAAATAAATAGACTGAGGCTAAGATTCTGAAATGGATCCAGAAACCCAAGTTCTCCCAGCTGGTTAGTGTCAGAAGCTAGACATTTTGGATGCAGTTCCACAGGTTTCCTAAGAAGGCATTGTACCATCTGATATGTGTGAAATACATGTGGTTCCTACAACTTCTCCAGAGTGGATTAGTCTCCTGGGCACCGTTTTGACTTGATTTTAAATCATCTACTGTGGCCAGTTGGGAAAATCAGCTCCTTCTATGAGAAATGTTGAAAATGTAAATTAATGTCAAATCATAAAAAGCCTTCTCCTTTCCTGTGTAATGACTGTATTGGACTGACTCACAGCTTTTTTATGAACTAGTGAACATTATTAACTTGAAATTTAAAAGCTATGGGTTTCAAATTTCCACAATGCTTTCTTAGCAGGGAGGGAATCAGTTTACGTTTCAAATTAAAGCTAACCTGAAATTTTGGTGAACATTAACATACTCACCCTTGTTCCATATCACTGTTAAATATTCACCTACCTATCAGGTTTAGTGAATGACTCTTTAATCCTGGAACTGGACAGACTCTATTTTATTTTTGATCTTTTGCATATGCTGCATTTCTACCTAAATAGTCACTCACCCATTTATAAACTAGATATTTTTATTTGCATGACCTACAAGTATGTCAAACTCTAAATAGCAATAAAAAACAAAATCTAAGTGTCTGGGTAACTCACATTCATCCTTCAAAACCCAAGCTGTAAATCACCTGGTAGCAAAGAATCTCCTGCTCTCTCAAGACAGAATTAGTATTTCTAACCACAATGCATCCCTTAGTGTTGAATGTTTATATTTTTATTTGATAATTATACCAGAGGACTTTTTCATACCCTTATGAAATGAGCCAAACCAATATAAATAAATAAGAGGAAAATCTATTCTCAGAAAATGTCCAAATTTTTTTTAAATCATGATTTTTAAATATTTCTTTGAGATAACTTTTTGTATGTCCAAACACATATAAATTGTGTGACATGAAAACTACTGTAATTTATAAATTATAAGATACCTGAGCATCACATCAGTATAATTTATTCCACAACAGATGACAAATGAATCCAAATTGACTATTTTGCCATGTTTATGGTAGGCACGTGAAGAATGGTTCTACTGAACAGGCAAATAAACGTATAACTGCAACATCATAATTGGGCTCATTTTGGGACTGAATTTATAAAGTTATTAATGTATCTGCTGCACAATATGGATAAGTTTATCACTTAAGGTTCCTTTGAAATAATTAAATGGGAAGAATAATTTATCCTCAGTTAAAATTCTAGATTATATTTCCTGGTTACTGATTCAAAGGACAAAACAAAATAAAGATGCAAATACACTCCCTTGTAGAAATCACAGAGCTTAAAAAAAGCTTAACAATCTTTCTATCTTTGGAAAGTGAACATGTAATTTCTATGATAACTGGCCCAGTCTTTGGTGTAAGCAGAATAACAACTCAAAATGTAAGTGCTGTTCTAGATTACCCAATACAGTGTTGGTTGTCCGAAATCAAAGCTGCTTTGGGTAATTTTTTGATCTGCTTTTTTTTTTTCAGGATCATGTGGCCACACAGTTTTCTGGCATAATGCATTCTCTTGCCAAATAACCAAGGCCATTCTGAGATAGGCCCAATTGCATTAGGTCATAGAATGTATACTCCCAGGGTTATCTCATCTACAACTATGGCTTAATTGATCAACTGTATCCTGTATCTATACTCTAATCTTTACAGATCTATACCTTTGACTTTAGGCCTCTCTTTCTTGAGCTCCAACTTGAGAACTGTTATCTACCTATACCCAGATTTGCTCTGGACAGGCATCTCAAACCCAACATGTCTAAAGCTAAAGTAATTATCCCTCAACATCTATAGACTGTATTTTCTCTTCAATGTTCTGTACCCTGCTGAGTTCATGCCATTATACAAGCCAGAAATGAGACTCTCCTAAATGTCCTTCTTTTTCACATCCTCATGTGCCATTAATTACCAAATTCTGTTGGTTCTATTGCCCAAATATATTTTGAATCTGCCCATTTTTCTCTATTCCTACTGTGGATGCCTAAGGTCCTGCTTCCACTTAGCATTCTCCTATCTGATATTTATAGCATGTATGTGATTCTTGCAACTGCTCTCACTCCGATTACTACAAGAGCCTCAAAATTGGTCTCTAGGTCTCTGATTTTTCTTATTGTAACCCATTTTTCTCACTGCAGCCAAAATAACCTTTCAAAAACCCATTTCATTATATCATATTAATAGTTCTCTTGTCATTTCCAAGAGTCTAGATTATTCTGTAGGAACAAACAATTCTCAAATGTCAGTGGTTTAACCAAAGAAGACATTATTTTTCATGCAAACTATGTATCTAATGTGAATCAGCTGGGAGTCCTGCTTCTATTGACACTAAAGGATCCAGCCTGATGGGGTTTCCACAGTCACTGGGTCACAACAGCTGTGGTGAGGATTCTAAGTACTGGCTTGTAAGTAAGGCTTCAGCCTGCATGTGAAGCACAGCACTTCCAGTCACATTTAACTGACCAGAGTAAGTCAATGGCCACCCCTGACTTCAAAGGAGTTAAATAAGTACAATGTTCCCAAATGCAGGAGAAAGGATAAGGAGAATATTTGTGAATGAATTAAGGACTATGACAGCTTTGTATTGCTACTGGGAGAAAATCCAAATACTTCAGCACAGTTTGAAAGGCCCAGACCTCCCTCTGCAGCTTCTTTCCCAACCACTTTGCCTTCTAACCTGAAGCTCTCCCAATTCATGTTTTCTTTCTTAAATACACAGCAGCCACCATCCCACATGGTCTCCTGCCTGGATCCTCTTTTCTGCTCTTAACTGTCCAGCTCTTACTCTGCATTCCAATTTCAGTATAAGAGGCATTACTATCTTCTACAGCTAAGTACTCATTCTTAGAGTATCCTAGAATGTTCTTATCACATTTCCCACTCTTTTAACTGTCCATCTTTACCATGCTTAAAGTTACAAATGCAACAGCAGCTACTATATATACATAACTGAATTCCACTGTATTCTCATATCCTGCCCAAACACCTGACAGAAAAATGGGTATTCATTAAACATTTCTGAATACATAACTTTTCCTTCCCAGTTACTAATAAAAAAAATCCAGGTAATTTCATAAGTATACTGTGGAAGCCAAGTGATATCTTGAAGCAAAGCTATTAGGAGGAGCTGGACCCAAAAAGAGCTTTTCCTAGATCTTTACAAGAAGGTAATGGGAAGAACCATCTAAAGATAAATATATTTAAGGTGAAATTTAAATTAAAGTTAGAGTCAACTAAAGTAGTTTCTTTTCTCTTGCTTCTGATAATAAATTCCCGTCAACTATTTTGTGTGTAACTTCCTTTGTCACATTGGTTGGATTCATCAATCATGTATCCTTTCATTCAGAAAATATATGAAGTGACTACAAAGGATCAGGAATGGTTCTAGATACTGAACGCATGGAGTGAATGAATATAGATCAAAATTCTTCCTCTTTATGGAGGAAACTGACAATAAATCAGTAAACAGGTAATGTTATACTATGTCTAATAGTGATAAATGCTATAAAGATCAAATAAACCAAGAAAGGGATGGGGAAATCTAGGTGTAGGGCAATAGGAATGCAGTTTTAAGTAGGATAGTCTGGGAGAGGCCCTCGCAACTGGATCAGGAACTGAAGCAATTGCTGGAATGAGCCACTATATTTTGGGGAAGAGATTTTAGGCAGAGAAACAGCAAGTCCCCTGGCAAGAGGTTATTCCTGGCACATTTAACTGATACCAAGGAGAATGGTATAGCTGGTTACGAGTAAGTAGTGAAAGAGGAGTTTGTATTTGTTTAAGGAGGCTACCCTGGTAGCAAAGTAAAAACTGTAGTTGAGGGGAAACATTTTGTTGATGAGGCTAAGACAAGAGCAAATGTACTCCATTTGAAAAAGGATGGAGATCAGATTGATTCAAGATGGCAATGTGAGAGGTGAGACAGAGAACTCCTCCCCAAACCACATATAATATGAAAATATAGTTAATACAACCAATCCTAAAAGAGCAACAGGAAAGAAGGTTGTATCAGACTCTATACACCTGGAGAAAAGAGCTGACCCCATGAAACAAGGTAATGTATCAAAGCCTTGATCTGGCAGGACCCAAGCCCTTCCGCCACCCCAGCTCACCAGTGGGAGAAAGAGAAACAGAGCAGGGAGGGAGTAGAGGCCTGGGACTGCTGAACACCTAACCTTGGAGATCTGTCTTGGAGCACAAACCTACATTACATGGTGCTTTGGAGGTGAGTGGGGTTGGAAAACTAAGACAGGAAGAATACTTGAGAGACTAAGATTCCAGCCATTTGTGGAGGACAGAGATCCACAGCCTGCCACTCTTGGATAAAGGAAAGGCTCGGCTGTCTGAGTGGTTTCCTAGCAGCGAGAGGGCTGCTGAAGGGGTGGGGTTTGCACCGAGCTTGCTGGGCGGAAGAAGGGATAGGTGGACAAGGCTGTCTGGGTGCACTCAGCCCAGCAGGTTGGAACTTTCAGGAGCTTCAGGCGCCCCATTCATCTGGATGGCTTATCAGCTCCGAAGTCCCACACTGTGATACACAGCCTGCTGTGTCTTCCTCCTGGCCTTCTGGCATTGGCTCACAAACTGGCAGTCACTGCCCTGGCATAGGGCCAGCTAGAGGGAGGTTCTTGCCTATGATAGGTACAGATACAAAGCACAGAGGCTTATTGTGTGATCAGCCCACTGGCTCTGACAGTGGAGACAGGCACTACTGCTGGGAAGCAGGAAACAGCCTTTCCTCTACCCAAGCACCAGTGCCACTTCCCTGCAAACTCTGACTGGCCTCCATGGGGTGAGCAGTTCCAGAGACTATAGCTTCTGCGCACATAGAAATATGAAACCTCAAAGGAACCTGGTTCAGATCAAAATCTCATAAACCCCAGATAAAAGGCCAAATTAAACTGCACTCACCAATCTTCATGAAAGAGAGTTTAAAATAAAAATCATACACATGTTCATGGAGGTACAGAAAAGTATTCAAGAACTCAGGGACAAATTAGGGCAGAGATTCAATCACTAAGAAATTCCATATCTGAAATAAAAAATAAAATAGAGGAATTTAAAAGCATATTAGATGTAGTAGAACAGATGGTAAATGGAATAGAAATTAGAGAAGAGGAATACAAAGAAGCTGAGGCACAGAGAGAAAAAAGGATCTCTAAGAATGAAAGAATATTGAGAGAACTGTGTGACCAATCCAAACGGAACAATATTCTTATTATAGGGGTAACAGAAGAAGAGAGAGAAAAATGAATAGAAAGTGTCTATGAGGAGGTAATTGCTGAAAACTTCCCCAATCTGGGGAAGGAGACAGTCTCTCAGGCTATGGAGGTGCACAGATCTCCCAACACAAGGGACCCAAGGATGAAAACACCAAGACATATAATAATTAAAATGGCAAAGATCAAGGATAAGGACAGATTTTAAAAAGCAGCTAGAGAGAGAAAAAAAGATCACATACAAAGGAAAACCCATCAGGCTCTCATCAGACTTCTCAACAGAAAGCTTACAGACCAGAAGGGAGTGGTATGACATCTTTAATGCAATGAAACAGAAAGGTCTCAAACCAAGAATACACTAACTGGAAAGGATATAATTTAAATTTGAAGGAGGGATTAAACAATTTTCAGATAAGCAAAAGCTGACAGATTTTAACCTACACAAACCACATCTACAGGGCATTTTAGAGGGACTGCTATAGATGGAATTATTCCTAAGGCTAAATAGCTGTAACCAGAGGAAATAAAACCACAGCAAAGTAGAACAATTAATTACCAAGCAGATTCAAAATCAAATCAAATACCACCAAAGTCAATCAAGGGATAGGCAAAGAGTACAGAACCTGAAACCTAATATGTAAAGACTGGAGGATGAAGAAAAAGGAGGGAAAAAAAAGAACCTTTAGGTTGTGTTTTTAATAGCATACTAAGTGAGATAAAATAGACTGCTAAATCATAAGAGAATTATCCTTGAACCTTTGGTAACCATGAATCTAAAGCCTGTAATGGCAGTAAGTACATACCTATTGATAATCACCATAAATGTAAATGGTTTGAATGCACCAATCAAAAGACAGAGAGTCACTGAATGGAAATAAAAACAAGATCCGTCTACATGTTGCCTATAGGAGACTAATTTCAAACCCAAGGACATACACAGACCAAAAGTAAAGGGATGGATATTCATGCAAATAACAGGGAGAAAAAAGCAGGAGTTGCAGTACTAGTATCAGACAAAATAGACTTCAAAACAAAGAAAGTAACAAGAGATAAAGAAGGACATGACATAATGATAAACAGGTCAGTCCAACAAGATGATATTGCTATTATAAATACCTATGCACCCAACACAGGATCATCTACATATGTGAAACAAATACTAACAGAATTAAAGGGAGGAATAGAATGCAATGCATTCATTTTAGGAGACTTCAACACACCAATCACTCCAAAGTACAGATCAACCAAACATAAAATAAGTAAGGAGACAGAGTCACTGAACAATGTATTAGAGCAGATGGACCTAATGGAAATACACAGAACACTCCATCCAAAAGCAGCAGGATACACATTCTTCTCAAGTGAACATGGAACATTTACAAGAATCAATCATATAATAGGCCATAAAAGAGCCTCAGTAAATTAAAAATGATTGAAATTGTACCAATCAGCTTCTAAGACCACAAAGGTATGAAACTGGAAATAAATTATGCAAAGAAAATGAAAAAGCCCACAAATACATGGAGGCTTAATAACATGCTCCTAAATAATCAATGGATCAATGACCAAATTAAAACACAGATCAAGCAACATTTGGAGACAAATGACAAAAATAATTCAACACCACAAAATCTGTGGGATGCAGCAAAGGCTGTGCTAAGAGGGAAGTATACTGTAATACAGGCCTACCTGAGAAAAGAAGAACAGTCCCCATATGAACAGTCTATCTAATCTCACAATTAACAAAACTAGTAAAAGAAGAACAAGTGAGGCTCAAAGTCAGTAGAAGGAGGGACATAATAAAGATTAGAGCATAAATAAATAAAATTGAGAAGAATAAAACAAAAGAAAGAATGAAAGCAGGAGGCAGTCCTTTGAGAAAATGAACAAAACAGATAAATGCCTAGCCAGACTAATCAAGAAAAAAAGACAGTCTACACACATGAACAGAATGAGAAATGTGAAAGGAAAAATCACCATGGACACTACAGAAATACAAAGAATTATTAGAGGATACTATGAAAAATTATACACTAACAAACTGAATAACCTAGAAAAAATGGACTACTTTCTAGGAAAATACAACAAAAAGAAGGTCAAAAAGCAAATTATCATCTCAATAGATGCTGAAAAAGCATTGAACGAAATTCAACATTCATTCATGATAAAAACTCTCAAGAGTATGGGTATAGAGGGCAAGTACTTCAACAAAATAAAAGCCATATATGACAAACCCACAGCCAATATTATACTGAACAGCAAAAAGCTGAAAGCTTTTCCTTTAAGATTGGGAACAAGACAAGGATGCCCACTCTCTCCACTTCCATTCAACATAGTTCTGGAGGTCCTAGCCACAGCAATCAAACAACACAAAGAAATAAAAGGCATCCAGATTTGCAAGGAAGAAATTAAACAGTCCCTGTTTGCAGATGACATGATATTGTACATAAAAAAAACCCTAAAGAATCCACTCCAAAACTACTAGAACTAGTATCTGAATTCAGCAAAGTTGAAGGATACAAAATTAATACACAGAAATCTGTTGCTTTCCTCTACACTAATGACTAATTAACAGAAAGAGAAATCAGGAAAACAATTCCATTCACAATTACATCAAAAAGAATAAAATACCTAGGAATAAACCTAACCAAGGAAGTGAAAGACCTATACTCTGAAAACTACAAGACATTCATGAGAGAAATTAAAGAAGATTCCAATAAATGGAAACACATCCCACCTACCTAAAGCAATCTCCAGATTCAGTGCAATCCCTATCAAAACACCACATCATTCTTCAACAAACTAGAGCAAATAGTTCTAAAATTCATATGGAACCACAAAAGACCCCGAATAGCCAAAGAAATCCTGAGAAGGAAGAATAAAGCTGGGGTGATTACACTCCCTGACTTCCAGCCCTACTACAAGGCCCCAATAATCAAGACAATTTGGTACTGGCACAAGAATAGACCCATAGACCAGTGGAAAAGACTAGAGAGCCCAGATATAAATCTAGGCCTATATGGCCAATTAATATATGATAAAGGAGCCATGGATATACAATCAAGAAATGACTGCCTCTTCAACAGTTGGTGTTGGCAAAACTGGATAGCTACATGCAAGAGAATGAAACTGCATTATTGTCTAATCCCATACACAAAAGTAAACTCAAAATGGATCAAAGACCTGAACGTAAGTCATGAAACCATAAAACTCTTAGAGGACAACATAGGCAAAAATCTCTTGAATATTAACATGAGCAACTTTTTCCTGAATGCATTTCCTTGGGCAAGGAAAACAAAATAAAAAATGAAAAAATGTGATTACATCATGCTAAACAGCTTCTGTACAGCAAAGGACACCATCAGTAGAACAAAATGGCATCCTACAGTATGGGAGAGTATTTGTAACTACAAATGCTGGTGAGGACGTGGAGAAAGGGGAACCCACCACCTACACTGCTGGTGGGAATGTAAATTAGTTCAACCACTGTAGAAAGCAGTATGGAGGTTCTTCAAAAAACTAGCAGCAGTAGACTCAAAGAACCCAAGAATGGACTAACAGTTACCAAAGGGAAAAGGACTGGAGGACGTGGTAGGAAGGGAGGGGAGGGAGAAGGGGAATAAATAGCATTATTAAAGGAACAAAGCAGCAATAGACTCAAACAAGGGATTAACATCCAAAATATATAAAGAACTCACATGTCTCAACACCCAAAAGCAAATAACCCTATTAAAAAATGGGCGGAGGATATGAACAGACACTTCTCCAAAGAATAAATTCAGATGGCCAACAGGCACATGAAAAGATGTTCCACATGACTAATTCTCAGGGAAAATGCAAATTAAAACCACAATGAGATATGACCTCACACTAGTCAGGAGATGGCCAACATAGAAAAGACTAGTAACAACAAATGCTGGTGAAGATGTGGAGAAAGGGGAATCCTCTTTACACTGCTGGTGGGAATGTAAGCTAGTTCAACCATTGTGGAAAACAATATGGAGGTTCCTCAAAAAACTAAAAATAGAAATACCACTTGACCCAGGACTTCCACTCCTAGGAATTTACCCTAAGAATGCAGGATCCCAATTTCAAATAGATACATGCACCTCTATGTTTATTGCAGCACTATTTACAATAACCAAGAAATAGAAGCAACCTAAGTGTCCATCAGTAGATTAATGGATAAAGAAGATGTGGTAAATATATTCAATGGGGTAATATTCAGCCATAAGAAGAAAACAAATCCTACCATTTGCAACAACATGGATGCAGCTAGAGGGTATTATGCTCAGTGAAATAAGCCAGGTGTAGAAAGACAAGTACCAGATGATTTCACTCATCTGTGGAGCATAAGAACAAAGCAAAAACTAAAGGCACAAAGCAACAGCAGAATCACAGACCCCAAGAATGGATAACAGTTACCAAAAGGAAAAGGACTGGGGGCCGTGGTGGAAAGGGAGGGGAGGGGGAATAAATGGCATTACGATTAGCACATATAACGTAGCGGGAGGCACGGGGATGGCATTATAGCACAAAGAAGACAAGTAGTGACTATAGCATCTTACTACGCTGATGAACAGCAACTGTAATGGGTTATGTGGTGGGTACTTGATAATGGGGGGAATCTAGTAACCCCAATGTTGCTCATCTAGTTGTATATTAATGATACCAAAATAAAATGTGGAAAGCCAGAAAAGGGAGAAGGTCGTCACTCACATCTCTGAATATCTGAAAGTTATTTGATTATGACTAAGAACTGTGTGCATAAAGTAAGGCAGAATCAATTTTCTCTGGGCAAGACAAGGCTCAGCAGCCCTGTGACGAGAGCACAGGGCTACCATGCAGGCCCCCCTGCTTCCAGTTCAAGCTCGCTCTGCACTACCTGGGGAGCCTCTGCATGGTGATCTGGCCTCCTGGGCATCAGCTGCCTTGCTTATAAAACTAGAGAGTTAGGTTAAATGATTTGCCTGCAATAAAAACCCTATGATTCTGCAATGGATGACAAAATAATAAAAAGAACTACCTGCCTTTTTGGGAAAAAAGAAAAAGAAAAAGGTTAGAGTTCATGGTTTCCCTACTTATGAGCCCTGAACAGTTCAGTTTGGTACATGTTGATATTAGCACTTCCAGAGAAGACAATGATGTGGCTCCAACTGACCTGCTGAGATCTTTGTATGATCAGACCTGGTATTCCAAGTCTTCAGACTGAAGCTCAATGTGCATTTCCTCATCTGTCTGCATGTGTGCTCTGCTTTCCCTGCCTTCACCACTGGGTAGATACCTTGGTATTTAAGGAAGCAATGTTCAGAATCAGGGCCTTAATTTGGATGAGTCGATTCATTAATTATATGAAATGTTGATTCCCCTGCAATCAAAAGTGGATTCCATCCCAGCTCCTCAAACTGAAACTTGAAATTCCAATTAAGGCACAATGATAATGACTTCCATTTATATAGTCACATTTCTTAAGTATTCCAAAGTACCTTAACAATTATATATAGGCAGTCACAGCGCCCACCACTCAAACATAGTCATGTCTGGGGGGGAAATGCAGTCACTGTTTAATAACAGTAGCATAACAAGAAATAAAGAGAAAATACATTTAACAAATGCCACAGCCAAATGTGAGGGGTGGGAAAGTGGGTGAACTAAGAAGCCAAATGTTCCTTAGTTGGGAATTAACAGAATACCTTGATTAATGCCTGCATTCCTGTAAAACATGCCATCTTATATATAGTGCATGAGAGGATTCAGTACTAACTTCTCCACTGTCACCCACACCTGTTGTACCACTGAAGTATATTGTGGACTATTGGACTGAAATATTTCCTAGATATAATCTAGTATACTTCCACTGCTGACCCCAACCTTTTCATATAAGACTAGAGTCAAATGGATTTAAACATTCTTTGATAATGCAAAGCAACTCCTAAAGTAGCCACTTAGTTAGATATAATCAGGAGAAATGGGGCCAGGCCATCACCAAGGAAAAGTCCACTCAGACCACCCCTAAGCCCTCCTTAGTTCCCAGTTCCACAGGGAAGGACTCCTAGCTTATGGGGACTAGACAGTCAAGGGCACCTGGATTGTGAGGAGGCCCAGGACCACAGGGCTTCCCTGATTACTGGGCATACACAGGTATGAAGACCTTTTCTAAAAGTAAGAAAGTAACCCCACGTCATTAACAAAATAACCTCTAAATCTAATCAGGATTGCTGTTTTGCTCCCTCCCCCTCTCCCCACACCCCATGGGGTTCACTTAGGTACTTATGGGTAACCCTAATAATGGGGCTGCTTCTGGCTTCCAGACAGCCCGCTCTCCTGTCTTGAGAGTGTACTCTTTGCTTTAACCCAGTAAATTCCTCATTGCCTTCCTTGTTTTCTGGTCTCTCAACTGAACTCTTTCCTTCAGGAAGACAAGAATTGGAGAAATACAACAGTCAACTGGTAACACAACCAAAGGAAAAAGCTAGTAGTTCTTAAATGCTGACCTATAAGAGAGCTGCCTTAGATCCACCAAGGAGTTTAATACATGTTCTGATTCATGGGACCCATACTCGACTTTCTAAGTCAGATTTTTCAAAGGTAAAGCCCAGGAATCTGCTTTTGAACAAGCTTCCTAAGAAATCCGCCATGTCCAGACACTGACAGATTTGGATGCCACTGGTGCAACTAGGATTAAGAAGTGAGTTCATGGCTATGGAACATGTGTAATGAAAAAATGAAAACACAAACATTTAGGAAAGAAGTAATTTTCAAAGCTCTTTTTCCTTAGGTAAGTGTGGTTAAGGCATTGAAATCTACTTCTCTGTAAGCTATAAAATCATTCAGGGTATCAGTTCAGACTGGATGAAAAAGATTTCAGAGTGTATAATCCAATGCTTGACTTACAAAATCGGAAACTGAGGACAGAGAGGTCATGTGACTTGGCTAAGTCTCTAACAAGGATTTTGAATCCATCCAATGTTCTTTCCACCAAAGCAATGCATTTCTAGCCTGAGGCCCCATCAGGGAATACCAGTTGGACTGCATTTGCTTCCAAAGTTTTCTCATTTCCTTCTCATCAACTATCTAGTTCACCTCTAACGATAGTTCTCCATCTTTTTACTCTCCTAACATTTTGGTTCATTTCTCTTCTGCCTCTTTTCTCACATTCACTTAAAACTGATACACTTGATCTCTGCTTTAATTAACATAATTTTTAGCAACAATTGCAAACTACAGTTTTGGCCACTGCCAGGTAACAACAAACAACTGTAAACTGCAATGCTAAGAATATGATGTTTGAAATCTAGAGCAGTAAGCTTCAGTCAGTCATGACATTAGCTGGTTTTATTTCATAACCAGCCTTCCTTAAGTCATTGGACACTGGTTTTTTGAGTATCTACTACATCCTTGGCATTGCTAAGTGCTGGTAGCAACACATCCATGTTCCCTCCTGCACATCACAGTCAATGAAAATGACAGACATTAAATAATTGATTAAATTAGTAACTGTGGTAAGAGCTATATAGGAAAAGTAAGGGCTGTTGTGAGACAAGCATGGCTATACAGGAGACAAAATCTAGATGGGGAAGAGTCTAGAAGAGCTTTAAAGAAATGAGAGTAAAGTGAAGACCTAAGAGTTGAGTGACAATTAGACAGTCAGAGGGGAAGCATGAAGGAAGGCTGGAGATAGATCTAAAACCACACGCAAACCTCCTGAGATGGAAAGAAACTGAGAGATCTGTGTGGCCTGTGCTTGAGTAAAAGGAGGGCAAGAAATAACCCAGAAAAAAAGGACGCAGCCAGGTCACGATGCTGAAGATATGCTAAATAAACTGGAGGTAATCCAACTTGTCACCAGGTTATTGTTAGCATCAAGGGAGGTGATTTTTTGAGAAAAGAATTTGAGAGAAGTCAAAATAACAATAATTTTAACAGCTATACAAACAAAAAACATTTTTAAAAATTCAATAGATTTTGCATATAAACTTGCTGTTGCCTCCCTACCACCCCACCAGAGAAAGGGACTTTGGATACAGAGGTCTCCAGAATGAAAAACTAACTCTCATTTACAAGAAATCAGGATGAGACCTCCTATGCTTCCACCATCCCTTTTCAAAGGAATCAGGAGCAAAATTCAAATTTGGGTGTGTGAATGTGTGTGCATCTGCATGCAAATGCTTGATTTATTTTATCACTTACCAAGTCTTCAAAATGACTGCCCAGTACTGAAGACCTGATTAAAGTCACTCAAGGGCTGAGCTGGTATCTCATAGTACCATTTCATAATCTTCCCCATATTCTACAGCAACACTGCCCATGTATAGGACCCTGATCCAATGGCTACTTATTATCCTTATTGGAAGACAGTTTTTGCTATGAAAAAAACATCTGCTTCTAAGAGTCAGAAAAGTGGTACAATAATCAACTTACAGTTTGATAAACTAAGGGGTGATGCAAAAAAACAATAGTTAAAGCTCCACTTAACATCCTCAGGAGTTG
The DNA here is from genome assembly GCF_040802235.1 of Manis javanica. Classification (NCBI taxonomy): domain Eukaryota; kingdom Metazoa; phylum Chordata; class Mammalia; order Pholidota; family Manidae; genus Manis; species Manis javanica. Next base: position 60,658,331 of record NC_133166.1, read on the forward strand.
CTAATCATCTGTGAGACAGGTTCACTTTCAGACTCACATATTAGTTGTCATGTTTGGGAGAAAAAACTTTTAAGAATGTCTGTCATTAGTCAACTACAAAATATTAATAGCTAAAGAATAAACAGCTCCTCCATTCAATGAGTAAAGTAACTTCCCTTTTTCATTCAAGGTGTTTTCCTCTTCGGTTTGGCCATATGAAAAACAATTCACCATATCCTCCTATTTACCACCAGTGTGGTTCTTACTTCCTCCCTCAAGTCACATACACAAAACCTTGCCAAAAGGAGCACTAGATTTTTCAGGGATTCTTTCTATGAGCAGTGAATTTGGAGGAAGGGGAATCAAATGTATATTGAGAATGATCTCTGAAAGAACTCAATCTCCCAGACAAGAAAAGCCAAAGGCACAAAGAACTATATTCTCAATGTTCGTCTGTTTCTCTGAACTACCACTTGTCTCACTAAGCAAATTCGCAGGACAAATTATGCTACACTCAAGAGCAAAATGCTGTCACAGAGGATCTCTGGTCTTTGCTGAGCTACTTCAGGAAAGTATTCTTGACAGTAACTAATGAGTTAGAGAGACATCGAGCTTATTAATTAAATGCTGAGGATCAATCCCAGCCTTCATGGACACCTTCAGAGTATCACAGTAAATTAATAGTAAAGCAAAAGAGTATCAACTCCTATTACATAGAGTTCTGCCTGAGCCATGACTCACAAATGAGCTACGGCAATCCAATCCCTTCCCTTAATCCTCCAGGATCATCTTCCACTAATGAGGTAAATACGTAATACTAACCAATTGCTTCCACTTTGCTAATGTTCAAAAGTAAGTTTGGTTATGTTAGATTTTATCTAGCCTGTACACTAGCTCATCTAGCATATATTAATGAATTTCCTTTAAAGGAAAGAAAAAAAGTCACTTGACTTCAATATTCATTCCCTTTGAGCTATTACCTGACAAACTATTCTAGAAGCTATTAAAACTTGTCAATGGAGTTTACAGTGATGATTTCAGTATAAATATAACTATTTTGCATCCCAATTCGCAGTCCCAACTGCTTAAAGCTTACCTCTGATGTATTCTTTGTTTAAGTATTTTGGGATAATATAACCACTTAATGAGTCATGTTGAAAATCCACATTTAAAGCAATGATACTCATAGACTAAAGACATTGAAATCGTATCTGATAGAGGGTAAAAGGCCAACTGAAACTATTCATATCCTCCAGCTCTACTCACAACCATCACAATTACTGTGGAAAAGCAAGCACTAAAGGGATTTCTGGTTGTGTTCACTCATCCAGTCTTAGATTATAATAAAAAGACCTGACTCTGTGAGATTTTTAGAGGTAAAATTTTACTAGAGACAGGCGAAAGTTGAATATCTCTGCAATTACAGATCATAAAAAAACTAACCCTTAATACGTGTCAGAAAACCTAGGTTCAAAGTCTGACTCTGCGATTACCTTAGGTGCCTGATCTTGGATAAGCACCTTAGTATTTCTGGACCTCAGTTTTCTCACCTGTATGTTAATGTTATTGATAATAACAATCTATTTCATGGTTGTCAATACTATGAAAGTGGAAGTATCCTATAAGGATCTCGGAATTTTTAATTAGAAGTTGGGTTAAGTTAGTTATTTTATCACACCTTCAAAAACTTGTTGTGTATGAATACAGTATAATTTTCTACTAATAATTTTGAAATGTATTCAGAAATTCTGACTACTGCGATGTATATAAGCATCATTACCCACATCACATTACAAATTTAATATTATCCAACAAGGACCACAGCTCTGATGTGGGAAAGACCTCGAATTATGGGAACCTAGAGAAGGCCAGTGCGCCCAGAATGTAGGTCAAGTGCAGGCATTGTGTTTGGAGACCTGGGAAGAGGACCAGGTCATGCAGGGTCTTCCAACCATGCTAAGCAGACTGGATCTGTGTGAAATGGGAAAGTTTAAATGGAAAGATTATGTGATCTCACTGACATTTTAAAATTTTGCAGCATTAAGATTGCAGCAGAAAGATTAAAGAGAGAAAGAGTAAAGGAAAGGAAGCCTACTAGGAGGCTATTTTAATTAAGAAAATGACCTGTCCCAAGATGGTGGTAGAGGAATGAAGAAAAATACATAGACACAGGTATACTTTGACATCAGAATGAGAAGAGTGTGGTGGTGAAGACAAAGGTGAAATGGGTAAGCAGGAAATAAACCCTAGACTAACACTTTTTTCTCCATCCTTCAATCTGGGTCAGTTCTACCTAGCTAGCTCACATTCCATGCCTGTGCTGTCACGCCCCTTGTCAGGATGGCTCTGGTGCCTAATGCTGGCCTCACTCACTGGGCCTCTTTGTGACAGTTTACCTAGCACTGGAGTTAACCCACTCTTGTGTACACTGTGCCATAATTAGATTGCAAACAACAGAAAAGCAAGAAACTGTCTAAGCATCATTCACAACCATGTGCTAAGTATCCCTGTAAAAACTGACATTTAAAACTACCTAAATGATATGGACTATCTCAGTGATGTGAATCAACCCTACTGACATTCACAAGAGCCCTTACGTATGTATGTGTGTAAAGTAGAGACAGATATCTGTTCATCCGGCTGCCTGCCCACTTGTCCTCCCACCTGGGCTGCAGGTGGAGGGCAAGAGAAGTGAAGGGCCAGAAACGTTAAATTCAAACCTACTTGTGAAATGTAAACTGCTTCATCTGCTAATGGTCTTGAAAGCCTAGTAATTAAGGCAAACTGGCAAAGTAAACAGACAATTAGCTTGTCCTTTTGAGGTGTAAACAAGAAGAGAATCTAAACATTTTCTGGAAGAACTCAGTGGATAGAGAACGCCTTTGGGGCAGGATTTTATTCATCCTGTTTATTGTTGTAAGAGCACAGTGCCAGGTGCCTAAATGTATCAGGGTTGTGGGAATGAGTAAAGCAAGGAATGAATGAATGGTCTCCTCCACTGTATTTATCAAGGGCTAAGAACCGTGCACACAGATTTCCTAGTCTACCCCAATGCAGATGCATTGACTAAACAACTTGAAAATGATATATGCTTGACTGAGTACATTTGTGTGTGTCTATAGTTGCATACACAAAAATACATCAGCAAACCAGAGGCTTGGTGTTTAAAATCTGAAATGATGTGGCACTAGTTTGGCCATAGTTTATTTTCAAACATGCTGCATTTGCAGAACGCTGGATAATGATGATGAAACCCCTTTCAGAATAATTACGATCCAATCATTTAGCACCGAGCCCCTTCTGAAGCTCACTGTCACTTGTTCAGTGCCTTAGAAATTAATGCCTCTTGCCACAGTGAGGAAAGTATCGCTGCCGTAACTTACTGTTGTGTATTCCAATAATGAGAATTTGAATGAAGTTTGATAGCATCAGCTGGCCTGGGATCATCTGTCTTAATAATTGATATTGTAATCTGTCTCAACCCCTCCCTGGCCTGTTTCTCCCCGCATTTTTTCTCCGTAAGGACAAAGCATTTTTATTCTGCAATCGTCAGAAATTTATTCTAATAGTGCCTTATTCGTTGCAAGATATCAGCGATAAACATAGGGGTGCTTATATCTTTTTGAACAAGGGATTTTTCTTTCTTTGGGTAAATTTCTAGAAGTGGAGTTGCTGGGTTGAATGGTATTTCTATTTTTAGTTTTATTCAAGAACCTCTATATTGCTTTCCACAGTGGCTGTGCCAATTGACATTTCCACCAACACTGTAGGAGTGTTCCCTTTTCTCCACATCTTCGCCATACTTGTTATTTCTTGTCTTTTGGATAGTAGCCATTCTAACTGGTGTGAGGTGATATCTCATTGTAGTTTGATTTTCATTTTTCTGATGATTAACGATGTGGAGCATCTTTGGATGTGCCTGTTAGCCATCTGTATTTCTTCTTTGGAGAAGTGTCTGTTCAGGCCCTCTGCCCATTTTTTAATCTGGTTATTACCATGAGGGAGGGCATAGAGTGGGTGGGTGGGGAGGGTAAGGGGAATACAGTGGCACAAAAATTCTCAGTCACAATATAAGTTGGTCATGGGGATGGTAGTTCAACATGGGGAATATAAGCAATGATTCTTCCTATGTTGACAAATAGCAACTGCACTAGTGGAAGATGAGGATTTAATTATATGGGTAACCTCTGAACCACTCTGTTGTATACTTGAAACCAATATAAGATTGTATATCAACAATATTTCAATTAAGAAAAATAGGTTATTAGTTTGCACTTGATCCTACACATTATTTTTATTTTAAGTTGGGATAGTTGTAGCAGAGCCACAGCTCCCTAGATCCACAGTTTGTCTAGAATTTTCCATAACTGAGTACAAAATAATCTACATTGGCTGCCAAGAGCATCCTGTGGATTCTCTACTTATGCCATGAAAAACTATCCCTACTCTTTCACTGGACTTAGACTTGACCAAGTGTACAGAAGTCTCTTTGATTAAATGTAGTCTCTTCCCACTTTGCTGCCAATTTAGCTAAACCTACCCATCTCTCAGCCTGTTGGTCATCCCTACATGGGAAAGAAAAACAGAAAAGGACACCAATTCCTCTCATGGCAGGATGGCCCCAGAAGAGGTCTAACAGGGTGATCACAAACTGAGCCTTATCAGCTTAAACCTTTAGGTACTGATGCACTGGAACCAGGGGGCTTTGGCCCAGGAGTGGGCGAGATGAATCCTGGACATCTCCCACCTACCTTCTGCACCAAGCGCAGCAGCTCCACATTTATCCATTGTATTTACTGACATATAAAATCTATTTGAAAAAGGGTTCTGCAGCTTAAAAGAGTAATCCCTTGTCTAGGACACACACCCTGATTTTGGAATCAAATACAGCATCTCCTTAATTTGTGACTTTAGAATTTACATCTAACTTCTACATCAAAGGAAGAAATTAACCCCAACGGTGCACCCAAGTCTAAGAAGATCGGTAAAATGTGCTTGTTTTACGTATGCATCTCAGATCCTTTTCATTTTTCATTCCTCTGGACCAGATAGCCACATGGGGCTTCATTTAGTTCACTCATGTTTCTATTTATTAGAATATGAATATCAATTTATCAGAGGCCTTCAATGGACATTCACCTGAAGCAGCACTACCCGCCAAGCCTTTAGTCTTTCATCTTAATTTATTGGCCTTCACAGCACCTGACTTGCTACACATTAATATTTGTTGTTAACTCATCGTTGTCTTTCCATCCTTGCATGTAAGCTCTAGGAGGTCAGGGACCCATCTTTTCATTGCTTTATTTCCAGGACTGGAATAGTGCCTGGTACTTAATAGACAATATATATTTGTTGAATGAGTGAATAAGCACCTCTTATTCTAAAAAACAACAACAAAAAAATGACATGATTATTGTCAAATAAGTAAAAGAATAAAAGGGTTTTAAATATCTTGAGGAGTCACAGATTCTAGTACCATATTACTGTTTGCTCACTGGATGATGGCTAATAAGTTCTTCTCCCTGGACCTGTTTGAACATACTTACATCAAGGCAGTTGAGGTGCTGAGATTGTATGATTATAGTTATACATAAATAAATTCCATTATCCTTGCCTTCTGACCTTCACATCCTGGGTAATACTCTTGATTGGAGGTGAAATGAGTGCCTTTTTTCTAATCCACAGACTATAGCAAAAGTGACAGGATATACGTAACTATATTACATGAGATTATAATGCCATCTTGCTAGTAGACTCCCCTTTGCTGGTTTTAAGGAAAAAAATGGCCACATTGAGAAGGTTCATGAGACAAAGAATTAAGGGCTGTCCTCAGATGCACAGCTAACAAGGAACTGAGGCCCTCTGCTGCCTCAGAGCCTGCAAAGAGCCAAATGCTGCGATCAACCATGTGAGCTTGGGAGGATCCTTCCACAATTGAATCTCATAGGAAACGCCAACTTTAGCCAAGACTTTGACTGCAAACTTTTAAGATAAGATCCTGATGCAAAAGACTCAGTTAACTCATGTTGGACTCCTAACTCAGAAAAGTATAAATAATAAATGTGTACTGTTTTAAGTCACTACACTTGTGCTAATACTGTTATACAGCAATAGATACTAACACAGATATAAAATATTCCATTTGCTGTAATGGAAGGCTTATCAAAGCCCAATACCTATGGAGCAAAGGAGCTAACTAGCCTCTGTAGTCAGAGCTTCTATAATCTTGCAGGTATCACAAAAGCAGTAGCTTCATTAAGATATAAAAAGATAGCCAGTGCTTTATTTGGCCACATATTTTCTCCTTCAAAAAATTGTGAGGTGAGCAAAGATGAATTTCAGGCATAGTCTCTCTTTTGATCTTGTTTTTTTCTTACAGGTCCCTCTATCCCTCCTCTCCCAACTTCATTTCCCCAGGTATCAATCTTCCATCATTTTTTTTCTCTTCAGGTTAACAAAACAAATCACACCATGTGAACATTTCCTTTGCAAACTGCTCACCAATGTAAACACTATTTAAATCAGTCCTGTCAGAACTACTCCTGATCTTTTTACAAATGCTGGCTTGACAAAATATAAACCAATAAGTAATCACAATCTAGCCATTGAAAAAGGTGCCATAAGTTAGTCTTCATAGAAGAATCCATTCAAAAAAATTAGAATTATTAACACTGCACAAAAAGTCAATTCTTTCTAAGAGTGTCAAACATGGCATGTTTCAAAACTCACAGTACTTTAGGAAAAGTCCAGCCAGAAGATATACAGATGTGAGGCGGAGCCAAGATGGCGCCATGAGTAGGACAGTGGGAATCTCCTCCTCAAAACATAAATATTTTTGAAAATATAACAAATACAACTAATCCTAAAAGAGAGACCAGAAGACACAGGACAACAGCCAGACTACATCCACACATATGATAACCCAGCGCCTGGTGAAAGGGGTAAGATACAAGCCCCGGCCCAGCGGGACCCGAGCGCCCCTCACCCCAGCTCCCGGCAGGAGGAGAGGAGTCAGAGCGGGGAGGGAGAGGGAGCTCAGGACTGCTAATCACCCAGCCCTAGCCATCAGCACCAGAGTGCAGACAGTGCATGCGGGGGGTCCTGGATACTAGGGAAACAGGACAGCAAGACCTCTGAGTGGGTCCTGAAGCCAGCTCCTGTGACAAAGAAAAGCGAGTGCTTTTGAAAGTCTTAAAGGGACAGAGATGCCACAGCTGGACAGAAGCTAATCAGGTCAAAGTCCAGCAGCGGGAACCTCGGGTGCACTAACCCTCTGGGCAACAGCTCTGAGACCCCACACAGAGGTAAACAGCAAAACAGCCCCCTGTCCATTACCCCTCTGGGGCCCTGCCATAGCGGAGCAGAAGCCTGAGGCTGGCCACACCCACAGCAAGGGAACTTCCACCATACCCACCCGGCAAGATACAGAGACACAGTCTACACGCAATTGCCCAACACAAGCCACTAGGGGTCGCAGTTGTCCCAGTAAAAAAAGGCCAGGAGCTAGTGGAAAGCCTTGGCCCTCTCAGCTGACAGAAAGTAAATAGCTCACCATTGCACCTATCAACATGAAAAGGCAAAAAATTTGATCCAGACAAGACTAACCCAGACAGCTTCGACATCTGCTACATCTTCCCCTGAGAAGGAACCTGGGGAGATAGATTTAACCACTCTTCCTGAAAAAGAATTCAAAACAAAAGTCATAACCATGCTGATGGACTTGTAGAAAAATATGCAAGAACTAAGTAGGGAGAATACAGAAATAAAACAAGCTCTGGAAGGACTTCAAAACAGAATGGACGAGATGCAAGAGACCATTAATGGACTAGAAAACAGAGTACAGGGATGCAGAGAAGCTGATGCAAAGAGAGATAAAAGGATCTCCAGGAATGAAAGAATTTTAAGAGAACTAAGTGACCAATCGAAATGGAACAATACCTGCATTTTAGGGGTACCAGATGAGGGAGAGAGAGAAAAAGGGACAGAAAGGGTCTTTGAAGAAATAATTGCTGAAAACTTCCCCAAACCAGGGGAGGAAATGGCCTCTCAGACCACAGAGGTACACAGAACTCCCATGACAAGGGATCCAAGGAGGGCAATACCAAGACACATAATAATTAAAATGGTAAAGATCAAAGACAAGGACAAAGTATTAAAGGCAGCCAGAGAGAAAAAAAAGGTCACCTACAAAGGAAAACCCATCAGGCTATCATCAGACTTCTCAACAGAAAACTTACAGGCCAGAAGAGAATGGCATGATATACTTAATGCAATGAAACAGAAGGGCCTCGAATGAAGAATACTGTATCCAGCACGATTATCATTTAAATATGAAGGATGGATTAAACAATTCCCAGACAAGCAAAAGTTGAGGGAATTTACCTCCCACAAACCACCTCTACAGGGCATATTACAGGGACTGCTCTAGATGGGAGCACTCCTAAAAAGAGCACAGAACAAAACACCCAACATATGAAGAAGGGAGGAGGAGGAATAAGAAGGGAGAGAAATAAAGAATCATCAGACCGTGTTTACAATAGCTCAACGAGCGAGTTAAGTTAGACAGTAAGATAGTAAAGAAGCTAACCCTGAACCTTTGGTAACCACAAACTTAAAGCCTGCAATGGCAATAAGTATATACCTTTCAATAATCACCCTAAATGTAAATGGACTGAATGCACCAATCAAAAGACACAGAGTAATAGAATGGATAAAAAAGCAAGACCCACCCATATGCTGCTTACAAGAGACTCACCTCAAACCCAAAGACATGCACAGACTTAAAGTCAAGGGATGGCAAAAGATATTTCATGCAAACAACAGAGAGAGAAAAGCAAGTGTTGCAATACTGGTATCAGAAAAAATAGACTTTAAAATAAAGAAAGTAACAAAGGATAAAGAAGGACATTACATAATGACAAAGGGCACAGTCCAACAAAAGGATATAACCATTATAAATATATATGCACCCAATACAGGAGCACCAACATATGTGAAACATATACTAACAGAATTAAAGGAGGAAATAGAATGCAATGCATTCATTCTAGGAGACTTCAACACACCACTCACTCCAAAGGACAGATCCACCAGACAGAAAATAAGTAAGGATGTAGAGGCACTGAACAACACACTAGAACAGATGGACCTAGTAGACATCTACAGATCTCTACATCCAAAAGCAACAGGACACACATTCTTCTCAAGTGCACATGGAACATTCTCCATAATAGACCACATACTAGGCCACAAAAACAGACTCAGTAAATTCCAAAAGATTGAAATCCTACCAAACAACTTTTCAAATATCAAAGGCATAAAACTAGAAATAAACTGTACAAAGAAAGCAAAAAGGCTCACAAACACATGGAGGCTTAACAACACGCTCCTAAATAATCAATGTATCAATGACCAAATCGAAATGGAGATCCAGCAATATATGGAAAGAAACGACAACAACAACACAAAGCCCCAAATACTGTGGGATACAGCAAAAGCAGTCTTAAGAGGAAAGTATATAGCAATCCAGGCATATTTAAAGAAGGAAGAACAATCCCAAATGAATGGTCTAATGTCACAATTATCGAAATTGAAAAAGAACAAATGAGACCTAAGGTCAGCAGAAGGAGGGACATAATAAAGATCAGAGTAGAAATAAATAAAATTGAGAAGAATAAAACAATAGCAAAAATCAATAAAACCAAGAGGTGGTTCTTCGAGAAAATAAACAAAATAGATAAGCCTCTAGCCAGACTTATTAAGAGGAAAAGAGAGTCAACACAAATCAACAGAATCAGAAACGAGAAAGGAAAAATCACGATGAACCCCACAGAAATACAAAGAATTATTAGAGACTACTATGAAAACCTACTTGCTAACAAGCTGGAAAACCTAGGAGAAATGGACAACTTCCTAGAAAAATACAACTTTTCAACACTGACCCAGAAAGAAACAGAAAATCTAAACAGACTAATTACCAGCAACGAAATCGAAGCAGTAATCAAAAAACTACCAAAACTCCCAGGCCAGATGGACTTACCTCGGAATTTTAGCAGACACACAGGGAAGACATAATACCCATTCTCCTTAAAGTTTTCCAAAAAATAGAAGAGGAGGGAATACTCCCAAACTCATTCTATGAAGCCAACATCACCCTAATACCAAAACCAGGCAAAGACCCCACCAAAAAAGAAAACTACAGACCAATATCCCTGATCAACATAGATGCAAAAATACTCAACAAAATATTAGCAAACCGAATTCAAAACTACATCAAAAGGATCATACACCATGACCAAGTGGGATTCATCCCAGGGATGCAAGGATGATACAACATTCGAAAATCCATCAACGTCATCCACCACATCAACAAAAAGAAAGACAAAAACCACATGATCATCTCCATAGATGCTGAAAAAGCATTTGATAAAATTCAACATCCATTCATGACAAGAACTCTCAACAAAATGGGTATAGAGGGCAAGTACCTCAACATAATAAAGGCCATATATGATAAACCCGCAGCCAACATCATACTGAACAGCGAGAAGCTGAAAGCTTTTCCTCTGAGATTGGGAACAAGACGGATGCCCACTGTCCCCACTGTTATTCAACATAGTACTGGAGGTCCTAGCCACTGCAATTAGACAAAACAAAGAAATACAAGGAATCCAGATTTGTAAAGAAGAAGTTAAACTGTCACTATTTGCAGATGACATGATATTGTACATAAAAAACCCTAAAGACTCCACTCCGAAACTACTAGAGCTAATATTGGAATTCAGCAAAGTTGCAGGATACAAAATCAACACACAGAAATCTGTGGCTTTCCTATACACTAACAATAAACTAATAGAAAGAGAAATCAGGAAGACAATTCCATTCACAATAGCATCAGAAAGAATAAAATACCTAGGAATAAACCTAACCAGGGAAGTGAAAGACCTATACCCTGAAAACTATAAGACACTCTTAAGAGAAATTAAATAGGTCACTAACAAATGGAAACTCATCCCATGCTCTTGGCTAGGAAGAATTAATATCGTCAAAATGGCCATCCTGCCCAAAGCAATATACAGATTTGATGCAATCCCTATCAATTTACCAACAGCTTTCTTCAAAGAACTGGAACAAATAGTTCAAAAATTCATACGGAAACACCAAAGGCCCCGAATAGCTAAAGCAATTCTGAGAAGAAAGAATAAAGTGGAGGGGATCTCACTCCCCAACTTCAAGCTCTACTACAAAGCCACAGTAATCAAGACAATTTGGTACTGGCACAAGAACAGAGCCATAGACCAATGGAACAGAATAGAGACTCCAGACCTTAACGCAAACATATATGGTCAATTAATATTTGATAAAGGAGCCATGGACATACAATGGAGAAATGACAGTCTCTTCAACAGATGGTGCTGGCAAAACTGGACAGCTACATGTAAGAGAATGAAACTGGATCACTGTCTAACCCCATACACAAAAGTAAATTCGAAATGGATCAAAGACTTGAATGTAAGTCATGAAACCATAAAACTCTTAGAAAAAAACATAGGCAAAAATCTCCTAGACATAAACATGAGTGACCTCTTCTTGAACTCATCTCCCCGGGCAAGGGAAACAAACACAAAAATGAACAAATGGGACTATATCAAGCTGAAAAGCTTCTGTACAGCAAAGGACACCATCAATAGAACAAAAAGGTATCCTACAGTATGGGAGAATATATTCGAAAATGACAGATCCAATAAAGGGTTGACATCCAAAATATATAAAGAGCTCACACACCACAACAAACAAAAAGCAAATAATCCAATTAAAAAACGGGCAGAGGAGCTTAATAGACAGTTCTCTAAAGAAGAAATTCAGATGGCCAACAGACACATGAAAAGATGCTCCACATCACTTCTCATCAGAGAAATGCAAATTAAAACCATAATGAGATACCATCTCACACCTGTAAGGATGGCTACCATCTGAAAGGCAAACAACAAATGTTTGCGAGGTTGTGGAGAAAGGGGAACCCTCCTGCACTGCTGGTGGGAATGTAAATTAGTTCAACCATTGTGGAAAGCAGTATGGAGGTTCCTCAAAATGCTAAAAATAGAAATAACATTTGACCCAGGAATTCGACTTCTAGGAATTTACCCTAAGAATGCAGCACTCCAGTTTAAAAAAGACAGATGCACCCCTATGTTTATCGCTGCACTATTTACAATAGACAAGATATGGAAGCAACCTAAATGTCCATCAGTAGATGAATGGATAAAGAAGATGTGGTACATATACAGAATGGAATATTACGCAGCCATAAGAAAAAAACAAATCCTTCCATTTGCAACAACATGGATGGAGCTAGGGAGTATTATGCTCAGTGAAATAAGCGAGGCAGAGAAAGACAAGTACCAAATGATTTCACTCATATGTGGAGTATAAGAACAAAAGAAAACTGAAAGAACAAAACAGCAGCAGAATCACAGAACCCAAGAATGGACTAACAGGTACCAAAGGGAGAGGGACTGGGGAGGACGGGTGGGAAAGGAGGGATAAGGACAGGAAGAAAAGAAAGGGGGCATTACGATTAGCATTTATAGTGTTGGGGGGGCACGAGGAGGGCTGTGCAACACAGAGAAGACAAGTAGTTATTTTACAGCATCTTACTATGTTGAAGGACAGTGACTGTGAACTTGTTGACAAGTAGAGATTTTATAGCATCTTACTATTTTGTTGGACAGTGACTGTGAATGGGGATGTGGGGGGGACTTGGTGAAGGGGGGAGCCTAGTAAACATAATGTCCTTCATGTAATTGTAGATTAATGATACCAAAATTTAAAAAAAAGATACACAGATGTCTCTGTCTTTGACTTCAGGAAACTTCTCTGGATGAAGACATGTTTTCCTCACAAAAAAAGTACATGAAACTATAAATAGCAAGGTGATAGAGATATGCATGTTAGAGATACATGCTTATTTTATATTTCTATAAAGTCAGATGCAGAAGAATTGAATAACATCAGAGAGTTTGCATTGCATGGGATGAAAGGGACCTTCAGATGGATAATGAAGTAAGCCATTTGTCTACAAGTATGAAAGAAGCAAGTTTTTTAAAATCAATAAATCTCTTTAAGCTTTATTCCTGTGTCTCTCTTTAAGTTAGAGTGTACACAGATTTAGAGTAGTTAATGGACCCATGCAGACACCAAAGTGGCCTTCTGCTTTGGATCTAACTCAGCCAACAGGAGGAACCAGCCCTTTGAGGAGGAAGAGAAGGAGAGAGCCCCATCTACTCTCTGCTCAAGGCCTCCTCCGGGATACAAGAAAATTATCAGTGAGATGGTTCTTTGATCCTTCTTTCATCCTTTGGCATCTTTTACATTTTCTCCTGCTCTATTGCTTTCTTTGCTTATTTGAGTCCCTTAAAATGGAAATTCCAGTAGTTCTGAGTTCTAATCCTAGTTTTGTCAGCACTTTGTAACCTACTTAAAGCCACCAACATCTTCAAGGCCCAATTTTCTAACCTTTTCATAAAAGCCTGTAAAATAGTTAAGATAATACTAACTTCTACAACAGAAGCTTCCCAAAACTCTTCATAAGTTTATTTCTTGTTCATATAATAGTTCATTAGGGTGTTTGGTGGATAAATTCTGACACATGGCTGAGTTAATAAGTTCTTTTCATTTTGTATTTCCACTATCTCCCAGGACCTTGCAGTTCTTTATTTTTAGCCAGCAGATGAGATAATAGAAAGTGGAAGCCCTCACACTTCTTAACCATTTCAATCAAAGTGTGATACCATCAGTTCTGCTCAAAGTCTATTTGTGAGATTAAGTTGCATAGCCAGTAAGACTCAAGAGGGGCTGAAAAATAGTTCTGAGGTGAGCAGCCATTTCTACCAATAATCTGTACTATAGAAACAGATCTTTGGTGAGCAGTTAATCATCTCTTCCAGTGGGGTGTTCTGTGATTCTTCCTCCAGCTCTGTAATTATGTACTTTTACTACGTGAATCTTCTATCTTAAGTTGAAGTATATGCAGAGATTCATATAAAGGAAATCAAGTTTTAGAAATAAATTTCCCATGAATTCCTGCTAAATGCATGAAATAGATATCTCAAGCTGTCCATTAAAAAAAAAGAAGTCTTTGAATAAAGAAACCATGGAGATACAATGATATACATGGAAAAGTTAGCAATAAATAATTTTATCATTATAAGTAATCTCTTGTGGGGGCTGAAATTCCAGCAACAATTTAACTAGGACAACTAATCAATTCTTCACTAGTTTTCTACTATGTGCAGAGTGTTATCCTAGGTATAATGGTAGAAATAAGATGAATGTAAACACTTTCCTAACTAGGTAAAATAACTCACTGAAGGAACAACATAACATTAATATAAAGTAAAAATATAGCACAATGTCAGACAAAAATATTTCCTTTAGGAGGAATGGTCCCAAGATATTTTTGTGGGGGTAAGAATTTCAGTTGGACCTTAGAATTTAGATAGAGTTTGAAGACATGAAAATGTGGGAAATTGATCTCTCTTCTCAAGCTCAGGCCACCAGCCTCTTTATCTATTACATATCTATAAAATGAAACAAAAGAATAATAGATCCCTTTCCATGGATATTAGGGAATTGTGTATATATACATGTATTTTTTTTTCTGTCACAGATTTGTTCAGTTTCTTATTTGCATTCTCCTAGGTGCCCTTACTTGCTCATTTAAGCCAGCAATATTTTTTCTGAGCTTTTAAAGTAATATCGGTTACACCTCCTCTCATATAATTAAGTCACATTAATTCCATGACATTTGAAAATGCTAATTTGAATATTTTAAAAATGTACTACTCTTAGTGTACTAGCCCCTTGACTTGAAATCCACATGAAGTTTAAAGAAATGTCTCCCTCAAGTGAAGTGTCCATGGTCCTGGATAATCTGGGACATTTTTGAAGAAAGAAATACATCTTAGGCTAGCAGTTAACTTTTCAGGATAGGACAGAAATAACAGAGCTTAAAAATAAAAAGACTTGTTTGAAATCAAGTAGAGTAGTTCTTTCATTTTCTAGAGGAAGAACAGGGAAGGAAGTTCAATGTCTTATCCAGAGACACTCATCAGTATACGAGTAATGTGATGATGAGAACCTACATCAAACTTACACAGTGACAATTTTGACGTTCAAGTCAAGTCTTCCAACCTCCATTCTTTGGCCATAGCAGGGGAGACTAAAAAGTTAAGACTACATTGTTAAGTAGAGGGGAAATCAATATTCATCCACCAATAATTACTTAACACTTATTAGAGGGTGTCAGTTTGGGCAGTTCTACATCAAGTGAATGAATGCAGCCATAAAGTCAAGGATGACTAGTTGCATGGCTGGAAGGGTGGGTGAGTGGACAGATGGGATGATGCCCATCTGTTCATGTGATTCTCTAACATGTCTGAAGATTCTATTTGATAGTTCAACTCACCCTCACCAGGTACTGACAATTCACTTACAGGATCTAGTTAGTCATTTAATATAACAATTTTTAAAAACTCCTGTCTCCAGTTTTCTGCAAGCAGAAAATTATATGTCTATAAAAGACCTCCATTCTTTTGTGTCAAGTATAGGGATTTGAAAGGAAGATGAACATTAAAATCTTATAACTGATTTCGGTTCCTCAGCTTGAAATTCTTTCTGTGGTTTCCCTGGCCTAAACCTAAGAATAAGAATCCGAGCTACGGACCTGAATGAAGAAAGTTCTGTGCATGGAGCTACCATTTTGCTGGTATAGCAAACAAGTTACTGTTACACTTAAACTTCAGTGGTGTGACTGCAATACAGTAAGGATTTTTGTTGCTCTTTGGCAGTGGATTCAGCTACAGATCTCTATACACACTAGTATTCTTCGTGGATATAACATAAAACAACACTATTTTAGAAAATAAGCCCTTTAGCTGATAAAGCCCAGATTCGATCTTTCTATTTCTAAGAAATAAGTGATGTGGTGGATTCTGACATCTACCCTGACATTTGGGAAGATGGGCTTATCATTTCATTGGTTTCTGCAACCCAGATGGTACCATGCTAAAAAATATCGTCTGGAAAATAACAAGAAAGGAAAATCCGTTCACTTGTCCTACACATCATTGTGTCTGATTCTCTAGAGGATTTGCAGGTATGATATTATTTCCCAGAAATACTAAAAGCCATTGAACAGCACCTGTTTTAAGGGAAATTTGTAGGGTTCCCTGAAACCCCTTACTCATAGAATAGAGAGAAAACTTATTTTTTTCTTAGATAGAAATGTAAGATATTTCCATTGACAAAAGACATTTCCTTTTGTACCATTTGCCCTACTAGGTGGGGAATTCTTCTCAGTCATCTCAGATGCCCTTTGTTCTCTTAGCCTCTTCCAACTTAATTCTCTGGAGAGTTAGTTTCATCAAATCACTTAAAACAAGGAAATCACTTAGGGATTCTAGGTTTTAGTTTACACAAATACGGCAGGGATAACAAGACTTCCTAATGGAATAACAGTGACATATTACAAGTGAACAGCCAATCACAATGCGCAGCATATAGTGAGTGCTCATGAAATGAGAATTGATATCAATAATGATACAATTCGCCAACACCTCCACCATCACTTCTGTTACTATCGCCACATCTTGAGCTCAAGACCATTCTATCTTTTTTTTTCTAACTTAGAAGCATGGGACTGGAAACTTCCTGTGAAAAACTTTTCTGTGAGTGGGATTTAAAATACTCATTGACTTAAAGTATAATGTAACCTACTTTGGGGAATCTATGGACATTAATAATGAAAGAATAGTAAATAACTGTGGCAATGGATGAGCCCAGAGATATTTGTATTATTAAATTTTTACTATTCTTCTGTTGTATGTGCCTTAGCTACTGTCTAATTCCTGGCCATGAAATATATTCATGTACCATATTTATACATCATTCTAAGATTTTTTTAATGTCCTTTATTTACAAAACAGTATTATGGTAGAAATCTACATTACTGTGAATAATTATGACAGTTGCCCATGTTAAAAAATAATTTCAGCTGTAAGTGATAATAATCTTTTGTCAGGAAGTGAAAAATAGAAAAATACTTAAATCTCAATTATCAATGTTTTCAGGAGTCAGAAAATGTCGACACACATACTTTGAATGTAGAGTGAAGCATTTGTTTCAAGAAAGAGGTAACGCAGGCATTTGAGAATTCAGCTACAAATTGGAACCCAAACAGAGAAGGCACATGCACCTCCTCCCTACAAGATGAGTCCCTTTGAAAAGAGCAGTTGAAACATAAGACATGAAGGGGAGTCATGGGAAATTATATCCAATTTTGGTCTATGGGAAAGGTAGTCAGTTTTCACAGAAGTCTTTTTCAAGATACAGTAGCTGCAGATATATTGGTGAGGAGTGTGATTATGCAATAAAATTCTCAGAGAAACAAGCTGGAGACAAACATGTAGTTCAAACTTTATATAAATATACAGAATAGAAGCAAGTCTCCTGGGAGTTCTATATTTATTCAAATGTCAGGTCATTATGGTGTGAAATCTAGAATTCAGGTGTCCTAACTGCTGTTCTAGTTATTTCATCCATGGATCAAAATTTTCCTGAAAGTGCAAGATGCTAGGCTTGCCTTTATCAAAATCCAGATCTCAGCCACAAAATCATCTCGCCAGTGGTCTCTGGCAAAGTGCCCCAATAAAATACACACACCGCTCACCCCTCAGCATCTTTCCTATTTTAAAGATGAGGACTCCAAGCCTCTGTGACCTGCTCTAGATTGTACAGCCAGCCAGCCTAAGCCTTCCTGCTCACTTTCACTGTCTCATGTACTTGTACGAAAGCTTATATAGAAACCACATGGTTTCCTGTGAGCTTCTAGCTCTCAATCCTGCTTTACTCTCTGCATAGTCTTCTCACTTCTGAAATAAGTCATTTGTTCAGTTCATTGACATTTAGAATGCAAGCTTCATAGAGATAAGGACATTGCCAATCCTGATCTTGTTTATTGTCATATCTTTAGTTCCTGAAATAATCATGACTATTTGTAGGTACTCTAAGTAATTTTTGAAAGAAGGAATGTATGAATGAATAATTCTGAAATGTGTTAAAAAGTCAGAAAATTACCAGGGAATGAAAAAACTTTCCTTTTATAGTAAAATAAGGCTTTCTACAGGTATTTGAATTCTAGCAATTTATGCCTGCTTTGTTTTTTACAACTAATTCTAGAATTTTATCTGGTTCTGCATTTTTTCTTATGATTCTGCATTTATAGGTTCAAACAGAAATTTGTTCTCCTCCTGAAACATGGGTTTCTTTGTCACACTTTCTCTATTTATTTTACTTTTCAGGTAGAGTTAACCTATCTAATATTGAAAAAAGAAAAAGTATGTTTATAGTCCCTACTAAGTATGTGTGCATGCCTACAGACAGGGATTGCCTTAGTCATACCAGAACAGGTAGCCATGTGAATTATTTCAAGAACAGAAAGTAATCACCATCTCCTGGGTTTCAAGCCATCTTCTTTCCTCCACCATCACTGAATTTAATTGTGCTGAATGGTTATTCTGTGTGGCCAAAACATTGCCGCCCTAAATTATCTTCTTTTAAATAACAGTATTTCTGGAAGCAGCAAATTGTTGCATGATTAACATTCCAATTTGGACTTTAGTTGTAAAATTCTTTCCTAAGTTAATCAAATGACTCAGGGGGAGGAATGCTGGGGGTCTCAGCTGGGCAGGTAGTTCATGGAAGGACAGGAGCATGAAGAGATGCAATGATGAAAACCAGTGGCAGTCCCAGAATTTCCAGAGATGGAACTTAACTGGGGTGACAATCAGTTGTATCCCTGCTGCCTTTTTATCATGAGAGTAAGATTATTTCTCAATTTGTATGTTAATTTCAGGGGCCCTAGGAAGGGGGAACTAAAGGAGATCATGGGGATAGGATACTCAGAGATACTTCTCTCTCCCTGCAACTGTGGCCCCATTAAGTCAAACCTCCCCTATTTCAAAATCTACCACCTGCTAGGCCTGCGTGGTGGGTGGGGTGAAAAGTTTAAATGGTTGTAAATACCTGTAAGATGAAGCAAGACTGTCGATTTGACATGTGCAGAGTAAGAGTCTCTATTTAAAGAAACTGAACAGTAGCTGAAATTAACCTAGAAGATGCCTCTTTCTTGTTTGGAACCAGTATGGGAGCTTATGCTCCCAAAAGCGATCCCAACGTGACACCTAGTGGTAGCTCTAGGCTTAACCCTTCAGGTCCTGACGGACACCCGTCTACAATGTTCAACAGCCTTTGTTCCACTGTGAGAGGGCTCTGATTTCACTTCTGTGAGAGGGAACTTTATCTATTTCATGGAAAAACCAAGTGTTACAAAAGCCTTTTTAGAAGAAATCGGCAAACCATAGTTTTGAAGATGGTATCCAAGTTACTTATTTTTCTGATGTATGAGTTGTCTTTTCCTGAGACAACCTACCCCCACCAAACATCTACTTAAATTCAGACTGAAGCCCTTTCATTGGTATTCTAATACTTTTTCGACTTTAAAAATTGATGAACATCTCAGATGGAGATTATATATTGGTGTTCTCTGAAAGATTTTAGCACAGGCAAGTTTTCTTAAAATAAATCTTAATTTTTCAAAAGTGTTTATTAAAAGTAAGCCATGCTGGTTTACTGGTTTTGTCTGCTTTTTAGTTTCTTCAACCACCCGAGATGCTTTTGCTCTTCCACCTATGGACACAAACTCCAGCAAATGTAAAACAGTTTTTAAGTGTAAGTGCGGAAAAAAAATTTAGCCTCGATTCCCTGTCGTCCTAGGAGCCTCCCTGCCTCCATTCTTCATATCCTATCATCCTGGCCTGCCTCCCGAATTTGCTGATGTTCTCTTAAACACACCAACTCTTCCCTAAATGTACCCAGTCCCATCCTTCATTGCCTCCCTATCTCCTTACTAATCTGATAGAATCAGCAGTCATGGGACCATAAAAGGGCCCGAAATGCTGAGTGCAGACACGAGATGAGCTTGCTCAAATCAGTCTTCTGCTGACATTGACTGACCTTTTGCTATTTGATACTCAGTAAGTCAGTGAAATGACTCCAGGGGATGATTTAGTTTCCACATGTCTGTACTGTCTATTCATTTGGAAGTAGTACTTGCTGACCAATTAATCAGGGAGTGAATTCTGCTGCTCCCCCATAAGCCTGAAACGTAAGCCGTATTTTCTTTATGATTCTCTTATTAATTGTAATTTACTAAGTGTCATACACATATTAGGCATGACTCTAAAACCACTTTACATGTATTTTCCTACCAATCTTCAAATGTGTCCTAAAATAGTGCTTTTTGTTCTCATTTTAGATATATGACAAGTGAGATTTAGTGACTGGCCTAAAGTCCTTCAGCTTGTAAATATCAGAGCCAAGATATAAATATTTGTGTCTCCAGTACTCTTTGTTTGGGCTTCTCTTTAAATACTTAGGAGTATGAAATGGAAACTCTGTGGTATAACAACAAATTTTGTCCCAAACAACTATTTAATAATAAACTGAGTCACTCAGAGATTCATAATATACAAATATATGCACACTAATTGAAAACAGGACCAAAGTATTATAATATGTGACTCCTTTGGTATAAGTCATTGGAAACTGTTGCTTTGAAGTTACTCTCTTTGGCTGCTCATCTCTGGAGCATGCCAGCAGCCCCTCCTTGAGTGTGTACTTTTGCCTTATTAGACTACTCTCTGCTGTGACTGGCAGACCTCATCCTGAGTTCTTTCTAGAGAAGAGTCAAGAGTCAAGAACATTGTCTTGGGTTGAGGTCTCACCTAGTGAACAGGGAGATCTCCCCAGATTGTATTGTTTAACATAAGCAACCCAGGAGACTAGGTGCTGCCCCAATATCAACCTCTAAAGACGGTTCTTAGAGCTTAGGCTTTAAAGAAGTTCAAGAGCTTCCTGAAGAGCACTCCCTTCTGTCATCTCCCTCAGCTGTTTCTCTTGTCTACTGCCTGCATGAGGAGACTAGGACTGGATTTTCTATATAATCAACAATGTACTAAAAATTAATGTTTCCCTGGGTGTGGGGGGATGGGGACTGATCTCTTTTATCAGTTTCCTGGACTGTGCTCATCATGGAAAGCCTTATTTCTTCAGGGAATCTTCAAACTCAGCCCAAGCCTACTGTTTTATCTTCCATTCCTTCTGTCTTCCTGAAATACAGATAGACACTTGGGCAGACAAAATGGGTGATTTACTCTATAGAGTTTAACTCTGAGGATCACAGTTACTTGAGAGCCCCACAACAAAAATTTAGAATACTTTGTATAAACCCTTTAGTTGAGAAAGGATTAAAGATAGCAGTGTGAGAAATGAGAGAGAAACCTCCTCCCAGAACCACATATAATAAAACAATATAAAAAAATACATCAAATCCTGAAAGAGCAACAGGAAAGGAGGCTGAGACAAACTGTCTACAGCAGGGCAAACCAGCAGACCTCTAGAAAGAGGGTAACATACCAAGGCCATGATTTGTAAGGCCCCAAACCCTTTCCCCACCCCAGCTTACTAGAAGGAGGAAGAGAAATGGAGCAGGGAAGGGTTGGAAGCCTAGGACTGCTGAAGACCCAGCCCTGGAGATCTGCTCTGGGAGCACAAACCTACACTACATGGTGCTCTGGAGATTAGTGGGGTCGGAAAGCTAAGACAGGTTGAATACTTGGAGAGACTGAGATTCCAGCTGCTTGTGGAAAACAGGGATCCACATAGACAGGTTGAATACTTGGAGAGACTGAGATTCCAGCTGCTTGTGGAAAACAGGGATCCACATATGGATGCAGTGGGACAAAATAAAAGGAGACAGGCTGAGAGACTTCCCAACAGTAAGGGGGGGTGCTAACGGAGCAAGGACAGAGCTTGCTGCTCAAGAGAAAGGCCTGGTGGACAAAATTATCTGGATGCACTACACCCATCAGGTTGGAAACTTTCAGGAGCCTCAAGCGCTCCAACCCCATGGCTGGCTACTCAGCTCCGATGTCCCCCACTGTGATACACAGTCTGCTGTGCCTTACCCCCAGCTGGCACAGGCTCGCAAACCAGCTGCCCCCGCCATTGCACTAAGCCAGCCAGAGGGTACCCCGCCTACAATAGCTACAACTGCAAAGCATAGAGTATTTTCCCTGTGTGCTCAGACCACTGGACCTGGCAGTGTAGACAGACACTGCAGCCGGGAAGCAGGAAAGTACTTTTATCCCAAAAGGCAACAGAGCCACACTACTGTGACCCTTGCCATTGCTCCAGGGGCTGAGCAGCTCCAGAGAGTAGAGCTTATGGGCTCTATGGGTGCCACCTACAAATGTGAAATGTCAAAGGAACCTGGTTCAAACCAAAATCTCACAAACACCAGAAAGAGGGCCAAGTGAAGCTGAACTCACCAATCTTCCTGAAAGAGATTTCAAAATAAAAAGCATACACAAGCTCATGGTGGTACAGAAAAATATTTGAGAACTCAGGGAGGAATTCTGGAATGATATATAAACACTCAAGAATGCAGTATCTGAAATAAACATACAATGAAGGGATTTAAAAGTAGACTACATGAAGTAGAACAGTCAGAAAATGTAATAGAAATTAGAGAAAAGGAATACAAAGAAGCTGAGGCACAGAGAGAAAAAGGATCTCTAGGAATGAAAGAACATTGAGAGAACTGTGACCTATCCAAACAGAACAATATTTACATTATAGAAGAGAGAGAAAAAGGAATAGAAAGTGTCTTTGAGGAGGTAATTACTGAAAACTTCCCCAACCTGGGGAAGAAGATATTCTATCCGGCAATGGAGGTGCACAGATCTCCCAACACAAGGGAGCCAAGGAAGACAACACCAAGACATATAATAATTAAAATAGCAAAAATCAAGGATAAGGACAGACTTTTAAAAGAAGGCAGAGAGAGAAAAAATATCACATACAAAGTAAAACCCATTAGGCTATCATCAGACTTCTCAAAAGAAAGCTTACAGGCCAGAATGGAGAGACATGATATATTTAATGCAATGAAACAGACGGACCTCAAACCAAGAATACTCTACCCGGTAAGATGATCATTTAAATTTGAAGGAGGGAATAAACAATTTCCAGATAAGTAAAAGCTGAGAGAATTTACCTCCCACAAACCATCTCCACAGTGTATTTTAGAGGGACTGCTATGGATGGAAGTGGTCCTAAGAATAAATAGCTATCACCAAAATAAATAAAACCATAGTAAAGTAAGTAGAACAATTAATTACTGAGCAGATGCAAAATCAAATCAAACACCCCCGAAGTCAGCAAGAGAAAGATAAAGATTACAGAATATGAAACCTAATGTATGAAGAATAGAGGAGGAAGAAAAAGGAGGAAAAAGAAAAGATCCTTTAGATGGTGTTTGTAATAGTATACTAAGTGAGTTAAATTAGACTGTTACATAGTAAGGAAATTATCCTTGAAACTTTGGTAACCATGAAACTAAAGCCTAAAATGGCAGTAAGTACATACCTGTTGAAAATCACTCTAAATGTAAATCATCTGAATGCACCAATCAAAGGACACAGAATCACAGAATGGATAAAAAAATAAGACCTATCTATATATTGCCTAAAAAAGACTCAATTCATACCCAAAGACATACATAGACTGAAAGTGAAGGGGCGGGAAAAGATGTTTCATGCAGCTAATAGGGAGAAAAAAGCAGAAATTACAGTACTTGTATCAGACAAAATATACTTGAAAACAAAGAAAGTAACAAGAGACAATGGACATTACATAATGATAAAGAAGGCAATACAACAAGCGTATATAACCATTATAAATATCTATGCATGCAACACAGGAGCACCTACATACGTGAAACAAATACTAACAGAATTAAAGGGGGAAATAGAATGCAACACATTCATTTATGAGACTTCAACACACCACTCACTCCAAAGGACAGATCAACCAGACAGAAAATAAGTAAGGAGATAGAAGCTCTGAAAAACACATTAGAACAGACAGCCCCTAAAAAACATCTACAGAACTCTCCACCCCAAAGCAATAGAATACACATTCTTCTCAAGTGCACATGGAACATTTTCAAGAATATACCACGTACTAGGCCACAAAAAGAGCCTCAGTAAATTCTAAAAGATTGAAATCATACCAACAAGCTTCTCAGACCACACAGGTATGAAACTAGACATAAATTATGCAAAGAAAATGAAAAAGCTCACAAACACATGGAGGCTTCACAACATGCCCCTAAATAACCAATGGATCAATGACCAAATAAAAACAGAGATTAAGCAATATATGGAGACAAAGAACAACAATAACTCAACAATGTAAAATCAGTGGGAAACAGCAAAGGCTGTGCTAATAAGAGTGAAGTATATTGTAATATAGACTTACCTCAGGAAAGAAGAACAGTCCCATATGAACAGTCTAAACTCACAATTAACCAAACTAGAATAAGAAAAACAAATAAGGCCTGAAGTCAGTAGAAGGAGGGACATAATAAAGATTAGAGCAGAAATAAATGAAATCAAGAAGAATATAACAACAGAAAGAATCGATGAAAGCAGGAGCTGGTTCTTTGAGAAAATAAACAAAATAGATAAACCCCTAGCCAAACTTATCAAGAAAAAAAGACAGTCTACAGACATAAACAGAATCAGAAATGAGAAAGGAAAAATCATGATGGACACCACAGAAATACAAAGAATTATTAGAGAATACTATGAAAAATTATATGCTAACACACTGGATATAGAAGAAATTGACAATGTTCTGGAAAAATACACCTTCCAAGAAAGAAACAGAAAATATGAACAGAACAATTACCAGCAACGAAACTGAACTGGTAATCAAAAAACTACCTAAGAACAAAACCCCTGGACAAGATGACTTCACCACTGAATTTTATGAAACATTTAGTGAATACGTAATATCCATCCTCCTTAAAGATTTCCAAAAAGTAGAAGAGGAGGGAATACTCCCAAACTCATTCTATGAGGCCAACATCATTCTAATACCAAAACAAGTCAAAGATACCACAAAAAAAGAAAATCACAGACCAATATCCCTGATGAATATAGATGCAAAAATACTCAACAAAGTATTAGCAAACCAAATTCAAAAATACATCAAAAAGATCATCCACCATGATCAAGTAGGATTCATCCCAGGGATGCAAGTAGGGTACAATATTCAAAAACCCATCAACATCATCCACCACATCAACAAAAAGAAGGACAAAAACCACGTGATCATCTCCACAGATGCTGAAAAAGCATTCAATAAAATTCAACATCGATTTATGATAAAAACTCTCAACAAAATAGGTACAGATGGCAAATACCTCAACATAATAAAGGCCACATATGACAAATCCACAGCCAATATCATACTTACAAGCGAGAAGCTGAAAGCTATTCCTCTAAGATCGGGAACGAGACAGGGATGCCCACTCTCCCCACTTTTATTCAACATAGTTCTGGAGGTCCTAGCCATGGCAATTAGACAACTCAAATAAATAAAAGGCACCCAAATTAGTAAGGAAGAAGATAAACTGTCACTGTTTGCAGATGGCATGATACTATACATAGAAAACGCTAAAGAATCAACACCAAAACTACTAGAATAACTGAACTCAGCAGAGTTGCTACAAAATTAATACACAGAAATCTGTTGCATTCCTATACACTAATGAAGAAATAGCAGAAAGAGAGATCAAGAAACAATTACATTTACAACTGCATCAAAAAGAATAAAATACCTAGGAATAAACCTAACCAAGGAAGTGAAAGACCTATACCCTGAAAACTGCAAGACACTCATGAGAGAAATTAAAGATGATACCAATAAATGAAAGTGCATCCCATGATCATGGATAAGAAGAATTAATATTTTCAAAGTGGCCATTCTGCCTAAAGCAATCTACAGATTCAATGCAATCCCAATTAAAATACCAATGTCATTCCTCAATGAACTATAGCAAATAGTTCTAAAATTCATATGGAACCACAAAAGACACTGAATAGCCAAAGCAATCCTGAGAAGGAAGAATAAAGCTGGGGGGATTATACTCCCCAACTTCAAGCTCTACTACAAAGCCACAGTAATCAAGACAATTTGGTACTGCTACAGGAACAGACCCATAGATCAATGCAACAGAATAGAGAATCCAGATATGAACTGAAGCATATATGGTGAATTAATATATGGTAAAGGAGCCCTGGTTATACAGTGGAAAAATGAGAGCCTCTTCAACAACTGCTGTTGGCAATACTGGACAGCTATGTGTAAGCAAATGAAATTAGAGTATTGTCTAACTCCATACACAAAAGTAAACTCAAAATGGATCAAACACCTGAACGTAAGTCATTAAACCATAAAACTCTAAGGAGAAAACATATCCAAAAATCTCTTGAATATAAACATGAGCAACTTTTTCCTGAACGCATCTCCTCAGGCAAGATAAACAAAAGCAAAAATGAACAAATGTGACAACATCAAATTAAAAAGCTTCTGTACAGGAAAGGACACCTTTAGTAGAACAAAAAGGTACCCTACAGTATGGAAGAATATATTTGCAAATGACATATCCAACAAGAGGTTATCATCCAAAATATATAAAGAACTCACATGCCTCAACACCCAAAAAGCAAATAACCCTA
Organism: Manis javanica; assembly: GCF_040802235.1. Taxonomy (NCBI): domain Eukaryota; kingdom Metazoa; phylum Chordata; class Mammalia; order Pholidota; family Manidae; genus Manis; species Manis javanica. Next base: position 60,685,018 of record NC_133166.1, read on the forward strand.
TTAAAAAATGGGTGGAGGATCTGAACAAACACTTCTCCAAAGAAGAAATTAAGATGGTCAACAGCAATATGAAATGATGCTCCATAACACTCATCATCTGGGAAATGCAAATTAAAACCACAATGAGATACCACTTCACACCAGTAATGTTGGCCAACATAGAAAAGACTAGAAACAACAATGCTGGCGAGGATGTGGAGAAACGAGAACCCTCCTACACTGCTTCTGGGAATGTAAATTAGTTCAACCATTGTGGAAAGCAGTATGAAGGTTCCTCAGAAAACTAAAAATAGAAATACTACTTGACCCAGGAATTCCACTCCTAGGAATTTACCCAAAGAAATAAGTTCTCAGATTCAAAAGGATATATGCACTCCTATGTTTATTGCAGCACTGTTTACAATAGCCAAGATATGGAAGTAAACTAAGTGTCCATCAGTAGACGAATGGATAAAGAAGATGTGGTACATATACACAAAAGAATACTATTCAGCCATAAGAAGAGAACACATCCTACCATTTGCAAAAACATGGATGGAGCTAGAGGGTATTAGGCTCAGTGAAATAACCCAGATGGAGAAAGACAAATACCAAATGGTTTCCCTCATTTGTGGAGTGTAACAATGAAACAACATCGAAGGAACAGAAGAACAGCAGACTCTCTGAGTCCAAGAAGGGACTAGTGGTTACCAAAGGGGAGAGATGGGGAGGACGGGTGGGGAGGGAGGGAGAAGGGGCTTGAAGGGTATAATGATTAGTACACATGGTGTTTTTGGGGGTTCACTCAGAAGGCAGTGTTAGCACAGGAGAAACAAGTAGTGACTCTGTGGCTTCTTACTACTTTAATGAACAGTGATTTCAATGGGGTGTGGGGAAGACTTGATAATATGTGTGAATGTCCTAATCACAATATTTTTCATGTGAAACCTTCATAGGAGTGTACATCAATGACACAGTAATTTAAAAAATAAATAAATAAATGAAATAAACCCTTTAGTTTTGAGTATCTCATGTAAGATACTGAAGGAAAACAGTTTCTTTGGTAACCAGAATTCAAACACTGGATAACCTTAGATTTAGAATTATAATTACAAGCCTGAAATTTTTCTTGTAAACAAATAGAAAGCATTTTTTTTCTGAAGCTATTCATTTTAGATGATAACTATTTAAAAAAATAAAATGGCAATTTTCTTTTCCTGTGTATGGGTGTCCCTCATCCCAAAGACCCAGAGAGATGACACAGCTAGTGCCGTTGAGGGGAGAGACTGCAGTAGTTACAAATAAGTCACCTGCAGCCACATTATGTGGTCAACATCTCAGCTCTACAGCTTCATTGTTCACCTTGGACACCACAGTCAGCCTCTCTGTGCCTCAGTTTTGTCATATCTTGACTGTGAAAGTCAACTGAGTTCTTAGCATGGTACCTACAACAAGGTAAGCAAAGTTGAGTATCAGCATCCATACCGTGGAGAAGAGACCTGTGTACACAGCCTTCACAGCCCCAAATGCCTGCCCTTCAAGCCAGCCTGGTTGAGGGCATGTCCTGGAGAAGTCACTGTTGGGTGAGGCTTTTGAGAAGTAGGAGGCATTTCACCAGATGACATTTCTCCCCCTTTTCTCTCTCTTTGAGGCAGCCACAAGCAATTGTTAGATCAGAATGAGTCCTCAATTTTTTTTATTCTCCAGATGATGAATGACAAAACTAAAATAGGTCTTGAGATAATGTTTTTGAGTGTCCAGCTGGTGGAGACAGGAAAAGCAATTTCAGTGAGACAAGAGCCTTCTAGAACAGATTTGGAGAGAAATTATTATCTTGGCCTTCTGGAAATAGAAGTGCCATGAAGCAGACAGCAAGGAATGAAGATTCGCCACACACAGGCACTTCACCGCTCAGTAAAGGAGGACATGATGGGAGGTAGAAGGCAGGGGTAGCCTTGCCAAACCTCAGCTTGGCCAGCTAGCCACCGAAACCAGTATAGACCTGACTGGGTACCATACTTGCTTTGATCATTTAACATCATGGATGTGACATGACAGTGCTGGAGGCAACATGGTGCTTAAATCCTTACACAATGGACAACCTCCAGCCAGGCCAGTACTTCCCTCAATGGACATGGGTAGAGGTGACCAGCCGATGGTGCTTCCTCTGGGAAAGAAGCAGTTCTCAGGCTCATGGCTTCAAAAGCACTATTCCATTTTCCCTTCCCACAAGTCCATTCCCAGAGACAATACTCTGAGCTGAATGACATTACTTAATTGTGAGTGGAACTTCTCCATTCAGTACTGAATCTTTGTCTTTATTATTTTTTTGTTTTCCTTTTTACAGTTTTCCAGCTTTATTGCCATATGATTGTATGTAATACTTACATATTTTTTTGTATTGTATATATTTACAGTGTACAACATGATTCTTTTTTTTAGTACTGCTTTCATATGCTATCATTCTTTCTTTTTGCCCTTCTTTCCAATGATATTCAAAATTACTAAATGCCAGGGGCTGTGGAGTAGCAATGGCCCATTCAGAAAAGATCATGACTTGTGAGTGCCAAGGAAGAGAAACAATAGACAACAGATAAATAAATAAGATCATTGTAAGCATATCAACCCATACTGTATTGTGATGCAGACCCCCGGGAGGGTTGACCACTTCAGATTAGATGGTAAGAAAAGGCTTTTCTGAGGATACAACTTTGAGTAAAAATGTACAAGTTAAAGAGGAGCACCGACTCTTTATTGATCCCTGTTTTTCTGTGAACGTAGGATGTACAAAGGTCCTGAGGCAGGCAAGAGCTTGGTCTGTTCCAGGGACACAGAAGAGGTGTGACAGGAGCAATGTGCTAAGGGGGTAGGCAGTGTTCTAGATAAGCTTGGGGATTTAGGTATGGATATATCATGTGGGCCACATAGACCATGGTTGTAACATTGGCATTTATTCAAGAAATAAAGGAAAAACCAATGAGCATATTAAACAGGGCAGTACCATCTTGCAGTTTATATTTTATGTTGCTTAGACTGTGACATGGTAAACGTGTCAGCATTGGGTAAGAGTGGAAGTCAGAGGCCAGAGGCGGTGCTCCTGCAGTCCTAAGGTGGAGGTGATAGTGGCTTAATTCACTGGCAATGTAAGTTCATCCCATTTAACCATTACACCAAATATACAAAGCAGATCTGTTATCTCCACCAAGAGGTAAGTAAACAAAAACAAGTGATTGTTGCCTAAAACTACTCAGCTTCTAATTGATAGAATCAAAACACAAACCCTGAGCAGCGTGGCTCAGAGGTGAGTTTCCTCTCTTACAGACATGTGCCTCTTCAGTGAGTTTGGCAAAACAACTTTAAAATAAGCTTTAGGAATTCCTAATGCTTAGTGATGTTTGCTATGGATCCAGCAGTGTTCTAAGTGTTTCCTGTGCAATATTAGCAAACTTTATTTTCACAACAATTCTATGAAGTACATGCTATTATTATCCTCATTTCACAGATGAGTAATCTGAGTCTTAGAGCAGCAAAAGTAGAAAATGTCGGAGGCAAAATTTCAAAAGAGGCAGGTTACCTCTGAAGCCATGTATTTAATCTCCTTAGGTGGCCAGTGTTTCTACACTGAAAATGATATACTTTAAACAATCCCAGGAAAATAGCCACTATTAACCCCCTGGAAACCTCCAATTAAGATAATGATTGACACAAAACACAGAAAAGCATTTTATGGCAATTTCATCAAAATGCTAGATTTGCTAGGCAAAGCTTCCCACACACTTGATACAATAAGGGAACACCTCTAAAAGAAAGTGAACAAAAGATACATCTTTTAACTGTACTCAAGTCTCAGAATCAACATTTCTACCAGGTCTGCTTTTTCTAATATAAATGTAAGGGGAGACAGATTGAAATGGCAAGCTGAACTGCTCAGTGTTTTAGAAAAAGCTGTTTCTCATAGGCAGCCTCAACTCAAAACACATTTGTTAGATTCTTCTGAAAATTTTCAGCAAGTTGAGTTTGCAGACTCTTCAAATCCATGACACATACACAAAAAATCTAATATTCTGTCAGAACAGGAGTGACCTAGAAAGGGCTGCCTTCATTCTTTGCTAGGCTCTAATGGCACCCTTACAAAGCTCCATCACCTTACTGAATAGCCAGAACTTTGCTCACAGCTTTCTCAGTATCTCTACTGTGACTTCAACCACTTATTTCAGAATTACTCGATTTCCATATGCCCCTTGACTGCCCCAAGTCCCACTCCTTTGATATGTAAAATAAAGCTAATTTAGGCTTTGCAAGGCCACGTGGCTGAATCTCTTGCTCCAAAGTCTGAGGATCTTGATGTATCAGAGAAAAGATAAACAGAAATAGACATGTTAGCTTTTTCCTAACTGATTTGTTTGACTTATTATTATTGCTAATAATAATAATAATACTGATAGACTACTTATAGTTTCATTTGACCTCATAACAAAGGAGGATGCTGTTATTACCTTTTCTTAGGAATGTTAAGGTCACATAATCAGAATTAGAGCCACAGCCGTCTGATTCTATAGCATTGTCTATTCTCTTGTACCTACATTTATACGTATACTATGCTATATAGCATAAATATATGTTTTGAGGTCTACCACATAACAGTGTACAGACTTAAATAAATAAAATAATAAAGTTAAAACAGTACATATTCCTTGTGAGCATACTACAATATGCTTACAATGCCAGCAACCATGAGGACACTAATTTCCTCTTCCCTTTCCCTAGTAGGGCTCATAACATTCTGTGCATTATGGATTGGGCCAAATAGGCCCTAAACAATTTAAGTCTCTCATTTTCAATCCTAGATGAAAATTTATAATCACATAGGGAGATATTTTAAAGTGCTTATTATGCCCTTCCCTGGCCTGGGAGATTATGATTTAATTGTTTTGGGGTAAGGACTGGGCAACAGTATTTTTTAGAGTTCCTTTCTCCATCCCTCTGGTGATTGTAAAGATCCAGGAGGTGGAATACAACTGCTCTGAGCAAATTATTCCTATCTGTTACAGACTGAATTGTGCCTCCCCAAAATTCACATGGTGAAGCTCTACCTCCCCAGTGTGACTCTTTGTAGACAGAACCTTTGTGGAGGGAATTAAAGTTAAATGAGATCGAAAGGGTGGGGCCCTAATCTGATAGGGCTGCTGGCTTCTTAAGAGGAGGAAGAGACACCAGGAGAGTGGGTGCACAGAGGAAAGGAGACAGGAGGACACAGTGGGGAGAAAGCCATCTACACGCCAAGGAGAGAGGCCTTGCCAGAGGCCGGCCCTGCTGGCACCCTGGCCGTGGACTTGGACTTCCAGACTCCATGACTGTGAGAAAATATATTTCTGTTGTTTAAGCATCCCAATCTAGAGTATTTTGTTATGGTGGCCTGAGCAGACTAATTCAGCATCTTTTGTTCCCAGTCATCATTGTGGGCTGATTAACATGTCTAGCACCTCGATGTGAACAGGAGGCTCTGGGACTGGGAACTATTGGCATCCATCCGCCAGCTCTTAGGGAAATCAGTCTAAGAATGCAATGAAAATAGAAGGGAAAGATTTTCAAAGACTGGAAAAGAACAGCCTCACAGTTTATTGTGTGTATACTATTAAATGATAGTAAAAAGCAGTATTTAGCAAAGACTGGGGATGGTATTCTAATATGAGGCCCACAACATTCTTATTTATTTCTCCATTGTAGACTAAGACCAGGACAGTGCCCTCACTGGCCCCTCATCCTCTAGTGGATGCTATGGGGCCCAAATACCTCTCCAGCTACAGTTAGTGTGAGGCCAACTAATCTTTATCTTTTGTTTATGTACTTTAAGGTCTAACCTAAGTGTGTGGGAGGTCCAAGAAGGGTTGTAAGTGGTCCTGCCCCAGGAACAATATAGACCATTTGAAGAAAGTACAGTCTACCTTTCCACAGCAATTTTTTTCATCAAAATTACTTTTGATCATGGGCTTTCCCAGTGCCCTGATCAGAGTAAATTGTAACCTTTTTGAAAGCACTTGTGAACCAAATAAAATGTGAGGGTGACTACAGTATTAAAAAGTTAATCAAGGGCTGCAAAACAGTGATGATTCAATTTTCATAACAAAAGCCCAAGCTGAATATCTCTCCAACATCATGATTATGTTTAGAATAGTGGTCTAAATTAAAAAATGTAAGCACTAAAATCTGTCATGCTGGATGGGAAATCTGCTCAGAAGTAGGCTTATGACCTGGGACCTTTGGCTTCCTTCTCTGAAATGGAGATAACGAAGTCTGCCTCCTATGATTTCTGGAGGACTGAATGTGTTAACATTCTAGAATCTTCTCAAACAGTGCTAAAATGTGGGCTTCATGATGTTATTTGCTTTTCTTCCTTCTTTTCCTAATTCTTATTTCTGTACTGTGGTTATTAAAAAGTTAAAATCACTCTGATTCTCAGTTTCCATACATTGTAAACTATATAATATAAACATTCCCATAGAATTATGACAGGATATGTGTTAATTACTCCATGAAATGGCTTGGTAACATATCAAGTCTTATGATAATGTTTGTTTATTTTATGTAAAATTACATAGGGATTTGGGCATTAATCCCCAACTGGGACTTTTTCTCATACAAATATCTCTGGTTTATAAATAACTCTGATGCTGAAGAGATGAAAACTGACAGAGAAAGTGTTAGCATACTCATTTTAATTTACTTTAAACATCCATCACAAACCAACAGGTCACATGGTTGTATGTCTGCATCTCCTCCCTGCATCTCCTCTGCCACATGGTGAATGTGTCACATACTGCAAAAGGTTCAGGTTCATATTTGGAGTGATCACGTTACTTCTTTGAGTGGCCAAGTTGCTAGCTCGCTCTTACATGAGATTAAATCATAACATGTTAGAGAGTTAATAGACCTATGCATGTTTTAACAATAAAGTTCAGGATAAATACACACCTCCATATATACACTTAGTATCCTTCACATTTCTATTTGTATTACTCCAGTGCTATCTATCCCAACAGCCTTAATGAAACCAGACATAAACTGAATTACATTCTTTTAAAACTTGAACAATCACACATCAACTTTCATTAAGTCCCTTCCCGGTAGGTCTAACGAGTACAGTATAAAACCCTGAAAGCACATTTTGACCTCCATTTGTTCTCATTTGTTTATTTTGCTATAAATCTGACATAATCTCATTATAATAGCCTTAAACCTACTAAATCCTGCATTAGTGAAAAAGACACTTGAAGATTTCACACTAACCTGATGTCCTACTCTCCTGAGATGTCAGAATTTGTGGTCTACAAGTCTGTGAATTACCTTCCTGCCATGTTGAGCTTGGGGAAGCCTTGACATTTGTTTTCAATGAGAAAAACAGACATCCTCACTTTCCTCCAAATAAGTAGTATATGAAGGACATTGTTAACCACCATTGGCCTTTTCATTGTCTAGGTGTTTACTCCTACAGTGAGCTCAATGACAGCAGTCACTCAAGTGAGAGCACCGTCTCCAGGACTCCCAGGCTGTCAGCTGCTATCTACATCTTGGAGTATCTGCCGAGGTCCCAGAAGACTGGCCACTATACCAGATGTGTGTCAGTGACCACAGACATCTGCCTGAATCTCAATAAAAATGAAAAAAATATATATATATATAATGAACAGTTGACAATTACCTACAGTTGAAACAAAGAAATGCTTCAGTAAATTACGGTTAAAAGATGACCTGGAGTCATTAAAAATATAGATGTAAATGAAGAAGTTTTAACATGAAAAGATTATAATGATAAATTGGTTATGATTTCCCCATTCATTTCTACCATTCCAAGTTTGTATTTTTTTACTAATGAATATGTTACTTTTTCTGTAAGAGCTTTACTGAGATATATTCCACATGCCCAAAAGCTACCTATTTAAAACCTATATTTCAGTGGTTTTCGGCATACTCAGAAGTTGTGTAATCATCACCAACATCTAATTTTAGAATATTTCACCACTTCAAAAAGCAGTCCCATACCTCTTAGTAAGCACTCTTCAGTCTCCCTTGCCCTCCACCCCTGGAAACCAGTAATCTAGGTTCAGTTTCTGTGGATTTTCCTGTTTGGGGCACTTTCTATATACATGGAGTAATATACTATGTGACCATTTGTGTCTACTTTCACTACATATAGTGTTGTCACAGTTCACCATATTGAAGTATCTATCAGCACTTCATTCCTTTTTAGTGGCCAGATAACTTTTCATTGTATTATGTACCATATTTTGTTTATTCATTAATCTGTTATTTTCCACTTTGGGACTATTATGAGTAATGCTGCTATGAGCATTCATGTACAAGTTTTGGTAAAGAGAGATGCTTATGTCTCTTAGATACACACCCATGTGCAGAATTTCTGGATCCTAGGGTAACTCTATGCTTAACATTTGAAGAAATACCAGGCTGCTTTGCAAAGTGGCTGCACAATTTCACAATCTTCCCATATGTAACTTAAAAACAAACAAAATAGCTGTTTAACAAAATTACCCTAGACTACCTAATTTGGGCACACTGTAACTATGGAAGCTACAGAATTTTTGCTTCTTTAAAGAGCAAATGTGTGACCTATAGTATTGCCCTTCTATTACAGAAAGATTTAGCCCTCACAATTCTTCACCTTAAAAGATTACTTCTACCTATTGTTATTACAAATTTCAGCAAATTTGGAGACCAGAGAGAACTGAAACATAACAGGAATTTAGGACTCAGAGAAACTAGAGTAGTGAAGATAGTTAAGTAAAATGGTCAGTAAGCAATCAAGATTAATTTTGCATTTTTACATCAAGGAGGTAAAACAACATTGAGATAACTTTGAAATCAGTAATGTCTGAAATTAGAAGTTTAAAAATAGGCTTTGGGACAAAAATGATATTTTTCCCTTTAAATACATTCTTAAAGCAAAAACAGGTAGGTAGAAACTGAGAACAGATTTCACTGAATGCCTGTGTTTCTAACAGCTCCGTGTGTGAAAAACCAGCTGCTCTTTTCTGCTTCATACATTAGCAGTAATAATAGTAAAGACGATGCCTTGCTTATTTGCTGACAGTTGCATTGATGATGCAGGAGGCAAAATAGCATTTCTCTTCTGGGTAATGTTAATTATGGAGTGCTGACAAGAGTTCAAAAATAAATCCAGATCCTTCAAGTCAATGCCCCCATCAATATAATATGAAAAACTCATAATACACTGACAAGAATGACAGAAGTGTACATTTTGCATGACACCTCTTCTTTTTCAATAAATAAAAAGGTTCATAGTAGATTTAAAAAACAATAAGAATAATACATTAAATCAAAGTAACAGTTTAGAGAGCTAGCATCTATCTTTTTCACTTATATTACTCATATGATTCTTGGGCACAGAAAGAAAATGTAACCTTATGCTCTTTCCAAATGACAATACTGAGGGTCTGAGAGATAAAGTGACACAGAAAATAAGTGGAAGAATAAGGATTTTATTCCAGTTCCTGCCTCTTCATCCAATACTAGAACTTTTCTATTTTTCAGACCAAATGAGCAAAGTCCAACAACTTTAAAGTTATATATGGACAGTGAGTCAGGATTTCTGAAATTTGAGCCATATGATGAATGGAGGGTAACTAAATCACAAGTTATTTAGGCAGTTATTAACACATTTTCTATTAGAAATTAATGTTAATGTCACTAACCTAAAATATTTAGAACACTTGAGTTTTATTGTTCAGGCTTAGCAACTATCTGCTACTGATTGTCAAAAATACAAGGGAGATTTAATAAGTATTCATTAAACTCTACTACAGTATTTAAAACATGACTTTAAGGTAAGTATCATGATCCTATTTTGTTAAAAAGAAAGAAACTAAGAGTAATGAAGTTTAGTCAACTTGCCTAAGGTCTAATAACCAAAAAAAGAATGTTTGTATTTTGAGTTCGTTTGTCCGATCTTAAAGACCTACTCTTCTATGTTAGCTTGAAAAAATGTATTGAAATTTAAAAAATGCCCTTTGAACCAGTAACTTCATATCTAGGTCTATATTCTGAGAATCAAGGATGTGGACTATAACTTAGCTGTAAGAATCTATATTCACACAGTTTATAGTTGCCAAAAAATGGAACTAGCCTAATAACCAAAAATAAGGGCTTAATTAAATTATTTGTTCTAGCTCCACTGTGGAATAGTATGCAACCATTGAAAATGTTGTCATAGAAAATTATTTACTGAAAAAACAGTATTTCAACATACACTCTTCCTGGTGAACTCCACTTAACAGGCAAAGTTCAGTTAAACATTACTTTGCGGTGTGTGTCCTCACCCTGTTTCTCATTCCAAATAAAAGTATACCAACTCTCTCTGTGTTCCAGTAAGTCTACACATGTGGCATATGGTTTACTTATTGTAAATATGTAATATGTAAATATGATTTACATATTTATGTTATTTGGGTTTCTACTCCCCTTTTAGACTATGACTTCCTTAAGGACAGAGAACAAGCTTTAGTCACCTTTAATACCCCATGTACATCTAACACACTGGTTTACAGTTAATAGGAGGTATTTAATAAACATCCACTGAAAGAATAAATGAATAATCCTTTAGGAGTGTGCAATCTATTTCATATTAGGGATCATGTAGAAAGTAAGATTTCTGTGACTTACTGGGATAATTGACATGCTTTCTCATAATGAGTGGCAATCCCAAGGTTTTAGTCACCTTTGACCCTGTTTGCCACCCTGAAGTCAGACAGGAATTATGATCTCAACACACATATAACCCATTCACTGCCCAGTGTGGTCTTCTCATGCTGATTAAGATGGTTTGACAGTAAACTGAGTTAAAGCAGGGTTTTAATGTGGGATCTACATATTCCTATAGGATATAATAATAGACTTCATCAAATACATCTCTTAAAGTTATCATCAATAATTTGTGTGTATGTCTTTTTGTAAAGGTAAAGACCCTTGGATTTTTATTCAAAAAAGTCATTGACTATAAAAGTTTCAGTTTCAATGATAGATTCTACATTGCCTTCATCATACTATTTTGACTAAAGATCATATTAACTTCCATATGCATATTTCATTTTTATTAAGCCAAGAATTGTGTTTTTGTTTTGACTTTGAGACTGAGGTGAGCTGACTTTTTAACAAAGTTCATTAAAATATAGTTAGTGAGGAGCTTTGTTCATTATTCTTTTTTCTGTAGACATCGTAGTACAGCAGAAATACTTCCAACAAGATTACAAAAATTCCACTGGGATTGAGGAAAGGGAATGGCTCATTGGTGTTCCCTGGGGATGAAGAACCCTTTCACCCTTGGCACTCTATGGTCAATATTTTCAAATTAGCTAAAGAAAGTCAGAGAAAGAAGGGTCATAGGAAGAAAGTCAAATGGATAAGGGCCAGAGAAAGAGAAAGAAGAGCACCAAAACAAATTTACAGAAGTCAAAATGGGAAGACTGCCTTCAACTAATAAAAAATCTTCACACCTTTTTGAAATCTGGGTACTTATTTGAGCTTCGACATAAAAGTGTATTTATAAAAGTGTATGGCTGTATTTAGAACCACTATATTTTCATGGCTGCAAGAAGTTTCAATTTATGTGCCATGGTGCTGCAGCGTAGCGGAACCATCCCACACTGTGGCTTAATAGTCTGTGTACAACATTAGACTGGAAATGTTCACAGAGAAAAACATCAGGTGTTTCTCTCACTGTGCTCCTTCCAAACTCTTCTGAATTGGGATTGCATACAGAGCTGGGTAAGTTGAGATTTTGGAGATGCCATCAGAGACAGTTCCCTCATCTAGCACCATTTCCAGTCTTGAGATAGTCCAAGTTTTTAAAAAAAATACTACAAAGGAAGCTAGGCCATTCTCAGAGTTTGATGACATATGAAGGAGTGGAAGGGTCCCAGGAAATCCATAGGACATAGTAAGTATTATGTGGATTTTATCTATGTGCTTTGATTTGGCTTGATTTGATCTGGATTTTCATTTAGAGGCAACCCAGGGAGTTTTAATGACTCTCTAGAGGATATTGAAACATTTGAGCCCAAATCAAGGATTTGCCTGGATAAAGTGATGCTTTATGCATTAGGATATGGAAATAACAGTAGTGATAATGTTTAGGGAGTGCTGACTTTGCACCGGGCACTATTCTATATGCTTTTCACGCACTAACTCACTGCTTCTTCACAACAAACTTACAAGGTCAGTACTAATATTATTCTCTTTCTGCCAGTGAGGAAAACAAAGCACAAGAAGAAGTAACTTGTCAAGAGCAAATAACTAGTGAAAAAAGTTTCACTCTGTAGGGAAGTTGGGGTTCCTATGATGCATCTACCTTTACTACAGCAAAACGAGCAGTCAAGGCTGTGCAGGCCTTGAGTGTGATAGACTCATCACGGCCCTGTGAGCTGGATGTTCATGTCACTGAAGACAGTTATGGCTGGGGTCTCTGGCAGTGGCTTGTACGAACTCACCAACCCATTGGATTCTGTTCACAACTCTGGAAAGGGGCAGAGGTACGATACACTTTGATAGAAAAACAACTGGCTGCCACATATCATGCCTTGCTGGCTATAGAACCCATCACTGGAATGGCCCCAATAAAGGTAATAACCACCTATCCCATCTTGGGGTGGGTACGAGATTGGACCCAAAAGCCAAGGAGTGCTGTGGCACAAAGACCCACACTAGCCAAGTGGGGTGCTTACCTACAGCAGTGCAGTGCCCTCTCTAGTAGCCCCTTGGGTGAAGAACACTAACGCTTATTGGGGCCAGTGACATATACTAGTGAAAAGCAGGAAGAACTTGCTTTTGAACCATTAGTAGTAGAGAGTCCCTGTTGGGAGGGAAGAGCCCTATACCCGAAGATGCATGGTACACTGAAGGCTCCAGCCGTGGGCAGCCCCCAAAATGCAGGGCCATAGCTTTCCATCCTAAGACTGAGACAATATGGATGGAAGATGGTGAGAGGAAGAGCAGCCAATGGGCAGAGTTGCGGGCTGTATGGCTTGTGATCAGCCAGAAGCCCTCTCCTATAGTTGTCTGCACTGACAGCTGGGCTGTCTATTGGGGCTTGACCCTGTGGCTACCAACCTGGTACCAGGCTAACTGGCTGGTTGATCACAGACCCCTTTGGGGTCAAGAATTGTGGCAAGACTTATGGGCTTGTAGTCAGACTAAAATAATTACAGTATACCATGTGACAGGTCATTTGCCACTGGCATCCCCAGGAAATGATGAAGCAGATAAATTGGCCCAAATACATTGGTTAGAAGAAAAGCCTGCCTCTGATGTAGCCCAATGGTTAGATCAGCATTTGTTGCATGCAGGGCAAAAGACAATGTGGGCTGTGTTCCATCGGTGGGGCTTGCCTTTGACCTTTGAAGAAGTTAGTATAGTAGAGCTCAGCAGGAGTGTGTCGTATGCTCCAAAGGGACTTACACCGAGTTCCACAGCAACATGGGACAATAGCTAAGGGGCCTATACCCCTTGTCAGGTGGCAGATACAGACTATATTGGGTTTCTACCTGTGTCAGAAGGATATCCTTATGCTCTGACTTGTGTGGACACAGCTACTGGACTTCTGGTTGTTTTTCCTACCCATTGTGCAGACCAGCAGATGACCAAGTGAGGCCTGGAGCATCTCTTTGCTGCCTATGGCCAACCGCAGGTAATTGAGAGTGATCAGGGAACCCATTTTACTGGACATACACTGCAAGAATGGGTGTGACAGCTGGGAATCAAATGGAAGTTTCATGTGCCATACAATCCTACCACAGCAGGCATGATAGAGAAGGACAATGGCTTGTTAAAATCCAGCCTAAAGTCACATACCAATAGTTTGCAGGGATGGTCAGTCCGCTTATGTATCATGCTATGGTGTTTGAATGAGAGACCCTGAAAGGGAGCCCTGAGCCCCATAGACATGTTAACAAATATGGCTGCCTCTCCTGTACAACTGTAAGTACAAACCAAGGAAGAATCTCTGAAGCTGAGGATTGGTCATCAGAATAACATCTTGCTGCCAGCACCACCTGCACTGAATCCCAGAGACTCCATTGAGTGGATGTGGCCTGGGACCTTTTGACACATGGACCAATGATGGCTGGCTCTCCTGGCACCTTGGGGACAAGGCCTGTAGGCTGGCCTCCTGTGTATTCCTGGAATAACAGCAGAGTGGCCGCCAAAGGTCACACACAGTAGTATATCCTGAATGGCCAGAAGGTAGAAACATCTTGCCAGGGAGTTTTGTTTTATCATTATGGCCAGTGCATGCACCTCCAGTAGCACTATATATAGACCCTTCAGTAACCCCCATGGGAAAAGGAGTAAAAGTATGATATACTAGACCTGGAAGGGTCCCCCTTCCAGCTACAGTCCTATCACAGGACCACTCTCTTGCATGCATCCTACCTGATGGACAAGATTTGTCTATGTTGCTATCATTAAAACATGTGTCTTATCGCCCTTAAAGTCTTTGTGGATTGAATCTCCTTTGTCTTGAGGATTGTTACAATTTTTTGTTATTAGGAACCTTCTCTGGCTTAAGGATTATTATAATTTTTGTTTATCTGTATCAAAATCTTGCTGTATCTTAATTTTTATTATCTCTAAGTTGTTATCCTCTGTTGCTATTGTGGAATCTGGTTACAGTGCTCCAGCTTTCTCGTACAGGGACCATTGTGGAAGATTGAAAGTGTGTAGATTGTAAGGCAAGAATCCTGGAGGTGTGGAGTGTGGGGAAGTTGGGGTTCCTATGGCCAGAATCCTCACTGAACTTAAACTACCTGATGATGTAACTGGCCTATTGCTAGGCTACCACTTCCACACCTGTAGGCAATAAGCCATTATTGTGCTATATAGAGGGCTCAGTCGGCCCAGTGCTCTGAGCAGAGGCAGAGACTCTAGTGATTGACCTACCACCGGAGAACAAGCTGGGTAATGAACTCTTTCACCCAAAGAATGTTTTGCTGTCAAATTCTTTGGTCATGCTGAATCCATAGTGAACTTTCCCAGGGCTGAAACCCATGGGCAAGACACTCTCTTTAAAAATATGGAATAATTGCCTAAAAGGAAGAGTTGGGCAGGTTGGGATTTCTCTGATTGCCTCCTATTTAACATTTTTTTTTACTTGTTGGGGGCTATATAGTCAAAACATTGGATGACCGCCTGAAATGAGTATAGTTTTTAAATCACTGGCCACCCTCCCCCTCTACACACACAAACATTACATGCATACTTCTACATACCTGGAAGCACTTTTACCCCAAGATTTTTAAAAATTTCATTTTGGAAATATCAGTCTTTCCTATTAAAAAACAAATGATTTGGATGTGGTAAAATAAGGAAAAATAATCACTTTTTCCATCTCATTATATTCATACATTATTGGTGTGTAAAACTTTCCTTTCATTTCTAATAAATAAACAAAGCTAAAAGTAATACCTTGATGTCCCCAGAAAATTTAAATGGTTTAGTAATTAATTTTCTTAGCAAAAGAGGCATTCATTACTTTCCTTATTCAAACAATAAATATTCAGTGACCAACAACTTTGCTCTAACAGCATCTATGCATGGACTATATTTAGTAATTAAGAAAACATCACACCTTTGGCTTCATGAACCTTATATAGGTAGGTGGTAGAGATGTTATCACTATTAAATTACTAATGATTTTTCTTACTTCAAGATGTTCTGTAACACTTATAAATTTTGCTATTTATACAATAACTCTGTATTGTATTATTTGTAACAGAGTTACAAATAACTCTGTAAACATGTAACTCAACTGACAAAGACAAGTTATTAACATTGTAAGTTCCTGTTTAAAATCCCCTATAGATACCCATACACAGCACAGAACAGAAGTCACAAACTCTGAATTTGGACTGAGTGTTCTAAGAAACCCTACCTCTTAGGATCTGCCCCCATTCATCCCCAATCACACCCTGGTGAGGAAGCCTATCGGTTCTGTGGTCAACAATATATCCTCTTTAGATGCTTCACAGTCACATTAAATCTCACATTCAAATGGAGCACAGAGTACCAAATGATGAGCTATAAGGGCCAGAAATAGATGAGTAAGCCTATTAGTATTTCAAATAGTCAGCTAGGAACACCAAACAAAATTTTGCAATAGGAAAAGTATATACTGTAGACTATGATGCTCCTTGAAATACAGGTACAGACACAGTTACAGCAAGTTCTGATTGCAAATTACTTAGAACTGTGGAGACTATGGTATCAGGCTGCACTGCTGGAGTAAAGGTTCCATCACTTAAGAGCTGCGTGATAGGCAAGGATTAATTTGCCCACCTGGGTACCCAGTAGGCTGACTTCTCAGAGAGACATCTGCCACTCCCCCTTCCTTCAAAGACTAGGATCATTTGGAAATTAAAGCCCAGAAACTATGAACTGGCTACAACCGAGTATTTAAGGCAGACACCCTGATAGAATGCTGATGCAATCAAGAGGAACTGAAGTCTCAAGAATCCCCAACAGCACATCGCAACAAACACAGGGCTTGGGGCCCGGACCTGATTATGCCAAGAGATGCAGTGGGGAGCCTGCTATAAATGGTGAGGCTAAAGGTCAGGGCTGGAAGCTGTACCTCTGCTACATCACAGAACTGTAACCACAACCTTAGGACCTCAGCCCCAAACGGTCCTGCAGAAAGGGCTGATGTTCCCCAACCATGCAGCTTATGAGCCCCACAGATCAAGATAGGAGACCCTCTCAAGTCTAATGTCTGGCTCACCAGTCCCTGTGCAAATGTCACTGAGAAGGCTGCTCACCTGCTACTGCTCTGTCTCTGTAAATTTTTCCCTTAATAAAAAGCTGGTCCGGGCTGATGTGTGTGCTTTCAGGTCATTCACTCTTGATTACTCGACATTAGACAATCTTGGACAAGTTATTCTCTGTGAGCCTCAGTATCCTCTTCATCAAATAGGGATAATGACAGTAAACACTTCATTTGGTTTCTGTGAGGATTAAATGAGATAATCTATGTCAAGTGTTTATCACAGCTCCCGCACACAGTGAACAAAAATGCTAGCTATTATTAAAGTTTTGGATTTAATCCCAAGGAATTTTTAGTAAAATAAGGGAGATTTACCACATCTTAAGAGGACCTAAAAAATAAACTTGAGGGCTTTCAGCAATAGCCATTAAAAGCCCTTATTGTAGAGTCCATGACTTCAGTATTGATGAGGTAGCAACTATTTGATGCCTGAGTGACTCTGAGTCTAAGATTAGAGAGGAGAGATGTATTACAAAGAAGAGAGCTATGCTTCTGCTGGGCAGCAGACTTGTAATTAGTTCCTAGGCATCTACTTGCACCTTTTGAAAAGGAGAAGGGAGAGGGGGTGCTAGGGAATAATAGCCAAAGTGATTACTCTTTTTTCCTCTACAATTACTAATTTATTCATTCACTCATCTATGTATCATTTCCTTTATTCAACAGTTACATATTGCAATACACTGTACTAACCACCATGGTGAGATGAGAAGACAAATCAGGCCAATACTGAGAAGAACAGGTTTGTCCAAAATTTATCCCTTACATTCCAGTCTTCCAAAAAAGGAGCTGGCTTCCTGCAGATCAGCTACAGCAAAATGCTTAAGCAATCAATTCTGGTAAAATGCTGAGGCAGCAGATTCAGCCATGTTCAGATAGTTCAAAGAGCTGGAACTCTGATGATATTTTAAGGCTGACACACTAGCACACCAACCTGTCAGGGAAGAGGATTGTGTTCTCTCTGCTGTGGTGGTCCAACTTGGCAGAATAGGACTTGGAGCTAAAACTATGCTATTCACAAAGCTGAGAGATTCCAGCTCTTAATCATGCCTGGAGATAGGCTATTGCTCTCCTAATTCATTTCTCATAAGTTTCCTGGATACCAGTGCTTACATTTGCTAGATCCTTGTGTGCAGCCCTCTGAGACTGATGAGAAACTACAGAGCATAGACCTCTACCACGTGAACTCTTCCCACATGAGGTTCTTTTATCTGTAATAGTATGTGCTTCCTCATATTTTGTCCTGGTTTGATCAACATACTCCTAAGAAACTCATTATGTAGAAAAAAATGAGATGCTTAAGTGTAAAGTGTATTAAACTAATCAACTATTACAATAAGATTCTATGGAAAAAGTGCCAGGTCTAAAGGGAATCATCCATTTCCTCTATCGATAAACCTCTGTGCCTCTTGGAGGTGTTGGGTAGAATCCAAACCTGCACCTCTGACTATTTTCCTCCCACAAGAGGAGAACCAGTTCTACTGCACAGGACTAGTGCCCTGGTACCACACGATCTTGGTAAGAGGGAGGCTCTAGTCCTCTAGGGAGTTAACTGGCTCTGTAACTACACCTCTCACACGTGAGGACCCAGGACCAGTTTGGGGGTGAGAGGGTCATAAGAAATCTCTTTTAGCCTTAGGTACAATGTGTGTTTCTCAATATATCTTTACTAGTTGATAGTTGAATGCCTAAGAAAGTCAAAAAGACCTTTTCCATTATTTCATAGTTTCAGAGCTTGAAGGAGACACTTGATTCAATGTCCCTTTTATATCTCACTTTTTTCTTTTATTTGGACCTGACTTTGAGTCCAAATTGATGTTAGGAAGGTTGAGTTCAATTTTGAATTGTCAGTGTATTCATTTGTCCATGGCCATAATGTCTCCTTCATTGGGTTGTATGAGGCTGAAGTGAGAAAGCACGCCTGACACACAGTAGGTTGTCCTGGTTCTGCTTGTGTGAGCTCTGGGATGTAAGAAGAGGTCTAGACAAAGAACCTCGGGGGATTAAGGGAGGAGGTGCTGAGCCTTGATATTAGGACATTTCAGTTACCTTAAATATAGGAAATATTTTTTAAAATTAGAAGGTGACTCAAAGAAAACTGAGACCTCCCTGTGACCTGTACTCATGCTCTGCAGGCAGTCTGACACCACTATGCAGAAGTAGGGTCTTGAAGACCGGAGCAATGCCACAGGAGGACATAGGACATTTCATAAATGACTCGTGAAGTCACACCTCAGTCCATGCTGCTCCCCTCAGGAGGACATTGCTCTCCATGTGTCATTTAAAATGCAATTTCCTTTGAATGGGCACAGAGCAGTGTCATTACCAGACATGACTGCTTTTACTACTGGCAGTACTTTAATGATTTTATGTCATCGCACTAATAGAAACATGACATTCAACAGCTTGTATGAGTCTATTTTTGGAAAGCCGATCTTGTAGAGGACATGGAAACGTCGAGTCTTGGTTCCTGTTTATTTCCCAAAAGGCTTAGCCAGTAACTCTTGCACATTGTTCCCCTCCGTGGACCTTTCGTGACTTTCTGAAATGAATGTGGTGATTTGAAGTCTCCAACAATGATTGTTCACATACAAAAACCCTTCTTTAAAGGAGAATTGGGCTTGAATCCAACTTTTTCATCATAGGAAACATCCCCACAGAATATTGCAATGCCTGAGTCCTCATTCTTGACAGGGGAGAAGTATGCAAACAATAACAAAAGAATACACATTGTTCCTCAGTGGAGGATGTTGCTTCATATTTTTCACAAACTTGGAGTTAAGAGTCATAAACTTCCTGTGTCCTGCGCTCACACATAGGCACTCGCCACTATCAGCATTCAAATTTAACTTCCTTGTAATCTTAGAACAATGGATTCTCTCTCGTTTAAGGGCAACTCTTCCAATTCCAACCCCTCCTATCTCTTCTAGGATGTTGACCCATCAGTGTGTTTTCTTTGCTCTTACATTCTCACCTTCCTTTTGCTACTGGAAGTAGACCTCTTCTTTCAGTGCGTGCATATGCCAAAATCCTGACCAGCACACGTGTGCATGTGTGCGCACACACACAACCATCTGTCTACCTCCACTCAACTGACCTATTTTCCTCCACAGCCAAACTAACTAAAATAGTTCACATTTTCAGTCTCCCATTTTTAAAGCACCTGCTTTCTCTATTGCTTCTATAAATAAGTACAAGATTTTTTCCTGCTTCCTTGTTTCAAACAACATACTGCAACCACTTCCTTATCTGCCTTTGCCCATCTTCAGTCCATGCCCGCACCTCCTGCCCTCACCAATCTCCCCAAAATGCTCAGGTAAATGTCATCAATGACCTAGTAAGAGTTAAATCCAGTGGTCAATATCACTAATTTGAACAAGTTGCTTCCATGTGAAACAAATGATACCACCTTTCCCTTTCCAAAAACTCTCCTCTCTGGTTTTATGCATGTTGCACCTTTTTATCTCCACCAGTTACCATATATTGGACAAACATTACCTTCAAGCACTGTGCCATCCTTTTTACATTGTTAAAACAAGCCTGGAAAATCGGGAATATTGTAATACTGTACACATTTACGGATTCATCAAGTGAAAGTAGAAGAAACTGAGTAAGTACCCAAATTACATACTGAGTAAAAGCATGGAATAAGAATAGAGTTTTATCTGATGCCAATGCATATTTTTTAACTTGTTAGTATAACTATTTCAAACAAAGAAATACACCAAATAGCTATAACAAATTCAAATCTATCTCCACAGATTTAAGTAACATTTTGCTTTATTGGATTTTTTTTTTCCAGAACTTATATGTTAGAAAGAGTTGAAGCCCACTTTGTGATCCTCCCAGATTTTACTCTCTCCTCACCAAGGAAGAACCATTATCTTCTGGTCGAGCTCTACCCTTGATATCCAAATTACTTTCCTGCTCTTTGATCAATGAATAGTCTTCCTTGTCCTTCCTTCTTTTCCTTTTGTCTGGATATTACATATCTTTTTCTTTCCTGTTAGTGTTCACTGATAAATTTTTAACATATATATGCTCCAGAGTTTATAATCAACATGTGCAATCTCTGCTTAAACCAAATAGGACTTCAGAGTGTGTTCACACTAAACTTTTCCTATAATTTACCACATTCAGTGTTTTGTGTGTGTCTTATAAAATATCTTGACTTAAGTCACCAAGGAATTAGTAATATCACCATCATGTTATTTTTTTTATAATTCAAAGTTCGTTCCATTTACCCACACATTTATAGAAGTATTTCCTCATCCTTATTTGGGGAGGACAAGGTTCAATTTCCTCTTACTTATTTTCATTCGTTAAATTTTTTTTCATAAGGGTCTCTGAAATAATTTTCATAGTATTTTTATAAACATTTTTAAAATGTAGATCCACCCAAATTACAGTTTGAGTTTAGAATTCTAGTTTGATAATTGTTTTTCATCCATCCTTTAAATTTATCATTCAATTAGGCTTCTTGTCTCTGTCATGAGTGTGAGACATCTTCTGTATTTCATTCCTTTGATTGTAATAGATATTTCATCTTTGATTGCTTTCAAGATTTTTTTTCTTTTTGTATGGTTTCTGAAGTTTCATTGCAATATATCTAGGTGTAGATTTGTTTTTAATCATCCTGTCAAGGGTGTAGCATACTCAATCATTCTGAAGATTAATATCTTTTTTCAGCCCAAGGAAATTCTGAGCCATCATATCTTTTACTTCTATCCTCCTCTTCTAAAATTCTCTGATATATTTTCTATAGTATGTTATCTTATTTTCATTTCCTTACACCTATACTGCATGTTAATTTAATCACATCTATTTCCAAGTTACTAATACTAATTTACACTTTTCTATATCTTTACCAATGCATTTGCTCACAGTCTCCAAATCATACATCTCATATTCCCCATAGCTCATGATTGGGGTCCTTCTCTGCATCTGATGTCTGTGGTATTTTTTTTCTTTTATCTGTTTAAGCTTTTAGACATTTATTTTAATGTTTCATCTGGATTGTTCTACTATCTCCAGCTCTAGCCTCTGAATTCTGTGTTGTGTATTCTTGTTATTATGAGTTTCTATAGGTGAATTGAATGTTTTATCTTAAGTCATTTTCAGAGATTGTTATGGACTGAATGGTCTCTTCAAAAGTCATATGTTGAAGCCTTAACCCTCAGTGTGACTGTATTTGGAGATAGGGTATTTAAAGAGATAATAAGGTTAAATGATGTCATAAGGTTGGGGTCCTAATCCCAAGGGACTGGTGTCCTTATAAGAAGAGGAAGAAGCAGAGGAAACCATGAGAGGGTGGCCGTGTGCAAGCAAGAAGAGAAGCCTTACCTCCCGATGCCTTGATTTTGGACTTCTAAACTCCAGAATTGTGAGAAAATATATTTCTGTTATTTAAGCCACCCAGTCTATGCTATTCTGTCCTGGCAGCCCAAGCTGACTGGCACAGGGGTATTCCATGAGACCCAGTTTGTAGTAATCCCCTTGGGGGCCAGTCCGTACTCCATTCTTCACTGCTCTCACTGGCTTCAGTGAGTTTATACGAGGACTTTTGTGAAATTTCTCAACTCCATCCTCATACCAGATAATACAAATTTGGAACTCACAGGTTTGCTTAGAATTGTTTCATACTGCCAGTTTTTCAAAAACGACTCTCATTTTCACTCATGGCTAGTGGTCAGAATTTTCCTTGCCCTGCTTTCAAGGACATAGCATAACAGAATAACTTTCCGTCTGAAAGTTATTGCAGTATTACACGTCAAGACTCCTTGTGAATGGCTCCTCTGGCCCAGCATTTAAGGTCAGTTCCCCAGTCTAGTAACTGGGAGATTTTGAGCCTCTGTTTTATTGATCTTACCTTGTATTGTTGTCTTCATTCTGGAATCTAAGGAGTCTACTTTCTTGATGTTTACCCTGTCTATGTGTTTTAAAGGTATTTCTTTCATAATTTAATTGATTTGGAGTGAAAATGGAATTCTTCTCTATCAGCTTAATTGCAAATACAGAGCAGATGCTCCGTATACTCCATCTCCTTATGTCACCTTTCTTGTCCCCATATCTTCAATTGTCTGTTAAAAGATGCAAATCTAATTTCTCTTCCTCTTCTTGACAATTAAATGTTGGTATTTTCAGAGGATCAGTTTTCTCTTCAGATGTTCTCCTTTAATAAACTAACCTATGTCCAAAGTCATAAGTAACTCAAGTTTGAAAATTCCTATTTTGATATCTCTACTCCCACATTTAGTAGAGAGGAAAATTCCATCCATTTAGCCTCCTTAGATTTATCATTGTACAGCAGCTACCACCAACCCCACTTCCAATGAGGCACAGTAGCCTCCCAGCACCTATAATTTGCACTATTTGGTTTTTAGTCAAGCTGACATCCATGCCTTGAATCATTTTTGTTCTCTTCTAGTGTTCTTTTGGCTGCCAGATGTCCTTTTACTCTTTTTTAAAAAACAGTAAATCCATAGTTTTTAAGCCCCATGGATCTTTACAGTGGATTTCCTTTGCCCATAGGATAAAAGTCCAAATTCTTTAACTTGCAAAACTGAATCTTGATCATTGAGCCTTGGACTAGTGGTCTAGACTTAGCCTCCACAGGGCTCCCTAACACCACACTGAACTCCAGCTTAATTAATTTGTAATATCACATTTCTATGACTTTCTTCCAGCTATTCCCTCTCCCTGGCACGATGTCTCCTCCTAGGGATGATTTCTCCTTGCTCTCTCTTTCCCTCTTCAGCTCAACATCACTTTTTCAAACCTCAGTCTCTTCCAGGGAAATTTAACAGTATCATCCTTTTAATCCCTGCCAGAAAGATGTTCCTTGGAATTTACTATAATCTCAATACCATCATATAATAAAGTGCCTGCATCCTACCCTGAGACTGTGAGATCTTTTAGGACAGCGTTTCCCAGCCTCAGCGATGCTGATGTATTAGAGCAGATAACTGTTGTGTGGGCTGTCCTGGGCCCTGTAGGACACTGAGCAGCGTCTCTGACCCCTAACCACTAGATATTAGTGTACCCATACCTCACCATACATGACATCCAAAAGTGTCCCAGACATTTATAAATGACCTGGGAAAGAGTAGCTGGGCATGTGAAGGGGGTGTGCAGGGTGGCAAACCATATCTGGCTGAGAACCACAGCTTTAAGGCAGGAATGAGACTTCCAAAAGCCTGTGTTCAAGGCTACCATCTGCACTTTGGAAATAGCTGACTGCATAATAAAAATAAAAATATTTTAGTAATGATAATATACATATATATGTGTGTGTGTGTGTATATATATTTATATATATTTATTTATATATCCATCCTCATTCCTTGATATCTGTTAGCATATTTTAAATAACTAAAATATATAAAATATTTAACTTGCGAATTATATTGTTGTGTAATTCAGAGCTAAAGTTTAAATAATATTAGAAAGACATGAGATTGACTATATATATATATATATATATATATACATACATATATATGCATGTCATGGTGAAGGACCAAATGCCAGGATACACAGTCAAGTAAGAACAATTAACAATTTTGTGAATTGAGTTTTGAGTTCCAGGTCAAATTAATTTTGCCAAGGCTAATGTTCAGTTAAGTCAATATTTCTGCCAATTTTAAGAGCCTTTATTGAATGAGTTTATGTTTGAATTTCAACAACTCTGCATTTAACCCAAAGGAAAAAAATAATCTCCTGGGCAATTGTCAAAACAAGTGACTATGTTGACAACAAGTCTTGGGAATAAAAGCTAAATAAAAGAAAAATCATTTTATATCTTAACTGCTCTTCGTTTAGACATTTATTTAACAAATATGTAAAGAATACTTGGAATATGCTAAGAATGTGCTAAATATGTTAAGGAAATAAAAAGTATTTTAAAGATTTTTTTTTATTCCTAGTAGAAGTAATTCATATATACAAATAACCTAAAGAAGGTTACAGAAGTTCAAGTGAAATAGCCATCCCTTTTATCTGAAAAAGTCAAAGAAAGAATCATAGAAAAGACAGCATGGGATTTTGTTCTTAGAAGAAAAAAAAAGTTTTAGTATCAGTATTATTTATAATACTACCAAAAAAGCTAGAAAAGTCTTAACATTAAATATCACCTAGTTACCTCCCCTTAAAAATTTTAGTTCTGAAAATTGCAATAAGGCACAACTGCACATCTTACATTTAAATGATAACATTAGGAAACAGAATTTTGCACACAGTTTGAGTTACAGGAAACTCATATGTAAAATGCATTACATAAAGATCAAAGCCTGGGAGAAAATACATTATGTTAATTATTATTTCCTGATTGCAACACTGACGGGGCAGTAGGACTTCTTTAGCTATCCCAGTATTTTTTCTTCAATAGCTGTATATTATTTTATATATGCAAAATGATAAGCTAAACAAAGGTTTTGTTCTTTGTTTCAGCTCAGATGTGAGACTAGAGAAAGGCTTTCCTTTATTTCATTCGCTATATATTCATATTATTATGATGGAGGTTTCAGATAGCACAAGGAAAAAATTGTCAAATTTTATTTCTATACTTTGCTAAATGATTGTAGATTGTGACTTAGTAAGCAAGTAAACTTAAGAAATCACAAATTTGAAATATGCCTTGTTAAATTGTCAGTCTTTTCCCCACTTCTCTCTTAAAATTCACTTCTCAAAAAAGCCACTAATCTATGTGCCGACTGGTGTAAATGAAAATTGACTATAAATTGTGTTAGAAGACTGAAAACAATGTAGGAAAGTAGGCCAAATATACAAAAGCTTAAATCCCTTCTCTTCCAGGAACACTTTGGTATTGTTGGAGTCTATACAGATACATCCTTATTTGGATGATTCACATAATCTCTGTCTTATATGGTAGTTACATGTGTAAATGTTCTGCCTACTAGTGGAGTTTCTTAAAGATTTAGATGGAATCTTTCACTCTCTTTATTCAACCCCCTTCAGAGCTGAATGCATGTTTAGGTTCTATCTGAATACAAGAATTAACAAAAGTGCAAATAGCCAGTGCCTGAAAAACAGCATATATTTAATAAATATTTGAAATCATGTATTCACAGAGAAAAAAACTAGTTATATAAATAATGAAATTTAATAAATGGCAATAAAGTATACTTTGCTCAATATAATCTGAAGTTAGAACTATAGCAACATATTAAAAACCTGAATTTATTTCTCCCCTCATGATTTAGATCTTCCCCCAAACCTGATGTAGATACAGATAAAGTTAAATGGAGATAAAGACCAGTTGGACTCCAGCCTCTCACATACTATGCCTAACGTGTCTCTGCCTAGAGACCTAGGTAATTGGTGTTCTCTCTGCATGAGCAGTGTTCCCCTGAAAATCATATAGCTTGCCCTTATACTGACTCAGGTCTCTTCTCAAAGGTTATTTTTGCAGAAAGGTGTATTCTGGCTACTCTATTAAAAAAAAAAACCTCTCATCAATCTTTATCCATTCACCTTACTTGTTTTTAATAGAAAACCGATGCTGAACAATATCTGGTTCTATATGTGTTTGTGATTTACTTTTCTAAATGTATGCTCCTTAAGGGAAAGACTTTATCTCTTGTATATACTGTGCACCTCTACATCTTAGAATACTGTCTGATACACAGATGCTCCGTAGGTATGTACTGAATGACGAGTGAATGAATCAGTGCATCAGTTGGTGATTTCATTGCATCATATTCAACTCTAGGGCATAGATTTTCATGAGTACATTATGACCTCCATCTCGATGTTCTTCATAATTTTACATTTTATTATGCTTCTTCACACTGTTCTGTATTTCCATGCTGTCTATGTCTTCCTAATAAAACTTTTTGTTGTTTGGCTATTCCTAATTAAAAAATAATAGCAACAAAAACCAATGTGTATGTTTTATGTTCTAAATTTAATTTTTCTAAAAATTACCCCACAGAACACAGTCATCATTTGGGGAATATTTAATTTTCAAGATGTTCAACCTGTGACATTGTTATATATTGCTGGCTAGAATTTTTTGTGATGTTCAGCTACAATCTCCCTGAATCCAGCTGTAAGAGAGAGATGAAACTGCTTTACTCTGCAGGGTTGTTGTAAAGGATTTATTCAGATAATGAGCTCACGTAAAGCCTCTAATATGGTGAGTCTCTTCTGCTATGTCATAATCATGTAGAAAATGTTGTCCTTCTAGCAAAAGATGGTGCTTCTCGTGAGGAAGGCAATGACTGCCTGAGGACACAAAGCTGAAAGGTAGATCTGTAGTCACTGTTTTCTTTCCATTTGCTTCTTAGATTTTGCACCATTTTCATTTATTTCTAAGATAAGATTAGGAGGCTGTATGAAGGCTTGAATTAGAAATAGAAACCTTGAAATTGGATTTCTTCCTTATCCAAAGTTCTGCACTGGCACTGTTACCTGGTCTTATCAATATCGTCCTTGATAATATTCTCTCTATCTTCTGTTCATTGAACACCCTCACATACTCCCCCCATGGGGCCTTTGCACCTACTGCTCCCTTTTCTTGGGATGTTCTTCTCAGATGTCCACCTAGCTTGCTCCTTTATGTCCT
This sequence comes from Manis javanica, assembly GCF_040802235.1. Taxonomy (NCBI): domain Eukaryota; kingdom Metazoa; phylum Chordata; class Mammalia; order Pholidota; family Manidae; genus Manis; species Manis javanica. The sequence continues at coordinate 60,712,422 of NC_133166.1, forward strand.
TGTATCTCTCATAAAATGTCACCGTAACAGTGAGGAAACTTAGCCATCTTCTCCATTCCTCATCCCAACACCTCCTCTAGCTTCCCTTCCTTCTTTTTCTCCTTATTATTATAACATCTGAAATATTATATACCCACCGTTTTTGGTTTTTTTTTTTTTTACCCTACCATTCCCTCATCCACACAGCAGATAATAAACTTCATGAGGCTACAGACTTTTTTCACTGCTGTGACACCAGCTCCTAAGACAGTGCTGGGAACCTAAGAACTGTTTAATAACAATTTGTTAAATGAAGGAACGCATGAAATAAATGCTAGTTAGGTATGTAGAGCTGGGACCAAAACTGTGTCAAATACAAACATCACTGCTCTCAGAGTTTCCAACATGGTGGGATGTTAGATGTTAAACAATTACAAACATGATGGGCTACCAGACATTGATCCAAATATTCTGAATGACAGTATGGTATCCCCAATTCTGCCTCTCTTCCCCCTGATACCCAGAGCTAAGTGCAGGATGGATAGAGAGTAATGTGAGAGAAAGGTAAAAGGAATGCTGGAGAGTTTTTGTCTGTCTCAGCTTTGGTGGGAGAAAAAACAAAACCAAAAATTCCCTTCATTAGGCAAAGCTGTAAGAGGCTATGGATCAACTCCTTGATACCTAGAATGGGAGAATATATAAACTAATAAACAGATGAGCCTGTCAGTAAAGAAATATAAGAGTTAAAAACCCGTATTTCCCCAGTATGAATTGGGTGACCTCAGCAAGCTATTGAAACTCTTTTTTATATATCGTGTATTCACTGGTAAAATGAAGATAAAGATAGAACCCCCCTCATCATGCTTCTGAAATAATGAGTACATTTGGGTAACATATTTAGCACAGTTCTTAAGCACACATGAGCTATTAGTGCTATTATTCAGTAAAGTATTATTTATTTTTAGGTATCACCTGCTTCAAACAGATTTGAGGAAAATAAAAAGGACAAAGTTAAAACTAGTAAAATCAGGATGGAAAAATATGAATCAAGGAATGAAGGGTGATGAGGTAGACAGCCCAGTTGCCTGCCCTATAGCCATTCCCTTTGTGTATCTTTCTGATGAAACCTAGAAGTGGTGTGGGACAGTGTACCCGGCTCCATTTCCCAGGTCTCCCTGCAGGCAGAAGTGACTATGGCATCATGACTATGGAATAGAAGTGGAATTTTCTAGATGAAACTTCTGGGAAAGCATTATAAAAACTGAGACTGAATCAGCTTAAATATAACTTTTACCTTTCCATCTCTCACTACCTTCTTCCCAGAACATACGCAGGACAGTTGGAGCCAGATGGTGAACATCTATCTATGAACCATGGGATTATGAAAGACTTGAACTGAGACCGAGCAGAAGGGGCCCGGGGCTCCGATATTATCTAGGAAGCATCATGCCGCCTGAACTGCCTCCTCCTGATTCTTCCGTAAGGGGAGTTTGGCTACTTTTTGTTTAACCACTTCATGAATCTCTGCTTCTCACAGCGAAACATAATTTTAACTGGTAGAGGTGAGATAATTATCCCAAATAATGAAAGAAAGAGCCTGAAACAATCCATTAGATTTACTTAGCTCCTTATATGACTAAGCTGTTAACTTTCTAGTGGCCATGAAAAGGGACCACAGCAAAAAGAACTGTGAAAGGTTATGAACTTCTCATGAACTAATAAGAAAAAATGTCCATATCTATATACTGCTAAATTTATTTCAGTCATTATGCAAAAGAATCCAAAAACCATTCATGGGGATTTATGTAAGGGGAGAATATACCATCTTGGTTTGTATATTTTAGTTCTATGAAGAAATAAATTGATTTTCATGTCTTTCTTATAGCAACCTTTGAGAAGAAGAAAAATATTAAATTTTTATGGTAGGGCTGTGAAACCACTTCTATAGAAAATGCAAACATACAATGTTTTCTAAATGTATGACCCGATTTAGAAGTAGAAATTAAAGACCGTAGAAAAAAAAAAGATGGTTTGCATGAATCATGTACTCTTCCACAAATCATTGCAGCTGAGCCTCACACTGAAGCTAAATATCAATAATTTTGATATTAACATTGTTGTGAAGCACAAGCACAATTTTAAATAAAAGAAGACCCACTTCACTATTTAGGGAGTGAAGTGCAACTGTGGTCATTCTTTAATAAAATTAAAGTGCTTGCTCAGAAAGAGAGTTACCCACGCATATACCAATCGGAGCTCAAAGAGTTTTTGGAGGTAGAACCAAGACACCTGTCAGACAGCAGTTTGGAGTTTACATAAATGCTTTAATAAATACTTACAATGGCGGTTATGGAGATCAGCACCATAAAGCATAGAAACTTTGACCTACACGATTTCGACAGCAGTAACTACAATTTGCCCATCGTGACCACCAAAAATAATTTTTACTTGGCTTGTTTAAACCATCTTAATTATCTACTATTGTCAGGTCAGAGTAGTGTTGGAAAATTAATGCCCAGGTACGGAATCCTGAAATAAGAAACAGGGAATGTCAGCTGTACATTCAAATGATGCTCTGTTAGTTAAGAAAGGGAGATTTTTGGAAGAGAAAGGAATTCTCTCTTAAATATGGAAAGCAAGGGAATTAAGAATACAGAAGCTCACAGAGATGGGGCAGCCTTAATTTACATGTCAGCTATAATATCTGCCTTACAAGACTATTTACTTGGTAACTCAATGACAGTCCTTAAACTGGTTACCATAGCAACTGCCACATGACACATCAGGCTTCAAGACACAGAACATCTTCCTGCAAGAAACAAAAGCACCATCAGTGTCCCAGTGGAACACTACCGTTTTGAGTGATGCTGATGGTGTGAAGGAACGGTGTTAGCCCTGATTCACGGTGATTATTTTTTTAAATTTCTACTTTCTAGTTAGAGTGTCAACAGTGCCTTCAATTATTTTCTCTCCTATTTATCACTTCACTGTCTTTTTTTAATGTTAATTACCTAAGTATTACCTTTCATTAAAGTTGCTAGAAAGCTTCCCACAAATCAAACTCAACCTACTTTCACAAAAATCCCTTCAAAGATTCTAGATTATAGTTTCATTTCTCCTAAACAAAATTTTATGGATCACCAGTATCAATCTTGGTGATGCTTTGTTAAGAAGGTAGATTCTTTGGTACCAGTCTAAGCCAATTGAGTAAGCATATTTGAGGCAAGTTGTTGAAATCTGCATTTTTGGTAGTTGAAACTTTTTTTTATAAGACTTTTATTTTCTTACTTAGGTATGCTAATTCACTTTCTCACCTTGAATTACTCTCCTTAACTCCAAGTGCATTAATGCTATCAGCAACTCATGGCTTAGCTCAATTACCACTCTCCAAAACAGGAAATGGTCCATTTCTCACGGGCACATTACAAACTCCACTTTCTACACCTTTAATTTTTCTAATTCCCACTTTATTTTATACAGTGTATTAGATGTAGTAATATACAAATTAGGTATCCTCTCTCTCTTTGCACTCCCACTGAATTCTGTGTAGCTTTTCATTACTATTTAGATAGTGTATTTCAATCCTGAGCTATGACAATTTTTTCACTGGTTTGGCTCCTCGGAGGGTAGAGATGATGACTATTCAAATGTATCCCCAGGTGCCTGAAATATGTAGGTGTCAATCAATGTTTATTTAGCTGGCCTATATTTAAAAATAATAAAATAACATATCAGAAACTTAGATGAGATTGTTGACTTCTAACTTATTCTAAGTTCATAAGAATCATGAAGTAGCTACTATCAATGCCCCTGTTTTTTTTGTTTTTTTTATTTTTGAGAGGGCATCTCTCATATTTATTGATCAAATGGTTGTTAACAAAAAATTCTGTATAGGGGGGTCAATGCTCAATGCACAATCATTAATCCATCTCAAGCCTAATTCTTGTCAGTCTCCAATCTTCTGAACCATAACGAAAAAGTTCTTACGTGGTGAACGAATTCTTACATAGTGAATAAATTCTTACATGGTGAACAGTACAAGGGCATTCCTCACAGAAACTTTCAGTTTTGATCATGCATTATGAACTATAAACAATCAGGTCAAATATGAATATTTGTTTGATTTGTATACTTGATTTATATGTGGATCCCACATTTCTCCCTTTATTATTATTATTATTTTTATTTTTAATAAAATGCTGAAGTGGTAGGTAGATGCAAGATAAAGGTAGAAAACATAGTTTAGTGTTGTAAGAGGGCAAATGTAGATGATCAGGTGTGTGCCTATGGACTAAGTATTAATCCAAGCTAGACAAGGGCAGCAAAACATCCACGGATGCAGAAGATTTCTCCCAAAACAGGGGGGGTGAGGTTCTGAGCCTCACCTCTGTTGATCCCCAATTTCTCACCTGATGGCCCCCCTGTGACTGTGCCTGTCTTAGGTTGTTCCTCCCTTGAGGAATCTTATCCGTCTCTGGCTAACCAGTCATCTTCTGGGGCCATACAGGGAAATGTAAAGTTGGTAAGTGAGAGAGAAGCCATATTGTTTGAAAAGGTTAGCTTTTTACTTCTTTGCAGATTTATGCCCTGTGGCTTCTATGCCCAGCACTTGTCTCGAGGTATGTTTACCACCTGGAGGAATTATGATACTCGGTAAATTCGATATGAGGCATGAATTCTATTTAAGGGTTGTAATTAGGAAGGAAGAAGAAAAGCTATAGAGGTAGCATATGGAAGAAAACATGGGAGGATTGATTATTTCTTTGACATATCTTCTTGGAGAGTACCTTAAGCATGTATAGGTTTTAAACTACTAACTAACTTGCACTCACATATTAACATAATAGGAATACGGTGACATAAACAAAGCAAATCCATAATTACCATCCATCTCCAGTGAAGCCAAGAAAACCATTTAGGCACCCTAGGCATTTGTGAAAATTTGTCTGTGATATGATGGATATTGTCCAACTGTACTGGAACTGTCTGAGAGAAATCAGACAAATTAAAGCAACCCATTTCTGGGATCTGTTCACATCCCATATGTTCTTTTAACCGTAGGTAGTCTATAGTCATATGATTTTGGAGTGCTACAACTTGCACCCCTCCCAACTCCTGCTTGAGTTCCAACAGTACAGATTCGGTCAAATTCGTTGTCTCACTGTATGCACATGCCAGCCTAGACATCTCCCTCCTCATTCCAATGGCAAGTCCGGGAAATGGTGGGGTGGATGCAGCCACAACTGCAGCATCGTCTGGATCCTGTGGAGGCTTTTTGATGCTCATCCCCTGGCACAAGTACTCCAGAGAGTGCTGATGCCGGAAGTTCATCCTCATATCGTATCTTAGTTCATTTTCTGGGTAGCCAAGCTAGGCCTTGATCTTCTGCACAGAAACAGACACTTTGCCCACACTTTGACATGCCCTCTATACCACTGTATGGAACTCATTGGAGGTCAGCACACAGGAACTGCTTTTTTTTTTTTTATTAAAAGAAAGGAATATTAACAGAAAAGAGTACCTCCATAGCTGATCATCTGACACCCTTTAAGTGATCAACATTAAGGATATTTAAAGCATGCGTTGATCTTTGATTTACCAATAGTTTTATCCTATCAAGGAGTAATCCCGCTTTTCTTTCTTTCTTTTTTTTTTAATCTTTAATCTACACTTACATGAAGAATACTATGTTTACTATGCTCTCCTCAATATTAGGTCCCCCCTAAAAACCACATCACGGTTGCTGTCCATCAGATTAGCAAAATGCTGTAGAATCACTACTTGTCCTCTCTGTGTTGTACAGCCCACCCTCCCCTTTCTCCCTCCCCCACTATGCATGCTAATCTTAATACCCCCCTTCTTCTTCCCCCTCCTTATCCCTCCCTGCCAACCCATCCTCCCCAGTTCCTTTCCCTTTGGTACCTGTTAGTCCATTTTTGGGTTCTGTAATTCCGCTGCTGTTTTGTTCCTTCAGTTTTTCCTTTGTTCTTATACTCCTCAGATGAGTGAAATCATTTGGTATTTCTCTTTCTCTGCTTGGCTTATTTCACTGAGCATAATACTCTCCAGCTCCATCCATGTTGCTGCAAATGGTTGGATTTTTCCACTTCTTATGGCTGAGTAGTATTCCATTGTGTATATGTACCACATCTTCTTTATCCATTCATCTACCGATGGACATTTAGGTTGCTTCCAATTCTTGGCTATTGTAAATAGTGCAGTGATAAACATAGGGGTGCATCTGTCTTTCTCAAACTTGATTGCTGCATTCTTAGGGTAAATTCCTAGGAGTGGAATTCCTGGGTCAAATGGTAGGTCTGTTTTGAGCATTTTGATGAACCTCCATACTGCTTTCCAGAATGGTTGAACTAATTTACATTCCCACCAGCAGTGTAGGAGGGTTCCCCTTTCTCCACAGCCTTGCCAACATTTGTTGTTGTTTGTCTTTTGGATGGCAGCTATCCTTACTGGTGTGAGGTGATACCTCATTGTGGTTTTAATTTGCATTTCTCTGATAATTAGCGATGTGAAGCATCTTTTCATGTGTCTGTTGCCATCTGTATTTCTTTTTTAGAGAACTGTCTGTTCAGTTCGTCTGTCCATTTTTTAATTGGATTATTTGTTTTTTGTTTGTTGAGGCATGTGAGCTCTTTATATATTCTGGACGTCAAGCCTTTATCAGATCTGTCATTTTCAAATATATTCTCCCACACTGTAGGGTTCCTTTTTGTTCTATTGATGGTGTCTTTGGCTGTACAGAAGCTTGTCAGCTTAATGTAGTCCCACTTGCTCATTTTTGCTGTTGTTTTCCTTGCCCCGGGGAAATATGTTCATGAAGAGGTCACTCTTGTTTATGTCTAAGAGGTTTTTGCCTATGTTTTTTTCCAAGAGTTTAATGGTTTCATGACTTACATTCAGGTCTTTGATCCATTTTGAGTTTACCTTTGTATATGGGGTTAGACAATGGTCCAGTTTCATTCTCCTACATGTAGCTGTCCAGTTTTGCCAGCACCATCTGTTGAAGAGACTGTCATTTTGCCATTGTATGTCCATGGCTCCTTTATCAAATATTAATTGACCATATATGTTTGGGTTAATTTCTGGAGTCTCTAATCTGTTCCACTGGTCTGTGGCTCTGTTCTTGTGCCAGTACCAAATTGTCTTGATTACTATGGCTTTGTAGTAGAGCTTGAAGTTGGGGAGTGAGATCCCCCCTACTTTATTCTTCTTTTTCAGGATTGCTTTGGCTATTCGGGATCTTTGGTATATCCATATGAATTTTTGAATTATTTGCTCCAATTCATTGAAGAATGTTGCTGGTAATTTGAGAGGGATTGCATCAAATCTGTATATTGCTTTGGGCATGATGGCCATTTTGACGATATTAATTCTTCCTAGCCATGAGCATGGGATGAGTTTCCATTTATTAGTGTCCCCTTTAATTTCTCTTAAGAGTGACTTGTAGTTTTCAGAGTATAAGTCTTTCACTTCTTTGGTTAGGTTTATTCCTAGGTATTTTATTCTTTTTGATGCAATGGTGAATGGAATTGTTTTCCTGATTTCTCTTTCTATTGGTTCATTGTTAGTGTATAGGAAAGCTACAGATTTCTGTGTGTTAATTTTGTATCCTGCAACTTTGCTGTATTCCGATATCAGTTCTACTAGTTTTGGAGAGGAGTCTTTAGGGTTTTTTATGTACAGTATCATATCATCTGCAAATAGTGACAGTTTAACTTCTTCTTTACAAATCCGGATTCCTTGTATTTCTTTGTTTTGTCTGATTGCCGTGGCTAGGACCTCCAGTACTATGTTAAATAACAGTGGGGAGAGTGGGCATCCCTGTCTGGTTCCCGATCTCAGAGGAAATGCTTTCAGCTTCTTGCTGTTCAGTATGATGTTGGCTGCGGGTTTATCATATATGGCCTTTATTATGTTGAGGTACTTGCCCTCTATTCCCATTTTGCTGAGAGTTTTTATCATGAATGGATGTTGAATTTTGTCAAATGCTTTTTCAGCATCTATGGAGATGATCATGTGGTTTTTGTCTTTCTTTTTGTTGATGTGGTGGATGATGTTGATGGATTTTCGAATGTTGTACCATCCTTGCATCCCTGGATGAATCCCACTTGGTCATGGTGTATGATTCTTTTGATATACTGTTGAATTCTGTTTGCTAATATTTTATTGAGTATTTTTGCATCTACATTCATCAGGGATATTGGTCTGTAATTTTCTTTTTTGGTGGGGTCTTTGCCTGGTTTTGGTATTAGGGTAATGTTGGCTTCATAGAATGAGTTTGGGAGTATTCCCTCTTCTTCTATTTTTTGGAACACTTTAAGGAGAATGGGTATTATGTCTTCTCTGTGTGTCTGATAAAATTCTGATGTAAATCCGTCCAGCCCCGGGGTTTTGTTCTTGGGTAGTTTTTTGATTACCGTTTCAATTTCTTTGCTTGTAATTGGTTTGTTTAACTTTTGTGTTTCTTCCTTGGTCAGTCTTGGGAGGTTGTATTTTTCTAAGAAGTTGTGCATTTCTTCTAGGTTTTCCAGCTTGTTGGCATATAGGTTTTCATAGTAGTCTTTAATAATTCTTTGTATTTCTGTGGAGTCTATAGTGATTTTTCCATTCTCATTTCTGATTATGTTGATTTGTGTTGATTCTCTTTTTCTCTTAATAACTTTGGCTAGAGGCTTATCTATTTTGTTTATTTTCTCAAAGAACCAGCTCTTGGTTTCGTTGTTTTTTGCTATTGTTTTATTCTTCTCAATTTTGTTTATTTCTTCTCTGATCTTTATTATGTCCCTCCTTCTGCTGACTTTGGGCCTCATTTGTTCTTCTTTTTCCAGTTTCGATAATTGTGATGTTAGACTATTCATTTGGGATTGATCTTCCTTCTTCAAGTGTGCCTGGATTGCTATATACTTTCCTCTTAAGACTGCTTTTGCTGCGTCCCACAGAAGTTGCGGCTTTGTGTTGTTGTTGTCATTTGTTTCCATATATTCCTTGCTCTCTATTTTTATTTGTTCATTGATCCATTGATTATTTAGTAGCATGTTGTTAGCCTCCATGTGTTTGTGAGCCTTTTTGTTTTCTTTGTGGAATTTATTTCTACTTTTATACCTTTGTGGTCTGAAAAATTGGTTGGTAGAATTTCAATATTTTGGAATTTACTGAGGCTCTTTTTGTGAGTTAATATGTGGTCTATTCTGGAGAATGTTCCATGTGCACTTGAGAAGAATGTATATCCTGTTGCTTTTGGATGTAGAGTTCTATAGATGTCTATTAGGTCCATCTGTTCTAGTGTGTTGTTCAGTGCCTGTGTGTCCTTACTTATTTTCTGCCTGGTGGATCTATCCTTTGGGGTGAGTGGTGTGTTGAAGTCTCCTACAATGAATGCATTGCAGTCTATTTCCCTCTTTAGTTCTGTTAGTATTTGTTTCACATATGCTGGTGCTCCTGTATTGGGTGCATATATATTTAGAATCGTTAAATCCTCTTGTTGGACTGAGCCATTTCTCATTATGTAGTGTCCTTCTTTATCTCTTATTACTTTCTTTGTTTTGAAGTCTATTTTGTCTGATATTAGTACTGCAACCCCTGCTTTCTTCTCACTGTTGTTTGCCTGAAATATGTTTTTCGATCCCGTGACTTTTAGTCTGTGCTTTTCTTTGGATTTAAGGTGAGTTTCTTGTAAGCAGCATATAGATGGGTCTTGCTTTTTTATCCATTGTATTACTCTGTGTCTTTTGATTGGTGCATTAAGTCCATTTACATTTAGGGTGACTATTGAGAGATATGTACTTATTGCCATTGCAGGCTTTAGATTCGTGGTTACCAAAGGTTCAAGGTTAGCTTCTTTAGTATCTTACTGCCTAACTTAGCTCACTTATTGAGCTGTTATATACACTATCTGGAGATTCTTTTCTTCTCTCCCTTCTTATTCCTCCTCCTCCATTCTTCATATGTTGTGTGTTTTGTTCTGTGCTCTTTTTAGGAGTGCTCCTGTCTAGAGCAGTCCCTGTAAGACGCCCTGTAGAGGTGGTTTATGGGAAGCAAATTCCCTCAGCTTTTGCTTGTCTGGAAATTGTTTAATCCCACCATCATGTTTAAATGATAGTCGTGCTGGATACAGTATCCTTGGTTCAAGTCCCTTCTGTTTCATTGCATTAAATATATCATGCCATTCTCTTCTGGCCTGTAGGGTTTCTGTCGAGAAGTCTGATGTCAGCCTGATGGGTTTTCCTTTATAGGTGACCTTTTTCTCTCTAACTGCCTTTAAAACTCTTTCCTTGTCCCTGATCCTTGCCATTTTAATTATTATGTGTCTTGGTGTTGTCCTCCTTGGATTCTTTCTGTTGGGGGTTCTGTGTAATTCCATGGTCTGTTCGATTATTTCCTCCCCCAGTTTGGGGAAGTTTTCAGCAATTATTTCTTCCAAGATACTTTCCATCCTTTTTCCTCTTTCTTCTTCTTCTGGTACCCCTATATTACGAATATTATTCCTTTTGGATTGGTCACATAGTTCTCTTAGTGTTGTTTCATTCCTGGAGATCCTTTTATCTCTCTCTATGTCAGCTTCTATACATTCCTGTTCTCTGGTTTCTATTCCTTCCATGGCCTCTTGCATCTTATCCATTCTGCTTACAAATCCTTCCAGGGATTGTTTCACTTCTGTGATCTCCTTCCTGACATCTGTGATCTCCCTCCAGACTTCATCTCATTGCTCTTGCATTTTTCTCTGCTTCTCATCCCATTGCTCTTGCATTTTTCTCTGCATCTCTGTCAGCATGTTCATGATTTTTATTTTGAATTCTTTTTCAGGAGGACTGGTTAGGTCTGTCTCCTTCTCAGGTGTTGTCTCTGTGATCTTTGTCTGCCTGTAGTTTTGCCTTTTCATGGTGATAGAGATAGTTTGCAGAGTTGGGACTAGTGACAGCTGGAAGATCTTCCCTTCTTGTCGGTTTGTGGCCTTCCTCTCCTGGGAGAATAGTGACCTCTAGTGGCTTATGCTTGTCAGCTGTGTGCAGACAGGGCTTCTGCTACGTGCCTGTTTGCTATGGAGTTTATCTCCACTGTTTGCTGTGGGCATGCAATGCCCCTGTTTTACAGGTGAGGGGACTCAGCCTTGGGGAGGTCAAGCCACCTGCATTGTATGAACAATTAATAAGCTATAGATCAAGACTTAAAAATTGAGCTGCAATAGGAACCCAAACTTTAGGTGCAAGGTATAGTGCCCCCTTTGCTTAAGAGATCATGGATTAATAATCTCTAGATTAACTTCTCTCTTTTGGACATGGGTTAGAATACAGATATGAAACAGATGTGTCAGGCCACCCATGTGTTCAGCCTTAAAACAAATGAAGTACCTTAAAACAAATTAAGTAAACACCCAGAACTTTCTCTCCATGACTCTTCATAGCAAGATCCAGTACTGGGTATAAGAACAAAACAATTATCACTATACAATCTCCCATAAATCATAACTTTTCTCTAAGCCACTTCCTCACCTACAATATAGTAGACTTGAACTGTATATAACCTTAGCCTGTAAGGTTGCTTACAAGGATCAAATTCTAGGGTTCAGTGTGTCTCTTCCCCCTCTAATATATTTTCTTAGGCCTACAGAGATCATGTCTCCCAATCTGGTGGATAATCCTAGAAAAGGATACCTGGTCCATCAGACTCTTCCTGGGTTTTTCTATTTCACTTAGAAGAGTTGCCAAAACACTGTTATTGTCTACAAAGACTCACCCCTCATTCCATCTTTCTCCCATTTTCTCATAGTCTCTCCATTTTTGCCACAGTGGCCTTCTGCTGCACTTTCAACACAGGGCCTTTGAACTGGCTGCCCCCTGAACCTGAATCTCTCCTCCCAGGTGGACACAGAGCTCCCTTTCTCACCTTCTTCCAGTCACCCTCTCACGGAGACCTGCCCTGGCCATATTATTTAAAATTGCACATATATATTCCATCCTGTTGACCCTCTTTTATTTTTCTCTTAGAATTTTTAATGTGATGAACTTACTGTTTTTTTGTTTTTCTTTTTCATTCCACTAGAACATGAGCTCCAAGATCAGGAAATTTTGTTTTGTACCTTGTTGTATCCCCCAGCGTCCAGAATAGTACCTAGAACACCATGAATCCTCAATATTTGTTGATTGAATGAATGAAAAATTATTCGTCTGTTCTTCTCATCGATTCATTTGAATAGCTTTATTAGTTTATGACTGCTAGGCACAATTCTAGCTGCTAGAAACTTCTTAATGAATTTTGAAATCTTAGAACTATATTAAGTTCTACCCATTCTGGCCATTAAAAATGTGTGCATATGAAAATGATTTATCTTTTAAGTTAATAATGAGTAGGTCATTATTTTTAAAAAATCAAGTGTCAAAACTTAAGACTATGAGCATTTACTTTAGCTCCAAGAGTGTGTCCTTGAAATCAGTCTTACATTATTAGCACAAACAAAAAAGAAAAATGGAAAACTTTAGGTTTTATGTATCATGAGATTTGCAGGCTATTAGGCTAAATTAGTTCCAGCTGCCTGAAGGATGTCTTAGTTAACTGTAGCTATCCCCAAACATTACCGCATCTAATTCTTGATGCCGTGCTTTGGGGAAAATATAAAGAAATCAGAGGAATGCAGAGAACCCCTATCAAAATGATAAAATGCATGAGTAAACCAGACTGTGAGAAAGATCAATTGAATTGGAAATACACAGCCTGAAAAACCACAGAGTACTAAGCAGGGAGGTTGCTTGTCTATAAATATTAAGGGAAAGAAACAAAGTAAAAGAGGCCATTATTCTAATTATGTCATAAACTACTATTTTAAAAAGAACACTAGTTTTCAATATATGTAACCATCTGTATGAACCAGACTGTCCTTTCACTTTAGGGGAAAACTAGCCTTAGAAGCAAAAAAAGGATTTCTCCAAACCACTATTTGGTATAAGTAGATTTCCTAATTGACTCTAGGAGGGGTCATAGCACCCTGCTTGGGGATGATCTCCTTGCTGAGTAATTGGGATGAGTAACATTCTGTTTTTATTGGACAGGGTGTCACTAATTCTCAGGATATGCAGGATGTGTTGCAGGGGGGGCACTTTCATTAAAGTGGGAGGGGAAATGCACCAAAAAATGTTCAAGTCTTTGAGATACCACAGTAAAACATGCAACTTTATTTGCTTTAGATTGTCAATAGTCATAAAAATGTATGCACTGAGATCCACTGTCTGTTCTATAACTACTGGCAGGGAAGCTTCACAGGAGCTACTATGTTGTTGTGAAGAGCCATGGACTAGAAGTCACAAAACTGGGTCTTTGCCCAGGTTGTGTAATTCCCTTGTTTTTTGAGCTATGGTCAGATATTAACTTTGGTATAACTCATTTGTCTGTTAAACAAGATTAGTGGTTTTCCAAGTACCTTATAATACTGCTAGTATTGAATGCCATTTAAAAAGAGAAAGTACATGGGAGAATCCACTGTATTCCCCCAAAGTAAGGCATTATTCAAATGCATATTTAATTAGAGTAGATTTCTGCAACTACCCAGGAGCAATAGGTTCTTCCCTGGGAACCATCCTGTCCTGGTGTTGAAATTTTCCAAGAGATGTTCCCCTAGAATGACCAATCCATTCTTTAGAAGCAGTAACACTTTCCAACAGGGTTTGTTCTTAAATGCAACCAGGCAACATGCTGAGTGTGGGAAATGTGGAAAATAGGACTGAGTCTAGGAGTTTGGCTGAGTCAAAAGTAGATGCCTATGAGAGAATAGTAGGAAGGCAAGAGAGCTATGATATACAGGGATTGCCAACAGGTCACTGGACAACCAGGAACTTAGGACATGAAATGATGGCAAGATCAGAGGGCATGAGGAATAGAACATAGAAACTGAGTAGGTCTAAGTCCCTCGAATTTCATCAGCACCTGCTTTATCATGCTAGAAGATGATCGTGACAACGAGCAAGAGGGTTGATTAGACTTTTCAGGAGAGCTTTGTAGACATCACTTTTCTTCTGAGAAAACTCAGATGTGTTTGACCCCAGCTTGCTCTTTCCCCCTCTCTGGTGTGTGGGAGTATCTTTCCAAATGAGGCAATGGCTTCTGATTCCTCAGTTGTGCTCGCTGCGTCGCAGCCATTGAAAGAGAGAGTGGGCCTCCTCGCTCACGCAGGGATTCCTCCAGGATTCCGGACTGATGCCCAGAGCCGACTATATTTTGACTCTGCTACATCAGGGCCCATGTTTGATTAAGGAAGAGTTGTTTAAATGTGCCTCAAGTTTATGATTTTCTTTGGCTAAATTTCTCATGAATGTCTAGTCTTAAGCATAATCATTTCCCTTGTTCAGAATCCTTCTAAGGAGGAGCCATTCGGATTTAAGCCTCTAAGAGAGAGTATTTTTTTTTTCCTTTTGCAAGCCATTCCACTTAAGATTATGGCACTTTTAGGCTGATACAGTACTAGAATGAGAATAAGGATACCACTTTGATTTTCCAGTTTTGATTTTTTTTCTTAGCCATACCTATGACCTTAGATATTGAATTATTATCTACAGGGTACAACCACTTTTTTAGGCCAAGTCTAAATTTTTCATGCACTTCCTAACACTTTCTAGTTTATTCTCTATGTATTTCCTCTTTGCTTTGCACTTTTTCATGAGAAAATCATGCCCATTCATTCTACAGTCAGGCACTGAGCCATCTGTGAGGAAAAGTTGCAAAAAGATTACAAGAGATATACAACACTTAGAAAACACTGAAAAACAGGTCAGGTACCTCATCTGTTAAGAACTCAGATATCCTGTATGCTTGTTGGCCAAGTATAGAGTGACGAACAAAGTAAAATCATAGGAATTATCAATTATTAAGCATCACATAAATAATATTTTTCACCATGTATACAAGATGCTAATGCTATCTATATCTTTAATACTTTATTGTTAACCTTAAAATCACTTTGGGCGGTAGCAGTTTACATTAGTCTTATTTCATAGATGAAGGATTGGAATAAACCTGAATTATACAGCATGCCTATTACAATTATAGGAGCAAGCTATATCTGGTATATTTTATTCTGTATATCTTAATATATATTTGTAAAATACCAATGCACCATATTTATTGAATGATATTTTTCATTGTATACACAATTATCTTGTTTTATCTTTTTTTATGGAGGTAAAATTGGTATATAATAATATGAGTTTAAGGTGGAAAACATAATAATTTGATATTTGTATAAAATACAAAGTAACCACAAGTCTAATTACCACCCATTATCATACAGTTGACTCCCTTCACTTATTTTGCTGCCTCCTAATCGCCTTCCCTCTTACAAGCACCAATCTGTTCTCTGTATCTGTGATTTTTGTTTTGTTTTGTTTTTTTAGATCTCACATACAGGTGAAATCACATGGTATTTGTCTTTCTCTTATTCCTCTTGGCATAATACCCTCTAGTTCCATCCATGTTATCACAAATGGCCAGATTTCCTTCTTTCTATACCTGAGCAGTATTCCACTGCATATATATACTACACCTTTATCCATTCAGCCATCTGTGGACTCTTAGAGCAGCCTAGACATGATGGAGCAGTGAACTGCAAAGAGACAGGGTTCCTGAAAGAATTTGGAGAGCTGCATTATCAGCATGGATTGCTGGCATTTAGAGTCAAAATTTTGGTTATTTTCATATATTATGCTTCAGCCTCATAGCAGCACTGTAAAGTAGGCATTGACATCTCTGTTTTACAAAGGAGGATATACAGTTTCAGGGATTTTTAGTGACTGACTAGAGGACATAACAAAATCCAAGGTCTAGAATCATGATTCCTAATATAGCTCCAGATTGTTTCTTATTAAGTAATGGCTCCTATAAATCTCCCTATTTACCAAGCTAAAGGGGACCCTACTTAATTAGGCACATTTAGTTTATAGTCAGGTTAAGAAAAGACAACGGATAATTCCACTAACAAGGCCAAATTGGATGATTTCAAGAGTTTATTGGCTTTCATTTCATGTCAGCATGCTATTTTCAAGAAACTCTTATTAAAAAAGAGAGAAAAGCAGAAAGAAGAAAAAACACCACTTCCAAAGTATCAAGCAGCTGATGTCCTTAACTAACTGAAAACTTGTAAACTTGGACATAAACAAATAGACAAAGATGCAATATCCTTTATATCAGGAGGAACAGAAATAGGGCCCCATTTTATTGGTTGTGGGGGATATATTTCAAGCTTAGCAAGTAAAAGCTATGTCAGGTGAAGTCAAAGGAAATGAAACAAAGGGTAGATTGAAACCATCTCAAGAGCCTAACAGCTACTGATGCTGAAATAACAGCAGAGCTTTTGAAAGCAGTTAGGAAGCCAAAGGGCAATGAGTAATGAAGATAGGAGTTTTACCAAGGGAAAAAAACAAAAGAGGAGAAGATCTTATACTGTTTGGATTACAAACTTTTCTTCCTGCTTTGAACTTGATCATTTGTAGCTGAAATTCTTAGATAATTAAGTTTCTTCATTTTGCTTCTAAGGTTTTAACAGTCTGCTTCTTACCGTATTGGACTGCCAAAAGTTGATTGAAAGTACCAGATAATGGGACCTCCAAAGTCTGTCAACAGTACTATCTAGCATCTACTACACACTCATTACACTCCAGGAAGTTTGTCTCCCATCTCAGTAATGCTTACAGTTCCCCATTAGAATCACAGAGTGGTTAAAGTAATGGCCTCCAGAATCACACTGCCTGGTTTAAAACCTAGTCTCTGATCGCTACTAGTTCTGCGATCTTGCACAGGTTATTTATCTTGCCTCTGTTTCAGTTGCCTAACCTACAAAATGGGAATAAAATTAATATCCACTTATCTAAGTTACTGACAATTACGTTAGTTAATAAATACAAAGGATTGGAATAATGTCTGATTATAGTCTTATATGTGTTTGCTATCATTGTTTTGTTATCCTTACCCCCATTTTTCTGAGAAGAAAAGTAAATTTCAGCAATTTTACCCAATTAATAAGTGATAGAACTATCATTAAACCCTATGGCTGCTAACTCTAAAGTCGGCTGTCACTCCAAGACACCCTTTTGTGTCTCATTCTAATAGTGATCATTAGTTCAAAAGCAACTTTTCAGAATGTTCATTCCCAAAACTCTCATCCCTGAAAACACCATCTATTGCAAACTTGGACATTTGTCCATGCTGCTGGGTTAAGGGAGGTTAACCCTCTTTGCTCCCCCATAACAGTTGTCGTTACAACTAAAGCTCAGGGCATACTTGGCTTCTAGCAGGCAACTGTATTATTCAAGGGCTAGATGAAGTGGATCAGAGTTACTAGTGGCTGCATGACAACCACAAACTGAAGACAATTAGTTTGTCATCTTTGGAAAGAAAGCTCTTATTTTGAAAAGACTAAAATCCCCTCCTTTTCCTTCATTTGGGAGTCTTCCTCCTTCCAAAAAAAAATCCCTCCCAAGCTCTCCACAAGCCTCTCAATCTAAGTCCAAACAATGTTTTCAAAAGACACCACCAAGGTGACTTCAAAATTAGAGTCGTGTGAGGTGAATTTCAATAAACTTCTTTCCTTTCTTCCTGCTTTTCAATGTCTACTTAAGAACAAACACAAAGTCGACTCCAGTGCTCTTTATAGTTCAAACCCCATAAAAGGCATTAAAATTCCAATAAGCAATAATGTCCTTTTACTGCATTTTACTACTAAAAAAGTAAGTGGTTCTAAGATCACTGTGGCTGTTAGTACTTAAATGGCTGAATTATCTTAATTGTCTCAGAAGTGGTACCAAAGTTTGAAAAACAGAGTGCATATGTGAAAAAGAGGGAAATATGTTACCATTATACTCGCTTTTCAGAAGGGAACATTTGTTTGAATTTCAGTCAACAGCAAGCCACTTTCTAGTAAATCAAAGCTGAAAGAGGTGCGGGTGGTGAAATTACAGGGCGTGGACTCCCCTTGGGTGAGTTGTAGTAAATTTAACTCCGTTGTGCAGAAAGCTGCTGTGCAGAATTATGAGTCCATTTGATTTCAAAGTAATTGACTTGAAGTTACAAGTTGGCCCATTTTGAGGCTGAGGGACACTGTATCACAATGCATGAGACATATTTTTCTGTTTGGCAGAAAGCTCTTTGGATTCTTGTTGCCCAACTCAGGTTCAAAAGATGTCTGAGATTCCCATGCAGATGTGAAACTAGGAAGCACTGGTTCAAGCTGGGTGTGACGCACTGCACTGAGGAGAACCATTTGCCTAAAGGCAAAGGGATGGGAGGTTGTGGCAGAAATAACAGTGTTGACACTTAGATTTTCACTGAGTGTTTGCTAAACTAATTAGGTTTATCTCCTGTAAATCAGTCACCCCTTTCCATACTCATACCTTAAATAAAATACAAAATTTATCTTATCTCACGTTCCTCAATCATATCCATGATATTTATTTTTATTCCTTACTGCAAACTCCTGGAAAGAACTGTGTATCCTAACATCTTGTATGTCCCCTCTCTCTGCTCTCTTGGAATCACCTTAACCTGCCTTGACCCTCTGAGGACACACAAATAATTCATAAGTCACCATTGACCTCCACTTTGAAAGGCTTAATGATCATTGCTCAGTCCTCAGCTTACTTGACCTCTTAGCAACTCTTGAGAAAATCCCTCCCTCTTTTGAAGAAGGTGTTCTTTGCTTGGCCTCCACCATGGTCCTTTCTTTGACTATCATCCTACCGCAGATGCTCCTCCTCAGTAGTTGGGTCTGTCTGTCCCACTGTCCCAGTCTCTACTTGATGGAGTCCAGGATCCATCCACAGATCTCTTCTCCTCTTTCTATTATAATTACTTCCTAGGTGTCTTCATCTAATACCATGGCTTTAAGTTCCATCCACATTCTGAAGACCAAATTTTCATTTCCAGTTTCAATATGTTTCCTGAAATCCAGACTTTGTATTCAATAACTACAATTAAAAGTCCAGTAAGTATCTTAATATTAAAGCTTCCCAAATACATACTTAACACCTACCCATTTGCCATACAACATGCAGTCTTCTCCATCTTATTAACTGACAATTCTATCCTGCCAGACCAAAACCTTGTTTTCATCTTTACCCCCTTTCTCATATTTCTCATATTCCACTTCTAGTCCGTCAGCAAATAGTATTGGTTCTGCATTCAGAATACATTCTGAATCTGCCACAGCCACCTCCCTGGTCCAAGGTACTCTCCTCATGTTTGGATTCTTGCAAGAGACTTCTAACAATTCTCTTCTATTTGTACCTGGATTTTATTCAACATACACATGTCAGAGCAATTCTTCAAAAATCTAAGTCAGGTCAAATCACCCCTCTATTTAAAATCCATCTGTGCCTTCCTATCTTATTTAGAGTGAAATCCAGATAACTCATCATGACTTAGAGCATCCTCCTACCTCTTTCATTGCCAAACTCACATATTAGATCCACACCAAGTTCCTTGCTATTCCTTAAATAGCCTCAGCATGTTCTCAGGGCCTTTGCACATGTTGCTCCCACTGCACAGAATGTTCTATGTTCAGAACACTCCTCCTCATGTGGTTATAGCCTTCTGTTAAAAAGTTTCTTTATCAGAAAAGCTTTCCATGATCCATACTAAATAATCTTGGCCCCAACGCTGCTAGTTCCTTTACCGTGCCTTATTTTTCCTCATGACATATTTTATATTTGTCAATAGCTCTTTTTCCTTGTTAAAGTTGAACATAATGTAGATTTTTTGTTTACATCTGTATCTTGAGTGAATAGACTAGTTCCTAGCACATAGATGTTTATTAAGTTCCAGAATTACTTGAATAGTTACTTCACAATAATGAATAGAATCAAAATAGAATTGTCCTCACCTGATTTAGAAAAATACCTAAAAAGTCATAAGAATGACAAAGTTTGGGAGCCCCTTGACTTTCAAGTATATAAAATTTGTAAGGCAATCTGAGAAGAGAGACCAGGGTCATACCAGCCACACCTTGTTGCTTTACCTTGTAGACACTTTGTAAAGGTCATACCTATTTGAAATAAAATTTTCCTTGACATAATAAAAAGGAAGTCCTGGTTTAATAATAAGAAAATATTTATTTAGGAAATCTGATGGCTCAGGTTCTCTGAGATACAGGGACAGAGAGTCACAAATCATAGGCTTGTGATGACTTGGCATCATTTTTAGCTGCTTGAATCCATCCTTAGCTTGTGTGGATCCCTAGCGCACATGTTCCATGCATCTGACTGAGTGTTCCACTCCCAATAATGTTTCTCCATAACTAGTAACATAAAACCACCTTAAATTAATATCTTTGTTTAATTAAACTTGACATGGTTCAAAATGTAATCCAATCTGTTTCCAATTGCACAATCACTTATCATTGTCACTTTATTAATTCTAGAGACAGAAGAAGCTTAAAATATATTAAACAAAAATCTGATTTTACTACTCAAATGTCAGTCTTCACAGTTCAACAAATTCTTTAAAATATTCTATAGCATTCCCTATATAACTGCTACATTTATACAGAAGTTTCTTTTTTAAAAAAAACAGGATAGAGCTAAAAAAAGGTGCCAGATTTTAGTTGCCTCTAGTATACCTGTTAGTGCTTACCTTCACTTGAGAAGTAGCCAAACAAAAGAAGATAAACCTAACAATTAAAAAAAAACACTCTCAAGATCATTTAGCATTCATTTCCCAGATGCACTCTGGTTACCCTTTGAACAGCAGCTTGACATATCACCAGTGACACACCACTGTGAATTCAAATGTCTGAGGGGAGTATTTCAGGTCCACCATTAAGAAGAAAGGTTCCGTTTCATGAGATGCAACAAATAAGGACACAAGCAAACTATGTCACACCATGAACTCTCTTTTACACTTCATCCCCAACATCTAATTTTTTTTGTACAGCTCACTGACTGTACCTACCACCTGAGATTCTCATTACTCTACATTTCCTTCTACCACAAATTACCATTCTTTGTTCTCCTACTTGTGACGTCCTAATATGTCCTTGTAGAAAAAGTGTATGCCTGTTAATAATGAAATATCTGTCTTGTTCCTCTTTATCATTTATTTCTCCTTTTGTATTATTCCAAGTCATTTAACACTCATAGCTTAATTCAAGTATTTTTGGAAACAATGTCCTCAATAATATATAGCCAAATGTGCATGATCACATTTTGTAGGGAGCAATTAAGGACTGGGAAACAGCCTGAACTAATTTAGAGCCAACCTACCAGAATTGACTGACAAAAATGAGTATTAATTATCATACCCTGACTCCTTACTACAGCTGAGTTTAATTTTCATGGCTTTAATATTGCCAAAATAACATAAAAATGAATACACTCATGTGGCCTTACCATATGAGATAAATGCTGAGCTTTTGAACAAACATTATAATCATGTGCTGCTACCCATTTAGCTAACATTTGTCTCAAATAGAACACAATAAGGTAATATAAGCCTTATATTCACAGGGTATCATGTGGCAATTATGACCATTGTAGAGCAACACAGAAAAATGCCTAGGATAAATGAAAAAAGATGTATACATGCTTTGAGTATATGCATGTCATGTGCTTCTGGAAAGAGATGGAACAGGAATATGAAGAAATAAGCCAATGTTTCTTTTAGGGTTGGGAGATGTCAAAGAAAAATTGCACTGGGTGGAGATCAACAGGTAAAGAATACTATTTTCAAAACTACTGCAACAGAGAAGAGAGACTGTTGTAAAAGCGGGGAGAGATGGAACTCAACTGCATTGAAACAAGACAGGAGAGTTTCCCACACATGGGTGAGCTAGTGAAAAAGTACTTTAGGACATTATTGGGAAGGTTGGAGATTTTTGTTTTTGTTTCTAATTTAAAATATTTTAATACAGTTCACAGCTGCATGGCTGAGTCACTTCAGTTCCTTCACTGTTCAACCTGAAGGCAGTGAGTGCTTCAGTTTCTCTACCTTCTCTTTATGATAACCAAAGCATAAAGGTATCTGCTGCATAGAACTTCAAACTTCACATTATCTCTATTATTATCCTTTTCCTCATTAGTGGGGAGGTTGTGTGATTAGGCCACATATTTGCTAGTTGAATTTAGGTTCCTACCCTTTCACAGAAACTGGGAAATAGGGGCATTATCTTTCTTGATGATGCATTTCCAAAGGATGGACACCCAGGCCCTTGATAAATCATTTCTAGGTTGTAAAACTGGCAGGAGGCTGAAAGAAGATTTGCATCCCAAGGGACAGAAAAAGAACTTACAATTTCAAGTTTTCTAAAGGAAATGCTTTAAGAAAAGGGAATCAGGGCTCTATAGTCAGGAGGAAACCTGCTTAAAGTATAGTCAAGCTAAGGGGAACATTAAGATCTTTTGGTCAAGAATTATGATTGATATTCTTCTATGGTCTTTATTTTTTATAACATTATGTTATTTCCATAAATCAAATCTAAAAAGCATCAAAAATTATCTCATTTAGCACATTTTGAACCCATCCAAAATGTTCTCTTACCTAAAACAATCAAACCTATCAACCATGTGCCTATTTCTCTAAAGACTCTTGTCTTGTAATATCTGGAAGTATTATAGTCTCTACTGGAGATCAGCTTTTAAGGCTCCAATAAACAAATATGAGGATTTCCATTGCCCTCACAATTACCTTTTTAATTCCTCAAGAAGCAAACTATCAGATTGATGGATGGATCTAAGTTACACTGTGATCATTAAAATCAAGAAAAGGGACCATAGAAATTTCTTGGCTACTTCATTTTTACTTCCTTTAGTAATCGTCCCTACTAAAATTTTAATTTTTATCAAGAAAACCACCCTAACTTAACTATAAGTATCTAAACATGTAGTTCTGAGCAAAATTTTATAGTTCAAGTTTACCCAAACTGTGAGTCTGGCAGTGTTGTAGCATTATAACATCTTTGCCCAGGAGCATTTAGGCTAATCTGCATGGCATCCTACATAAACCAATGGCATAGCAAGAAAGTCTTGGTCAAGGAACAAAGAGGGCTGCTTTCTTGTCCCAGCTCCACTATGCAATAGGTATATAACATGGACCAAGTCTTGTCATGTCCCTGGCCAAACACATAGGTACAACTCAGTAAAGTAAAAAAGTTAAGCTTCAAAGCTGCTAAGATTTCCATCCCAGTATCCTGTGATACTAAAATTCTGCCATCACACAAGATCACTGTGAGACAAAAGTTAATATTTTTCAAGTTTTAAGGGAAATACTCTGTACCTTATAAGAAGCAAAAGGGTAATGTTAGCAGACAATTTTAGAATAAGATCTGCCATCCCAGATAAAGCACTCCTTAGAGAATAAGCCACAAGGTAAATTTAGTTTTTCCTCGACTTGTTCTGTGGAGAGATTATAGAAATAATCATATTGCCAAGCTCCAACTCTTAATATTAACAGCTGAGTTTTTTAAAATGTCAATTTAGTTGTTTTCTATAAAAACTACATAGTTTCCATAGTATTCAATGATTGTGAAACATCTTTCTATGTTGACAGATAGCAACTGCAATAGTTTGGATGAGGACTTACTAGTGTTGAATCACTGTGTTGTACACTGGAAACCAATATAATATTGTATATCAACTATACTTCAATAAAAAATTTCAATTAAAAAAACAAAAACAAAAGATCTGTATCATAAGATATTCACATGTCCATTTATTGCAAAATATATAATGAGTGAAATCATTATGAATTTATCAATGCTTTTTAGTAGTATTTTATGCATTTTGACAGTATCTTCATGCATTTGATGAAGAAAAGAAATCACATGTATGAGAAACTTACTACTTATTTAGGTGGTATATAATGCTTGGTTTACACAGAAAATGGAACACCCCTTTGTAAAACACCCAAAAACTATACTCAATTTCCCCATTTTCCAGTTGGGAATTACTAGTCTGCATACATTGGTCAGTCCTGAGTTTGACTTTCTAGGAGGAATATAATTTTCATAGTCTTGAAATACTGTGTGGCCCAGATTACACTTAAAATCTGGGCAAATATAAATTCATAGTCAAACTTGAAGAAAATGGGTCATTCATCTTAAAAGAAATATAGCCTTTGTGATACACCCAAGAGTCAGAATGGCTCAAATGACAGAAATCATAGTTCGTGAGCTGTGCTTTCAGTTGGGTATCCCTTCAGAAATTTGTGTAACTTACTGCTCTTGAGATTTAGAAAGGAACTGATAATTGGAAGTATGTATGGTAGATAGTTAGCAGAATCTATAATTCATCATTTTTTAATCCTCTCTTTACTCTGAGACTCATTTACTCCTAAGAAATGATGCCTGAGAGTTCAGGTATGGGGCTTTTTGGAACAACCACTACTGAGACGTTACTACAGAAAAACTGAAAATTTCACATACCCTATGGCATAAAATTTTCTTCAGAATGCATGCTCTTTGGGAATGGTAGGGCCTCTTTCCTCAGAATTGTTTTTAACCATTCTAGTTTTGCTTTAGTGAACTGTTGGTCAGTCATTGATGAAGCTTTTTTAACATCCAAAACTGTCAAAAGAAACCAAGAGGCTGACTGCATCATAGCCCTCATTCCCCAAGTGAAAAGCCAAAGTTTAGTGACATCTGAGTCTGGGAACATTTCAGAATGTTAAAACAGTTGGACCGAAGCTATTCCATGTTTAGTATGCACAGGCAAGTACTTAGTTTCCAGAGTTTGACACCAGGGTGGAATTAACCCACTAGAAACTAAATAGGTAGTACAGATTAAAATACTCTACAATTCCCTGAAAGTTCAACAAAGCTTGGTCTTCCCACCAACAGGGTTCCAATGAACAGGTGACATTGGATACCTGACAGGTGATGCAACATAGTTCAGATCGATCTTCTTCCCTTGTTTAACAGATTAAATTCCCCTACTTAATTGCTTTTGCCCTTCAAAAAGCCATGTGCCTATTAGCTAAACTGATAGGGCTGGGTAGTGTTTAAAAGTAATTTAAAAGTATCACCAACTAAACAGAGCATAGACCAGTGGAACAGACTAGAGAATCCAGATATAAACCCAAGCATATATGGTCAATTAATATATGATAAAAGAGCCATGGACATACAATGGGGAAATAACAGCCTGTTCAACAGCTGATGTTGGCAAAACTGGACAGCTACATGTAAGAGAATGAAACTGGATTACTGTCTAACCCTGTAGACAAAAGTAAACTCAAAATGGATCAAAGACCTGAATGTAAGTCATGAAACCATAAAACTCTTAGAAAAAATATAGGCAAAACGCTCATGGACATAAATATGAGCAACTTCTTCATGAACATATCTCCCTGGGCAAGGGAAACAAAAGCAAAAATGACCAAATGGGACTATATCAAACTAAAAAGCTTCTGTACAGAAAAGGGTAACATCAGTAAAACAAAAAGACATCCTACAGTATGGGAGAATATATTTGTAAATGGCAGATCTGATAAAGGGTTGACACCCAAAATATATAAAGAGCTCACGCACCTCAACAAACAAAAAGCAAATAATCCAATAAAAAAAGTGGGCACAGGATATGAACAGACAGTCTCCAAAGAAGAAATTCAGATGGCCAACAGACACATGTAAAGATGCTCCACATCACTAATCATCAGAGAAATGCAAATTAAAACCACAATGAGATATCACCTTGCACCAGTTAGGATGGCCACCATCCAGAAGACAAACAACAACAAATGTTGGCAAGGATGTGGGGAAAGGGGAATTCTCCTACACTGCTGGTGGGAATGTAAACTAGTTCAACCATTGTGGAAAGCAGTATGGAGGTCCCTCAAAAAACTAAAACTAGAAATACCATTTGACCCAGGAATTCCACTCTTAGGAATTTACCCTAAGAATGCAGCAGCCCAGTTTGAAAAAGACATATATGCTCCTATGTTTATCACAGCACTATTCACCATAGCCAAGAAATGGAAGCAACCTAAGTGTCCATCAGTAGATGAATGAATAAAGAAGATGTGGTACATATACACAATGGAATGTTATTCAGCCATAAGAAGAAAACAAATCCTACCATTTGCAACAACATGGATGCAGCTAGAGGGTATTATGCTCAGTGAAATAAGCCAGGCAGAGAAAGACAAGTATCAAATGATTTCACTCATCTGTGGAGTATAACAACAGAGCAAAAACTGAAGGAACAAAACAGTAGCAGACTCACAGAACCCAAGAATGGACTAACAGTTACCCAAGGGATAGGGACTGGGGAGGATGGTAGGGAAGGGAGGGATAAGGGGGAAAATGGGGCATTACAATTAACACACATAATGTAGGGGGCTGGGGACATGGGGAAGGCAGTATATATACAGAGAAGACAAGTAATGATTCTATAACATCTTACTACACTGATGGACAGGGACTGTAATGGGGTATGTGGGGGAGACTCAATAATAGGGGGAATCTAGTAACCACAATGTTGTTCAAGTAATTGTACATTAACAATATCAAAATCAAAAAAAAAATCTAAACTAACAAGTAAAAAAAAAATATACGTATATATCATCATCAACTAGTGAAAAAAAAAAAGTACAGGGTAGTGACCAGGATTCAAAGAAATGGCTGTAGTAGAGATTTGAAAGAGAATGACCCCAAGGGAAAACTAACAGATCTTGGTCCATTCATCCCAGGCAATAAATCATGACCTAGACAAATTGAGGTATATTGAGACTTGATTGCTTAATGGATAATCCATTGATCTTTTAATCTCTTGGATCCTTTTCTGTATTCATCTTTTTGTGCCAGGCAGCATGTCACATACCAGGCAAAATTGTTCTGGCCAGAGATAAGGTTGTAAAAGAGAATATCAGAGACACTGTAGCTATTCCCCCTCTCTTGGCATGGGAGTCATCACTTTTCTTAGTACCCTGGAAGGCCCATACGTAGGATGAAACGGAATGCTAGAACAGATTCACCTGCTCTCTTCAGTCCTAGTGTGCTACTAATTAGGCACAGACTGGGCAGTTCCCAGCAATCAGTCATTAGCAACCTGACTTCAGGCAGCCAATACCATTTCTTTCCCTGCTTCAAGAGCAGAATATTTTGGTAACATCAAAGATACCAAATTAAAGGCTGATTTTAGGAAACATAAAAGGACAGTCTCTTCGGAGTACTTCATACAAGCAGAGGAGAAACTGAAAAGTCTAAAGCTCTGGACATGATAAAATATACCTTAGAAAAAGAAATCCCTATTTTTAAAAGGCTCTGTATGTTTGTTTCTTTATCCAAACCATCCTCACCTTCTACAGGAACATGGTATCACTGCCAACACTCCTGCATATCTCATTCACACTGGGTGATATCATAACTAATACTGTCTATAAAGTAATCAATCATTCAGTCAATCCAGGAAAATGAGCAAATCTCACCAAGCAGGGCTCCCACCCTAGGGGAAGTAATACACTGTTGTTCAGTCTATGGAACTCTATCCAAATCAGTAAGCCAATCAGTTATTCTATTCTACTGCCAGTGTAGGTGGATTAAATGATAATTGCATTGTTTAGTCAACCATCCCATCAAGTGGCATCAAGACCTACCGTGTTACACAACCCTTCATCTGTTCTGCTACTAAGCCGAGTTAGAAATCCAAAAACAGAAAATAGATTCAGAGAACCAAGATTAATGAAAGTCAAAGGGTAGTATTAATAAAATAATCGGCATCTATCCATGCAAATTAAGCCATACACAGAACTAAGGCTTGTCCAGTTCCAGACAATAGAGAAACATGTCATTAACATTTAAAATAATCACCTATCATACTGGTGTACATTGTTTTACACGGTGTGGTGAAAGTCTGTTTAGATCACTCTGAAAACCCACAATTTAAACATATATAGACCACTGGTTCCCCAAGGGGGCGGCACCGCCCAATGGTGGGCACTGAAGAAATCCGAGGGGGAGTTTTTGGTCCAAGACATAAAAGGGGCGGTGGGGATCAGCCGCCACCCCTTTGGGCAATCCTGGAATGAATGCGATGAAAGGTTTGATCAATGATCTACAGTAAATTTGATCAAAACCAAGGTAACTATTTCTTCATTCATGTCAAAACTTAACTTGTACAAACAAAATTTGAGTTGAAGACAATTTTACCGGTTTCCAAATCTTTCTTCAGTGGAAACAAATGATGACGACATTCTGGTTTGTAACCAGCATTTGGAAGCACTTAAAGAAGATTTTACAAATAGATTTCAGGATTTACTCAACACGATTATTCCAGACTGGGTCCCAGAACCTTCCTCAAACCTACAAATAGCAGAAGTATCACTGCAGAAGGAGTTGATAGAATTTTTTGTCAACAAATAAAGAGTTGAAATTGAAATTGAAGAAAAGGATATCAAGATTTTTGGCTTCAAAGGAAAATTTCAATATTATATCCAGCCTTATGGGCTATAGCAAAGACGTTTTTCATTGCATTTCCATCATCACATTTAGCTGAAAGAGGATTTAGCATGGTCAGCAATCTATTAATAAAGAAAAGAAACAAATTGTCAATAGTGAAACGTTGCAATGTAAGATTGCTAATGACAAAAATGCAAACATCGAAAAATTAGTCATCTCACCAAGCTCTGCCTTCTCACTAATAGAAATTTCATTAATTTTTTGAAATAATATATACTTAAAAAGTTTTAAAATTTTAATTACACTTTGAACAGTATATTAATATTGTTAATTTCCCCTAATAAAGTAATTTGAAAAAATCTGTCTTGCTTTATATATAGTATAGTATAATTTACCTAAGGGGGAGTTATTGAATCACTCTGAAAAAGTGGGCTCTGTGCCTAAAAAGATTGGGCACCTGTGCTATAGATCATAAATTTTACAGAACAGGAAACTTCTTCATGTAGCAGATCAAAAAATTGAAGCCCCCAGTGACTTCTCATAGTTGGTCAGCTAATTAGCAGAAGAATTTATCCATAAATCCAGAACTCCTCAGAACAAATCATTCTTCATTGTAACAAAAATTCAAGATTATCATGGGTTATTGGCATCTTAAGCTTTCCATTAAGAAGCCAAATTGAGTGATAGAGAGTTCAAAAACTGAGATAGAGGTGGAGGACACTCTACAAGGAATAATACTCATAATTAAATATCAAATAACCAAGCAACTATGAAAAGCATACATAGCTTGCTCAAGGCTTGTTCTTGTGTTGGAGTTACTGTGGAAAAACCATCATGTTGCACGTGGAGTTTCCAAGCAGCTCAAACAATCAGCAAACCCAAAAAACTCAAACTGTATAATAAGGTCTAATCATTTAGTAGGAAAATAAGCATAAAAGAAGTAAGAAATATGGAGAATTTGAAAGAAGATGACTAAACTATTAAAATGTTGGAGTGGTAGTTAGCAATGGAAGAACAAAATCCAAAATGCAGAGTCACCATGTTGCTGTGACTTAATCAGATTCCCCACAGGAAATAAATGGCACAGGTAAATTTGAGGAATGTTTACCAAAGGGACTGTTTACAAAGGTGTAGCAAGGCATAGGGAAGCCAAAAGGTTTGCTTCAGTATCTATGCTAACAACAGAAGAACACTAGTTATCTTTATTGCGTTGGTAGGGGTTTGTAGAACATGAAGAGAATTCTAAGATTTGGTGAGCATTGGTTTATCCCCAGCTGGCTGTCTTCCTTTCCTCCTCATTCCTGCCAATAGGACCCCATAGTGGGAAAATCCAATAGGACGACAGAGGGCGAGTGCAATAAATATGAATTTCTTTTCTTTACTTCTATCTGTAAACCAAATTATTGATGGTTGGTTTGTGTGGTTAAAATTTTGTATTATTTAGAAAATGAAGGAAACAACTTTTGTGCCAATTTAGAATACATAGTTCTGAAACAGAACTCCTGGATTAGTAAGGAAAGACTGAATGAGGGGTCAAGCAAAACAGCAGTTAACATCAAGTAATGCACAATAGGATACAGATTTCAGCACATGAAGCTGAAATATGATGCCTGAATTTTGGTTGTATGCCAGTCTCTGCTGTCCTAGGCAATCATTTGCAGGGTAACTAAACATTTTAAGAATTAATGTACTTTATGACAAATATTTTGCAATGTAGTTAGTATTTTAGGGATGGGAATAGAGCTGAAGAAAGTTTGACATATCTGTAAGGGAAGGAGACACTGGAGTGTGTTAGATATCACAAGGTCTTTAGGAACTTGGCAAACTATTTCTTGTCACCCAACCTTCTCACTTGGATAGGTAGAGCCAGTTGATAAGTAAACTAGGCCTGATACAACTTTAAAATGTTTTAGTATCTATATTATCCAGTGATATGAAGAGAACATGCTGAAAAAAATCTTTTGACTATATCTTTTAAATTAATCTTTTGACTTTATCTTATTCTATTTTTTATTATAGTCATTTGTAATACCTAACTTGTTAGAATATATAACCATTGAGGACAAGAATACTTTTATGCCACCCATGAGTTCCTTATAGAAGGAAGGAGTCAGCAACTGTTGGCTGAATTAAGGAAAAATATAACTAAAAAAGTTCATGAGCTTCACTGGGATTAAAACAAGCAAGTTTTAACTAATGACCAGCAACCTTAGAATTTGCCTATAAACATAATGGAATGTGATATATTAGACTTGAAATTCAAATGCCCCCATGCTAGACTAGGTCTGGTCTATAGCCAGATATATTAAAAATACCCCCACTGTTTCTAATACCAATAATCTATAAATCAACCTATCTCCCATTTTTGCTGGGGGTTGTGAATAAAGCAATATAGCCCAGAACTTGCAAGCTCACCATTTATGTGTAGATAAGTGATACTAAAGTAATTTGCTTGCCAAGAAGCATTCATAGGAGTGAAATACAACCTTTCTAATCTCCCCATAGTATACTGAGCACAAGACTCATCAGTGGCAAACAATAATTGTATGGAGGGTAATGCTTATATTTAAAAAATCTCAAAACTCTGGGAAGTTCAACTTTCTCAAGTAAAGGTAACTCAGAGACCCTTTATTAGTCACAAATTCATATTGTCTTTCCCATGTAAAGAACATTTCCTCTTAGTACTTTGTATTATTTTTCTGTATAAAAAACACCAGCAATGTTACTTAACTTTTGTTATTTCCTAAAGGACGTAGTTGTGTTGTTTAACTATCTAACAATTATATTATTCTCAGTGTTTACATTCCCTATAGATTATATAAATACATACTTGGTTAGATTAATTTATTCTTTTATTTCTAGTTGCCTTTTGCTAAATCATTCTATCTGGAGCCTTGACATTAAGGAATGCCTAGATTCTTTTTATTTTCATTTTTTAAAAATTTTATATCTTAGGCCTAGACGTACAACGATGTACAAGAAGAAGGCATTGTTTAATCATGTATGCAAGTTGCAGTTTAGACTCCTTAAGATAAGTCATTCTATTGTATACCACACTGGACGCAGTCTTTTCTGATTTATGGGGGTATAGCCAGTTTTGAGATTAAAAACATTCTCAGGGTGTTAGTCAAACAAACAGTGTTCCAGACTGTCCTTTAAAACTTACTGACTGTGTAGTCTTGAACTTATTTATCTCTAAAGTTTACTCTTCTTTTTGCAAAGTGTAATAACTTCCCTAACTTATGGCGTTTTTGAAAAATTCAAATGAGATAGGGAATATATATATGCTTTATAAATGATTAAGTGATATTCAATCATAAGCCTACAGGCCTTATCAGTTTTATTTTCCACGTTGTATTATTATAAGGTCTAGTCAATCCAACAGTTCGATGAAAAGAATGGACTTTGGACTTTCTAATACTAACAGCCCTGGGCACATATCTCAGGTATTCTGTTTCACAATTATGTAAGCTTAGGCAAATTTCTTAACCCCTATAGAGGGCAGGTTTATTATGTATTAGGTGGGGGAAATAGGGCCTCTTCATAGGGATGTAATGTCTTTTATTTAGTAGTCATTCATGTATCTTTGACTATTTCCCTATGTCTTTCATAGACTGCACTTTACCCCCCAAAATACATAATGCACAGATACCTTGCCTTTTTCTAAACATCACAAGTTAGAACTAAGCAGAACTCACAAATGTTCATAAGAGTCACAAAGCAAGTTAATGGCTTAGAAAATAACTTGTGTGAAGGAAGTTTAAAGAAACAGGATCATTTGAAACTAAGCAGAAAACTATGGCATGTGGTGACAGGGACTGAAAACATCTTTTTGGAAAAAGATAAGGAGATGCAATGATGATCATCTTCCAACCTGGAAGATGAGATACAAAGCAGAAATATAGTGAGACTGCAGTTGCATGATTTCCCATTTAAAGATGCAGCGTAACACAGGCATATCCTCTGTTTCCTCCCAAAACCAACTGTAAGGACAACATGATTGATAGGTCTATATATCAATATTGATACATTATATATATAAATATATATTAAAACTAAATATATATGTGTGTGTGTGTGTGTGTGTGTGTGTAATTTTTTATGGTAATTACCTCCAAAGAAAAAGGGAATAAGAGATAACAAAAACAAAATTAGGAAGCTAAAAAACAGATAGATAAGTGAAATGACTGACCCTTAAGCCAGCCATAGGGAACACTGATAAAAGAGCGGTCCTCCACCACAGAGCTGCCTATGGCCACGGTGCCTCAGGGTGTTAATGCAGGGCCGTAAGCCAGGAGAACAGGCAGCCGGTCTGGGGAAGAAGCTGCTGGATCCTCCCGTACCCGTCACAGCCAAGCAATCACCCTTTCTCCTTACAGGCAAGGAGACAGGGCATTGACTATTTTATCAGAATCAATAGAGGTCTCTGCACTGGGAAATGTCACAGACAATTGAAACCATAGGACCAAACTGAACACTGAGGGATTCAGTTAAGGAAATGTTAATGGCTTGGAAAATAGGATGTGTGAAGAAAGTTTAACGTTGAATGAGCTGAATGTTGAGATCCACCAATTCTCTTCCCCACTTGGCTCTCAGATAAGGTGATCTTATAGTTTACCACCCAAACCAGGCCACTTATGAGAATGAAAGGGAATGTCATTCATAATTATTTATTTTGGAACATGGATAAAGTAGACATCACCTGGGCAAACTGGAATTATGGAGTTAAGGGTCTATTTGTAGGACTCTAGTAGCTAGACATAAACCTCTCAGAGAGGAGGTAGGTGAGTCTTCTCTGAGGGACTCTAAAGAACTCAAGAGAAAAGAAATAAAGAGGCTGACATCCGTGATTCTGAAAAAAGAGATCGCAGTCAGCTAGTTTAGAGTGAAGACTGGAGCCAACAAGTTTCTGCTCTGAGCAGCATTTACAAACATAGATATTACTAAAATTATAATTTAAAAATTGGAAAAATGAAAGTGTGCATGTCAGGGGTGGGTTGGGGAAGTTCTGAAAATCAATCATCATCCTCTATAAGGAAGAGTCAATGCATAATGCCTAAAAATTCAAGATGAAGCCTTGGAAAATAAGCATGGCTATTTAAAGATATGGAGGTAAACTCTGAAAAACTGTACTAAAGTAAGTGCAAGAGATAGACTCTTGTGGGTGAGAAATGGTGAGGAAAGGAAGCTGCTTTTTTTTATTAGTGAAGTATAGTTGATATACAGTATTATATTGGTTTCAGATATACAACACAAGGGTTCAAGAGTTAGACACATTATTACATCCTCACTCTCAACTAGTGCAGTACTATCTGTCAAGATAAGAAGGTTACCAAATCACTGATTATATTCTCCATGCTGCCCTACCATCCCTGTGACCAACTTATATTATGACCAATATTTTTGTAGGAGACTGCTATTTTTTATAACTATTTAACCTTCAACACAGGGACTGGCAAACTATGGCATGTAGGCCAAATCTGTCTGGCAGCCTGCTACGAAAAAATGTTGGGACACAGCCACACCCATTCATTTATGTAGTTCTATGGCTGTTTACAAAGTACAACTACAGAATTGAATAGTTGCTATGGAGACCATACAGCCTGCATAGCCTAAAATATTTATTATCTGGTACCATAGAGAAAAGAAGACTGGGACTCTAAACTATGAACATATAGAGTTGATTTGAAAAAGAAAAAAGAAAAATGGAAACATAGTGGTGTTGCATACATTCTGAACAATGTACTAGAATGCACTAGAATGCTGAATTGAGCAAAACTGAGGGCTTCTTTTTCTTGGAGTTCTGTACCAGCAAAACTATTTCCTCTTCCAAATGATTATGGATTATCATTTGGTACAGTTGGTATATCCAAGACAGTGGCTAGGCTGTGCTTCAAGTTCAGCAAATAAAATCTGTATTACTGTTATTTTTAGATATTCAACAGTTTTTGCTCAGTTGTCTGTTTGGTTCAAAATATACTATGCAGGCTTTCTTAAAATGTCTTATAAGTTATAGCCCTTTGCATTGACCCTTAAGGTCTATTAGCAAGAATGAAATAGGAGGTAAAAGCCTTTCTGGAAATGTGACTCTCAAAGGAGTTCAAGGATAGAGCCCAGCACTCACTTCTGAGCCTGAGAATTTAAGTGTTTTCTTGGGGAAAATGTTGCATAGAATTCTATAGAATTTTTCTTGTCCAATTGCTTTCATATCACATTATCTTAACATATTGCACCATCTCTTAGTGTCATGTTTCTTAATAAGCTTCCTAATGAACTGACCAGTGAAAAAAAAAAAATCCCATTTTTTTGGTCACAAAGTAAGTAACCCCTTGAGAGGTCCATAGATTTCCACTACCTTCCTCACTTCTACCTAATGTTCCAAACATCAGTTGTGCTAGAAGTGGAATCTACTAATCAGAACTGTTGGGTTTGAATCTAATTTTTTCAAAGCAAATGAAACCTATACTTTTGGGAGTAAATAAGCCTTTCCACATCAATATTTATTATTGATTTTTTGACTCAAAAATAACTTGAGAAGGAATTAGTATCTACACTTTCATTGCTATAAAATCACATCGCTATTTAAGAATCATGAACGAGTATTCTTCCGATAAAAACAGTCTAAAAATACAACTTTGATTTTCTGAGAACAAAGTCTGGTACTAGCTAGAGCTTAAGTTTTTATTTATTACCATTCATACTGTAAA
This sequence comes from Manis javanica, assembly GCF_040802235.1. Classification (NCBI taxonomy): domain Eukaryota; kingdom Metazoa; phylum Chordata; class Mammalia; order Pholidota; family Manidae; genus Manis; species Manis javanica. The sequence goes on from NC_133166.1 coordinate 60,747,486, forward strand.
ATACCTTTATGGAGGTGTGGTAAGGAGTTGAGGGATAAAATGTAAACAACAACAACAACAGCAACAACAAATCTTTTTGGACCTTTTTATTATTCTGGATCTGTTGAGACTATTATTGTCTGCTAGCACTTGGATAGGAATGAGGCTTAACTATGTATAGGAGAGAAGCCTAGGTAGGCCAATCAATTTAAGATTGGCCATTCAGGTAACAGTCAAATATTTGCTCAAGAGGGACTTAAGAGTACTTACTGAGACCAACCATAGTGTCTAACACACAGTAGGGACTCAATAAACACTGACTGCATGAGGAAATGAATGACTATACCTTTCACTGTATGTATGAATGACTCTATAGATAGTGAAGAAATGCAATGACCTGTGGAAATTAGACATAAAGTTAGCATGCATGGAATAAGCATAGAGGCTAGAAAGATGTGATTCACATAATCTTTCTGCAGTTTCTTTTTCTCTGTGACCCAGAATCTACCAATGTGATATTTATATTTTATGAAGTATAATAATACAAATTAGAAAATGGTTATTTTTAAATAGTTTCAGATACATATGAATTACCCTCTAAAGACAGGTTGCAATTTAGTAAGTAGGTGTCTGGGATGGTGTCAAATTGCTCCAGCTGTTTATATATAGAAGTTAGTGGCAAAGAATACTGCTCTCAGAACAAGAGAAAAATAGTTTTAATGTACACATGTACATATAGACCCATATTCTCTGCTCAATCTCTTATTGTAATAATAGGTTAATGAAAAACCTTAGAATAATACCACCACACTTGAAAAGAGTACATTATTAATTGAGTGTAGAGATGAGAAGTATTCAAGCAAGAAATACTCTGTGTCAGATCCTGGACTAGATGATCCAGTAGGATTTGGGGTAGGTGTGAGAGTTTTACAGTCTTTTAAGCCTTGGCGTCTGCTCTCAAGGAGCTTATAATCAAATCAAAAGGGAATACAGATAAATTTTTAGAATTACTGACAAGTTCAAATTATGGTATACTTATGATTTATATGTTAACATATTTCACTGAATATTTATATATTATATATATTATCACATAATTTATATATCACATGATTTTATTTGCATTTTATATATATTACCACATATTTATGCTGCCACATAGCAAGTATAAAATTACAAATGTTTTTATTGAAAGAGAACAGTGCTATGGTATAGGGTGGCATCTAACTTCCCAAATGTGGAAAGTTCAAGGTCACAGAGATGTGTCAAAACAAGGACTCAAATGCAAATTCCCTTTCTCCCTGAGTAGTCTGCTCTAAACAGGTAAAATAGCACATAAATATTGTGAGGGTAAGCAGAGGGAAAGATGGCGTGAGCAGGGTGGCAGAAATATCCTCCAAAAACCATATATATTTTGAAAATACAGCAAATACAACTATTACGAAAAGAGAGACCAGAAGATACAGTACACCAGCCAGGCTACATCTGCAAGAACCCCCATGTCTCATGGAAAAGGGTAAGGTGTGGAGCTGAGACCTGGCAAGACCCGAGCACTACTCCTACCCCACTGGTGGAAGGAAAAGAATCAGAGTGGGGAGGGATTGGAAGCACAGGACTGCTTAAGAACCAGCCCTAGTAATCTGTCCCAGGAGCAAAGACACACATTGCATGGTGCTCTGAATATTAGAGGAATGGAAAAGCAAAATCTGAAACTAAGACTGAGAACAGGTACCCACAGCTGCTGCCCTGGGACAAAAGCAGGCATTTTAAAAGGCTTAAAGGGACAAGGGTTCAACTGGTGGGCAAAATCGTCCTGGCACATGCAGCCCAGCAGGTTAGGATCTGTAAGGAACTTCAGGTGACTTAACCCCTTGGTTGTCAATGTAGCTCCAAGGCCCTCACCATGTTAAGCTGCCTGCCGTTCTTTCCTCCCCACCAGCACCACAAGCCAACCAGCTGACCCACCAATGCTGCAGAACAACTGGGGAGCAGCACTGCCTACAGCAATAACACAGCTTAACACAGAAGCTTCTCCCTGTGCACAGCTAACCAGCCCAGACCCAGAGGTGGCTCCCTGTGCATGGTTAACTGACACAGACAGTGAACATGGACACAGAGTCTGGAAGACATGAAGGGATTTTTTCTCAAGGCAGAACACGTATCACTTGCCTACAACCACTGCCAGTGCCCTAGGCGATCCTGAGGGCCACCCCACCCATGGCAGGTTAGGGGGTTAACTCAGAGGCTGCTCTCTGCAAATGGTTGACTGGTACAGACAACAGAGACAGGTGCAGAGTCCAGGAGGCATGAAGGGACTTTGTTCTCCCAGCAGAACACACGCTGCTCACCTGCAACCCCCCATCAGGGACCTAGACCATCCCAAGGGCCTCCCCACCCACGGCAGCATAGGGGATTAACCGAGAGGCTGATCCCTATGTGCGGTTAACTGGCACAGACAGTGGAGATGGGCAAGGTGACCAGCAAGCAGGAAGAGACTTTGATCTCTCAGCTGACGCACGCGCCACATGCTGGTGACAACTCCCATCACTATGAAAAGGAAGAAGAACCTTGTTCAGTCCAAAATCCTTCAAACAATAGAAAGAGGGCTTGGTGAGACTGAAATCACCAATCTTCCTGAAAAAGAATTCAAACTACAAGTCTTAAGCATGCTGATGGAGTTATAGAGAAATATGCAAGAGCTAAAGGATGAATGCAGGAGGGAGGTAACAGAAATGAAACAAACAATTGAAGGATTTCAGACCAGAATGGATGAGGTGGAAGAGACTGCTGATGAAATAGTAATTAGAGAAGAGGGATGCAAAGAAGCTGAGGGAGAGAGGGAAAAAAGTATCTCTAGGAATGAAAGAATATTAAGAGAACTGTGTGATGAATTCAAACAGAACAATATTCACATTATAGGGGTAACAGAAGAAGAGAGAGAAAAAGGGATAGAAAGTGTCTTTGATGAAATTATTGCTGAAAACTTCCCCAATCTGGGGAAGGAAATAGTCTCTCAGACCATGGAAGCCCACAGATCTCTCAACAGAAGGGACCCAAGGAGGACAACACCAAGACAATAATAATTAAAATGACAAAGATTAAAGACAAGGACAGAGTATTAAAAGTAGCCAGAGAGAGAAAAAAGGTCACCTACAAAGGAAAACCCATCAGGCTATCAACAGACTTATCAGCAGAAACCTTACAGGCCAGAAGAGAATTGCATGATATATTTAATGCAATGAAACAGAAGGGCCCTGAACCAAGGACACCGTATCCAGCAGGATTATCAATTAAATACGAAGGAGGGATTAAACAATTTCCAGATTAGCAAAAGTTGAGGGAATTTGCCTCCCACAAACCACCTATACAATGTATTTTAAAGAGACTGCTCTAGATGGAAGTATGCCTAAGGCTAAATAGATGTCACCAGAGAAAATAAAACCACAACAAAGAAAGTAGACCAACTAAATACTAATTGCAAAATAAAATCAGTTAACCACAAAATCAGTCAAGGAAAACACAAAAAATAAAGAATAAAACCCCTAACATATAAAGAGTGCAGGAGGAAGAAAAAGAAGAGAGAGAAATAAAGAATCATCAGACTGTGTTTATGATAGCTTAATAAGTGAGTTAAGTAAATGGATAGATAGTAAAGAAGCTGTACTTGAACCTTTGGTAAGCACTAATCCAAAACCTGAAATTGCAATAAGTATATATCTATCAATAATTGCCCTAAATGTAAATGGTCTGAATGCACCAATGAAAAGACAAAGAGTAATAGAATGTATAAAAAAGCAAGACCCATCTACATGCTGCCTACAAGAGACTCACTTCAAACCCAAAAACATACACAGATTAAAAGTGAAGGGATGGAAAAAGATTTTTCATGCAAACAATAGGGGAAAAAAAGCAGGTGTTACAGTACATGTATCAGACAAAATAGACTTCAAAACAAACTAAGTAACAAGAAGCAAAAAAGGACATTAGATAATGATAAATGGGTCAGTCCAACAAGAGGAAATAACCATTATAAATATATATGTGCCCTACATAGGAGCATCTACATATGTGAAACAAATACTAACAGAATTAAAAGAGGAAATAAAATGCAATGCATTCATTTTAGGAGACTCCAACACACCACTTGCTCCAAAGGACAGATCAACCAGACAGAAAATAAATAAGGACAGAGGCACTGAACAACATGGTAGAACAGATGGACCTAACGGACATCTAAAGAACACGCCTCCCAAAAGCAGCAGGAACATTCTTCTCAAGTGCACGTGGAACATTTTCCAGAATAGACCACAAACAAGGCCACAAAAAGAGCCTCAGAAAATTCAAAATGATAAAAATTGAACCAACTGACTTCGCAGATCACAAAGGTATAAAACTACAAATAAATTGTACAAAGAAAACAAGAAGGCTCATAAACACATGGAGGCTTAACAACATGCTCCTAAATAATCAATGTATCAAAGAACAAATTGAAACAGAGATCAAGCAACATATGGAGACAAATAAAAACAACAGCACAATGCCCCAACTTCTCTTGGATGCAACAAAGGCAATTGTAAGAGGAAAGTATATAGCAATCCAGGACTATTTAAAGAAGAACAACCCCCAATGAGTAGTCTAAATTCACAACTATTGAAAGTGGAAAAATAAGAACAAATGAAGCCCAGTCAGCAGATGGAGGGACATAATAAAGATCAGAAAAGTAAAGAACAATAGAAAAAAATTAATGAAACTAAAAGCTGGTTCTTTGAGAAAATTAACAAAACAGATAAACCCCTAGCCAGAATTAAGAAAAGAAGAGAATCTACACACATAAACAGAATCACAAATGGGAAAGGAAAAATCACGTCAGACACAAGAGACATACAACAAATTATTAGAGAATTCTATGAAAAACTATATGCTAACAAATGGGATGACTTAGAAGAAATGGACAACTTTCTAGAAAAATACAACCTTCCAAGGCTGACCCAGGAAGAAACAGAAAATCTGAACAGACCAATTACCAGTAATGAAATTGAGACTGTAATAAAAAAACTACCCAAGAACAAAATCCCTGGGCCAGATGGATTCACCACTGAATTTTATCAGACATTTAGAGAAGACATAATACTCATTCTCCTTAAAGTTTTCCAAAAAAAGGAAGAGGATGGAATACTTCCAAACTCATTCTATGAAGCCAGCATCACTCTAACACCAAAACCAGGCAAAGACACCACAAAAAAAGAAAATTGCAGACCAATATCCCTGATGAACATAGATGCAAAAATACTCAACAAAATATTAGCAAACCAAGTTCAAAAATACATCAAGAAGCTCATACACTGTAATCAAGTCGGATTCATCCCATGGATACAAGGATGGTACAACATTCGAAAATCCATCAACATCATCCACCACATCAACAAAAAGAAGGACAAAAACAACATGATCAACTCCATAAATGCTGAAAAAGCATTTGACAAAATTCAACATCCATTCATGATAAAAACTCTCAACAAAATGGGTACAGAGGGCAAGTACCTCAACATAATAAAGACCATATATGAAAAACACACAGCCAATATCATACATAACAATGATAAGCTGAAAGTTTTTCTCTAAGATCAGGAACAAGAGAAGGATGCCCACTCTCCCTGCTTTTATTTAACATCATATTGGACATCCTGGCCATGTCAATCAGACAACACAAACAAATAAAAGGCATTCAGATTGGTAAAGAAGAAGTCAAACTGTCACTGTTTGAAGATGACATGATATTGTACATAAAAAAAACCCCTAAAGAATCCACTCCAAAACTACTATAATTAATATCTGAATTCAGCAAAGTTGTAGGATACAAAATTAATACACAAAAATCTGTTGCATTCCTATACACTCACAATGAATGAGCAGAAAAGGAAATCAGGAAAACAATTCCATTCACAATTGCATCAAAAAAATAAAATACCTAGGAATAAACCTAACCATGGAAGTAAAAGACCTATACCCTGAAAACTACAAGACACTCAAGAGGAATTAAAGAAGACACTAATAAATGGAAATACATCCCATGCTATTGGGTAGGAAGAATTAATATTGTCAAAATGACTATCCTGCCTAGAGCAATCTACAGATACAATGCAATCCCTATCAATATACCAACAGCGTTCTTCAATGAACTGGAACAAATAGTTCTGTAATTAATATGGAACCACAAAAGACCTCGAATAGCCAAAGCAATCCTGAGAAGAAAGAATACAGCAGGGGGTGGAGGGTCTTGCTTCCCAACTTCAAGGTCTACTACAAAGTCACAGTAATCAAGACAATTTGGTCTTGGCACAGGAAGAGACCCATAGGCCATGGAACAGAAGAGAGAGTCCAGATATTAACCCAAGCATACATGGTCAATTAATATATGATAAAAGAGTCATGGATATACAATGGCAAATGACAGCTTCTTCAACAGCTGGTGTTGGCAAAACTGTACAGCTACATTTAAGAGAATGAAACTGGATTACTGTCTAACTGCATACACAAATATAAACTCTAAATGGATCAGAGACCTGAATGTAAGTCATGAAACCATAAAAGCCTTAGAAGAAAACATAGGCAAAACTCTCTTGAATATAAACATGAACAACTTTTTCATGTTCCCCAAGTAAGGGAAACAAAAGCTAAAATGAACAAGTGAGACTATATTAAACTAAAAATCTTCTGTACAGCAAAGGATACCATTACTAGAACAAAAAGGCATCCTACAGTATAGGAGAATATATTCATAAATTTCATATCTTATAAGGGTTGACATAAAAAATGTACAAAGAGCTCATGCACCTCAACAAACAAAAAGCAAATAATCCAATTAAAAAATGGGCACAGGATCTGGACACTTCTCCAAAGAAGAAATTCAGATGGCCAACATGTACATGAAAAGATGTTCCACATCCCTAATCATCATGCAAATTGAAACCACAATGAGATATCACCTCACATCAGTTAGAATGACCAACATCCAAAAGACAAACAATGCTGGCAAGGATGTGAAGAAAGGGAAACCCTCCTACACTGCTTCTGGGAATGGAAATTAGTTCAACCATTGTGGAAAGCAGTATAGAGGTTCCTCAAAAAACTCAAAATAGAAATACCATTTGACCCAGGAATTCCACTCCTAGGAACTTACCCTAAGAATGCAGGAGCCCAGTTCAAAAAGACATATGCACCCCTAAGTTTATCGCAGCACTATTTACAATAGCCAAGAAATGGAAGCAACCTAAGTGCCCATCAGTAGATGAATGAAGAAGATATGGTGTATATATATACAATGGAATATTATTCAGCCATAAGAAGAAAACAAATCCTCCAATTTGCAACAACATGGATGAAGCTAGAGGGTATTATGCTCAGTGAAATAAACCTGGTGGAGAAAGACTAGTGCCAAATGATTTCACTCATCTGTACAGCATAAGAACAAAGCAAAAACTGAAGGAACAAAACAGCAGCAGACTCTCAGAACCCAAGAAGGGCGTAACAGTTACCAAAGGGAAAGGGACTGGTAGGGTGGGTGGGAAGCGTGGGATAAGGGGATTAAGGGGCATTACGATTAGTACATATAACGTTGGTGGGGGAGGGACACAGGGAAGGCAGTATAGCACAGAGCAGACAAGTCATGACTCTATAGCACCTCACTATGCTGATGGACAGTGACTGTAAATGGGGTATGTGGTGGGGACTTGATAATGGGAATCTAGTAACCACAATGTTGTTCATGTAATTGTATATTAATGATACCAAATTTTTAAAAAAGTTAAAAAAAAAGAATTTGTGCAAAGCCTTGGCATATAATAAGCCTCACAAAGAAATATTGTGGGGGTAATATTGTAACTTTATATTTAGTTTGCTATTTCCCTGCATTTAACAAAGGAACTGACACAATTGAAAGCTTCATAATTTCACTGAAAGAATAGACAAAATAGTCAAAATATGAACAAAAACCTTACAAGTATAAATGAATATGACATTGTTTTAATGACTAGAATGTGATGCTTTGGAGTACACAATATCTCTTCCTATACCTCATCCAGTCCTTATAATAACACTCTGAGTTCAAGTTATCCTGAGCACTTTAAGATGAGAAAAGCCATGTTCAAAACACTTAAAGACTGTTTACATTAAACCACATGGCCAATACTTAAAATGACCTCTGCAGCAGATGTACAGGACTGACTGGAGCAGTGCCTCAAGGTCACATGAGGGACACAATTTGATGACAAAACTAAAACTAAGGATAAGGAACCTTCAAATCAAGAGTTTTGCCCTCAAAGCAGAAGAAAACAGGTAGTTCTTATTGAAATTCATGGTGTAATACATGAAGGCAGAATCTTATCAATTTTCTGGTTTAATTTAAATAAAGTTAACTAGCTTTACTGACAGAGGAAGGGAATAAATAGTAGAGAAGGGAAAGAAGGAGAAATCTAGTTATCAGAAAACAAATAACTGTACAATTTTTCATTAGCATAATGGACTACATATGCCATTCAACCTGTAAATAATGTCCTGGAATCTAGATTATGTCTGTCCTGGCTCACAGAAGCGTGGCAACCCTCTTACTCATATATGCCCAACTGAGTGACAGTTACAGCTAGGGACTCTGCAAAAATTTCCCATTGGCTCCTAGCATTACTGACCTTCCTGAAATTACAATTTCATTATTGTTTCAGGAAGCAGTGATATAGCAGGCATAGGTAATCTTTTTTTTAAGAAAATATCTTATTCAAGAGCCAATTGTTTTTACACATGACCTCTAAGATATGGTGTACAAGATGGTACATCTGAGAAAATCTGTTACTTTGCTATTACTTTGCTAAGTTATATCACGGAGTGGCTGGGAGAAAGAGTTAAGGAAAACAACGATAAATTCTATTTCAGGAACTACAACATATACAAATAATAGTATTTTATTAGGATGGAGCTTGGTTTGTCTTTAATTTTCATATTATCACAAATTTACCACCACCATCAATAATGAAGAGTAAAATTGTATAAACAGAGCTAGCACATGGGAAATTATCAAAAGCAATACTCACTTTAAATAGCCAAGGACAAATAATACCTGATATAGGTTTTGGATGCTGGACTCTCTGCAACTATGCTGAGCTATGGTACTTTGCAGGACTTTGCAGGACACATTACAAAGCCTGTCAACATCTGCAATTCTTGAGGATAGAAAAAGGCTCTTTTGCCTTATTTCCTTTCAGTTTGATAGAGTTTTATGACTTAGCTAAACATAAACCCAACAAAGTATATAATCCTGACCTTCCTACCCTTATTATTTGGAAAAAAGAGAATTTTTTCCAAGGACAGAAAAGGAATACAAAATTTTGAAACTTCTTTTTTAACTATTCACAAAGAATAAACATGACAGAACTATTAAATGAGAGGAAAAGAGACAAAAAAAATAGAAATGATACATCATTAGGTGTCCTTTCAATACTCTACTGGTTCTCTCATGATTCATTGTGGGAGACAGAGGTATATAAAAAGCTTTCTCTTGATTTTAAAATCCTCTTAATGTAATTTGATTCTTTTGCTTTAAGCCCCACATGGCAAAATGCAAATGACTGGCTTCTTTCGGTGCCAAAATCACTCTCCCAATCAATGGTTTATAGGACCAAATCTCCTTTTTCATTTTCCTTGTGCTTAACAATGATCTAATTTAGGCAAGTGCACGACCCAGTGAAAAATGACTGATATGAAATATATGCATGTTGTTTTGTTGGCTCAAGGCGAATTTCACCTCTTGGGAAATTGGATTACTATTTCTGCTCAACAGTGTAAGTACTGTACAAAGCAATACAGAAGATCCTTTAGTAAACAATTTGCAACAACAAATCCACTTGGCATGAACTGGGCCAGACCTAAACTTCCATTTGTTTTTGGCTTTTGTTATGCATTTCCTTCAACAGTCAAAATGGTAGGATCTAGCTGTTTGCAGACAGTATTTCTACACTAAACAGTATAAAAAGAGGAGAAAGAGAGTGATGAAGCAAGTGACTTATACTAACATCCCTGTAATTTAGCAGTACCTCTTGGTAATCTCTTTCAAATGACATTAAACAGGGAATCGTTACTAGAAGTCACTATGCCCACCAGTTTGTTGAGATTTCCTTCTTTCTTTATGCTAATAATTAGAAGGGTACCCTGGTGTACTATAAAAAATATGGATAACTTTTAGTTCAGATAAACACTGTTCCAAATGTACTCTGTAACTTTAGAGAAGTGGCAGCCTTTCAGACCTCAGCTTGTTCAACAAAAGAGGGGAATCCATTCATGTCTTCACTTCAGGGCTGTTGGCCAATACCATTAGCAAACATAAAGCAACTGTAAATGGTGACAAAAATGACCAGTTTGTAAAACCTATTGCTACCAATAGTTTCATTTTCAGAGTCTGCCAGGAGGTCTTCTTGAATGATTTTTTTTTAAACTATTTCAAATTCCTTTCTTTATTGGCATGACACAGGTGTAGATTTGTAATATATTATGCTTGTTAAAAAAAAAAAGAGGACTTAGAATCCCAGGTTCACTCTTGCTCACTGTGTGCTCTTAGGTAAGCTTATAACCAAATAAACCTGTTTCTTTTCCATATAGTACCCTCATGATAGAGCTTTACCAGGATAAAACAATAATTAAATGCCTGCAATACTGTAAGTACTAAATAATTTGAGAAGTTTTCATTAGTCTGAGGAACAGAAGTAATATAAATAATATTCAAATATTCTTTGCCATAAATTGTGTTCTTAAAGCATTTCATCCACCCTGCTTGCAGCCACAACATGCAGAGATGGCTTCATCTCCTTCCATGTGTCAGTGCAACAAATGTTTATTTTTTTAGACTTGTACTGGCCTAACACTGAATGCCTAGCTACACTACATGATGTCAAATTTCTTAGGTCTGCATTGTGATTTCAGATCAGGTGAGGTTAATGCAATTCTCTTAAAGAATTGCTTCCTAGGGGCCTGCCATGCACTGGGAGCATTTTTTTGGCCTTCTCCACAACATGCACTGATCTTGGCAAGCTGGAAAGTGGATTCCCCAGTTGAACTGTAGATGAGACCTCAGCCCTGGCAGGTACCTTGACTGCAGCTTTGTAAGAGACCCCAAATCAGTGAAGCAGCTCAGTTTTGACTTTTGGAAATTGTGAGATAATATAAGTTGCTGTAAGCCACTAGATTTGTAGTAACTTTGTTTTGAACAAACAGATTAATAAAATACCACTTGGGATAATACTAGCATGCTTACTTAGGACAATCAGACTCTATACATAGAAAGTTATTTATTTATTTTAAATTTCCCACATGTTTGTACAGTACTTAATGCATAGTAGTATATATTTTTTTTCTGGAGTAAAAATTGGGCTTTGCCTCCTCTCATGATCCCTTTATCCACATAGCTACTAGTCAAAAAGAATTTTAGTGTACAAAACTACTTCCAGTATACACCAACAAATCATACCTGATTAATAATAATTAATTCCAAATTTGGGATATTGATGCAATTGATAATATTGGAACTAGGGTATCCTCAGGATCTGATAGTGATGATAAAAGATCCATCTGTGCCTTAAAAGAATATTATAATACTCATCTGACATTTGTTTTGATATAAGGAATAATCTCTAAGAAAAACCATAGAAAGAAAAAGAAAGAATACTCATAGCCACACTTGCAGAAAATATCTAATCTTATAAAGGAAATCATCTCCTGCCTACGAGCTGTGGTCTGGGCAGGGTTAATCATGGTCAAGGTGTGGACCATAACTCTGCCACCTTTTAATTAAAAGGGAATATGCTTCCGAATCACATTAATAGGGTTGGCTAACAGTGCTGGGCAGCTGGTAGAGGTTGAAGCCTGATGGTATCTTGGAAGCAAAAGATAAAACAGTATCTTAGCGATTCATCCAGAAGTACTTTCAAATTAATTGAACCCAGACACCACACTGCTGATTTTTTTAATGGCTAAATTACAATGCATGAGATTCAACGTGCTCCATGAGAAACAAACGGGCAGATTCAGGCAAGGGGCTGGCTCTTGCGATTTTTAAATTTTTTTCCTCCTGAGGAAGGTGCCCACTGCCGCAGGTGCCTTGGCTCTTCGCCCCCCCATCTATATCGCGTTGCCGCAGCCAGAACACACCCAGCCTGGGAGTGCAAGCCACAGAGAGGAGAAGGGCATGACCCTGTCTGCGATTTAAGGAAAACGACAGAAGGGGGGAAGGGAACCGTTTATTAAAACTTGAACTAGAAGGAGAGCAAAGTGCCAGTCTAATTAGTGGCTAATGACTGGGCTCAAGTCAGAATGCTGGTTCTGGACCACCGCTGAGTGAGGACATGACAAGGGTAGAAGACATGGTTGATAGTCTTGGTCTGCCTGTCTCTCCTCTGCCAGTTGTAGGAGTTACAGATGCATGCTGATTTTCCTGAGGAAATCAGGGAGGAATGTGACACAGTGACTTTCCCTCCCCTCCTCTGCTATCCTGCCTATACACCCACAAGATCCTGAGCATCTTCAGCATCAACTTCTATGACCTGCCTGTCTTTCATCACCAAATTTAAAACAGTTGCTTTGTGCCCATCAAGGATGACTATGGTAGAAACATTTTGACAGAGTTATGATAACCCAGAAGTGATAAAAGCTTTGATTCAGACAGAACTGAGTTCAAATCCTAGCTCCACCAGTTACTAACTGGATGGCTAAATATAGAAACCTGTTTTTATGTAATAACAAACCTTTGTAGATAACTTCTGGGTCTTCTTAAGCCACAGTTATTTTATTTTTAACATGGAATTATGAGTATTTGTCTTTGGGGAATACTGTAAGAATTAGACCTGACATATCAAAGCTGCAGTTTAGGACCTCAGCACATAGCAGAAGCTCAATAAATGCAAACTCTCTAGTATCACCTGGGAAATATCAAGGGCATATAATTCCCTCAGTCTCAGATTACCTTTACTGTACCCAAGTACAGCCTACTGGTAAAGTATCTCCTTGCCTGCAGCCATTTGCATGTTAACAAGGGTAAGTTCTTGCATGAAAGAAATGGCCCTGCTTCAGGACACTCATACCAGCTAGTGCTGGTAACATCACACCACAAACCAATGATAAAGCAGTAATAGAAATAATGGTCATACAAGTGAGAGAAATTGTATGTTCTCTCATTGGATAAAGGAAACTCGTGCCAGTGCCATCAACATTTTGCCGGTTATTGAGAGCATTTAAGGACAGTAATGCTATAAACCCAAAGAAACAGTGTGCACATTCTCATTGTCAGCCAAGATTGAGCTACCAATATTTGGATGAGTAACCTGATTAGGATTCTTAATCTCTGCTATAATGGCTTTAGCTTCTGGTCAGCCCTCACAGCACAAGGGGAGGAGTTCCTTTGGGAACAGGTAGGGCCCAGTTAAGGAAGCAGTCTGTTTTGAGGACCCACTTCTCAGATTCCCCTGCATCCCAAGACAGGATTTTCAATGTATGAGAAATTGGTATTCCTGCCAAATAAAAACATACCTTTCCAGTGTGGCTTACAGAACACCATTTCTTTTCCTCCTTCACTACTGAAGTATACCAACTCTGTAGGCATATAACTGACATTTTGCATTTTCTTCCTATAAATGATCTTTTTTGATAGCTGCATTCATTTTCTAGAGCTAATTACCACCAATTTGGTGGCTTAAAATGTCACACATTTATTCTCTCATAAGCCTGGAGGCTAGAAGTCCAAATTCAAGGTGTTGGCAGGGGTGGTACTCCATGTTTCTCTCCTAACTTCTGGTGGCTGCTGGAAATTGCTGTGTTCCTTGACTTACCGCTTCATCTAGGCCTCTGTCCACACATGGCTTTCCTTCTGTATGTCTCTGAGTTTTAAACCTTCCTCCTTCTCTTAGCAATCCATTCATGAGATTTAGGGTCTATCTGAAATCCTTACTTTATTTACATTTGCAAAGACCCTATTGCCAAATAAAGTCGCATTAGCAGGTACCAGGGATTAGAACTAGGGCACATCATCTGGGGTATGCTACTCTACCCACTACAGCTGCCTCCTTGTATTAACATGAAAGGTGACACAGCTCTCTCTCATTCTTGTCCTTCCACAGTTCCTTCTCTGTAAGCCTAACCTAAGTGTCCTTACAAATTTAAATTAAATCCTATCACCCTCCTGCTCAAACCACCTTAAAATTTTTTCACTGCAAATCAGAATAAAGTTGAAAGTCCCATTCTGTGGACGAGGGTCCATAGGACATAACCTCAATGTTCTCCTCCCCCGACCTGACCTTTCCTCTTCTCACATTCTGTTCCACAAACTCATCAAAAGATGTTTATACTTTGCTCTTGGGCTTTTCCCCCAAACGGATAGGAGCTAGCTCTTATTCATGCAAGGGTTGGCTCCCACCCTCCCCATTTTGGTTCACATGTCACTTCCTTAAGGAAATTGTCCCTGATCAAGCTACTTAAACTGGCTTCTACTCCTCACTCTTTGTCCAAGAACCTGCTTTACATCCTTTAAAGATGTACCGCAACCTAACATTACCTTATTTATATATTAATGTGCCTGTCCGTTGTCCTCACACCACTAGAATGTAGGTGCCATTCGAGCAGGAGCTGTTTTACATCCTACTATTTCTCTGCTGTAACACCAATGTTTGAAACACTGTACCTATTCAAAAAAATTGTTTAATAAATGGGAGAATAACATCATCCTCTCTCAAGGAAAAGAGAGTCAGAAAGAAAGGAAGCAATGGCAATTGTTACACAGCGACCGTATGCTCAATTATCTTCTTGGCATATGCTAGCTCCTTTAGCGTTCGTGCTGGTCCTATGATGGAGGGCCTATTATTTCTCTTGCATGAGATGCAGGAAGGCTAAATGACCTGCTCCAAGTCACATAAATAGGAAAATGAAGTTTTCACCCAAGCTAGAGCTACCTGACTCCAGAGAACAAGATCATTCAACTAACTAACTATTCTGCAGAAGAAAGGCATAAGGAAAATAAGTTTGAAGGCATCATCAAAACATACTGTAGAAAGCAGAGTGGTGGCAAGAATGCCTCAGCTTTTTACCAGAACTCCTTGCAGATGTTTCCAAAATGAACAATGCTCTGCACTGACCTCCTGGTGATACTATGGACTCCTACAGATTTTGGGTGGGGAAGTGCTGGGATGCAGAAGGCTCTAACCCACGTTTCAGCAAGTTAGCTCAGAATAACTGGGGTGGGTGTTTGCTTTTCACATGGGTAAATTTAATTAGCTTTGTGGGTGGCTAAGAACTGATGCAGACCTCCTCTGGCTGCTGTACAAAATCATCCAGGGCTACATTTAGCATCTCCCAAAGCATGCCTCTTATTGCCATCAAACTTACAGGAAAATAGGGTACCAGGTGCCTCACTTAGGAGAATTTTGAACCAGTGCAGAGAACAAAATTGAAGATAAATTGAATAAAGTATTTCTTCTACTCCATAATCTGCAGTTAGAAAACGATCATCTCCTGGCACACAGGATTACAACACACTTAAAAAGCCTTTGCAAACATGTTAGCTGCTGTGGTTTGCTAATGAAAAACATGCACACATCACAGCACTTATAAAAAGGAAAAAAATAAGTCCTGAAACGTTTTAAAGAATTAAAATGAAACTAGTCTCTTGAGAAACAGATGCTCCTTCTAGTCTCTGTCTTTTAATAAAGAAAATATGCTTACTAATACTTTCCCTCCTTTCACCTACCTGATTTTTGAATATTTATGCCATGCTTAATTAGAAATGCTAATAATTTGCAGGGCATTTGTTTCCTAAATCATTATTTAAAAATCAGAAGCATGACTTAGATTACTTAATGCCCACACATATCTGTTAAAGAAACTCAGGGTCAGAACCTGGCTAGCCCTCAATTTGAGCCTAACACTTGGTTCACACACCTATGTAGGCATTCAACAAATGTTTATTAACATTTTCTATGAACCAATTAGTGGTCAAACAATACAAAGGACCAGCCCTTCTAGAGCTCATGTTCTAGAAAAGGAAACAGGTAATAAATACACATATAGGTAAATAGGAAACAATTCCAGGCATAATTAGGCTATCAAGAAAAACTAAAGCATTTAAAGAGATGGAGAGTGATGATAAGGTGCCAACATACATTTGAGCAGAGATCTCACAAAGCGAGGTAGGAAGGCCTGTAGATGATTGTAGGAAGGGAGATGGAGACGGGAATAGTGGGTATACATTCCGTAACATGGCTGCATGCTTGGCAGGTCAGGGAACACAGGGAGGTGGGGCTGGTTGGAGTGGAGACAGGGAGGATAAAGGAGAAAAGAGACTGGAACGGCAGCCTGGCTCAGAACAGCTAAGCCCTGGACAGAACAGGGGCCTAGGATGTTATTCCATTTCTGAAGAAAATCCAATGGATGGTTTTGAATAGTAGGGTGACATTTTAAAGACATAACTATAGATTCTGTGTTGAGAATAAATTGAAAAGGATCAGTGACAGTGGCTTGGACAAGACTGGGAGCTTCAAAGATGGGGTGAGAAGCAGGCAGGCTGGATAGGCTTTGCTAAAGGACTGGGTGTAGGGGATGAGAGAAAGACAGGCAACAACGATGATACCCAGATTTTTGTCTGAGTACGTGAGTGAAAGGTAATGCCATTTTCCTAAGTGGAGTTATTTGCCATCCTATTAAAACAAAAAGGAAAGAAAAAAGATAATTCAGTGAATGATCATCCTCCCCTCACCATTACTATCCTTTCATATACAGAAGCAGAACAGTGGGACATATTTTCTGTTCTGTTGCTGTGTATAAATTAATTACGCTGTGTTGCTCAGAATGATTTTAAGGCAGCTCCCTGGAAGTATAAAATATGTCAGGATAGCATAAATTAGAAATGGAACAAGAATGGCCTTTGGCCCTATAGTTCCACCACTAGGAATTTATCCCAAAGGGAAACATAATGTACTGTGTGAGGATAATACAAGGACGCTCACTGCTACATTGTTTGTTATAGAAAAAGACCAGGAATGATATCACCAAGTTAGTCATTGTACATGATTAAAACTACTCTATGAAACATAAATATTAATATTTCATGTACTTGATACAGGAAGCTATCACCACATACTGTAAAGAAGAAAAACACCCAAGAGCATTTAAAGCATCATTCTTTCTATAAATACATATATGTGTAGGAAGATATCTGTACCCCCAGATCATCAAAGGTGATCATCCTTGGATTGGGAAATGATGGAATAATTTTTTTGAGAATGTAGGTGCAAATTTATAAGAAAAAATGTATCAGTCCCATCAGTCCCATGACAAAATATTATTTTTTTAACTGGGGAGGTGAAAAAAATAGTATATACAAAGGGAAACGGAGAGTAAGCCTAAAAATGTGTCAACATAATATTCTACCCACCTGCTATGAGTGATATCAGATTTCATTCTATAAAACAGCAGCTGACACTACGAGACAAAGCTTATTAATTACAAAATTCACCATGTCCAGAGATGAAATCGGTATTATTAGCATGAGAGCTGCAAGTCTATACCTAGAGGGAGACCTGGTGCCTCCTTCCTCCAGGGTCTCCAGGGGCCTCTTTCCCCAGCTACCCCACACAGGTGAGCCGATTGAGTGTGGTCATCCCTTCCACCTGCCAGTCTAATTTTCATCTCAGGTGTTGACACAGGGCCTTCTCTTAATTCTCTTCCTTATATCATTCAAGAAACTCCTTCTTCTCTTGTCAGTTCAAATTGCACTTCATCACAAAAGAACCACTTGGTTCCCCAACAATAAGTGATTGGCCAATGATTCCTTCTTAGCACAAATCACAATTTATAGTTACATAGTTATTTGTGTGGCAGTTGTAAAATCACCTCCCTTAGATGGTGTGGTAGGTAATATACTGTCCCTTTCCCACAAAGTATATCCACAGTCTAATCCCTGGACCCTGTGAATAAATATATTCTTTAGATAGCAAAAGGGATTGTACAGATGAGAGTAAATTAGGAATCTTAAAATGGAAGATTATTCTAGATTATCAAGGTGGACCCAATGTAGCCACAATATTCCCTGTAAGGGAAAGAGGGAAGCAGGTAAGTGAAAACTAGATGTGATGGTAACAGAAGCTGATGCTGGAGAGATGTGGGGCCACAAGCCAAGGAATGTGGATAATCTCTAGAAGCTGGACATGGCAAGGGGACTGGGTCCCCCCTTAAGTCCAGGAGGAACATGCCTCTGCTGGCATCTTGATTTTAACCAAGTGAAATCCACTGTAGACTCTGACCTCCATAAAAGTGAGACAAAAGTCTGTTTTGTGTTAATCCACTTAGTTTATGGTTATAGCATCAACAGAAAACTAATACTGATGGTTAAGTATATTGAGAGGAGCAAGTTTATCCATTTTTACTAATATATTCACAGCATCTAACAAGGGACCTTACACATAGTAGCCAATTTATAAATATTCATTGAATGAATGAATGTTTGAATGAATGAAGCTGCATTTACTCCTAAAACAATTTTCCCAATTAAAAAGCAAGTGAGATAAATGCTAAGGTGGTAAATAACAAACCATTTAAAAAACAAGATCCTCCATGCTGACCTTATATCACTTAAATGAATTTTCCATACATTGCTGACCTTCCAATAATTGAGTATCACCTGCAGTTACACACACATTTTTAAAAATGACCCCCAAAGTTCACAACTAAATTTTAAGAAAAAAATATCTGGGTGTATTATTTCTTTTCAGAAACACACTAGAACTACTAGGAAGAAGGCAATATTGGAAAATATATTTCCACACGGGCTGTCAAAATAAAGATATGAGATTAATTACCCCCTTACATTGCCATATTCATCCTACCAGTAATCTTGGTTATTGCTTTGACCCACTTACAGGTCAGTTCCTCAACAGCACAGCCAAGTGAGGTCTATGTTGCAAGCCAGAGGCTGCTAACTGAGGTTGACTTTCGGAGAAAATTATATCTCAACAAAGAATGCAAGTGAAAATCTAGGACCTGAAAATGAATTTGGAAGGTTTAGGATGCTACCTGCAAATATATGAATCTTTTTGAAAGGCTACTATTGTCTCCTTTGTTGATTCTACTTGGGTTTAATGAGGTCCTTGAACTTTCTACTGGCCATTTTAAATGCTTCCTGCAGTGTACTGGTTCTCAAAACTTGAGCACACAGCAGAAGCACCTGGAAGCCCCCTCAGAAAATGGATCGCAGGGGCCAGATCCCCTGAGTCTCTGATTTTGTAGTTTTCAGGATCTGCATGTTTGTATTTCAGGTCCCTGGGTAATGCTGCTCTCGGCCCGGGGAAATCACAGTTGAAAGGCAGGCAGCTGGTGTCCCACCCAAATCTCCTTTACTAGCTGTGGTGAATGGTGATGGATAGCAACTGTTTGAAGCTCTCTTTTCTGATTTTTTCCTGAAATGATTCCTTAGCTAAAGGAACTCATCTTTTTGGGGAGCTCCAGGAATATTACACATCTCACTCTACATCCTACCACCCTCAGACATAAACCCACACACACACACACACACACACCATGGCAGTGACTGCTTGAGGTGGTACAAGAGGGCAGCTTCTTGGCTTTTGCTTTTATGGTGCAATTCAGGCTCTAAGACTTCTCATGGGTGAGTCTAAAGCTAGACTCAGACTCTGGGTGAGCACAGTCTGTTTAGCTCCTTTTTCCTTGTTGCACGCTGCTTCCCTCATGCCCCTTACCCTGAGGGCATGTCCTCAATAAATCAGTCCTACAAGAAGTCTTATCTCAGCCTTGGGTTCCAGGGAACCGGACCCACATTGTTTCCCCTTGGGTCTTATGGCTGCTTGAGTCAGTACACTGAGAACCAGCTGGCTCCCTGGACACCAGAATTAGAATAAATATCTTTAATTATTAACATAAAATGAGTACAGTGCCCCTTGAAGAACACTGAGGCCCCTGATATATAAAATGTGGTGGGTCACAATACTTTCTCAACCTCTCATCCACTCTGACAAAAACACGTGTTTTAGATCCCTCAAATCTGAACTCAAAGATTGTTTCTTCAGAGAAGACCCATTTTTGTCCGACACCTCAGTTTAAGGCTGGTTTCTCTGTTTCAGGTTGTCATCATTGCCAATGCACCTCAACAACATAGAATTTATCATCATTTTCAGTGATAATATGTTTTAATATCTGTCTCCTGCTAAACTGGGAGCTCCAGAAAATTTAGAAACTTCAGTGCCTAGAATAGGGCTTAATATAAAGTATGGACACAATACTGATTGTTGAACAATATATGCCAATGAAATGGCTATTTTGGAAAGACTGGAAGGCTTCCAAGTTTTCACCATGAAAATCAGACTTCATCATGTAACAAGTGGAGCAAAGATGTACATTGTGGATGAGTGTGAATGAGCGTGCCCTTAGATTACACAAAAAGAGAGTTTAATAATGCTCAAGCAGTCAAAATGAAGGGAGAAATAGGAAGGTTTGGAATTAAGTATTTATTTACCCAGAGGACTAATTTGGAAACCTGTGTTTATGATTCATATTTGTGTTTCTAAGTAAAGCCTGAAATTAACAGTGCAAAACTTTCTACCACAGGCCATGCTTAACCCATTCTATGCTTTGTGCCTTGTGAAATCATATTGCATTCACTGTTGTGTTTATGATATAGGCATGTGGAACATTATGGCCCAATATTCCTTACTTTACACCATAGTATGCAGTTTTTAATGGTTCCAGATGATCAAAAACTAAGATAAAAGGATGCATATCGCTGTTCTCTCTGTGCCCTTCTCATACAGAAGTGTCCAATCACAACATTACCACAATAAATCTTGACACGTGTCTCCTGTAAATCTATTTTGAACTTGAGAGTGAGAAAGATGGAAAGGCAAGGAAATCTAATGAATAAGTGTTGGAAAGCTAACTAAATGAAGAAAATGCAAACTAAAGACATTAAAAATCAATTTAGAAACAAATAGCATTTTATCAGACTTAAGAATTATTCATTAGGGGTCAGAGGTATATCCTCATCACCAACACAATACAGAAAATGAGGCTTAACAAAAATAATTAACAATTAGCTTAGTAATTTCTTTTCTCTATGGGTATTTTAAAGTAATCTAACTTAAATACATACTTACATACACACAGACACACACACCATACAGGCACATTCTTCCTGGGAATAAATCAAAGTCACCCCCAGTACTGTGCTAAAATCCAAAGTGGCTGGAAAGCATTAAGGAATTCACTGAAATGGATGCAGACTGCCTCCTTCTCTGAGTCATCAGGTTTTAAACAGAAACCAGATAGTAAATTTCTGCCTGCATCACACTGTGTGTCTTCTCTGATTCACTACTCTCATTCATCTCGCTGCTCTCTAATTGGTAAAGATGCAGGCAACATATAAATATTCATGGCAGCTCTGGAAATAGACTGTGCAGCACTCAGTCTTCCATTAGAAATGGGCAGAATGTCAAATAGGGCTGGAGATGAGACTCCAAAATGATACACTTGGCTTGTCACTGGATAGGAAGAAAGAATGGCAGGACTATGTCAGAGAATTTCACAGCTGGATCTCTGAGCAGGCCTCCCGACTATGCTAAGGTCAGTGGTTCTCAAACCTGTTACACTTCGCAATCACCCAGCCATCAGCATTTAACAACTTCTCTAAGTGATTCTCATGTTCAGCCTGAGTCAAGAACCAAGACAGAAGAAGGCACTTGATCAAACTTTAGTTTGTGAGCATCACACTCAAGCAGAAAAAATAAAAAATAAAAAACAAAATCCTGTTTATCAAAATAGTAAAAATATTATAATAGAAAATTCTTCACCATACAAAAGAGCATGAAAAAGAACTGGGTCACTAGCCCATTCTTTTCATAAAAATGGAATGGGATTCTCAAGAATCTTCTCAGAGGCCTTGATGGAGGTTTGTTGAACAGGCAGATGGAGAGGAGATAGAGTGGTCTTGCAAAAGGAAATTTCCAGCCAAGGGTATACCATTTTCAAAAAGATTCGTGGGCCTGAGAGAGACTGGAGCATTGAAATGTATGGTGGACTGACCTGGCTGGAGCAAAGGGGATCTTTTCCTTGACAATTGTGTAAAACGTACAATCTAGGCACTAGACTGAGACTTCAACTGTGCTTTAAAAAGTAGAAAATCAGAGTTTTGTTGAAGTACAAAGGAGGTTAATTTTCCTTTGGAACTCATATGGTTATAAATTGGGAAAGTGGTCAGTTTAAAGGTTATCAATTTATTAAATGTACCGCTAAAGTATCAGAGGATGTAGAAGGAAATCCCTGTTGAGCTTAAATTACCCCCTACAAGTAGGAGAACTGCACATGCAATTTGACAGCTCTCATCACTTCATTACATGTCTGCACTCCCAGTTCCAATGGAAGAAGAACCAGCTTCTGGATCCCTACCAACCAGTGCATCCCCATTACTGCAAAAATAAGAATCTTTATGTGAAGACATCACTAACAGGTTGATGGAAGATTTGGGATGTTTGTCCGGTGGTGTGGATCAGTTTGTAAAGGACTTTCCACTCTTCAGTCCTGACTTCTCCATTCATTTAGTCAGTGGCCAGGGGGCTAGAGAGCCCATTTAGAGCATGATACCAAGCCAGTGCAGGTGGCCTCTGGACAGCGTGGAGCTGCACGCAGACTTCCGAACCCCAGGCCCCACAGCAGTCAACTGTGCAGCCACTGCTCCGCCCTTTCAAACAGCAAAGATCGCTGTCCAGCTGCGCAGCACTCAGCCTCTCTTTTCATTTTCTCCAGGTTTCCAAAGCAATACTATACTAATGCGTTATATGTCAATGACATCTAAATAAATAAGGGGCCAAGGGACTGCTAACCACATTGCCATCTAGGCTACCTAGAGGCTCATACCTCCATCACCACCTATAAAGCCACTCCACTTCTAGAACTTTAAAAGGAATGTTGGCACCCTCTGACTTAAGTCTGTGTTGCTATAATGGCAGTGATAAGATGCCACATATTTAATGCTTTAATGAAAGCGTTAAATACGCACGGCGACTAAAGTCCTTCCACCAAACCAATTTCTAAGAGAAATTCAACCGAAGCCAACAGGGGAAAACAGTGCAGGGCAGGAATAAAATGAGAGAACACTCTATCACATTTATAGTTACTAAATTTTTTTCTCCACTCTCCAGTGGTTTATCATCTTCAGATAAAATACTGATATATGACACTCTGAGACAACATTTTAGAGAATTTCTCAAATGAATTTTCTTATATATTATTAAGGAAAACACTGGACAGCCCTAACTTATTTTTAAATATGGTTACCTTATTTTAAATATTATTATTTTGTTTCCTTTGATTTCAAATACATTAGTTCAGTATCTGCTCAACAACAAAAAAATATGCTATCTTTTCAGACTAGTAGGGAGAGTATTTGTTGTCATATCTGTGATAACTAGGTTGTTTTGCAATAATATTCAAGAGTAATAAAGGTATTCATGCCCTTTAAGCAGATCAACTCTGGAAATATACCCTAAGCAAATATTATAAAAAATAGCAAAAGATTTATGTACAAAGATACTCATCAGAGCGTCACTTATCTTGAACAATTTTTGTTTGAAGGAAACATTACATGTTTGAAACAACCTAAATACTCGAGTCCTGGGTATCAAGTAATATATCAATTAATCTTATCAAAGTATTCACAGACTGCTACCAGCAGCCTGTTTTGTCTGGCTCTCAAGTTGAAAAGCTTTTACATTTTTAAATGGTTGAGAAAACAGATTAAAAAATACTGTTTTGTGACCCAAAAAAATCATAACAAATTCAAATTTCAGTGTTCATAAAGTTTTACTGGGACATAGACATACTCACTCATATACTTATATATATTCAATTACATCTTGCCAGTAGCTGTCTTCTTTCAAAGGAAAAGTGGTTGAGACAGAGACCCTAAGAACCACAATCCTCAATTATGTACAGAAAAATCTGCTGAACTTGGTTTAATGCCAGGATAAGATAGTATAGATTCTAAGATTAGACTGCTTGGTTTTGAATGCCAGCTCTGGTACTTAATACTTATGGGACACTAGGTAAGTTCCCCTTCCTGTGCTTCAATTTCCTCATTTGTAAAAGTGAAGAGAGTAATAGTACCTTCCTCTTAGGGTTTTGCAATATGGCATCATAAGACATGAAGTGCTTATAGCAGAATAAGCACAATGAAAGTCAGCTATAGTTACTACATCTCTACTAACATGAAAACTGCTCAAATGTTAGATGCAAAATCTGGTAGAAAATATGCCAAGATATTAACAATGATTATCTTTAACTAAGGGATTTTAATCTTATTTTCTGTTCTTCCTAAATTTACGATATATACTCAAATTACATGATAATGATAAAACAATCACTATTATAAAAAAGACGGAGATGGCTTTAACTACGGAAACAGTTGTGTGAAAGTGCATTTCACAACATGAATGAGTGTACAAATGTAAGTAATAGACATTCTGTGTTCCAAATGCTCTCTTTTTCTCCTTTACAGTCTCTTACCAAATCTTATAATTGTATGTTTTCCTCCCAAAGAGGAATAGTGACATTTATGCACTTCACCTCTCACCCAGGCTGCTGGTCACTTGGAAAATGTGAGGTGACAAGTTTACCCAAGCTCATCCCATTACACACATTGCTAATCACCACTGGCTCTCCTGACACCACACTTCATTACTCGCATCGAAGGACTCATTCCCTAGCCTCTCTGCTCCAGGCACCTGACTTCGGGAGCCCTCCCCATGTACAGTTGCAATTTTATTCTGTATTAAATTATTTTCATTCTTACAATCTATCCATCAATAAAACAGAGCTTTCAGACTAGCTCAGAGTATACAACTGGATTCCTGGGGAAAGGAGGTTAGACACGTGTAAGTTGAACATCATCTCTTAGTCATAATTTATTAAAACAATTTATTTCCTCCTGACACTATCTTGCTTGAAATAGCAAGTCACATATTTCATTCTTTATTTTCTACTATACCTAAAACTAGTACTAAAAGACAAAGTTGTAAGTATCTGGGCAAGTAAATTCTGTTAGTGTGAGCCAAGGCGGGGGATTTAGGCTCAAATAAAATATTCAGTTCTTCTGAACTGGGAGGGTATTCTTTTCCCAATGGCAGACTATACTCCAAGGGTTATGTTAAATAAATGGCAAGAGGGACTAGGGGGAAAAAAATTACTAAGCACAAAATCTGCCATGCAGACATCACTCAGTAAACCCCATCGTGATTAAATCTATAAATCTATTTTCCATCCATCCATCCATCCACCTGCTGATCTACGCATGCACATCTTCATGTATGAAGCTGGATAAAACAAAAACTCACGTTCACAGCCTATAAAAAAAAAGATCAGAAATGTCACCTTTCAGCAAGCACACACATATTATTTTGAAATATCTACAACTGAGGCTGGTTTTATGCAAGAAACTGATATTAAAAAGTAATAAGACTATCCTAGCCTTCCATGAGCTAAAAGTCTAGTAGGAATACAGTCAGACACATACACTGAATACAATGTAGTAAGAGCAACAATAATAGCATGCCCAAGATCCAGAGGGTAAAATAACATCCTGGAGGGAGGAGGTGAGAGAGGGATATCCTGCATGAGAGACATGCTATTCAAGTGGGAGATGTTGAGTCTCCTACAGATTTTCCCATTTATTAACTCATGTCTCTGCTGATAATCATGCATATTTACAGTCTGTTATCAGAGAGGGAGTAAATCATGAGGCCAGTCTATATACCACAGTCATGACAGCTGTAAGAGAAAGGTGGATTCCCCTCACATGACCAGATTTGCACTTGGTTTCACTCTGTCCTACCCCATTTTTTCTCTCTTTTTATTAATGTAAGCAGCTGCTTCTTTAAAAACGTCTATCATTCAAATGCAGTTTGGTTTGATTTTTATTTGATTGCTAAATTTGAAATTGAGTCAAATTAAAAGGACATAACATTGAAAACTTTCTAATGGACATAGGAATATATTTATTTTTATACTTGAGGACTATACAACTAATCACTAGTAATTGACCTAGCACAGAGACCCATGGAGAAGGAATCTACAGCCTTACAAGAAGGACCTTCCTAGGGAATCCCTGGGTTATATTTTTCCTCTCCATGAAGGAATTGTAACAGGATTGGTACAAATGAAGATTGTGTTATTATAACTTTAAGACAAGATGGCCACTATCTTAGGCCTATGGGTTAAAGCTACTTTCTTTTGGAATTGTCATTTACTTAACTTTACTATTAACAAGTTAATAGTTATATTTTTAAAAAGACTTGGCATAAAATATTATGGCTTTCGAAATTAGCAAAGGGTCCTGCTCCTTAACAAAGCAACAGTGGAGATGACCATCCCAGTTAGGACCTAAGCTCTGACAGTAAAAGCAGTTAATACAGCATAATATTAAACTTAAGCAGTTTATTTACTAGACACCAGGAGCATTACCAGTAGAGCCTGGAAATATTGCTAAATGGTATTTGATGGATTGTCTTTTGTTCTAGAAACAACGGTAACACCAAAATAAGAATAATGACAAGGAATAAAACCTTTAACAATTTTCACTGATAGAAGACATCATTGATTCTGATAAGTGTAAGCCAAGCCAATGGACCTTGTGAAGTATCACTGAAGAAGTTGGTCATGGCCTAGTTATTAGACAGAATGACAACAAAGAAAATCAAATTGGTACTTAGGGTGCCATGTTTGTGTTTTTTAGAAAAGTTGGAATCCTCATGTCAGACCAAAACATAAGACAATGGAGATGTGTGTATTTGTGCATGTTTATTGAGGAGAAAGGTATCTTATTACAAAAATGAGAACCAAGATTCTAAAAATTGACTCAAATATAAAAACTTTAGAGCTTTTTGTATTCTTTCTACTACCTATCTTCATGAATATCTGACTAGACTTTTGTTTCCACAACTACTTACAAACTATTTTCTGTGGTAATAATTGGAAAGCAAGCATAAATACACAAGCTGATGAAACAGGATTTTACCCACTGTGAACTATTTGTGGATCAACTGATAAAATTTTGTCTTTTGCATCAGTTATTCTTTCCTTCTAAACCTCAGCCTAATATTCCAAGAGTCCATGGTTTCCTCCCTTACTTTGTGAAACTGTCCCTGAGTTCTTCAGATGACAGGAGTAATCCTTTTCCCCACTCATTAGTACTCGTTCTCTGGGCTGTATATATCAATTAAAAAAAATTATTGAAGACTTCTTGTTGCCTTCAACTAAATTATAAACACCTTAAATCTCAGGCTATATTTGTACTTGTTCAGCAGACTTTTCATGGCATGGAAGAGGAATGCAACAGAGAAGGGAGGCCCAGGCACATTAAATGCTGGATTATTCTAAAAATATTTGTTCAGCTACTGTTGGCTAGATTCTTTGCTAGGCTTCAACTATTGGTGAAACAAAACAGATACACTCCTTGTCTTCATAGACATTGCAAGCTATGAAAAGTCACAATCAGTAAACACATAGGGGAAAAAGTGACTACAACTTGTCACAGTTCTCTAAAGGAAACACACCAGATTCATGGATGGAGAATAGCAACTCAAGCTTGACAATGTCTAATTCCCATTCTTGCTTTAATTCTTGTCAAACCATTGATATGTTTCTAATTCAGAAACTCTCATACACTAGGGGAAAAATAAACAGTGCCCCTATACACCTCTGTAACAGTATGGAATATATAAATACTGACAGTGAAAGTATTGTTCTGTGTTACAACACCCCAGAGCCCCAAAGTGTTTTGTGGTCTAAGCATAAAACGTTTCTTTTATTAATCTCCTTTTGCACTTAAATGGGCAAAAGTATATCCACTAATATTTTTATATGTATTTTGCTCTCTCAGTAAATTGGTAAAAATGTGTTATACATTTTGGGTGGGGAAATAATATGGCACAAATCTTAATTAGTTGTCTGTCTTAAGCGAGAAAAGATATCATTCACCTGATGGCTAATAATATTAGCTACCCACCCCCAATTAATAACACTACTGCTAGACACTAACCTAACACATTACAGTTCATGCAATATTTTCACATATTTTGATTCTCTCAATGACCCTGTGAGTGAAGTAAGTTTCTTTACATTGTTGTTCCTTCATTGAGAAAGAGAATGAAACTTAAAGTATTTAAATGGATTTTCATCAAAAAGACCCAGGAATCCTAATTATGTATGCATCAAACAGAACTCTGACATATGAAGCAAAAACTGGTGGAACAGGTAAAATAAATAGACAAATATGACATTTAGTTAGAGATTTCAAAATCTTCTAAATAATTGTTAGAGCGACTAGATATAAAACCAGCAAAGGTAAAGAACAGTTCAACAATACCAACTGTGGGCAGGATCTAATCAACATTTATAGTAGAGTTCACTCAACAACTGCAGAACATATTTTTGAATTTCACAT
The DNA here is from genome assembly GCF_040802235.1 of Manis javanica. Lineage (NCBI taxonomy): Eukaryota > Metazoa > Chordata > Mammalia > Pholidota > Manidae > Manis > Manis javanica. The sequence goes on from NC_133166.1 coordinate 60,775,987, forward strand.
GGAGTATTTACTAAGACAGACCATATCTGGAACTATAAAATAAACTTCGACAAATTTAAAAAGGTTGAAATTATGCATAAGTGCATTTTCTGATCATAATGGAATCACACTAAATGTCAGTAACAGAAATATAAGAGGAAAATCTCTGATTGGAAATTATACAGCACACTTCTAAATAATTCAAGGGTCAATGAAATGTCTACAGGGAAACTAAAAATATATTTTACTGAATGATAATGAGAATACGACATATCAATGTTTGTGGAACACAGGTAAAGTAATGCTAAGAGAAACACCTATAGCACTAAATACTTTTATTAAAAAAGAGAAAAATTTCAAATTAATAATCTAAGTTCCCACCTTAAGAAACTAGAAGAAAGAGAATATGAACCAAAAGGAAGAAGAAGGTAGGATGGAATAAAGATAAGAACATAAATCAATGAAATTAAAAATAGAAAAACAATAGAGAACACCAAGGAAACAGAGAATTGATCATTTAAAAAGATCAATGAAACCAACAAACCTCTAGCACAACTAAAAAATAAAAAGAAGACACAATTTACCGATGTCAACAATAAAACAGTGAATATCATGTTTATGTACCATGAATAATGTAGACATGATAGGAATGCCAGGGGAATACAGATGACCCGTAAACAATGCAAGGATTAGGGGCACCAACCCTCACAGTTGAAAATTAAAGTATAACATCTGATTTCCCAGCAACTTAACTATGAGTAGTTTTTCAATTTTGATTTTATGATCATAAATGAAAAAATAGACTAGTATTTACATATATACTTAATGCATTCATCATACACCTAGACTTTTCTTAATTTTTTTGATAGTTCTAGGCTACACAGTTCATCTGCAAGTTTTCTCAAATTGTTGCAAATCTCCAAAATTTTCCAATACATTTATTAAAAGAAATGTACATATAAGTGAACCCACACAGTTCAAATCCATGTTGTTATAGGGCCAACTGTATCGTGAACAGCTCTATACTTGTAAATATTTAATTAGACTAAACAAATTCCTTCATAAGTACAATCTAACATAAATCACCAATAATGAAATGAATATTCTGAGTAACCTTGAAACTACTAAATACATTGAATTCTAATTTTAAAAATCCTAAAAAGGAAATTTAGGACCAGATACTTTCAATAGAGAATTCTAAAAAACTTCAAAGAATAATTATCATCCATTCCATACAAACATTTCCAAAAAGTAGTAGTGGATAGAACACTTTTCATAACATTTTATGAGGGCAGTATTATCCTGATATCAAAACCTTACAAAGACAATTGAGAAAAAGAAAACTGCAGACCAGTAACCCAATGAATATAGATATAAAATCCTTAACAAAAGATTATCTAATAGAATTCAGCACTATATAAAAAGAATTATAAACTATGACCAAGTGGAATACATTCTAGGGATTCAAAACTGATTTAATACTCAGAAAGCAATTAATGTCATCTACCACATTAACAGGCCAAAGATGAAAAATCACATGATCACATCAATTAATTTAGAAAACGGTATTTGACAAAATTCAATACTTATTCATGACAAAAAGTCTCAGAAAGCTAGGAATAGAGAGGAACTTTCTCAACTTGATAATCTACAAAAATACCTACAGCTAATAACATATGTAATGATGAAAGACTGAGCACTTTCTCCCTAAGATTGGAAATAAAACAAGATCTCCACTGTCACCAGTCCTTTTACTGTGGTTGTTTATCAGTCTGGCCCCCAGCTGTGACCTCAGTGCAATGGAAAGGCAGTGCCTTTTCACTCAGTCATTCCTTATGGAATAAACATATGGAGGAATGCAGAGATGGTGAGTTCTATACGTTTTTGGCTCAGTAAGTTTCCATATATTTGGATCCCAAAGGGAAGAAATATAACTTAATAATGGCCAGTGCAGATTCAAAACAGTAGATAGGTTCAAAATAAAGATTTGCTTTTAATAGACAGGGAAGCACTCCCACCTCTTATCTCATATAGTGCTTGGAGTCTTAGCTAGTGCAATACAGCAAGACAAAGAAATAAAAGGCATACAGGTCAGATAAGAAGAAATAAAGATGTCCCTATTTGTAGATTATGTAATACTAGAGCAACCATCTCGTATCCTATAAGGTACCGTGCATGACAATAAACACCATATTGTTACTATTGTTGGTTGGGAAGAAAAACAGGAGTCTAGATTCTTGACACCTTCATTAGTCACCATATCAATTCTGGACTTATTTTTGGAATTTCTACTACTTGAGAAAAATAAACCCCTTATTTTGTTAAGAAACTATATATATCATCTCTAATTCATAGATGAACAGTGATTGTCTTTGTTGTCTTTATGTTGTCTCCTATCTTCAAAATAGGCAAACAAAGTGTATCTTTCACAAGAGGTTAAGAAATTTCAATTGTAACCTGTAAAGAAGAGCCCTTTGGACTGAATTATCTCCCCATCCCCTAAACCCATATGTTCAAGCATTAACTCTGAATGTGACCACTTTTGAAGGTAGGGCCATCAGAAAGGTAATTACAATTAAATGAGGTCATAAGGAGGGGGGCTGATCCTATAGGATTGGTGTCCTTATAAGAAGATAAAGAGATACTAGAGATCTCTCTCCCTCCACACATAAACAGAAAACCATTCAAGAAGACGCCCATTTTCAAGTCAAGAAGAGAGCTGGAAACCAACCCTGAGGGCCCCTTGATTGTGGATTCCTAGCTTCCAGAGGTGAAATAATAAGTATTTGTTGCTCAATTCATCCAGTCTGCAGTAATTCATTACGACAGCCTGAGTATACTCATGTTAACCAAGGAAGGAAGTATTTTCATGAAGAAAAATATTCAAACAGAATTAAATTCAGAAAGAAAGCCAAGATAAGAAAATGGGTGGAAATGGCATTTAAAGATTAGGTGTACTGAGACTAAAACAATAGGTAACTGTGAGGATATAAAACTGTATTCATATATTCATATATTTAGATTTCATAAGTGAACTATTCTTAGGTATTTCATCACGCTTCATAAAAGTATACCACTGAAATGTATTGGTAGTCCATGTTCCATACTAAGGAGTATCTTGTAACAGTACAGCTATGGTGTTGTATGTTTTCCACACACATTCTATGAATTTGTTCAGAATGGTAAAAGGTTATTTAAGTGAATAGAGAGGAAATGGACCATAGGCCAAAACATCAGTGATTAAGCGAACAAGTAAGATTTCCTGAATGAGGAAAGAGAGATTAATTTAACAATGCAGTGTGGACTTCAAAGGAATCTTATTTTTAATGTAACAATGGAAGGATAATGGTTCAAAAGCAGAAAAAGAGAAAACTATAATCACCACTTGTCCTTTTATATAAATTTTTGGTACTGGTCAGGTGCAAGAATAAGCAACATGAGGAGCCACGGAGACTAAGCAATAAGTTAAACAAGTTCCTGAAAGGCAGCAGTGAATAGGCTACATATAGAATAGACGATCTGAGGGAACTTCATTCTGGAAACATACAATATATCCCCACACTTACTATGTAGAGTGTATCATCATTGTGCTTGCTTTTGAATATATACTATTCACATGCAGGCAAACTCATGAGTACATGTTCCAAGTTCTTATTTCTAGGCCAGAGAGCTTGAAAACCTCTGGAATGCTTTCCAACCCCAGAAGTGAAGTCTGGGATGACTGTCTGCATTAGTCTGCAATATAAGCTTAATGAGACATTTTTATTTCTCCCATTATCCTACCCTATCAGACTCCTTCCCTGGAGGAACCATATTACTGTACATATATTCAGCCTCCAGTAACCACAGACCTAGGTATATGGAAGAAGCTTAAAATGTACAAAATCCTTAGTATAGTTCCATATAAAGAGAAGTATCATCTTAACCTCAGACCCTGACCCTAGACGTAGAGCTCAGGAACCTGGTGAAGTTCCTGAATTTAGTTTTCCCTGGATGTGGAAAGAATATGGGCCAGATCTACCAAGCGACAAAGCATCAGTGCCATCTCACGTGCCAAGTGATGTGGAAGATATTGACTATCAACTTTGAAAAAATTCAAGCAAAAAGAAAAGAGTATGCTACAAAGCCATCTTTCACTATCTCACTGTAAATTGAAGTTAAAATTATAATAAATTTACCTCCATGTAAACCATGCACCAAACTAAAGGAAAATTCTATGGATAGCAATAGCAAGCCCATTAATGACATGAATTCAAGTCGTTTGATTTTCCAGTATTCAGGCTCTAAAATGAGAGTCAAGAGATTAGATTCACAAGCTTGGAAGGAAAGAGAATTATAAAGTGAAGCGTAACTGACTTCAGACACTGGGATTGGACAATTGCTGTTTTTTATGAGACACAGGGGTGATAAATAAAAAACTGAAATTCAGCATTCATGCCATATACACACATGACCTTCAATATTCTGCCTTTGTCCCCATGTCCCCTAGCATTCTTACATCTTACAAGATGCTGGAAATGTCTGTGCTTCTGTCCACTTAATATTGTGTTATATCAAATCTCTCTTCTAATATGAAACATTTAAACTGCAAATTTCAGGATTGTAAATTTTTTTTCAATAGGAACAGTTTTATGTGGGACTGTTCCTAATAATGAGAGAGAAAACATCCACAGAGAAAATGAATTTTGTAGAAAGGAATGGTTTTATAATCAACACAAACACTGGAAGAATTATTTTCATATAAAATTGCGGAGGCCTACAAAAAAATTTATCTCTACTCTTCCCCAAACTGCAAAGAGCATTTCTAGACACACACGGAGAGAAGATACTTTACACAGATTTTATATTTGAACAGTTACCCTGCAAATCATTCTTGCAATGTGAAGACTTGTATATAGTAATCAGGAAAAAAGATGAGAGTCCGGGGGAGGTTGATAATTTACAATATCTGTGTGAGTAAGACCAAGGTTATATACTTTAAATATTGAATACTGTAGGTATTTCTTCATATGAAAACATTCATTTTGTATGTTACTTCTACATCAAGGGCTTGGAAGGCTTTGCAGCAAATTGAGACTTGCAATAGCATGGCAACACAGCATTGGATCATGTCAAAAGACTTCCCAAATTTTAAACCCCTTCCAGAGCAAAGATTTGGTAGTTTCTATTCTGGTCTAAAATATATGCTGTTACTCCATGGGAGAGAATTGAACTTGCCTGCTGTGTTGATAGCAGGCTTGACCACACAGCTTGCATGGTCTCTCATAGTGGCTCAATTATATTTCTCCACCCTACTGATGTGACGAATGGCTATTTGACTCATTTTGGCTAATGAGTTGTGAAGAAGTAATGTCTCTTCTGAGAACAAGTTCAAGCTTATTCATTGTTTCCCAAGCCTCTTTTCCTTCTGCTCTAAGAACAGTTACATCCAAACTAAGGACTGCTTCTGCAGCCTAGGTGTCAGAATGAATATGAAGCAGGGCACGCCCAGACACCATAGCAAACAGTAGCATAAATTAAAAAATGATACTTTGATTTTTAAGTCCTCAATATCTTGGGACTGTTTATTACATCATACCCTAGTCTATCCTAATGATACCCAGAATGACAAAGAAGAATGTAGAAATGAATAAAAATGCTACTTTTTACTCTATAGTACTATATATATATATATATAATACTTTAGGTATATTTCATACTTAATACTCTTGTATTAGAGACTTACTAAAGCATTTTGACAAGTAATTGGTAGTTAACTAACATTACATCAGTTGATCATTTGTAATCATCCAATCTTAAGTTAGTGGTTCAGTAGCATACTGCAGCTCATTCTATGGTTTATGTATCATCTCAATTGATTTTTTGGACCATAAGAGAGTCCAAAAATAATCTCTTTGCAAACAGATCAAACAGATGCTCTTATGATTTACTTCTTAGGAGAATAAACTTTATTTTTTTCATGAGTGGAATTTAGTAGTATTTCAACAAATTTCAAATGCTTTGAGTAAGCAATTTCAATTTTGGGAAACAGCATAATCAGTAAACAGATGCATAAAGCTTTATGTACAAGCATTACTTATGATATTAAAAACATTGTGAAAACCACCTGAATATCCAACAATAAACAATGAGCTAAATAAATCCTACTATATTTTTAAAATAAGCAGCTGGAATATATCATGCCATAGAAGAACATTTATTCCTATGGGACATGTTCAAACTATAGTAAAAGAAACAAGATCATGTAGCATGGTACAGATGGTTAAATCCAAATGTTATTCAAAAAATGTAAATGAATGAAAGTCTTGTAAAAATGAACACTTTTCTTTTATTCTTTATACTTATCTATATTTTCAATACTACCTGCTATTACTCATACTATTATAATGAATGAATAATACTCATACTATTATAATGAATGAATAATAATGTCCTGTGGTATGTCATTGTGGAAAAAAGCACATGAATTGTGTGATATCATAACATTATATTTAGATTCACACACAGTAAATCTTTAGAAAGAGGCATACAAAACTATTAATATTAACTTCTAAAATGTTGGTGGAATGCTTTTTATAAGCATGTGTTCATTTGTAATTTTAATAACTTCATTGCTGTTGTATTAAACATACAAACACATGAACACACACACACACACACACACTTGAGCCTCATAAAATGAGACACAGTTGAACTTGGTAACTTCACTGTTACATCCTGATGTCCTCACTGAACAGAGCAAAACACGGTTACTCAGTTTTAAAAACCTACAAGGTAGAATAAAAGACTAAAATCCAGGCCAACTTTTATCCAAAATTCAAAATCCAGGCTATTTGGAGTTATTCTTAGCTCTGGAATTACCCTCAAGAATTGAGAATTTATTTTCAAAAAGAGAATATACTACTTAGACCCACATTTCCCAGGCTTTGGTCCAATGCTTAAGATTCAGCAACAACAACCACTTGGAAGAACAAAGGCCCCTCTCTCAAGAATCCAGGTCACAGAGCATGAGAGAAGTAACTCCACACAGAGAAAGAGGTGTCCCGTGGGGTTCTTACTACTTGCTCACCCTGCCTATGATCTTGGATTGGCCACTCTTGACCCTTAACTCATCTCTTTAAAAAGTACACTTTCCCTTTCCAGCCTAAGGAAAGCAAAGATTGGGTATGTGTGAGGAACTGAATAAGCAAATTATCCTAAAGAAAGATGTATTTCCATTTCATTATCATTGCATAATATGTTTTATTTGCAAGAATGTACAATGCAGGAGAAATTTTAGAGGAAAAAGTTATTATATATCATCTCCTTTCCTTAATGTTAAAATGTGCATAATGTTTCATTTTTCATTTATATTCCAGCAGAACTCACTTCTTTAAGAATGCAATATGAGCCATGGCTATTTATGGTTCTACAAGTTTCATAATGTATCCCAATAAAACTATTATAGCAGGGAAGGAGAATTAACAAGGATAAAGGTAATTGAGCCATAATGCACAGTCTATGAAGTTAAAAATGTTTTTAATCATTAATGTAGCAATGACTTAAAGGAATATAATTCTTAAGTATTGAGTAGGCCAAGTCTGAGTATAATAATCACACTTATGACACTGAATTTTCCCCATGTCAGTTGTTATAAAAACAAATGTATTAAATATATAACATCTAGCTGTTGATTGTACTCATACACACGGCTGTCAATGCTGTAAATTGGCATGAGTCACATGTATTCAAAGCCATGAAATGTCCACACTCTTTCACCCTGCAATTTACCGTGAAGAACCAATTCAAAGGGGGCAGGAAAAAGCACTGTAGTATTATCTAAAAGAGTGGAAAACTGGAGCCAAGACAATACCCCAAAGATAGGGGAATCATTAAAAATGATATTGTGACTATCACATTTATTATATTTTGTGATCATTTGAAATATAATTATAAGTATTAATGACATTGGAGAACACATACGATCTATCCTTATATTTTAGTGTCTAATGCAGTTCACCAACTGGCCTCATAGGTCGTATATACAGTGTGAGTGAAGTAAGACAGAACACAAAGTAAATATTCCATGATGTGGTGTGTATGTCTGCATGAAGGCAAAATAAGAAAGGCAAGAAGCTTAATTGGAATCACAGTTATGTTCGTTGGTGGGGTTTTAGTTAGCTCATTTTCTTTCACAAAACTGCTCAGCATTTTATTTTTATGTTTGTAATTATAAAATATTGTACAGAAAGAAAAACACAGAGCTTTTTTCTCATTTATCTATTCAAAACTAGAGACATATTAAGGCTAACAAAAAGATCTGAAGACTTCATATATAGCCTTGACCCTGGGAGCTTCATTCTCCATGGCAAGTCAATGCTTTCTATGGGAGACACAATATCACAAATCGCATTACACCATTACTAGTTTCAATCTTCCTTTCTATTGAATCCATTTATGTAATATTTAACCAATTTCTCAAAAGTCAAGTGATTCTGGGAGAGATGAGATTATAATGGACTGTGTGGAGTGATTTCAACTAGGTATCAAAAGTCAAATTAGAATGCTATTTTCTAAAGGCTCTGCTCAGGTGGATTGTCAGAGAAGTGACTTCAAAACACCTAAGCCAGGTTTACCTGTACCTCCCAGGCCTTCCTCTAATAATTTGCTAGAAATTTCTCAAAGCAAAAGCAGTGAACAATACACATCCCATGTTCCTTTCAGCCTGTGAATCACTCTGAGACAGAGAAGGTGAAAATTAAGTGATGATCAATGTTCCCTATGTGCTTATATGAAATGGCAAATACTTTTTCAAGTTTTTGAGGGACAGAAACTTAGTGCTCAGATTCTAAGGCCTGTACTGCATTCCAGAAGCAGCTGTACTTGAGCAGAGATCTCTGCTTTCAAAAGTAGTCCCGGTGGTTGTTCTGTGTTCCCATTTCTTATACATGTGTTATCCCCGTGACAAATTATGCTTTGCTTTTTTAGAGGCCTACAAAATAGACTAGGATCAAATCCAAAATAACTTCTCTCAGTTTGGGACTTCAGCCAAAAACACTGAAGAAAATAAATTCTTAAGCGTATTTTTTTCTTTCTGATTTCTTAAACCTTCACAAAATCCAACTCCCTTCTTAAACTCTGTGCCCACCCCTGGAAGAATTACTTTAAAATATCAAGGTAATAAGGCTCATGGCGTTTCTATTTTTTTCTTTCTCTTTCAATGATATTTGTTAACAGACAGTATATGTTCAAAATGACAATGATGCCTTAATAAAATTCCTGGTTCACTTGCAAAGGATAAAGAAAATATGTTTATTGAGAAGGAGGTGGAACAAGAGGGACCCAAGCTTGCTGTTTAATAAGAACTTTAAAAAAAAACATATACCAAATGAAAACAAACCTTTGTAGGAAAATATGAAATGCTCGTCTTACTCTTGCTGAAATACATTAACCAAATTTATACTTGACAATCCTCCAAATTCAGAGAAATGGAAAATATTCTCTATATGTTTACTATGTATTTCATTATAATAATAGAAATAAAATTTCTGTAATTTTTTTGACATCTAAAAAGTGGTAAAATTTTGCAAGTGGACAATTTAAAAATCATATTCTTAATATAATTTTTATAATGACAGGAAATGCAAATGCACATAGATCGGTAAATATATTTCTTATGTCTAAAATTCAAAGATGACAGATAGACAGGAATCCTAAAGCCTTTATATTCCAACATTTTCTCCCAACATTATTTTTAATTATACATCTATAATGATCCAGAGACGTTTTTCACTGAGAAAGAGATACACCTATGAGTTAGGAATTCATTTAGCTGCAAGTAAGATTAAATCCAACTAATAGGGATACCAACAAGTGAAGAATGCATTTGTCTTCTGCAGCTATAAGTCTGGAAATAGATACGCCAGAGCTGATACAGTGGCTCAGTGATACCATTAGGAACCCAGTATCATCCCATATTTCTGCCTATCCGTTTTTAGTATGCAGTTCTCTGTCTTTATCCTCATCACCTTCTCTCCTTGTCACAAAAATGATCTTTGGGGATCCAGGCTTCAACTGCTAATTACAGAAGAAAAATAAATAAAGGCAGGGAAGAGGCCTTTCTCCTAGCAAGGCTTTTTCTTTTTATTCTAGAGGACTGACTGTTCAGGGACTTCAATGTTACATTGACCAATGGGCCATATGACCATTGCTAGATGCATGGAAGCCTGGAAAATATGTGTGTATATATGTGTATATATATATACATATACACATTTCTAAGATGGATCGTTGCCACTTGCTTTGTAAACAAAATCATTATTGTATTACTGAGGAAGAATAGATACTGTATAGACAACAGTGTACAGATAGGCATTATCTGTCCCACTCCACACAATGAGTGATACAGTTGTGTAGTTGAACATACAGCTAACTCACCAATAAGAAGTCCAAAATAAAAGGGAATATTTTTTCTCTTGATTATTTTTTTACTTTCACTCAGAAAAACTTAAACACAATAAAATAAGAATATGCAATAAAATAAGAAAAAGATCAAAGTAAGAATATCACTTTCTTATAATGCTAAGCAAGCACAGAGTTCTTTCTGCTAAGATTTCTTTGCGTCAAAACTTTGCGTAATTTTTGTTCACCCATTTTGCAACATTTGCACTTCATAATCCACCTCATTATTTTTAATATCCTCACACCCCTGAACTACCTCAAAATGTCATAGCATTTTAGAGACTTTCTACTATCTGCTATATCCAATTATTCTATAGCCTACTATCAAAAGATCATTAGTTTCTTGGATCTGTTCTATGTATGGAAAAAAAGAAACAGTATCTCTAAGACTAGGTGAGAAAACATTTTGAAATATAAAGTCAATTCTTGGTGCATCATAAAGTTAGAAAATAAGAGCATCTGTATTTCAGCATGCCAAGACAAGCTGACAGGAAAATAAACCTTTATTTCAAACAATAGACATTTTTCAAATATTTAATACTATTGGGTAAGGGATCAAAGTTTTTCAGAAAGAATATATCTATTTTTTTCTTTCAAAGACAACAAGAACATGTTTATGGGAACTTGATAATTCTCCATATATTTGAGAGACCACCAGATAAAAGGGAAATAAACTAATTTATTGGACCAAGGGAGGCAGGACTGCTGATTGATAGAGGAAAGTAGATTCTGCTTCACTTTGGTAAAAGCAGTGTTTTGATTGCATTTATGTGAAAATGCACAAAATTTCAGAAGAACATAATGAATACACAGTTGTTGGAGCATCTTTTACATTAGGTAGAATAAAAAAAGATAATTTTGCCTCAAATAATGGGACCATGAACAGAACTAAATAACATAGATATGTGAAACCATAGTTGGAGTAGGGGTGACATGAGGAAGGAAAGCTCAATGTTTAAAATTTGAAAAGTCATTAAAGAAGCCATTTTCTAACACTTTGCAATTTGAATTAAAGGTTAAAATTTGTGAAGGTACTTTCTTTACTGGAGAACTAGAAACATCCAGTATGAAACGTAATGATTCAACTTGCTCACATGTTAACTGATTTCACTTCATGTTTGTGTTAACTTGTTCAACTTCCTGAATGGGTTCTGTTCATTTTTCTCTCATTCAGGCCCTTGGAGAACTAATGCCATTCTGTTTTTCTAAATTCCAGGTCCCTCTCAAATGCAAGAAATCAAAACTGTTCCCAGAGTCCCTGAATTGCAGATTTTATCGCTGGCCACTGAAGTCTAGCACTGATGTCCCCTGTTCAATGATGCTGGAATGCTGTGTCAACCTGGATGCACAATTCTTGGGTTCTCCTTGGTTTCTTACCTTCCTTTTTCTGAGTCCACAGACTTCAAGGAGGAGAGTGGCTTGTGGCAGGCAATTCCTCTTCATCTAATTCCTCTATCCCTTGCTCCAACACCACATTCACCTCAGGGTCATCAGTCACCCAAAGGTGGCCAGTTTCTCAGCTGTCTCAATGGGTAAAAGGGGGTCAGCTATCATGTACCCGATCAGCAAAGTGCCTGTTCTGTTGCCAAAGAAAGTCCAAATATATCACTTTGAACACCCCACTTTGAACATTCATTTAAAAGACACCACTGGTACATCTCAAGCAAAATTCAATTTTCCAGTCTCCAGTCTAAGAATTGTTTTTAGGGAGCAGGGTTGGGTGGAGGGGAGGCAGAGAATGACAAGGGAGGAAAAAGAAATTGTGATTGTGTTATGGATCATTTTTGAAGAGCTATAATTTCAGTTATAAAAATTTTTTGTTTAAAAAATTTGGGGATATTAACACAAAATTAGAATATAGTAGAAACCCTCTGAAATGCCCTCAACTTAATGTAACTACTGCATTAGCTGTTCTCAATTCCTTCTACAATGCACTGTCCAGGCCTCCAACAAGTTTGCTGCTGTGCTCTGAGAAGGGCATCCACCTCTGCTCTCAGGGACTGAGATGCATGCTTGCCAAATGCTACTCATGTTTCCTAAACTTGGGTAGTTGTCCTTGTAATTATGGCATTTAACTGCAAATATTCATTTTAATATTTTAAGTATTATATAAAATGACAAAATGTGTGTGGGGGAAAAGAATTCCCATTTGTATGAAAACCAAATTGATTGTTTTGTTAAGACTTGATATTGGTGAGTCACTAAAAGCCCTGTAGTCAGATCCATATCGGTTAGAAGACCCTAAAAAGCACACAGAAATCAAGGAAAATAAATAAACAAGTTTTGTGCTCAAACTGTTTTCTTTGAGAAAGTCTTTCTTTTTTAAAATGCTACCTCCAGTTTAGAGAAATTGAAAAGGGAATTAAATATTATGCTGTAGGGGTGGTTTATGTAAGCCCAATGACTCAGAAGAGAGCTCAGGGGTATCAGGAATCTCCAAGAAAGGTGTGGCCTTCTAACGAGAGGTTAGTGGAGGGGTGCCTTTTATGGTATGTGTTAAACAATTTTTCTATTCTTCTCCCCTCTTGCTAATTTCGTTAACTGACAAAAAACTCCCCAATTTTATCAGATGAGAGAATTCCTAATGTAACCATAAATCTCTTCGGAGAGCCTAGTTCTCCCCTACCTTTTTAGGAAAAGATAGGAGGAGAACTATCTCCTTTCATTTATAGGAAATTTGAAAGACACGAACAATACACTCCTTTATACTTTCTACCCAGATTCACTGATTGCTGACATTTGCCACTCTGGCTTTCCCAGGTTCCCATGTTGCAAATAGCAGGATTTCCATATTTTTTATGGCTGAATATTCCATTGTGTATGTAGTTAGATACAGAAATATCTGTTGCCATATCAATACATACTGTTCTCTACACTGTTCACTTCTACTACTTCTATTCTGTACCATTATTTTTATTTATGTGGATTTTTTTTGTTTGGGGTAAATTGCTTGAGAGTAAGTTGCAGGCAACATCTCCTGTTATTCCAACAGAATTCAGAAAATTTAGCCTCAATCCCATACTACAATGTACTATACAGTTCACAATTGCATTTAGGAAAACACTGTTCAACTAAAATTGATTTATGTGGGGCTTAACAGTGAAGTGACTCAAAAATTATAAGTTAGAAAAAAACATCAGCTGTCTTAAAGTTTGAAATAAACACATGCAGATGATAAAAATAGGTCATCAAAAGCAGATAAATATCTAAGAGAACAGAAAGAGTGGTCTGCAACTTTACTGAAACCATTTATATGTCCTGGATTATAAATGCATCACTCAGAAATGAATGGGGAGAAGCTGCTCAGTCACAAAACAGCACAAGCCAGAGACAGAAGCAAGAACCTCCCAGCGGCACAATCTGAGTGCTGTTTCCTTAGTTCCAAGCTTGGGACTCCTCCTGTCTTCCTCTACTGTGGGTTCTCTCAGTGAGGATATAGTTTTTGGCATTTTCATTCTTAATGTACAGTAAAACGGGTTAAACTAAGTCAGTAATATTCAGATCGTATAACAGACTCTTGTTTTTTTAATCTGATGCTCATTGAAAGGCATGAATTATTTTAATTCCCTGATAAACTGCATGTTAAACAAAGATACAGAAACAACAGAAGAGATCTCCATCCTGCTGTCAGATTCAACTGCCTACAGGATTTTTGAAAGTGTATTCATTATTATTATTAATATGATATCACTTTCTCTGCTGAAAAAAGTCTTCAACACCTCCCCACTATTTAAATAGTCATGCCAAATTTTGAGCCAGAGATTGTAGGTTATTCAATTTAGTTTGTTTGTAAGCTAAATCTTAGACTTGTGACCCAGTCACCCCCTACACGTTCCTTTGGTCAAATCAGGACACACCTGGTTCCTCAAAACATCTTTACTTTCTCTTTTCTGTGCTGACGGTCAACTCCCTTAAGTATTTGATTGCAAAATATTCATTTCCTTAATATTAGCATAAAATTCCTGCCAAGTCACAATAGCACCTGAGGCAAAAGGAAAAAAAATCAGTAATATTTTATTTAAATTTCAATATTTTCTCATCATGGCATTTTTGTATTAAAAGTGATTTTGTAAAATACTGTGTTAAAATGCCACTTATCTCAATTACTGAGATGTTTGGCTCTGTCTTAAATTTTGTGCTTAAGGCATGAACCTCACTTGGTTCACCCTAGAAGCTTCTTCTGAAGACTTCTTGATTCCCACAGCTGAAAGCAAACACTTGTTTTTTTGCCATTAAAATGTTTTGAATCTTATCTTTCTTTTCCAACATAATTCTCCATAAGAAAGTGCTAAATTATGGATGTGAAAGATACCACCAGCTTTCTGTCTTCAATGAACTCAGAAACTGGTAGTGGTGATAGAAGCAGCAGAATTGTTGAGCATTGTAGAAGAGAAACCTAATGCTCTGGAATTTCACATTTTAATGGCAAATTGAGATTCCACTGTGTGTTCTTTAATTTATTTCCCAGTTCTCTTAGAAAAATTACTGGTGAGGGGCCTTTTAAAACTAAGGAGTGTCAGGCTATAAATGAGTCATTCATTCACTCAAGACATGCTCAGTGGGTATATACTACATGCCATGTGTGTTTTGGGTAGGGAGTATCCAGCAGGGAACGTGTCAGACAGTCTCTGAACTTGGATGATGCATTCTCAAGAGGGAAAGTTCAAGAATTAAATGCTGTTCCTGACTGACCAGTCACATGAAAGAGTAAGTATGTGATGTTAAGGAAGTCTATGGGGCAATCCTTTGACCCTGACTGAGTCTGAAGAGTTATTCAAGAAAGGTAACACCCAAGCCGGACTTGGGAACTCCTGACGCCTTCCTCTACTGTGAGTCTTAACATATCATGCACATTTGATGGCGAATGTTTGACAGGGAATGTTTGTGTAGTTGATTACCTAGTACCAAATGGATTCCTTCTACAAACTAATAAGAAATACAAAGAAAGAGCCAAATACACAAAGAAGTACTTTTCCATGCTCTGTACACAACCTAACTAAACCAAAACCCAAGCCAGAGTCTGGATAATTGTAATTGTACTTCGTTAACAAGTGTAACTACTAATGTGATTCTCTCCCAATATGATATTTAAAGATATCAGGGGTGAACCAATCAAGCAACTGACTAATCCTGGGGGCACGGTGGGGGAAAGGTGTGTGGGGGGAGAGGCCTGAGGGGGCTAAAAGGAAGCACTTACACTTAGAGATTACATATTTTCTGAACTACATAAAGGTTACATATATATAAAATATTTCTCCTTTGGATTCAATCTTTTATCATGACTTATTATTTAACAATCATGGCACGTCGGGACCTTTATAAAAAATGCTTTCTTGTCTCCCATAGTGGAAGAAGTCAAGCCCAAGCACCCTCCCCCAACCATCTCTGTGAATGGAGCAAGTCATTACAGAGGAATTTGAATTGAGGAGCTTTTCATGGGATTTTCTGTCAGGACTTCTAAATAGGCAGCCAATGAATGGGCCCTTACTTACAAACACAGCCTTGTTGCATGTGGGCTCAGCAAACAGACACTATTGTGTGGACAGGTGGAAAAGAAACATGAATGGACAGTGCAGTTTGCTGCTGTGGAGAATCTCATTATCGGCTGACTTTGTGCACTGCCTGTGTCTGGGAGGGCAGCCACCTTCCACAACCCTCGTCTTTTCCCATGTGCATCTTGAAGATCAGCAACAAAGGGAGGCACAATGTGAAATTCTACAGAGTGGAAATGTCTTTTTTTCCCCCACTCATCTTACCTTTATTTAGAACACAATTCTAATGTAGGAGCTCAGCCACTGCAACTTTTTTGTGGAATCAAAGGGCAAAATTGAAAAGTAAGAAAATTTCCTTTTTGGTAGAGCACTGCGAGGAAGGTTTTAGTGACCCCCCAAGGGGCCTCCGCGCTAACGGACATGCCTGAGAGCCACAGAGTCCTTGGTCCTGCTGCCCACACACAGGCTACGTCTTTCCTAAGAATCTTGTGATCCTGACGACCTGCAGGAGACCGACATGAGTGTTCAGTTCTCATTCTAAGGAGATACACAAGAAAGCAATAAGGAACTCACCACAGCACTGGCCTTGAATAAACAGAATTGACACAGAACAGACTTGGGAGAGGAATTCAAGTCGTCTTGCCTCTCTTTCACCAAAGGCAACATGTGGACGTCAAGTAATGGTTAAATGACAGAAGTAACTTCTGAGGTCAAAAGTCTTGGGAGGGCTTCTTCCTTTTTCTGGAGAAGAACAGATGTACTGTGGGGGGTTATAAATGTCTAGAGATACATTTTTTTGCAACAACATGGGCACTAACAGGACGATAAAGGGCCGAGTTTTCATTTCTTGCATACTTTTTCCTAAGCACACAAAACAAACAGTACAACATGACGTCAAGCAGTGGGAGTTACAGCTCATGCCAAGTCCACTGCTGAGGTCCTTCTGACAGGTCTGCCTGGTGAGGTGAACCCATAGGAAATCTATTAGCATTAAAGACTGAGGGGTGTCCTTAGAAAGACGAAACTAAATGCAACAGATAGAAAAGAAGCAGAACTAGGTGCTACAAGCTTGGGCTAATATTAAAACCGTGGGTATTTGAAGGGGAAGAGAGAGATATTCTGAGTCTATGACAGTTACTTGGATTTATCTCCCAGCCCAGTCCCCCTTTGAATCCAAGCTTCAGTTTTCTGGAGAGCAAAAGGCAGTTAAAACAAAACCTGAACAAAGCTGTTTCACAGAAGACGTTGGGGCAAATACAAGCAGGGCAGGAAACCTAGACTTCTTAAAGGTACAGCATCTCTAACGGTACAACACAGCCTGGGCTCCTGAGCCCCTGCTGCTGCGGGATTCAGCTGGACAGCTGGGTGATAGCGGCACCTGGTGGACATGTTGGCCTCATAGACGTGGCTGTGATGGAAGTGCTGTGAGAGGTAAGGCAGCCTTGCAGTGACAGTGGCACCAGTGGGGGCGGTGCTCCCGGAAGCCACATGGCAAGGCCTAGTCCAGTAGACTGCATGGAGATGGATTCCCACTGAGAAGGGCTCATTGACCAAAGGCCATTCACAAAGAAGGCTGGAAGGGGTGAAGCAAACCAAAAATGCTCTGTGGTCTCTGTGGGTAAAATTGTAACATTTCTAGAGTATCTCGCCTGGCTTTAGTGCATTTGCATATCCTCAGGGGTGGAGAGAAGTTCATCCCCATGTCAATGGGTAATTACCTGGGCAACTGAGGGCGTGTCTGAACCTGAGAGTTTAAGGGGAGGGGCTGGCTGGCTGGCTTCCGGAGCAGGGGAGAGAAACTGCGGGGCTGGACTGCAGTTTGTAAGAAATTAACAGGTTTTAAACTTTATTTCTTCCTTTGACTAATTTCGGTTTTTAGAGGCATTTTGCCCTGGCATTTCCTTTCCCCAGACTTACAGTCTCTAACTGATTTCCTTATTGAGCACCTAGGAGACACACCCTGCGCATTTTCAGAAATACTTAGCTGGGATGAGAATCAGAGAAGTGTGGCTTACACACAGAATAGCTCCAGTTTACATCCATCAACCATGAGATTAATTACTACTTATGCACACTCTACCCTCTCCCTCACACTCCTACTATTAAACCTGAATTGAAGTGTGATACAGATGACGTGGTTTCTGTAGCAACTTCACTGAAACATAGAGAAATTATAAATAAAGACCAACATGGTAACTCCCCATTATAATTTACCACAGGAGTTGTGAAAAAAAGTCGTACATACTTCAAAGCCCCAGTTCCACCTTGAGCTCTGTCCCTTTTAGAGTACGCATCTCGGAAAATACAAGTCTTGCAAGCTCAGTTATTGTCCCTTTCTGACCAACATACCATATCTTTCTTGCCACCTGAAATTGCTCCTCTTATTTTCAACAGTGCTGGATGCATTGTTTTCCTATCTGTCCTTTAGAGTCCTACTGTTTTGTTTCTACGACTTTTCATCCCTCCAACTCAACATGTTTCCTCTCTCATGTCCTCCAAATGGGGAGACTTCAGGATTTTTGATGATCACAATCTTAATTTGAGATGATAAATTCAGCATAAAAAAAAATCTAAAGCAAATTTAAGCTGCATTTGTGGAGGCATGGTGTCTAGAATAAGGGAGATCATTTGATTCTACTTTGCATTGTTCAGACTATACATCTCATCTTAAATACTGTTTCCAGATCACATCACATCAAAGAGACCACATCAGAGAGCAAGTGCTTTGAGGAGAATCACGACTATTACATCACTTATGTCTGGTTCAGTGTGACACATAAGACACCCTTAATAAATGTCTAAGACTCTTAATGTTTCTCTTTCTGCATAAACATTGTGTGAATAAGACTAGAGGCTGGATTCACGACACAAACTGCCTGGTTTCAAATCCCACCTCCATCATTTGTTTGTTACAGGATCTTGACCGAGTTTCTTAAGTTCTAAACAAGTTCTTTGGCTCAAGTATCAGCCAAACAAGTTATAGCACACACCTTCTAGGGTTGATGTGAAGATTAAATTAGCTCAACTCGTTTAAGTGCTTAGGAGAACACTTAGCTCTTAACAAGTAATCAAATAAGTATTAGTTATTTATCTGGTCTCAGGTTAAAAATTAGAACTTTTTACTAAAGCATTCATAGAAACTAGTTTAAAGAAAAAGAGGAAAATTAGAAAAAAACACCATCAAAAAAACCCTAGAAAACAACTTTGAGTTTATGCCTTTTTATTTTGACATGGACCTAAAATATTTTCTATTTAAAGATACAGATAAAATTTGAAATACAACTCTGTATACTATCTAAGCAATTTTGTGCCTGCCCTGTAAAACCTTTAATACATGGATTCCAATACATTTTTTTACTTTGGAGATAAGATATAGATAAATTTAAGAGACAGTGTAACACTATAACAAGCACAATCTCCAGAAGCATTATTTCTAACAGTAGCCCAGTGACTAGACATTTGATTCCCACCCAGTCTTAGTGAGAAAGCAAATAAACTCAGTTACTGGACTTTGAGAAACCCATGCTTAAAATAACTCAAGAACTAGCAGCTTTCTCCCGGTCAACTTATGGATCTGCTTATGACATTAGGCAGCAAGGTAATGCCATGCCTTAGATCTCCATTTTTTATATTCAGTTTGAATTGTGATTCTGAAGGCTGCATGATGAAGAAGCCATTCTCAGTGCTGATGGGGCCAAGAGTTGCATACTTATTTTGCATTTTATGCATATTTTTATTGGAATATTGTTGATACACATTATTATATTTATTTCAGATGTACAATATAGTTATTTGATAATTATATACATTACTAAATTCTCACCATGGTAGTGTAGTTACCCACTGCTACCATACCAAGACATACAATATTATTGGTTATATTCTCTATGCTGTACTTGTATTCCTATGACTAATTTCCTTTATAATTTGAAGGCTGTACCTCTTTATCCCTTTCATCTATTTCACCCATCTTCCCACTCTCTCTCCTATGGTAAGCAACAGTCTGTTGTCAGTATTTATGAGTCTATTCCTTTTTTGTTTTTTCATTTGTTTAGATTTCACATGCAAGTTAAATACTGAGTTATTTGTCTTTCTCTGTCTGACTTATTTCACTTAGTATGATACTGTCTAGGTCCATCCAGTTTGTTGCAAATGGCAAAATTTCCTTCTTTTTTTTTTTAATGTGTCATACTTCTCCCACAAACTAAAAAGTTCTGTTCAGGCTTTAACAGATTAAAAAGGGAGAAAAAAGGCAAAACACAGTTTTACGACCTTTGGTGGTTAATATAATTGCCTTAGATCACATGAACTTTTTATATAGATAAATATACCTTCTTCACTGTAATTTTCAATTAGGGTATAAAATATATGCTTCATGTCCTTTTTTAAGCATTACTACCAACTGATGCATAGTCAGCTGTTCTAGTGGTGACTTCACCAGGAAATAGATTTTGGCATATCAGAGTTAAATAGCCTGTCTAAACTCAGAGAAATCCTTTGTAGGGATGGTGATCCAATTCTTTGTAGTAATTTAGCAACCAGAATAAAGCATTTACTAAATGACATTAAATTGTCATTCCTAGCAGATGTAGAGCCCGTAAGGTAAGGTTATGAGAGTTAGACAGGCTTTGCAGCTCTTTAAGCTTTCTGTTTAGTCTGTCGTATGTCATAGACCTCATGTGTTTCCCATCCCCTGCACTTCCCTGTTCCATGAGTCAATGGAAGTATGGGTTTCCATTTCTTAATTATAGCTTAAGTCTGTGGGTATTGTGGATAAAGTGAAGGTTCCTGTGGCCAGGATTCTTACCTGGTTGGTTGGCTAGCTCACCACACAGGTGTGGGCAATACATCATTATTGACTCTATAGAAAGAGCCCTGCCCAGTGCTCTGGGTAATAGGGTGGCATGGCTGTAAGGCTGCAGGAGAGCAGAGGCTGGAGTGGTAGCAGCATTGAAGACAAAGACCAGGATGGCTGTGCGGGCAGAGAAGCCCAGAGGCAGAGACCTGCTTGCTGCATGCAGACTCACTCTGAGTGGATGGGATTTAGTGATTGACCTGCCACCATGGAAAAAAAATTGAGTACAACCCTTTCACCCCAAGAATGTTTTACTGTCATTTCTTTGGTCACACTGAATACATAGAGAACTTGCCCAGGGCTGAAACCTATTGACAAGACAGGTATCATCCCACATCTCCTTTATTGTCTCAGGGGGATACTGGAAGCAGAAGGCAGGTAAGAACAACTTATTATTGAGGTAAGAACAACTTCTTATTGAGGTAAGAACTTGAAGACTGACATACTTTCCAAGTTAACTAAAGCTTCAGCACCTGTTGCTGGTAACACTCGTTGATGCTGTGACTCTACCAATTAGAACACCTGTTTCCTTTTTTGACTAACTTGATGCCAACAAAACAAAACCCAGGAACTACCCAGAATATAATTATTTTTCTTTCTTGAGTCTTCTATGTATCCAGTACCCTCTAAATTTCTAGGTACTATAATTTCTTATGTGGACCAATATATCACTAAGCCCCCACTATTCACCCTGTCTGGGAGCAAACTTCCAAGACTTTCAAAAATATCTTCCCATGAAATAGTGTAAGAATGAACAAGGTTAAAACAGTTGTTTGGGCTCTACCAATAGAACCGTTTTTTAGCAGCACAGTGGACGGTGCTTCATAGTATATACCACTCAGGAGCAATGTATGGGAATTCAGATTATGGAGTAATCTGCCTTCAAATCCCAGATGCCTATTGTCTTGCCAATGGGTTTCAGCCCTGGGGAAGTTCACTATGGATTCAGTGAGACAGTGGAATGTTCTTGGGGTGAAAGGGTTTATTACCTGTTTTGTTCTCCTGGCGATAGATCAAGCACTAGAATTAAGTGTGCATTCAACAGTCTGCAAGTCTGTAATCCTACTTTGTCTTTGCCTCTGCCCAGAGCACTGGGCAGAGCTCTTTATATAGTGACTCGGTCAGTAATAACTTATTGCCTACAGGCATGGAAGGAGTAGCCAAGCAACAGGCCAGTTACATCATCAAGTAGGTTAGGGTCAGGTGGGGATCCTGGCCATAGGAACCTTCACTTTATACACACACATACTTACTGTGTTATTGTTAACAGAATACCACATTGTGGTGTAAACACTGACATTTATTTTTTCTTTTTTGCAATACAAGTGTCTGACTTAAACTTTGACTGCCCACTCATCCACTTCAAAAAGACATCCACTTCAAAGACAGCTACCCTGAATAAACACACTGCCAGCCATAGGGCACCTCCTCCTGCTGAGACTCCTTTGTTTTAGACATCTTGGTTAATTTTGACTGACTATTTGGACCACTTATTTTTTCTCTTTCCATGCTTTACATTCCTGCTCTTATGTTTTAAAATCACTAATACAGACTGAGTCCATGAAATCCTAGGCCCCCACCCTGGACCCCAGAAAAATGAGAATTTCAGACCTATAGGCTTCCTTGTTCTCTACCCACAGCTT
The DNA here is from genome assembly GCF_040802235.1 of Manis javanica. Taxonomy (NCBI): domain Eukaryota; kingdom Metazoa; phylum Chordata; class Mammalia; order Pholidota; family Manidae; genus Manis; species Manis javanica. The sequence goes on from NC_133166.1 coordinate 60,798,396, forward strand.
TGCTGTGTGACCCCAGGTGTGCAGTGTAATTTGCAGGTCCTGTAAGTAATAAACCTTTATTTTTTCAAAGTTCCTTGATGGTTATTGCTGAAGGGCATCTTGTAATCATAAGAACCACAAGACTTGGTCCAGCCACAACACTGGTTATTGATAGGCTGAGACAGGCACAAAACACATAGCTTGGGTGGCTTATAAATAACATAAATTTCACAATTGTGCATGCTGAAGTCCAAGATCAAGGAGCCATCTGAATCAGTGTTTGGTGAAAGCCCATTTCTTAGGTCATAGATGACAATTTTCTCACTATGTCTTCACATGGTGGAAAGAGCAAGGGAACTCTCTTTGGGGTTTCTTTTATAAGACACTAATTCCATTCATGAGCACCCCACCCTCATGACCAAATCAATTATCAAAGGCCCCACCTCTGAATACCATCACACTGTAGATAAGGTTTCAAGTATGACTAAGGGTAGGGGGCACACAAGTATTCAATCTGTAGCAGTGATCTTGAGAAATTTGATATCTGTGTCCCTATGTTTCTCTGTGAGCATTTTCTGAGTTAAATACATATGAATTGATGAGACTTCTACCCAGCATAATTTGTCCTTAGTTCAGTAGATGTTAGCTATTATTACTACATCCAGATGGATTTCCTAGAATTTTGTAGAAAAACTGTGTAGAAAACTTTTCTACCATATTGTAGTACAATTCATGTCCCTCAGAATCTTAAGAAAATAATAGAAGCTTGTGGAAACACCAGTGGAAATAAGAAACATAATGGGACATTGTATCATGACCTCTATAGTCACCCTGGGCCCCAGTTCGGAATAGGCAGCAGGTTCTCAAGGAGTAAGGAAGGGAAATACTTGTTTTCCTTAGATATAGCATCCTTGGGACCCACACTGATATTTCTCAAAGAAAGAGATCGGTTTGTTTTTTTTTTCACATTTGTATAGACTATTTCCATGACAAACGTCTCAAATTGTTTGGCATTCCTCGTGCTAAACCTATTTTGTGGCTATTTTACAATGGTCCTAAACCAATTCCCTATGATAAAAGCAATAATTGGTTTTACTTCCCTTTCTGAGCTTATAGAGCTTTAGCAGTGAAGCAAGTGAATATATTGGGGGTTTTGGATAAGTATTTCTCAGGAATCATAGATACACAGGCATCCTGTCCTACGGTTCATCCAATTGGCAATAAGCCAATTCCAGAATTGATTAAATTCAGAATTTCTGTGGTGTATTCAGGGACATGGGAGTTTTCCATCTTTTTACTTTGCCTTTATCAATATGTCAATGCTGTTTCCTCTCATGGCTGAAATGGGCACAAGAACCAACAACACCCAGGAAATAATAGTACTTCCAATGTGTTAATTTGAATTAATGAAGAAAATCATTAGCAAAAGCCTTCCCACTAGATGTCTCCTAGTGTCACCATGTCTAGAATTGGATCATGACATTGGCAAGGGAATTAAGCCATCATATTTGGCTAAACTCTGTGGCTGGGAGGGGTCAACACTCTAAGCACACTGGAGGTTGAACACCTAAACTGAGTCAGTATTCTGCCACCAAGGAAAACAGGGAACATTTTGAATATTGTTAGATATGTTTTGCCTGCCACTCCTAAGATAGCAGACACTCTTACTCAGCACCCCGTGAGACAGTGCTTAGGATACACTCAGTGATAAAGCATTGTTAAAGAGGCTTTACTTGTTTCCTTTAATATTACCATTATTAATAGATGGACTTTAATACTCTAATACAGTTAAAGAATACAAATCATCTGGGCTAGGAAATGGTGTCTTCACAATTCATTCTGTAACAGTTCTTAGCATATGCCTAAAAATTGATAATTGTTTCATGGTCTGAAAGAAGATTCTCTGACCTCTAAATAGCTGCTGCAATTTTTTTCTTGCAAATGCCATTAGCTAGAAATTGTCACATTATCCATTTACTTATTCATATAAAGAGTTTTCCTCTTGTTCATTATCTTTCAGCCATGTGGATATTTTTAGCAAGATTGGCCTATGGAAACATTAATGACTCGATAGATATTGTTTCCTTCTTTGAAGCTCAAGGGCCTTGAGAGTTGGTTGAGGGTGAAGAGAAGAAAATGGAAGAGTAAATGTTCAAAACATATAGTAAAGAAGAAAAGATATGTTGTTAAAGCTGAATTTATCCTATCAACTCTAGATCCAGACTTCTAAACTCTCTTTGAATGACTATAGTTCCATTGTGCATATTAAATATACAGTTAAGAAATTTAGCCTATAAAAATAAAATATTTGTATTTATTGAACACCTAATATGTTCTAGGCACAGTACTAGTTGTTTTATAAATATAATCACATCTTTAGTTGAGAGTATGTCAGTTTTACAGATGATTTAGTGTATAATAGCATGCTCTATGGTACTGTTATAAAGAGACTCAAGACACCAATTCAGTTTGAAAGACTTTTTTGAGCTATTTGTGTAATACCTATGATAAAAGAGAAGGCCCTACCTGTTGTATAAAACTAACTGAATTTTAACTTTCCTGGAAATCTCATTTCAAAAACATTTTTGAACTACCTAGTGACATATGACCTGGTGGTCACATTTGTCAGTGTTTTGCTAAAATGTGAGTGATCTTGGGCAAGCAAGTCATTTAACCAATTTAAGTCTCACCTATAAGATTTCATCATCTACAAAAATAAGACTAATTATGGTTGCTCCACACACCTTCTCAGTTTTGTGGAAGGTGAAGTGAGAATTTCTAATTGGAGAAAAAGAATCTTTGGCTCCATTAGTTCAGTGGTGAAAGCCTTGTGCACTGAGATTCTCTGTGACCTTGGACCACCTGAGCCTATTTTTCCATCTCTTATGTGAGGAAAATGATACCTACATTTGGTAGCCCATGTCCAAGAGGGCCACCAATGACCCTCATCTCTATGCACTCATGGCCTTGAGTGGATCCCTCCCATACTAAATGCGGTTGACCAGTGTAACCAATAGGATATTGCAAGTGTGTCTGTGGGTGATCTCAGAGATTAGGTCACAAAAAATATTGCAGATTCCATTTTGCTTGCTTGAGTTGCTTTCTTTGAGGGAAGCTATCTGCCATGTCATAAGGACACTTATGCCATCCAGCAGAACAACTTTCAGGGAGAGTAGCCAATGTATCCTGCCAACCACTAGCATCAACTCACCTGCCACCGGGTAAGTGACCTTAGAGCTGTAAATTCCACCTGCAGTCAAGCTCACCATGTGAGCGACCCATCATGGAGGAAGACGCTCTGACCCCAGGCAGGACTTCAAATTAACCCAACCTTAATCAACCTCTTTGACTATAATTTTATGAGACCCCTAGCAGAATTATCCATCTACGCTGCCCTTAATTCTTTACCCACAGACACTATGAAAAGTAATGAATGTTTATTTTCATTTATACCTCTTAGTTTTGAGTAAATTTGTTAGGCAGAAAGAGATAACTGACATGGGGAAGCAAACCTACCTTGGAGAGTAATTGTGAGATTTAGAGAAAATTTCTCTACATACTTTTGTATCTCTACATACAGTAAGAGCTCAATCAATAGGTATTTTACGGAGTTAGACTTTCATTGTAAACTATACCACTAAGATACAGCATTCATTTTAATATTTATTATGAAACATTCTAATCTTTTGAATACCTACCCAGAAACCATTTATTTCTTTTCCCTTACAAATCACCCTCCCAAGGTGGAGAGCAAGGTCAAGAAGGAAGCAAGGGGATCTGGTGGGGCAACAGAAGATAGTGCGAAGACAGCTTCAATTCCTCTAAGGAGGAACTCACAGACAAGTGAAGAAGACAGGTCCCTTCACAATTGTAATAAAATATGTGAAAAGAAAAAAAAACAGCCTAGGATTTCATTATAGAGCCCAAGATCTTCAGGGGCAAAGAACATCAGGTAGAGTTCCAAGGGGAAGTCCCTGGCAACAGCAATCTGCTCAGTGGTGTATAAGTGACAAAGGACAGTCTAGTGTTTCTTGAAATTTGGTAATTGACTGCTCTTTCTTTATAACTGAATACAGAAATATGTGTTATATTTTGTAACCAACAGAAATTCTTTAACCATGGGATCAGATAGTCATTGGATGACGGATCTCTGGATGGTAGAGAAAACAGGCATAAAGAAACTGGGATTTTGTTGGTTAATTCAAGTAGACATGAAGCCTACCCTCCCTAGCTTTGGGCTTTCCACTTATGAGGATCAGGGCATTCCTTTCTATTGTCCAATGCAGAAGTAACTGATACAATATTTTATTAAAAGCAAGTATGCTAAAATAATTTGTGCAGTTTCTATCTTGTTATTACATCTTTTGATATATTATTTACAGCAATCAAAAAGTTGATTTTAAGGATTGCAAGTCTCATTTATTGGAAATTCATTTCCACTTGATTGTGAATTGTGGATTTAACACTATAGTTCACTTTGGAAGATTCCTTGTATTTAGAGCTACTGTTTTCTACTCCTCTGCCTTTTCATCATAAGTATACTTTGCTAATCTCCTTCACTGTATCTCTGCCATTTTTTGTAACAAGAAAAGTTATTCCTATTCAGAAAAGAGAGCAGTTACCTTAATGCTTGAAAGGCGGCAGCCACTGTATATGAAAGTTCACCACCACTCTTTTTTTTTCTGTTCATTCACTTGAAATCCAATTCTGGAATTTGTTCTTGTCAGTTGAAATGAAACCCCATGGTGGGCTCCAAGAGAACTGGCAAGGAATTTCACTGTATATGCAGAGTCAGAAAACACTGACTCTTACTGTGTGACCGTGTGGGAAGCTGGTTTTCTCAGATACTAGTACTTATTCACTTTAGAACAGGGAATCTGCAAAAGAGCCAACAGTTCCCTTTTCTGTACACAGACATCTTGATCTCAAAAGTCAGCTCAAAGCCCTCCTGATAGACAGCTTAGCACATGGGAAAGAATATAGGTTTCTATATCAAACTCTCAGATCCATTGTAAATTAGTCTGGATGAGCAAACCTGAGTTCAATTCCAGTTTCCTTGCTGCATAGCTCTTTGGCTTGTGACAAATCATTAAACCTTGCTAAGCCACTGCTTTCTCATCTTCAAAATGGGGAAAAACACTACCTATTTCAAATGGTTAGTGAAAATTAAAATAAGATTATGTAAATTAACTTACAGTGTCAAATTTGGCAAGTGTATATGGAATTTTCTTTCCCCTGTTTTCCATTACCATATTTCTCTAAGGATAACAGTTTAAATGAATTTGTTGAAAAAAATATAACCAATACAGAAATGATTTAAGAAGAACTTTAAAACATCACTTTTCTTTCCCTCTCTTCTCTATTCACACCTATATTCCACACTCAAGATAAATATAACCAATGGTTCTGTGCATATCCTTTCAGATGTTTCTATATGTACAATAAAAATACAAATAAAAATAAATGCATGCCATCATATCATTGATAAGTTTTCACAAATGCCTAGGGTGCCTAACTGGTGTTCTTGGTTTCACTGGATATGGCTGGTAATTGTAGGTCTGCTTTGGTTATGTAGCTGTATTGTTGTATTGTAGCTATTGTAATATGTAGCTATTATGTTAATGTGTGTATGCAATTTAATTAGTAGTTTAAAACCTATACATGCTTATGTTACTCTACAAGAAGATATGTCAAAGAAATAATCAGTCTTCCCATGTTTTCTTCCATCTGCTACCTCTGTAGCTTTTCTTCTTCCTTCCCAATTACAACCCTTAAGTAGAATTCGTGCCTCATATCGAAATTAACGAGTATCATAATTCTTCCAAGTGGTAAAGATACCTCAAGACAAATGCTGGGCATAGAAGCCACAGGGCATAAATCTGCAAAGAAGTAAAAAGCTAACCTTTTCAAACAATATTGCTTCTCTCTCACTTACCAACTTTACATTTCCCTGTATGGCCCCGGAAGATGACTGGTTCGCCAGAGACGGGTAAGATTCCTCAAGGGAGGAACAACCTAAGACAGGCACAGTCGCAGGGGGGCCATCAGGTGAGAAATTGGGGATCAACAGAGGGGAGGCTCAGAACCTCACCCCCCCCCCTGTTTTGAGAGAAATCTTCTGCATCCGTGGATGTTTTGCTGCCCTTGTCTAGCTTGGATTAATACTTAGTCCATAGGCACACACCTGATCATCTACATTTGCTCTCTTACAGCACTGAACTATGTTTTCTACCTTTATCTTGCATCTACCTACCACTTCAGCATTTTATTAAAAATAATAATAATAATAATAACAATAATAATAAAGGGAGAAATGTGGGATTCACATATAAATCAAGTATAAAAATCAAACGAATATTTATATTTGACCTGATTGTTTATAGTTCATAATGCATGATCAAAACCGCAAGTTTCTGTGATGAATGCCCTTGCACTGTTCACCATGTAAGAACTTATTCACTATGTAAGAATTTGTTCACCATGTAAGAACTTGTTCGTTAAGCTTCAGAAGATTGGAGACTGTTGAGAATTAGGCTTGGGGTTGATTAATGATTGAGCATTGAGTCCCCTATACAGAATTTTATTGTTGTTAACAACCATTTGATCAATAAATATGAGAGATGCCCTCTCAAAAAAATAAATAAATAAAATAAAATAAATAAATAAAAATAAATGCATGCTACCATTCAGCAAATATTATGAAGGACCCATCAGTTTTCAAATACAAGAGGTGTAGTGTAATATAAGACTAAGCAATGCAATAGGTAATGGTATTTGTATAAATATAATAGGTAGAGCTATTTGAATAAAACCTATGATAAAAGAGAAAGCCCTAGCTATTGCATAAAACTAACTGAATCTTAACCTTACTGGGAACTTCACCTAAAAATAACAAGAAGTTTGCTAACTTTAAAGTGGCCAAGACTCTCCTAAATTTTAAATCAATACAGTCTTACTGGAAGACAAATTAGGTATTCATCTAGGAAAATTAATATTTTAAAATTTTAGGCCCATTTCTAGAAATTTATACCAAAGAAATATTTAAATATGTGCTCAAAGATCTGGCTATAAAGATATGTGGCATAGAAATATCCATAGATTCAGGCAAAATAAATAGGGAGAAAAAGGTGTATGTCTAATTAGTGATTAATTCAATGAAGAGAAGGGTGTATTCACCAGAATGCAAGGCAGATATTAAAGTAATACTGTCAAAGTAATATCTATATACATGAAGAGGCCTATTTTATATTAGGAAAAACAAGTTATGCAACACTATACAGAGCATAATCCCATTTTTGGATATCTACTACTGAAGGATGATCACGGATAAAGGGAATTTAGTAATAAAGATTACACACAAATGTGCTAACAAAATATATTTCTAAGTGTAGATTTAACTATTTTCCTCTGTTGGTTTATTTATACTTCCCAGATTTTTCTAGAAGGAAAAAGCATAGTGTTTATGTCATACTATATACTTACTTAGCCTTACCTGCTAGTGCAAATGGCTTATGTTAATAGACATAACAAATTCAGCTGTTTTAGACTTAATTAGTAGTGATTTCAGCATGAAGTCAAGATCCTGCTCCCCAATTATTCCCTCTTCTCATAAGAGATTTGCTTACAGATTCAAATAGAATAGAATAAGAGCTGCTATTTGTAGCACTATGTCCTTACACTATGCTGTCTGCTTTTCTCACATACCTCAAAACTATAATTCACTTTTGCTCTGAGTCCCATCTGTTGCTACTCAAGCTGCTGGGACCTTCTCTTTAAAAATAACATCGGATATCTTCCTCTCTTCAGCTCTTTCTAGTTACCTATTTCAGAGGGGTTTCCCAGTGTGTGTAAGGAGCAGGGTGAAGGGGTTGAGGGGATGGCAGCGGTGGTGGTGGTGATGGTGTGTATTTATTTCACTAACATCTCCTTTCAAGAGAATAGAAATTCCAGAAAGGAGCTGGTGAGATTGTAGTTAGTTTAGGGATTGTCACACATAACCTCACACTGTAGCTCATGGATCCTTAGCACAGAGTCTGTTGCTAATACTCTCATATTCTACCTTAATTCACTAACAGTAATCTTTTTCATGGCATCAATATTTCATACGAAAACTACCTCAAACTTTCAATTCACAACTGACCTTAAATGCAAGTTAGGGAATGGTCGCCTACATATGAAAGACACAGAAGAAAGAAAGGCTTCAATTAGGCAACAAATTTTACAGAAAATAGTTCAGCAGCTCACAAAGTCAAGGTTATTTCAGATGTTGAATCACTTGACTCCATGAAAACTACTGTCAGTAGAATGGTGTTTTTTATTTGTAGACATCTACTGGGCATTACACTAGTCCTTGCTGTCAGCTCTACATATACAAGTGGTCTCTTTAACTTTTGTTGTATGAAAAACAATTATTTTCCCAAATCCGTTCAACCTCCATATCCCTTTTTAGTAAATGCATTTGTTTTCTTGCTGCATAACAAGCTACAACAAACTTTGTAGCTTAACACTCATTTATCACCCCCATTTTCCTCATGTCAGAAGTCCATCCAGCATGGCCAAACCTGGTTCTCTGCTCAGAGTCTCATACTCAAAGTGTTAGCTAACTGTGTTTAAATCTGAGACAGTAGAGAAAAATTCACTTTCAAATGCATTCAAGTTGCTGACAGAATTCAGTTTTTTGTGTTTGTAGGAATGAGGTTCTTTTTCCCTGACTGTTGAGTGACTCTCGCCTCCTGGAAGTGGCTTGTCCCACAGTTACTCACTGGGGGACGTTCTCAGGTCCTTCCTCAGCATCACAGCCAACAGCAAGATCCTTCATGTGACAGCTTCCTCACCCTTTGGAAATACCTGCCTTTCTCTTCCGCAAATAGCCAGAGAAAACTCTCTGCTTTTAAAGGGCTTCTGTAATTAAGCTAGGTCCTGAAAACCTCCTTATTTAAAGGTCAGTTTATTAGTAATCTTAATTATATCAGTAGAATAGTAATCTTAATTATATCAGCAGAATATCTTTTGCCATGTTATTTAACAATAACAATTGCAGCGTGGCGGAAGGGGACAGAGAGCATGTTCACAGTCTCTAGGATTAGGGCAAAAAATCTTGAGATCTCATCTTAGAATTCTGCCTATCACAGTAACAGAAGGCCAAGTGGATTCTATTTTACTGAAAATAGTCCTTCCAGTTTTATATAATACTAAGGCACACAAAAACTTTTTTTGAGAAGCCCAACATAATCTTTAGGAAAGTTTAGTTTCTAGGACTACTATGTAATACATTTATTCAAGGACTAAAAAAGTTTGTGTTCAAAGGAACCAGAGAATTTATCTAATTCTACTAATCAATCTACACTACAAATACCCTCTGAAGAATAATAATAGCTAACAGTTCTTAGTGATTTACTCGGTACCAGTCTCTGTTCTCAGTATTTTATTTCACTCATGTAATCCCCATAATGAGACTAAGGCAGACATTCCCACTATCATCTTCACCATTCTACACAGGAGGAAAGGCAGGCATAGAAAGGCTAAGGAATTTTCCCTCAGTCATCCACTTAGTAAAGGTTTCAGCCTGCTGTTGCACCCAGGCATTGCAGAGCCCACATACCTTTTATTTTAAACTGTTTCTATGAATCATGGTCACACAGTATTTCCCTTAATTCCAATTCCAATGAGAAGCAGTTCCAGACATCAAAGATACTCTATTGTGACTTTTGGCATCTATAATTATTAAATTATATGCCTTTACTCTGAGTTTATATTTTAATAAACACTACTAATTTGTCTAGATTTATCCTCTGCAAAAATAGGAAATATATTTTAATGTCATTTTTTTTCTTAATCTGGTGGTCTTCAAGATTTTAAATCATTTATCAAGATTCCCTTAAATATTTTCTCTAGGCTAAATATCCCTAACTTTTTCAATAGTATTCCCTATGGTAGAGGCTCCAAAACCTTTACTAATCTAAATGCTCTACAGTTAATTCTTAACTGTCTTCAAACATTTTCTGTCCATTGCAACCCCAAATGCTTAATTCTTATAACGATTATGGAGACCATATGAGTGTCAGTCACCATAGTTATGCTATAGTATAACCATCTTCTGCCAAATCTCAGCCACTTAATACATTAGAATGCATTTTTATTATGTTTTATATCCAGTGTGAATTGGAAAGGGTCTGATCATAGAAGTCACTCAGCACAGAGATTGAGAAGGTTCTTCTTGAACACCTGCCAAAACTTTCTTCCTGGCAATGATACACACATACACATGCCTAAATGCACATACACATGCACACACAATTTTTACTCAAATGCATTAACCAAAGCAAGTCACATGGCCCTGCCTAACTTCAGAAAGAGTCTGAACATAAATGCAGTCCTATCAAAATACCCCAAAGGAAGAAGAAAAGTAGGATAATGAAATAAAGACAAGAGCATCAGCAGTGGGAGTCGGGTTATGATGCAACAAAAATACTCCTTCATGACTCTTAATGACAGTGTAAAGTGTTCTATTTAAAAACAACCTATACATCTCTTATTTTGTTTGCTCCATTGTCTCCTGTGATCTGAACACCACCTTTTTTTCCACACAGCCCAAGATTGTGTCACTGCTGATGACAGTCACGTCACCATATTCCTCTCAGGTCACCCAACTGAGAAATCTACAAACTATAAGCCTTGCAGACTGCTGTTCTCCAACCTTTCCAAGAGGACATCATGGGGAAAAATTAATCTATACAAGCCTCTGATCTAAAGAATGTAGTAAAGTCATGGAACAAAGGGAAATGAGATGAATGAGATGAAGACATTATATGGTGCCACATGCATGTACCATTGTGATCAACTCAAAGTTACTCATCCATACCCTATGCAGTCTGCCAGCAATATAACACCTAAACTTGTAGGAATCAATGAGATTTCCTTACAGCCCTGCTTACGCTGGCATGACTGCAGCACACCTTTCCTCTGGGGGAATTAATACGACTAGAGCCTGGTAAATGGCTCAAAGAAAAAATAAATATTTAAAAGGAAGTTTGGCTGTCTGGTGAAGGAATTAAAGTAAAAAAATCTGGAGTCTAGTTTGCATTTGAAGGCAATTTCAAAGCAAGGATGCTACTGTGTTTTATATAAGGGGACCGCTTCATATTAATTGAAGCTCTGATCCAGTCACAAAAAAGCAAATCAGAGATTTCATTTTGATAGATAGCAAAAACACTAAAGACGTATCTATGAACACAAAATACGGTTTCTTAAACTGGACTCTGTGGGCCACCTTTATCAGAACTACCTGGAGAGTTTCTTTAAAATCCAGACTCCAGGGTGCCACCTTCAAACGTCAACAACTCCAGGGAAGACATCCTCATGCTAATGTTGGAAATACTATTTCTGGAGGAAAGTGAGTTGAAACCACAGTAAAACAATTTTAAGAGAAATGGGCATAGGAAGGGTAATAATACTTCAGAGAATTTCTGTAAGGACTAAATTACATGATATCTGTAAAGCACTTAAAACAGCAACACACAAGCTCAGTAAACATCAGGACCTTCTAAAGTGTCCTCATAAGGACTGGCATTCTGTCTTGGGACCCAAAGTTGTCATAAAGCCAAATGTTGATCAGATGAAGAGACTAGTGAGCAGATATTTCATCAGCATGGACAGGGATGTGAGAAAAATAAAAATGAAGTTTGAACAATACATTGAGAAAGGAGTAGGCCTTCTATGTCTATCAATCCAACTTTTCTTGAATCTTCCCTTCATCTTGCTGTGCTTTTCTTAGAAGAGCATTTTAGTAATATCTTAGAATTTTATCCCTGTGTCATGAATTTCATTTAGTTTGATTTCTCTATTTGAAAGCATACCCGTAATGCATCATTTGAAGGACCTTGACAAATTCATTGTTGGAGCTCAGGTGGAATTCTGTTCATGGTGATGGCTTAAGTTTCTGCTAAATGAAAACCATATAAAATCCATAAAACAATATACTATGCAAGCAAAGCAAGAACTGTGTCATGCCAGGTTATAAGAATTGAAGAACATGTGTACTATGTCCAAACATACCTCAAAAGAAATCACTTTTGCCAAAGAGTTTTTACATTGCGTTTTAAAATAATGTAAAACATACTCACTTTTAAAGTGAGTAAAACTGAGGGACAAGTGGGAAGAAATGGAGGAAGGCAAAATACTATGTTTCATGCAAAACATATATTCAGTTACTTTTTTGAATGGATTCTTTACAGAAGAAACACTCTTATCTCAGTTCCCTGAAAACTGAATGTCACTTGTATTAGATTAATTTTTGCCACCATTATAGCTAATGTCAATAGAAGTTAAGTAATTCTGACTTCTGTGTCTAAAAAAATAGGCTCAAGATTTTATTTAATTTATAATAGTTATTAAGCTGCTATGTTCTTGGCATTGTATAGGTATTACTTTATTCCTCTAAAAAAAACAGGGGTGATAAATTGTACCCATGTAGGTTTTTTTTTTTTGATGGGTATATATGTGGAGGTGTGCGTGTCCATAAAAGAGATGTTTCATCACCTCCCCCAATGTTTTTTGTGCACAGGGAATAACCTTTCTACGTTTCCATTGCAAAAAAATAAAAAAAATAGCTAGCCTGTGTTATGGATGTTTATTGCGGAATCTAGACATTAAGTGGGATTGTGGGCAAAATTGTGAGTATACATATATTCTCAGAAGCAGCTCCATGATTTTACTTACATTTTTAAAAAGCTTTGTGACACATAAAAGTTAAGAATCAGTGATGTACATCAGATGTAATGTTTTTAATTTTTTGGCTATTATACATAGTAAGACATCAATTTTATATTGTTCCTTAACATGTAAGTGCACACGTGCACATATACACACACACAGACCAGGTACAAAACTTTCACAGAACAATACTAACCCTTTAGTTGCAGGGGCTCTTTGACACATTTCTATTTAAATGTTATGAAAAACAGTTCCATCATGCACAGTTTTCCATCTCAATATATAGTTCTTGGTACTCTATCACAATTAAGAGAAGTGTGGTAGGCAGTACAGAAATCACTTGTATCATGATGTTCCTGACACCGCAACATTTTTTGCAGATTGTGCTGACAATCATAACAATCAGTGAGGGCAAGAAACCCATTTCCTACAGTAGCCTTGTCAATGACCAGATCCCAGGAACTATTTAAAAGTTTCAGAAGCCAAGTTGAGGCTGAGATACAGGAGGCTGAGGACTTAATTGTGTCAAAAACAGCAGACCACATTAAATTCCATTCTCTTTCCTTATACGTTAATATATTCTGGGAAGAAGGCGACCTGCCTTCTTCATGGTCTGGGTATCATAATTATTATTTTAATTAAGAAAAGTCAGGGCTAATCTTCCTTGATTTTTCAATTATACTGTAATTGGTATGCCTGCCACTGCCTATCACCGTGTATTGCCTGAGCCTTGGAGGAGCAGCTAGAAGCTTCCAGGTGGGAATGCCACTGTCCTGAGAACAAATGATGAAATGCTATTTTCTACCTTGCTGTGATATGTTAGCATCACAATATGCGATTGTTGTATTATTTTTACCATTTGTTCTTTTCATCAATGAATTCAGTTTGGCAGAAACCCAAATACATGAATATAGCTTTACAATACAGGAAGAGTAGATTTCAACTATGTCGGCTTCTACTACTCCAAATGACTATATATCAGGACCTGAGCTAAGTGTTTTGTGTTTGTAAATATTATTTCAGGAGTACTAGTATTCATAGTCTTATTTTTCATGTTTTACCCCTATGGGTCCCATGTCCTGGCCTTTGACAGAGGCTTCTCTGCAAGTGTTTCTGGGGACCGACCAAAGGGATGTCTCCTATGTGACCAAGCAAACTGATTCCTGCTGGAACCACCGCTCCTGTGCATGATGCATAACTTCTGCTGTGGGCTACCTGGCACCTTCAGTCCCCTTCCTTTGTGCCCCTCCAGATGTTAACAATCTCCTCAGGCAGGCGCAGAGAGGTAGCCCCTTTTGCAAGAATAGCAGGCATCACTTCAGGCCCTGCTGGTGGGGGGAGATCCCAAAGCAGTGCTCTTTGGGCTTCACTGTTTAAATGATTCGTTAAATAGCCCTTATGAGCTTTACTTTGAGCCCTTTCGCACCTTTGGTGTGCGTGTGTACCTACAGCAGGTTAGGATTAAGGATATATACTCAGGAGGAGGCCACACTCTACACGCAGGCCAGCAATTCCCTCCACCCACGACTTCTCTTTTCAAGTCCTGCTCCTCTTTCTATTAATTTTTGCCAGGTGCCTTGAGTGAGTTTTCTGCTGGGTGGCCCCCAGGCTCTCCCACATGCAGCATCAGTAGCCTTTCAGACTGTGGGAAGTGCTACCCACCAGCAGGCCTGCCCATCTGTTTCCCACAAGGGCCTCCTCTGGCATGAAGTAGACAGGTCTGTTGGGGAGCCCCCTCGCCTGGCTGTCAGATGTTTCAGAGCAGCTCTCACACTCAGCACAGGCCTTCATTGCATGGGTATTTGAATATTTTATCTTCATTTCAAGGTTGAATCTCATAAGTTTCACTTAAAACTGAGTCTCATAAGTTTCAAGTAATTTATTGAAAGAAAAATTTGTAAGATGGTAACTGAGGTTTTCATCCAAGTCTGAATGTGTTTTGTATACTCTGCCCCATCTTATATGACCGAAGACTAGGATGTGTTTTATGCATAACAAAAGCAAACAGATACTGCTTTTTATTGTTCAAATGGCATTGGCCTCTTTAACTTCAGGGTGCTTAGGAAAATGCTTTCTTCAAGACTACACGCTGGGTAACTCATGATAGAAAATAATGTGCTAACTTTCTAAATTATATTTGCTCTATTAATTGACTCTGCATCATTGCCCTCTCCATTAACAGCTGTGTTTCCTTCCATTCTATTCATACTCTTACCTCATATCTATACCCTCAGCTAAGATCTTCCGCCTGAGTGCCAGGCCAAAATCTCTAGCTACCTAATCGGCATATGTATGTGCATGGACACCCATGACACACATCAAATTTCATGCACTGAGGAGAACTACCCTTACCCTCCCTTCGGGTGGCAATGTGCTGTCTCCCATAGTACCAGTTTCAGTTAATGTCACCCTGTCACCCAAACACAATGTGTAACAAAGATCCAAACATCTCCAACTCTTCTTCTTACTATGTGTTTCCTATCAGTCCCTAGACTGTAATGTTTTTCAAATACATCTCCTTTTCTTTACATTCATTTGTACTAGCCAGCCCCTCATTCCTTACAATCACTTTTTCAAATTGGCAATAAAAATAAAACATAGTTATGCCCATTCTCTCATTATTTCCACCTAAAGTTTTCAAAGGGTACAATCCCACCCATTAGCTGAATTTTGGAAACATTGGGCTTTTTTGTTGTTATAGCGATGGGAGACTGTACTGACATTTAATGGACAGTGCTGAGAGAAGTCCTGCAATGCATGAACAGCTCCATATATGGAGGAATTGTGCCAATCCTGCACTTTAGGAAGCCCCACTGGACACCAAGCAGGTGAAAAGAATATTTACTTTATCGAATACTAGACATTAATTCCATTTTACAAAAAAAAAAAAAAATCAAACAGTAGTACATCATATACTGAATTTTCCAGAAACATTAGTACCTGAGAAAAAATTAACTTCGTGACTTATCAAGAACCATTCCACTTTGGAAAACCCCATCAATACAGCCATACCGGTAGCAGAGATGGAGGCACTAGTGTCCCATACATGCCTGCATCAGTCTGAATGTGTAGCTGTGGCATTTCTGAGTACAGGTGAGAGCATATGACTATTTAATTCATGCTCTAATTGTGACTAAGGATCTATATATTGAAATACATATTTTTGTGATAACTTATCATCCTGTTTTTCATTACCTTTGAGAGTGCTATTTTGAGATAAATTATATTATCTATGAATCTAACTTCAGATTATTAAAGAAAGTGTTGCAAATTTTAATAAAATAGTGCTGTTGAGTCTGCTTTGGCTGAAAACTACTTACCTAAAGTAGACTCTAATATAGCATGGTATCAGAAGCCCATCTACATTTGGTCCCTATTTATTTTTCTCATCCCTTCCACTCCTCTATAAACACCCTGAGTTTCTGCTCAAATGACTTTTTTTATTCACACTAATTCTTCTATTGAGAATGACATTACTGTAATTTTTTCCTGTCCCTGAACAAAATATTTTCTTGACAGAAAGTGAATTACACATGGATATGTCTTCTATGCTAAGTGTTCTGTTTTGTGTATTATAATAACTATTTCTGGTATTTGGCTAGCCAACATCCATTCTTCCTAACAATAGCATGATCCCTCCTTGGATGGTCTGCTGGGATTGCAGTCAGGAGCCTGGCACTGCACTGGCTAAAGGAATAAGCCAGGATGCAAATGAGGACTATTGAAAAATCACTGTCTTTAAATCCTGAGCTGAAAGGGAAGGAAAAAAAACTGAAAAAAAATTGGATATCATCCATTTCAGACTCAGGTCCTGAATAGAGTAATTTTATTATGAGACTCTTCTTTCCTGGTAAACTTAAATAACATAATGCTTAAACATTATGGGGTTATTTTTAGAAGTAACTTGCTCTATAAATACCCAGTTACAATCATGAGAAAAGCCAAATTTGCAATATGTAAGGCTTTCTGTCAAAGCCCTAGGTTGCTCACCTTTGCTTCTCTAAATCATATGATCTCAGTTCACCAAAATCAACACATTATTCAGGAAAGGAAACTGCCACAAGCATATCAACTCCCTAGCGCTTATCTGTAATAAAGCTTGCAAGTATTTTTATGCTCTAAAATACAATATACTGAATTTTTTTTTGCTTATGACCTTTTCCAGTTTAAAAGTGTATAGCATTTCTAGTAAAACTCAATTAGATATCATGTTTCATTGGTTGCTGAATCCCACAAGGATTAGAATTAAACTTACTTTTAAAAACAATACTTTTAACTTTCATCAGCTCTTCCAAGATCTGGTGGTTTGTCCTTTAATTCTGAGTTCTGTTGACCACTTGGGGTTTTGCCCATTGCTATACATATCTAGCAATGACCCTCCAATTTGTTAAGCCCAGTAAGAGAGGAAATCTTGATTCTTATAATAAGTATGGCAGCATGCATAAAAATCCCAACTTTGCTTCATAGCAGTTGAATGACTCAAAGGGAGTTCTTCCTGTGAGCCTCAGTGTTGCCCATAAATTATAGGAAATAAATCAGGGTGGCTATGAAACATGAGTGAGTTCAGGCCTCAGCCTCTTCACTTATGATCATCTAAATGGTCAACTGCCACCAAAGCGTCAGGTGGGGCAAGAGGGTTGGCTCACTGGCCCAACCACACAGAGCACTTAATCATAGAGAACACTCAGTCTTAGACTGTCTTATTCTAGAGATAAATTAGAATGCCAGTATATCACTACAAATAATGATATAAAGAGTATTCTTGAAGGTTGTTTCATTATATGGATAAACTCCAAATAATGAAAACTCTTAAGGTTCTCTACCCTTTTGTTCAAATATAAAGCAAACACATAATGGAGAAAATGAGTTTTCTTACTTATAGAGTAACTAGATTTGTGTCTTTTTTTCCGCCCTTTTTGGGGAGGTGGAATGGAATATCATGATGGAGGAACAGCAGCAGTAGGACTATGAAAAAAAGGGAAATGAACTTCAGTTCAAGCCCTGAGAATTACCACTATTTCTACGAGGGCAATTTATGAAACTATATTTGACTTCAACAAAGCAAGAGCTCTCTTTTGTAAAATTTCCAAAATCAGAAAGAAAAATGGAGGTAAATTTAGGTTTGCTTAATAAAATAATATAGAGGTCTTACTCTGTTTCTGAAAGGGGAATCAAACTATTTTAAAGGACAAAGTATTACTAAGAATTTGAAATTAAGATAGACCATTTTATAGAAAAAGGCCAAGCTAAGCAAATGAGAATGATTCTATTAAAAGAAAAGTATTTTCTCTAAATACTTTCTAACTGATGATTCCAGGCATGATTACCATTGCTCCTTAAAATACTGGTCAAAAAAAAATTTTGAGCAGACTGTTGAAGAGGCCTAAATCTTTTTTCTCCCTTAAACATACCGTATAGTCAGTCTTAAACTGCTTTATTCTTGAATGAATTAAAAAATCAGTGAAATAATTAAATATTTAAATAATTAAAATACCAATAACAAAACTTTGAGAATGATATCAGCATTCTGCTTTAAATGATCATATATCCCAAGAATTATCCAGGTAAATTTCACATGGCTTAAGTTTCAATACTGTATACCTGTTTATGAAACATGCTGTAGTGTATGACCAGCAGTAACAGATATTTTAGTCAAAATTCATGAGTGTGGACATATTCAAAAGGCCCCTTCTTTTTAGATGTCTGGATACTCCCTGGCTGTTTTTAACAAGTTTATTTCATCTACTACTAGCATTTAAGCTAGTGAGGTAAAAGTCCTTTAATTTGACAGTACTTCTACAAACATATTAAAGCCACTCACAGCACAAGAAATAAAAGGCAACTATTCACATGTTGTATTCTGCAGCCTAATGTGTTTCTTCCAGATCAACATTAATCTGCTTCTCTTTGGTTGGTGCAAAATGCTAATTAGACATGTTGGTATCATTTGTCAATTCTTCACAATAAGAGGGACAGTATTTCTGGAAAAAAGTTTATTATTATTAGTTGAACACCCCCACTTCTATATATATTTCAGCTATAATGCTCTCAGAGTTATTTTCTAGAACACTTTATACTTGACAACAGCTTCCCCTGTTCTTCCCCTCATCTTAAATTTGCCCTTTCTGCTCTTATTAGCAAATCACTTAAGGAATAAAGACATAGCCAAGAGGTGGGACCACAAGGTTACCATATGGGGTGGGGAGGGAGTATAATTAAGAATTAAAAGGCAACCTCAAGGAACCTTGACCAGTTCTTCAGCTCCTGCTTTACACATTCCATTAGTACAGCAATAATGCCTTGAGTTATGACATTTATAGTTTTCTGGCTTTGTACAAAGGTTTCAAATTTTGAACTCCAAATGTCAGGGAGCTTTTATAGCTACTTCCCTGCCAATCCTTGGCCTCTACCTGTGTTCTCCATCCCAATTAATGTGTCATCATTTTCCATTTCTTTCAGGTTGAAAGTTTGAGCTACGTTAGACTTTTGCTTTTCCTTTACCCTCCATTTGCAAACAATGGGAAAATCCTATAAAATTAGATTGACGAAAACACTTAAGTCAGTGCCTAACAGGCGTTCGGTTCTCTGGTACTACTTGTTCACTACAGTGATAAAACTGAAAGGGTCCTCCTTCAAGGATCTTACCTAATGACTCCCCACCAAATCCAAACCCTTCAGCCTAACTTTCAATAATCCAATTAGTCTTCTCTCTGGCTCCAATCTACCTTCTCTTCAGTAGTATGATCAACCACCCAATATCACCTCCAAACCCTACTGTCCAGTATCATCAGTCCATTCAAACTCCCCAAAGGCACCCTCAATCATCTAAGTACCTCTGTTTATTTTGTCCCATTGCTTATATATGAACTGATTGATTCCACAAACATCTACTAGAACTTAATACACATTAAGCACAGAGCTTGGAATATAAAGGTAAATCAGAAATGGTCTCTGCCCTAATGGAATCCCTCTCATTGGTAAAGGTGGAACTATAAACTAAAAGTCCCAAAGCAGTAAGTGTAGATGGTATATAGTAGAACTCAGGAGAGAGAAATTCAACCTTTCTTTCTACTTGCCAAAATTTTACCTTTCAAGTCCGTTGAAAGCATCAGACTCCATGAAACTGTGTTGAGATATCAAAATGCTACATGCCCCCAACCCCCATATTCATTCTATAATTCCTGAGCTTTATTTTTTCTTCATAACAGTTACCTCTGACTAAAATTGTTGAGTTTGTTTCTTTTTATTTAATGTGTGATTCCTCCACAGATGCAAGATTCATAAGGGCAACAATTCTGTACCTATTCATTGATGCATTAAATAAGCACACAGTGGGTGCCTACTGTGTATTCCCCACTTTATCCATAGAACCTGTACTTAACAACAGCCTTTATTTCATAATAAGGCTTAAATTTTTTATTGTTTAACCAACAGAAGAATATATATAATGGAATAAAGCTTCCTCCACATACATTACAGTCTCTCTCTTTTGTTGCTCCATTGAAATTTCTCTTCTTTAAACTTCTTTTTGGTATTTTGTATTTTATTTAATGTTTCATGAGTATGTCTCACTCACTAAATCATGAGCCATGGAGAAGAAGGAACATGGCATTCATATTTGCCATCCCACACAGTATTTAACTCATTGTAGACACTCTAACAGGAGAAATGAATGGTCAGGCACACCAAAAAGAAATTTAGATCCATTTATTAATGGAGTGAATTTAGTCTAATTCTTACACCCGAGTGGCTTCATTGTCCTGTCCAACATCCACATATTTTGTCACTGAGCCCTTTGCACCTCCTGCAAACATGACTGTATGAATTAGTTTAGATGTCGCTTTTCCTGAAGCAGACCCAAAGCATAAAGCTCAGAATAGAAATTAAAAATTAATTAGTTTTAAAATATTTACTCTAAAAGATGATTCATTATCAGTTGCAGATTTTATTCTTTTAAATAAGATGGTCTTCTAGGGTAATTAAAATACATATTAACTTCCTAAAAGTATTAATATCTTGCACAGGTTTTAAAGACACATAAATTGTTTCAAATAAGTGTGCATGCAAAATATTTTCTCCCAAACTCAGCATCCTCAAGTATATTCATGAAGAGAAAAAAAACAAGGTGTTACCACCAAAATGCTAAATATAATAGAAATAAATAAATTATTTTTGCCAAAGAATCACTGCTCAAGTTTGCGTGTTTGGCATTCTTTGGGAATTTCTGCATTGGTCCTCTATCCTTCAGATTTCATTCACTCTTCTTGATAAGAATATATATCACAAAACTGAAAAAGGAGAAAGGAGGAGGAGCCAAGATGGCAGTGTGAGTAGGGCAGCAGAAATCTCCTCCCAAAACCATATACATTTTTGAAAATACAACAAATACAACTATCCCTAAAAGAGAGACCAGAAGATACAGTACAACAGCCAGGATACATCTACACCTGCAAGAACCCAGCGCCTCACGAAGGGAGTGAGATACAAGCCGCGGCCCGGTAGGACCCAAGCATAACCCCCAAACCTAGCTCCCCTGCGGGAGGAGAGGGGTTGGAGCAGGGAGGGAGTGGGAACCCAAGACTGCTAAATACCCAGCCCTAGTCATCCACACTGGGAGTGCAGACACACAGTGCATGGTGTGCTGGATAATAGGGAAACGGAACAGTAACACCTGCAAGCGGGTCCCTGCAGCCAGTGCCCCAGGGACAAAAGAAAAGTGAGTGTTTTTTTGAAAGTCTTAAAGGGACAGGGCCCTCACAACTGGATGGAAGTGTCCCGGCACACTCAGCCCAGCAGCTGGGAATCACGGGGAACTCCAGGTGCCCTAACCCCCTGGGCTGCAGCACAGCTCTGAGGCCCCTCACGGCGATAAACAGCCTCCTGCCCACCCCCCTCCAGTGTGGCCCCACCATAGTGGAGCAGCTGCCTGAGACCAGCCACGCCCACAGCAGCCTCACGGAGCATCCTCTGCAGCCACCATGGCCAGACACAGAGGCCCCATCAGCACACAGCTGCCCAGCACAAGCCACTAGGGGTCACTGTAGTCACAATAGAGGAAGGCGAAAAGCAAGTGGGAAGGGACTCTGTTCTCCCAGCTGACACATGTGCCAGCTGCCCACGACTACCTCTATCACCACGAAAAGGCAGAAGAATCTGACACAGAATAGAATAATACAGACCTGTGAGGGAACCTGGGGAAATAGACCTAACCAACCTCCCTGAAAAAGAATTCAAAATAAACGTCATGACTATGCTGATGGAGCTGCAGAGCAAAGTGCAAGAGCTAACAGATAAAGTTGGGAGGGAGAATACAGAAATAAAACAATCTCTGGAAGAAATTAAAAAGCAGAATGGATGAGGTGCAAGAGACCATTAGTGGAATAGAAATCAGAGAACAGGAACGCAGAGAAGCTGACGCAGAGGGGAATAAAAGGATCTCCAGGAATGAAGGAATATTAAGAGAGATGTGTGACCAATCCAAATGGAACAAAATCCACATTATAGGGGTACCAGAAGAAGAAGAGAGAGAAAAAGGGATAGAAAGTGTCTTTGAAGAAATAATTGCTGAAAACTTCCCCAAACTGGGGGAGGAAATAGTCGCTCAGACCACAGAAGCACACAGAAGTCCCAACAGAAGGGACCCAAGGAGAACAACACCAAGACACATAATAATTAAAATGGCAAAGATCAAGGACAAGGACAGAGTATTAAAGGCAGCCAGAGAGAGAAAAAAGGTCACCTACAAAGGAAAACCCATCAGGCTATCATCAGACTTCTCAACAGAAAACTTAAAGGCCAGAAGAGAATGGCATAATGTATTTAATGTAATGAAACAGAAGGGCCTTGAATCAAGAATATTGTATCCAGCACGATTATCATTTAAATATGAAGGAGGGATTAAACAATTCCCAGGCAAGCAAAAGTTGAGGGAATTTGTCTCCCACAAACAACCTCTACAGGGTATTCTAGAGGGACTGCTCTAGATGGAAGCACTCCCAAGGCTAAATAGATGTCACCAGAGAAAATAAAATCACAGTAAAGAAAGCAGACTAACCAAATACTAATGAAAGGCAAAAAATAAAATCAACTACCCACAAATGCAGTCAAAGGAAACACAAAAGAGCACAGAATAAAACACACAACATACAAAGAATGGAGGAGGAGGAATAAGAAGGGAGAGAAATAAAGAATCATCAGACTGTGTTTTTAACAGCTCAATTAGCAAGCTAAGTTAGATGGTAAGATAGTAAAGAAGCTAACCTTGAACCTTTGGTAACCACAAATCTAAAGCCTGCAATGGCAATAAGTACATACCTTTCAATAATCACTCTAAATGTAAATGGACTGAATGCACCAATCAAAAGACACAGAGTAACAGAATGGATAAAAAAGCAAGACCCATCTATATGCTGCTTACAAGAGACTCACCTCAAACCCAAAGACATGCACAGACTAAAAGTCAAGGGATGGAAAAAGACATTTCATGCAAATAACAAAGAGAAAAAAGCAGGTGTTGCAGTACTAGTATCAGACAAAATAGACTTCAAAACAAAGAAAGTAACAAAACTGAAAAAAGGATACCATTAAAAGTAGGAAGAAAGGCCAAGGTCCTTCCATGTAGGGAGACAGGAATCATGCTATTCCCTTTCCTGGTGACCTCACCATGGCTGACACAGGTCTTCAGAGCTTTGGAGCTGTCCAGAAAAGCCTTCACCTCAACAGCATCACTTCATGTGATCTTTAACATAATTCAGTGCAACAGCCATGTTGTACAGAAGAGATGCTGAATAGAAAGAGGAAACTAAGACACACAAAGGAGAAAGAATGTATGTAGTGTGAAAGGAAGTATGTAGAATATCAGAAGCAAATCTCATAGAAAATTAAATCTTGAAGACAAAACATAATATCATCTAAGCACTTGGCATCATACTTACTGAGTGTGCTCTGAATACAAAATAGGGAAAATAAACAAAGTCTGTGTAGTTATACAGATCTGTATTTGAATTCCAACTGTCTTAAAAAGTAGCTCATGACCTCAGAACATTGCTTAACATCAGATTGCTTAGGCTCAGGTTCTTCTTCTGTAAAACTGAGACAGAAACACCCCCCCTCTAAAGCTTGTTACTAGAATAAAATCAAATAATGTACAAATAAAGCGATTCAAGGATTGTGTGACACATGGTGAATGTTGAATAAATTATGGCTAGTAGCAAAATTCTAGTAGATCAGCATGTTTAAAATAAGGTGCAATGTTCTAAAATGGCAAAAGTATCTATCTACATTATGTAAATATTTGATTCACAAAGTTATCAAACAAAGGAAATGAACAGAAATCACTTCACTGGTTTCCTCTTCATTGATCTCACTCAACCCCAAACAGATAAAATATTATCAGAAAATAGATTCTTGGGCTTTTTTAGGTCTCCTTTCTAAGGGTTCTTCAAAAAGAACACGTTCTTGAATTAACCATGAGATTAGAAGCATTCACAGACCATTTAATAAATTCCTTCTTTCAGGTAAGTACTGCACATATCAGCTATATCCCTGACAACATCCATCTTATATAACTCTTAACAAATATCACCTATGACTGACTATACCAGCAAAGAGGCCAAATAACATGCAAAAATTATTTTGCAGTTTCTGGCCTCTATGCACCAGAACCTTTTGGAGACTAACCAGGAGACAGCAGTTTCCTCCTACCTGACAAGAACTCCTTCTTCAGCTTCTCTTGCCTGGGTCAGTATCAAAGAGAGTAGTGACTGAGATTGTAAAATGCTGCCATGACCCAAACTCCAGTTAAATCATTCTTTTCTTCCACTATAGCAAATAAATCACAGGCAAGTTGTTTTTTTAAACAACACATGCCCCTAACACTTTTAGATACATATGTGCATTTCACACCTGGAGGAGTGACCATTTAAGTGCTTTTATCAGAGTATGCCCAGTTCTCCTTCCTACAGAACTTTTGAATACAAAATATATAACTCAGAATTTCACAGGCAGCCTCCAAAGATGTCTAACAATGCAGGGTATTTACTATTTATTGAGTAATATTCCCCAAAAGATAACCTGCTGGTCTCCAGTCTCAGTGAAGTTCAAGGAAATGACATTTAACTGAGGAAAGGCTAAAGTTTAAGATTAAAAAATTCTGATGGAAGAATAAATATAGAAGAGAATAGCTCCAGAACCTTATGAAATCCTCCCTTAATATTGTTTTAATAGAAAGGAGAAGTTTAAGAGGGGAAGTTAATTTAAATGTAACTAAGACCTTTTATGGGCCATATCATTCTATTAATTCTTAGAGTAATTCTATGAAGTAGTTTTTTTCTCAACTTTTTTTACAGAAAGGGAAAATTGAGGACAAAAGGATTGACTGGTTTTCCCAACACTACACAAATAAAAAATTGAAGGCTAAACAGGGATTCTGATTTTTGTAAATTTTTGCTTTTACAAAGATTCTACATAAAGAAATAGCCTTACTCTTGATTAAATCTTGTGATTTAGAGGAATTCACAGGATAAATCCCATATATTCAGTTGTCCTTTTTATGGCATTTTTCACAAACTGGGAAAATTATTCACAAGAGAATACATGAGGCATAAGACCTATGCTGAATCACCAAGACCTTAGTCACAAGTAAGAAGATCTCAACAGAAAGTCAGATTTGGGTTCTGGTTCCAACTTGGTACTAATCTTGGTTAGGGGACTATGTTTAAAACTCCTAATACAATCAATCGGTTTGCAAAAGAGACAGTAAGCTTCAATAAGGAAGCTGTGGGCTATAACATTTTCATTTTCAGAAACTTTCTCCAAACAAACTCTGAGATCCAGGACCAAATCTACCTGTCCCCGTTATTAGTAAAGAAGCCTAAAAAAGGTTACTTCAAGTCTCAGTTTCCTCCTTTAGAAAATGAAGATGTCAGTAAATTGTAGTTGGTAGCATGGTTTGGGAGATATAAGAGAAACTTTATAGAAGTCTTTAAGGAGAGTATTATCAGGTATAGTGTGCATTCAATAAACGCTAGTTAATATTATTGCATGAAATCTACACTCCTTTTCAATTCTGGATTTTTGTGTATCTAAATTTGGTGCACGAACTCATTACGACTAGTGATTCCAGAAGAAATAAAAGCAAGCCAGAACTCTGAAGCTGTAATTATGTCTACCTCGCCATTAATCACTGTTTTCATTGCACATCTTAGAAGGAGCACTTTCTGGGAGAAGAAATAACTAACCAGGTTAAAAGAGAAAAAAATTGGTACAGGAGGTAAAAGCAGTAGCTTTGCCATACATGAAGGTGCTGGTGTTGCAGCGAGGACTGAAGGCAACAGGCTAGGTGTGAACATGGAAGTGGTATGTTAGGTGGAGCTGTTACTAAAGAATTAGCACAAATACCAGAGAAAGAGATTGACAGCTCTCTTTGGTGAACTCAGAGTGACCCTGCTCTTTGGAATAGAATTTAAAATATGCAGTAAATGCTTTTGAATGTGAAAAATAGCTCGCGAATGAGAGGCAGGCTATCAAGCACACAATGGATCATATCTGGTCATCAAAAACTCATTTGAGTTAAGAAGGATAAAAGGACATCTTTTCTTACACCCATTCTCTGAGGAAGGTTCTGTACTTTACCAGAGAAATTTTTTAATTTTTTAATTAAATTTAATCTAAATAGTGACTATTTTTCTCCCAGAACAATATAAATTCCATGAGGTCAGTGATTATGCCTTTTATTCTTATTAGCCTGAATTAATGGCATTTTCATTTATTAAGCACTTTCCTTAAAGCATCCTATGTAGAAAATAACATCAATTCTCAGTTACCTACTTTATGAAGAGGCACAACATATAGAATTGATGAAACCCTATTATATATTCATATTCCAATAGCCCTTTTTATTTTATCTTAAAAAACCAGGAAGTCACCTCTTGCCCCTTGGAAATCAAACCTCCCTTAATGCAGAGTTAACAACTCTCTAATTTCTATCATCATAGATTAGTTTTGCCTAGTATTAGACTTCACATAATAAAATCATACAGTATGGACTCAGAGCCCACAGATCACACTGAGAACTGCTCAGGTGGACGTATGTCACTGCCAAAGGGTTACCAAAGTTGGTGTTTATTTTTCATTTCCACTTGCAATTTATCATTGTTAGAAGTTTTCCACATACTTGCCAGAACATCGATGTTCTTGATATTGCCAGTGATTTTTTTATTTTACCTCTTCTAGTGTGTGGAGAATGGTATTTCAGTGTGTTTTTAATTACTGTTTCTCTAATGACTAATGAGGCAGAACACATTTTCATGAGCTTAATGGCTATGTTTATATCTTCTTTCATAAAATGTTTATTCAAGTTTTTGCCTAATTTGAAAATTAGGTTGTACTTTTATTACTGACTTGCATGAATTTTTAATAATACATTCTGGACCTAACCTTTTATAGAATAATATGTATTGAAAATACTTGCCTATTCATTTCACACTGCTGCCTTCTGATAAGCAGAAAATTTTAATTTTGATAAAGCAAATTTATCACTTTTTCCTTTTATGATTGTGCTTTTTATGTCCTAACTACAAAGCTTTGCCTTTCTGAAGGTTATAAAAAGTTCTCTCTTCAGTTGTCTTGGTTTTAACTTTCATGTTTAGGTCTATGACCCATTTAAAATTAGTATCTACATATGAAGTGAGATAGTGGTTGAGATTATTTTTTCCCCTTTTCAAACATTCAGTTGGTTCAGCACAATTTGGTGAAAAGATTTTCTTTTCCCATTGTATTGATTTGTTGCCTTTCTTAAAAACCAAAGTGTTTTCCATGTATGAGTCTATTTCAGAGTCATTTTCTGAAAATATGGGCTTTAATAATGAAATGATTATAATAGTAATGAAATGTCATTAATAAATGAATACATTTTTATTTTAAATAATAAAATGAATTTTCAATCCTTAGATCCAAGCTGTGGGACCTTAAACAAATGGCCTCATCAGAAAAATACAGGTAATAGAAGCATCCAGTTATAAACTTATTGAGAGTACTTAGCAATAGAGCACTTGTCAACTGCTTAACCCAGAAAATGGAAATTATTAATCTCATTTACATTATGACTTTACTATTTTACCATCACCACCATCTTTACTACAGACTATGTACTAAGGAGAAGAAATTTAGAAAAAAGAAAACCAAGAGATTAAAGACCAATTTATCATGCTGTGTTTAAAACAGCAACAACAATGTCCTTTATCGTCATAGTCTGAACATGAGCCATTGCCAAAACAAGTAATATGCCTGGAATTTCTTCTTTCTCATACAAAGACCAACTATGTACCATTTTGTTCTTTGGTATATTTGTCTATCAGTATTGGCTGCTCTTAATATGTGTGGTGAGCAGTGAGGTCAACATAAAAAGGATGTTAATATGTTTAAACTTCAAGGAACCAGATGAATGTACAGGGATCATATTACCCTGCTTATCTTCAAAATCACATTCAATTCCTTATAATGTCACACATTGCTATAAAGACTGTATATAGATAGCCAAGTACATTTGTATACAACTGCTGTGCGTAGAACATTTCTACCCATTTAGAGAATTGTGAGCATCATTTTTCAAGTTTTTAAATTGTTGTGAAAATTTATAATTATGCCTTAGTGGCAGACCACTGGATCTACATATTAATCAAAATATATTTGATTCCAGTCATGAGAAGCACCAATTATAATATTGTTCCAGGGGTGGGGGTTGGGGACGATTTACTTCATAGGAATGTCCTCCTCTGCAGCATAGCTGCCAGATAAAATATACCTCAGATGAAGGGTCTGACCATAATCTGTATCTCCTTGGTATAGATATTTCTCAGAGAAATACATCCCCATTATCTTTTACCTTTGACAGGTGGTTCAAGTTTTGCTTTGAAACTTCCCAGAATATTGATAACTGGTTGTTGATATTTCAGAATTGATTGGACGTTATATTTTTATTATCTTGTACTTGGAAAAGTCATCTTGATTGAACTTTTTCATGCACACCAATTCCTAGTTTTCCCAAGAGTCACATCCCCCAAAAATTGTTGAATAAGAGAGACACTGAAGCTTTGTAACCTCTCCTTTTTCAGAGAGGAAAACAGACTAGTAAGATTAAACAACTACTCTTGAATCTCAGTGAATGATATCCATTATCACTGTTTCCATAACCACTTTTACCACCACTGTTACAATGACAGTATTAATACTAGCACAGTTACTTCTGATGGCTCTGTGACACTTTAAGTATTAATAGTATTTATTACATATCTATATTCTGTTATTATTTTCATAGAGTTTTTTAGTTCAAAAGAGGTCTATTATGCTATTAGGTCATTAGCCATATGGAGGCACTAAGTATACCACACATAGATATTCTAAGCTGTTCTTCCAGTACTCATTCAGTTCTGGTCCTCTGCTCCTGCCCAAAGGCTTTCTGAATTCTTCCTGGGACTAATTACAAATGACCCCCACTTAGTCTTGGCTCAGAAACTTATTTATAGCTTATTTCATTATAAGTAAGAAGCCTCCCTCCATTTGTATTAGTTGCCTAGGCTGCCATAACAAATTACGACAGATCTGATGGTTTAAAGCAACAGACATGTATTCTTTCCCATTTCTGAAGACCAGAAGTCCAAATCAAAGCATCCACAGGGTCATGCTCCCCAGAGGGTGCTGCGAGGGGACCCTCCGTGCCTCATCCAGATTCTGGCAGCTCCAGCCACTCCTTGGCATGTAGCAGCATAACTCCAGTCTCTGTGTTTGACTTCACTTGGCCCTTTCCTCTGTGTATTTCTCCTCTTTTTATGACACCTGTCATTGGATTTGGGGCCCACCAGATTGATCCAGTATTATCTCAGCATATTCTTCACTTATTTGTATCTGTAAAGATACTTTTTCCTAATAAAGTCATGTTCACAGATACCAGGGGTTAGAACAAATATGTATCTTTTGGACACCACAGTTTAACCTATGACACTATTGGTGAACTAAATTCAGGTGCACATATGCCTAATAAGACAAACATTTCTGCATCAAGTCACCTGATAGGGGAGAAGTAAATTGTAATTAAATTCTTAATGGATGGAAAAAAGAAAAAAAGAAAAAGCAGACACTGAAATTTTCATCTTCCTTACTGTTCCAATATTTTCTGAGCCATACACAAATGCTGAATAAAAATTTTAAGAGAAGTGAGATAAATTTTGGATATAATTCCAATATACTCACAATAATGAATTGTGAGTACCTTCCTATACCTAGGTTAATCAGGAAATGAAGAGTATTCAATAACCATGCTTAGTCTTATATTTTAAAAAGCTTTGCTACTTCAGCTCAGAAAAGAAAAACCCTTCCAAAGGGATTATTTACAATGGAGACTGAATACTGTTATTTTTATTTATGTAATAAATGTTAACAAAATTGCATAGTTATTTTTTATGTATTATGATGTTGGTATTTTTACAGTATGAACGAATGTTCCCAATTTATAATATTGTACCTAAGGGAAGTAAGAGTCAACCCTTATTGAAAAACCAAGTAGATGATAAATTTTGAGGTGCTGGTACTTCAATTAGAGAATCATATTCACTCTTAGTAGTATTGATTTATTATTTTAGTTTCTTTTAAAATCAGCTGTGAAAGACATCTCTTATTTAAGCTACTTAAATTATAATCTTAAATGGGTTAAAAATTCACGGGGCTTCTTAGGATCACAGTGTTTATGAGGTTCATAACATGTCTTATTATCTGAATCTTATTGAAACAAAATATAGACCTTTCCACTAGTCCAAGCACACAGGTGATTTTTGAATTTTTGGCACATTTAATTGATGATCCTGTTTCTAGAGCCTTCTATGAGCAACAAATGTCTGGTTCCCACTTTTATAATCTCCTTACTCATTCCACACCAAGCCTTAGAGCTCTCAAGTATGTCCTCTGCCTAGAGAGTATTTTCAGCCCTTTTCTGGATCCTAATGATTCTTCCCGGACCAACTCACCCTCAGCTTTTCTGTGAAGCCTGCCTATCTTGACCCCTCCTCTCATCGATGAGGTTCCTTTCTTCTCAATTGCTATAGTGCTCATTGATGTGTTTTGACCAAAACAAATACACGAAACAAGCATAATGACCATCATCTATATTTAAGGAAATCTGAAGTACAAACACAATTTTTTTCAGGGTTTTATTATGTCTCCTCAGTTAAAGGCTAGAAGTGTATTTTAAATTTCTGTTTCCACACTGAACACTGAATAAAAATTGTTCAATAAATACTTTCTATGTGATCCAAAATGAATTAGTGATTATTTGAACATGTTCAATTGCAAATTAAAATACATGCTTGAAAATCAAGAATAAGCAGTCAGCGGGATATAATTGAAATACAACTAACTGCCATTTCTGATACCTGTTTCATTGAAAGTTGTGCAGAAACTTAAACTAAGCATCACTCTTGACTGTTAAACCCAGATGATTTGTGCTTCCTTCAACTCAAAATCAGAATTTCTCCAACAAAACAGAGACCAATGGGCAACAGATATGGTGAAGATTCTAATGAAAGGAGCTCAGTTTTTATGGAGGAGACCTGAATTGAGAGTTGTTCTGGATTCTCTCTCTTCCTTTCTATCACTAAAGCTTGAATGAAGTCCAAGAAGGAAGTTGGCTGTTTTATTCGTTACTCAATCCTTAGGCTTAAAATGGTGTGTGGCACAAACTAGTCTTTGACTCAAGAAGGTGAAATGGAATTAGGTAGTAGGGGTAGGGGAGAATTATCTTTGTCTACATGCAACTTTTACTGTATGTTTTGAAAGAAATTAAAAACCAATTTATTCTGTTCTAGTTCTCTAAGATACTCTAGTTACTGGATATGCAGAAATTAATAAAATAGAAATGTGCATTATGGTGGTCAGAGTCTAGTGGGCTCTAATTTCTACTATCAGTACAAGGGAGTTACTACAATTGCTCCTTACCTGGTCTCCTGGTTTCCTTTTTTTTTTTCCCTGCAGCCCATTTTCTATACAGAAGCTAGAACGATGCTTTAAGAATCAAATCAGACATAACCACTTCCCTCCTTCAACCAACCAATGGCCTTGCCACTGTAATTGTTTCTAATTCTAAATTCTTTATCACGTCTTAGGAGGTCCTACACAACACGGCCCCTGCAGATTGCTGTGACCTCATTTCGAGTCCCTGCATGGGGAACAACAGAAGCAGAGTCACAGAGGATTTTGTACTTCAGATTAAAAACTAAGAAGAGCCACCTAGTGGATTCTAGAATAGCTAGGTATTTCCAAAAGGCATTTATTTGTAAAATGAACCATTTAAAATAAATATTTAAATGAAAACAGTTAATGAAGAAATGTGCATGAGCTTAAAGTAACTCTGATGGCCAGTCTATACATACCATTCTAGAGAATTTGTAGGGGTGACAAACTAATTGTTCCAAGGAACACAGTGGGTAGAAAGAGGATTCTGGGTGCTCCCATACATATTAATTACACCCTCTAATTTATTACCATGTTTACCACCAAAACTGCAGAGCAAATTATCTTCTGTATGAGGCCCCAGGGGGTTTTCATCTTCTTGGCTTGGCTAAGCACCAAAACAAAGCACATTAAAGAGAGGAATTGCAGTTGGTCGTTAATATTTAAAATGATGCAAAAGTTGTTGTTCCTTAAAACACAGACTGTTCACCCTGCCAATGAAAAATTAAAATCATTCTAGTCATTCTGCACTTGCAGTCAATCAGAAACCCTGCATAGAGAAGTTTTTCCCCCTGAAGAAAAAGTGATTAAACAAACATGGGCATAATTTTCTCACTGTGAATTCCTGCTAGTATGATTCCTCCTACCTTTTACTTACCCAGCAGAAAAATAATAAAATAGACCTCTGCCTGATTCCACTTTTTTTCATGTTATACAGATTAGCAACTGAAATACTAGGCAACCCAACTAAAGAATTTGAGAAGGGACAATATGGGATAATGGTCAAAAAAATTAATACTAAATTCTTAATCATTAGTCCCAAATTTAAACTACTGAGTTTATAGTTAATACTAGACACTAATGTCACCATCTGTGCAAACATCCAAAAGGCACATGACTCTCCTCACCTTCAGAATTAAAAAACTGTTGCACCAGAGGAAGATTAAAAAAAGTCTGATTTGAATTACCTTGAAATATATACTTAATTAATGGAAAGGATATTTCCATAATTAATGGAAAGGATATTAAGAGATTCATGTGAGATTTTATGTGCAATGTAAAGTTTTTATTTTACTGATATGTTTTGAACCACTGGTTCCAATTGTTTATATGTGGAGAATGAAACTTAGAGAAATGAAGAGCTTTGCCCAAGAACATAAGAGTGGCTTCTGTATTATGGGGTCATTTGGCAATGGCATTTGCCATCCATCGATCACTGTCTGTGATGTATTTACCTTCATCATTCTGAATGAATTTTCAGACTATCTTCCCTGATGGCAGAACCAAAACTATAGTGGACATCTCTCTTGAATTCCAAACCTATTAGTTATTCCCTACTACCTCCTACCTAAGTTATGGAGAGATTTCTCAGAAGTGATATAGAAAACCCATCTGGGATTGAAGAAGGTACACCATTTGCTCTTACTGCTTCTGGGTGAATTCCTTTATTCTCCTATCACAATGCATTTTGAAAATAGCTCCATTCCATAAAAGATAGCCAGACCTCACTCCAATGTGATCAAAGATCTCAGACAATGAAATAGAAAATATTTCTCCTCCTGGAATTCAGAGACAGGTGGGTGTTCTACATTAAAAAAAAAAATCAGAACTGCACCATCTACCAGAGATTTAATATGCTCCCACTCTTCCAACTCACTCAATCTCAGAAAAGCACAGAACTTTGAAGATTTAGATGACATGAACTGAATAAGAAAGAGAAAGAGTGTTGCTCTCAAAAGAACAATAGAAAATTTATCTCTTCCAAGTTCTTAGATTTCTTCAAACTTGACCTTCTTTTCCCTGTTGGCTCCCATTTATTTTATTCTTTGCAGGTTAGACATGAATGCAGAGAGGGCAAATGGAATTTAAAGGCTATTACCTCTCAACTGCAATAACCCTTCCTTATGGGGCAGGGGAAAGGTGCCCACTTAAGAGACCCTGTGTGAAGCTGGGTGGAAGATGCAGAAAGTGACACAGAGTCAGCATTTGTTCTGTGTTGACTGAATTCATCCATGAAATATGAATAATGCAGAGAGAGACAGAAAGAGAAAGAGAAAGGGGGAGAGGTTCAGAGATGAAGATTAGATAGTTCATCTTCACCTTATAATTATCTGTCTTTCTGACTAATAATTTGGGAAGAAGAAGAAGGAGGCAGAAAATAAATGTACTTTTTCTTTCCCAGAGCCATTACAAGAAGAAATGTGGGTCTAAATTATATCCCTGAAAATGTACTCTGTGAAACAAAGCTGAAAAATGTGAGTGTACAGATCGCTGTGCTGTTTTGTAAGATACAAACTTTAGAATTCCCCATCTGCATAATTTTAATACACATTATCCTAAAAGTGATCATAATCTATGTTAACAGTGAATTAAGACACTGTTCATATTGTTAATTCTTCCAAATTTGTGTCTACATCAAGGAGACATTCTCAGAGACAGTTAGGTATCGCATGGCTCATTTACACTAATGACATGTTTTTGTCCTCCCAAAGTAATGTGGTTGTTGGCGTTTTGTCAGGTGGATGGTTGTAATTGAAGACAGACACATTACATATGTCCTTCCAAATGCTTTCCATTAGATTGAACCATGTGAAATAGCCATTTTGCATAGGCTAAACATGACTAAATATTGGCAATTTCATTGGTTCAACCTATAGGTGAGACACGGTTTCAAAAGAAAGAACATGTCAGAATACATCCCCAAACCTCTTTAACTCATAAACTGTTACAAAAGCACTATTGAAGGCATACTTGAAAATGTATCCTAATTAACATACATCAAATTGAAGGAACTACATTACCTACATTCAAGTATTTAAATAGCTAGAAATAATACCAAAACCAAGCTGGCTTCCACATAGCAATATGATGCAAATGCACTTCCAGGGATTGCTATACATTAAGAATATTTACCCTGTTACTCTGCAAAACAGAGCTTTGTTTCTGAAAGTACATCTGAAAAATTAATAACTCCCAACAGTATGTGGTATATTCAGTTAGTGCTAAATGCTGTTGCACACCACTTCTCTTCTAGCAATTCAAACTAAGCTCACCTAATCCCATAGCATGTACCAAAAGGCACATAAAAGCATGCTAAACATGATGAATGCTGTCTTAGCCACCATGTGTGATCTCATACTGCTTACCCTCTAGGTTTTAAATGCTTGATTCCATATTCACTGGTAGCTTATCCTGTGGCTTTGTGAAAACTGTAAAAAGGAGTCTCTTTGCGGGCAGGTGGATTGCAAAAGGGCCTGCCTTCCTCCAAAGTCCAGACTGTAGTCTAGGGCTAGGACTCTTGGGTTGGAGACCCAGTTGGGCAAAGTGCCATTATGTAGGGCACAAGCTGCCTAACCATTGTTCTGTTAGGTGGTTCTGACCAGTTGCACTTAGATCTTAGGTTTATATAAAATATTCTTCCACATCTTGAATCACAGACTTTTAGTACTGTTTATGATGTGACTTAAATTCTTCATCTTCCAACTTTGAGTCCTGAAAGATGGGTTCAGGATGGGGATGTTGTACATTTTGAATTAAGTTAGTTCACATTTCTAAACTATGTGATATATCAACATTGAAAAGTACCCTGGTCTTGTCTGAATACTGCATTCACGATAGCTAACCTACTACCGCTGGGTTTTCAACAATTCAGCCGAGCAAACCCCAAAGCACGATTTTCCACATATTCTTTTGGGAGAGTTATGCTACCAGAATAACGTACTTGATAATTAGACTAATTGGATAGTGCAAAGCAGAAGTCATCAGGTGGGCATTTCCCTCAAGTACATTTTGCAAATTGCTAAACTGAAAAGCAGCTCTGCAAGAATGAGCCCATAAACAGGTGAGTCGAGTTAACGTATTAATATGTTTTAGAGGTCCTGAATTAAAGATAATGCATTTACCATGTTCAACCCAGAATTTCTGAAAAGCATTTGGCTCTTTGAGCAGCACTCCTTTTACCCTCTACACACAGAAATTTTAAGAACTGTGGCTTCAGGTCAATCAAAGAAAAGCAGCAGAAGAGAAAATTAACTTAGTCAGGTCGCCACCCTTCCCAAGAGAAATTAATCAGTACAAGTCATGTTAATCTCTCTGAGCTTAACTTTCCCCACTTAAATTAGTGGCAAAACCAATGCCTATCTAAAGGTTATGATGTAGACAAAGTCCTTAATTCTTTGGTACAGATTAGCTAGTGACGGCAGTGACAGTAGTTAACAACCACGGTGGAAACACGACCACAACTAAAATAGAGCATGATGAACACGCCCCTCCTTTCAAGACTTAGAAAATGATAATAATATCTGATATTTTCTTTGAATATTCTATGTAAGGAAAGTAGCCAGCATCTGTGGTGTCTTGTCCCATTGTTTCACGTGTGACCTGCGCTCAGAGAAGGTGACGTCTCATAAAGTGCTTGACTCTGGGAGGAGAGCAACTGGATTTGGGTGTCTTCTCTGTATTCCCTTCCTTCCTAAACTCCTTGTTCTAATGTTCCTTTTCTATGTGGTTGTTGGCACATGAGATAATTATGGGTGGTTTGCAGAAATATTATGAACATTTCAAACAGCTAAGTGTATATTTGATGTATACCAGAAAAACTATATCTTGTGGAACAAAACAATGATTTTATAGCTATACCAATTCGGGAGAATTCTTTTTCCAAAGAAAGAAGAGAACACAAAATTAAAAAATCATCATGAAAACGGGCAAAACATTAGATACTCAAAACTCATAAAAATGCAAATGATTGAAACTTAGAAACTTTAATGCTGTTCATAGTATATTAAGATCCATACACACATAGACATGTATAAATTTTTCTCCATACTTCTTATATTATCAGTTTCTATGAAAGGCCAGGAAATGCCATTAAGCTAAGTAAAGCTTAACTTTTATTTAAAATGATTAATATATGGACAAATGGGTCCTTCACTCATATCAGAGTGCCAGTCCCAATGGGGAAGGTGCAGGAACAGTCCACTTGTTGCAAATTCAGTATCTCACAACTTCCCATTATTGGTCTCTCATGCATTTTAAATTTGCTGGTTCTTTTCTAAAAGACAGTGGCATTTTCTCAAGCTTTGTGCTTCATATACAGCAAAGAAACATTCTCTTGACTTATGAATGTAAAAAAAATAAGTAAATAAAGGAAAAAAGCAAAAGAAATGAAAGAAAAAGGCAACAAACTGAATGCCAAGCATATAAATAGGTTCAGCACAAATAGACTTTGATGAAGGATCTGAGTGCCTATAAGACTGGAAATCAATCTCTCTCGCCCTCTGAAGGTAACTGACATATAAGTCCCTCCCTATCTGTGGTCAGGATTAGTCAGTATTACAGAATCACTCAAAATCACTAAGGGGGTGACCGCCTATTTATGGGTGATAAATCAGTTTTCTGTTTCCACTATAACAAGTTATTATAAATTTACTATAAACTTAGTAACCTAAAACAACATATATTTGTTCTCTTGTAATTCTGGAGGTCAGGAAGAAGTTTGTAATCAGTGTCACTGAGCTAAAGTCAAGGTGTTGGCAAGCCATGCTCCATGGAAGGCTCTATGAATCCATTTCCTTGCTTTTTCTAGGCTTCTATTCCTAAAACGCATTAGCTCACGGCCACTTCCTCCACCATCATGGCCAGTGGTATAGCGTTATTTCACTCTCTGACTCTGCTTCCATCACAAGACCTTTTTTTCTGCAGTATAGTTTCCCTCTCCATATCATATGTAAAATCCCTTTTTGCCATACAAGGTAATACTTACAGGTTCCAGGGTTTAGGATCTGGAAATCTTCGGGGGCCACTGTTCATCCTATCACAAGTAGGGAAATGGATGCTTTCCTTGTACCTCTTTGAGTCCCATCCACCAAGATTTGACATCTCTCCTGGTAGCTCACAGATAATAAAAAACAAAAAGAATATTCTTTGTTTCTCTCCCTGCCCCCATGACATTGCTCCTTTCTCTGGGTCAATACTGGTTTTTTTCTCATTCTCACTGTCTCAGAGGGGCTGGGTTTATATGGACCTCCCTTTTACTGAATGAATTTTCATGTGTCCACTACAGGTACAGACATTTTTCTCAGCTCATCTAGCATAGCCTCAATCCTGGGGCATCTTTGAGTATAGCAGTGATGTTTTCTCATAAAACTAGAAGAGTATGGAGGAGTATCTAGGGGTCAATTAGTTCATTTCTTTAACCTTAGTTAGATTTATTTTCAAAATATTTATCATCAAGTTCTTGAACTCAAAACATCTATTGTGAGAGTTTCAGATAGAGACACAAAATGATGTAACGCATCTTTGAGGAATCTGATGCCAAATGTCGTTTTTGTGTCTCTATGTAGCCAATCCTCAACTTCACCCTAAATTTTCTTATTCCGAATACTCTAGTCAAGTCTGCCTGCCTTCCTAGAACTCAAGACATATGCCTCTGGCAGTTGTCTAGTAGCGTGATAAAACCAAGTAGGTACAATATTAAGTAGGCATTTCTAAGTTCCCATCCAAATCAAGCTTCTCTTAACAGAGGGACATTAAAATTTTCAGGAATTGATTTGAGCAAACATGGATTCAAGTTTGGCAGCCTTAATCAAAAGTAGTTCGAGTGCTCCGTGAATGGAAGCTGGTGGATAGGCTTTCATAGAGCAGTCTCAGAAGCAAACCAATTATTTGGTTATAGTTTCAGCATTTGCCTTACTTGGGAAAGCCTAGCTGGCTATTTGTGATTGGTTGTTTTTAAACTTCTTTTCCTCCCACGTAAGTGCATGTACAAGAATTTACTCTGGCTCAGGTTTCTGTCTGCTTATGTAGTTTACCAAGCCATTAGAGCCACCTCAGTCTAATGGCCTCCCGTTTAATTACTTTATACCTTTGGTAACATTCTTGGCTCACAGACATCATGAGTAAAAGAAAAAGAGGAAAGTAAATTGACTCTTTGTTGTTTTGGTATTTCTTGAGGAATAATTTTTCAATGTTTTAATTCAGTTTATGTCATGACTTTCTTTCCTATCCTCACCCTCATAACAGCAGAGAAATTTCACTTTGGCTGTACAGGTGCTATCTTTTACCAGTGGGTTGTCTGGCTTCTGATGGACATGAGTTTTAGTTAACAAGTTGTGATCACTTTGACATTAGCTTTAGTAATGAGAGAAACACGCAAACAACGTATTTATAAAGGGATTTCATTCCAAATCTCATAAGGCATTATATAAATCGCATGCAGGCACATCCACCTTGAAAATAAGAGTTCCCTTCCAGTACATGCCCTTTTAGAAAGTAAGCAAAAGGCTCGAGGGATCGAGCTGGGACATTCATAATGCTTTGATCCTCTGAAATCACTGTGCTTCATGAGAGGCTCATTGCTCTGTAGGTAATAAGCCCATATGCAGAAGCCACCTTTCTGTTGCTTGTCTGCCACATATTAAACACTTAGAAATTTAACTATCATTCACCAGAATTAAATTCAGTTTAAGAATTTTAAGGCAAATCCAAAAAGAGGAAGAAGCTGAAATAGAACCACATTTTTTTTTTAAAAAGCAGCGGAAGAAAGAAGATTTGTGTAAAAGAGAAAAAATCTACCTGAGAGTCTGATTGATCATCAAATGCAGTAAGAAAATTCGGGTGAAATAAAACTTTATGATATAAGCCAGTTACCGGAGGGAGAAGAACACAGAATAAAATTTATTGCTTGTTTTCACTTTAGATGGTTCAAAACAATAAATTAGGCTTTGCTTTTAAGAAATCCTCTGAAAAATATGCCTGAGACAAAATGGGGCTTGTTTTACATACCTTAATTTCTTCCACCTAGACATAAGGGGAAGTTATATGGTGAAATTAAATCCCCAAATAAAAATGTCCTGAGTTCTGATTCAAGCTTTTGGATATGACTGACATCTAAGACAGGTGGATAACTAACTTGGTTCTCTCCAACATTTTCAGTGGTTTCTTTTTTTAAATATTATTGAAAAAATAGAATGATATGTATGTATGTGTATGCCGTTTATATTCTACTACATTATTTTGCTTTTCTGAAGAACAGATAAATGTGAAATAGCATTTTATAAGCCCTTCATATAATCATTTTCAGAACAGTGGGGTCTGAGCCCTGAGTTTCCATCACATACTCTGGTCCTGTGTATTCAATTTCTGGAATGTAACTGGAGAAATCTGCTACCACCCAATTGCATTACCTGCAACACTGGAGAGCCATGTTCTCACTGGAAGTAATTTCAGACAACAACCCTAATAACCAGTACCGCTGCATCATGGGTCACCTGGCAATGCATGATGTCCTGGGTTGACAGAAATTAGGCTTAGGTATCAGGCAAAACTAAGTTTAAATTCAAGCTCTTCCACTTACTATGTGACCTTGGCAAATATTTAGTTTCTCTGAATGACTTGTTTTGTCTTCTTTTTTCATTTTAAAATGGCAAAATCAGTACTCATAGAGTTTGGGGTGGGAGTCTTGGAGATAATGAATGTATATTAAATTCTTATGATAATACCTGGTATAAAATAAGCACTCAATGAAACTTTTTTTTTCTGCCTGGCTAGCATTTGTGCTTTCAAAATGATGCTAGAAATGTTTGACTTGGTTATTTATATGAAGAGATATGTGTGTTTACACAAACCCTAACTTAGGGTGCCACATCAATTTATCACATTACTTATTCTTGCTAGTCCACTCCATCTAGTCATATTTGGTTGCTAACTAATCTTGTTTCTAGACAAAAAAATATACAGAAGGATAATCTGTTTCAATAAAAGGGGATAAAATTTAACAAAAAGCAAAGAAATTTATTTGATAATTGTGCTCTACCAGTATAATTTGAAATAAAGTTAATAATCCAGAGAAGTCTAAATTTTTAAATAAAATTTAATTTCTACATAATGTCTAGCTTATAAGCCATGTTAATGCATGCTATTTAATTATCTCTTTAAAATAACCACTGAAGTTGAATACAGGTGTTATGGTCTGAATAGTGTTACTGCAAAATTCCTATGTTGAAGTCCTAACCTCTATTACCTCAGAATGTGACTGTATTTGGAGATGGGGACTTTAAAGAGGTATTTAACATGAGGTCATTGGGGTGTGCCCTAATTCTCTATGACTGGGTACTTTATAAGAAAGGAGAGCAGGACACAGATACACAGAGGGGAAGACTTGTGAAGACACTGGAGGAGGACAGCCACCTGCAAGCCAAGGAGAGTGGCCTCAGGAGAAACCAATCCTGATAGCCTCCAGAATTGTGAAAAATAATTTGTGCTGTTTAAACAACCTGACTAAGGTACATTGTCACAGCAGCCCCAGAAAACTAGTGTAGACTATAACCATTTCAAGGACGAGGTCAAAGGAGATTGAGAAATCTGTGTGAGTTCTTTTACTTAACATTTTGTAAGAATCAGAGTTAGAGTTTGTGTTAGTGTTTCTAATGAGTCTGTTTTTTCCACCTCACTATGATGCTTCTTGTAAAATCCAGAGTCATAGGGGTGATACCTTTGTAGGAGGGGTGTCCTGGGTGCCAAGGCTTTCATCTAGAAATGAAGTCTCTAATTTGTACAGCACATAATTGACAGTTGCAGTAATAGAATCATGGCTTTTCAGGTCATCATTCCTATAATATGCTCCTTGTCTTTATCATGTGACGTGTTATCAGTGCATACAAACCTGGGTGCAAATCCACATTTCCCAGGGCATGTTTCAAAAATACCAATCCCAGGGCCCTCCTCTAAGACCTACTGAATTAGAATCTGGAACAAGACAGAATTGTGAATAAGCAACATTTTTAATGATGATTTCCCGATGATTCTGATACAGATAGCCAGGCAACATTTGAGAACCCCAGCTATATGTAGTGGAAAGACTCTGGGTTTTGAAAGAGGCACACATAAACCTTAGCTCAGCATTATAGGCTACTTAACAATTCAATTTCAGATTATGTACATGTGCAATGAAGGACAATAGCCACTGCAGACAATCGTATATGTATGTGTGCGTTTGCATCTGCATGTATATGCTGTATAATAAAGCCCTTCTTTGGGATGCTTTCTTTTAAACACTGGGTATTGGCTCTTTGGAAATATGACTGAGGCATCTACTCTCAGGAACTTGACTTATATCTGATCCCAGAACCTTGGCAATACTAGACGTAAAGAGCATCCAAAGGTCTCCCTGCCGTATGGATTGCCAGTTAGCCAGGCCATCAGGTTAGCATTTCCTTAATGATTCATGATCCCTCTTTCAAAGGGTTATCAGCCCAGGAAGAAAATTATCCCAGTAGGACACTCAGATTCTTATGTGAACCAGATTTTTGAACCAATAGCAATTCATTTCCCTTAATTTTCAACCAAAATGTGCCAAGTCATTTTACAAAGTGCTTGGGAAATTACTTTCAAAGTGATGAGCCAAAACCTCATATTGAGTTAGTATTTCATCTATTTCTGGTAGAAATTTCTCAGGGCACTCAGATCTCCAGCCTTAAATCATAACAGATAGGAAAGTGGCAATCACGACAAGTTTCTTTACATAGTTGGAAGCCAGAATCAGCTTGACAATCTTACACTCTAATAAATCGCTAACCAAACAGAACAAGATTCATCCATTATTCTTACTGTCACTCTGTCCTGAGCAATCAAATTCCAATCTGTTTGCTGTTCATCTCTTTCTAAAAACCTCCTTTCCCTCAGATCTCCCTCTGTGCCATCCTCACTTCCCTATGAGATTAATAGAACACCGGTTTTGAAAAAATTCCATTAAATGGCCAAATATCCAACTTCTCCTAACAAATCCTTACTAAGATCAAAAGGCAGAATACTTGAGGCTTTATCAACTCAAGTAAATTAGGTACTGGTATTTTCTCTAAACTGAAAGAGCCCAAGATTCTAAACAACGCTTTGGGATGACATTTTCAGCTGAGGCTCTGAATACAGTATGTTGAGATGAATCATTACCTCATGTTGGTCTGCCAACAATCATGAGTGGCTGTACCAGCAAAACATATGGAAAAATCCTCTCTACCTATGGGCAGAGATAATTCATTCAATATTTGTGGGGGCTAAAGAAGGGGAAGGAGGAAGGGACTCTTTTTTTTTTTTTCAAGGCAGAAGCTTTTATTGAGAGATAAAGTGAGAGGACAGAGCTCCTGGCTCACTCCAGGACAAGATAGTCCCAAGGAAGGGGCTCTTAAAGGCAATTTACACTTGGCTGCTGGGTCATAAAGCTCTTTTGGGGCTTTG
Source organism: Manis javanica (assembly GCF_040802235.1). Classification (NCBI taxonomy): domain Eukaryota; kingdom Metazoa; phylum Chordata; class Mammalia; order Pholidota; family Manidae; genus Manis; species Manis javanica. The sequence continues at coordinate 60,841,536 of NC_133166.1, forward strand.
GAAGCATCCTCTTCTATGATCTTTTGCTGGAAACAATTTTTTTCCTGCATTCTAAATATCTATTGTAAGAAACCATATGTAGGCAGACCTGTCAAATCTGAGTTTTCATTCCTATATCAACGAAAGTTGACTACTTTTTAAAGATGGCTTCTATTCTCTATTTCTACATACATTTTTCTCCAAAGAAGTCACTTAAATGTAAAACATGCCCTCCTACAGAACTTCAGGTCATTTTTTTTAAGAAATATTAGTTGAGCACCAATCGTATGCTATGCAAATCTAGGTGCTAAATGAAACACTACAAACTCTTCTCCTTACAGAGTTTGCATTATGATAAGAGGCAAATTCACTGGGGGAACAAGGGTAATTTTAATAGAATGTGTCAGTTTTAGAGTTTTATGCAGAGTGTTCCTTCAAGAAGCATAGGAGAAGAACATTCCGCCCAACCTGGTAGTGGGAGTGAGTGGGTATGGGAAAATGTTAGAGGTAATGACTGAGATTGGAGTTAATTCATCAAGATGAAAAAAAAATAGGTTGGAGACAAGGGATGGGAAGCTTGAATTGAAGATAACAGGATGGTTACAGGATCCATGCTGGATCTATAAGCGCATTAGTCTTGGGTGTAATAGACAGACTGTGAATCCAAGAAGGGAGAGGTGGAAGATGAGGTTGAATAAGAGGGCAACATCTTAGTCATGGAGGGGTAGGAGACAGGTCTAGAGAACCCAGATTTCTTCCTAGAAATAATTAGCACTCAGGGAAAGTTCAAAGCAGTAGAGTGACATAATCCCCTTTGTGTTTTGGATGGTCTACTCTGCAAATACTATGGAAGTGGGATTTGCAAGGGGAAAAGGACTAGGTGCAAGGAGACTAATTAGGAGGTTCTAGCAATAGTATAGATGAGATCTCAGGAGCACTTCATCTCTCAATAGAGATGTAATTATAGAGAAAGCATGTTTTGAATCACTCAACAAATAACTGGATTTTTCCCCCAGTAAGTCATTCCTGAATATAAGCCACTAAAAAGAAAAAGCATATCTATAGATTTATTACATGCATTTAGATAGACAGGGTACATTTATTTAAACTCATTTAAAAACATCTCTGGTGTAATTTTTAAATAAGACTTCTTGGATCACTCCCCTCTCCATTCTTTAAGTTATAACAAATAAGAACAGATTTTATTTGGGCCACTATACTGCTGTCCATCCTCTGTTAGATTCTATTAGATAGGAAAAAGAATGTCAGCTTTACTACCCATTTACTAAAATGTTTGTGCTTGTTCTTGACCCTGACAGAACTTTCTTTCCCGAGAAATAAATACTTCTGGTTAAAAAATAAAATTTAAAAATTAAAAATAATACCTGTTTCATTTATTATACATATAGTTTCTCTAAAGGCTCTCAAGCTCTTTGATATATTTCTCTTACCTGCCACCATCATCTTTCAAGCCCTGAAATCTGGGCAGGGATCATGTCATATTAACAATCACTCTTGGGAACAGTTGCTGATAAAATGTCCAGAACAATTTATTATATCTGAATCAGCAGCTGTGCTATTTTGGAAATTCCCTCTTAGGCCCACAGGAAGCTAGATTTAGGCCCAAAATAAAACTTCCAAAATCTTCAAGTATTGGGATTCTGATTTCACTTATTTAAGAAGCAAGATTCCAATGTCTAAAGACACAGAGAAACTCTAGTCTGGTTATTTTTAAAAATATGATAAGTGCCGGGCAAGTTTTATATGCTGAAAGTGAAATCCATGTTGTATGATATGTGGCCGAAAGTGCTGTATATTTGGTTTGTACAAAAAGAGAGGCAGCCAAACAACAATGAATGAAAAGGATAACACATATTTATTGAATTCTTGCTATGTTATTTGATCCTCAACACAAACATCTGAGACAATGAATATTTGAGTATAATTTTTCCCTTTGACTCATGAAAAAATGGAAGGTTAGTGAGATTTCATAACATATTCCATGTCATGTGCTATTGGTACGGTACATACATTCTGAATTAGTCTTCATAATTTAGTGGGCTGTTTCAAAAACAGGAATGGTTGATGGTCTTTTTGACAGGTTTAATTTTTTACAAGTTAGGCTCTTAAAATTAACCTTTAAAATTAAACTTTCAAGTTAAAAACAATTACTGTGAAGTTGGGGAAAAAGATATTCTTACCCATCTTTGAGCCTAACCCCATTTCTGATACCCACTCTATAGCTGACATCCAGTCCTGGGGTAAATTTGGGCTAGTATAGGGTTTGAGAATAGGACAGGTAGTCAAAAAGATCGGAGTGAGAGATATGTGTGCTTTGTTTGCAAGAAGTCACTAAAAATGAAGTCATAGTGTCATACATTATAACTCTACTGTATTCCAAGAGGGTTCATAAATCATTCTAAGTAAATTTCTCATTCTCTGAAAAATTAACTGTAACTTAATGGTCTATATCTCAAATTAGTTTAATCACTAAACAGATTTAGCTATTTAATAATGAAAGCTTATTCTGTTTCATATTTAAAGATCTAGAGAAAAAATGCCTTTTCCTTTTAGTTCTGCTTATGGTTACTCATTATTCTTCAACAAATATTTTGAGTTCTTTTCCCTGGGCCAACCATATTTTGTGAGGGATATATATTCAACATTTGATTGAAGTCTATTTGGATTAAAATAATATCTCTTTGGCTTAGAGCCACACTGCACAGTGAATACCCAATTAAGTATTTTACCAATTTTTCAGCATTTTTAGTATCATAGATATACTGTATTATATTATGTGAAAAGTATATAGATCTGATTTTTAAAAAGGGATGCAGTGAATTTGTGTATATTTTACATACATACATGTTTCTTAAAATGTATTTGTGTTTCTTAAAATGTAAATGTGTTTCTTAAAATGTACCAGTGTAAAAATCTTACCCCATGTTTAACTTGAATGTAATAATGCCATACATTTAATTTCCAATTTATAGGACATGAAGGGGATAGAGGAACAAGTTAAATGACACACACAAAAATAAATACTCATATAGACTTTGTCAACAGTAAAAGAAAAAATAAAGGAAGACTTCTAGATTAATATAGACAGGACATAACTGAATGCAATGTGTAGACATTATATTTTAAGAATATATTTAAAAATATATATATTATATAAATGTATATAAATATACATACACAATTTGTGTGTACACACACATACAAATACGGTGCATTCTTTTTAAAAATGCCAAGTAGTTAAAAAAAATCATTAAATCATTATTTTAGAAAAATTGAAGTCCTTCATAATTGGGATTAAGGATATGAAAGGGAAATTAAGGATATCAAAGATTTTGCATTTTAATAGGGTTGTTTCTATATAGCTACACCAAAACAATGCTACAAGACCTCATCACGATTCAATCTACAACTTGAATCCAGGGAACTAAATACCCATAATCTTTTTACTGTGTGAGGTTCCAAAGTGTAGAAATATAAAAATAATGACAGTCTAGACTCCTTTTACAAAATTCATGCCAGTGAAAATGTACAACCAGTAGCAGGTATTCATCAGGATCCAGGATTAGGATCTGAGTCTAAATAAATAACCAGAACTTCGATCAAAGTGTAAACATATTTCTACTTGGTGTGCTCTTACTATTATCCAGTATTCATTAAAACTTGTTTTTGAGAGTTGGATAATATCAAACTGAGTATATATACTATTTGTTTAAAACAGTGATTTAAAAGTTATCAAGTATGTATGAACTAATATGAATATTTTGCCAACTGTACCAGTCAGCAATTGTATTCAGTATCATGTCGTTAACCTTTATGGCTTCAGTCAAATCTTCTAAACCCAATGTTTTTTAACCCAAATAGTCAAGGCAGAATATTAATAGAATTATCTGGACCTCTTGCTTATCTATTGATCCTTAGTAGTTCCTTGAACCTTCTAGATTTGGATTCAAACTGCCTTGAACCATGGACATTGCCCTCCTTATTGGGATTTCTTGGAGCCAGTACCTTGTATACCTAAGGTTTGGACTGATATTTTTAGTCTCACATTCCCCTATATTGTCTTATCCTTTACTTGAGCACTCTGCAATATCACCAGGTACACCAGAATAATTACTCTATGAGATATTATGAATCCATGTTTACAATATTGTATCAGATATAAGGATCTACTGACTTTATATATTATTATTTAGAAGAATAAAATAAAGCAATATATATTTCCATAAAGGTTTGAAAAAAATCTTACCCCATGTTTAACTTGAATGTAATAATGCCATACATTTAATTTCCAATTTATAGGACATGAAGGGGATAGAGGAACAAGTTAAATGACACACACAAAAATAAATACTCATATAGACTTTGTCAACAGTAAAAGAAAAAATAAAGGAAGACTTCTAGATTAATATAGACAGGACATAACTGAATGCAATGTGTAGACATTATATTTTAAGAATATATTTAAAAATATATATATTATATAAATGTATATAAATATACATACACAATTTGTGTGTACACACACATACAAATACGGTGCATTCTTTTTAAAAATGCCAAGTAGTTAAAAAAAATCATTAAATCATTATTTTAGAAAAATTGAAGTCCTTCATAATTGGGATTAAGGATATGAAAGGGAAATTAAGGATATCAAAGATTTTGCATTTTAATAGGGTTGTTTCTATATAGCTACACCAAAACAATGCTACAAGACCTCATCACGATTCAATCTACAACTTGAATCCAGGGAACTAAATACCCATAATCTTTTTACTGTGTGAGGTTCCAAAGTGTAGAAATATAAAAATAATGACAGTCTAGACTCCTTTTACAAAATTCATGCCAGTGAAAATGTACAACCAGTAGCAGGTATTCATCAGGATCCAGGATTAGGATCTGAGTCTAAATAAATAACCAGAACTTCGATCAAAGTGTAAACATATTTCTACTTGGTGTGCTCTTACTATTATCCAGTATTCATTAAAACTTGTTTTTGAGAGTTGGATAATATCAAACTGAGTATATATACTATTTGTTTAAAACAGTGATTTAAAAGTTATCAAGTATGTATGAACTAATATGAATATTTTGCCAACTGTACCAGTCAGCAATTGTATTCAGTATCATGTCGTTAACCTTTATGGCTTCAGTCAAATCTTCTAAACCCAATGTTTTTTAACCCAAATAGTCAAGGCAGAATATTAATAGAATTATCTGGACCTCTTGCTTATCTATTGATCCTTAGTAGTTCCTTGAACCTTCTAGATTTGGATTCAAACTGCCTTGAACCATGGACATTGCCCTCCTTATTGGGATTTCTTGGAGCCAGTACCTTGTATACCTAAGGTTTGGACTGATATTTTTAGTCTCACATTCCCCTATATTGTCTTATCCTTTACTTGAGCACTCTGCAATATCACCAGGTACACCAGAATAATTACTCTATGAGATATTATGAATCCATGTTTACAATATTGTATCAGATATAAGGATCTACTGACTTTATATATTATTATTTAGAAGAATAAAATAAAGCAATATATATTTCCATAAAGGTTTGAAAAAAATCTTACCCCATGTTTAACTTGAATGTAATAATGCCATACATTTAATTTCCAATTTATAGGACATGAAGGGGATAGAGGAACAAGTTAAATGACACACACAAAAATAAATACTCATATAGACTTTGTCAACAGTAAAAGAAAAAATAAAGGAAGACTTCTAGATTAATATAGACAGGACATAACTGAATGCAATGTGTAGACATTTCTTAGCTCCTAGTTCAAACTAACCAATCAATGTAACATATATTGTGGAGATACCTAAAAGGAACTGAATGTGGACAGGGCATTAGATGATTTTGAGAAATTATTGTTAATTTTTGTAATGGGATATTATGCTTGCATATGAAAATGTCTTAATTTTTGAGAGATTAGTATGAAAATATTTAGGGGTAAAATATTTTGATACTCATTATTTACTTTTGAGTGTTCCAGGAAAACAATTAGTGAAGCAAATATGATGGATTATCAAAAATTGCTAATAAATGGGATGGGTTACATATTTATACTTAGTATTATTCTATATATTTTCATAATCAAATAGAAGATAAAACAAGGAAAATACTAATGCCAGATACAGACAGGAAATCAGGAATGGTGACATACATAAGCTCCTGTTACCAATGATGCTTGTGTTGGGTAATGGAGATGTATGTTTGATAGAAGCATCACCTTTCAATTGAACCATTGTAACTAGATATGAAATGAAGTAGTTGGGAATGCATAAAAGTAGTTTAAAGCTAAGGTGTTCACATTATCAGGAATATATAATGTGAGTTTCGTTCATCCATTTATTCATCCAAGAAACATTTGAGTGCCATGCTTTACATACATCTATCATGATGTAAATTTCAGCAGGACACAGTTGCTGCCTGATTCAAATCAGGTGGGTAGAAAGACAGCAAAACTGATATATCACAATCCTACAGAAGTATTGTAGTCAACGTATGATCAAATAGCTATGATGACAGAGAAGAGGGAGTAACTAGTTATAGCTGCATGTCTCTAGTAGCTTAGAATTGATCAGTTGAGAATGATGGACAGAAGGAAGCTTACATCCTAGTGTAAGGGAATAACATATAAATATGTCTAGAGATGAGCAAGGAGGTTTCAAGAATATTAAGAAATTTAGTATGGTATTTGGACAGACTTTTAGGAGATGATGGTAGATAGGAAAATTTGGGTCAGACTGTGAAGTCTTTTCTATGTCAGATTGAGAAATTCCTCTACAGTGTGATATTTTATTTTAACACAATATTCAAAGCTATCTTAGATGTCATAGAAATATAACAATGAGAAGATTAGCATTAATTTTATTTGTCTAAAATTCTCTACTCCTGAAGAAATTTACTCTGCAGAAAAAGCAAATACAAATTTTAAACTATAAAAATGGACTGAATTCTCAGCAGAATTACAATATAAACACACATCTCACTTCTCTTTCATTTTTTTCCTCTTTGCCTGGCCACAGGGGAGTGTATTTATTAATATGTCACTTTGCCATTCTTGCTTCCCCACACAAATTAGGACTTGCTGTTAGGAGAAATAACAATGTCTTGCAGTCTCACAGGTTGCCCAGATGTCTACAATGTGGCTGGCAGGTTCACTGAAGTGGGTGACACACAAATCTCAGCTCAGCAAAAGTAGATCCTCCCTAATGACCAGACCTTAAATGCTGGTCCCCAGGAAATAATTATCTCCAACAGAAATAATGATCATATAATCTTGATAATGGTTAAAAAATTGGGATTTAAAATAGCCAACAAAATAATAATGGTAAAATAAATTACTATCCATAAAGGAGCTTATTACCTATACTCTAATGCATATTTGTGAAGTATTAATAATGATGTAAAAGTGTTGACTTTTAATTTATAAATATACAACTATGTGCATAAAATATGCAACATATACTTACATATACCTTGAAAAAGATATACATGTATTATAAACAAATTAATAAAAATACTGATTAGCTCCAAGTTGTAGGATTATGGGTGATTTAAATATTTCTTTACACAATTCTCTAATTTACACTTTTCTAATAGATAGGTATGTAGCTAGGTAGCCATAACCATTAGTCTGAAGGTGAAAATTGAGATAAAAGAAAGAACAGAAGGAAGGAATTTTCAATGAAAAGACAAAAAGTGTGGAAGGGAGGTACTCTAATTAGTAATTGTAAAATGGGTAAAATCTACTATTCCAATTTTCTAAATTCTAAACTGTTGTCTCAATAGCATGTTTCTTTGGAGATTACAAGTCCAAATACACTCATGTGATATCTGCAGTTTTGCAGGGAATGAAATTTTCCCAGCTCTTTGAAATTTGTGCTATAGGGTTTGAAAAGTGTATGCAAATGACATTTGTCTTAATCTCCCACTAAGTTTTCCTTGTTTTCTTCATTTCATTCTTCTAACAGATATTGATTAACAAGTGTGGTGTGTCAGGCACAGGCTAAGGTCCACAGTTAAATTGATAAAGAGATACAAAGTCATCCTCCTCCCACAAAGAGTTTACAGTCCCCTGGACCATGAAGAAGAGGTGAAGACCAGAGGAACATGAATGTCAATTATCTATTGAACAGCATGGGTGGTTGTGGAGACAAACTGCTTCTGTGTTTAGATTAGCAGTTCCATGGACAGCACCACCACCACCGTGTCATATTTCTCAAGAGGGACAGGAATAGAAGGTAGATAAGTAAGGTAGATAAGTTTGTGGCTGAATATTTTCAGTTCCATTTCTTTTCCATGGCATGGTATAGAATGTCAGGAATAAGTGTTATTAGGCAGAATTTCTCAACTTAGTGTGGAAAAGCTAGGTGATTTCTTCAAATACACAATACTGAAATGGTCTATTGTCAGGGCCAACTGGAAAGTCTTAAATTTCTTTGTTGTTACTTTTTTTTTTACCAACTGTGGTATCTTATGCCTTGAAGTGATGTGACCTGCTGGGAGCCAACTATGTTTATAGTTAAGGTCTATATACCTCTCAGAGGCTTTATTAGCAGCTTTTCAGCTTTTTTCTCATTTGAGAGCACCCTACCAATAGTCCAAGACAAATTGGATGTGCCAAGAGGCAAATTGCCCTCTTGAATTGTGGAATAATCCCCTCCTATTAAATGTGAATTAATATTAAGGCACCCTATTAATGTTTAATTGCACATTAATGCCTCTGAATCAGGGAGAGCCCCAAGGAGAGGAAGACAACCACATAAGGTGAGTCACCCTAAGATATGAAGAAATGTACTTAATTACCAGCTAGGCAATTTACATTACATTGAGAATGGGGAAGGAATAAAAAAAAAATAGCAGCAAGCACAGAGGTGGGGTAAGGGGCCAAAGTCCAAGATGACTTTAATCTAAGGGAGGCAGATGCAACAGCCTACTCAGAGATAAAGGACACGGGAATGAAGAAAGCAGGCAACCAAGGGCACTGAGTGCCTCAGGGAATAAGGTGTTCAATGAGAACTGTTTTCTTTCCATTTCACATTCCTTTTTTTTTGCCTCTAAAGTCTAAAAGACCAGTGGTACTGTAAATAGCCCTATTTCACAAAGTATTGCATTAATTTTGTGATTTCTAAAGGATTCTCCTTGAGGAAACCTGTTCTAAAAGCTGCATTTATTTTTACAGGTGAAGAGCAGAATTTACAGCATTATTTATTTCTTCTGAGTGCATAACCTGTAGCACCAGCTCTGATAAGGTGCATATCAAGTAACTAAGTACAAGATTTGGAGTAACTAAGAAGTTATCCCTGTAAGAAACTCAGACCAAAAAGAATGGAAATTTTGCATACAAATATTTCAAACATGTATTAAACATTTCTTAGAACTTCATATTATACTACAATTTAACTTTTTAAATGATTACTATGAAGATAAATTATTTATTTGAGTTGCAAGCACAAATAGCTTAAGAGCTATTCCCTATAACCCAAGCATAATTTCCAGTGAAAAAATTAACATAGAAATCTTTATTCTAAATTCAATTTGAAAAATCAGTGACATGCCTTAAATTCACCATCTCTGAAACAAAGACTCTTAGGAGTAAAGATAAGAAAGAAGGGTTAGCAGGAAGGGAGAATTTATTTTGTTTTGTTTTTTTCATATTGCCTTTGCTTTCTCTTTCCTCATTATCCTTTCAGTGGGCTCCTTTATGCACATTTCCTGCTGTACACCCTGTTGTCTTATGCAAACACACACATGGATAAACTCACACTAACACACATATTCAAACTTTACTCACTAAAGTGGTGGAGCCCTGCACCTAAGAGGCTTCTACTAGACAATGAGGAAAAAAGAATTATTATTATCTGGCTCGGGCTTACCTCCTTTGGATTAGTAACTCCCAAGTAACTTGTCACTTGCACTGTGGTTAAATATAGCTTGCATATGGTTCAAAACATCTGTGATTTTTACATTCATGCATAAATTACTTTGTACAGTGGAGTTATTGCAAAAAGCACCCTCCCATCACCATGGTTACCAATCCTTCCTGTTGAGCTCTGTGTTCACATTTACTTTTAGTACAATCACAGGGTAACTGGAAGGAATAATATTCAGAGACACAATTTCATAAGCCAACATGATGAAGTTTGGGAGTCCTGGAAATTAGCAGAAAGTTAGCAGTTGAAAAGGACTGATTGCCTTCACTTTCTACCCGAAAGCTTCAACTTTGACTGTAAGATAAGCATTTTGTATAAACAACATAGAATAAAATCAAGTTGAATAAAACCCCAGCATGTTGGAGAGTGGTCAAAGCTACTTTCACTGGACCTAAACCCACCTGAGGTCTTTATTCATAGTTTTCTCATCTGTCTCAAGAATTGGTAAATGCATGGTCACCTTCCTCGGGAATTGATTTCTGATGTCTCAGCCCCAGAGTCTCTGTGGCCTCAGTTTGTGCCAGTGGAGAACATAAATATAAACCTAAGGGACAAGGAACTCAAAAGATAAAACAAATGCTGTGCAGAAATATGAATGCTCGGCAGATATGATTAAATAAGATCTATGACCTCCTAATTGTTCTCCATATGAAATCCAGTTCTTCCTTAGCCTTGCTATTTAAAGCCAGCTGGGTTTCTTTACAATAGTGAAGCACAAGGTATAACCAGTCACCTCATACAATACTCCATGTTTCAGTGTTCAGAGATTTACACACACACACACACACACACACACACACACACACACACACACACACAAACTATTGCTCCTGAGCATTTATTCCCAATGTAAGATAAGACCATTGTGTATTAGAAAATTGTACTGATGTTAAGTGAGATGTGTGGTTGACAAGAGGTAATTCAAGGCTGAGGAAGGAAAGCATGAGGGTAGACAATTTAAAAGATACAACCTTAACTTAAAAAGTTGGATCCTTATAAACAGAGGAAGCATTTGCAACTGGGTCCCTTTAATAGAACACATTTTGCTTTGTAGTTGACAGCAACATACTACATTTTAGTAATTAAGAAAGAGAGGAGAATTGTACTGTGTATAGTTCAGCTACCTGAGAGTGATGAATCACTTTTTCTGGAGTGCAAATTGTCTGTGTTTTGTTTACTGACTAATTACAAGGAAAAATTATCCCTCTTTTATGTCTCATTTGATATTCCTTCTATTTGTAGGGAATACGACATGTAGATAGATACTTTAACTAGACCTGTGGCTGCACATAAAACAGACTCAAAGGCTTGAGAAATGAGGGATGCTAAAATTTACAAGTGAACTGGGAAAATTTCCCAAGTCTTTAAATCCTTTAGTCTATAGGTTGTTTTAAATAAATAAAGGGAAATTAACATCAACAACTGGGTAAATTATAAGAAATAGTCTTAAAATGCATTCATAAGCTAGCAGAAAGGTAAAACAGGGCAAAGGCTAAATGAAGGAAGGGAACAATAAATAAAAAGTAAAGTTTAGAAGTTGGGTTTCATTTAGAAGGAATTTGCTAATGCCGTTATACTTCAGGCTCAGATTCACAACCTCAAGGGGAATGTATTAGTCTATTTGGGTTGTTGTAACAAAATACTACAGCCTGAGTAGCTGGGTAGTTATAAACAACAAATTTACTGTGCTCATTTCTGGAGGCTGGGAGGTCAGTATCCAGACACCAGCATGACCGCATTCCTGTGAGAGCTCTTTTCCTGCCTCACAGCCCTTGCCTTGCTGCTGTGTCTTCCCGTGGGAGAAGGGGCTGAAGAGCTCTGCAGGATCTCTTATAAAGGACTTTAATCATGTCCCCAGTCACCTCTCAAATATTTCAACATTTGACAGCATTCTGTGTCTGCCCCACCCCCACCCGCCAGATTCAGGTGAGAAAGTTGTGAATGCACAGGAAAAGTTATTGAAGGAAATTGTAAGGGCTACCCCGCCGAACATATCAATGATAAGAAAGTGAAGCAACCTTTTGGCTGATACAGAGAAAGTTTAGTAGTCTTGACCAAACAAGTTATAACAATCCCTTAAACCAAAACCTAACCCAGAGCAAGGCCCTAACTTTTTCAAGTCTATGAAAATTGAGAGAGGTGAGGATGTAGATAAAAAGTTTGAAGCTAGCACAAGTTGGTTCAGGGAAAGTTGGTTTAGGGAAAGAAGCCATTTCCATAACAAAAGAGGACAAGGTGAATCAGCAAGTGCTATACAGAAGCTGTATCAAGTTAGCAGAAGATCTAGTTAAGATAATTAATGAGCATGACTACACTCAACAACATATTTTAAATGTAGATAAAATAGCCTTCTACTGGACAAGACACCATCTAGGACTTTCACAGCGAAAGAGAAGTCAATGTGTGGCTTCAAAGCTTCACAGTACAGACTGACCCTCTTGTTAGGGACTAATGAAGCTGATGACTTTAAGTTGAAGCCTATGCTTATTGACCAGTCTGAAATCCTAGGGTTCTTAAGAATTATGCTGTATCTATTCTACCTGTGCTTTATAAATGGTTCAACAAAGCCTGGATGATACCACCTTTTTACAATATAGTTTCCTGAATATTTTAAGCCTATTCTTGAGATCTACTGCTTAGAAAAGAAAGATTCCCCTCAAAATATTATGTTCATTGACAGTACGCCTGATCACCCAAGAGGGTAGACAATTTAAAAGATACAACCTTAACTTAAAAAGTTGGATCCTTATAAACAGAGGAAGCATTTGCAACTGGGTCCCTTTAATAGAACACATTTTGCTTTGTAGTTGACAACAACATACTGATAGAGATGTACAAAGAAATTGATGTTTTTATGCCTGACAGCATAGCATCTATTTTGTAGCCAATGGATCAAGAAGTCATTTCAACTTTTAAATCTTATTATTCAAGAAATACCTATCATAAGGCTACAGCTGTCATAGATACCTCTGATGGATGTGGCAATGTAAATCAAAAACCTTCTGGCAAGGACTCACATTCTAGATGTCACTCAGGACATTTGTGAATCATGAAAAGAAGTCACAACATCAGTATGAACAGGAGGAAGAAGTTGATTCCAACCCTCGTGTATGACTTTGAGGGGGTTCAAGACTTCAGTGAAGGAAGTCACAGCAGATGTGATGGAAACAGCAAGAGAATTAGAATTGAAGTGGAGCCTGAAGAAGGCACTGAGTTGCTACAATCTCATGATAAAACTTGAATGGATGAGGAGTTGTACTTATGGATAAGCAAAGAAAAGTGGTTTCTTGATATGTATTCTGGTGAAGATGTTCTGAAGATTATTGAAATGACAACAAAGGATAAAATATTACATAAATTTAGTTGATAAAGCAGTACCAGGATTTGAGGATCAACTGATTTTGAAAGTTTGTTGGTAAAATGCTACCAAACAACATGTTACAGAGAAATTCTTCATGAAAAGAAAGTCAATCAATGTGGCCAACTTCTTGTTCTTATTTTAAGAAATTGCCACAGCCACTCCATCCTTCAGCAACCACCGTCCTGATCAGTCAGCAGCCATCAATGTCAGAGCAAGAACCTCCACCAGGAAAAAGATTCTGACCCCCTAAAAAGTTCAGGTGAGAGTTAACATTACATTCTTTTTTTTAATTAATTGTTTTTTAAATTAAGGTATGTATGTTTTATTTGTTGTTGTCATTGTTTAAAGACATAATGTTATTGCACCCTTAATAGATCCTTAACAGACCAGTATAAACATAACCTTTATATGCACTAGGAATCCAAAATTCCATTGGACTCACTTTACTATTCATCTTATTGTGGTTTAGAACTGAACAGTATCTTTGAGGTATGCTGCATCTGTGTGATCTCAAAACCTCAAGCCACAAAAGTAATTTAAAGTAGTCTGGGCACAGTGTGCCTGAGGCATATAACAAAGGCAAACATACATGGCTTTTGGAGGAACTTATAGCTAGGCCTTAAAAATCATAATAAAGTTCAAGAAATAGGATCTCATTGTCAAACTCAGAAAACACCCCAAAAAAGGAGTCATCATAAATAAAAGCCATCAGAAAAATAGACAAATTATACATGTAAAAACTTTAGCTATCATAATGATTAGAAATCACACACTCTTAGGTTCAGCTCAGTATGGTTAAAAAAAGAAAATGAGAGAAGTAGAAGTAAAAGGCAAGTCTACAATTATGAAGCATATTTGAAAAACTTTCAAGTACAACTTTTAGAAATACAAAGAACTGAAATTTAAAATAGTCCAATGTACTTACACACATAAAATGAATATTTGTATTTGAAAAGACACCAAGTAGAACATGTTAAAATAAAATCTGTGTGTGTATGCACGTGTGTGTGTGTGTGTGTGTGTTTGTGTACAAAATGCATATATGAAAACTAATGAAAAACAGTTTACAGAATGCCTAACAAATTCCATGCAGGAAAGATACAGTGAAACTAGATTAGCAAAAACAATGAGATTTTCAAAGTTTCTAAAGATTAAAGATATCTTAGAAAAAGAATTATATAAACAGCTGACTTCTCAAAAACAGTCAAAACCAAAGTGGAATTATGCCTTCAATACGTTGAAAGGAAAACAAAATGAAGCTAGGATTGTAGACCCTGCAAAAATATCTTTTGACAATGGGGTGAAAAAAATAAAATACTTTAGACACAATACCTGCTCTGCCACAAAGAGATTATCACTAAAGAAAAATCTATATGATGGATAAAGATTTTTATCTATATTGTTTATGTTCTGTAATCCTAACAACTATACTTCTTCGGATATAATAAGCTCTCAACAAATTTTTTGAATTAAGTAAGTAATAATGAACCTAAGGTGAAAAGGAAATTATTTTATATGGAATATTTGAGATGTCAGTGAAGAAATAAAAACCATATAAACTTGTATATGCAAGTAAAACAAGCCAGGACTATGTAAAACTAAAATGAGTGTTGTAGACTTATAAAAATAATGCTGGAACTAAAATAAGTGACCATAATTATATATATCATAATGAGGTTGACCAGAGTTAAAATATGATAAGGTCTTTCATTGTTTGGATGAATAGTAAAGATACTGAATTGCTTCACACTGGATATGCATGCAATTTAAAATTCCAAAGGTAATCATTAAAGAAATAGATCATATAAAATCAAACCCCATAGATAGAAATACATGGAATGACAACAATTGAAAATCAATCCAAAATAAATCAGTTGAAAGAAAAAATGGGAGAGATGGAGGAAGAAAATATACACACAAAGGGACAAATAGAGGGCACAGACTTTGAAGGTAGAAATAAATACAAACATTTTAAAAATTGCACAAATGTAAATTGACTCAATATCCAGATAAAAGACAGATAGCAAGTCTAGAAAAAAATGTTTCTGTGTTGTTTACAAAAGACACATGTAAGACATAAGAAAACAGACATATTAAGTAAAAGATGGAAAAAGGTGCCAGGCAAATATAAAAGGTGCCATCCAAATAGATGGTTGAAGGGAAATAGAAAGCCCATCAGGTTTTTGTGCCATTGACCTTGACTCTGCCCTAGGACTTAGGCTTTATCTATCCCTGATAGCCTTTAGTTGTTCTTATTGGCACTATTTACATACATTATTGGAAACAAAAGACCTATAAAAGTTGTCTTTAAGAGTAAATCTGTAGTCTATACATCAGAGAAAACATTGTTTCTCAAGATATATTCATGAATAACACTATTATCTATGCTTTGAAACACTGAAAATCCTACTAATGTGTACTTAACTATGAGTATTTCAGAAGGTAGTAAATATTTTTCAGACAAATAACACCCACTTAAGCATAATATGAAGCATTTCAGTTTAATTTAGATATATATATTTTTTGTCCTGTTCCATTCACTGAAGAAAATGAAGAATAGGTATTAGATTAATACTTTTCTCTTCTGACTTAATATCTCATACAATATACATACATAAACTTAATAATAAAGATGGGAAAATGTCATAATGGGGTTGGCCAGAGTTAAAATATTATACAGTCTTTTATTAATGGAAAGATTGACAAATTGATGTTAAATAGTAAAACTTATCTTGTCAGAATTCTTATAAATAAAACATACCAACAAGTTTTCCATTTCTCAATGCATTGTCCTGGATGGGGGACACATTTTATAAGGAAAATCTTCTCTGTGTTAATTTCATACAGTATCTTAATTTAATAATGATGTCTAAAGAGTAGTTTCTGAAGATGTGATAAAATGTGTGTATTCTGCACACATGCTAAGTGTTTACATGGCACTTAATGTTTATTAAATAATTTTCTTTGATTGAAAAATCCCTAGTCATATAATATGAAATATAGCCTTTTATCTATTGGTATTATAATTAAACATATGTGTAAGGTTGGAGGCACCGGAGGGAGGGGTGAGCACATCAGACAGTGATGAAGTGTCAAAGTCCCCAGCTGCTGCCCCCTCCCAACCTGAAAAATGTGCCTTAGACTAGCCATTCCTCCCGCTGCTGTAAATCTAAGCTCTGCCTCCCCCTACCTTCTTTAAAAACTCGCTGCCTGCCCTACTGAGCATGACTTTCCCGGCCTGTGACTAGCCAGACCAGGAAACATCTCCTGGGAATTGCCCTCAAATAAACAGCCTGGCCCTTTTGCCTCTTGTTGCCTGCTTATTTTGGCTAGAATTTATCTTACATTTGGTGCCGAAAAACCTGGGAAGGAGCGTGAGCACAGGGCCCCGACCAGCCATTGGCAGCCCTACCCCCCTCCTTCCCCGACCCAGGATCTCAGCCTGCTCTCTGCTGCGTAGACTATTTTCCAGTGACTATTTCCCTCAGTTTCCCCCAGTCTGTTTCCCTTCCTAACTCTGTTTCACCTGGTCAGTCTGAAATTGTAGCTACGTCCAGGTTGGGGCATCCAGCCCATCTGCTGCAGGCATCTTTCCCACCCCTGGCCCTGCAGTGTGGGAGATGTCCCTATCCCAGGCCCCAGGACGTCTGTGGGCATCCAGCCCGCCCCTGACCCTGCGGTGTGGGAGACGTCCCTCACCCAGGCCCCCAGGACATCTCCTCTGACTGGGTGCACTTGGGATGCTGGACGCTCCTCTCAGTGGGATTAGTTGGGGAGTAGCGCAGACATGGGGAACCAGCTCTCAAAAGCAGAGGCTCAGACCCCACTGTGGTGTCTCATTTCTAATTTGGCTACTCTATATTTGTCCCAGGAAGTTCGCAAACGGAAGCTAGTCTTTCTTTGCTCTCAGGCCTGGCCTCAGTATCCCTTGGACAACCAATCTCGCTAGCCCCCTGAGGGAACTTTCGATTTTGGCCTCCTCATTGACTTGACTAATTATTGCCACCGGAGCAGAGAGTGGAGTGAAATCCCATATGTGCAGGCTTTTTGGACTTTGCACTCCTGTCCAGACCTTTATGTTAAGTGTTCGACGACCCAGGTTCTCCTGGCCCGATCTCAAGTTAAAGATTGTCAGCCTCTTACTCTTCCCAGTCCTTCTTCCTTTTCAGATCCGCTGGAAGACCTTAGTCTCCCACCTCTCTCAGCTCGCTACCCCCACCCCTCTCCGCCACCATCTCTAAGTTCTTTGTCCTCCCCCACATCGCTGCCATCTTCAGGTCCTTTGTTCCCAGCCACGCCACCTTCCTGCTCCTTTCCTCTTCCAGTGGCTGCACCACCCCCTCCCCCTCTCCTTCCGCCTTCACTGCCCTCTTCCCCCACCAGAAGACACTCCTCCTGCCCTCTGGTTCCAGAAGCCACAGACAAGAAGCTAAAAAGAAAGAAAGCAAGTAAATATCAGTAACTCAAATCTTTATATCAATTTGTCTGGCTGTGTATATGTTTTTATATGAAAAGTATTGCTAAATGTAGTTGTTATGTCTCAGTTTGTATGTTTGTGTGTCTAAGTGTGTAAATGAAAAATATTTTCCTACCTCTGGATGGTATTAATAAAAATTGATTTAAAAACAAGTGCTTGTGAAAATTGGGCATTCTAAAACTTCCAGAAAATCTAATAAAAAACAGTAAGCATTAATGCAAATTTACGTTGAACTGAAACAGACATGTCTTTATGGTTACCAGCTGCCTAAGTTTACCTTAAGTCATTTAAGTTGATGTTATCTGCTAAATATTTCAAGAATAAAATGCTTAGAGGTTTGACTTTGTCGAATATTCAGTAAAAGGTTTTGTAAGTAGTCTAGCATAGTTGTTAAGAATGAGTAAACTAAACATAGCAAGTGAACTTAATAATAATTGTGTGTTACAGTGTGTATATCTACCTACAGCCTGAGAATCTTTATGTTAACCTAAAACCTTAAAGTTTTGCCAAGTTAAGAAGATATACTTTGTGCTTAGAGATTATGCTGTAAAGCTCATGGTTATAAAAATTACAAAATGTGTTCATAAATTTGTTAATCTAAAGAATGCTAGTGCAATGGTTTACATAGCCCACTTCTCAGTGTTCACTGACAATTGAAGTTCCTAATAGTTTTAAAGTCTAATTAAAGCTACTTAAAGAAGAAAACATCTCTACTTGCTAAAAAGATGTGTATTTTAATAAGAAAAAGTATAAAGAATGGAAATTCATTTTGTTGAAATTAAAAGAAGGTAATTGTTCTAAAGTACAGCTATTTATTTAAAGAGAGAAAACACTGAATGTAACAAGAAAGTTGTAAAAAACTTATAGAAAGATTTAATATAGTCATGCTATATAAAATTAAAGCAAATGAGTCTCAGTATCAAGTACACAGCAAAATTAGAATTTTGTTGTCAGTTAAAAAAAACTAGGTTTTCTTAACTGTTAATCTGCTCTTTCTGTTGAAAGATTACACAGGGTTCTCTAATTGTTTTATCAAAGCAGTTTCATATGTTTAAAGTCTCAGTGAGTCGTCCGAGTATTTAAGAAAATGAGATCTTAATATTAAACGGACTAAAAGCTAAACTATGCTCACAACTGTGTAACCTTCTTTATTTGCCTTTGAGGTATTTTGTTGTCATTCTGGTTAAATAGATAAATATTGCTTCATGGCAACCTATACTCTTATTTAAGCAAGTGCAAAAAAAAAAAAAATGCAAAAAGGTACTTTTACCTCTAGTTAACTCTGATGTTTTCCAGAGGGCCCCTGGAACATGTCAGAGGAATTTTTCTCTCATTGGAGAAAGTATTTGGCTAATTTGGCTTATTCATCTGATATACATTTACCTAGAAAGCACTGTCAAAAAGAATGATGCTAAACTTTGTTACTGAATGTTTTGTGTTACAGAAATATCCAAATTTCCATATGTCAACTGTCTTACAGTAAGCTCGCATCAGATTTTAAGCCATTGTCATTTGTAAGTCTTTTGTCATTTATAGTCACTATTTTATTACTCCTAAACTAGTAAAGAACTAGATTTCAGCAGAACAAGTATTGATTACATAAGATTAAGTAAACTAAAGAAGATGATTTTGTGGCTTTTTGTTTCAAATATTGTTGATAAAATGTTTTAAGCTTTTTCTCTTAAGCTGACAACAGTTTAGTAAATGACTGCCTTTATAAGCAGAATTGAAACTTTATCTTTCTCTCTACCTGATCTCTCCAGAATTTAAAAACTCTCAGTGACTATTTTTATATTTCATGGCAGTATGTTTATTTGCACAAATTCAATAAGAATCTGCTTTCCTTGTAAGAGAACCAATTAAAAACACAGGTTATATTACCAAAGCTTTGACTAAAACGTCATACCTGAGAGACACGTGTGCAAACTCAGATGTGAACAGACAGCTTTAAGGAACTAAGATTGACTTTATAAAGCCAACAAAGCCTCTTAGAAGAACTGGCCTGGTGCCTTGCATACAGAGTTCCCAGCAGCCTTACCAGGTGAGTAAAGAAGGTCATTTCCTGGCAGGTGCAGGAACCTCAGGATGTCTTGAGAATCTCAAGAAAAGAGAAATTCACCCAAATATACAGGTACTGTAGGCACAACCTGATGGCAAGTCTAGCTTGGCTGTCTGGCTTTGAGAGAGAGGTCTTTAAAAGTTCAATCTGAAATTCCTTACAAAAAGTTCCAGCAAAGCACATTTAAAGGATCCCATGCAATCAATTACTCTTCTTGCTACACTTATGCAAATAATCAAGCCAACTGCTAATTATTTTCTTAATCTAGCTACTTCTAATTAAAAAAAGGGTGATTTTAGAGAAAAGTATTATTTCAATAATGCAGTCTTATCTATACTAAATCCTAATACTAGTTATTGAGATATAAACTCAATCCAGAATTCTAGTTTCCCCATGATACCTAGCTATGATTCTCAACTAAATTCTTCATATTTCTGGTTCTCATATTCAGCCATGCATTCTTAATCTCATCAAATTTGTCCTTTCAGAATAGAAAATCCAACTCCAGATGTTGCTACTTAACCTAACAACACAATTTGTTCTATCTTGCCTAGAAGCCACAAAACTGCAAATAGTAATAGAAATGAAACCCAGAATAGAAGTGCCAACCTCCTGAGGCCCTGTCAACTGACCAGTGATGGAGACCTAGCTGCACCCTTTACTGCGCCCCCTCTCAGCATGAAGCAGCCAAAGTGGTCATCGCCCCTTTTCCCTAGCAGCAGCTAGAGTCTCTATCTGTAGAAAAGAGAATGAAACAGAGACCATAGGCTTAGACAGAATAGGGTGAAAGCCTCTTGACAAAGCAAGGCAAGATATTTGCAATCAGAGCAATATAACTACATGCTAAGAAACCTCCCTCCCAAGATGTCTCTTGTCAGCCGGAAGTAGCCAGATTGAATCATCACCCATTATGACCAAAAGGCTCGAATGTAAGGTTGGAGGCACTGGATGGAGGGATGAGCACCTCAGACACTGATGACATGCCAAAGTCCCTGGCTGCTGCCCCCTCCCAACCTGAAAAAAATGTGCCTTAGGCTAGCCAATCCTCCTGCTGCTGTAAATCTAAGCTCTGCCTCCCCCTACCTTCTTTAAAAACTCGCTGGCTGCCCTGCTGAGCGTGACTTCCCTGGCCTGTGACTAGCCAGACCAGGAAACATTGCCCAGGAATTGTGCTCAAATAAACTGCCTGGCCCTTTGTTGCCTCTCGTCGCCTGCTTATTTCGGCTAGAATTTATCTTACGATATGCATATGCATTTTTAATAAAAACAAAAGCTTTTATAGTTAGAGTATGATCAAACAAAAGAAATTTGAGGCAAAAAGTATTACTAGGGCTAAAAACAGTAGTTATAAAATTGTCCAGGAAGATATAGCAATTATAAACTTGTATGAATCTATTAATGTGTCATGAACACACATATATGCATGAATATATATTAATTATACACATATAGTTTCAGAGAGCTAAAAAGAGAAGTTGTCAAATTTTCTCTCAGTTAGGAGATTCTCTTATCCATCTCAATTGATAGACCAAGTAGGTAAAAAAGATAAAATCATGTGTCCAACTTAAAGAACATGATAAACTTACTGTAATGGACTTTGTGGAATGTCACACCTAATTACTATAGACTAAACATTCTTTGCAAGCACACACATACATTTATGGTATTTGCCAAACTACAAGGCCACAAAGAAGTCTCAAAAAAATTTCAAATGATTGGTATAATACAGACTTCAAAGATTTCTCTCCAAAGCACAGTTATGCTAATAAGAAATAACTAGAAAAATATTCAGAATTTCAGAAACACTTGCATAAACAACTCACTGGTCAAGAAAAAAATAGGAACAGAATAACAATAAGAATATTTAGGATGCAATGATTACTAAAACATACCTATTAAAACCTAAGCAGCTAATGCTACTTAGGGGGACATTTATAATCTAGATGCATTATAAAAAATGAAAAAATCTTTAAAATGGGGAGGTTATGAAATAAGCTAAAAATACACAAGCTGAAGGAAGGATATCTAAAATAAATTAGTCAAGTAAAAAATATCTAACAGGTAAGGTAATTTCTCTATTGGCCTATAAATCTTTCCAGAGACCAAAACCAATTCTTAAATCAGCTTTAATGAATCCCTAGAATTGATGGTTTTATATGGTTTCCCAACTCTTTTAAGTTATAATAAGTCACATTCCTATTCACAAAATCCAGGTTGCCTGATTGTGTTCTAATAGTCTGTGTTCTCCCTTAGATTAGAAGCCTATTCAATTTTCTTTAGAAATGTTTGTAATACCACATTGAACTTTCAAGAAACTGGTACTATGACATTCTCCCTTAGTTTTTTTTAACTTTAAAAAACAAAACATACACAAAAAACAAAAATGCTCTTCAGTGAACTTTGTGGCCAAGTATTTGGCAGTTAACTAAATGTTTTAAGAGAAAAAAGAGGAAATGGGACAATACAGGTGGCATTCATGTCCAAGACAAACTGGCAACCTCAAGGTTGTACTCAGAGATTTGAGGAAGAAGGGTTTCTGGCATGGGATACCTCTGCTATGTGATTATCAGCTTAATTCCTTCAGTCAACTATATATTACTGAGCCTAACACATGCTGGAAATAATTCTCTAGTCTTAAGTTTCTACTATTTCTATAGCTTAACTTTTTACTATTTTGATTTATTATACACTTTTCCACCTAGGGCCTGCTGTTACCCACAGACTAACTAATATCTTCAGCTCTCTAATCAAAGTGAGAACACCTATTATACAGAACACTAGAATGGATTTTCCATGGTCCTGACAATAGAAGTTCCTATGGAAGCAATCTAAATCACCCTAGAATATCATGTTAGGTGGTTCTTTATTCTTTTATTTCTATTCTTTTGTGGAGCAGGAAAATGACCACTAAAACAGAGCTTCATGAACTGATACTTCCTTAAAATTAGCAATCCAACATTATAATATTCAATTCTATTGAGAATTGCTTCATTTTCTGTAAATTCCCAGTTGGTATATGTGCTTCCATTGTGCTACTTTATGGTAGCATTAAGCTAATCATGTTGTTTTTCTTCAACTATACAAAAACTCTGTTACTAAATGGAAAACAGGCTCCCAGGGCTAAATGTCTCTATTGACTGAGAGAAGTTTCTTTCCACCCACCCCCACCTCTGTAGAATACTAGACAATATCTTGTGGACAATAGGATAATATATTGCTAAGGCAGATTGGTAATATAATCATTGTAATACTTTAGGGAGGTACTTATGCTGGTAGGTGGAGACAAGAAAGCATAGAATGTAGAGAGAATAGAGATAGAGGATTCAGTTAGGAGGCTGGTGATGAGAACTGAGGAGCACCTGAACTAAATCAGTGGCAGTAGGTTAAGAGAAGAATGTTTGAAACAGACTTTTTTGAATGAGAATCAACAGAATCTGGTGTCTGTTTAAAAGGGTGTGGGAGAGAAGTCAGGGCAGAAAATGAGGTGAGACTTCAACTGTGGGATACTAGATGGATATTAACATTATTCAAAGAGAAGCAATATTTTTGGAGGAAATATGGAAATTAATTTCTGCTTTGTTTTTATTGAATGTAGGTGCTTGATAACAATCAGAACGGAGATGTCCAAGAAGTTCACTATAGTCATATATCACCCTCATCACTCTAGACAAAATATAATGGGCGATTCCCTGGATAAAAACCTTTAAATTTGCTAGAGTTTTCTGGACATTACCTGTCCCCACACAGTTAGATCCAGCAGTGTCAGTGACTACAGATCTGAAAGCTCTTTGCTGGCCAAGATAACAGTATTTCAATAAAGTAACCAACCATTATTCTGGGAATGAGGTACACCAGGTTGATCTCAGTAAATCACTTTTCCAATCACAGTACAAGATTTAACCCATCTAATCCATTCTCACAATCCCTTTCTCCTTGATATCTCTTTTAAAAAACTTTTTATTCTATAGCCAAACAGAGGAATACTTCAAATTTTCTCAGAAAAGCATCGAACGATAAAAGGTTAAGGGAGGAGAGAGTGAATTGACATAGATTTATTTTTACAGAATTGTGCAACATGTACTTTAAACACTGTTTTCAGATTTGTCTGGTATTTGGAAAAATACATGCTTACATATCAGCAAATACGTGTTCAGTTCTTTTATATCTCAGATTTTTTACTAGCCACTGAGAAGGAAGAAATAAATAATAGACAAAGAAATGGGAGTTGGATTAAGATTTTTTATTGTTTTTGATGGGGGGTGGTAATAATGCTGGGGTAGAGTACTGAGGTCTAGTCAAAATATACTGAAAATTTGAGTCACTGGCCTCACATCTAGGACAATTATACCCACAGGGCCAGATAATTTGGTTCTATGAGTGAATATATACATGCTAATTTATTCCTATTTAAGGACCATTTAAGTTACCTGCCTTCAAGTTGTCCATAGTGTACTGAGGGAGACAGATATGCAGTCATGGCAGAATGTGGCAAGCAGTAAAGTATGGCACAGAATACCTTGGGAAAATGGAAGGGGTCACTGAACCATGTTGCAAAGGAAAAGTAACATGGGCTGGACATGCATGAACCATGTCCTGATGTGAGTAGCGGTGGCCAAATGGGGATGAGAAGGTGGTTGGTGAAGTAGGAAAGACATCGCAAAATTACAAATCATTTTGATTAATCAGTGGTGAGAGATAAAACAAGTATAAGCAATCCTACAGAGAGCCTAAGACACAGAAACCATACCACATCTAATACGCAGGAGGAAGGTCCTCACCCGATGAAGAAAATGTCCCTTAAATATCAATAACCACATATATCATAGCTCCCAAACCTGGCTACACTTACGAAGTTATATATGTAATGATTGATATATTATGTAGCTTTGATTCTTAGCCATGCTTGAAAATACAGGTCTTAATATGAGATGTTGCCTCTCTTTAAAAGGTAATTCAGACTATAATGACTTCTATATAGCCAATCTAAAATCTGGCCAGGAATGGATAAAGTGGTATGGTATTTAAAAAATAAAAATAAAAACTTCTCTAAAAAGGACACTAATAATTACCTAAGACAACTAGATTCTCTCACTGTAGTGTAACTAGGAGATGCAATATTAATTTATTTAATAGCATGCATAACAGTAGGAAAGAATCACACAGAGAAATACCACAAATGTTCATTATGAGACCACAAAGATGAAAAGTAAAGGGTCAGATACTATAAAACAAAAATCAAGATATGATGAATGTATGTATATACACACACAATGGAATATTACTCAACCATAAAAAGAACAAATCTTGACATTTGCAACAACATGGATGGACCTAGAGGGTACTATGCTAAGTGAAAGAAGTCAGACAGAAAGACAAAAACCATACGACTTCACTTATTTGTAGAATCTAAAAAAGTAAATGAATAAATAAACAAAACAGAAATAGACTCATAAATATAGACAGCTGATACTTGCCATGGGAAGGAGGGGAGAGAGGAAGGGGTGAAATGGGTGAAGGAAATAAAGAGGTACAGACTTCAAAATATAAAATAAGTCATGGGAATAAAAAATACAGCATAGGGAATACAGTCAATAATATTGTAATAAATTTGTATGGTAATAATGATAACTACAGATATGGTAAGCATTTTATAATGTATGTAATTGTCAAATCATTATGTTGTACAACTGAAACTAATGTAATATTGTGTATCAACTATACCTCAATAAAAAGTCAGAGGAGAGTATGAATTGACATAATGGCTCAGTAGTGATGAATTTTGTGATTAAGGATAGTGGAATCTACAGATTTGCTTTCAATTTTGAACCATCTTCTGATTTTTCAACCACATCTCTATCTCCAGGGACCCAACTCCAGAGCTGAAACTGAGATCCAGCATTTTTGATTCCTGACAACTTATTTCTATTAAGTATCAAAATAAGCCCATTACTACTTTGGGTATCCTAAGTGACTCTGTTTCTTGCTACTGAAAAGCAATTAACTAAGGCATAAATTACAGCAATTAGAAATATTTAAGATCAGTTACATTTATAACCCAAGAAAATTAGTTATTTTAAAGGGCTTATTAGTGGTACCAAGTAGATATGGCTTATTAATTTGTAGTCTTATCATTTATGTGACATAAATGACATTTCCTGGGGGTAAAAAAGCAGTGAGTGCTTATCATTTTGCCTCTAGAAATATAAATATGTATATACATGCAACTCCAATCAAATGACATGGAAAATTATCTTCTTAGGTCAGTGATTTTCCTTGGCATATTTTCTTTGTGATAACAGAGGCTGCCTGCTATTATGTTTGCTAGTTATCCCTTAATATCCATTCCCCCTTCTTTCGTAACACGGTACATGGCTGCTTGAAATAGAGTCTGTATTTCCAAGCCTCCCTTGCAGCTAAGTATATTCATATGAGTAGGTTTTAGGCAATGTGATATAAGGGGAGGTGGCGTGCAATTTTAGCAAATATCACTGGGTCATAAATTTCATTGCCTTTTTGATACTCAATAGAATAAAGCACTGATGGCTGGGATCAAATAACCATCCTGGACCCGAGGTTGAAACCATATGTTGGTAAATGTGGAAAAGACAGAAGAATAACACAGCATGTGATAGTTCCTGGTGTTAAGAACTGCCCCTCAAACCCTGGATACTTACTTTCCTCCAAGATATGTCCTGAAGAAACTAAAAATAGCAAAATTTATCTTTACTCTGTAGAAATATTACACTTTTAGCACAGACCTTACTGTCATCTTTGAAGCAGAACACGGTCTTAAGGAAAGAGCATTCAATATCATTGCTTTGGTCACCCTTTAAAATCACATCAGAGAATTAGCACAAACCCCAGATCCAGGTAATCCACATTAAGAGGTCCCCATTAGAGCATCACGTTAATATTAAAACCACCTTAACCTATAAGTGACAACCATTGAATATGCTGCTTTCCTGGAAATCTCAAATGGTATCAGGTCACTAATGTTAGTGAGCAATGTCACTAGATACTTTGTTAAAATGCAGATCATCACATTCAACCCCTACAAATTTATGTGCAGTAGAATGGGGAATTTGCATCTAATCTAGTACCTGGATTCTGAAACAATAGTATTTTCATTACTCTTTAATAAAGACAATTGAAAGTGTTAATATATGTGTGAGGGAATTATCCATTAATTAATGTATGAGCAAAGACTGGTTTAATCCATATTCACATACTATCAGTTAAGAGGGCTGAAACATTTAGAAGAGACAATTAGCTTCCAAATGGCTGGCACAGAATTCTAAGGATGTAAAATATGTAAATAGAACATTGCAGCTTATAAAATACATTCACATGTGTGTAGGTACTACTAAATAGTATAATGTTGATATTCATATGACCCTAATACACAAATAAGAAAACTCCAGGTTCCTAGAGTAGAAGACTGGTGTCTACATTTGCATGCAGAGTTTCTGACTTTGGTTCTCAGGCTCTATCATTTATATCATGGCTAACTCATTAGGAAATAAGTAGAAAAACCTGAAACAAGTAAGATACAAAGCAATTAAGTTTTGATGACGTATATGCTTCATAGCAAACCTGTGGTCAGAAAAGGTAGGAAAGAACTAGCATGAGGGCCTGGGTATGAGAAAGAATAGTCAAGAGAAATCTTGAAGATAGGATGAACAGAACACACACACAAAAAGATGGCAGCATGAGAACTGAGGCAGAAACTCTCTCCCAAAACCACATATATTATGAAAATACAGCAAACACAACTATTCCTAAAAGAGTGACCAGAAATAAGATTACACCAACCAGTCTACATGTGGGAGAAGAGAACAACTCATGAAAAGGGTAAAGTAAAAAAGCTGCAACCCAGTGGGTACCGAGCACTCCCCCAACCCCAGCTCACTGGCAGGAGGAAAAGAATCAGAGCAGAAAGGGAGTAGAAACCCAATATTTCTAAATACCCAGCCTAGAAATATACTGCAGGAGCACAGACCCATATTGCATGGTGCTCTGGAGATTAGAGGAAGTGAAAACCAAAGTCAGAGACTGAGACTGCAAACAGGTTCCACAACCAGCTGCCCTGAAACAAAAGAAAGGTAGGCAGTTTGAAAGACTTCACAACAGTGAGAGGGCTGCTAAAGGGGGAACAATTTAGGAGAAGGAACAGATGGACAAAGTTATCATGGCAAAATAGGTCCAGCAGGTTAGGAACTTTCAGGAGTTTCAGGCACTCCATCCCCATGGCTGGCAATACAGCCTCAGGGTTCCTCACTGTGATAAGCAGTCTGCCACTTCTTCCTCCCTGCTGGCACCTAAGCACAAAACTGCTGTCCCCACCATTGCTCCAGAACAGGTGCAGGGCAGCCCTGCTTACAGCAACTACATGGCTTAATGCAGAGGATTCTCCCTGAGCGTGGGTAAATGGCCCTGACAGTGGAGGCATGCACTGTGGCCCAGGAAGCAGGAAAGGGCTTTGTCCTCGAGGCAGACACTGTGCTGCTTGCCTGCTCCAGGCCAGTGTTAAGGGCAGCCCTGCCCATGGCAGTTTAGGAGATTATCCCAGAGGCCTCCCTGAGCTTGGCTCACAGGCCCTGACAGCAGAGGGAGGCACTGTGGCTGGGAAGCAGGAAAGGGCTCACTCTTTAGGGTAGACACTTGAGCCACTTGCCTGCAACCACTGCCATCACTCCAGAATTATGAAAAGGCAGAAGAACCTTGTTCAATCCCAAATTCCTCAAACACCAGAAAGAGGGCTCAATGAAACTGAAATCAACAATCTTCCTGAAAAAGAATTAAAAATAAAAGTTATAAGCATGCTAATGGAGCTAGAGAAATATATTCAAGAGCTAAGGGAAGAATTCAGGAGGGAGACAGACACATTAAAAATACAATACCTGAAATGAAAGAACAAAGGAGGGATTTAAAAGCAGATTAGATGAGGTAGAAGAAAAAGTAATCGAACAGAAATTAGAGAACATGAATACCAAGAAGCTGAGGCAGAGAGGGAAAAAAGGATCTCTAGGAATGAAAGAATATTAAGAGAACTGTGTGACCAACTCAAACAGAACAATATTCAAGTTACAGGGTTAACAATAAAAGAAGAGAGAGAAAAAGGGATAAAAAGTGTCTTTGAAGAAATAATTGCTGCAACTTCCCCAATCTGGGAAAGGAAATAGTCTCTCAAGCCATGTAATACACTGATCTCCCAAAACAAGGGACACAAGGAAGACAACACCAAGACATATAATATATGAAATTCAAAAGATCAAGGACAAGAGCAGAATATTAAAGGCAGCCAGAGAGAGAAAAAAGATCACCTACAAAGGAAAGCCCATCAGGCTATCATCAGACTTCTCAGCAGAAACCTTACAGGCCAGAAGGGAGTGGCATGATATACTTAATGTAATGAAATAGAAGGGCCTCAAACCAAGAACACTCTATCTGGCAAGATTATCATTTACATTTGAAGGAGGGATTAAACAATTTTATGATAAGCAAAAGTTGAGGGAACTTACCTCCCAAAACCATCTTTATAATTTATTTTAAAGGGACTGCTCTAGATGGAAGTGCTCCTAAAGCTAAATAGCTGTCACCATAGAAAAAAAAAACACAGTAAAGAAAGTAGACCAACTAAATACTAACCAAATGCAAAATTAAATCAGCTAACCACAAAGTAAGTCAAGGGATACACAAATAGTACAGAAAAGACACCTAATATATAAAGAGTGGAGGAGGAAAGAAAAAGAAGGGAGAAAAAAAGAATCTTCAGATTGTCTTTATAATAGTGTAATAAGCTATTAGACAAGTTAAGTTAGACTATTAGATAATAAAAAGCTTCCCTGGAACTTTGGTAACCATGAATCTAAAGCCTACAATGGCAATAAGTACATATCTATCTATGATCACCCTAAATGCATTCATTCTAGAAGACTTCAACACTCCACTCACTCTGAAGGACAGATCAACCAGAAAGAAAATACGTAAGGACACAGAGGCCCTGAACAACACATTGGAACAGATGGACCTAACAGACATCTATAGAACACTCCTTCCAAAAGCAGCAGGATACACATTCTTGTCAAGTACATACAGTAAATTTTCAAGAATATATCATATACTGGGCCACAAAAAGAGCCTCAGCAAATTAAAAAAGATTGAAATATTACCAACCAACTTCTCACATCACAAAGATATAAAACTAAAAATAAATTGTACAAAGAAACCAAAAAAGCCCACAAACACATGGAGGCTTCACAACATGCTCCTAAATAATCAATGGATCAGTGACAAAATTAAAACAGACAATAAGCAATATATGGAGACAAATGAAAATGACAGCTCGATACCCAACTTCTGTGGGATGCAATGAAGGCAGTTCAAAGAGGAGAGTATATAGCACAGCAGGCCTATTTAAACAAAGTAAAACAATCCAAAATATGCAGTCTAAATTCACATTTACTGAAAATGGAAAAAGAACAAGTGAGGCCCAAAGTCATAATAAAGGGGGCATGATAAAGATAAGAGAAGAAATAAATAAAATTGAGAAGAATAAAAAGATAGAAATAAAGAATTAATGAAACCAAGAGCTAGTTCTTTGAGAAAATAAAAAAATAGATAAACCCCTAACTGGACTTATCAAGAAAAAAAGAGAGTCTACACAAATAAACAGAATCAGAAATGAGAAAGGAAAAAATCACTATGGACACCACCAAAATGCAAAGAATTATTAGAGAATACTATGAAAAATTATATGCCAACAAATTGGATAACCTAGAATAAATGGACAACTTTCTAGAAAAATACAACCTTCCAAGACTGACCCAGTACGGAACAGAAAATCTGAACAAACCAATTACCAGCAATGAAATTGAATCAATAATCATAAAACTATGCAAGAAATAAAACACCAGACCAGATGGCTTCACTGCCGAATTTTATCATACACTTAGAGAAGACATAATACCAATTGTCCTTCAAGTTTTCCAAAAAATAGAAGTGGAGGGAATACTTCCAAACTCATTCTATGAAGCCTGTATCACTCTAATACCAAAACCAGGCAAAGACACCACAAAAAAGAAATCTACAGATGAATATCCCTGATGGACATAGATGCAAAAATACTCAACAAAATATTAGCAAACCGAATTTAAAAATACATCAAGAGGATAATAGATCATGATGAAGTGGAATTCATCCAAAAGATGCAAGAATGGTACAACATTTGAAAATCCATCAACATCAACCACTATATCAATAAAAAGGACAAAAATCACATGATCATCCCCACAGATGTGAAAAAGCATCTGACAAAATTCAACACCCCTTCATGATAAAAACTCTCAACAAAATGGGTATAGAGGGCAAGTACCTCAATATAATAAAGGCCTTATATGACAAACCCACAGCCAATATTATACTTAACAACAATAAGCTGAAAGCTTTTCCTCTAAGATCAAGAACAAGACAAGGATGCTCACTCTCCCCACTTTTATTCAACATTATACTGGAGGTCCTAGCCATGACAATCAGACAACACAAAGAAATAAAAGGCATCCAGATTGGTAAGAAAGAAGCCAAACTGTCACTGTTTGCAGATGACATGATATTGTACATTAAAAAAACCCTAAAGAATCCACTCCAAAACTACTAAAACTAATATCTGTATTCAGCAAAGTTGCAGGATACAAAATTAATACACAGAAATCTCTTGCATTTATATAGACTAATGATGAACTAGCAGAAAGAGAAATCAGAAAAACAATTCCATTCACAATTGCATCTAAAAGAATAAAATACCTAGAATAAACCTAACCAAGGAAGTGAACAACCAATACCCTGAAAACTACAAGACACTCATGAGAGAAATTAAAGAAGATACCAATAAATGTAAACACATCCCATGCTCATGAAAAATTAATATTGTCAAAATGGCCATCCTGCCTAAAGCAATCTATAGATTTAATGTAATTCCTATCAAAATACTAACAGCATTCTTCAACAAACTAGAGAAAATCATCCTAAAATTCATATGGAACCACAAAAGACCTCAAATAGCCAAAGCAATCCTGATAAGGAAGAATAAAGCAGGGGAAATTATGTTCCCCAACTTCAAGCTCTACTACAAAGCCACAGTACTCCAGACAATTTGGTAGTGGCACAAGAACAGACCCATAGACCAATGGAACAGACTAGAGAGCCCTGATATAAACCCAACCATATATGGTCAATTAATATATGGTAAAGGAGCCATGGACATACAATGGGGAAATGACATCCTCTTCAACAGCTTGTGTTGACAAAACTGGACAGCTACATGTAAGAGAATGAAATTGGCTTACTGTCTAACTACATACATGAAGGTAAACATGAAATGGATCAAACACCTGAATGTAAGTCATGAAATGATTAAACTCTTATAAGACAACATAGGCAAAACTCTCTTAAATATAAACATGAGCAACTTTTTCATGAGCATGTATCCATGGGCAAGGGAAACAAAAGCAAAAATGAACAAGTGGGACTATATCAAACTAAAAAGCTTCTGTACAGAAAAGGATAACATCAGTAGAACAAAAAGACATCCTACAGTATGGGAGAATATATTTGCAAATGACAGATCCAATAAAGGGTTGACACCCAAAATATATAAAGAGCTCACACACCTCAACAAACAAAAAGCAAATAATCCAATAAAAAAAGTGGGCACAGGATATGAACAGACAGTCTCCAAAGAAGAAATTCAGATGGCCAACAGACACATGAAAAGATGCTCCACATCGCTAGTCATCAGAGAAATACAAATTAAAACCACAATGAGATATCACCTTGCACCAGGTAGGATGGCCAACATCCAGAAGACAAACAACAACAAATGTTGGCAAGGATGTGGGGAAAGGGGAACCCTCCTACACTGCTGGTGGGAATGTAAACTAGTTCAACCATTGTGGAAAGCAGTATGGAGGTTCCTCAAAAAGCTCAAAATAGAAATACCATTTGACCCAGGAATTCCGCTCTTAGGAATTTACCCTAAGAATGCAGGAGCCCAGTTTGAAAAAGACATATGCACCCCTATATTTATTGCAGCACTATCTATAATAGCCAAGAAATGGAACAACCTAAGTGTCCATCAGTAGATGAATGGATAAAAAAGATGTGGGACATATACACAATGGAATATTATTCGGCCATAAGAAGAAAACAAATCCTTTCATTTGCAACAACATGGATGGAGTAGAAGGTGTTATGCTCAGTGAAATGAGCCAGGCAGAGAAACACAAGTACCAAATGATTTCACTCATCTGTGGAGTATAACAACAAAGCAAAAGTGAACGAACAAAACAGCAGCAGAATCACAGAACCCAAGAATTGACTAATGGTTACCAAAGGGAAAAGGAATTGGAAGAGTGGGTAGGAAGGGAGGGATAAAAGGATTATGGGGCATTATGATTAGCACACATAATGTAGGAGGTCACAGGGAAGGCAGTATAATACAGAGAAGACAAATAGTGACTCTATAGCATCTTACTACACTGATGGACAGTGACTATAAAAGGGTATGTGGCAGAGACTTGATAATGTGGGGAATCTAATAACTACAATATTGCTCATGTGAAACTGGAGCATAAGATTGTATATCAATGATACCTTAATACAAAAATAAATAAAAAATAAAAATAAACAAAATAAAATATAAAAGAAAGGATGAACATGCACTGAAGATAGACTGTCCTGATCTTGCAAGTTTGTCTGTGTCTAATCTAATCTATACTAAAAACTATCAGCAAATCATCACAAAAGAAAATTTTCAAGAGAGGTGCTCCTACCTTGTCTGTAATTGCCTGTGCTGAAGCAACATCTGGACCAGTCTGCTGGCCTGTGATGAATGTGCTGCAGCAAACACCCAGCCAGGGCTCTGCTAATTAGAAGTCTGCTTCTCCACCCTTCCATAATTAGCACTGAATGATGTTGTGAACATCTTTGATTGTGCTAACCCTGGACATGAATATTTTATTCATTTGGACCATATCCAAAAATTAACATACTTAAGAAAATATAATATCCCATATAATGTTAATGAGAGAAACCTCTCCAAGGAAGAAATTATACTATGGATACCTAATATATGCTATTTACCAAGATAATGAAGAAATTTTCTAACCCTGTCTATGTTTTAAGTATGTCTATCTGAAACTTGCATTTAAGAAAACTGACACATATATAAAACTGCACAGGAACACTGAGGTTATTTGTTTACAAAGGATCTGTAGACTATAGAACAAATGTCCTGGTGATTCAAATGATTTATCTGCTGTCATCTCATTTATATAGTTAGTGGGCCCCTTAAAAAAAGAAAGACAACATGGGTTACTAAAACAGATCATTTAGGGACTAATAAGACTTCAGCTGTTAAATGGCTGGCTCAGGGTTCTGGGGATGTGGTGGAGACTTGGTAATGGGGGAATATATTCCCCCCATAATGTGGGAGAAGAGGCCTTGCCCTTAATCCTTCATGATATCTGAAATCTCCCAAAAACCTGGGATCCACCTAGTTTTAACCATACACACCTCCTACCACTCTCTGGATCACTTTGCCTAAGGCCACTCTCAAAGTTTATTCAAAATTCTGAAACTTTTTCTGTTCCAGCAACTTTGATTGCTAATCCTCCACTCAGAAGACATTTTCCCCTTTCTTCCTATGGCTAACCCCTACTCATCAGCTATCAAAATAATCATCATATTCTTGAAAAGCTTTACCTGATCATCTCTACCTCAAATTAGGTTAACTTTCCTGTCTATGAACCCCAGTGCTGGCATGTTTTTCCTTGGTAAATATTTGTTTGATGAGTGCCTCACCACTACCACTATACCATGTGAACAAGGACAAAGCTTGTTTTCATCATCACTGTGTTCCTAGATGAGTACCTGGCATATAGTAGCTACTTAATAATTACTGAATGAGTGAATAAATGAACATAACTAAGGAAAGCCATTAGCATGTTCCAGTACTACAGTGTAAAAGGTTGAGATTTGCTTTTAAGGGAAAAAAATGGTGCTTTGGGCCATTACACAATAACATCCATTTTGTGAAAGATCTTAAGGATATGAGAAACCACCATTTGTTTTATGATCTTGACCAAGGTATTTGGATTCCTTAAATTAGTGACTCTTAAACTTCAGGGTTCATGAGTACAATGTAAAAAATTTGTTTAACAAAACATTTCTCTTTGCCCACCCCTCTCCTTTTAGTACTTCAGATTCAGTAAGTTTGAGGTGGATAATGGGAATCTGCAGTAAACAAGAACCTCAGGAAATTTTAGTAAAATAAGTCTACAAATATTTATTGAGCACTTAATATGTGCCAGGCATGGCAGGAGGTGATGGAGGCATGGATAATGTCCAAGTCAGAGAGCTACCATAATAACTGATGACCTTGTGATTTTCCATATCACTTCCAATGCTATACTTTTATTTTTGCATTTAGTAAGTATTTACTGATGACTTATAAAGCCCAAGGCTCTATATAAGTCTTATAAATGATAACCATTCTCTTTCCATCATTCCTTCAATATCTCAGAAAAGCAAATACATATTCACATATTATATTGGCTATCTGCCAAATATCAAGCACTGTAAACATGTTTATGTATTCTCAAATAGGTATATTTATGAAGTTATTCAGTTCTCTAAAAATGAATACAATGTTGTTTTAGTTCTTGCTAATCTTTAAGCATTCTGATAAGTATTTTTTATTATTTCATTAAATCATCCCATTAAAGAAGTACCATCATCATTTATAAGTAAATTCCACAAGGTCACCTAGTTAGTAAGTAGGATAAAAGGTAACAATAGGTATACATAAATAGTTTCAATATAAGGCAGTTGAATATTAAGTATCCATTGAAACTAGAGAAACAGATGTAGGAGAAAACCATTGAGAGGAAAACATATAAAAACAAGTGGGGCACCTTAAAACACTTATGGAATTCATGATAGGGCAGTTTCATCTATGACCCTATTTTTATTAGTAGAAAGACTTGCAAAGTGACTTTAGCCCCTTAAGCCTCTGTTTCACATGCATGGCATAACCCATGCAGTGAACTGTCTTGTAGATGTGTTTTCTCCTTTTTGAATTTCAAATACGAACCTACCTCACCCACTCTTGTGCAAGTGCTTAACCTGAGCTCTTCTCACAGGCATTCCACAGAGACAGTCTTCCCCTGGGCTCTATATAGTTCTATACTTCAGCAGCTTTTCTTTGCAAAGTACTATTACTGCATGGGCAGGGGGTGGAAGAGGCAGTCAAGAAGTTAAGAGAAAACCTTACTGGATACTGCATTTAGGATTGGTGTGTGGTTGAATAGTGTCCTCCCAACCCCCCCCCCACCCGACACACACACAAAATATTCATGTTCCTCTGGAACCTGGGAATGTGTCCTTATTTAGCAATAGTCTTTAAAGATGTAATTAGTTAAACTGAAGTTATGCTGAAATAGGATTAGCTCAAATCCAATGACTAGCATCCTTATAAGAAGGCTATATAAAGACACACACAAGGAGCCAGCGAAAATAACATGGCAGAGTAGGAAGGCAAGGTGGAAACCTTCCCCATGTACACACTAAGGAAACAACTACAGCAAAAACAACTAACCCTGAAAATGACCTGAAGACTGCAGAATGGACAACTTACACCTGGTAAAGAACAGAAGACCACACACAGAAGGGAAAAGTGGCAGACCTGCAACTGAGCTAGATCCAAGCCCCTCCCCACTTCCAGACCACAGGCAGGAAGATGAGGAACAGAGTAGGGAGGGGACAGGTACTCAGGAGCTTTTCACACCTGGCCCTAGGAATCTGTTCTGGGAACACGTGTCAATACTGCATTGGTTTGTGATGATTAGCAGGCCTGGACACCAGGGAGAGTTGGGACACTCTGAGAGAATGGGACTCACGCTGCTTACAGTTCTCCCTCAGTCCTGCTGAGGCCCAACACAGAGGTGGCAGTTTGAAAGATTTACCAGCAGTAGGAAGTGTGCCAGAGAGGCAGGACTGAACATAATTCTGTCCAAAGGGAAAAGGGCAGGTAGGTGATACTTCCCCAGCCCTCCCTCAGTCCAATTGGTCAGGAGCTCATGGGAGCCAGTCTCAAAACAACCATTACCCTTCACTGGCAGCTAAGCTCCCAGTCACTTCTCTTGGCACTGCCTGCATACTCACCTGGCCCTCTGGGCCCATCAGCAGTCAGACTTTGCTGCCTGCCAGGCAGAAGGAAGCTTTTCCAGTGATTCTGGCCCTCTCTCAGATCATATGGGGAGGTGCTTGTAGGAGCCAGTTCCAAGTGCTCCTTGCTCCTCATTGGCTGCCCAGCCCAGCACCATGCTCCCCTGTGCAACAGCTCCTCCATCAGCCCAGCAGTGCTGCCACTACTACAAGGGAGGCAGAGAGTGGCCATGCCCACAACCATCCCCACAGAAGCACTGTTGTGTCCCCACAGAAGCACTGCTGCATGGCTCACAAAGAGCATTTGCTAACAGATCAGCCAGTGTCCCTAGACAGACAGAAAGGTGGCCCCACCCACAGCCCAACAACAGCAATTGTGGCTCCAACACAAAGCAGAATCAGGCACAGGTGAGCAAAGAGTCTAGCTTCTAGGCACTATAGGATGTCTTCCTCATAAAGCCATTTCTCCCTAGACCAGGAAACATAGGTGGTTGATCTAATATAAAGAAAGAAACACATAAACCCAGACAAAATTAGGGAGAGGAATATGTTTGAATCAAAAGAATAGTATCCAACACCAGAAAGGGAACAGAGATCACCAATCTTCTTGATAATTATTTCAAAGTAAGTCATAAATATGCTCACAGATGTGCAGAAAAGTATTGCTGATCTCAGGGAGGACTTCAAGAAAGTGATAGAAGATTTGAAAAGAGTCACTCAGACTCTTTGAAAATAGTAACTCAGTCTCTTAACTGAAATGAAAAATACAATAGATGGAGTGAATAATAGATTGCTGCAAGTAGAGACGATCAATGAGATGGAAAGTATAAAACAGGAAAACAATGAAGCTGAGGAACAGAGAGAAAAAAAATTTCCAAAAATTAAAAAATGTTAAGAGAGCTGTGTGACATTTCTAAATGAAAAAATATTTGCATAATAAGGGAACCAGAAGGGAAAGAGAGAGACAAAAGAGTAGAAAGTCTCTTTGAAGAAATAATGACTGAAAACTTTCCCAGTCTGGGGAAGGAAACAGACACCCAGGTTCTGGATGGAAGCACAGAAAGCCCCTAACAAAAGGAACCCCAGGAAGACAAGACATATAATAATTAAAATGACAAAGATTACAGATAAAGAGAGTATACTGAAAGCAGTGAC
The DNA here is from genome assembly GCF_040802235.1 of Manis javanica. Classification (NCBI taxonomy): domain Eukaryota; kingdom Metazoa; phylum Chordata; class Mammalia; order Pholidota; family Manidae; genus Manis; species Manis javanica. The sequence goes on from NC_133166.1 coordinate 60,879,756, forward strand.
AGAGGCAAAAAATGACTTATAAGGGCAACCCCATAGGGCTATCAGCAGATTTCTCAGCAGAAACTTTACAGGCCAGAAGGGAGTGGCATACCCTATTTAATGCATTGAAACAAAAGGGCTTTCAACCAAGATCCTCTACCCAGCAACGTTACCATTCAGAATTGTAGTAGAGATTAAAAGTTCCCCAGATAAACAAAAGTTAAAAGACTCTACCAACACTAAAACAGCCATACAGGATATGTTAAAGGGATTTATGTAGATAGAAATGTTCACAAGCCTAAATATTTTTCATCAATGAAAATAAAACCCACTCCAGGTAGTATACCAATTATTTACAAAGCAAGTATGAAGTTAAATTTTTAAAAAGCAGTAAAATCAACTATACACAAAATCAGTCAAGTGTTACACAAAAAGTGCAGATTAGGACATCTAATATACGTAAACTATGGAGGAGAAGGAAGACTAAAAAAGAAATACTTTTAGACTGTGTTTGAAATAGAGCAACCAAACAGAAACTGTTATATATTTACAAAACGATCTATGAACCTTATTGTAACCACAAGATTAAAGCCTATAATAGGTACACAAAAGTGGAAAAAAAGAAATCCAATCACAACACTAAAGAAAGCCACCAAATAATAAGAGTATAAGAGAGGAAGAAAGGATCAGAGAGGAACTATAAAAACAACTAGAAATCAATAATAAAATGGCAATTAGTACATACCTATCAATAATTACCTTAAATGCAAAGGGACTGAATGCACAAATCAAAAGACATATGGTGGCAGAATGGATACAGAAACAAGACCTATCTATATGCTGCCTACAAGAGACTCATTTCAGACCTAAAAACATACACAGAATGGAATTGAAGGGATAGAAAAAGGCATTTCATGTAAATAATAGAAAAGGCAGAAACAGTACTTGTGTTATACAAAATAGACTTCAAAACAAAGAAAGGAAAAAGAGATAAAGAAGGACATTCCATAATTATAAAGGAACCATTCCAAGAGTATATAACAATTATAAATATTTATGCACCCAACAAAGGAGCACATAAATATGTAAAACAAATTCTAATAGAACTAAAGGAAGAAACAGACTGCAACTCAGTCATATTAGGGGACTTCAATGCACCACTTACATCAATGGACAGATCAATCATACAGAAGATAAATAAGGATACAGAGGCACTAATCAACGCAGTAGATCAGAGGGATTTGACGGATATATACAGAACATTCCATCCAATAGCATCAGGATACACATCTTTCTCAAGTGCACATGGAACACTCTCCAGAATAGATTACCTAGTAGGAAACAAAAAGAGCATCATTCCATTCACAAAGATTGAAACCGTATCAAGCATCTTTTAGATCACAATGGTACAAAACTAGAAATAAATTACACAAAACCAAAAAACCCACAAACACATGGAGTCTAAACAACATGCTTCTAAATAATCAATAGATGAAAAAAGAAATCAAGCAATACATGGAGACAAATGAAGACAAAAATTCAACAGTTCAAAATATGTGAGGCACCACAAAAGTGATTCTAGGAGGGAAGTACAAAGAAATTCAAGCCTACCTCAAGAAACAAGAATAATCCCAAATAAACAGTCTACACTCACATAAAGAAACTAGAAAAATGAAACCCAAAGTTAGTTGAAGGATGGATATAATAAAGATCAGAGCAGAAATAAATAGAGAACAATAAAAGAGTAGAAAAATCAATATAACCAAGAGCTGGTTCTTTGAAAAAGATAAAAATAGGGAAATCACTAGCCAGACTTATCAAGAACAAGAGAAAGGACACAAAATAACAAACAAAAAAGAAATAATTACAACTGACACCACAGAAATACAAAGAATTCTTAGTGAATTCTATGAAAAATCATACAAATAAATTGGACAACCCAGAAGAAATAGAAAAATTCCTAGAACAATATAACCTTCCAAGGCTGACCCAAGAAGAAACAGAAAATCTGAACAATTACTAGTAACAAAATTGAATTGGTAATCAAAAAGCTCCCAACAAACAAAAGGTCAGGACTAGATGGCTTCACAGCTAAATTGTACCAAACATTTGAAAAGCTAATACCATCCTTCTTAAAGTATTTCAAAAAGTAGAAGAGGGGTGAATGCTTCCAAATTAGAGGTGAGCATCACTATAATACCCAAACCAGGTAAAAACACAACCAAAAGAGAAAATTATAGTTCAATATCCCTGATGAACAGATACAAAAATCATCAACAAAATTAGCACAGTGAATTAAAAATACTTCGAAGGGATCATTTATCATGACCAAGTGGGATTTATTCCTGTTATGCAAGAATGCTACAATATTCATAAATCAATCATTGTGATACACCACAGTAACAAAAAGGGTAAAAACCATATGATCATCTCACTAGATACTGAAAGAACATTTGAAAAAAGACAACATCTAATCATGATAAAAATACTCAACAAAATGTGCATAGAAAGTACATACCTCAACAGAATAAAGGCCATGTGTGACAAACCCACAGTTAAGATCATACACAATAGTGAAAAGCTAAAAGCTTTTCCTCTAATTTCAGGAACAGGACAAGGATGTCCACTCTCACTTTTATTCAACATAGCACTAGAAGTCCTAGCCATGGCAATCAGACAAGAGAAAGAGATAAACGGCATCCAAACTGGTAAGGAAGAAGTAAAACTGTAACTATTTGTAGGTGACCTAACTCTATATATAGAAACCCTAAAGACTCCACCAAAATCTATTAGAATAACTGGATTTAGCAAAGTTATAGGATACAAAATCAATGCACAGAAATCTGTTGTATTACTATATACTAACAATGAACCAGCAGAAAAAGAAATCAGAAAATCAACTCCATTTACAACTACATCAAAAAGAATAATACCTAGAAGTATACCTAATCAAGGAGGTGAAAGACCTGTACTCTGAAAATCATAAAACATTAATGAAAGAGATTAAAGAAGACACAAATAAATGGAAATCTTTCCCATGCTCATGAATAGAAATAATTAATATTATTAAAATGGTCATCCAGTGCAAAGCAATGTATAGATTCAATGAAATTCTTATCAAAATACCAATGGTATTTTTCAATGAACTAGATAATCATAAAATTAATATGGAACCATGAAAGACCCCAAATAGCCAAAGCATTCCTGACAAAGAACAAACCTGGGGGTATTAAGCTCCCTGATTTCAAGCTATACTACAAAGATACAGTAATCAAAAAATATGGTACTGGCACAAGAACAGACCCACAGATTAATGGAACAGAAGAGAGAGCCCAGACATAAACCCATGCATATATGGTCAATTAACCTATGGTAAAGGAGCCATAGATATACAATGGGGAAAAGAGAGTCTCTTCAACAACTGGTGTTGGTAAAGCTGAAGAGCTACATGAAGGAGAATGAAACTGGGTTAGTGACTAACTCCATACATAAAAGTAAACTCAAAATGGATTAAAGATCTAAATCTAAGTCATGAAACCATAAAATTCTTAGAAGGAAACATAGGCAAAAATCTCTTGAACATATGCATGATCAATTTTTTTCTGTACCCCTCTCCTTGGACAAGGGAAGTAAAATAAAAAATTAAAAAATTAAAAATGAGCAAGTGGGACATCAAACTAAAAAGCTTCTGTATAGCAAAAAGCAGCATCAACTGAACAGAAAAGCAGCCTACAGAATGGGAAAATATATTTGTAAATGATTTGTCCATTAAGGGGTTAACATCCAAAATATATAAAGAACTCATATGCCTCATCACCAAAAAAGTATAATCTGATTAAATAATGGGCAGAGGACCTAAACAGATATTTCTACAAAGAAGAAATACAGATGGCCAGAAGACATATGAAAAGATAATCCACAAAGCTAATCATCAGGGAAATGCAAACCCAAACCACAATGAGATATCACCTCACAAGAATAAGAAAGAAAAGAAATAGCAAGTGTTGGAGATGATGCAGAGAAAAGGGAACCCTCTACACTGTTAATGGGAAAGTCAATTGGTGCAGCCACTATGGAAAACAGTCTGAAGATTCCTCAAAAAAATTAAAAATAGAAATACCATATGACCCAGTAATTCCACTTTAGGAATTTATACAAAGAAAAACAAATCCCCAATTTGAAAAGGGATTTTCTATGCCCCTTCAAGTTTACTGCCACAATTTACAGTAGCAAAGATATAGAATCAACTTGTGTCCATCACTAAATGAATAGGCAAAGAACAAGTGGTACATAAACACTGTGGAATATTACTCAGACATAAAAAAGAAATCCTTCCATTTCCAACAACATGGGTGGACCTAGAGAGTATTATGCTAAGTGAAATAAGCCAGGCAGAGAAAGACAAATATCATGTGATTTCAGTTATTTGTGAAATTTAAAAATGAAGCAAAACAAAATGGACAAAATAACAGTAGATTTACAGACAATGAGAAGTGACAGTTGGTTACCATGCAGGAGAGGTTGGGGGGTGGCTAGGTAGAGCTGATGTACGGGATAAAGGGGCACAAAAATTCTCAATCATAAGTTGTTCACAGGGAGGGTTGTACAATATGGAGAACATAGCCAATGATTCTGTAACCTCTTTCTGTATTGACAGATAGTAAATGCATTAGTTGGAGTGAGGATTTAATAATGAGGGTAACTGGTGAACCACTGTGTTTTATACTTGGAACTAATATAAGGTTGTATATCAACTATACTTCAATAAGAAAAAAAAAGACATCCAGAGAAACAAAGAGAAAAGGCCACGTGACAATGGATAGAGAAATTGGAATGATGCAGGGACATCCAAAGAAGGCCACAGACAGCCTTGAGCCAGGAGGGGCCAGAGAGAGACAGAGATTCTTTCCAGTCTTCAGAGAGAACAATACACTGCTGACACCTTGATTTCAGATATCTTGCCTTCAAAACTATAAGAGTATCTATTTCTGTTCTTTTAAACCATCCACTTGTAATAATTAATTATGGCAGCTGCAAGAAAGTAGAATTTTATCAGAGAAACCCTTCCGCATAGGTCATTGTAACAATGTTATCTGTATTTTTGTTACATTTTTTAATTGCCCCAACAGAATTTCTCCTGATGTGATTTTAAATAACAGGGACAGTGGCTGCAAATACATTTAAAATAGTGACTCCCTAATGGGTATAAGCAACCTAACCTTGATATTTAGGAGTTTGTAAAGAAGAGCTTCAAAAGCCTCCAAGTATGTTTCAGATACAATTTTCCATTAGCTGAACTTGTATGCCACATCTGTGCTGCTCATATCATTTAGGGTGGCCCATCTGAGAGAAGAGGAGAAAAAGTTGCCAAAGTGTATCTCCATGGATGCTGGGATGCCTTAGGGATTCATGACAGCAGAGATACCTCTTACTCTGAATTTAGGGGTAAAAGCATACTCTGGAGATTGCTATAAATGAGGTTTGCAAAAGTATCTTTAGCTAATGCTTCCAAAGCCCTGTGGCACTAAAGAATAATTGATCTGTGTCACTGTGAAAAAAGAGGGAGGCATGTTTCTGTGTGTTTGTGTGTGTGTGTGTGTGTGTGAATGTAAGCATGTAAGTGTGCATGTGAATGTGTGAGTGAGTGAGAGGTGTGCATGCAGCATCCATTAGTAGTGGAATGAAAAGCAGCCAACTGTCCCTCTCTTTCAGATATTTTCTCTTTCCAGGAACAGACCACCGCTGTTTCTAGGGTGATCACAATTTTGCACCCTGTAACAACACTAGATTTAAAAACAAAAAAACTGCCCAAGAAGAGCTTCCACACAGTTTACATACACCTTCTGGGTTGTTACACTGTGCAGCTTGAGGCAATGAACTTGAAGGAAAATATTGAGGACTTGCCACAGTCTATGCAAATGAGATGGCCACATTCATACTTCATGCTCCCAGGGAGTATCCTACCACATTTTGTATTCAGGGAATACTATATCACACATTTATTATGGCAACAGGGCATGTTTTCAATAGTATTAGTGTTTCTAGCATATGCAAGTGAATTCCATAACATCTCTTTCCCTGAATATATTTACTCCTTGCCAATTCGTCTACATGCTTATGAATTATGCTGCTTAACCCAGCAATGGTTTCTCTTTAAAAAAGCAATTTTTCTAAGTCTGGAAGTCAGCTGAAATTCGTTCATTCACCTGCTCTCTTCATCAAATATATGTTGAGGCATTACAGGGAACGTTGGGCATTGATGCTGGGGTCAGGGTGACTTGTGTTCAAAGTCTCAAACTTTCATGTCCCAATCTATGTGTCCTTAGAGGCTATATTTACTTTCAAAATATTTGTTTCCTTATCTGTAAAAATGAATATCATAATACTGGCTATTGAGAGCTCTGGTGGTGGACACAAATTTCCCTTGCCTCATGTTTCTACAGAAGAAAATAAATTTGCGGTCTACTTCCAGGAAGGAAACCTATGGAAAAGGCTCTTCAGTTTTTCTCTATACCTTCATTCATTCCACTCTGGGAAAGGAAATGATTTATCTAACTGGTGAATTTAGGAGGAGGAACTGAGTTGCCCATCACCTCCTTCCTCTGCACAGACAGGGCTGGATATGGCTTGTGTCCTCTCAGGTCAGCTCTTTGGAAAGGCCTAAAGCTGGCTCATTGTGCTATGCACTGGGTATGCATCTTTCTAATACAGATGGGCCATCTAAAGAAGCCAGCCCAGCTGGTGAGCCAGACTACATTTCCTAATCAGCTCATCAGAAATAACGTAGGGGAGAAAGAGAGGTTATTGATCCTTGTAAGAAACAGCACTAGCCTCAAAGATGGGTTATCAAACCTGAATGAGATGATGAATGCAAAGCTTGGGAGAGTGCCATGTACATGCTCAGCAATCAGCTATTGGCCATTATTATGACAATTATTTTCCTTATTGCTATTACCATCATTAACATTGATACTGCTGCTGTTTTATTCTTAACACTCTCGGATGGGCACCAGCCAAAGAGAACTGTGACCTCTCATTCACGTAAATGTTTTGCACAAGAGTAAGGAAACCTTCAAACGGAAACTGTTTAGTTGCATAGTTGAGAGACAAAGAGAGATGGAAAAATGGAGATGCTACCTAGCATATGGCACGCACTTGGTGAAGCCTTTCATATTCCTACTGTCCCTGCATTTCGGCTGATATCAGAGAGCACCAAGCCTCCAAGGAAGACTGAACGCAACATAGTGTCATTTGGCTGCCCTGTCTCTCTGCACCCAGGACACAGAATCCTGGCTAGAACAGCATTCTCCTGATGATGCAGGGGTGAATGCTGATGGCACAGGCAGAGTCTCAAAATGAAAAGAGACAGCAGAATGCCTCTGAGACAGTAAGAAAGAGTAGAGAAGAAATGAGAACTTATTTCTGAGCACATGAAAACACCTCTTGTGGACACCAAGAAAAGCTCCTTAGGTCAAAGCAGGTGCTTTGTCAGAAACTGTGTTGAGTCCCAGCATATATGAGCAATAAGTCACCAGAGTATGGGTAGAAATGCTGTGTGACCTCCTTCATATCCCATGAATAATGAGGCCTAGAGGCATCTGGGTTACATAAGAATTAATATGCCAGCCAGGCAATTAAATAGCAGCTGTGGCAATATGGATTATGATTGGACCATCACTATAACTCACTCTCACTTAGTGCACTGTCATTGAATAATTAAATAATGATACATAAGAAAGTATTAGCACCTTAAATTATCCAGGGGCATACCAATACCACTTTCTGGCAAAAGTGCCCCTAAAAAATTATGGTCATTATTAACACGGATTTTACAGAGAATAAAATATTAAGATCAAGAAATGTCAACTTCACAATTTTACAAAAAAGTTGAAGCAAGAATAAAACTAAGACCCTCTGATCATACAACTGGTCTCAGATCCACTGAAATCTAAATGTTCCCATTCTGTTCCAATCTGATCCTCCCAAAAATTCTCTTTTGTCTTCTACTCCCTGTACCTTCCACCACATATACAAACACTAAATACCAAACTTCTAACCAAACGCACTGCAGTTTTTTGAGCTTCAGGGAATAAAAGTAGTTACATCGTTATTTTTTTCTTCTTCAAGAAACAGCCTTCTCTAGATCCTAATTTATAAATAAAATTTCAACCACAGAGAGAAGGAAGGGAATAAGTAATAGTGGCTGGAAAAAGCAGGGATGAGAAAATGAGAGAAAGTGAAGTTCTAAAAACCTCTGAGAAGTAAGATAAGTTGCCACTTTCAGAAATAGGTTATGGCCAGTTTCTGTGTTAGGGTAGCAATAGTGAAGACTGACATTTAAATACATCTTGACTTCAGCCTTATTTTCAATGCTGAATTACCCATCTGTCATTTTGAGATTAGATGATGTCTACCTCCTTGACTAATATGTTGGGTCTTCTCTTGTTTTCTTTTAGGGTAATGTATTGCCCACAGATTCTGATTTTTGTAATATAATCTGACAGGTGCTCTCAAATTCTCTTACAAAGCAGCTTCAGTTAGAATACTCACTAATAGTAACAGTGGGTAATGTACTGAATTCTCAACTTTATGCTAATAACTGTTATAAACACTTCGTATGTTTTAGTATATTTTTTAGTATATTTAATTGTCATATTAACCCTATGGAAAGAGAAATAATATCTTTTAAATGAAAACAACTAAGGTGAAGGGATAATAAATAAATTGTCAGGGTTATAGAAACAAATAGTGAGGCTGGATACAAACCAAGGCAGTCTACCTTAGAGCCCACAATCAACCACTATGCTAAATTGCTTTGAACTATAGACAAGTGTGGACAAAAACTAAGTAGTGGTATTTATACATTTTAATTCTTTAAACAGTATATTTGTAATAATCTTATTTGGGGTTTTCTAGTCTTGTAAGACTGGGGTTAGCTTGTGCTAGTGTCAAATACATTTTTGTCTCTAGATGAATGTGGAGAGGTGGTAATGTGTTCATGGGAGTGCAGAGGTCCAAACCAGTACAGAAGATTGAAAGTTACCATATATTTTTCACATATGATTGATCTCATAACTCATTCTCTCTTCATTCTAAGTTTTCATTCATTCACATGGCTTAGAAAAGTAGGATCTCAGGGGATCTCAGCCCTATCCAGCTGTCTCATCAGCCTCATTTCTCCATACCTCTTCCTTTCCTTCACCACTGCATCATATTTAACGGGTATGTACTTTTAACATTTGAGCTGGGTAATTCTTCATGTGTGTACTCATCTCATGCAATATACAGCCTTTGTAATTTCTGACTGTAGGTACTCAACACCAAATGATGAATACTCCCTCACTTTCCCAAATTCCCCCAGGCATAGCACTGCCCTTGGTTAAGAGTCACGCACCCAGATCTTCAAAACCAAACAAATGGTGTTTTACACAAATTTTTCTTTCCATTTACTCACATTACTATGCCTTAGAGTGTGTGAATATAGTTCCAACTACAAGTACATGACTAAAGTGGACATGGAAGTCCTCTTACATTCCCTCTCCAACCTACTTATCTTCACTGGACTGTTCCTGAGCAGGTTCTTCAGACATGATTGATGTATCTTTATTGCTATCTATTTATTTAGGAGACTCTTTTTAAGGATGGAAAACCTGGAATGCATTTTAACACTTCATTACTGGTTTAATAGATATTGTATTCATTTCTAGTAATAAAAATTAATAATGTCCCTTTGTTGGGGGAGGCAGGTAATGACTCCACTGTAGATTTGTGCTAGACAGTTAAGTGAGCTCCCTAGTTTTTTACATAAATTCCTCATAGTTGTCATTGTTATGCCCATTTTTGAAAAAAAAGGCAACTGAGACTTAAAGGTATTAAATAATTTGCTAATAAAAACATTGATAAAGGTGATAATTATGTTTATTATAATAGCACCACCACCACAGAGGCCCAGTTCCACAAGGGGAAACATTAACTTCTCAGGCTTTAAATGGTTGGATTTCTAAGGGTAATGTTTAGGATATCATGATGGTTCTGTAGGAAGTTATATAGAAATGGCCATTGCTAGTTTTGTTACCTTATGATGTTGGGCCTCAGTCTGCTTATTTATAAAGCAAGAGAGCTGAATCAATAAGTTCTAATATTCCTCCCAGAGACTGAGTTTAAGGTTTAATGGCATCTAATAACTTTCTTCATTCTAAGATTACTTCAGTTTTGTCCCTTATTCTCATAACATGTTCCTGACTCCATCCTGAACACATGAGAAGAAAAAAATGCTAACGCCCTTAGAGGTATGTTCATTTTTGTGGGACTGGTGGGATGAGATGGTTTGCAAGGCTAAGGGTAGGGAGAAGAACACGTTCCTCATGGGAGGGAGCATGGATATGAGTGCATGAAATTACAGTATGAAGGATCAAAGAGAAAAACTGCCTTTAGAGTGACAGGCTCTCCTTCAAGGAGAAGAAAAATCACATAATTTATGCCTGCAGAGGTACTGTAGGGCTCATATTTTAGCCTGCAGAATTCCTCAGGATTGCTATAACTGAGCCTCTTGCAAGGAGGACCTATTAATCTTTTGCATGCTTTGCCATTAATATTGTTTATTGGGCCACAAGAAGAGGACATAAACCTTTTATGTCACTTTTTCATACTAAGGATTTTTTCCTTAAAAATTCAATGGTATCTGCCAATTTGATATGGCACTTTAAGGAGATTAGAGCAGCAGATGGCTGATTCTTACCGACTAATTTTTTTTGCCTCAACTAAAGATTCATTATATGATGCAAACTGCACAGAATAACAAAGTTCCTCTTTAATGGAGTTGGGCTATGCTATAGAAAGTGGAAGAGTATATGCTGACAACTCATAAAGAATGGAATCAGAAGGGTCTGGAAGGATAACAGAGCACTAAGGCTTACAAGCTAACCAAAAGGTAAAATTCTGGAGGGCAGGGAGGCAGTGAGGAAGAACCCAGTACTCACCACACACTCAATTTTGAAGAAAATCTCATGCAAGAATTACAAAAGTCCATAGGTTAGGTGACAAGGCAGGCAGACAACTACTTCATGCCTTTGGACAGCCATTTGCACTCTGGATAACTTGAGACTGTTAGGTGGGCATTAGTTTCCATAAAAGTAAAATGCAAGTAGGAATAAATCTCATGAAGATGGTATAAGCATTAAATTTAAAGTTCATATAATGTGTTGAGCTCAGTGGCTGGCACTTAGTGAACACTCATTTGTTAGGTGTCTGATATAAATACTAACCAGTACTTTTCTCCTCAGTGGTTTGTTTTCTCCTGATGATAAATCTACACAGTTTACACACACTTCATTTATCTTTGATGAGTAACACAGTCTTTGAAGACACTTCTTTTTGGCCATTTTCCTATGCCCCTACTCTCAATTTCAGGCATACGTATGTTGGAAATCCTTCAGATATCAGGAAGGGAAAAAAGGACTTTTTTTGGACAGTTCTTCTATGACAAGATAAAAGGAAGAAGCTTCTACTTATTTAACATTAGTGTCACTTACTCTTCTGGGTGTTCAGGTTACACTGATGACTAAACCTGACTCTCATGGAGGTTCTGGCTCTCATGAAGTTTCTGGTCTAGTTGGGAAATAAACAAAAATAAGCAAATAGCAACGATGCAATAAGCCAATGACTGTACATACAAAAGACTATGGACATGGTGAACAGGGAGTAATCAATAGTGTTTAACTGGGAAGGGACCTGGCTTTGAAACTGTGTAGCTTGCATTAGTTCTGCAGTTTTGGATGGGTTAAGCTCTCTGGACATTAGTTCATTTGTTAGTTGTTCATTCTCTAAGTTTTTTTTTTTACTTCCTTCTTTCCTTAGTTTTCTAACAAATGTTTGAGTGTTTCTCATGTATGATATGCAGGGTTGAGAATATTTGGAATCATTGTAGATCTGGGTTAAAATATAACCCATTTGGTCCATCTTATTTTTCTCTAAAAGAATGTCATTGCTCTCTCTCTAAATCATATCATGTTGATTACATCCTAAGGGACTTTCTCTTTATTATCAGAACTGCCTCATTTATTCATCCATATAGTAATTAAACAGACATTACTAAACACTTGCTATGTAATAGTCACCACATTCAAGATATATAAATGGGAATGCCATGACCTTTGTCGAGCAAAATGTAGTAGGATAGACAGAGGCACAAAAATAATAACAACACAATTGATGAAGATATGGGCAACAGGGTCTATGAAATCCAAAAAAGGAAGGAGATCTAACAGTCAAAAAAGTTAGTTTGCTTGCCCCATTACTCATCCATAGGATGATGCATTTCATTGATTATATGTATCTGTCTCTAAAGAATGATGGAAACCTTGCACACTATATAAAGTCATGCTTGCTTATTTATAGTCCACCAAATGGCAATCAATCCCTCACCAACAAAAGAGAAGCCTTTGAGGAGAGAGCATAAGATTCAGAGTCAATTGCATATTAAGAATTTCAACTGTATAGTTGATCAGAAGCTCCCTAAACCAGGCTATCTGAAGGTCAATGCTTATTATATCTATTGATTAAAAACATTCCTTTCAGCATTATGATTAACACACATAATGTAGGGAGGTTATGGGAAAGGCAGTAGAGCACAGAGCAGATAAGTAGTGACTCTATAGCATCTTACTACACTGATGGACAGTGACTGCAATGGGATGGGGGGAGGACCTTGATAATATGGGTGAATGTAGTAACCACAATGTTACTCATGTGAAACTTTCATAAGATTGTATATCAATGATACCTTAATAAAAAAAAAGACATTTCTTGCAGCAAATATTTATTGAATGGCTACTCAATACCAGCATTATGTTAGGGCTACAAGAGACACAGAAACGTGTATGGCATGTTCTTTGCCCTCAGTGTTACTTCTAATCTAGGTAAATATATTGAATACATTGTATTTATGGCTAAAGGTTTAGTCATCCATGTGTTTTTAGAAATCAAAGGAGAAGAATTAGTATGCTTTCTACAGCAGTTTCTGATTGGATATGATGGTAGAATTTAAACATGAAAAATGACTCCAGACAGAGTAAATAACAAGAATAGAAGCTCAGAAGTGAGATACAAGAACTGGCTGGAGTTTCATTAGTCAAGTATCAGAAGTCTGATACTAAGTTATGTACCCTAAGCATAATGCTTTATTTTTATAGTAACACCATGATGTACATATCATTAAACCATTTTAATGACGAATCTTTAAAAGGATTTAAAATAGATACGTTACCTGAGGTCACAAAGTTAATACAGATTCAAGCCATAGTTCAAACTTAAAACACAGTGACAGCAAAGTCTTCTTACCTAACATAGAGTCTAGCTAGTCATCTGAAGGGGAGCACTGAAAAATGTGATTAAAAAGTCTACTTAATCCAGATAACTGAGGGTTTTGAATGTTGGACTAAAAAAAGTTTGACTTAAATATTGCAAGAAATCATTCCAAAGAAATACATGGAAAATTATTGATGTGTGTCCTGAGTCTAGTCAGCCAAGTTTCACAAGTTAAACTCGAGAGATTTGGAATAATAAAACAGAATACCTAAGCTTATACTTCTCAGTTGTATTAGTCAGTAGTAAAAACCTGACAAAACAAGACGAAACAAGAAATCAACTACTGAGTTCAAATACCTACTAGTATCTATGTATGTATATATGTTTTTTAAATTGAAGTATATACAATAAATTGCAAAAATCTTAGCATACAGCTTGGTGTATTTTGAAATGTATATACATGTATATTTATTTCTAGGTGGGAATGCTATGTTCTGTAACCACACTAGACTCAGAGGCTCAACGCACAGGACAAAGTGCCTCCTGTTGTAGAATTCAGGTGTCCCATTATGGCAGTAAGGGGACCACGATGAGTCCCAAACCAAATGGCATTTATACTAGCATGCAGGCAGCTGTGTCAAGCAGTGAGAAACAGCTGATTAAGACCAAATCGGCTAGCTTGGGATGCTGAACAAAATCTAGCTCTCTCCTGAGGGCCCTCTCACCAGGACATATTACTATATTTCTACAAAACGGAAATTAACACAGAGCACAAGCTTGATTTTTTGTCTTCTCCCTGCTGCCCCTCCTTTGACAACAGCATCTCTGTCACTCACTGTTGATTGTGTTTTTACCCTCTTCATCATCTATTCAGTTCACATGAAATTGAGACCTCCAAGAGAGACTTTGGAAACATTCAGGCTCTACCCCTATTGTGGAACACCTCACTTAAAAAGAGCAAGAATCAGGCCCACATACTCACAAGGGCATGCATGAACACACACCCCATGCAGATACATACTGGCAGTAACCCTGCAACAACAATAAGAGATCTCTGATGTAGAATGACAATGATAAGTGGAACACTTGAGAGGTAAATTGCCTGAGGTATCAGAAGATGTATTTTGGTGATGCCAATAGTGGCACAGTCATTCATTTCAATATCTGACAACCAGAAAGTTAAAGGGAACCCAGCCCTGTCATTCACTTAGGCTGCTGACTGATGGATGCCAACCTTTGTCTCCTGCTAACCCATCATCTTGCATTTCTTTCTGACAAGATCCCCAAATTTCCCCAAGCAAAGAACTCATGCCTAAGGCAAGAGCTTCTTATTAATTGTACTTAATGGAATGCAGATCTATAAAGGTCATGGTTGCTTTTTAACAAGCTGTCTCCAAAACCAAGCACCTTTCAAATGTGACTAATTACTGAGTTGGTAGAGATGGCCCAAGCCTTCCAGAGTTAGTCCAGGCAATGTGGGAAGTACCTCTCAAAACAGGAGAGATATGTATCAGGCGTTCATAGGAACAATGTGCCACATTTATGTGTATATATATATATATACACCCCTTCTTTCTGTGATTCATCTGCAAATAAATCAGGACTTATGTCACCACAGTGACAGGGGTGTGACTTTAAGAGCAATGATGACAGCTAATTTTTTAGTCTAAACAGTAGCTGGAGAATGGTACTAGAAAGAGAAGGGCATGAGATTTTTACGCTTAAGTTAGACATGCATTCCCAGAATGATTCAGACCACCAATTAGGAGTAAAAGATGTAAAAGCAATGTAACATGTAAGTGGCCACAATTTAAGAAAGCAAATATAAAACTGGCAGGTTCACTGTTGTTTGAAATATTAGGAGGATGTTCTTAAAATCACTGAATAGCCATTCAGGTAATATTGAAAACATACTTCTTCACTCAGAATGGGCTTAGAACCTGCCACCGTTTTATGATGTGATATTTAAACCTCCAGTGTCTCAATTATCTCCAGAAGTAATATAGTCCAGCAATATCTGCTTTATTACCACATAAAATATGAAACAATAAATGAAAAAACAGGTAACTAGAGCTTTTTGAGAAAATTGATATTTTCAAACAAAATATATTTATAATTGAATAAGTATACATTAAATGTTCTCAGGGTTCCAAATCCAGGAAGGTGTTTAAAATATTCCATCACTGCTTGTGGAAGTATTGATAAAATATCTCAGAATGTGTATTTCAAGTATGTGGTAATATTTACAAAATAATGACAATAAAAAACATAAATAACTAGAATAGATATTCTCATCTAATTTTCTAGTTTAAACGCTGTCCAGAAAGTTTCTTCTCTGTGTCATAGCTGAACAAACCAGAGATTATGACATTAAAGGTGCAAAGGTATCAGTCATTACTATTGACTCTTTCTAGTTTTACCAATTTCTACAGGCTCTGTCAAGGTCTTGGATGGCTAGAAGTAAACAGAACCATATGTAAACCAAGCGCCATTGAAATAATTCAAATATTTGATAGGAAAGAAAGAGAAACTAAAGGACGTAAAAGAGAAGTTTACATTGCTTTATATCCTCATTACATGCCTGACTTTTATCTATTTTAAAACCATAGGCAAGGACAGAAATTAAGTAGAATCCATTTCATTTAGGACCAAATCAAATAATTTCTTTTAAAGTGACATGGCGCAGAAGGTTGGGAAACAGTGATAGTTTATACCACTGCATTCACTTTGTTAATATTTACATAGCACCTGTTGTGCTTTAAGCACTACTAGACTGAGAATATAAAAATGAGTCTTGATCCTGTCCTGAAAGAGCTTTCAGTCTAGTGACATAAATAACAATTGATCCTTGAACAATATAAGGGTTAGGAATGCTGACCCCTCCCCCAGCCCAGGCAGTCGATAATTGGCATGTAACTATTGACTCTCCAAAAACTTAACTACTAATAGCCTACTGTTGACTAGGAGCCTTACCAATAACACAGTGGATTCACACATAGTTTGTACATTATATATATTGTATACTGAATTCTTACAGTAAGTTGGAGACAAAAATGTTTTTTTTCAAATTGTCTCAAATCTCCAAAGAATTTTCTAATACATTTATTGAAAAAAATACGTATATAAGTGGACCCATGCAGTTCAAATCCATGTTGTTCAAGGGTCAACTGTATAAAAATATAACTATAAAAGGAAATGAATCTGTCAACACATAAGGAAAACCAAGAGGCAGTGCTCTAAGTGCTGTTTTACAGATATGAACAGAGATGCTACTTCTCATCCACAGGACAGCTGTCCCCCAGCTCAGGAATTCTGAGCTCCATTTTGGCTGCTTTTACAATGACTTGATGTAGTGAAGCTGGAAATGGTCAAGAGAAGAGCAGCAAAAATGATGAAGGAAGCAGAGAGACAAACTTGTGCAGTAAGATTAAGGAAGCTAAGGAAACACTGTTCAGCTAACTGAGGAGGTACTAAATTGTTTATAAATGTTTTGGTGGTGAAAATACCAAAGAGGAAATGTAGGAGAAAGAAGTGAACTTAGAAAAGGTAAAAATGTTGGTATAAATCAGGGAGGGAAAATGGCATGACAGGTGTGTGAACTCTACCATGGGAAAATTTATTCTCTAGAAAGGGTAGAATTTCATCTCTTGAATCATTTGGTTTAGATATTTTTCTCTCCTGGCTTGACTCTAGGCAAATATACAGAAAGTTTATTTCAATTCCATTCCACCAAAATTGCTTTAGGATCATGTATGTGCTAGGTATTAAGACAAGTATTAGAGGAATAAGATGGGGCCTGCTCTAGATTGAATGTTTGTGTCCCTGCAAAGTTCATATGTTGAAACCTAATGCTCACTGTTATGGCATTAGGAGGTGGGGCCTTTGGGACATGCTTAGGTCATGAGGTTGGAGCTCTCATGAATGGGATTAGTGCCCTTATAAAGGAGATCCCAGAGAGCTCCTTCTCCTTCTGCCATGTAAGACTACAGGCATAAACATGAGAGGATGACTGTCTATGACGAAGCATGGCCTCACCAGACACTGAATCTTGCAGGCACCTTGATCTTAGACTTTTCAGCCTCCAGAACTGTGAAAAATACCTTTCTGTTTATTATAACCCACTCAGCCTGTGGTATTTATAGCCACCCATTATATGGCATCAGCAGCCTATACAGACTAAGACAGTGCCCTGCATGTAGGGAATTCACAGTCTGAAGGAATTCTGTGTCCTTCCCATCATTGCACATATGCTCCACCTCCTGCAATCCTCTCTCAGGCTGGATTAGTCCCTCCATCCCAGATTACTTGGTGTCCTGGGGACCCAGTCCAGCACACCTTCCACCAAATCACAAAGAATTCCTCTCCCCTCCCTCCTCCACCTTTACTCCCCGACCCCAACACACACACACTCAAAAAAATAATTCAAGCATTTGGTGTAGTAGTTCCTAGATTTAAAAGTATTCAATGCAACATTCTTCATCTTTACCATAAATATTAAAGTTGACAATTCTGAGAAAAGCCATCCTGTTTAATCTACACTCTGAGCGATTGGTAACTCCAAATGCTAATTTTTTGCTAGCATGTAAAAAAACAATTGTAAGAAGGAAAGATTGTTTATAGAAGGGAAAAGAACAATCCAACAATCACAGTGCGGTATAGCTATTTTTAGCTAACAGTACTTTCCTAGTATCAGCCAGTCAATTAGCAAATGTTGGGGCATGGGGTATGGTTCATGCACATACATGCATGGGCCCACCTAAATTTGAAAGGCTAAATGAGGCTTTGTTCAGTAGCCCAACTGCTTTATGATCACAGGTATGTAGAATTTAACTAAAGACAATGTAAGCATAACCTGCAGAAAATTGGGTAAACACAGGGCTTGGGCTCCAGGGTCACATAGTAAGCACTGCAAGTACCCCAGCCCTCTCTTTGGACCAGGGATTCCTTGCTCTCCCCTCGGCACTTGCCTCCTAGAAGACATGCAGGGGCAACCTCTCTGCCCTGTGGGGATTCACACTGTTTTTTCAATTAACTCAACTGCTGGGTCAGTACATTTTTTTTAAAGTCGACAAAACATCTCTGGTGCCAATTAAAAATGTGGTTTACACTTGCCCGGTGACTGAAAAAACTCAACCTGACCAAGTAAAAATTATTCAGTTCTTGCAAAGTTTATTCCAAGTCTTGGAATAAATGATACATAAAATAGGAAATGTATGTGGCATGCTCACTTTGTGATGAGCAAAATGGTAAGGACTTTACATGAATTATTTCATTTAATCCTCATGAAATTACCTCATTTAATCCCTAAAATAATATTAGGAGGCATTTACTATTGGGATTCCCATTTACAGCTGAAGAAGTGGAGACTTAGATATGCTAAATTAATTTCCCAAGGTCAGAAAGCTAAGTGGTGGCAGGTCTGTTGAATTTCAGAGTCTAAAGTTTTTAACTGCTAGGCTCTAATATGGGTGAGACTAGAATGCTCAAGTTGAGAGACTCTTTATCAGAAAGAATCAACCCTCCAGAACAGCAGCAATAAAGATGGAAAGCAGTTCAAGATTGCACCATTTTTCTTTTGGTCTGTATAGTGAATGCCTTTCTCATTATTTTTATAACATATATGTGTATAAAAGTTGATTTTTTTAGAGAAGACTGTGCCCTTTGATAATCTTAGAAACTGAGAAAAAAGTGCCCTGAATATTCCTATATACAATGACTGCCTTATCAGGCCATAATGCTATACTCATGTATTACTTTAGCCCTGGATCCATGTGTTTCATTTATCATTCTAATGAGAGATATGGTGAAAATATAGTCTAAAAATCTACTCAGAATAGGTACTAAATGGTGTGTTTTTGTGCCCACCACAGTGTTTAAAAGTTTGAAATTTTTAGTTCTTTCACAAGAGTCCAATTTTGTCCACAGTCCCCTCTACACTCACTGATTATGTAGCCCTAATTCACTCATTTGCCACCTCCCTTTCCCCTGCAGACAGTGCAGCTGCAGATGCCCAATCTAGTCAAGGGTAAGCCTGTTACTATGTAATGAGGTACTAGATCCTTCTTCTAGGCAGAGGGAAAATAAATGCATGGCCTGGAGCAAGAACCACATTTCTGAAGCCACTTTAGTCATCGGTTTTCCTTACCAGTAAAATGAGCAGAAATATATGTCCCTTAGTCCCTTCAGTTCTAAAAATGCCTTTTCTTACTGGGAAAGGTCCTTTTCATAGAATAGTATCAGATAATCAATGCTAAATGATTGGTGGAATTAGAAAATGATCATTTTTCAACTTCTAAAGAAATAATGGATCTAGACAATGATCTCTTAAAATCCACTAGGTGAATGGCTGATGGAAACATTTTAACTTATAGTGCTACCTGAGGACAATCTGAACTCACTGATCAATATTAACATCCTCAAAGAAAAGACATCAGGTGCCCCCTGTAGGAAGTACAGACAACAATTATCAACCACATTTGTCAAAAGACCAGAGATCTTTAGTTTCTCCATCGAAAAGGTATATGCACTTGTTCAAAGAATACAAACACACGATTGGTACCCTATTTAACAAAAGAGGTGGGAAACAAAACCAATGGAGATTAACTTGAAATAAGAAACAGAATTTTAGAAATGAAAAAGGAAAAGAAATTGGACTTAAAATTAAATCCATATGTAAACAAGTTTCCATTTTCAAAACCTAATTTGCGTATTTTCATAAACTGAAACACAGTGGTTTATTAGCATTATCTGCCACCCTAAAATAGATGGTGGTTAGTTGGGAAAATTAAAAGCATCACAATTTACCCTCTTTTTATTAAACTGTTAAATGTCCTTTGTGGCTTGTTCACAAATCAATCGAAGGCATATTAGCCACTTTCCCGTATTTGAAAACAACTAAGGGCTGACTGGCCCTCCTGAGTCAGTTTGGGAGGAAAAGCTTAAACTGCTTAGTTTTATAAACTCAATCCCTATATGAGGAGCCCTAAACTTCAATGACGGTAGGAAATTCAATGGAGACTCAGAGAAAAGGACTGGAGATGGGAACGTAGCTCAGGCAACTAATTCTCAAAGAGGAACAACTCTTACAGAGACATAATATTCTACCCAGATCTGCACCATCTACCTCCAAAAACTCTCTCCCTCCAGCCCCTTCCTCCTTTAATGTCATCCTTCCCACTTTGTTATTGCTCTTTTCTATGTTGCTTTACATTTTATCCATTGCTGTCCAGTTTTACCCAGTTGATGAGGGTGGAAGCTGTACAGGATAGGGTTGCTCGATTCACTACAAATCATACAATATAATTCTTTACATAAGAGTTTGAGAAGACAGTCTGGACATTCTCAAAGGGATCTTTCTCTTCTATAAAGAGCACTGCTACAGAATCAATTTACATTTCAATTGAGTTTTCTTCTATTCATTAGAACTTGACCACATTTCTTTTCTGTACGGCATCATTAATGAGACCAACTTTGGGAGTTATTCTGATGATTAAATTAGTTAATTAAGGAAAAGTGCTTGAAACAACACATAGTAAGCATTTATTTATTATTAGTGTAGTTAGTATTATTGCAAAAGATTTCTTAAGAAAACAAGATGACCATAGATCACTTTCTGTTATTAATTTCAGAAGAATCTGAGTCTAGAAAGTTTTGTCAGTTAGTTCAACAAGCCCAGTAACTTGTTCACCTATGTTTCAGACTCTTATCATTTTTAGTTAATAATTTGACCCTTGGATTTCCGTAACTAAGAGCTGTCCAAACATGAACACATCTATAGCATAAAAGTAAAGTACAGGCTCACCACTGAAATCTATGCTAAAAGGTAAGAAATGCGTAGCAATTGAGTTAAATTTGAGGTTCCACCACTTAACAGTGACTGGAACAATGTTACCTGATATCTCTGAGCTTGTTTCCTAGATCGAGATTTGTGAGAAACTTACAAAGGTCCTACTGAAACTAGGGTAACAATTGAGATGTCCCACTAAGACCTCCTAGCAATGCCACTGCAACATGTTCCAAATTTATCTATCTTTCAAGAAGCCTGCTTTAGTACTGTGTGGTCAGACACTTCTGGCTTCCAGTTCTGGCTCTTTCTCTTCCTCCTGCTGTGACTCAGGCAAGCGCCTGTCTTCTCTGACTTGCCACATTCTCATTTGTACAAACAGCCTAAGTTTGTGGTGAAACTATGAATAGTGGGTAGCACATTGCTAGAAACGCAGGAAGCTGTCAGTGCACAACAGCTGTCGATAAGCATGTTACTGCCTGTGTTCCAGAGGTTGAACTGACTGTGGCGTGTGAGGTAAAGAATAAGCAAGACTCCTCCTTCCACCCCAAAAAACAGAATTTGCGCCTCTGATTTAGAAATCAAGAATGTTTTCTCAAAATTTAAGCCATTCCTTACCATGTCACTGATGAAAAGAAAGCTCAGTTTTAAGCAGAGAAAAAGTCTGAAGTTCCAAGAGAGGAAACCATGCCTTTAGTGTTTGCTTTCACAAACAGCATCAACAAGTTCTGAGGGCCTCCTGAAGCCTCTTCCACCTTCCCTACAGCTGCTGGCAAGGGGGAGCCTGAAACATAAGAGCCACTCATTTTCCTTCTTGTCCCTATTAATGAAGGGCTACAGAGCTTTCTGCCAAGTCTTCCAAGCCCTGGTCTTCAGAGAGGTTCTCAGCAGAACATTTTACTGGCAAATCTAGCGTCTAGAAAGGCAGCTTCAACACTTACAAAGATAGAATCTGGGAGAGAGGCAGGGAGTGAAGTTCCAATTCATCTTCAACTCCAGAAATATACTAGGGAAGTTGAATTGGTCTAAAGAGAAGATGGTGCTATATACGTCATTAGTCTCCCAAATTTCCTTAAATTAAATAATGATACTCTAAAAAAAGAAAAAGATTAAGAAAAAATTAAAAAGAAGAAATCTTCCCTGGCATTTTGATTATTAGGTCACTTCAAGAAAGTCAATTTAAGAAACTAGCAAATGCCGCTGGGGGAGCTAAAATAATAACAAGCAACACTAATACAGCACCTTTCCTCTTCAAAGCAATTTACAAACATGAAGTAATTAGGCCAATTAAAACTTGAAAAAGTAGCCTATTTAGACACAATTTTCCTTCCACATACAGGGCATCTGCTGGAAATGACTCTCTTCCTCTTGTTTTCAAAGCAAAAGATGCTCACAGGAAAACAAGCTACTCATAAATAATCAGCACAACTGAGTATCAAAAGGATCTGGGTCCAGAGCATTTAAGGCATTTAAATCAGAAGTAAATTTCCCATACCCTGATTTTCCCCTGAGATTCCCTACTACAACCCTGTGTAGTTGAACCCTTCTTGCCAGTGTCAGGCAGTTATGGATGGATGGCACCAGCAGACAACAAAGGTGGTCAGTCCAGGGAATAAATGGGGGCAGAAGATCTCAGGTCTGCCTCTTCATAGTAAATTCCCAAAGAGGAATCCCAGAATAACTGAGCAAAGGTGCATAGTGCATTGAATTAGAAGGAATTCGGAATTTAAATCGTTAGTCAAGTTTAACCACTAACTCACTATGTGGCTTGGGAAAATCATTTCATTTATGGTTTCAGTCTCTAAATGTGACATGAGCTGTTTCACTGGACCCATGGTTTCAAAACTGTGATCTGGAGGTACTGTGGGAGCTTCCTGGGGGTGGGTGACAGCCCTGAGCTTCTCTGGCTCAGGAAGAGCAGCAACATTTCAACTCATTTCAGATGTTGGATTTTTATGAGATGTGAACAGTTTTTATAACTGAGCAGAATGAATGATCTCTAATTTCTCTTGTAATTCTGATATTCTGTGACTTTATGAAAGTTTCCAAACCCCATAACATATAGAATATGTTTCAGTGAGAACTTTCATTACATTAGCTTAACCTGCAGGGATCAGAGGAAGAGTGAGAGATGCGGTCAGTGTTCTTGGGGGCTCTCTTGCCTGCTGTCCATCAGCAGCAGGGAAGGTCATTTTTCTTTAATTTGTCTAAACCTAGGCACAGTAAGTGTTTGCAGAGATCCCACCACCAGATCTCTGCCCTCTCTGTTCCAGCTTCTCTGCCTGTCCCCAGAATCTGGCCGATTCTGATCATCTGGGTGTCAAAATTTAGGTTTGGGAAGGGACAGGGAGCTCCATCATATTCTCCAATCTTGACATCTTCAGAGAGCCTTTATCTAAAGCTGTTAGTCTCCTTTCTTTGATTCATGAGTATGTATACTTTATGATCCAGAGCCCTGGAGGAAAAAAAATAAATGGAAGGATTTGGGCAAATAGTTCTCCCTCTACTAACACTATCCCCATTTTTCCTAGAATCTAGTCTGCATTTACAAACTGAACCCTCCCTGAAATTAGACCATCTCATTTATCACCACAAACCATATTATTAATCTTAATTGTACAGTAAAGAAACTGAAGCTGAACGAACTGAGGCACAAAGTCCCAAAGCTTGGGTGGCAAAGCCAAAAATGGAACATAAGGCTTACTGACCTCAGCTCCCAACGTCCTGCCACCCCTAACCTGCTTCCGTGTGTGTAACATAAACCAGTAACTACCAGTCCAAACCAAGCAAGATGAGTTGTGCTTCCTATGCTTGCTGTTGCCTACCCTTTCTCTTCATTCTCACGGCTGGAGTACTGTGGGCCCAATGGAGGAAGTTAGAGGTTGAAGTCAGAGCATCTGGCTTTGAAATCATGTCAAGTGAGTTTAATAAGGTCACAGTAATACCCCTGATATGTCTAAATAGTTTTCTTGTTTTGAAGAGTGTAGATACTAATACCTACCCAACTACTTCATAGAGCTATAAGATTTTAACATACAATTTATGAGAACACATTATAATTACTTTAAACTGCTCTACTTATCCCGGGTGCCATTTAAGATGTGTAAGTCTCCGATGTTTTCCATCTCATGCAGCATGGCAACTGAGTAATGAGCCAAACCAAAAATTTCCCAGGAGGACAGATTTCCCAATGAAAATAAAGGATTCCTAATTCCAGATGGAAAGCATTTTGGCATCTCCTTAGAGAATATCAGTAGTGAATTAAAATAGAAATAGATACTCCTTACTGAGTAAAAGTCTAGCAACTCATTTATAGGCCTATCCACGCTCTAATTAAAATAGCACAATTATCTAGGAAATTGTGAGGAAAAGCCGCCAATACTATCGACTGTTTTTGCAATGCCAACAATCACAGGGAATTCTCAGTGACAAGCCTTAATGCCCATATACAGGATATATAAGGAAAGCAGAACAAGGAAAACAGAAAGTTATAACTGCAGGATATTAGGGAAGGTTACAGTAATGACTAGGAAAAAGTGGTCTATCAATCAGCCACAGGGCCTAGAGAGTCAACCAACAGCATTTTAAACCAGTTGACCTAAGTGAAAGTCAACTGCTGATTATAAGCAAACAGTTTCTTTCTTCTACAAGCCTAGGCTCAGAAGCACAAAGATGCTTGAATGCAAGGTATGATGATGTATACTATGTTTTCAATTACATCCAGTGATTGTCAAAAGAATAACTTTCTTATTAAAAAAAAAACACACACAAGATTGTGGCCCAAATCTAAGCTTACTTTTTCTCAGTTCTCATTGGCAATAATGTAGATCTGCAGATTAGCAAATTAGCACAGGCCCTCTTGATAGGGATTTGAAATTAATAAACCTAGCCCTAAAAGGCTTTGTTTTTTTTCTAAATAGAATCCACTGTTTGGGTTTTACCAATGTCCAGCATCCTCCTTCTCCAATTATCCAGCTTTACTATCAAATAGTAGTTATATATAGGCTAGTCAGTTTGAGGTTTTTTTCTTCTCTTATTTTTCAATTTTGAGATATAATTGACATATTAATTAACAGTGTACAGTATAGTTATTTGATGTATGTATGTACTGAAAAACTATTTGCCACAATAAATGTAGTTGACATTAATCACCTCACATAGCTGCAATTTTTTTTCTTGTGATGAGAGCTTTTGAGATCTCTCTTGGCAACTTTTGAATATATTATACAGTATAGTTAACTGCAGTCACCATATTGTACATTACATCCTTAGAACCTATTTATCTTATAACTGTATGTTTTTACCTTTTGACAACCTTTATCCATCAGCCCCCACCCCCTTCAAATAAAATTGCATTTTTTAATTGCCTAAAAGAAGTGTCCCAAATGTTATTTTCTATGCATTGTATACACTAATTTGGCTTAATTCCTACCTTTCCCTTTCCATTGCTGTGGCACCTAATGGCTTCCTTCTCAACAAGAACCATGTGTATTTGCAGATCACAGCTCTTATATTCTATTAGAAAATTATCTAGCTAGTTCAAATGTCACTCTACTTAATCCCAGCTTCATTCCTCTCCTAACCTAGGTTGACAATCTAATCTGCTATGTTAAGGAATACATCTTTTCCAAAAATTACCAGATTTGCATAGGCATATCTGAAATCTGATCTGTGCTTCCCTGATGCAAACACATTAACTTCTTTAGAAATATGGGGAAGCATGTCTACTTTTCAGTTTTGTTGTTGAGCAACAAAATCTGAAAATATACACATAAACACACATATTTTGTAGCTGCCTTGAAAATGAACAGTGATTCCCAAAGACTCAGTCAAATCAACTAAGAATTCTATGTCTGCTTTTTATTACACTGTTCTATTATTTACCACACCAACTTCAGGGAGGTTTTAATTTTACATACTTTATTAAATTGTAATTGATCTAAGGGTCCTTGACTTAGTTTTCAAGAGTAGCTTTCACTGACTCTTGAACATCTTGAACACATAGATATATTACTATTTGTGTTCATGTTTATTTATGGGAAATTTCTGGGGAGAAAATTATTGCTTTACTGAGTTCTCAACAGTTTCATGATGTCATCATGACTTCCCAAAAGGTTACAAACCATTGATAAACCATGTATGACTTAACCTACAATCATTCAATCTTTATAGTCTATAAAATAAGATGTATCATCATTCTGTCTCCACATGTTTGCTCAATCCATAATCATCTTTCTAAAATTAAGAAACACTTAACTGGAAGAAAATGCCCTCTTCCAAATACCACTTGTTCACTAATATTGTTTTAGGACCTAGAATTCATATTCACTATTTCTGTAGTAAATTAGAAAAATTTCAAAAGTGGAAGTCAAAACACAGTTCCCTTAGCCTTGATTCGCTACTATGGAGGCTTAGAGTTTGGGTCCAATCAGTATGGCACTTTTTAAATGGCAACACAGAGGAACTAGATGTGTATGTCCTTAGAGGTGGGGCATGAATTGCCAAGTTAGGTCCTTTCTTCTGCTTTTTTTCCTCAGAGGCAGTGAGAAAATGCAAAATTTCCAATGCTAATTTCTTTTTAAAAAGGAGCTTTCCCGTTACTGACCTTTTGTAATCAGACATTGGAAGGAAATAGTGAACCTTCACTTAAAAGAAAGCAATGAGGGATAGATGCACTATATGGCACACATTGCCTGGAAGATGGTTGTAGGGAAACGAAATTCATGTGCAAGTGTGAAT
This sequence comes from Manis javanica, assembly GCF_040802235.1. NCBI lineage: Eukaryota > Metazoa > Chordata > Mammalia > Pholidota > Manidae > Manis > Manis javanica. Next base: position 60,906,562 of record NC_133166.1, read on the forward strand.
TCATTTCCCTATGGCATTAACAGAACCTCTCATGCTCTTCTTCAGATTAAGATGAACTGTGATGACAGGACTATTAAGTGGATTGGTGACTACCTGAACATGGCACCCAGAGAAAACTAATGAATTACTTTGGCACCAATCTTTAGAAAGGGCTCCACACTTGAATCATTGGGTTCTATACTTGACCTTCTAACAGTAAACAAAATGTGCACCCTGTAAATTTGTTCATGACAAAAAAGGTAGGGAAATAGATAATAAGACACTAGAATAAATATTCAAAGAGAACTTGGCAGTTAGCAGAGTAGGCCAAAAATCAATAGCATGAACTATCATAACTATATGATAATATAACATGAAAAATATAAGCTCTGAAAAATGCAAATATGGATTTAAATGCCTGTTTTACTCCTTAATGCCTATGTGAGTCTAAATTACTTTCTAGATCCCAGTTTTCTCATATGTTATATGGGGATAATAAATTTTATATCATGGGGGTCGAGAAATTTAAATTACATAGTATAAATTAAGGTCAAAATATAGAGTCATAAATTATTGGAATAATTTAATTTTTAGTAGTGTATTAATTTGTAACATTATCTTTACAAATGAAGTAAAAGGGGATAACTGATATTTATTCATTAATTCATTTACCAAATATTTAGTAAACACCCTATATGTCCAGTGTTATGCTTGGTTCAGGAGGTACAATGAAGAACCAGTCCTGGACTAAAGGTGTAATTGAAGAGTTGTAATTAAGAAATGAGTACAAATAGAAAAATATATCACCACATAATATTAAGCACATATTTCCTGGTCCCATACTTTGTTTTTTCCAGTTGACTCTATATGCATTAGACAGGTCATGCCTCAGAATGTCTCCTGTTGTGGGACACTGACACACAGAATCCCTGTTGAAGAAACAGGCCTAAATAATTCCAACTACTATGGTCTGAATGTTTAAGTCCCCCTATAATTCATATAATTCTAACCTCCAAAATGATGATATTATAATGTAGCCCTGGGAAATGCTTCAGTCATGAGGTGAAGCCCTCATGAATGGGATCAGAGTTCTTATAAAAGAGATCCCACACATCCTCAACTGAATATTAGCAAATTAAATTTAAAAATACATTAAAAGGATAATTTACCATGACCAACTGATTTATTCGGGGGATACAAGGATGGTTCAATATCTGCAAATCAAACAGTGTGATATACGACATTAACAAAAGAAAGGATAAGAACCATACATCATCTCAATAGATGCTAAAAAAACATTTGACAAAGTTCAACATCCATTCATGATAAAAACTCTCAACAAAATAGGTACAGAGGGAACATACCTCAACATAATAAAGCCCACATGTGATCGAACCACAGCTAGCATCATATGCAATGATGAAAGGTAAAAAGCTTTTCATCTAAGATCAGGAACTAGACAAGGATGTTCACTCTCATAACTTTTATTCAGCATAGTACTAGAAGTCCTAGCCATAGCACAGATAAGAAATTAAAGACATCCACCCTGGTAAGTAAAATTGTCTCACTATTTGCAGATGACAAGATACTCTACATAGAAAACCCTAAAGACTCCACCAAAAAAAAAAAAAAACCATTCAAACTAATAAGAGAATTCAGTAAAGCTGCCAGGTACAAAATAAATATATAGATACCCATTGTATTTCTATATGCTAGTAGCAAAATAGAAGACAAATTAAGAAAACAATTCCATTTACATCAATTAAATACCTAGGAAAAATTTTAACCAAGGAGGTGAAAGAACTGACTCTGAAAACTGTAAGAAATTGATGAAATTAATTGAAAATGACAAAAATAAATGGAAGAAATAATGTGCTCATGGACTGAAAGAATTAATTTTCTTAAAATGGCCACACTGCCAAAGCAATCTACAAATGTGATACAATCCCTAGCAGCCCTGCCAATAGCATGTTTCACAGAACTAAAATAATCCTAAAATTTGTATGAAAACCCAGAAGACCCCAAATAGCCAAACCAATCTTCAGAAACAAAACCTTGAGGTATCTCGCTCCCTGATTTCAAACTATACTACAAAACTTCAGTGATCTCAACAGTACGGTACTAGCACAAAAACAGGCATGTAGATCAATGAAACAGAATAGGGAGCCCAGAAATAAAGCACTTGTATGGTTAATTAGTCTCTGATAAAGGAGGCAAGAATACACAATGCAGAAAAGATAGTCTTTTCAATAAATAGTATTGGAAAAATTGAACAGTTACACACAAAACAATGAAACTGGATTACTTTTATACACCGTACACAATAACTCAAAATGGATTGAAGACCTGAAACCATAAGACACCTAAAAGAAATGATGAACAGTAAACTCAGACACCAGCCTTAGCACACTTTTTCTAGATACATTTCCTCAGGCAAGGGAAACAAAAGCGAAAACATCAAAAACAAAGAAAAGAAACAAGTGGGACTACATCAAACTAAAAAGCTCTGTACAACAGGAAATAGATTTACAAAAAGGAAACCATCACAAGATAAAAAGGCAACTTAATGAATGGGAGAATAGGTGTGCAAATGATATAACCAATAAGAGGTTAATATCCAAAATATATAAAGAATTCATATACTTCAACACCAAAAAAGAAAGATACTTGATTTAAAAATGGTCAGATGACCTGAGAAACTTTTTTTCAAAGTCATACAGATGGCCAAAACACACATGAAAGGATGTTTAACATCACTAATCAAAGGGAAATGCAAATCAAAACCACAGTGAGATACCACCTCGCACCAGTCAGAATGGCCACTATCCAAAAGACAAGAAATAACAAGTGTTGGTGAGGATGTGGAGAAAAGGGAAACCTCGTGCAATGTTGGTGGGAATGTAAACTGGTGCAGTCACTGTAGAAAACAGTATGGCAGTTTCTCAAAAAATTAAAAACAGAGATACCATACAACTTATAATTACTCTTCTGGGCATTTACCCAAAGAAAAAGAAATCCCTGATTTGATAAGATACATGCACCCCTATTTTTATTGCAGCATTAGTTACAATAGCCCAAATATGGAAGCAATCTAAGTGTCCATCAATAGATGAATGGATAAAGATGTGGTACACATACACCATGGAATATCACTCAGCCACAAAAAGAATGCAATCTTACCATTCTTGAGAACCTGGATGGATCTAGAAGGTATTATATTAAGTGAAACAAGTCAGACAGAGAAAGACAAATACCATGTGATTTCACTTATATGAAGAATTGTAAACAAAACACTAAAACAGAGTCAAATCAGAGAACCATCCAGTGGTTGCCAGAGAGGAGGGTAGTAGGGGGATAAGCGAAATACATGGAAGGGATAAAGAAGTACAAATTTTGAGTTAAAAAATGATTGCCAGGGGAAGGAAAAGTATAATATGGAGAATATAGTCAATAATACTGTAGTAACTTCCTATGGTGGCAAATGGTATCTACAGTTGTCATTGTGAGAATTTCATAATATATATAAATGTCAAATCACTATGTTGTACTATACCTTAATTTTGGAAATTATACTCCAACTATATTTCACTTAAAAATCATTAAAAAAAAAAATGAAAGCCATCTCAGAGACCTCCCAAACCCTTTCACTATGTGAAGAAACAGCAAGAAGTAAGCAGTCACCTAGAGGCCGTGCTGGAACACTGATCTTGGACTTCTAGCCTCAAGAACTGTGAGAAATAAATTTACATTGTGTAATAAGACTCCCATTTCCTGGTACTTTATTATAGCAGCCCAAATGGACTAAGACACAGCTAATTTGACCAAGCAAAAATACCAGGTCCACAGTGTTTGCTATGTCCAAAGTGAAATGCCCTTCCTTAAGAAAGTAAGCTGACCCAAAAGATTCTCTCTCAGGAATTTGGACGTATCTCAGAAATAAGGAGAGATTGGTGCAATTTGGCAATGGGAGCTGGAAATGGGAAGGATACATAAGGTAGGGTTGAGGCTGGGATGGGCCATGTCTACACTGAAATTATGACACACCAGACAAATGGCTAAGCAGAAATACACAGGGAAAATCAGAAATTCCATGAGGCTAAGAGAAACAGAAATTGCAACTAATGCCAAGAGCTTTAAATTCCTAACGATAAAAGCTACTTCTTCTAGAGTGTTTATTCAGCATTTGTTACTCTTCCAGAACTTTACATATACTAACTCAAATAATCATCAGAAAACTCCTCATGAGCTCACTATTGTCACTTTCCTCATTGAAAAGGATTTTACATTTTTACTTAAAAAAGTAAAGAAACTTGTGCAAGTTTCTAGGCTCTTGTTTTTTGGTGCCAGGATTCAAACCCAAACCTATGGCTTCAGAGCCTACATTCCTAACTGCCATACTGTACTGCTGCTCAGTCATCTTGTACCCTTTTAAGAGGCTCTCAGAGTATCACAGTGGGTCTTTCCTTCACTCATTAGCAAAGAAACTAACACAGCACCTTCGTTTCTGATGAGGACTCAGCTTCAAAGGATGTGGGAGGCCAGCAATACTGCCAGTCCTCAGCGCTGCAGGAGACCTGTGCTTTCCTCAGAGAACATCCTGCCCTGTGTACAGAGAAATACTGTTTCTGAAGATTGGCCTTTGATAGTTGTTGAGATGGCATTTGGGGATAATAGAACCTTGAAAAAAGTAATGAAGCAACTTTTCTTAAGATCTTCTGAGTGTTCCACGGGAATCCTCTGATGAATGATGGACGTCTGTATAATTTCTCCAAAAAGGTCCAGGGGCAACACAGTCTCCCCCTCATCACACCACAGAGGAAAAACAAAACCCATGGCGGTTTGGCTGAAACACCTCTGACGGGATAGCAGATGTCCTTGCCCCCGCAGCTGCTCAGGATTATAAATTGTGTGTCTCCATGACTGTTTTTTCCTCTCAACTGTAAGGCTTTTACAGAAAAAGGGATATGTTATTTTTACCTTTCCATGAACAGTGCCCTGTAAAGATGCTACACCTGGAATATCATTAGAAAGTGACTTTCAGTAAATGAAGGAATGAACAAAGCATATTGCTAATAGCATACCTGTCTACCTCAAATGAAGTTATAAGCACTTTCTAACTTGGTTGATTCTTTTATCTTATCAAAAATGCATGTATATTATATACCACATTTTTTAATAATTATTCAGTGATATATACAGCTTTTATATTTGGGCTCCAAAACCAGATTTCTTGGGTTTTAATCTTAGCCTCACTAAATACAGGTGAGTCATTTAACATTTCTCTTCCTCAGTTTCCTAGATTAAGAGACTCTCCAAAGACTTAATAGTTATACCTGCCCCATAGGAATTACCTATGGATTAACTGAGACAGTAATAAGCCCCTAATGGTGCCCAGCACATAGTGAGTTCCCAAAATTTGTAGCCTTTTTGTTAAAACTATTCAACAGATATGGAAATGTCCATATGGCCCTCCTCATAACCACACTGTAAAATGCATGCATGTATGGACTGTATCAGGAGATAACAGATAAGAATGAAGCTCTGGAGTCTTTCAGAATTCAAATTCCAACATGGATGTGGGTAAGTTTCTTTACCTCTCTGTGCCACACTTTCCTCATCAGTAAATAGAGGTACTATTACTCCCTGTTCCATAGGACTGGAATGATGTAATGAGCTCCTAGATGTAAACCTCTCAGAACAGTAAGTAGTTCATAGCAAGGTCAATACAATCCGCTATTATTAATCGCTACTACATAATGTAATGATATCCAAATATATAATCCCACTCCTGGGCTTCATGTCTTCTATATCGCCTACCTGTACTACTTACCCTGACTTTCATTATACTCCCAGCTGCCATGACAACTGCTGGTGACTTTGCTACCACTCCAGAGCTCAGATTCAGTGGGAGTATATCAGAGAAACTATAATTCAACAGGAAGCTAGAGGAAGGAGGTGACTTGTTTGGAAGTATTTTGCCCAAATCATCTGATAACATTTTTTCTTTAAACCTGCCCAGAGTAATTATGGCTCTCAACAATTGTTATAGCTCAGTAGTAAATGCTGGGCGACTCCTGCAAACAGTTTTATCAAACTGACATTCTAACAAATGTCCCTTGCTAAATGTCAAGTGAGATTTCTGGAGGGGAAAGAAAAATGCCTCTTTTCTTCCTCCGCATCCCACATTTATGTAGATCAAAAAGACACTGCATGGCTGGCCGTTGTTTCAGCAATTTAGACATCTGCAATAATCCACCAAGAATCCTTAATCAGCCAAGCCTCCATTCTTAGCACCGAGCAGAATTAATTATGAATGTGGCATCAGCATCATGATCGATCCAGGAAGCTGAACTGGCTTGCAGAGACGCGGTCCTCCCGCAGTTTTAATTAAGCAGGAGGGAGTTCAAGGGTGTAAGACAGAAGCAGAGGGAGACTGGTAACTAGCCCACTATGCAGGGGATCCTTGTCTCTCTTTGTATCTCAAGTTTCATGTTATTCATGAAATAAATATTCCAAATTATAGGACTTCATAAGGGATACTTAAGGGAAGATAATTTAATCAAGAATAATTAAATAGAGTCAGTGAAAAGAAGAAAATTGCCTTCATGAGAAGGTGTTCTCATCTCTAGATAGGGGGATTAGAAAGCTAACTCAGAAGTTGAAGGAATAGATCCTAGTTAGCTGTCTACCCTACTGCCATTGCCCTGCTTCTTCCAGACTGTTTGAATTCCAATTTTGTTCCAGTATCTGACACCCATCGTCTTCCAAGGAGGCTCTCAGAAAAATCATGGAAGACCCAGAACACCTCTGATAATCCATACTTCTAGCCAGCAATTGATTTAGAAAAGGCCTAGATTGGTGTATAAAAGGTTATACACCTTTTATACATGCTTGTTACCCAGGAGTCTTGTGGGGAGATCTGCCAGGGGCACGTCTTAAAAACGTTTCCGCATATTTCAAAAGAGATGCATGTGAGGAAATAATTCTGTGGGGAGGGAATGCTCACAATTGCCTGTACCCACCTTGAAGCCACAAAAAGGCACAATTTAGGTCAAAATTCAAAATGCTAAAAATGGCAGGACAAAAACAGGGAGAGACCTGAGTCTTCGATGATGCCATCTATCCCCTCAGTCACCAAACCTAGAACTACCACATGCCTGGCCTTCGCACTGTATAATCGTTTCTCATTTTAAAGCAATTTTAGTCAGTTTCCTGTTCACCACAGCTAAACCATCTTACCCAATACTCATTGTAAAAAAAATCCATACCATTATTTTAATTTATGAGCACAACAACTTTCTCAAGTGGTATTTCCCCAGAAATGATTCATCAGCAGTGTTCCATTGAGTAACTAGCAGAGCTGGAATAAATGCCCAGGGGTGAGTGATTAAAAAGGCTGTGTTCTCTACACTGTGCTCTGCTGCCATCACTGCAAATATATTCATTCATCTCAGCTGCTTTTAGATGCCAGGCACTATACTAAATGTGGGGTGCAAGCCCTCTAAAAACAATAATCCCTGTCTGGTAATTGTTAACCATACAGTATGATGCAACCTAATAATAGTCACCAGTATTGTTTGAGGGTCAGGTAGCAATGGCTGAGATAGTTTTAGGGAGATTAGACAGGGTTGGTAGAATAAAGGAAATTTAGGGAGAGGGAGTGGAATATTTGGAGATCCACAGGTAATTAGCTGCAACTAGTATATGAAACATGGAGGAGGTATAATAGTTGACAGCTAAGTTGGAAAGGAAGTCCAGATCATGGAAGCTCAAGCTAAAGAACTTGAACCTCATTCTGTTGATCACTGGTCTTTAAACTTTTCTTTATCCTTAGCCTTTTTCCTTGAAACAAAATCAAGTCTAAAATATTAAAGCAGATAAAAGCAGCGTTTTCTGGTTGAATCCATACAGCACACTTTCAAAGTCACGTTTTGTGGATTAGAGTCACCTAATGGTTTTAACCATAGAAGTACATACAGAAATGATGTCTTATTCTGTGGACAGCATAGAGAATAGGTGACTGAACAGAGGAACAGAGACAGGAAGGTAACAAGAGGAAAAATGGATACTAGAGAGCAAGATAACTCCCCAAACCCTCAAGTCTATGCAAAAGACCCCAAATGCCCAAATTAAGGTGTGACAGGGAATCAACATATGCTTTGCTACCCAACTGCCATTCCCCATCCTTTCTGGTAATGGTATTTCAAAACAATGGTAGGGGGCAGTAAGATTGCCATCTCCATCAATTAGCCGTACATAATCGATGCCAATGTCAGTTCTAGGTAGGATTGAAGTACCTTAAGCCAGTCGGGAAGTAGTATCCCACTAGCTAGTGACTGATTTGGGAATAATCATACAAGCTGGGCCATAGAAGTTTTTTGCTGGAAGGTTTTTCTTGGAGGGAAGACTTCTCTCACTTTATGCAGAGCTATGAAGAGAGTGATGTCCTTCTGCAGCATGAACACACCACATAGCCCAAAATGCTAAGCAGTCCATCCCATAAAAAAGAGGGAAGACAAACTGAACATAAAACAATGTATGGAAAGGGAAAGTATAGAACATAGCTGGTCTTTGACATTAAGTTACCATGACATACCTCAATTAAAACTCTTACTACCTCCAGAATTTTCATTTATTTGAGCCACTAAGTGTCCAGTAATATTTAGTGCATTTTAGACTGAGCTTTTCCTTATAACTGAAAGTACCTTAATGTAGGACAGTAAGGAATTTTTTTTAAATGTATTTAAACAAGGTTTAGAAAAAAAAGTCAATAGATCCATGGCCCTGAGTGACTAAATTTGGCATGAGGATGAGGGCAATCTAGGATAACCCCCAGTCAGTTTGTGGATTGTTTGGGGCAATGGCCATATACAGAGATGGGGCAGAAGCAAAACCAAATAAGGGAAGATACCATCTTGAGTTCTGGATGTGTTTATTTAGGTGCTAATGGGATAGGCAGCTGGTAATACAGCAGACATTCTCCTTAGTCAATCTATAAACTTAAAGAAAGGAAAACATCCACCTTACCTTAAAGTCTTTTCAGACTAATGACACTTTAATATCATGCTTCCCCACCCAGGCTGTTGATATTCCTGGAGTATGTTTAGAGATTTATAAAGACAGTAGCTAAATATGATGGATATACTAAAATGAGTAATTGAGAGTAGAAATGAGAATAATGTTAAAATATTAAAATTATTTTAAACTTATTTTACACTGAAATAATATAGGATAGAGAAAAATCAACATCTACATGACTTTTAAAGCTAGAAGGCTAGATTTCAATCAGATTTCTCATTTCTCATTAGCTGCTTCAGATTATGACTCATGTCTATCAAGGATTGACTATTCAGGCCTCTCTGCTCTAAGACATACATTGAAAACTTTGAAAAATATATTGTTCAGAGGTCATTCATGATTAATTTTGTTAAGGGACTCTATAAGATCAATCTTCGAATATGACATAGCTGTATGTAAATTCCAAGAAGATTGAGTTAGGCACCTGAAATTGAGGAAGCAGGAGTTCTCAGAATGGTGCAAAGGTAAGGGAATCGGGCCAACACCAAATCTGATCAGGTTCTCAGGTGCTACCTGGGCCTGGCCTTGGCCCATAGTTCATTTTCTAATAAGGGATATCATAGACAAGCACAGGGATGAGTCACTTCCCTGGACTTGTTTCATTTAACAGGCTCTTGCCCAGTAAGGAGGTGGTTTGATACGTACACTATTGCAAACCTTTTGGGTGCAAATGAGTTCCACTTGGCAAAGCCATCTAATTCTGATAACAAAAGTCTTATAGGAAAGGCCCATAAGGCATTTTACACATCAAACAGCTCTTACTGAACGATGTTTTGATGAAATAATTACAAATGAATCAGAAGAAGTAAATTACCCTTGAAATAATAACAATACTTAGCATTTTCATTTTCAAAGTGTTTAACAAATTACTAATTATTTAATTCACATTCTAGCATTATGAAGGGATTTCTACTCCAGTTTTATAAATGGCAGGGCTGAACTAACAGGAGAGGGTAACTTGCTCAAGTCAAAATGGGCAATCTAGAAAGAATAGTGACTGAATTTTAAGCACCTGTTACTGTGAGTGGAGACATGAGCAAGGATATGGGTAAAGGATAGACTGTCACTCAGATTGAACTCAAATTCCTCCCATTCTCCAGCTTTCCAAGCCTTCAGAGGATGCAATCTCATTTTTTTAAAAGGCTTCTGAATTTAAATTACTATTCTAAAACTGAACCTTTTTTTAAACTGTATCTCGGTAGATTTGTGACTCCATAATTTGGGAAACTGGGGCCACTTTTTGAGAAATGTGTACCTTACAAAGAAAGGTCAGCTCCTGATTGTTCCTTGTGGACAGCTTGGTAATCATGCAGTGAAGACGTCACTATGCAGAATGCAGTCAAAACACATGGCACTTCTACCCCTATCCCTGCGTCTTAACTATCTCAACTTCTTTCTCTACTTGTTTATCCTTTGATACCTGACATAAACCTTAGTTTTTGATGTCTCACATACCTCCTGTTGATGCCTCAGGCTGCTTCCATGACTTGGCATCCTGAACTCCACCAGGAAATTGCCACTATTACTTGATTGCTGTTTTCTGGAGTGGACACTGCACACCTGGAATTCATTCTGCCAGCTCAGTCAGTTCTGTGCTAAAACATCACCATGAAAATGGTCTCCCCAATTAGCCTTATATTTTGTCTGTGGCAGCAAAGTGATAGCTATGGACAGCCCATGCTCCTATTTCCTTTGGCTTCTTGTGCAGACCACACTGTGTTTGCAAAGACATTGTGACTAGGCAAGAGTTAAATTCTTCTCAAAACAAGCAAGCTGTGAATGTTCTACCCTTTTCCTGTGCTATGTTTTTATATCAGAAAACTGAAACATACAGTAAACTGTACTGAAATACAGTGGCTTAAAACAACAATTTCCTAACATTCTCTGAGTCAGGAACTCTGTCAAGCCTCATCCAGGAAGTTCTTTCTTTGCTTCACTTGTATTAACCAGAGTTACTCATAGTAAAGTCAACTGGGAGCTACATTGAAGCTGGACCATCTATGATGGCTTGTCATCCTCCTGGGCCTCTCTCCACATGGTGTCCAGCCATTTGATAATCTAGCCCAAGAGAGAAGTAGGAGCTCCTAGTCTTCTTTAAGACTGAGCTTAAAAGTCCAGAACATCAATTCTACTGCATTTGTTGGTCAAAGCAAACTATAGACATTGAGAACACTAGCTTGTAGTCCATTTAAGAAGGCAGATGTAATTGAATAGTACCTACAAGGCCAAAAAGTAAGACGTATGTGACTTATCAAGGCCACTTCTTGATATAAAGGCCTCTGGGGAGAAGGTGAACCATCTATAAAGATTCTACACTAAATCTCTTTGAAAGAGGGCTGAAGTCTGACATACCCTTTGGTAATTTAAACCATGAACGCTTTTGATAGGATTCAGTAGAACTGACCAAAGTTCAAAAGCAAGAGCACAAAAGAAATACACCCACAGGAAACATGTCATCATGGCAAATCAAAACTGCACAAGGTTTAGTGAAGAAGACTGGCATTTTCACACTCATCGTAGTTGAGTCTAAACACCCTTGCAGACTGTTCTTGCTTTATGAGATCAATGACCAGGTACGTAAATATTAACACAAGATCTGATACCTTGGCCCCAAGCTTGCAGCATCACATTTTCTCCCAAGGGAAAAAGAGAAAACACGATCAGAACAATGAATAAAACAGGACCAGTTATGAAAAAAACACTGTGAAGAGCGGCAAAACAATTACAGTGGTATATTAAGACTAAGACTCTCTAGCTGCCTGGTGTTTGCTATCCAATTGACCTTTAAAGTGAGTAAGTCCCTGGTGAGATGAGATGGGAAGAGGCGAGGGGTCTTAAAGTGAGGTCACTGGCATTCTGGCTAAGTGTGCCAAATGACTGGTTTGTGTAAGGCAGAGAGGATCAGTCACACCAGCTAAAACCACCACAACACCAATAGGTAACAAAACATTTGGACTGTACGTAAGAAAGCGATTGTTGCCAAGAGCACACACTGCAGCCTCCAGAACTAAAGTTTCCATGTCTGGGTTCAAGTCCAGCTTCTAAACTTATTCACAAGTTCCTTAACTTTTTTATGGCTGTTTCTTATAACAGTAATAGTGTTGGCTTTGAAGATTAAATGATGTAATTATTGCAAACTCAAAGGACAGTGGCTGGTATATGAAAGACACTCAATAAAAATACTATTTTTCAAAAAAAAGTATTACCTTATAATTTACCACTCATAGTAACTGATTGGTAATTGTTAGCTATTATGCCATTTTCATACCCTCTGGAATTAAAAATACCACATTTCTCCTTTGTTTCTCCCTCATAGTGAAGAAAAGTAAAATCATGTTTCTTTTTTTTCTTTTAGAAATTTTGGCCATTTTCAAAGAGCTAAAGAATGAACGCAGACAGATGTACCAGTTCCTAGACAACTATTGTACTTGCCCTACAGAAATGGCAGTATTTCAGAAATCCAAAGATCATGGTGGCATACTGAGCTACTGACCAAACGCACAGGGAATCGCCAAGATAGAAGACTAAGGATAAACAGGAATTGTTTATCCCCCCAACATGGAATCTGCAGTTGTTTGAGCTGGACAAAAACAGGGTTTAATTTTGTTTTTATCTTCTTTTGGAGCAAAGGACTTGCTCATAAATAATGAAGAAGAATGTGATGATAAAGGAGATATATTAACGTAAATATACTAAATTAAAAACGCATTATTTTCAAACACTTTGCGTGAGCCTGTATTTGTGTATACATTATTATTTACTCAGGAGGGTAACTCATTAAGGACATTTACTCGCTAGTTGTTTGTACCCTGTTTTTTTTCTCCCCCGGCTACAGAAATGATGTATAGAAATCACATGAGGAACACATTCCATAGGAAGATTCAGACATTATAGTTTGTGAGGTTTAATGAATCATTGTGGTGCATCTTTCAACTGATCAGAGCATATATTATCAGACAAATTTGAACTACTCAATAAACTTAAACACAAAGCCATACTGTTTATCAAAGATTAAAACATATTATATATACTTATATGTTATGTTATATATAAAAGCAATTAGTCACATCATTATACAGATGATTATCCTATCTCTACTGCATGAGTAGACTGTTCTCTTCATCCACTCACCATTCATCAACATTTGCCTGGGATCTACTATGCAAGGCACTATTCAAACACTAGGGTTTAAAAAATAATGACCAAGATAGAATCTGGCCTTCATTCACTGTCTTCAACATAACATACAATGGGACAAATGTCAGTAGCCGCATGATCTTGGACAATTCCTAAGATAAAGTTAATTTTAAAAGAGAGAAAGAGAAAACAGGGAAAGACAAATGGAAAGAGGAGAACAAGAGAGGAAAGAAAGAAAGAAGGCTCTTTTTGAGACTGACTGGTCCACCAACAAAGGTATAATAGAATGGGAAGCTATATTCAGGGATCTCAGAACAATTTCACCAGCAGATCAACTGTTTCATTCTGAAAGCTAAACAGGTTATCAAAATATTATTATAAAAACATTTGCCTATAAAGCTCCAAAATTGACTACTTTGTCTCTTCATCTACCTGCAAGAAGCAAGATTTCTGAGGTGTGTGTGTGCATTCTCACACACATGAACATTCACACACACATGCCCAGTTGAAACATACTACCTACCTACATTTGATCTCCTCTTGAGGATCGATGCACCTAGCTCTGTTCCTATTAAGTCACACAAACACATGCAGATAACCAAATAATTCATTGTTTAATGGTACTTCCTTGTATTTAAGAGCATTACACTTTAATGATAATAGGTATGTGAAATTTGGGGATAAGTCTTTAATGCTCACCTTTGCTTCTATTGTGGGCTGTGCTCTCTGATTTGGTCCAGCATGTAATTACAGAGACATCTAGTGGTTGGGTCCAGGAGTATGAAATCTAGAACAATGCCAAAATGGATTCATTTCCCCCAGAGGGGTCTTTGGCTGTATGCCAGAAAGGCTAGCTAGCAGGAAAAGTTAGGCTGAAATGGTCCTTTTAAGCATAAATGGCTTTAACTTGCTATTTTTGGAGCTTGAAAAACTTTAAGGTGAAAATAAAAGATGGCAAATAATATCAATATTAAAATAAAAAGCAAGGTGAATTAAGTAAATTACTATCCATGGTATGATTTCAGAATGCCTTCTTTACTCAAAAAGGGACAAAGTACCTCACCAATTTTATTATGCTAGAAATGCCATATTAGGCAGTGAAACTTTAGCATAAGATTTCCACATCAAAATACAAGTTTCCTCAGGCACGGTGACACAATAACCTATATCAGTCTTTCATACTTCGTTCGGTGTGAATCAATTGGTCAAAGTCTCAGAGCAATTAAGTTGACCACTACAGGATGGGAGGATTAAAGGAATGCTTTCTAGGTTAGGAGAAAGGATGCTATTGTCATCAACCTATAATCACAATAGAAATGACCAGATTTTAATGGCTAAAGGAATGTTGTAGTTATCAAAGAGATGAGGGGAAAATGTGCAATAAAACACATTCATGAGCACACATGTGCACACACAAACACACACATAAGCATGGAGTCTCCCTATAATACTGTCCTCATAATCAATGCTCTGTAAGAGTTTTAAAATTCCGTTCCTTTTCTTCATCAAAATCTAAAACCATGGTAATGAGAACAAAGTCAGGGCTGGCATCATTTTCTATTTTCCTGTAGCAGAAGAGAGGGAAGTATTATAATAAAGCTCAACTATTTTCATAAATACTCTCCAAAGCACTTTCTAACTTGTGGAAAGTTGTCCATCTCTACCTGAAACTCTTTGAGATGGCAAATTAGAAACAACAGTAGAATATCAAGTAGATATCTCAGTAGCTTTATAAGATTAGAGACTTCACAGAGAAAGGTGGAGGAGGTACAGGGGCAAGGAATTGTGTAATTTCCTCTTGGTGCTTCAATAAAATGTCCCCAAATAACAGCCCAACATCTTGGAGGAGGGTCATATAAATTTTCAGAAAACCCCAGAACATAAAAGTTCATGAAATTATTCTTTGTGAAACCTATATCCTGGTACTATCTGCTCATCAACAGTGTAAGTGTGTTTTATTTTCTTATGAAAACCTATCAGTACCACAGCATATAGCACTCCTCCTTCCTTCAATAATTTTGGTCATGCCCTGTCATTCTTAATTTCTATGCAGCTTTCATGGTATGTTTGACCCAAAAGTGGTGATCCTTAAAAAAGAAAATAAACATACTTTTTCAAACTGGGCTATCACTGTTATTTCCTTTTCTGCAAGTTGCCCCTACTTACCCATAATTCTACATTTCGATTATCTTTCTCAGCCTAGAAAAGCATACCACATCCAAGTGTTACGTTAATTACTGAACATACTAATTGGCAGGTTAAGAAATCCTCAGTGTAGTTTTTCCCCATGTGAGGATCCAAGACTACCCCCATCAGAATCACTTAGGGCCCAGTGACTCAAATAATAGTCCACAGACCTGCACCACTGGAAACCATCACCCACCTCTTCCCAGAAGTACACATTCTCAGGTCGCTCTCCAGATCCCTATCTGTAAACATGCTAACATTTGGAAAGCACTGCCCTAAAATACTTTGTAAGCTTCTATGTGATTCCCCTTCATCCCCAAACCCATATTGGCAGGGGAGAGAAAGGGAGGAAAAGTCTAGAAATCTGTTTAACAGCCTTCCCAAATTTAAAAAAACAAACAAATTTTAAAAACCTTCTTTATTGCCTTCTATTTGCTTATGTGGGACTCCAAGTCTGAGGATCCAAGGTCAAACTCTGATCAAGTCCTTTGGCTTTCTCTAGTCTGATTTTTATACCTGTAAAATAATTTTCACAGGGTTGTCTAAGCCCCAGATGATACAATGCACAGGGATGTTTATGCACAAAAAGTGCTACAAATATAAAAATTAGTACTATTCTGATGTGCCTAAGGATATTCCTACCATCTGAGTCCTAATAATTTCCACTCTTTGGAGTCTGGGAAGGAGAGAGCTTCCTTCTCTTGAGAGTGAGTCAGCTTGGGTAAGTGAGACTGCCTGCTTGGGCATTACTCGGGGATTCTTCTCCCCTCAGTATGAAGAGGAGGAAGGGGGGCAGCTTGAAGCCTGCAGATCTGCTCAGCTGCGACTCAGGGAGCAGCTGGTAATACGGCATTCATATCGTGCTGGCTCAGCTAAGAATACGCTTTCTATTCTTGCCTGCTTTTTGTTTTGCTTTGTTTTGTTTTCAGGCTGAGGTGTTAGGGAAAGAAGCAGTATCTGAATGCAGTTCCCAGTTATCCTGTATTTTATAAACCAGTGAGTCCCCTCAGCCACCCCCTGCAATGGAGAGGCTGGTTCTATCTGCCCACGAGGCAGCCAACATTTGAAAGACTGAGTGAAGAGAAGTCCAGGAGGTCTGTGTTCCTAGGTTTCTACTTGGAGAGGATACCCACGCTACCCCTCAACCTCAAACACAATCAGCAAAAGTACTACTAATGTTGCAGGACTGAAGATCACGCAATAATTCTGTAACAGTATTACAACTGTACATGCAAGAGAATATTAGAATGATGTTGGATTTTAGCAATATTTTAGGGAGATATGACTACTGTTTCTATGGGAAATACTTGTGTATATTGAAAATAGGCACATACAAATTCAAGAGTGAATCCCTCTCATACTCTGACAAAAATATTTGACACCAGCAGGCCTTATATTCCATTACAAAAGAGAACTGCTTGATCTATACCAGCATAACAAGGCATTGGTTTTTTAATGTGAATTTGCTGATTTACCAGCAGTTAATATTTATGAAATATCTACTAATAGTCAAGCACTCAACTCTCACACATTATTTAAAATGAGTGGGCACCTAAGTCTTATGTTTCCCAGAAACATATGCCATTAGATGATGTTTTATCCTCACATGTTCACATGATAGTCACATGGGTACTTGTCAAAATGTATTTGCATTCATAATGCAATTACTATATAGGTCATCATTTCCCAAAGGAATTTCATAAAACACTAGTAATTGGCTTAGTGTTAACAGATGTTCCATAAAAATAGTGTTCCATAATCAAAGAGGTTTAGAAATCAGAGTTAAGTAAAGGTAAACATGGTTGTCTAAGACTTTCTGACTTTTTCAAATATTAATTTTAACATACTTTATAAAAAGAAAAATGACATGAAATGTTTCCCAAAGATACAAGAACTAGGAACAATTTTTTTCTTTTCCATGTATATAGTAATATCTTGCCTTTTGAAAATATATTACATGCACTTCATGGCAACTCTGTAAGGTGGACAGACACCCATTAAAAGAAGCTAAGAGCAGAGGGTTATGTCATTTATCCTGTTATTTTTATAATTAATTTAGTCTCCCCAGTTTTTCTGTTGTTTTCATAGGCATTCGGGGCAAAAATGGAATTTCTGGCCAGACTAAAGACCAGGGAAGAAATTAATGTTGAAGAAGCTAGTGGCCAAGAGCTTACTTGGAGCCCTTGAGAATCCACACCTCCCTACTCCAGACCCTGGCATCTGCCTTTGGAGGTGAGCTAAAGGTCACAACAAACCTAAAGTAACACTACCCATTTTTTTTAAAAAGCCATTCCCTCTTCCAGACTGAGGAAACATGTATTCTTACTACTTTTTGTTTCTAACACAACTAAGCTCAATATCATACTGTCAGCTCCTGCTTATGGAGAGGTAGAGCCATCCATGGAGAAACTGCTTGAATAAACAAACCATTGCCTTGTCCAAGTGCCACAGGGGCACTAAACTCTATGAACTTGGCCAGAAAAGGCTGAGAACCTTTTACAGAAATGAGTCAACAGCTTCCACTGCCTAATATTGTCCAAAAATCTTTTATGTGGCCATAATCATTATAGGGAGACTATTTTACAACACTAACTTCTACTTCCAAAAGCAAAGCCAGTTAAATTCAGGTTCTAAATTCCACCTCTTCAAATCATCCTTGCTTGCAGATGACAGCACATTTCCAAATGACCTCCACCAATGTTTCCCATGAGCTGAAAGGACAATTCTGCTCATTCTTCAAGAGTCCCTCAAACTAGTATTTTAACCTTCTGAAATAAAGTTTCAACGTTCAACATTTTAAAAAGAGGAAGAAACAATCACAAGTCCTTTTCCTATAATGGGTTTCAGTTTTATAATCCAATAAATCGGATAAAACTCAAGATCTGATAAATGACCAAATAAAAGGCATCATGCCATCTGCAAACATTTTAGGCTAGTCTTTCCACTTTGATCTAAAATACTCAGTCCTTTTCCATCTTTAGACATAAAAGACACTATTCCCAGATGCAACATAATAGGACAAATGCAAGGACTAGATGAGCTTCCAGAAATGGGTGTCATTAGAGATTGGATTTTATGAGACCTGACAACAAACTCTCACTCCCCCACCTATTCCAGATCCTGAGTTAACTCATCTCTGCCAGTATAATAAAAATGTTCAAAGGTCACCCACTGCTGACAAGATAAGTCTCAAACTAATTAATTGTCTAGTTTAGGCCCTTTGAAATTATCATATGCGTTTTCTAATAAAATTCTGAAATTTCTACTGTCTTCTTTTCCAACCACAGAGTCAGTCAATCAATCTCTCTCTTGGTAGCACAGACACACTCTCTGTCCATTCATCCGTCTGTCCGTCCCTCTCTCTCACTCGCTCTCTAGGAACTGTCCTCTGCACCAGGGATGCAGGGATTCACAGATTCTACAAACCTTCTGTAAACTCAACTCCAGGACTTCGTCAACAATCTTAACCTTGATTCCCTAGAATGTCTTTGGCCCTAATCCAAAGTCTATTTAAGAGTTTTTCATTCATTCATTCCATAATTTCTTTTAACAAAATCCTTGACTTCTTTGTGCTAAAGATTATGCTGGGCCTAGAGATAAAAGATAATTACAATATAGTACCTGACTTAAAGGAACTTCCAGACTTGTGAGACAAAGCAGGGAAACTAGATGAAGATGGAGATAAACAATTCCCAGCAAATAGTAAGTACTAAGCCCTGTTTCTGCTGCTTATAGACTCAATCTGCTGTTTGGTCTTCATATCAACGTAATTCATTTATTAAACAATTAAACAGATATTTGTAGCAAATCTATTATATTTCAGCACTGACTAGACACTAGGTGAAGAAGAATACCTGATCCTACAGATCTTACATTTTATTGGTATAGACAGATCAAACACAAGACAGTTAATAAATAAGGAATAAAAATTCTCAAAACAACACAACAAAGAACTGAGATGAATGATAACAGAGATGGTAGTAGCTGTGTGGGGAGTCCTGGTTTAGTTAGTGTGGGTGGGAAACTTCTCTGAAAAGGTGTTAGGTAAATTAAGATGTAACACTGACAAAGAAATAGCAGTGAAAAGAGTATCAAGGCAAATGCCTGGAGGGACTCTCAGAATACTAAAAAAGCAGGTGCCTTGTGAGGAAAGAGAATGGCACAAGATGAAGTGGAGAAAAACAAGCACATTTCAAATCATTTAGCATACTGCTTAAGGCCTTTTAAAAACTGGCTCCAACTCAACTTTTCCAACCTTAGCACCAACCTTTTACAATTTATCCTTCTAGCCATAAACCTACTTTTTCTCATAACTGCATCATTCATTCTTTTAATATGTATATAGTGAATGAACACCTGAGGACCATAGGTAAGGACGCTGATTTATTCTAAATGCAAAGAGATGCATTAAATTAATCTGTAGGTGTTTCTAGTGTTTTCCTGTTTTAGCAATTGATTGGTGTTTTTGGAAAAAAAAAATCTTTCCTCCCACTCCATAGAGAATGGGTTAAAGGAAAAGAGGGAAATGGAGAAAGAACATTATTCATGTGATATAAGCCAACAAAGATGGTGACCTGGAACCAATGACCACTGAGAAACAGATTTCAGGTATATTCTAGATGCTCTATTTATGGTCTCTTCCCCATTTTCATATTTTCTTTTCTCATCATTAAAAGAACTATGTGAACTTTTCCATCAGAAATCAAATGACAGCTACCAGCAGAGCAACACACTGTACATAAAAATGTACTTGCTGAGACTGTATCTCTATCCCAAAGATGCTATCCAATGGAGAGATGCTAGTTAATTTATTTGTTATGATAATGCTGAGATAATAAATGAGTCATAAACAACCAATCTTCTCAGGAGCAGAGAGGGGAAAGAACAACTCTTTCTCTTTTGTTTTTTAAGACTACTTGATATTCATGACTGGAGAAGCTACACATTGGAGCTGCACAGGAATTGAGACTCACGTTGGCTATATTTGATAAGTTTTTGCCAGAACTACTGCTGAATGTACTAAGGCTATCAGAGTGCTTTGAACAGAGTCAAGCATCCTGGATGAGGGATATAGGCTCAAATTTGCTTTCCTTTTGAGTCCTTTTATTTTCTGTTTGTCTTACTCTCTAAGGTGGAAGAAGAAGAAAAGCAATGATCATACAAGGCAAGGTGGCTGAGACAGAAAACATAAATAGGAAACTGGAGCTGCCATTGGAGATGAAGCCTATGTAATATTCACACTGGGACCATCCAGGCCCATGAGCCATACCTAACCTTGTGGGAGACACGGTTTACCAGTCACCTAGAATTATTTCCAAGCTCCTTTCTCCTTCCACCTTCCACGTGCTTTTCCCAGCCTCCATTTCAAGGAGGTGGCCACCTGCACACCAACTTCACTCAGAGACTTAAGCTGGGAGCCTTCTTTTCCTTCTAGCTCAAAAAAGACAGATATAGCTGATATATATCTTCCCCTTGTTCCATTATTTCTGCCTCTCATCTATAGATGAGATGGTGAGAAATTCTGCAATCATCTGACAACCAAAAGATAAATGCCAGCAGAACCCTGGCCCTAAGTCACGGAACTATGGCCTATAATTTCTGGACTTCTTGTTAGGAGGGAAAAATGAACTCCAATTTAAGTTTCTGGATTACTGATTACTGACTTTTGCAGCCAAGAGTTATACTAACTGTTCCAAATATCTTCAGCCTTCAGAAGTAAGGAAAGTAGAAAAAAATTCATAACCATTACTAGTATCTCACTTATCAGGCACACCTTGGAGATATTGTAGAGCTGGTTCCAAACCAGTGCAATAAAGCAAGTCACATGAAGTTTTTGGTTTCCCAGTGCATAAAAAAGTTATGTTTATACTATAGTCTGTTAGGTATGCAATGGCATTTGTCTAAGAAAATGTACATATGTTCATTAAACAATACTTAATTGCCAAAAATTCTACCCATTTTCTTAGTTTTCATCGGGTCATAATTTTTGCTGGTGGAGGGTCCTGCCTCCAAATTGATGGCTGCTGACTGGTCAGGGTGGTGGTTGCTTAAGGCTGGGTGCCTGCAACAATTTCTTCAAAAAAGACAACAATGAAGTCAAGCCACATCAATCAACTCTTCCTTTCATGAGTAATTTCTTGGTAGCATTCAACGCTATTTGATAGCATTTTACCCACAGTGTAAATTCTTTCAAAATTACAGCATAATCCTCTCAAACCCTGCCACTGCTTTATCAATTACATTTATGTAATATTCTAAATCCTTTGTTGTTAGAATCTAAGTATCTCCACAATCTTCATCAGTAGATTCAATCTAAACAAAACACACACAAAAAATTTTATTTGCTCACCCATTCAAGAAACTCAACAGTTCAGTTTTTATCATGAGATTGCAGCAATTCAGTCATATCTTCAGGCTCAACTTCTAATTCTAGTTCTCTTGCTGTTTTACCACATCTGCAGTTACTTCCTCCTCTGAAGTCTTAAACCTCTCAGAGGCATCCATGAGGGTTGCAATGGACTTCTTACAAACTCCTGCTAATGTTGATATGTTGACTTCTCCCTATGAATCACAAATGTTCTTAATGGCATCTAGAATAGTGATCCTTTTCCAGAACGTTTTCTATTTGCTCTCCCTAGATCCATCAGAGGAATCTTAACAACTACAGCCCTATGAAATGCAGTTCTTAAATAATAAGACTTGAAAGCCAAAATTTCTCCTTGATCCATGGGCTGCAGAATGGATGTTGTGTTAAAACATTAAAAAAGAAAAAAGAAAACATTAATCTCTTTGCACATTCCCATCAGAGGCCTTGGGTGACCAGGTGTTTTGAGCAGTAGTATTTTGATAGGAATCTCTTTTTCTGAGCAGGTCTCAACAGTGGATTTGTGATATTCAGTAAACCATGATGTAAACAGAAGTGCTATCAGCTAGGTTTTGTTAGTCCATTTATACAGCACAGGCAGAACAGATTGAGCATAATTCTTAAGGACCCTTAAATTTTTGGAATGGCAAATGAACACTGACTTCAACTTAAAGTCACCAGCCGCATTAACCCCTAACAAGGGAGTCAGCCTGTGCTTTGAAGCTTTGAAGTCAGGCATTGACTTCTTTCTAGCTATGAAAGTTCTAGATGGCATCTTTTTCCAAAAGAAAGGTATTTTACCTATATTGAAAATCGGTTGTTTAGTGTGGCAACCTTCATTAATGGTTTTAGCTAGACCTGCTGGGTAACTTGCTGCAGCTTCTATATCAGCAGTTGCTGTTTCACCTGCACTTTTAAGGAAAGATATCATCTTCATAACATAAACCTCATGAATCAACCAGTGAGAGCTCCAAACTTTTCTTCTGCGGTTTCCTCACTTCTCTCAGCCTTCATAGCTGGTTTGACCTTCTATGCAGAACACTTAAACTTTCTCCAGATCAGCAGTAAGTTTTTTTTGCTTTATCATTCATGTATTCACTAGAGTAGCATTTTTTATTTCCTTCAAGAAAGTTTCCTTTGCATTCACAACTTGGCTATTTGACACAAGAGACCTAGCTTTCAGTTTATCTCAGCTTTTGACATGCCTTCCTCACTAAGCTTAGTCATTTAGCTTTTGATTAAAGTGAAAGATGTGCAATTTCTTCCATTCACTTGAACACTTAGAGGCCATTGTAGGGTCATTACTTGGCCTAATTTCAATATTGTTGTGTCTCAGAGAGTCGGGAAGCTGAAGAAGAAGGAGAATGATAGGAGAGCAACTGGTTGGGGAGCAGTCAGAACACAAACATTTACACATTAAGCTCACCTTCTTATATGGGCACAGTTTGTGGCATCCCAAAATAATTACAATAGTAACAAAGATCACCGATCACAGATCACCATAAAAAAACGTAATGAAAAATGATGGAATATTGTGAGAATTACCAAAATTTGACATAGAGATATAAAGTGAGCAAACACAGCTGGAAAAATGACAGCAATAGGCTCATTCTATGCAAGGTTGCCACAAACCTTCAATTTGTAAAAACTCAGTATCTGTGAAACTTAATAAAGCAAAGTGCAATAAAATTACTAATGCCTGTACTGCTACTCAGTCTTTCAAATGTACATACGCATGCCTGTTTTCTTTATATAGCTGTCATTATACAGTCTTCCAAGTTATAAAGTTTAGAAACTGCCTTATATCTATGTATAATTATTTTATCCATATCTTTTTATTTGGCATATAGGTTGATGACTTTTTTTTTTTACTGTGAAGCCACTTTATTAACATATTTATTCATACTGCAGTTTTCATATTTCCTTGGGATAAATTTCCTGAAAAGGATCAAAGCAAATGATCAATTCTATGACTTATAATACAAAAAGTCCAATTGCTTTCTAAAAGAAAGTGTTATACCAATGTCATTCATGTATTGTTGAAAGTAGTATGTCACTTTATTTATATTTTTGCCTATACTGAGTATTAACATCAAAAAACAGTTGGTAATTTTATAGAAATAAGTTTTTGAAGTGGTGATTTTAATCCAAGACACTCCTGGACATTGCTGTCTTTCCTGCCATGGAACTAACCATTAGATTCCTATACTGTATAATCTGAAAGAGTTAATCAATTTTCAAAATGCTACATAATGATAATAATGCCTTTTATAAATAGAACCTTCTGCATTGTAGAAAAATGCTTTTGAGGCAGGTATGATTCCTATTCAACAATAGAATGAACCTGATTTCAAAAAGTGCAAGTGACTTGCCCTGGGTTGTGGAGCTATGAAAAGAAAGAACTTAGATTTCTAATTTCAAGTTCAAGTCTCTTTCTAACTCCACATATTGCTTTTCTTGCTTCAACATAGGGGCTAAGCAGACCTCACACTATCACTCTGATTTGAATGACCAATCCTAAAAAGAACTAATAAAGGCCCAGAAGAGACCAATTAGTAGAAATAAACAAATGGAGCAGAGTGAGTCTGTATTCCATATTACCTTTTCCTTTGTTCTCTGAGTAAATATTATGGACATTGGTAAGTATAAAATGAAAGACACCATGAAAGAGCTAAGCAAAATCTCAGCACAAGTTTTGAGCAGGGCAAAAGCAAATTCCATAGGTGAGAGAAAATTTTGTATACCCTAATTTTATTTATTTAAAAAAAGGCAGTAGCTATAGAGCGTGATGATTTTGAAGAGAAAAAAAGTAGTAATAATGAATAATGCATTCATAAAGTAGCTCCTCAGCCACCCAGTGGAGTAGCCATTGAACCAGGACAGGTATAAAGTTGAAAATGAGCCTATTATCATCTAGGTTACAGGTATCAGTAAGTGTTTATCAGGCAGTCTACATTTACCAAATGGTTTATGGAAAAAGACATTGGCTACATAAGTTTGAGTATAAAACCAAGTAAGTTTTGAGATTTTGGAGAAGAAAAAAATTAAGTCTAGTAATGGAAATCAGAAAATAAAATCAGGACCAGTTTTTGGTATGAGGAAAGAAATCTAACTTAATTTCTATCCCATCTCCCCTTAGGCAGGCAGTAAGCTGTACCTCTGGACTAGCAGATTTGACATACAACCATTGGTTCACCATCTTTTCCACATGTTCCAAGAAGATGCAGTACAAAGAAAGCACTGTTTATCTCCCAAGAAATAATTCATGAGGTATTAATGAGAAAATCCTTCTCCCGAGAGATTATTTTCCTGACATCTTAATTCTGAATAAACTGGAACATAAAAGCAAATCAGGACTAATGTCAACACACAACGGACATTCTGAGGCAAGTGGGATATGCCTCATGGGAAACAAATGATTTTCAATATCTAGAGAACAATGTTCTACTCTTGCAAGAAGTGCTCAATAATTACAGCACAGAATTCCAACTATCAGTCAACTAAGGGAAGGACTCACATTAAAAGGGAGTCATGGGGGAACATGAGAAAATGGAAAACAAAAAGAAATGAAACTGCAGTACTGGGACAAGCTGTAGTCCCAGGTAGAGGCAGGATGGACGGAGCTGGGGGAGGAAGTGGGAGGGAGGTACAGGGGGCACGACCTGGGAGTGGAAGTCAGACGACCAGCGTTTGAATTTTGAGTTCTCCATCTATTGGTTGCATGATACTCAACACTTCACTTCGTCTTTAATCTTCAGTATTCTTATATGTGAAATGAGAAAACTTAACCTTTCTCAAAGAGTTAATGAAAAAATTAAATATGAATATGTTAATAAAACAAAAAATAATTTTATAGTTGATCCAAACACAGCAATTCCTTATTTCAAATAAAGACTTGAGCAGGAAGAAGAAATCCACAACATGTGAGTAATGAAAATGATGTGTGTAAAATTTATCCCTATATATTTGAGGGAAATTAATTTTCTTTATTAAAAATGTTCATAATAAAAATGGCATTACTTACACTAAGTTCAGTGTCTGGCACATAGTAGGTTTTAAATACTTATTGAATAAATAATGACTCAAAAACATTAAAAATGAAACTGAAAAAAATGTTAAGCTGCCAATTAGCAATTTTCATATACGCAGCTAGAATTTTTACACAAGCAGCTGTTAGTTGAAGAGATCTGTGTTCACTGTACCAGGTGAGTCTTTTTCAAGAAAACATAGAAAGACAACTTGGAAAACTCACAAATGTACTCCCAACCTGATTTAAATCTTAGGAAGTGAATAATGTTGATGTACTAGGTCGGCCTGTCCCAATTACCTATTGTTGTGTAATAATATCCCAATACATAGAGACTTAAAGATTTCTTGTATTTTTGAAGTTGCTGGGCTCCTTTCACTTTAATTCACTCACCCAACTATACTTAGCTAGAGAACAGGCTGAGCTGGAAGGCCTTACTCATGTGTCCGGCAGCTGCGATAGCTCCTGTGGACATGGCACAGGGAGAATGGAGACAGCACTGGGTCAGTTTTCCTTTGTATGGCCTCCAGTAGGCTGGATGGGCTTCCTTTCACGGTAGTCTCAGGGCAGCTCTCCAAGGGAAAAAATTGGAAGCTACAGATTTCCTAAGGACTATCCCTGTAAGTTATATAGTATTATTTCTCTTATATTCCATCAAAGCAAGGCCCAAGACTGGTCCAGATTCAAGGACTGAGGAAACAGACTCCATGTCTCCCCAAGGAGTCACCAGAAGAAGGAGGTACATAGCCAGGACACTGTACTAGAGAAACGAGGACAAGTGTAGCTTTCCTTACCAAGAAGGCTACAAGTACATTTTTACTAGACCATATGCACCAAAAGATGGACTTATTAAACTTAAGCCAGACAGAGTTACAGGGTAAAGTGCAGAGGAATTCTGAAGCTGCAAAAGTAAAACTAAAGCAGAAATGACATCACATTGAACATCTGATCAGAACCCAGTAATGAGGCGTTTAAAACGACTTACAAGAATATGAGCAATTAGAGTAGGCCTTTATTTTAATTACACAGATCTGGGCTTAGAAGCCTTAATTTTAACAAAAAAGATACTATGAATGCAACTGTATGTTTGGTAACCTATAAGCTCCTTTGAAAGAGGATCTGTATTTTGCTGAACCCCAGTTTGGACAATTATTAACTGTATTATCATTTGCAAGTGACTTAAGCTCACTAAGCCTCAGTTCCTTATCTGTAAATTAAATAAGATAGTGCAAACACATGCAGGTAATACTAAGAATTAAACAAGATCTTTGTACATACCTGTCATCAGCATAGAATACTCAACAAATGGTAGAAATAAATGAAATATGTAACTAAGCAGTTGGCTGTTTTCAGTTACAAATTCTACTATAACCTATTTTGAAACTATTAAAACCCTGTGAAAAATAATCTGTTTATTCAAAATGTGTATTATTCTTTTTTCTTCAAATATTGAGATTTTAGAATCTCAAGGAAGTTGATAGATAACTTGCCTTTTATTTTTATCCCCAAAATAGCTTTGTTGAGAGAATTAGGCAAGTAGGGGCCCTGCTCCCTGAGAATATGTGACGAATGACTTTTACAAAAAACTTAGCTGATGGAAATACTGTAACTGACAAGATTCCAAGGTGATAACACCTATTGTTCAGGATGGCAAGCCAACTCTCAAAAGCATGTAATAAAATTTAACTAATATAGAACTATAATATGTTATATAATGATGTTTCGACTATCACAAAAATATTCAGATTCAGTAGAAAAATATAGTTTCTTGGAACCTCAAAACAATGAGCTTCCATTCATTATTCTCTCCTGTAAGAGAGAGAGAGTGGAGGCAGGGGGACTCAGCAATCCATACATGCACATAGGTCCATATTATACAAGTTATTTGTATATTTCATGTTAAGAACTTTACCTATTGTAAAGGAATATGTGTGTGTGCATGTGTGCACATGTGTGGTATGTGTTGTTAACATCTTTTAAGCTTGCTTGAAGTTTTAATTTCTCTTTATATCGCTTTGCTTCCAAAGTAGTCATTTTCTCTTCGTTACTCCTTCACTAATTGGGCAAATGTGATAATTTGTAATGGGTCTCCAACTCATTAGTGTAATTCAGTCAGGTTCTACTGTATTTCATCAGACACACCAACCAGGCTGCTGAACACATCTGTTTTTAGAGCTCTATTTCATAAGCATCCACAATATTTTTGCTTTAAAATTGAGAAATGATTGGCCCTTAATCAGCTATTTGTGATACTGAGCTACATAAATATATGCAGTGTCATCCATAAATAATTTTAGGATAGAACATAGCAACAATTAACATTTGCATAGAGCTTTAAAATGTACAAAGCTTTTCTTACATTTCCAAACACAAAAGTCCCATGTAGTCCCCTGGGAAAAAAGATATTACATATTTTTTTTAAATGACTTAGAAGACAGCATATTATAATATTTCCAAACATAGGTAGTTGATTCATCCAGACCTCTGCTATGTGATCTTGGCCATTTATTTAACCTCTCTGATTATAAATGTTCCCACCTTTAGTATCTACATCATAGTTTTTTCAGGGGGCAGGATCAAATTTCTGATAGTGAGTATAAAGTCCTGGGCACATAATAAATGCTGAATAAATGTTAGTTGTTACAATGATCTCAATTTGACAGACAAGAACATTCTCCTTTTTATAAAATGCTTATATCAAATAATAGAAATGAGATTGTTTTTAAATATATAACTAGGGTATGCAGGTTGGGAAGACTTGGAGTCATTATACAAAGGCAGCGTCTGTTCCTCACTCTTAGCAAGAAGGAGAATAGAGTGTTGTAACTCAATTATTGCAAGCTAGGACTAGCAGAAGCAATGCTTCTAATCTGAAGCCCTAGGTTGCTTAACACCATGTAAGTGTGCAGAATTGAGATTAGCACAAAGGATGCAGATTTGAAAGCAATCAAAGATGTCACCAAAAATATAAGGTGGGCCTGAGGTAGATACTGGAAAACTTGGTGCTGGTGTATGAGACTAAAGAATTAAGAGAGCCAGAGATCCGGAAGTCCTAGCAAGCTAACTGGTGAGATTACAGTCGGTGAATGTCAGAAATAGGAGCTATTGCCTGACACTGATGTTTCTTACATCTTCTGTGGCCTTCACTTGGTAAGAAGACTAAGCAAAAAGATGACAGGGATAGGGAAAGATTGCCTTATATTCTGGACCCTCAAATCACCTACCATTATGGCAGGTGGTATAGGTGAGTAATAAATAGTACAGAGGCAGGTTTTCCTGGAACCATACTGATACCAAGACAGAAGAGGAAAGTCATCTTTTCTGTGTTAATCTTGCAGCTTTGCTTTCATCAGGACAGAGTCAAGGTGCTATCTAAAAAGAAGCCTTTCAGGCCTTACAAGGATTGATGGTAATGACCAAAGAATTAGCTCATTGAGTGACTTCCTCTTGATAGGCTCTTGATTGCTCCTTCAAGTGGATGGGATGGTCAGAATTAGAGCTGCATATCTTCAAACAGTCTGCCTTTGCTTTCCCTGGATCCTTACCTTGGAACCAGTCCCTAAACCAAGAAAAATGGCATCCTATGAAACTACCTGGCAAGTTTCTAAATTTGTTGTTGTGGAACTATTATTCCTCTGGCTTGAGAGAAAGAAAAACTGTCATCTGTTCACAGAAGAAGAAGCATCTCTCATATCTCTAAGAACTCCAAACTAAAGACTGGAAGGTCAGAGAACAGCCTTTCTATCAGCTCTTCACAGTTAAGTGCTGCCCATTCTGAGCTGGCAGTTCATAGACATGTTTCCCTCTAGAACACATTAGAGATGTTTAATCCATCTGTCTGTCTGACAGACCATCTGCATAAAGCACTAGCTCCCTTCCAGAAAACAGAAAAGGGACATACTCAAATCTGGATGAGGAAGAGAAGGCATGGACACTAGAGAGATGACTCTTTACATCTATCTTGGTTTCCAAGCTCTCTTTTTGATAATCATTGGAAGTCAATGAAAATTGCTTAAGAAAAAAAAAATGGTACAGCAAACAGAACATACAAGCTTTTTTCACCTGAAAAAAGCATAGAAAAAATTTAAAAAGCAATAAGGAAAAATTGGGAACACTATGTAATGACTTTAAGTGTTTGGAAGGGTAAAGCTCAGAATGGGAGGAATCAATTCACCTGGACTCCGCAGACAGATGCATCTAGGCAGACACTATGCACTGCATGTAACGACTTATTACCTTGAGCAAATCACAAGTTGTCTGAAGTTCCATTCCAGAGAATAATCATATTTCCTTTCCATAACTGAGTTCCTAGCATACCACCTATAATACCATAGTGTTAAATACATGGCAGCTATTGTGTTAATTTTGTTTCCCCCCCACCCAAAGTCTTCTACAGAGCCACCCCATATCTCTGTATCTTTATTCTTATCCACCATTTGCTGATGCCTCTCCCACTCTGTTCACTGATATATGCAGGTTAATCTCTCCCATTTTCTCTTTAGAAAATTTGTTGCTTTGCACTATATTTAGGACCAAACTCAAGTTCCACTTGCTTCCTCCAACTTCTCCAACCACAAACTCCCCAGTGATAACTCTATTTTCTGAGTTGTATCAGAGAACAGCCTTTCTATCAACTCTTCATGGTTAAGTGCTGATCCATCATTTTTTGGTTCTGGACCCTCCATTGCCTTATTTAGCAAGTTAATATATCACTGCTGCTCTTACATTGGCAAAGGAGAAATTAACACATTTGAGGAAAAAACGTCACATTGTTTACAACTTTGTGTTGTAGACTACAACTGTGACAGTAGTGAACATAGCTGGTGCTCAATAAACACATGTGAAATAAATGACACCATTGAAACGACCACAAAAGCAAAAGTATATATTATTTACAAGAGCATTCACTGAGAACTCTGATTTACTTATGCAAAACCAGTCTTGACCTAGATCCATGACATAGTTCTCAGGTTCAGGAGTAGGAATAAATCTATATTATATATAACTATGAATATATACACCTGTAGTGTTCCAGTTAAATGACTCTTGGGAGAAAAATGTTCTTCCTAAGAGGAATACAATTCCATTATTTAGTGAAAGCTTCCAAAAGGATGCAGCAGTGCCTATAATGCTGGAAGAGGTAAAAATCAAACTTGAAGTAGCAAAGATGCAACCCATAGAATCACGGCAATGTGGCATGACAGGTTAAGGAAGAGCACGGGGATGAAGGAGGTAGCATCTACCACATGAACACAACAACACTGTCATTTGTTAGCACTATAGACTCCAGTTCATAGAACTGTTTGCAGTCAGGAGACACTCAAGAAAATCAAAACTACTTGAACATATGCTCTTATTTTGGGCACTGAAATCAGAACCAGGTTACTGATAAAGTGTTTAATAAGCATCCAGATACAATGGTAAGAGATCCTGAGCAAAAAGTCACATATAAACATGACTTTCCTTTCAAAGAGGGTGAGTGGAGTTTTTTTCCTTGTGTGTATCTACATTCAGCAAGTCTATTGTCACTATGCATAGTGCATGTCTTCAAAAGCAGGAAAAATTAGCATATCCATCCACTGTTTGTGTTACTAATCATTTGCTTGTTTTCAGGTTTTCAAGAGAGCTTGCCTTTATTAAAGGGATTGTTCAAAATGCTTGCACTTCACACTAATTTCCCACTTTGTTATCCAAACATTTGTCTCAATTTGTATGAAAACATTTCTTTACTGCAACAGTTCTGTATCGAATATCTCCTAAGTTCTAGGTATATATGGTTACCAGTTTAAATTTAGTAATACAGTCATACTTTTCCAAAGAAGTATACCCTGAGTCATTGTTATGTTTACTTAGTCCTAGCCTCTGTGACTTGTTACCTACAACATGAACATAAAAATTAAAAGGTCCTGCATAAATAATTTAAGTCTCTCATCTGAGAATGGCTTATCAAACACTTAAAATGCTGGTTTTCACATGCATGTGTATGTATATGTACGTATATGTATGTATACACACACACAGCTAGAACACGAAAAGCTAATAAAAACTACATTATATACAAAATATTAGATAAATTTTGCAGGAATGAGAAAGACAGTTGACATTTTTCCTTTGACCACATAAAGTCAAAGATTGTTACCCTCTTCTCTTTATTGAGAAAGCTTTCAAAATGTGACCCTTTCTCTCACTGAAAGCCAAGCGCTGAGCTGTATTCCGGAGCTCAGAGCATTTTCGGATCTCATTTTAGAAAAAATTCCTCACTCATGAAATCGCTTTGGTTCTCTTTGTTTCTCTAGTCTCCTTTGCTCTGCACTCTTTTTCCATAAACACATTCTCCACTCACATTGATACTGCTGAAACATAATTTTTTTCCTTTCATTCATATTTTTATGGCCAGATGCAGACACTCTCTTTTCTGTTCATTCATGTGAGGTGACAATTTATATAACCTCTGGCACTGTGGAGTACAAGATTTACATGCAAACTGAAATTGTTGACATTATAATTAACACTACTAATTATATTATAATGAGACATCTCTTTTTGAACAAAATTCCTAATTCTAATCTCTATTCTACATCTTTTATAAATACCATTTTTCTTAATCTTTTTATAATAACTCTGCAAAGTAAGATAAGGAAATATAGACACAAAAGTAATAATCTTCACAAAGTTACATAACTAAATGAATAAACACATTGAGAGATATTACCCATGAAGCACAAATACTACCAATGATAACTACTATTTAATGTTACTGAATATACCTTCATTTCTTTACTTTGTTCCAAGTTCTGCAACTGCAATATTTTTATACCATTGTCAATACTCTAGGTGATATTGAACATTCCAATAAGATCTAGGGAGTTTTCCAAGTTAAGTAGTGCTCTGCCTCAAACTGCAGATTCTGCCAAGACCACAGAAATGTGACACTGATGATTTTATATCAGAAATCCACTGGTTCAGGAAGGTGACCCTTACAAGTTCCTTTAGGGACACTGAGACCACACCTTTCTACTAAGAGAATGACTCCTGTCATGGGAACAAGATTGTTTGATTTGCATTTAGAGAAAACTTGTTCATGACCATCTCTATTCTAGGATTTATGTGAAGCATTGTGTTTGCCACACATACACAGTACAGAAGAATGTACAGAAGCTTCAAAGCTAGTAAGAATTTTGGACAAAGGAATGGATCACTTCTTATCTGTAATATGGAAATTAATTTTTTTGAGAAGTAAATGATTTACCTAATAAATACCTGGCACATAGAACACATTTGTTGACAATATAGGAGAATTGTTTCTAATTTATGAAATTGCCATGTGTGTGGGCAATATAAGTTGCAGCATGTAATATAGGGAATTTCCTTAGTTCAGTACAGTTTTCAAACCACAAATCCTGATGTGGGAGGCTAAGTAGAGACCAGGTAACTCATGTATATTATTTTGACCAATTGATATCCCTCTTCTCTTTTTTACTCTACTAGATTTGGATTTTAAGGAATAGGGCCTCAAAATACAGAAAACATGGATCTTGGCTCCTTCTCAGCAAGCCATAAAATAGCCTTCCCCATTCATTATAAATACAGAAAGAACCAACAATCTGAAGGACAAAACCCTGTTCCCTTCGTGCACAGGGAAAGGCTGACATGGCAGAACAGAAATACCTAGGTCAAGTGGTACCAGCCGTGCAGAGTTAGCAAAGCAGAATTGGACTCATCACAGACAGCTCAGCTCAGCTACATTAACAGGAGCAAAGATTTTTACATCTTTTGCAATATGTTATTGAACTAAATAAACATCATATACAATGACACAACCCCACATAAATCGAACTCTTACAGAGGAATTTTAATTCTGTTAAACTATCAGGTCCAAATTCTAGGGGCCAGCCTTAAAGACTGCAGCATGCCCCATCCAAATGGAGGAACTGCAGCAGAGACATGAGCAGAGAAAGTCCTATATCCCCACAGCAATGATCACAGTGCTTGTACTTGGTAGCTGTCTAATAAATATGCATCTTTTCATTCAGAAAACAAGATGTTAGACAAAGAGTAATATTAACACCACTAGCTGGCATCTGAATTGTATTTCTGCAACCCCATGTATGAGTGGGTACACATAATCCTCACTATTTACACTGAGTATAATTTTGGAAGTTGTGAGCATAAGTGAGGTGACATCTGGAAAGGGCACTGCAGTTGCTCCAAGAGACGATCTGATGAAAACATGGTACATGAAATGAGCTAATTTGCAGATACATAGCTTTCTCTTTCCAGTTTTACTTACTCTCAGATTTTATTTGGGGCTTTTGCCCACCTTCATAAATTATATAAATACACTGAATTAGTGTGGTCTTCCTAAATCTTAAGCCAGGCAAAGAGGAGAAAGAGAGAGAGAAGGAGAGTATCGGTAAACTACCAACAGAGTTCCAATTCTGTGTTAAGGGTTTTATTAGGCACTGTATATACAATCCATTTATTCACTCATCAGAGAAGCTCTTTGAGTGATTGATTATCCCTATGTTACAGATTACGTAACATGAGCTCTAAGAAATTAGGTATCAAACCCGAAGTCTATTGCTGACTTATTATAATTAACACTACTAATTATATTATAATATAATTAGCTCCAAGCCAGGGCTTGTTCCTACATTGTCTTGCCATCATGATATCTAACTTAGCCTTTTAATTCTGATCTGTCCCCTGCATGTAACTCAGGGTGACAATTATGACCTATGCTGTTATAAATAAAAATCCTGTTGATACAAATTCCAAGTTTAACTCAATTCTAGTCAATAACTTCATTGTAGACTGGAGTTTTCTGAAGCCAACAAACCATGTAACAATCTGCATACTCCCACAGAAAATTCTAAGATGTTCAAGTCTTTCTTGTATTTCCTGGATACCCAATGCCAAAGGACTCAGGTCAAACATTTATTTTTCAGAAGTTTAAAATTATACCTTCAACAGATGGTTCAGTTACTTCTTACACATGCATACATGCTGATATGCACATATGCACGTACACACACATACAATCCCACAAGTAACTAAGAATGTACCACAGAAATTACTGAGATGAGGTATAGTCAACCCACCTGGGAAAACACCCAAACTATAAAACAAATACTGACCATTCATCATAAAGAAAAGACCAGTTCTGCTTAATATTTTTAAATCATACTGGAAAAATCATTTTATAGTCTTGAACCATATATGAAGTCATCATTACCCACAATACATTTCTAAAGCAATGTGTGATTACACATCATTTTATTCTGCAACATTTCATCACAATCCTCATGACAACACTACAAGAGCACTTACTCCAAACAGATATGAGGAATCAGAGTTCTGAGACCTTGAGTGACTTAAGGACTATCAAGCAGCATTATCAATGCTTGGCTGATATTTGATTCTCAATCCAGGATTTTCCTTCTCCACATTCTAACCCCTGGCTAAACCCTCCCTCCACCTTAACTATCACTACCCAGTGGTCCCACATGGGGATATAGAAAATTGAGTGAATTGGCTTCGTTTATTGCAATACCCCTGTCCTATTTATACTTCAATTAGCCCATCTTGCTATAAGGGGGACCCTGAGAAGCTGTTTTAAGTGAAGAACAACAATAGCAAGAATGCAAAATGCACCTGTCATCAGAGAATACCTCTCTCATCCCAAGGGTTTGCATTTTCTGCCATAGGCTGAAGCTTTAGCCCTTTAGCATTAGCCCCAATATTAGCAACAGTTCTGGAGCTAATACAAAGCTCCAGGCTGTTGTAATGACTCAGCAATCAAAACTAAGTTCAGTCACCTGGTCCTCACCCACCTCCAGGGCCAAGGCTCCAAGAGCTTGGTTTTGCTCAACTTACAGGGTGATCTTTCTGGCTTCCTTTAAAGGTTTTCAGTGGCTGACTTTCCAGCTGTCAGCTCTGTTTGTTACAGAAGGAAAGAGCCATTCATGTGTTAAGTGCCCTGGGTCTTAAAAACAGAAAACTCACTGGAGAATGTTGGGCCTGGGTGACTCACTTATGCAAAGACCCACAGAAAGGCTGGACAACTGACTGGAACTAAATACAGAAGGAGTTGGAATTTCCTTTATTTTCCCCAAACAAACCAACCCAAGGGATCCCTTTACTAATTAGCTCTTTTCAAAACACAACCCTGCATATATTTCTTCTGGGGAACTTGCGCCTTTTTTGGCAACTCTAACTTTCTACCACTATTGAAATGGAGAGTTCCCTCCCTCCCTTCTCTTTTGAACTCAGTAAGTACGAAAATTAATCCAGCTGAATTCCAAAAGAAAACCATGGATCTGTAGCCAGTTCTGACTGAAAGCTGTTTACCATTGCTCTGACCTGAGCTAATAATAAAGATGCAAAGTTAGAGTTGCTAAAATACCATCACAAACCCTTGAAGTATCAGGAAGATGATTTACCCATTGCAAGAGCTGTAATCAGAAAATCCTGAGTTGGCTTGTACCCCACTTCTTTTATTAGCCTAACATAAGTGATAATGAAAGTGCTATTGCTAGAAGATTCACTTATTACAATTATTAAATCTCAAATACACAAAAAACAAGATGTCATCATTACAAGATGGTGTTGAGAATAATCTGCAATTAATTTTTACCAACATCACGAGCCTAAATATACCCACACTGAGTGAGAATGTGAATGGGAGGAGGAACAGTCAAAATTAAATAGCCTCAAAAAAAAGAGGCACTAATTTGTCAACTTCCAGAATGGCATTTTCAAAAGGCTTCTCTTTATTCAGAACAGTCCTAGAATAAAATAGGCGACATAAAATACTGGGCCTCCATATCTGGTACTGGCTGTCAAATACTGCAGGTTAAGAGCTGACCAGCCTAAGCATGGTGATGGTCCTGGCAAAGTCTGGGGAGCCTCGGCCCCCCGGCGCGTGGAGCTGCAGTGCTCTACTCTCTCCTTAGAACAGTAAACTTTGTGGGGTTTTGTTTATATATTACAGTTGCCTTCAGGTTTCATGGTTTCTCCTGTTTCAAGTAATTAAAAGTGAAAAAACAAAGCCCCTTTCTTGATGAGGAAAGTGTAACTGGAATCTATGAGTAACAGATGGGAATACCCTTAGCAGAAAGAGTTAACAAGAAAGACACATTATAAATTATACTGACAGGAGAGAGTTTTTCCACGGTATTTCCAAGAACACTATGTGGAGTAAGTACCCATTGGTGGGGAGGAGGCTTTTCATAACTCTTCTCCTTGAACTGTGTCTCTAATACCAGCATGAAAAATGTTAGATAGATCGATGGGATAACCCATGGTAATACCTGAGCATAATCTGATCTTTAACTTCTGGGTTTTGTTTTGGTTTTTTTTCTTCTTCTTTTTAGTTCAGGATTTTCAGGAAACCCCTTTAGAGAAAATAGCCTTGATGCTTTGAGCATGACATCTGACATCTCTCAACTTGGATGCATCAATAAATATTTGACCTCCACCAATCATCTGAATAAATCTCACATTACAATTTGCACTATTTCTCATTCAAGGCTTGGAGAGAAACACCTGCGTATGCTTCCCCCTGCCTAGTTAACACACCTGTCATCTCTTGCAGGACTGTGTTCACAGTAACAGTCAAGTTGGCTAACATTCCATGAAATATCATCATTCTTTTTAGGATAAACCGCCCATATGCACTGACTGAGGGAGGCTGGAGCTCTATTGCTTCCACTTGGGTCTTAGCATTTTAGAAATTTATTTACAAGTGATTCTCACTTCTTGAGAGAAGCTAAGTGATGTCAATGCAGAGACAAAAATATTCATAGATACTGGAACATGGATGCTATTGCAATAAAATGGTATTTTGCTTTAATTAAATACCATCAGGATAGAAACAGGTAAAATACTACTTGCATTGCACTTTGAAAGAAAAAAAAAAGGCACAGCTAACCACGAGGGAACAAACACTAAAAGGACTGAGTTGCCAAGATGCTTAACTAAAGTCACCTGAATTCCTGATGCTGCCTGCTTGCTTTACAGCCAAGAGTAGACAATTAAGAGCAGTTTGCAACCACACTACTGTCTCTAAGGACCATGTAGGGTAGAGGGATATTCCAAAATGAGAGACACTAGTCTTAATCAGGGAACCCTGCATTCAGAAAGGTTAATGAGATTCAATATCAGGAGAATCAGTGCAAAGAGATAGAGGTTCAAAATACTAAATAATTTTCACTTGGTTTTCATTTGCTCCAATTAAGAGCTGTTGAAACAGCTTTCTGTTTCTTACACATTTGCTACTCTCCAAAGCAGATTTAACTATTCAAAAAAAAAAAAAGAGTTACAGAAAAAAAAAGTCTACAATCAAGTTATCATAAAAGTCCTGATTACACCCCAACCCCCACCCCAGTCTCTGAGTAGACACACTTTTGCCTCTAACTCAGCCTCTGCCAGTAGCTTTTTCCCTCTTTTTTTTTTTGCTCAAATTTAGAGTATCTCAAGGAGGGAAAAGGCTGGAATCAATCTTCTCCAGATTTCATACATGCAGAAAACGTTAGATAAATACGTTAGAGGAGGAAGGACGGGGGATGGTTATACAAATGGAAATAATCTAGCATGACAATAACTCCAAAATGCCACACACTGAGTTCTTCCGAGCATTAGGAGCTCTAAAAATATGCTTAAAACTGCATAGGGATTTCCAAAAACAAACAGGCAAGCACAAACATTGCAAGAAAACAAGGACTAACATCTAAGTAGTCCCGTGACTTACCTTCCTATGGATCCTCAAAGTTCACCAAGCAGAATTTAAAATCCTCTAGCTTGTCTTGCACTACTCTTTTTTTTTTAAGTCACATAGGAGAAAAAGAATCAGTTTTCAAAGATTCCATTTATCTAATCCTCCAAGCACAAGCAAAAAACGTGTCCGAGAGACTCCACCAAAAAGTAAGCCAAAAACTCATCAAAGGCAAAAAAGAGGAAGGGGGAGTGGGGAAGGATGGGGGTGATGAAGGCTGGGGCTCTGTAGCGTAAGCCCAAGTAACCCAGAGAATATGTTCATGCGATTGAAATCTCCTATTGTGCGATATACCTGCTTCGTTTGTCACCCGAACACACACACTCGCCGACACTCGTACGTTCTCTTTCTTGCAAAAGCAGACACCCACACTCACACACACACACAGGCCAGTGTGATGAAAACTGTCAGTAATAGCCGCTGTGTGCCGCAGATGGTACAGCTCACTGTTACCTTCCCAGATCGGTGTAGGATCAAAAGAACATTCAAAATCAGGGGAGCCCCCAGGACTAGGTAGAATCCTCTCCCCCAGACAGATTCATCAAGCCGGGAGCGGGTCAGTCAGAAGAGGTGTCTGTTTGCAGGGTGCCCGGGATTATGGCAAGGTTATTAATCCTGATGTGCAGCATCCCCACCCCCATTCGGCAGCCTGCATTGAGATGATTGCCAGAGCTGTGTCTGTCCCTGTTCTACTGCATTTTGCTCAGCCCTCTGATGCTGCAAGTGAGACACGGTGGAGGCAAGAATACTAATAAGGTGGTTAGCTACAGTTCCTTCAAGGCAGTTGGCATGCAGTACAGTAAATGTGTACTTCCCAATGCTGTGTGTGTGTGCCTGCGTGTCTGCAGCGAGGGCAGTGGATCCATCTCCGGCCAGAAGGGAAGAT
This sequence comes from Manis javanica, assembly GCF_040802235.1. Lineage (NCBI taxonomy): Eukaryota > Metazoa > Chordata > Mammalia > Pholidota > Manidae > Manis > Manis javanica. The sequence continues at coordinate 60,945,995 of NC_133166.1, forward strand.
GGTTTGTATCCTGCCTGGGAGAACTATATCACTGGAATCATTACTGTCCTGCAACGACATTGTGTATGACACTATTTTGTTTAGGATTTTAAAAGGGGACGGGAGTGGTGGTAATGGTTTAGAAACCTAGAGCTGGCATTTGAATGAGGAAAACAAATGTCCAAGGAGACAAATTAGCTTTATAAATAAGCTCCAAAGAGACCAAGGCAAAATTTTAACATGCCGTTGTCCTGGCTGTTAAATGGAAATATAAAGCAATTTCAAAAACCAGCTCCAGCTGATAAATCTTGAAGCTGGCAACAAGTATCTGAATTTGAGTGACGCGACTGGGGAGAGATGGATCCTGGTGATGTGAAAAGTTTTCTCATGCATTCTGCTTCGTGGCCATGCACCCAGTGGGTGCAAGGATTGTTCTTTTAAGTATGGATTTAGACTCTATCCGCACAACTGTACTCTGGTGCAGTTTTTAATCACATAACTATCAAATTGTAGAGAATGTTTGGGTGGCATTTATGTCACTAGAGGGATTGGCTGATAAATTGCCAATAGTAAGTATTACCCACCTATAACACTTTTACATGGGATGAGTTTGGAGTTTTCAGGGAAACAAGTTTTATCTCTCTTAGTACCAGGCAATGAAAGAAAATATACTAAGTTAATAATTCCTCAGCCTCTAGAGGGATAAATTTTCCTCTTTTATGATTGTGTCTCATATTACAATAGCTCATCTTTAGTCAAGGAGACTTGCTGAGTTCATTAAGGTGAACTGGTATTACCTGAATATGTACGTATTGAACAGTTGGAGAAGGCAGATGAGGGTGAATTATGGAACACTGCAATATCAGGTATTGCCAGCAGATGTCTCAAAAGAGAATATACAGGTAAAACAATTTAATCAACAACTGCAACCATTTAATCTAATTTAGTTAAACATTTCAATCATGTTTATAACAATCTGAAATCCTAAATTTTTACAAAATGTAGAGGTGCAAATAAGAACTTGGAGGACAACTTGACTTTTCTCTCCCCTAATGACCCTTTCAAATCACTATTATATATAACTCCAGTAGATTATGTTATTAATATTGGAGAAAAAAAACCTTCACTACTGATGAACATTGGGTTTGCATCTAACATTTCTAGGAGCTATGATTTATTCTATTGAATAGAACATTTAAATATCTTCTTGTCTGTAATAGAGAAGCTACTAAACTACAAAATAGGTAAGTGAGAGGAAGAAGTTGGGTGATCAAAGTTAATACAAAAATGTTCAAGATTTCTATTTAAAAATAAATTCTGTTTCATCCTAATTATATCTATTAAAAAACAGTTCAAAGGAATTATTCATGTTCGGAGGTTGAACATTGTTAACAAACAGTGGCACAGACAAAATATATAAAGAATTTTGATTGATGATCATCAATTCCACTTAGTTAATATGGGAAGTTTTAAAAACCTAGGGTATCATCTTAGCCTTTATCTAAATGTAATTAATTAATACCCACTAATCCCAGCCTTAATTAGCCTGAATGTCCATAAAAGATAGTTAAATTTTGGGCTTTAGAGTCCAGGCAGACCTAGATTGAAATTTCAGTTCTGCCTTATATCAGGTCATCTCTGCAAGTCTCTCATTTTTTCTTCCTTTCACTTGCAATCAGGACATTAATACATACCTAATAAGATTATTGTGAAGACTGGAATTAATTTATATTTATTATGTGTTTAGCCTATTCTTGACACATAATAAGTGATCTATAACTATGTCTTATAAATAAATTAGACATTTGTTTCTTACTATGTTAGTTCTGCCTTTGTTGGCCACCAGGTAAAATAAGTGGATTCATTTAAACAATCCTTTTGCCTTTAAATATTTTGCCAAGGAAACAGAAGAGCAAATCACAACCACTATTATATCAAAACTTCAGGAGTTTTCTCAGGTGGAACCTGAAACTGGACCTGGTACACAGAGGGAAAGTAGAGTCCGAAGAGAGAGGCACACCATTCCAGATTGGTAGGTGGCAGTTTTACAAGCAAGGGAACTTAACCTATGAGGTCTGTTTTGAGTGACTGCAAAACAAAAAGGGCCTGCACCCTCTGGCCAGCATGTTAAAGTTTATAGTGGCCTTAACTGGGTTCATCAGGTATACATTCCAGATGATCTCAATAACACATTACTGCCTCAAGGCTACATCCAAGTAATGGCACCACATGTGGGGACGATGGGCTGAACATAAATTTCAAGGACAGAGGAGCCAGTAATGACCTTCTAATTGCCTGGCCCAACTCAGGAGTCAATTGGAGGTCACATCCTCTCAATGAGCTCCTCCCACAACCACAGGGCATAGGTTACATAAAGATTCCTTTTCGGTCTCTTGCAAAGTTGTGTCAAATGAAAATTGAGAGAGATATAAAATTAAACGGCTCACAGATATGCCATTTGATCTTTAGCATCCTAAGGATCTACAGTAGGTTGAACAGTATTTCTATTGAAGTAGAAGAAAAGTTTTGAAATCTGATTTCTGTTTAACATTAAATGTCTCCTCTCTTGCTATGAGAAAGCTGAAGTCTCAGCAATAGTACTTAGTTCTACCCTAAAAGGTGTTATGGAGAACTGAGAAATGGTACATATGAATTCCAGGAACACGGGGATCTGTGAGTCCTCCCTTTAAAAAGAAAACACTGCTCTTTTAGCAGATGTTAGTATTAGAACACCTCACCTTTTAAAAAGTGCCCAGGTAACCTGGATTAAGAGTGAAGAAATAAACCTAAATCCACATTACTGGAAAATTCTAAATTCTCAGAGTTGATATGGGACAGTGAATCAACAATAGCTACTATGAGCAATAGATAAATGTATGACTTTACTGTAGATCTCTTTTATGTCTTGGGAGTCAATATGGTGTATGAAAGGATCCCTGTCTTGCCAATGGATTTCAGCCCTGGGCAAGTTCACTATGGATTCAATGTGACCAAAGAAATGACAGTAGAACGTTTTTGGGGTGAAAGGATTATACCCTACTTTATTTCCACGGTGGCAGATCAATCACTAAAATCCCATTCACTCAGAGCGAGTCTGCATGCAGTAAGCCAGTCTCTGCTTCTGGACCTACTCTGCCTGCACAACCGTCCCAGTCTCTGTCCTCGGCACGGCCACCACTCCAACCTCTGCTCTGCTCTCCTGTAGCCTTGCAGCTATGCCACCGTGTTGCCCAGAGCACTGGACAGGGCTCTTCATATAGAGTCAATAACGATATATTGCCCATACCTGTGTAGTAAGCTAGCCAACCAGGGCCAGGTGAGAATCCTGGCCACAGGAACTTTCATTTTATCCACAATCCCACCAGCATTACTATGAGCAAATTCCTCTTGGAATTCTTATGTGAAAATTTCATGGTGAGCGTTTCTTTCACTTACAGCATGCTTGCATTTATTCCCTACATCATGTGCTACAGTGTAGCATGAGAGCAGGAAGTTGGGTATTTGTTCCTTCCTTGGCTTATTGTAAAATTGATTTGTCTGCAATCCAAGTGTTCTGAATTAGTTTACTAGCCTAAACGATTGCATTCTTTTATTCCATCTCTTTAAATTTTCATTAATTACATCTTGAAATTAGCTTGGATATTTTATTTAAACTTGTTGAACTAGTTATTAAGGATTGGACATTATTATGTTTCTCAAATTATAGAAATTGCAAGTTTAAATAACTCAAGCATAAATGTTGAGCTATTTGGATCAATTTCTCTAAAAGGTCTGCCTGGACCTTTGTGATTATTCCCTCTCATCAATCCAAAGAGTAGTTAACCCTATCACTGAATATTTAATGCTCTATTGTTTTATATACATAGTATGTATCTTCAAAGGAACTCTTTGTCTTTTTGTTCCCTAGGGAGAGTTTAACAGCTCTCCCTCCAAATCTCAGCCACAGTTACTAGATAATTTGTTGTTGTTGTTATAATGAAATATGCTCTGCATAACAATTCAGGGGCTTAATGTGTCATGTAATTCTTTGATCGTTGCTCCTCCTTTCAATTTCAGCCTTAAATAAACTAACAATAGCCTATGTATAGATTCACTGATAATTGTTGTGCAATCAAACTACTCCTTTATTAGTTATTTACTAATTCATAATAATTCCTTATTATCCTTTTAATTCTGGATCGATAGTGATCTCATATTTCTGATATTAGAAATTTGTGCATTTGCTCTTTTTTTTTTATCAGTCTGGCTAGAGGTTTATCAATTTTACTGATGCTCTCAAAGAGCCAGCTCTTTGTACAATTGATTTTCTATCTTTGTATTTTATTTCACTGAATTCTGCTTTTAATTATTTATTTTCATCTATTTACTTTGGGTTTCATTTGCTCTAGTTTTTCCACTTGAAATAGAAGCTTACGCCATTGATTTGACGTCATTCTCTAGTGCAAGCTTTTACTGCAATAAATTTGCCTCTTAACAACTTCTTAGGCTACATTGCACAAAATCTGATATATGTGTTTCGTTTTGATTGAGTTCAAAATAATTTTTAATTTTGCTTTTGATTTCTTTTGTAACCCATAGTTTATTTATAAGTGTTATTTAGTTCACAAATACTTGTAGATTTACCAGGTATCTTTCTCTTATTGAATTATAATATTAATTAATTCAGTGTGATCAGAAAACATTCTTTGTTTGATATGAATCCTGTTAAATTTATAGTCTGGTTTTATATGGCCTAATTTGTTAAGTGTTCATGCACTCTTAAAAATAATGCATGTTCTTCTGTTATTGGGTGAAGTATTCTATAAATATCAGGACAAGTTGTTAGATAATGTTGCTCAGTTTGTCTATACTCTTAATTGGTCTTCTATTTATTATACTACTGAAATTTTTTACTGTAATTGCAGATTTATCAGTTTTATCTGTTTTTGCTTTGTGCATTTCGAAGCTTTGTTACTACGTACATAAATATTGAAGATTTAATATGTCCTCTAATGAATTAACTTTTTGTCAATAGGCAATGATCTTCTTTGTCCCTGGTATTATTCTTTTTTTATAAAATCTACTTTATCTGGCATTAATAGAGCCACTTGAACTTTCTTTGGATTAATGTCAACAGTATATTTCCTTTTGTATCCTTTTATATTTAACCTGTGTCTTTATATTTAATGCAGGCGTTTTTTAGGCATGATATAGTTGTGTTCCTTTTTTATCTGACAAAATCTGACATAATTAGGCATGGTTGAACCATTTACATTTTTGGGGGTTATTAATAAAATTTGATTAAAATCTGATATTTTCCACTTCTGCTTTAACATGTTTCATCTGTTCTTCGTTCCCATTAACTTCTTTTTCTATTTTGCTTTGGATTTAATATTTTTAATAATTCCATTTTATGTAACTTGTTGGTTTATTTTTCTATACATCTTTGTTTTATTTTCTTGCTTTCTTTTCAGGATTAAGTTGCTTTAGGATTTAAAGATTTATACCTTTAAGTCATAACAACATACCATCAAGTAATATTATCTGACTTCATATACGCTATAAATACACAACAGTGCACATTAATTCCTCCTCATCTTGACATTGTGCTATTATTGTCCTAATTTTACTTTGGCATTTGTTATAAACCCAACAGTAAATTGATGTTATTTTTCTTTAAATAGTCAATTGATCTTCTAATATAATCTTAAGTAAGAAAAACATTTATATTTACCTCCAAGTCATAATTGTCATTCCCAGTGCTTTCATTCATATGTGTAGTTATAGACTTCGATCTGGTACCATTGTACTTCTGCGTCAAGGACTTCCTTTAGCATATTTGGGAGTTGCTGTTGATGAATTCTTTTAGCTTTTGTATGCCTGAAAAGTGTTTGGTCTATTGTTTTCTTGACATTGTTGTTTCAAAAATATTTTTAAAAAAATAAATTCTGTTATTATTCCTCTTTACAATAATGGTTCTTTTTAGTTTGGCTACATTTGGACTTTGTTTTCTTTTTCTTTTTTTAAGTAATCTAATTATGATGTAATTTGTTGTATTTTCATCAGATTTTTACTACTTAGTTTTCACTAGGCTTTTTGCATCTGTGAGTTTATTTTTACCAAAACTGGAAAATTTTTAGGCATTATTTCTTTGTGTAGTTTTTCTGTTCCCACTCTTCTATTTTAGCGACTCCAGTTTACATTGCACATTGTCTTGCGGTGTTCCATGTCTCACTGATGCTTCTTTGCGTCTTTCAGCGTGTTTTTTTTTTTCCCTCTGTTTCATTTAGGTGGTTTCTACTGCTGAGTCTTCAAGCACATTGTTCTTTCCTCCAGTAGCATCAAGTATGTTTTTAAGTCCATGGAGTATATTCTTTTTTTAACTAAGATATTATAGTTTGCATTTATAGAATTTCATTTTGGTTCTTTTTTATCTTCCATGGCTCTTCATAACATGCTTATGTTTTTATCAACTTTCTTGAAAAATATGAAATACAATTTTAAAATATATTTTAATATCCTGTCAACCAAGTATTTTATCTACTTTATTTCTAAGGTGAGTTTCAATTGATTGATTTTTCTCTCTACTATGGGTTGTAGATTACTGCTTCTATGTCTGATAATTTTGATTGTGTCAGGAATTTTTAATTTTATCTGGATATTAATTTTTTTGAATCTATTCCTGACATTTGTTCTGGAACAAAGTTATTGGAAGAAGCTTGAGCTTTTTTGTTGCTTGTGTTTAGGTTTTGTTAGGCAGGACCAGCGGAACCTTTATTCTAAGGAGAATTTTTCCCCACTAGTAAGGTAATGCCCTTCTGTATACTCTACCTAGTGCCCTATGTTTATGGTTTTTTTTCTCACATAAAATGTTCCTGGCCCTGTGTGAGCCACGGGGATTTTTCCCCTTGCTCTTTTAATTGGTTGTTTCCTCACCCACATCCTCTGATCAGTCCTTAGATGAAGACTAATATGGACCTTCTGCAAATCTCTAGAGATTTCTCATTGTGTACCACACTCCTTTTGGTACTCTGTCCTGTGAACTCTTGATGGGAGAGCTTCACTGGACTCCAACTTCTATTTGTTCAACTCGGGGAAACTGCTAGGAACCACATGGGTTTGCCTCCCTGTTGTATGGCCAGAAACTCTTCCCATGCATAAGTGGAAACTGGTAAGCTTATGTCATTTATTTCCCTGCCTTCATTGATATGTACTGTCTGCTGATAATTGTTGTCCAATGAAACTATTCTTTTCACTTTTTTAGTTTGTTTCAGTTGTTTACACAGTGAAGGCAAATCTGCCCCCTTAGTCTGGTTTGGCTAGAAGTCCATAATTACCCATTCAAACAAAAAGTTATGTCAACCTATTTTACACAGCCACTGTCCTTTGAACTGAGAACCATTGCTATGAACCAGATAAACTGCATCTTTGCAATGGAACTTCTATTCTATGGCTGTCTTATAGACAACAACACAGTAAACAAGCATATATAGAAGTATGTTAGATGGCTTAAGAGCTGTGAGATAAATAAAAGATGCTATGTGATAGACACTGATGGGATAGGGGAATATTTCAGATAGTCAACAAATCTGTTCTCAAGGGTGACATGTGAACTAACAGATGAATGATGAAGACTCAGCCATGCAAAGATCCAAGGGAACTGCATTCCAAGCAGAGGGAAGTGCAAGTACAAAGGATGTGAGCCAAGAGCATGGTTGGTCACATCAACAAGAAGGACTAGTTATTAGCTAGTTAGCCTTTTGCTCTTTTATATACTTCTGTCTCTACTATGAGATATGGAGAGTCAAAACCTGAAAAGTCACTGACATGGTTTATTGTTGATCATGGATAGATGCCCAAGCAACTACTTTACCTATTAGAGATTGCTGTCAGTAACTTGACCAATTTAACATGATGCTAGATGCTGGAAAAAAACTTATTGTTGGTGTTCTTTGAAGAAGATTTTTTAGAAAACTTTAAATTTCACAGCAAAACTGAGGGAAGGTACAGAGATTTCCCATATAACTCCTGCCCCTACGTATGTATAGTCTCCCCATTATCAACATCCTTCACCAGAGAGGAACATCTGAACTGAATGAACCTGCACTGACATATCATTATCACCCAAAGTCCAGAGTTTACATGAACATTCCTTCATGGTGTTGTGTGGAGAAGACTTTTTAAATTCTTCTCTGATGTAGTAAAGGTAGATTAGGTTATATCCGACCAAACAACCAAAAATACTCCTGCTCACACAGGATTTACTTTGCAGGTTGGCAGAAATACACATCTTATTGTAGTCACTCTGGGTCTCAGCCAATAAAAGTTCACTCTGACAGGTGATTTCATAACCACCATTCAAGGGACAAGAAAATATGGCAAATAACACAGTCTTGAAAGTTTATGCCAGAGTGCTACATAGTACTTCATATATATTCTGTTTATAAAAATAGTATCATATTTTGTTTATAAAAGACAAGTTATGTTTTCACAACTAACTTGAAGGGGTGAAGAAGCAGTATTCTGCCATGTTCATGGAAAGCAGAGAGCCACAAATATTTGGTGACATTGCTAATGATAACCGCACCCTCTACTAAAAAATCTGTATATATATTCATGCCTCTAATGAAACTAAAAAGTTGCCCTTAATTCATCAAATCTTGAATGCCATGTTTGCTGAGCATATCAGGTATTAAGCACATACTCCTATATATTCTGAATTTCCTTTACTTTCTTCAAATTCCAGTTGCTACCAGTTTTCTTCCAAAAGAAAGAAAGGAAGTGTAAACATGATGACTTCCTCTAAGAAAAGTTCCAGCAGCTTGAGAGAACACATTTCTATATTTAAAAAGCTATTTCTAACTTCTAAGGTATAAAATATTTCCTTGGGAGGCAACATGTACAAAAAGTCTGTATTAAAATGTTTCAGGATTCTTTTGTAAATCGAACTGCCTCAATGAGAACATACACCAAGAGTGAAGACACATAGAAGGATCTGGCAAGAATTAAACATTGCAGACAAAAAAAAAAAGCCCTTTTTTAAAAATAGATGTACTCCAACTACTAGAGTCCAAAGTATCTTAATTTTACTTTTCCCCTGAGGGTAAAAATTATAGGTACTTGATTCCTGGAAACTAGCTATGGTGCTAGGGTTTAGAGTTTTTATGTATACACAGAATATCTTTTGTAACTTTCTTACCTTCAGATTTTTTTCCTTCTTGAGAGTCTCCTTGGGATGATGCTTATTTCTTACTTGGTTTATCTCTCCTTGCTTCACTCTGGGCCTTGGGTGGTAGTCTCAGATCGGCTCTTTCAAGGCCTTAGGGAATGCTTCTTCTTAGCGCTTCTTTCTATAGAATCTCTTTTTGTAGCTTCTCTTCACCATGAGAACAGAGCAATAAACCATTTAACTTGTAGTTTATACCTTTCACCAGAGGAACAAAACCTGGTAATGAAACTCATGCATAGTCTAATCTCTCCAACCACACTCACCAAGTCTCGGGGATACTTTGCACAAGGCTTTGACATCAAAGGGTAATAATATATAATCAAGGAGTCCAATTTTCTTGGAGATGCTCCTAAACTTATTTCTCACTCAACAGTGTGGCAGAGGTTGACCCTGTGGCAACCAGCGTAAGAGGGCAAGTTTTTAGTCTTCAGTGTCATAACTATTTCAATGTATTTCCATAAAAAGTAGTGCTTACAATTTAAGAATGCTTCTGGTTCTTTCCTTAGTAATCCAAATAGCACCATCATGTTGGCTGATAAACACAGACACTCCTTAACTTCAGGATTTAAGAAAAACTGTTGAGAAGGAAATATATTTTCCTAAGTAAAGAAGGAAATATATTTTCCTAACTAAAGAAAACTGAATTATGTCTGTGAACATACATATACAAACTCTTGGCCCACCTATGTAAGATTAGATCTTTCTCCTTATATATTAACCATGACCTTCTACAGGGAATGGTTCCCATTAGGTTAGTTATTCTTATTAATCACCTGCCTTCAAAAGCAGTTTCCAGAAGAATGGGTGTATTAAATAGTTTGGTCCATCCCCTTAACCTTCAAAAATAGTACTTGTGAAAAGACTCTGTAATAGCTTGAATGACTCAGGATCTGTACAAACAATCCCTGATACTATGGCTTGACTTACAGTTTTTTGACTTTACAATGATGCGAAAGCAATATGCAGGCACCATAAGTCAGACTTCCTGTTTTCAATTTTGACCTTTCCTGGGTCAGAGATGTGTAGTAGAATGCTCTGTCTTGATGCCGGGCCGTTGCTGTGAACTGCAGTTCCTGCTCAGCCATGTGATCACGTGAGCAAACAACCCATCCACTGGCAACCATTCTGCTTTTAACTTTGAGTACAGGGTTCAGTAAATTACAGAAGATCTTCAACACATTAAAAAAATACATGTTTTGAGTTAGATGCTTTTGCCCAACTGTAGGCTAATGTAAGTGTTCTGAGCTTGTTTAAAATAGAATAGGTTAAGCTGCAATGTTCAGTAGGTTAGGTGTATTAAATGCATTTAGGTTTATGTTATTTTCAAATGATGAATGGTTTATTGAGATGTCAACATCCTAAGCTGAGGAAAAGCTGTGCTTAGTCACCACAAAAGAATCATGCTTTAGTCACAATGAAGAGAAAAAAATCTCCTCTGTAGGATTTTCTTGTTCATCATGTGGTGTGGTTGTGGAAATGAATTTGGAATACTTTTAACTGCCTTTCTTTTCTCCAGATAGTTAAGCAACTATTTGTCCTCAGTTTATTCTGAAAGATCCATCTAAATACTAAATCCCAAAAGTTGATTATTGCTGAACTATTTTTCTCTAATGTCAGTCTTTGGTTCTGTAATTGCCACTTCCTTATTATCCTTAAGAGCAAGAAGGATAGATTTTTCTCATCAAAATTTTGGCCAATAATTCCTACTAGAATAACATAAGGGATTTGGAGTTGCCTGTGATATAGTAGAACAAGAAATTCTAAGGGCATCATTTTTCCTGGAGAACATTTCAGACTGAAAGGAGTAAGGAAAAATGTCACAGGTTACAAGATATAATTTTCATATAGTTTGGTTTTAATTTTTTGAAAACTGAAGGGAAGACCTTCTCCACTCCGTATCTCCAACAGATACAGATAACTAGGCCTCCGTTTGTTACAGATAACATCAGCTATGTAAATCAAAGTACATATTTATGTCAGAACAATCCCTAGCTTGTTCATTAATTTTGTAGCTTTCTAAAAGTATGAGTACAAGCCAACTGGGTTATTATATTAATATGATCGTTAAACTAGGAGTCAAGTCCCTAAGGCTTAGTAGCTGTGAGACATTAGGCATTTACTCTCTCTCACCCCACCCCATTTCCTTATCAAAGCCAAATGGTTGTAATGAACTATTTATATCACAAGCTAATGGTAGGAATCAAATATGACAATATAATAACATTTTTATAAATACCATTATAAACACTAACAAATGCCTTTATAAATATCATTATTAATATTATGACAAATAAAATGCAAATTATTTTATTAAGAGAACCATTTTCACACTGAAATAAGCTGTAAGAATAAATCTAAAGTACTTCTAACTCAATTAGGATTGGGGAGAAATATCCAATAAATACCCAGTATATAGCCCAGACAAGGACCAGGGTTAGAAATAACTAGGCCAACCCAATGCATCAAGAATAACTAAGAATACTTATTTGAACCATTAGTTGAACTTTTTTCCCAATATGTGATAATCATTAAAAAAATCTATATTTTAATAGCTCTATTTTGTTTGTTTTGTCTTTAAAACTTAGCTAAATCCTTCCAGATTCTCTTCTGGTTCAATGTACAATAATCTGTCAATGTGAGAATAGCTGAGTTCAACAGTATCAAAATATTTCATCAGCTAGATTCACTTTGACTTCTATATATGTTTATGTGTGTTAGTATGTTGTGTTAGTTATAATATAGTTTAAAGTATAAATCTTGTTCCCAAAATTCAAGTCATTGCAAACTTTGGGAAGTTATGATGAATGGTTTATTGAGATGTCACCATCATAAGCTGAGGAAAAGCTCTGCTTAGTCACCGCAAAAGAAACATGCTTTGGTCACAATGAAGAGAAAAAATCTCTTCCCTAAAAAGGGAAGTACTTTTGTTGTACTTAGATCACCTTAACGGGAATTAATTCTCATGTCCTCTTATTTCAAAGGTATATGCAGTTTCACAAAGTTTAATTTTTCCTATTCAGTTAAACACTTGATTGGATATCTACTATGTCTCCTGTGCTATGTAAAGTGATGAATAGAACAAAGATAAATATGATAGAGTATCTGCCTTTAATGAGCCCCAAATCAAGGAGAAAACTGTCTTATCAAATAACTATTGACAGAAAGAGAGGCTATTAAGCTTCCAAAATGGTCAGTGCTTTCTGGTTTTTATTAGTAACAATGTCAGATTATTTACATTCTCCATTCTCAGGGGTAATTAATGTATGTCTCTACATGTTTACAAACTATCCAGACATGAGTTGACAATTGGGAAAAAATGGTCTAAGTGAGGAATTTTTCCCTTTAAGTCTTGGAGAGCAGGAACAGTATGTACCTCCAGGAGTAGAAAAAAGGCAGCATTTACTTTGTCTCTCTTTCACTCTTCATTCCTCTTTACCGGTTCATTTTTCTGCCTCACTCTTCTTCCTTTCACTATTTATGGATCAATCTCTCTTCTTTCATTTACCCACCCACCAATATTTGCTCAGCATTATTCTATGGGGAAATAGTGAATACACTAGGGAGGAAAGGTCTTTAACCTGTGATAACCTCTTAGAGCGCAGTGAAGGAGTGTGTGTTGGCTGACAGCATGAACTCCATGGTGAGACTTCAAGAGTTTGATTCCCATTTTTACCACTTATCAGCTATGTGAATTTGGGCAAATTTCTTAACCTCTTTATACCTCAGTTTCCTCTTCTAGATTTGGGGGATCACAATAGCATCTACTTAAAAGAGCTGTGACCATGTTGAACTTCACCTGAGCCTTGTGATTCTGCAAAGCAGCCATGGCTAAGAAATCTGCCCCATCCTTTCATGTTTGGGGAAATGGCTAATTTCGAGGGAACTCACTGTTCTCCAGATTCTGAGATCGAACTCAACTCCACCCTTCCTCATGAGTCCCATAAGTTCCTGGATGACTCCCTTTTCTTCTTGCTTTGGCCATCTATTGATATAAAGGGATCCATGATTTATAGAGATCTTATCTCTGTTGGATGAAAGAGGACAGAGAATCTGCTTTATTGTTCTTTCCTGTTTATGTCAGTTTTGAGCTCACATAAATTAAGAATGCACACCCAGTTAGAAGTGATCAGGTCTTTGAAATAGATCTATGAATTTTGCATTTGTTTGTGTATGTTTAACTCATGACTGAAATTTTGGAATTAAAACTAGAAGCTCTCTGGACCTGTCCATGTTCATATATCTGTAGTTCAGAAAAAACAGTTCCCTCTAATTATGTAAATATATCATATTTTCCTACCTCTGGATAATGCTGATCAATTGTATTTTAAATCCCTTACAATTAAGCAGCTCTGTTGTGATCAATTATGAATTAAATAAGTGTATAATTGGCCATTCCCAGTATTTCAGAAGTTAAAGAAATTGATCTCAAATAATTTCAATGTGAAAAAGATATTCTTATAGAAACTAACTCAAACATTTCAAGAATTCAGTCACATACTTAGGTAAAATTTTGACAAACAAAATTAGTTTAGTATTTTTTGGTTTAATACAAAGAACTATGTTTTATCTGAGTTATCAGTATAAGGCAAGTATGCATTTTCATTCTACTGAGTTATGTGCTTTCTAAATATAGCTTTACTGATCAAATGTGCTAGCATTATTTCTACTTGGTGTTAAGGATTATGAAAAACTTAAATTTGGTTTTAACCAAATTGAATCATTATTTTGACAAACTTTATTTCAACAGTAATTATATAATTTAGTATGCAAGTTTGAAAATAATTTCCAAGATCTTTAGATAAATTAAATTTTGGACTGCTACTAAATTGAGCTAATTAATGAAGACTCATTAGATAACTAGATAATTTTTAAGTATACTGTAACATTAGTTACAAAGCATAATTTTAAGTTTATATAATTTTTGTCTCTTTTTATTTATATGGTATAGAGATGCTGTATGCATTTGTGTCTGTTAATAAATGTGTTCATTTTTGCCATTTTGAAAAATGTGCCATAAGAGTTGTAGTTTTGTTAAGATAAAAAATAGAGTAGATTTGTCATAAAGTTAAATGACTGTTCCAGAATGAGAAAGAGGAAAATTAAAGAAAAAAACCTGAATGGATATAGATAATTGTAGAAGTTTCATGAAAAGGGAATTTTATTTGTAGTGGTCAATTCTGGGTTTATATAATGGGTTTATTTATAACATTTTCAAAAAGAGTTTATGTTTATTTTTTTCTTAGGGTATAGTTCTAAGAGTGTTTCTTTATCTTCTGAATAATCTGCCTTGAAGGCAAAAATTCTGTATCTTATGAGAGAAAGTTCCCATGCTTTTTGTTGACTTCATCCTGTCCTGATTATTTAAGATAACCAAGACTTCTCAATTTTGAAAGAACTAAGGTTCTTTACAGTCATGTTACCTCCTGTTTACTTTTAAAATATTTTACTGCCATTTGGGTTAAAAGGAAGTGAAATATTGTTTCTCAGTAACCAAGATCTCACTTGAATCAAATCTGACAACTTTTAATATTTCCCCTTTACAAAAATCAAATCCTAAATAATATCATTTACATTTAAAACTGCCTTTGAGACAAAGATAAAAGGTGATATGACTTCAATGGGAAGATACTCCTTCAGGTAGGGTACTCAGTGCAGTCGTTCAGTCCTGTTACTCGCCCAGATACACTCTAAGGGTCAGCCTAAGGACAGGTAGCAGAAACCAGGGCCTAGTGCTCCCAAGCAATGTCCACTTCCCACCCTACATTATCAGATCCCCCTAAATATGCAGGAAAATGGATGCCTATTGAATTTTGAAATATTTCTCTCCATCTTCAAATCCCCAACCCCTTCTTTTTCTCCCTTATGAACTCTGAGGTGCTCATACTGAGATGTGTGGGAAGCTAGAGTGTTTTATCCTCCACATATTTGCATGCTCTGCCTGTCTGTCTTCAGTTCCTATTTAACTTTTGCCAGATCTTACCCAACCAATTACATAAAATGACAATTCCTCCTCCTCTACATACCCTCCCCTCACCACATGTGCACATACCACTTATCCCCTAATCCTACTTTATTTTCATAGTACTTACTACCAAATTACATGTTATACATATTACGTGTTCATTTGATGTTTGTTCTGTAACTCTCAGCACTGGAACATAAACTTTTTAAAGGGGGACTTTTCTCTATTTGAGTTCCTGCTATATACGTCCAGCTCCTTCCTAGAACAGAGACAGGCAAATTGTAAACACTCAATAAATGATGGATTTATTACCAGCTCATCAGAGAATAACACTGGAGAGCATTATGAAAGTCTGCTAAACACAGTGCTTGTCTTCAGTGAAGAAGTGGAATGGAAAGAAAAATAAAATTCAGTGTCCAGAGAACCAAGATCTGGAGAGGGAAGGAATGTATCACAGATGCGCAATGCATGGGTGCAAGGGCTTCACAGATGTGAAATGAGAGGAATGGCAGGACAGATTCAGGCAACAGTGTAAACATAGTACAAAAGAAAGCCTGGCTAGTCTTTCTTTTATAGACTGAATGTTTGTGGACACTCCCCCACCAAATAATATGTTGAATTCCGAATCCCTAATAATATTTGGAAGTGAGCTTTTGAGGAGGTGATTAGGTCATGAGGTTGGAGGCCTCATGAATAGGTTTGGGGATATTATGAAAGAACCAGAGAGTTTCCTGACTCCTTCCACCATGGGAAGGGAAAAGAGCTATCTGTGCATCAGAAAGTGAGCTCTCACCAGACACCGAACCAGCTAGTTCCTAGATTCTGAATTTCCCATCCCACAGAACCATGACAAATAAATGTTTATTGTTTGTAAGTATAAAGGAGAAAACACTCCTCTGTGTTTATTCCTTACGACCCACACAGGGGTTTTCCACACATCAAGCAATTCTGCAAGACCAGCTGAGTGTTCTACAATTTAACTTGATTCTGACACTGTCTACCTGGAGTTAGCATCAGATCCCACAAGTTAAGGGTTAAGTCCTGCAAGAGTACCCCCTTACACACTTCAGATGATGATCATTAGTCCAACTTGTTACCTGTACTTCTGACACTGGTTATCAATCAGAAGTACCCATAACCCCCTCCTCGAGTTCAATTAATTTTCTGGAGTGTCTCACAAAGCTCAGAAAAGCAGTGTATTTACTAGACTGCCACTTTATTACAAAAGAGAAGACTCAGAAACAATCAGATGGAAGAGATGCGCAGGACAAGGTATGCGGGAAAGGGCATGGAGCTTCTGTGCCCTCTCTGGGCACACTACTTTCCCAGCACCTCTGTGTGTTCACCAAACCGGAAGCTATGTTAACTCCATACTACTAAGATTTTTATGGGGGCTTCACTACATAGGCGTGATTGATTATCCAGAAATGGGAGGGATGGGGCTCAAATTCTGAGCTTCTAATTGTGGTTTGAACTCTCTGGTGACCAGCCCCCATTCAAAGCCTACTGGAGAGTTGCCTCATTAAAACAAAAGACACTCTTATCACCCAGGAAATTCCAAGGGACTTAGGAATTCTGTGGGTGGAAACCTAGATAGAGACTAATATGTATTTTTTCTATTATTTCACAATAAGCCACTCATTCTACAGTATTTTGTTGTAGTAGCCCAAATAGACAAAGACACTTTCATTTGTTCATTGAATATTTACTATATACCCACCACTGTGCCAAGTTTTGGGGAAAAGAAGGGAGGATGAAACACACCCTTTATAATTTCATGGAATAGTGAGACAGACAAGAAGATACATGTTTACAATGTAGTGATAAAAGCTTCAATAGATTGTACCAAGATGTACATTTTGCTATCAAAACACCTTTCAGCAGAATTCCCTCCTGGGGAGAACATGACTTTGGGAAGTTATCTTGATAAGCTGCTCAGGGTAGAAAGGAAGATGCAAAAGGCTAGAGTACCAGCAGGAACTAAGAAAAAAAAAATTAGTGGAGGAACTGAATTTTATGAAACCAGAAAAGAAACTGGCTGTGCTCCTGAGAGTGTGGGAGGGGAGTGAAATGCAGGGCTTTGAAAGTGCAGAGGAGATGGGGACCAGGGCAGCTCATGGTGGCTGTGCTTTACCGGGAATATGGGTCAGTGAACTATTTAAATACATGGGTAAATAATGTCCAATTTGAAGTTCTGAGTGTTCCTCCTCACAATTCTTTAGTAAAGCGTACCTGACGTAGAGATGCTTCATGGGAGGTCTTTGCTGTAAAACAAAGGAGAATTCAAACGAGAAAGAGGCTCAGCTTTATATCTCAGGACAGAACAGCTCCAGTGATTGTAGTTGTTTGGGAAAACAAAGATATTAATTCTTTATAAATGGCAAGTTTTTCGACTTTCATGGGCTTAAAATTGGGATGGATAGAGCTTCTTGAATAAATTTTAAGGGATGGAAAGTCATCAGTTAATTTCCAGGTTATAGGAAATGTCCAGTTATTATGACAGCAAGTGTGGAAGGCCAGACAAGACCAGATTTAAGCATGTGACCGAGCAGCAAAGTGAGTTTATAAAGTTGCCAAGAGAGGAGGTAGGGGATAAGGAAAAGCACTCTAAAGAAAAAGAAAAAAAAGGAACAAAACTGTAAATATTTAAAAATATCAAAGAAATAAAATAGCAATGAGTGGCTGTCCTTCAGGTATGAGGGGAGAAGAAAGGAACCAACATTTATTATGTCCCCAAAATATGCCACACAGGATATCAGGCACCAGCTTTTTATTTTATTTGTTGAATTGTACCTATTTACATAGTATAATACACTATTTTTGTGTTATAGGTCTACAAATTTTAACAAATGCATAGTGTAATAACCACCACCACAATCAAGATGCACACCTTCTGGATCATACTAATATTTTTCTGTGCACTTTTGTGGTCTACTCCTCCCACCACTCACACCCCCTGGCTTCTGCTGATTTGATTCCTATTGTTATTTCCTATTATTTTATCTCTCCAGAGTATCATGAAAATGGAGTTATGCAGTATATTGTCTTTTGAATTTGGTATATTTCAATTAGTATAATGCTTTGGAGTCTCATCCATATTTTGTTTATCAATAGTTCATCCTTTTTGACTGCTAAATAATATTCCATTATATGGATGCATCATAGTTTTTGATCCCACTAACTACTAGTAGGACATTTGGGTTGGTTCCACCTTTAGATAATTATGAATAATGCCACTATAAACATTTGAGTAGAGGTTTTTGTGTGAATACAGATTTTTTTATTTTTCTTAGGTAAAAATGTAGGAATGAGATAGATGAGTAAATTTAATGTTCATCTATCTGAAATACCACCAGACTGTTTTCCAAATGACTGTACTATTTTTTAGTACTACCAGCCTTACACAGGAGTTTGTTTTTCTCAACATCCACACCAAAATATGATAATATCAGTTTCTGAACAGATTATTATTATTATTACAACAAAGATTACTGGTAATCATACGAAGCTAGGAAGAGGCAAGGAAAGATTCCTCCTCAGCATTTTTACTGAAAGCATGGTCCTGTTTAGATCTTCATTTTGTACTTCTAGCCTCCAGAACTCTGAGAGAATGAATTTCTTTTGTTTCAAGCCACCTGGGGTTGTAGTTATTTGTTATAGCACCCCAAAGAAATGAATGACAGTGTTGAGCATGTTGGGATATGCTTGTTTGCCAAAGAATATATTCTTTAGTGAAGTGTCTATATGGTTCCTCTGCCCTTTTTTAAAAATTGGGTTGATTGTTTTCTTATTGGATTTTGAGAATTCTGTACATATTTTAGATACAAATTCTTTTCCAGTAATTTGAAACCATTTTCTCCCAGTCTGTGGCTTGCTTTTTCATTTTCTTAATGGTTTCTTTCACAAGACATGTTTTCATTTTAATATAGTTGAAATATCTTTTTTTTTTTCTTCCTTCACAGGCAGTGACTTTGATGACCTATCTAAGAACTCTTAGTGGAATCTGTGATCACAAAGATTTTTTTCCTGTTTTCTTGTAGAAATTTTATAGTTTTAGGCATAGCAGTTAGAGGTATTACCCATTTTTGTGTAAGATCTGAAGTATGGGTAGTTAAATTTTTTTGCATGTAAGTGTCAAATTTTTCTAGCACTATTGATTGAAAAAAGATTTTATTTTCTCCTTAGAATTCCCTTAGCAAGTTTGTCAAAAATCAGCTAACCATATTGTTCTATGTACCTATCCTTCCATGAAAAACGCACTCATGATTACTGTAATGTTATAATAAGCTTTGAAATCAGTTAATGTTGAGTCCTACAACCGTGCTTTTAATTTTCGGAATTGTTTGGCTATTCAATTCCTTTGATTTCCCAAATGAATTTAACAATCAGCTGATTGATTTCTACAAAAAATCCTGCTGGAATTCTGTGTCTGTTTTCATTGAATCTATTAATCAATTTATGGAAAATTAACATTTTAACAAGATTGAGTCATGATATATCTTCCTATTTATTTCAATCTTCTTTGATCTGGGTTTTGTAATTTTCAGTATTTGGATCTTGCATATTTTTTTTCAGATTATACCTTTTTCATATTGTTTGGTACTATGGTAAGTGACACTCCTTACATTTTATTTGTAGTTATTTATTGCTAGTATATATAAATATAATATTAATATATTCATTTTGTTCCACAACCTCCATTCTTACTAGTTCTAAGAGTATGTTTATAGAGTCCTTGAGATTTCCTACATAGACAATAATGTACACAACTCAAAATAATTTTATGCTCTACTTTCCAGTTTGTTGTCTTTTTTTTTCTTGTTTTTGTTCTATTGTTGTGGCTTTCAGTGTGATGTTGAACATAGTTGATAAGAACACATATCCTTGACATGTCCCTGATCTTAGGGGAATACATTCAATTTTCACAATGTATATATTTTGTAGCTAACTTTTATCATATTAAGGATGCCATCTTCCATTCCTACTTTTCTGAGAGTTTTTAATCATGGATATTACATTTCTTCATATATTTTATCTGCACTTAATTTTCATTCACCTATTGCAATTTTGGCTATCTTTCATTGTATTACATTTTTTAGTGGCTTTTCCAGAGACTATCCTTTGATAACATAAGGAGAGTTAACATTTTACTACCTCAAGTAAATTGTAGAAGTTTTACAATCATTTAGGTCACTTTACCCTTCCCTCTTTGTATTATATTTGTCATATGTATATCTATATAAATTTATAACCTCACCAGATACTGCTATAATTTTTGCCCTTAATAGACACACATATATAAAAAAACATAGAATTCAAAGGAGAAAATTTCCTATTATCCCAGAAATTTACCTTTTTTTGAATTTGTCTTTAGTATCATTTCCTTTCAGCTTGAATATTTCCTTTAGCATTTCTTTTAAAGCAGATTTTCTAGTAATAAATCTCTTAGTTTTCCTGTATCTGTGAATATTTCTATTTTATATTCTTTCCTGAAGGATATTTTCAATGGATACAGGTTGACAGTTCTTTTATTTTTTGCCCTCTAAATTTGTTATCCTGCTGTCTTAATGGCCTCCATGGTTTCTGACAAGAAATCAGAGGTCATTTGTATATTTGTTCCTCAATTTGTAACATATTTTAAGTTTTTTTCTTTGTCTTTGGGTTTCATCAGTTCCATTATAATGTGTCTGGGAAGTTTTCACTTTTTAATTTACTTGGAGGGGGGCATTTCTCAGGCTCTTGAATCTGTAAGTGTATGATATTCACCACATATGGGAGGTTTATAGTCATTCTTTCTTCAAATATTTTTTCGGTACTAATCTCTTTGTTCTCTCCTTATGGGACCCCAATGACACTAATATTATGCATTTTGCTATTTCCTCACAGGTGCCTAGGGCTCTGTTTATTTTATATCTTTTTTTCTTTTTCTCATATTGAAAAATTTCTGTTTGTCTATTTCCAAGTTCACAAACTTTTCTCTATCATCTTTGTTCTGTCCTTATTGAGATCTTTTAGTGAGATTTTTATTTATGATATTGTACTTTCTAGTTCAAAAATTTTTATCTGGTTCTAATTTTATAGTTTCTGTTTCTCTATTGAAAATTTCTATCTTTCCATTTATTTCCATTGTGTTTACATTTATATCATGGAGCACAGTTATAATAGCTGCTTTAAAGTTTTGGTCTGATAATTCCAATATCTGAGTCATCTCATGAGTGACATCTGTTGGTAATCTTTTCCTTTGAGAACTGTAACCTTCTTCTGGCTCTTTGCATAGTGAATCATTTGGGGTTGTTTTCTGAATACTTGAAAATGATGTTGCATGGATCCTGGGGCCTGTTAAAATCCTCTGCAGAGTACTGACTTTTGTTTTTACTGTTTTGTCAGGGAATCAACCTAGTTTAGTTCAATCTTTAACTTCTATTTATCTTCTCTGTGCAGTAGTTCTAATGTCAGTTTGGTTTTCAAAACTTTATCTCTGCTAATCAGTGTCTTTCCTACACATGAGGCTAAGTGTGGAACCCAGGAATGCATGCAGGTTCAATCACAGCTTTAGGGGACCTCATTCTCCAGATGCCTCCTCTCTGGTATCTGACCCCATTCTTCAGGTTTGAAGGGTCCTTTTCTTTTGCCTCTGGCCAAAAATAAAGGGTACTTTCAAAGTTCTACTGCCCTCTCCACTACTGGCACAGATCCAGTTGGGGAAGTAAGAAGTAATAGGGGAAATAAAAGAGAGGATGCATATCAAGGTGTTTCTCAATTTTTAACACTCCTCCCCAATCTGCCTGCTTTTAATTTTCAAAGCATTCAGTTCTTTGTTTAATATTTATTTTTGTTCTGTCTAGAATTTTGGATTGCAGTATACAAGAAAGAATGTCTTTGAGTGGGCTTACTCTATCTTGGTCAGAACATTGTATTTTTTATTTTATTTTACATATTTGTTTTTATTTCTGTTCAGGGAATAGCTTAGTTCGCTTCAGCAAAAAATATGGAGTGTTCCTGAAGCGGCCCTGTGGATGATAATGTGCAAAGGTAATTCGACACTAGATTGAACAGAGGCTGACATGCCAGCTTAGGAACTCTGGATCTCTATTTAGTAGGTTATAGAAAGCTGTAGAGGTATTCTCATTCAAATGCCTCAATGTGTTGGCAGCCCTTGAAAATCCTCTTGCTGCCTTTTCCTTTTTTTGTTTTTTTAACCATTCTGAAATAGAAGTGAAATAATTTCATGTTAGCTTCCATATTCTAGTCCTGGCACCAATCTTATTTCCCCAGAAGGCGTTTCTATTACTGAAAGTGGCATTCAGGCACTGACGACCACACATTCCCTTATTATACATTACATAACACAAGAAAAAAGACCAGTGAAATCACTGGTCCTACTTATAGTGGAGCCAACAGCATGTGGAGCAGGGCAGACTCTATACTGCATGCATGTATATCTCATGGAAAAGGTAGCCATAGATTAATTGATGAAGCATTATGTACAGATAGATGGCTATGAATACTAAGCACTGCATTAAGCATTAGTACAAAAAGGTAAAGACTCTGCATTTTCTCTTTTACTTAATTGACTTTGTAGAACAATCTATGTTAATAGTATAGGTGTCTCTGGCAAAAAAAAAAAACAAAACCCTGCACTATCAGACGTTCAATTAGCACCTAATCTGGGTGTGTGCCTTAGGTGGAGGTTTCCAGAAACAGACCATTTGTTTTGAAGAAACAGAAAGATTTGTATGAAGGTTTATTGAGGAGTACTCTTGACCAACGTCCATGACAGGTGATGGTAACAGGATTTTCAGAGGGAGAAGCTAATCAACAGCTTGATGGCAATAGAGGCCATGCCAATCCCTCAGGGAATTCTGGAGCTGAGGCAGCCTTTCAGAGGTGCCCCAAAACGAGGAAAGTTGTGGACCTTTTTCCTCACCCACCAATTAGTCAGAGAAAGAGGATGCCCCCTGGGAGTATGTGCAAGTTGTGGGGAGGAAACTTTCTTTGGCAGAGGAAACTCCCAAGTGGAACTCAGCTATGAGCCTCGGCAGCCCACCTGTCAGACAGCAAGGGAAATGGGCCCTGAAGGAGGCTCTGAGTGGTGTACCCCAGCATTCATCACACGCCTTAAATCAATGAGTTTCCTCACTTGTAAAATGGAGATAATAACCCAACCTAAACTCATAAAGAGTAGAGTGGTTTATTATTTTTGAGTGATAGTATCACCTAAATAAAACACATGGTGAGGTGGGATTGGGAGATTTATGTGTGTATCCTAATTTTTATTATATATAATATTATATATATTATATTCATATTATAAGCATATTATGTATTCATATTATAAACTTATTATCTCATATAAAACAGGTTCTCAATAAATGTTAGTTACTGTAATTATTTTTCACATAGTATATTTGTGTATACATATTCTTAATAGAGATAATTCATTTTAATATCTCCTAGAAACTGAGGTAAAGAGTTAATATTGTGCATAGTAATTTCTAGACAAGAAGATCCTATTTCAAAAATGCATGTCCTTGCTCTTATTTCTTTGTGCTATGGCTCTTCACATCAAATCTCAAGAGAGGTTTCAACTGAAATACAATCACCCAGACTTTCACATGTTTAGTCTTCTTTCTGTGTATTTTTTTGTTTAATTATTTGTTTGTTTCCTCTACAAATTGGCTTTTGCCTCTTTCCCAATCTCAGGTTTGTATATTCCCCATTCTCTAGGAGGGGGGAAAGAAGACTGCATGTTCTGACAGATCCTTTAAATTAAAAAGAGAGAGTTTAAAATAGAAAATGTAATTTTAACACACGCAGATATCCCCATGCTGGGAAGACAATTTTATTGTATTTTTTAAACATTAAAAAAAAAGAAAGAAAGAAATGAGAAAGAGACAGTAAGGAAAATAAAATTAGGCCATACTGGAATCGACACACCCGAGCCCTGGGCAAAGCTGACACAGACATACCTGCCAGTGTGTGGCAGAGCACAAAGGGTCCTTGTGCTGATCACCACATAGCAAGGAGCCCTCTAAATATGATATTTTAAATCAGAATGAGTAATATTGCAATTTTTCTTTCACAAGTGAGTCAATATAATCTGACACATACCATTAAGTTGAAATTTTGGAGGTGTTTTTATTTCTGTTGGATGGAAGCTGGCATATTTGTATTTTGTTTAATCATTTTTGGGTGAGATGATAATCTGGCCTTTTTGAGTGTGCTTGTGTGTGTGTGTGTGTGTGTGTGTGAGAGAGAGAAATGCATGATTCTAGGAAAACTAGAATAGAAAACCATAGCTGCATGCATCCTCCTTTCATTTGACAGCAGAAACTGGGTTTACTGTTTATTCTATCTACTACCTGACTTATTTCCAACAGACCTCTATTGCAACAATTGTTACAGCAACAATATTTTCTGTATAGCAAAGAGATTTCCCAATTCACTTATTTCAAGAAAGTCTGATTTCCCAACTAACAAAAAGTGAATACAATCTCTGGGCTAGCTACAATAAAATCATGAAAAAATGTGATTTAACAACCAGCATAATCTAGGAAAGACTATTTTCCCTAGACTCAGTATCACTGATGCTCAACAACCTGTCTACCTTGGTTCACCACCCCATTCACCTATGGAAGAATGCAAATGTGGACATTAAATGTTTCTGCCTGTCCCAAAACAGATCCTCTTTCTTCTGAAACAACACTCTGATATCTCTTTAGTGAAATATCCTTCCCTTACCTCAGTTGCTCAGATAACCCTGACTTTAACCAGTTCTGAGATGGTGGGTGGTGGGGGATGATCAGTCAAGCCAAAAAAAAAGTACATTATTTTACTTCAAAGGTGTAAATTATTCAATGGCATTCATTGCACACCTTTTGCTAGAATTACTGGGAAAGTGAAGCTCACTTTTCAGTGTGACAGCTGTTTCTAAAGTAGTTACCCAATGCTGATGGTCTTCTTCATACAGTAGCACAGCAATGAGAGAGCCTGCCTGAGATTAGAATGAAGAGAGGAAAGCAGAGGTGAGGACAGACCAAGTTTGATGATTGAGAACCTGGACTCAGCCTCTTTCAGTGGAAATGCAATTACCATGCTTCTCAGTTATGTGAGCTAATCGACTCCATTCTTTAGTTTAAGGCAAAGTGAGGCACTTATTTTACTACTTAAAACTGAAAAAGTCCTGATGAGTTCAGGTTACTTTTGATAAATATCCATTATTCACTTACAAATATTTAGAGTTTGGAGGCTCTCCATTTCCATGACACTCTTGGCTTTTCTCTGCTGTCTCACTAACTCCCCTGACCAGAGAGGAGGAGCTGCTTAATCTGTTGATTTTGACAGAAAACTGAGCTATGTACACTCTATTCATTTGAGAGCTAGCCTGCGCTCAGAGAGTGGATGTTCTCTATCTGAACCATAAAATAGGATTATCAGGAAAGACCCTCTCCCCACAGGGTCAGTCTTTAATTTCCCTTGTTGTCTTTTATTGGAAGATATTGTAAGGCTGCCTATTCTAAGGGTTAGGGGACCCACTTGCGTAACAGTATAAACTCTATATTCTAATATAAACATTGTCACCAGGAAGGAGATATTTTGCTCTCTGCCTGACTTACTTTGATTTTTCCCTGAATTGAATCAGAATCCAGGCAGGTAAGAGAAGTGTTATCTCTTTCTCCTCTCAACTCCCCACCAAATCCCGATGAGATAATATGTATAAAAACACTTCGATGAGAAAAGCCATTGTATGATTAGAGAATACCAAAGAATGTGCTGTGTCTGGAATACAGCCTATAAGTAGGAAAGTAGAGGAACTGAGGCTAGACATGGAGGCAGCAGTAAATGATAAGGGGCCTTCTGGGATAACAAAAGTACTGGGAATCTATTGTTTGTGCAATGTGGAACCATTGAATTATTTTAAATAGGGATGGTTAAGTAGCTCCCAAAGAACACTCTGATATGCCTATGAAAAATGAAATGGAGGGTAAAGCAGTAAAAAAAGAGAAAACAGTATAAAGAGTTGGTATCCTCACCTACATAAAAATTATCATGAAGGTACCCAGCACCTAGCCTAATGGCTGACGTCCCACTGGCCTTGGTGTGTGTGTGTGTGTGTGTGTGTGTGTGTGACAGCAGAAAAATGCATCATCCAGATAAGAAAGAGTGAAAGAGAAATATAGTATAATAACAGAAAGCATGGCATTAGAGCTGGGTCAGAAACTCCTAAGCTTAAGAGTTCTGTTTTTCATATTTGCTAGTTCATGAGTCATCACTGAAACCATAGGCAAGGATTAGGTTTAATAAGGATAAATTTTTAAGCTAATATTTATTAAGACCCTTATTTATTATGTCAAGTACCGTTCTGAAGCTGGATCTTGTTTTAGGATCTAGGCCTTGGACTTTCATCATTTAATAGGCAGAGAAAGAGGGAAACATAACGAACACTGAGCTAGAAGAACTACAAAATCAAGAGAAGGAGGTGTGGAAGATGGTGCTTTGAAAGTCCATGGAGGAAAAGTTTGAAGAACTTCAAGAGTCATTAAGATTCTTATCGATTAAGGTGCCAAATATCAGAAAGGGATTAATAGCTTCGTAATAAAAATTGTCATTTGGATTGGTCAGTAAGGCAGTGGTATTCCAAATTAGAATGGCAGAATTACGGAAAAAAGTTCAAGGGAACATGGATGAAGAAACAATGAAAGTGTTTTAGGAGAAAAAACCTTAGCAGAGTATATTCTCTATAAGCTTTGGTGTTTCAATAGGAGTTCACTTGGGGGAAAAAAAAGGTTGTGGAGAAAATCCAAGCCAACTACAGCTGCAGTCAAATCAGGAGAAACTGCTTAACTATTCAGTTATTACATACATTTGGGCTGCACTTAAAGGATGAGCAGACCTATCTGCTACCCAGAAAGTAGTTCAGAAATGCTGGGACCAACTGAAGTGGTCTGCCTCATTTTTCTCATCTGTAAAATGGGATACTAATATCCCCGATCTCACAAGCAGTTGTGAAGATAGAGCTGATGAATGTAAAATACTCAGAACATTGCCTGGGTTACAAAAAAGTGTTCTACAAGTGTTAGCTCTAATTGTTGTTCTTATTATATTATTTTTATTAAAGAAAATGCCTAGAATTGGGCATTAGCAAACTGAGTAATTTCTATCTCCAGAGTTATCAGTATGTTTATATTTTATTGTCTATTTTTATGTAATATAAGATAGAAGACATAACTGAGGTGCTGTGACATATGAATCATCTCATTTTTTTAAGAATAAATTTCCTCCTAGAATGACATCAATTATTGTGCTTTTAAAAAAATTCTCAGCATTTAGGGAAATTTTAAATCCTAATAAAAAAAGCATAATTATATAATAAGCCAGAATATATGTAATGAATATAGGGGCTTCCATATTGTACCCTAAACACTATAGATTCTAACTATAAAACCTGTAATTTTCCCATATTACATTTCATTAATTCAGAGAAAGACAGATTGTGGGGGTAGATGAATAATAGGTCTGATATGAATCTAACTGAAATGTGTTGTTATTTGGAGGAATAAAAGGAAAAGTAATAAAAATTATTTTAAATGATTTCTGCTGGCAGTGTTTTCTTAGCTGGTAAGCTCCATCTTTGCAGCTGACTACCTCTGAAACCTTGAAAAAACACATGACTTCTCTGGGTTTAATAGGAAGTTTGAGACTATCACCTCATTCACTCTCCTTCAGGACATCATTAAACACTCTCTCTCTCTCTCTCTCTCTCTCTCTCTCTCTCTCTCTCTCTCTCTCTCTCTCTCTCTCTCTCTCTCAAAACAGGTGCTCATTACCAGTCCATTAACAATCCCAGCCACATTCTGCCTGAAAACCAGGGGCAAAATCACACCAGGTGGCATCTGATCCAGTTAAAAATTATACAATAGCTCAGTAAATGCTTAATATTGAAAGATTTTAATAATACCAAAAGCCTCTGACACCTCTCTTTTGAAAGCTCATCACTTCTTAATTTTATCTTTACTGAAAGCATAGTGTATGGATACTAAATCTCAGGGATTATTCCTTAACCTTGAGCTGAGCAGCCTGCCTTTGGCATCTACATGGACACATATGGATACACACCATGTAAATATCTACAACTACTTGGCAACCATGGTGAAACCATATAAACATAGTGCCTGAGACTTAAAAGGATCTCCATAAATGCATGCTAGAAGAATGAATACATTTCAATGGGACATGATATATTGCAGAATTTTAAACTATTCCAACCACAGATCAAATATCAGCTCTAACTAATCTAAATAGGTTGTTTGGGGAAATTCCTTCTACTCACTGAGCTTGTATCCTCATCTGTCAGATAGGGTAATGATACCCACTTTGGGATGTGCTGTGAGGCTGAGATAACATGTTTCTATGGATGAAGGTATGAATGCACATATTTTATTTATATGCTGTCATAGCCAAGATTCTAGATTCTAACTTTCAAAAATCAATTCTAGCTAGCTTAAGCAAAGAGGTGATAGCTTTAGAATTTAAGGGTTTGAAGCTAGGTTTTAAGTAAAAACAGATACTGGGGTAAGTGTCAAGATTCCACCTTTGATCTTTTATGTTTGTTTGTACCTGTTTTATACCCCATTCTTTTTTTCTAGAGACTCATAGTTCTAGAGATTGCATATTGCTCTGCCAGCCAACTCTAAAGACTTATTAATAGCCTGTAAGTCTTAACTTCATTTGCAAATTAATGGGAAACAGAATCTAAATGTCCTGGTTTCAGTAAGATGTTCATCCTCATCCTTAATAATACCAAAAGCGAGGTTCATGCATTATGAAAGTGACTGTGGAGGAAATTGTTGATCAGGTTGAGGATGGACTTCCCAGATGGAGAATCATAATGATCTGAACAGATTCACTGTAAGCTTTTAGTCAATCTCTAGTTTTTTCTCCAAAAAAGCATTCTAGACTGAAATAAAATATGTCAAGTGTCTGCCACAGTGTGAGGAAAATAACGAGCATTAGATAAGAGGCCATAATTGTTATAAAGATTAAATATAAAGATCATCTACATCCCAGGCTTTGCTGAATCAGCTTTCACTGAGCCCCATATTACAGTTTAGACACTGGGCTTGTACTGGGAATAGCGATGTGACTGTCCCAGCTGTTAGGAAGCTCACTGTCACAAGAAGAGGGTGGCTATCATATTTATCTCTCTTTAATTCCACCAAATATCTTCCTTTACAAAAAGATTTCTTGCTCTGAGAAGCAGTAATTCTGGTATGTTTTGCAACTCAAAGATGTTCTTTCTCTGCAGTTCTCGCAGTAAATTAATCTTATCTTTCCAAGCAAGTAAGCATCTGATTTGGAGCAATTCCACGCTCATGGTGCTTTTCATAAAAATATCCCAAAGGCTTTTCAAATGAACAATAGTATTATGAGTCCATGTCTCACAACCTGGACAACTGAATCAAAGAGGGAACCAAACATTGTTCTTACTGACAAGACAAAGACACTGAGTTAACAGATACTGCATTATCTTCTCAACCTACTAAGGACTCCCATGATAAATCCCCAAATAACTGGAAATTCTCATGTAATGAGTTATGCATCCATTAGCCTTAAAGTATGAAACAAATCAACATATCTTGTTGTCCAATTGTCACAGGTTAAATACAAATGCCTAAGTTAAAACAGAAAAATCACTTACCTTAAAATACAGTAAGTATGAATTTCTGACCTGGCTTCACTATGATCTGCATGTGTGAACTTGTACAAGTCCGTTTATCCTAACTTGTCCTCAGTTTTCTCATATGGAGAAAAAGAGGACTTGAGTGTTAACTTTTCTATTATTCCTTTCAATTTGAAATCAGACATTGTGTTATGACAATGACTGCAGAATGATTTTGAGGGCTTGAGGTTCTGTTTATTTCTCTTGTCTTGATACAATTAATATGTATGTATTGTGGAAAATTTAGAAAACACAGATGTATGAACATGATATAAAAACAAACCAAACTCTACCTGCCAGCCTCTTCTGAATCCAGTATTACCATTCTGGGCTTTATTTTTTAGTCTTCTTTGATTTCTCTGCATATGTATATAATTTGTTTTGCAAAAATGAGATTCTTATCATTGTAACATTTTTGTAAACATTGCTTATTTATATCAGGAGCATGTAGGGAATGTGTGTCATATCTTTGTCACCCAGCATCTTTTTAATGCCTTAACTGCAGCTGGGGCAATTCCTGCATCATGAGTCCTACCACAACAGGGTAGAAGCTGACTTAACTTTCCAGACCCCTTAGCAGTTAGGACTCAGCCTAGGTGATCCAGGCTCCAGCAGATGTTCTCCAGTCTTCTACTAGAAAGAGGTGGCATAGGAAGGAGACTCCATGTGGAATCCATTTCTTGCATGGAATTGTCAGGCGCAGCAGTGGTCGGGGCTCAGTAGTAGAGCCCACTCTCAAAATCCAAAGGAAAACCTGGTCTCATGTCTAGGGGCGATGGTATTAGGTCCGCACCAAAGAAACAGCAAAGATCAGTCATTTTTCTTGGTATGCCTCAAGTCATAATCACATGGCTGTCCTAAAGATCCTGTGAGCTGATCTCTTATCCTTCAGTAAATTCCCTTTGTACTAGCTAGAGAGATTTCTGGTTTTTGTAAATAAAAATTGAGTGACACAACTGTATTACTTTGTCAATAAATTTTCAGTAAAAATGCTATTTTAAGGGCAGTAAAATGCTATCATGTACATATAGCAATATAGATTTAACTGTTCTTACATTATTTCATTTTTAAATTACATTTAACTCTGCAATCTTCCTAGAATGTATTTTGACAGATGATGTTATTTGAAGCTTTAATATTTTCTTCCAGTTACTGAAGCAATTATCTCAATCACATTCATTGAAAAATGCTTCTTCTCCCTGGAGATCTAGCATATATATATATATATATATATATCAGAGACTAGTATTTATTTCTCAGTCTTAATCCCATTATTCTACCTGTAGCATTTGGAGCCCATACATGACTTTTAAGCATTGTATTCTTTTGATATGTTTTAAAACTTGGTAAAGGAAATGGTCCCCAATTTTTCCTTTGTCCAAAGTATATAGGCAATTGGCACCTGCTTATTCTTATGAATAGTAATGTGTTTTAATGACTAAGCAAGTTTTCTTGCTGTGAAAGATTTTACAACTCTGTGGGTGGAACAA
Organism: Manis javanica; assembly: GCF_040802235.1. Lineage (NCBI taxonomy): Eukaryota > Metazoa > Chordata > Mammalia > Pholidota > Manidae > Manis > Manis javanica. Next base: position 60,977,353 of record NC_133166.1, read on the forward strand.
TATATAAATTCCAGACATTAATAACAAAGGATTGGTTGGAAAGTGATCCTCTGGATTATGACTCCTCAACTTTGGTGACACCTGAACTGCAGAATCTCAGATATTAATGGAAAACCTGCAGCTGAGATAACAGATACTTCTTGCTTTCATCTTCATTTATTTGTCCTCTTTTCTCTTCAAGCCAACCAGACTTCCCCTCCAATGTTGCTTTCATTCCATTCAACTAATCCTTGCCAACTGCAGGAAGCCCTGAGATGTGTGAAACTTCCCTTAGCATAGATCTTTGGACAAGATGACCTCTGCTCACTGTGACCCTCCCCATCACAGCAAGCTGTCTGGCTCCCTTGTATTTACCAGCACAAACTTCGGTTTTGGTGTTGCGTTCCAATAGGAAATGTTTTGCATGCCAGGATGTCTCTGGCCAGGTGTGAGATTGTGCTGACAATACAAATACTGCCATTCAAAGGCAATATTGAGCAAACAACACTCAATCCATAGTGCATCTGAAGATAAAAATGGATGGCCCTCAGTTTGGATTGTCCTGCCTTTAAAATGATGCTTTTATTTATTTTTTCAAAGGCTGAGGGAAATTGAGTTAAAATCCAATACAATCTCTAATAGAATTGGGACTTTCAGCCCCAGGCTTTTTCTATAATCAAAGGTTCTCACATGCAAGTTCTATTTTAAACATCTGATTAATTATCTCAGGAATTATAACCACTCGGATTTTAGTCTCTTCATTAATTTTTGTCACAGTTTAATTATTTATTGTATAGTTATGTAGTACTGGCACTGGAGGAACAGTATTAAATAAAACAGAATGAAACCCCTATTTCAAAAGCAAATTGTTAGAAAAAAACCTCAAAAATTTATGATAACTTTCACCTTCATACAAAATATTACTGAAGTATCTTTCTCGTCTAGAACTGGAGAAATGGCAAATTATGGGTGTCTACTAAAAATTAAAAAAAAACTGCACTTTCCTTGTGGTTTATATATATACTTGAATTTCCAGAAGATGCCAGAAGAGGGCAGAAGATGCTGCACTTAAGACTAAATTTGCATTAAAAAATTCCTTTAAATTGAGATCCCGAAGTCCTATTTCAAAAGAAAGTGAAGACACTTGAGAATAACTAGTTTTAAGAGATCACAGCTCAGTCAGAATGAGGCACATTACATAATAGGGCATTGTGTTCTATTTCTATCTCAGTCAACTCTCCTGAGCTCCTCTCTTCTGAACCCAATAATTTAATGAAAAAAGTAAGAACCAGCATTTATTCAGTCATTATATCTGTTATTTACATTAGTAATCTTGTTTAAATCTAGACAGTTGATTCCCATTTTACAGATGTAGAGGCCAAAACTTGGGAAGGTTTAGTCACAGGCATGGTGCTAGATAGATGTAAACCACAGCACTTGCTTGTAAATTCAAACAGTTGGACTCTGCTACAGCCTCAATGTTTATGTTCCCTTAAAATTCATATGCTGAAATCCTAACCCCCCAAAGGTGATGCTATTAATAGGTGGAGCCTTTAGTAGGTGTTAAGTTTTGAGGGTTGGACCACCGTGAATAGGATTAGTGCTCTTAACAAGAGACCCCTTGGGGCCGCCATGTCCCTCCCACAGTGTAAGAAGGTGCCTGCTGTGCACCAGGATGAGGGCTCTCCCCTGACCAAGCTGGCACCCTAATCTCAGACTTCCAGTTTTCAGAACTGTGAGAAATAAATTTCTGTTGTTTTAAGCTACCCAATCTGTGGCATTTTGTTATAGCAGCCAGAACAGATGAAGACTCCAGTCTACACTCACATCCACTATAAATACTTCTATCTGCATAATAATGACCATATAACCACTCAAACACTACCAGGTAAAATGATCTACTTTTCAGGGCTTCAATCTTAGTCCCACACATGGCACGATCCTTTCTTTTCTATGTCTGATGTGATTTTTTTTGAAATGCTGTATTAAAAAGCTAACAAAAATGCAACTGAAGGTCAACCTCTGACAGAGTCCCAGCTGGGCAAGGGGCAGTCTGCAGACTCTTGGAGTGCTCCTTTCCTTCCCATCTCCTTGCAGTGCAGAGCTTCTGCCAGGCTGCTCCTGTTTAGCAGCTGTGTTGGGGAGCATTGTGTATTTTCCTTGGTCATTGTCCCCACTGCAACAAAGAATTGAAGGGTAGAGACACAGTAGTGAAGTAGAGTAAAAGTTTTATTTAAAGTTACTTAAAGAGAGAAAAAGTCCAAGTCACCTCAGCAAGGAGAGGTGCCTTGAAAGGTTGGAGAGAGAAAGTTTGAGATTAAAAGGTTACACACTTAGAAAGTGTAGGCAACCTCGGAGAGAGGAGCACCCTGAAGGTTGGGGGTTCCCCCTTTTAAGAATTATTTAGGAATGTGACTAAGGCCTGGGGGTGCAGACCTGTTAAGTGGTCTTTGAATACTTAGAATAACTTTGAATACTTAGAATAACTTAACACAAGGAACTTTCTGCTCTAATTTCTCCCTGGGATACCCAGTGGTCTTGGTCTGGGAGCACATCAAACAGACTTCCTGCCCAGCTCCCAACGAGAGCTGAGTTATTGTCTGTTTACTAAAGAGTTAGTTAAGAATCTTACTTCTTAACTTCCGGGTATTAAAATACAATCTTTGAGATGGAATACTTCCTACCTTTTACTATGTTGTTTATGGCTGAGCCTGCATGCTAAATTAGTTGCCTGGGTTACAAACTACTTGATTAGGGACAGAAGGAGAAAAAATCAGCATATAAGTAAAGTTAAAAAAATAAGCTTGGCCTGCATGATTAACACACTAAAGACATGGGCTATGCTGAGGCACCCTCCTTTATCAGAGGAATATTCAAACATTCTAGGCTAAGTTACTCCTGGCTTTTGAGTTTTAATTGATTGACTTTGGGTCTTTTTAGTGGACCTGCCTGGTCTTTTTCTCTTCCCACCCTGCTCATATCTCTTTTCCTGCCTAACAACTGCACGCCGTACCACCTGCTCCCTCCCTATTGCCTCATAACATAGCTCAACTGCTGGCCTGCCTGGACCTGACATATTAATTTTCAGCTTTAGATGTCATTCATCTCTGGCATATTTTCATTTAAAGGACAAGCAAATTCATGTGATGGTAGAATTTTAGTTAGGGGGGCAAAAGTGGAGGGTGGGAGTGGAGGACAAATATTCTGACCGCTGTAAGTTTGGTCCTGATGAAGCAACATATCAGTATCAGAGCCTTTGTTCTAATTAACTTAGAGAAGAGATGAAGATCTTTGCCGGAGGACCTGGGTGTAGAACCATAGGTTAGAACCATCTGTTGCTATCAGGTGCCTGTAACAAGATACATTTTGACCTGGATGCAACAGAGGCTGGATAATAAAAGTCAAAGTTGTTTGTGAAACTCTGCCAAACTGAACTTTGTAATTGTGTTCTGTATCCAAAATAGCCCCACTTGTCTTGAGTTAATATTCCTAGATCCCCAGGATCAGAGTTAATTGATCTAATGCTCTATGTGACAGACCTTATACAATGACCTGTTGGCTGGTAGGTGAGACAAAGCCAGAAATGATGAGAGAGACACAGAGACAGAGAGACACACAGGGTGAGATAGAGAAAACAAAAGGGGACCCTTGGGAGGTCCTGTCTACACTATATACCCTGAAAGTCAAAGGCACTTGAATGATCTATTGAATTCCTTTCATTTTTAATCATGTCTTTTATTTCACCACAACTATTCTATTCCTTTGCGTGTGATTATTGTTCATGTTAATGAAGTGTGTGGTTATTGTTATCTTAACAAAGAAAGAGGGAGAGAAAGAAGGAAGGCTGGAAGGAAAGAGAGAGAGAATGGGATGTGGGAGAGAGTGAGGTAGAGGTGGGGAGAGAGATGAGAGGGGAGGAGGAGGAGGAGAATGAAGGGCAGCCAGCACTTTGGAATTAGGAACTCAAGCAACCTAGATTGGAAAGTGAGCTCAAGGGCTTGAGTTTCCTCCCCTCTACAATGGGAACTGTGATGTTCCTACCCCCGAGAGTGGCTGAAAGGGAGTATATGAGTAAACATATGCAGTATATATATATATATCCAAAAACCTTGTAATAAAGCCTGGCACATAGTAAGCACTTGATCAATGATAATGATTATGATTATTATTAGCTTCTAGCTCCTATAGGCCTTTATAATAGTCAAAACTCCACAGAAATCTATTTCCCTTCGCAGCACAAAAGAAAAAAAAACAAGTAATTTTGCTGAACTGTAAATGCACCAAATTAAATGCCCAGGCATAAGAATTAGCATAGCATAAGCAATATCTCTCACCAAAATTGGCACTCCATATCTCTCAGCACATAATCTTTACCATCAAAGGAATGAGCTACCTAAAATAAGCACATTAGTCAGCTACCAGAAACAAGCAATGTTAATATCTACAGTGAGCTACAAATTATCCAACGACCACAACATGTGTTTTAGTATCAGAGCACAGACAACCAGACTTTGCAGGGCAAGGCTCAAGCTCCAGTCACCTTCCAGGGAAATCAGGGAAAGACTGAATTCAGACGGCTCTGGAAGAGACGCTGGGGAGCGAGAAGTATGTTCTTGTTCCTACCTGTAATTGTATGTAAAATGACACATTAAAGTTTATTTAATAAATTAAAGTTAATATGTTTTAAGTCTGGTGTTTTTCAGGTCTCATACCCATTTTAATAAAAATCTAAAATATAAGCCAGCATTCTTTATCATTATAGTCTTGGCCACCACCCATCTTTCTCCTTAACCAAAGTAACGTATTTCTTAGAAAATTTTTGCAATTTTAAAAATCTGCAGCAGGGAAATAACACTTAGAGGTCATAGTTTCCAACTGTCTCATTTTAACCTGGGAAAACCTGAATTAAATGACATAACCAAAATAGTACTTGTAGTTAGTAGCAAATTTAAAATTAGAACTTAAGTCAATCATCAGGTCCCGTAGTAATTCTAGTTTCACTGCCCATGGCCCAGTTTATGTCTCCACTGCCTCTTGCTTAAGTATTGCATCCTATCTTAATTCCCTGCAACCCATTGCCCCTTCTCTAGTCTCCACCAATGAGCCCAGGTGCATCCCGAATGCTGACATTCTTGCTGGTGGCAACACTTGAATGACTTGACTCCCCCAAAGTACTCAACAGCAGTCAAAATTATTCCACAGGACATTCAAGGCCCTGCCCATTAAGTACTCTGCAAACCGCTTCCCCATCAGCACCCATCCTTCCGCCCATCCTCCAGCCTTCCTGAACTACATGCAGTTCCCTCAGGGCCAGACCCCTTACTCCTGAGCTTCTTCACCTGGTATCTTGCTCTTTCTACCTGGATACCTCCTCCTCAGTAGCTCAAGTTTATACCTACAAGGTCAAAAGTCTGTTCTTCCTCACTCGTTTCACTGGCTTAGGGTTAGAATCCTTCCTTTGGGCTCTCATATATTTCTTTGATACCAATGATCACATCTGAGTGTAAAAGACTCTTGAATTATTTCTTTTCCCTTTAGATGGTTAGTTTCTTGAAGGTAGAAATTGCATCTTATCCATCATTATGTGCCCAATGCCTAGAGCAAAGCCTGGTCCACAGTGAAAGTACAACAAATATTTTTAATAAAATACCTTAACTTAAGCAGGCCAGAGATATTTCTGGTATTCTACAATATATCCTTAGCACTTAATTATCTACTATTTGTTTCACATGGATTAGTTACAGTTCATCAATAAGTGATAAGCAACTTGGGTAGAGACAGTGTTTTACTAATCATTCTTTTCTCCTTTAGGGCCAAGCCTATATTAGACAGCTTACTATTGCTAAAGGAGTTTTTTTTAATGCAAAGAACACTTTCTTTATATAGAATCTTAGGTAGAATGACATATAAAACTGAAGAAAGAAAAAAAATAGAGAGAGTGAGAGCTCCTCTGATTCAGATGGGGTCTGCAGAGTCCTTCCCCACACCCAGTGGCCCCTGAGGCCATCTCTCTGAGTGTATTTTTCAAATTGTTTGTCATAGTCCATTAGTAAAGTGTGAAATTAATTTATTGAGTGACAATCTGCATTTATAAAGTGCAGAAGAGAAGATTAGGTTTCATCATATGTAACAAAGATCAGTATTGTTATGGGAAATTATTCTATTATTATTACTTAACACATGGATTTACTTCACATTGTGTTTCCTGTCAGAGGATAAACTTCAGAGATTTGCTATACAACATTGTGCCTATGATTTACAATACTGTATTGTTACATTTAAAAATTTGTGGAGATAGAATCTCATATTAAGTGTTTTCATAATTTTTTTAAGTGAAAAAAAAAAAGCACTACTCCAAAGTGCTTCTTAAAGCACAGGTGCGAACATCTGGCATACTGCAGTTGCTCTGAACTTTGTTTCACTTCAGGAAGACCTGAGAGGTTTGATGAAAATAGGAAGTGGAAGACCCAGCACTGTAGATTCTGATTCAGGGTTGGGGCAGGCCCAGGCACCTCTGTTTTGATGGAGCTTCTTCAGTCATTTGAGGCACACACAATTTGAAAACCAGTGGGACTGTGGAAAGGACACACATAGGACTGGTGTCCCAAAATGGAAGGAATCTAAAGTGTGCCTGCACTCCTGGTGTGTGAGTACATCCCCTCTGCATGGACACTCTCCTGATGGAACAGCTCCAGCATCCTAAGACAGGCCCCTCATTTCTGAGTAGCTTCCACCCTTCACCTTCATTTCTGTGCCCAAGAGGAAAAATTTAAGTCTTCCTACCAGATAACAGTTCTTTATTTATTACACACCCAGCCTCAATTTTCTTATCCCTCAAGATGGATGAAAGGTTCACAAAAGATCATAGACAAATGTATATAAATAGACACTAAAATGTAAACTGTAATGTCACAGTTTATTTATTACTATAGTAGGAGCACAGCAAATATTTTTGTCAACGGCTGAGAGCTGATAAACATGTTTCCTTCTTACATTCCAGGCTAAGAAATTCCCTCCTCTTTCCTTCCAAATTAATGACTAGATTAAGCTCTGTGAAGCAGGGGCCCTGTTTTGCTCACCAGAGAGCCCTGATGCTCAGCACAGTGTCTGCCCCTGAGTCCACACCTGTGGACTGAATGAACCTATAAGACAGAACCAACTTCCCTCTAAATGTGGTATATGTAGATGAATTGTATCTCTGCAGACCTTTCTTTCAGCCCAACACTTACTCCTCCAGCCTTGAACACCAATCTCTCCCCTAAATTGGTACATACACATATCTTAGAGGAGGTAATTGTAAGATGGATGGGGCTCTAGGTAAGGTTTTCCCAGGCCCATAACTTCCCAGCAATCTTTAATGGCACTTGCAGTAGAAGTCACATGAAATGGCTCCTCATTCACTATGATCTGAGCAGTTCTAAAATAAACTCACTGGCTCAACAGAATACTAGGACAAGCAAAGGCACTCAGATGCACACACTTTTCCCCCATAACTAGTAAAACTTGCTCCAGCCTGAATTTGCTGGTTGACTTCCCCCCATTTTTTTTTAAATAAACATGTTCCTTTAAACAAGGAATCCGCATAAATTGCAATCATATGCTCTTATATAGATTGTCATCTAAAATTATTAGAATGTTGCAGAAATAATTCTTTTGAAAACATTCAAAGTATATTTTAGTCCATTTGTTGACTACAATACAATAGTGAGTAAATGCAAAACTTAAAACATCATGCCTTAAATTTTCCCTCCCTTACAAAAAAGTTGATCTATTTGGTCATATAGACCAAAGGTATTGCTGCTGGTGTGAACTTGGGCATTTTTTCCTGGACTGTCGTATCACTAAGTATTCCTTAATCATGGAATATGGTAATTTGGTTACTCCTGGAAAAAACAGACATGAAGAAATATAGAAATCACAATAACCATAAAAATACTTAATGTCCTGGTGACTAAGTGGATTAACCCCTCAAACACAACTAGACAATTATTTGACATGTTAAAGCTGTAGAGATATTTTACATCATTTGAATACCAGAAGCTAATGCACTTCTGTTCTCCTCCAATTATTAGTTTGCTCCTATCTTGTCAAACTCTGCCTTTTAGTTGTTGACTCAGTCATGTTCATCTGTCAATGGAAAAATGAAACAAAACTTCAAGAGTTCTGTTTCAATTGAAAACCGCACAATAAAATATTGCCATCAAAACATTTTACAGATAAATCAACTTTAGCTAAGAGAATTTAGGCAACTTTTTAGAGATTCTGCAGCTATTAAGGCACATAGTTAAGAATCACTGTGCCAGCAGGGCCAATGCTGTATGTGCATATGTGTATGTGCATGTGTGTAGGCCTGTGCATGTGTGTGTCATGTCACAAAGCATAAGCCAGAGTTATCATGCTACCAAATAAGGCTGCTGTTTTCTGTAAAATTCCCATTGAAATGCCTAAGTCAGATACAAGACCAGCCAACAATGTGATGGGGGTCTAGTGCAAAATGAAAATATGGGGTCTGTTGTTCCAAAATTATTATTCATTTCCAGATGGTGACTGCAGAGCAATAAACCAAGTGTCAGCCACGTGTGACTACACAGCTCACACATCCAAGAAGCTGGCCTTGAATATATAAGAGATTTAGTGTGAGGCACTGGTAGAGATTGTAAAACAGTGTAGAGATTTGACTTGGCAAATTAATCAGATTTTGCTATACCAGGAAATAGCCTCAACATCCCAGTGGCTTAAAACAATAGCCATTCCTCACTCCTTAATCAATGAGTGAAAAGTGAGTGGCTTGCGTGGGCTTGGGCTCAGGTCTACTCTCCATGTCTTCTATTCTGTTCCAAAAGAGCAGCAACTGCTTGGGGCATTTTTATGGCTACCTTCTGACAGCCATGGCATATCTATTTACATTCTACTGACTGAATAAAATCACATGACTAGGCTCAAGGTTGGTGGGCTGAGAATGAGAATATTCCTTCCATGGAGGTGGAAAGGAAGGATATTTGCTGAACAATCATTGTCTTCCATAGTTAAGGTGATGCTCTATTGAGAATCTAATTACTAAATAAGCTAGGCAGTTTTTGGAGATTTGGTTCTTCAGCTGAGATACCAGGTTTACCACAAGTGCTAAGGACATCAGATTGGTTTGTCTGCATAAACTAAGGACAGTGAAAATACAGGGACCAGAAGTGAGAAAAAACAGGTTTGAGAAGGAGAATGCACTCCTCGGATATGCAACTTGTTTCCCCTCTCTGAAGCTGAGCAACAGGGACCCTGAGAGATAAAAAAGCAGTGTGGTAAATCTTCTGAGAAGGAAAACCTAGGATTTCAGTCACTGACACAATGCCCTTTAACCCAGTGTTTGTGGACCTATACACATACAACTGGGCTGACAGAAGAGAATGAGAGGGACATGGTGGAGTTACGAAGGAGAGTGCCAAAGAAGCAGCCTGTATTTCCACCATTTGGCATTGCAAGTTACCTACAGCTGCAGATAGCTAGGGTTTACACTAAATAGCCTCCCCAAAGGGGCACCTTCTGGATCAGGAGATGATAACACACAAGTCTGAAGAAACACCAGCTGGAACCAAGGCTAAGGAGAATTTGGGATGAAAAAGCTGAGTCTAAGTCAGGTGTTTCATGCTGAGGGGTGACGTGGGAGGAGGCCAGCACAAGAGCTATGCAAAAGGAACAAATGTATCCCCAATAAAGAGCCAGAAACTGGGCACTTTCTGCAAAAACGGAAAGTAAGACAGCCATTCAGTGTTAGTGTGGCATCAACGGACTGCAGAGCAAAGCACAGCCATAGAAACCAAGAGCAATTACTAGGGAGAAGGAGACACCTAGCCGGGCACCAGGTGGTGCCATCATTTCCCTCTCTCTCTCTTCCTTATTTTGACATCAAGGAAGTAAACACAGAAAAGAGTAGGAAGAGAAAATGGGATGCTCGCGCCCTTCTCTATTCCAAGTCCTGGGCTAGTGCAACAAGTCTAATCCAGCCCCGGGAGAATAAGTAATAGGGGAAGAGAATATTTTCAAGTGGGGCAGATTTAGTGGTGATAGTTGAAATGAGTCTGTTTTAATAACAGAAAGTGCCTGCAATGTTACACTCTTGGAATGAGACGCCATGAAGAAGTTCACTGTGCAGGAGGAAAGGGGATTTGGCAGAGCAGTTAGTGGCAGTTTCACATTGCTTTTTCCTTCACAAAATCCAACAAGCTATGAGATCATACAAACAAAGTAGTTTCAGGGGTCCAAAACCAAACCAATGTTTTGCACTTTCTTGTGGAAAGTTGTAATAGATGGGTGGAAGTTACTTTTTTTTTCTTTAGAAGACCACTCAAAGGAAGATAAGAGGAAAGGGAAGAGGAAGAGATTGGAAATGACTGAGTGTATACTGTGTGCCAGACAGTAGTGTGCAATTTAACCTGTAACACATGATTTCTGCTTTAAGGTAGAAGGTAACAGACTTTCACAGAATAAGAGAGGAATAAAGTTTGGAGAAGACAGACAGTTCTCTACTATAATCACACATAGTGATTCAAGTCATAATTTGCAGATCATACTAAAATACTGATGCTCATGAACAATTATTTTCACATACATTTTAAAATGGTTCAACAGAAATTCTGTAGAAAACATCACTCTTACTTTCCTTTCTATGACAATATGCTATCTTGATTTAAAGAGAAAGGTCTGGTAGAGGTACAGTGCTTACCAAGAATTCCCCAGGACCCTCATGGGAATGTGCTGTTCATGAAAACACCAACCAACATGTATTTCTCCACAGAAGACTGTTAAGAAGTGCTACAGCAAGTAACCACCCCCTCTTTCTACCACACAACGGGCTTCAACTCGCTCGCTCAACTCTGCAGTACACAGCACTTAGGAACATCAGAGCTACAGAGAGAATGTATTAACGCAGGCTCCCTATGGAGGCATTTTCCCTAGTGGCTTCTCAAACAAGATCAGGAGTAATTTGCAGGAGTCATCTACGCAATAATACTGCAAAACAAATCACCATAAAACCTCAGTGGTTCACTACAAGCATTTAATTTTCTCTCTTAAAAAGACTGTGAGTTGGTTGAGATGGGTTTGCTTCAGGCTGCAGGTGAGTTTGTGCTGAGTGATACTCTATTATCTACCACAGAAAGTACAGTGATTGGGTAAGTAGTAGAAAGTCTGCCCTCTGTACATAACTTGAGGGAAAACCTTAGAATAACTTGGCATAAAAAAATTAAATGAATTGGGAGTTGAATGGATAAACTGAGACTTTTATGTTGCTCATTTGTAAAGTTGAGATACATTATAAATTTGTAAAGTAATTGATAGCTTTCAGTTTACCAATAAAAAAAAGACTATAGTAGTTCATGGAATACCAAGCACTTAGTATCTTATTCAGTTATTGATCTTGCATTAAATACTGTACATGTACATAGACCAATTCATATGACTAAAGAGGGGCCAGGTAGTGTAGGAAAGGGGAATGGTTATGGATGCTGGATGTAAATAGTACATTTATTATGTAAATTTAAATAATATCATTACATTGCTAATAGTCACCACGGAGATGAAAAGGGTATGAACAATAGAGCTAGGTGAGCCAGGATATAAATCTGGGGTTAAGACTTTCTAGTAAAGTACCCTGGACAAAGATATTTAACCACAGTGCTTCATCCCTGGAATCTGGTAAGAATCTAGCAGGGGAAGGACAAGAAGTAAAATTATTTTCTCCCCATCCAAAGTTTAGGAATGCTAAGTGAAAAGAGAACACTATGCTAAGTAAAATAAGCCAGTCTCAGAAAGAAAAATACTGTGTGATTCCACTTACGTGAGGTATTCAAAATAATCAAACTCTTAGAAGTAGAGAATCAAATGATGGCTCTCAGAGGCCAGTGGGAGGGGGAACAGTTATTGTTCAATGAAGTTCCAGTCACACAAGGTAAGTTCTAGAGATCTGCTGTACAGCACTGTGCCCTAGCTAACAACTCACCATTGTGCACTTAAAATTTGTTAAAAGTATTGATATCATGTTATCACTACCCACAAAAAAAAGGTACGGTGGGAGGAAAACAAGAGAATGTTTGGAGGTGATAGATACATTTATTACCTCGATTAGGCTGAGAGTATCATGGGTGTACTCATCTGTCCAAACTCATCAAATTATACACATTAAACATATGCAGAGTTTTTTTATATGTAAATTACATTTTCATAAAACTGCTAAAAAATTAAAGATAGAACATAGAATTTTGAAGGTAAAGATAAAAATTGTGCTTTGTTACTGATAAAGCTGATTGGAGGAGAAAGCTTAAATAAGCCCTAACTGATCAGTTGACATTCCACCCTCAGTGAGACAAATCTGCGATGTTGAAAAGCTTTAAGTGTCCCCGAATGCCAACAACTTTTCCTCTGGTTTCTCCTGGTACCACTAGTAGATAGCATTTTGCACCGCACCTGCCAACAGAAAGCACAGAAATAATTCACAACAGCACATTACTTAACTCCAAAGCCTTGATGTAGCTTGAAAAGTAACACTTGATTCTGTTTCTCACTGCAAAATATGCATACATTGCTCAATATATTTACCAGAGGTTGTTAAAGGATGACTTTAAGTGATAGCTTAAATAAACTCCAGTAAGACAATGCTGCAAAATAACCCTCAGCCAATTAACATCACCTCCTTCTCTTTATCCAATTTCTAGTGGAGAGTTTTTTAAAACCCATATGTTAAGAACCAAGTAAATTAAATCCCACCTGTCTTACAGTTCTGAATTTCTGTTCTGCCCCACACCACGTGGGAGGCCCACTCAAATTTCTAGGTAGAGGAATTCCTTCCCCCATGGCAACCTTTTTTTTTTTTTTACTGCAAGGAATGCAAGTCTCTTAACATCACAAAAGTGAATTTGATTTCTGGTCTCCTATGTACTTTACCTTTTTCTAACTTCCTATTTTGAAAGAAATGAGGGCCTAGAAGAAGTCTGCAAAAATGGCACAAAGAAATGACATAAGAAGGGTTGCCAAAAAAACACTGGACATCCAAAATTTGAATTTCTTGTAAACAGTGAAAAATTGTTTCCATAGAAATATATTCCAAATATTGCAAATAAAATACAAAACACCCAGATAAGATTGAATTTCAGATAAAAAAACAGTATTTTAAAATATAAATATATCTCATGCAATATTTAAGATAAATATATAATAAAATGTTATTTATCTGAAATTCAACTTTAACTGGATGTTCTGTGTTTTTATTTGCAAAATCTAGCAACCTTACCTAGATACTCTTCATCCAGATTCCCCAAATGTTAACATTTTACCACTTTTGTTTCATCATTCTCTTTCTCTCTTTCAAGAAAAAGAAAATTAAATGTTAAGTAGAAAACATGATGACTCTTTATCTCTATAAAAAAGGATATGCTCTTAATACCTTTCCTGATCAGGAAATTAATATTGATACAATGAAATTATCTACTCTATGGACCTTACTCAGACTTCACCAATTGTCCTACCAACATCCTTTCTCCAGCACTAGCTCTAGGGTTATGCATTTTAATAGTCCTGCCTCTCCAGTTTCTTTCAGCCTCATAGGATATCTCTTTATCTTTCATATTGTCTTACAAACATTTTCGTTATCTTTCATGACCTTGACAGTTTTGAAGATTACAGGTCGGGATCTCCTTCAATTTGGGTTTGTCTCATGTTTCCTCATGATTAGATTCAGATTATACATTTTTAGCAGGAATCCTACAAAAATTATACTATATTTTTCTTAATGCATCATCATATCAGGGCACCAATTTTTAAGGTGTACAAAATGATAATAGGAAACACAGGTTCATCACAGTGCCAGCCGGTACCTACCACATTTAGCAACATAAGCAAAACCCATCTGGTACAGCTCTCCAAGTACAATGATATCATCACCCCCCAAATGTTTGTATAACCCAAATCCACCTTTGGCCAATGATCAAGCATGGAGTCATTTCTACCTCAGGCAAGTTGGGTAGATGAAATAAACCTGTTCTTTTTTTCTCCCTAGGGTGCTAAGCAGTCATCCATCCCTGATTTGTGAGGTTAAACTTAATTTACATAAACTTCTATTCAGGAGATTAATGGTAGTTGTACATGGGCTCCAAAAGGGAAAAAACACATACAAACAAAACACTCTACTTTTATACACTGTCCACTGTCTCTAAACATTTTAAAGACTTGTAATGGTGGCATTCACAGTTGCCTGGTCTTTGACTTACCTTTCTTTTCCGGGATATGCAAAACTTGTTAGTGTTCCTTTCCCCTTAAGCCTAAAGTTTCTGCCACTCTAGTACCGAGCAAAGGGTCATGGCCTCCGCTGTGACTTTCATGCAGGCAATTTAAGGCTGGTTCTAAAGAGACTCCAGCTGCTGGTTCCTGCCACGGCATCACCTGAGCTTATAAAGCCTCTGCATGGGAAAGGTTTCCACTTCAGTCTCACATACATTTTGCTGAGGAATCACTCGTAACAGATTCAGCCCATGCTTCTGATATTTAAACCCCTAGTGGCATCATGAGAATGAATACCTTTGCCATGTTTTCCTTCTTGGTACCTTGCCCTTCCCCAGCTTTCGATTTTCTGGATTCGAGTAACTTCTGCTACTTCAATGGCTGCTGAAACATTTTCAACATTTTTGTCCACAGTGATAGAATATGGATATATTTGGAATGCTCTCTTGACCTCTGTCAGTCCTGTCGTTCTAGGGGAACTTCGGCTGAGGTTCCCACATAGCATCCTGCCTTTTTCCTTCTCTCCCTCAGGTAAGGTCAGTACTAACTGCTGGATTTGACGACTTTGGCTCTTTCTTACTTTTGCATTGCCTTCTGGACTCCACTTTAAAGCTATTTTTATTTTTTAGGAGCTTATCTTTATTTTGTCCTGGTACGTCCTCCACTTTGAAGAGATGTTCATAATTTAGGGTCTGCCAAAAGAATTCACTCTTTAAACAAATATCATGCTCAACTCTCTGAGATGGAAAAACTCAGGAAGTTATCCTCCCCGTAGAGCAGCAAATAACCCTGGCCTCTGCTTGGTCTGTTCTTTTTCAGCCTGGCTGTACTTTGCTAAGTTCCATCCTTCTGCATTTTCTTAGAGTTTGAGGGGAACTTATTCCCTCAGGAAAAGGGAATCTATCTTTTCTCATAACATCTATGTCAACTTAGTGTTCATCTCAAAGAGCTTGAGATAATCTACACTGATCCTGTCTTTCCATTGTCAAATCACTCAATTTCCTTTTCTTTCCTTTTCACTGTACTCTAGGTAATTGTTTTAATTGCTATTCCAGCCTCTGTCTCCATCTTTAAGAGGATACCACTGGATCGTTTCCCTAGGATTCTTGGGGAGCCATTTCAGTCACTCACTGAGATACTGTCTCTCTTTTACTGTCAGATTTATTTTGATCTTGGCTGTCCTTTCCTATCTAACAACTAAAATTCCTGCCCCTTTTCTAGTCTCCCTGCTAAAAGCAATTGACCTCGGTATATCTCTTTTCTTTTCCAAAGGTATGTTACCTGGCTTCCAACAGCTCATTTTGCGTGTATGTCTATTTAGTTGACTCCCCAGTCTTTCTTCTATGAAATATCTCTCTTTTTTCACCTTAATCATGGTATGTGTCTTTTTTTTTTCTTTTCATTATTTCAGTGCTCTGATTCTGGTATTTAGAGGGAAATTTAGATATTTTTCCTAAGCAATACAGTTCCACCTTGAATTCCTGAGAAAAATGGATTCTTTAAGAGAATGATCAACAACTAGAGGCCTTCCTGAGCTTCCTTTCTTTATTGGCTTAACAGTCACTGGGTTTGGAATAAAAAATACATGAATTTGCTGTAACTCTGGGTGGAAAATTTTTCCCAGCCCTGGGTGAAGGCAAATTCTGGCACGCTAAGACCCCCCACCCATTAAGATCCAATCACCACCGACCAGATGGTCACCCACCCCTTAAGATCCAATCACCAATGCAGAACACACCCTTCCCCTGCTCCTTAAAGACGTGCTTCCTCACCCACGAGCTACTGCTCCCTCTCTCTGGGGGCAGCCATTTTCTCTTTCAGATAATAAAATCTATTGTGTGGGCCCATGTCTCCTAAGTCATTCTGGGGTAAGGAGGGTCACAGTGAGGTACCCTTTCATTGGTGCCGTGACTCAGATGAGGCTCTCCCATTAACTTTGCTCTTCCTCTGGGAACCTGAGCTGCTTTGGAAACCCTCACTGCCCGATCCTCCTACACGGGCTCACTGTCCATTTCCCCAGTCGATTGTCTTCTTGCCCAACATTGGCCTTCAATTTGGTAAGTCTCCCCTTCATGGTTGGCTTAAATGTCCCTTTGAAACCTGGGAAGTGACCGTTGAGTGTCTAGCACCCCCAAGGGCTCCTCTGGGACAGGGGCACCCCCAACCACGACTTTCAGAGTCATGGGTGACCCCCATAGTTGACCCTTCTCTGCCTCCCCATGGTGAGAATCCTCATTCACTGAGTCTCCTTTTATCTACTCGTAAACTCCTGGAACCAGGTACAGAGCCTCCTCAGCGTTTTCGCCTTGACTGCTCATTTAGAGGTGGTGATGACCCCCTAACTGTGTCTGGTCTTCTCCGAGACTTTCTCAATCGCCCTGGGACACCTCAGTGACTTGTGAATGGTCTCATTCTCACCATTGGATCTGGCCCCTCCATTCCTGCAGATTCACTGCTAGGGTGCTTAGTCAATAATCTAAAACCCCTCCACCTCACTCCAGACCTCAAACCTTTTAAGCTTATTCGCTACTGTGATGAGCTCTGGCCACAATATTCTCCAGATAATCAAGTTCAAGTGGCCACCCAATGGATCTTTAGATTCTAATATTCTCCAAGATTTATATAATTTCTGTGAGCATACGGACAAGTGGAAAGAGATTCCTTATATCCAGGCTTTCTCCTACCTCTGAACCAAGCCCTCTCTCTGTCTCCCTTGCAATCCTAAACATCTTCTCCTCGCTCTAAAAAACTTCACCCCACCACCCACCAATTCCCACCACATCCTCTGACTTTGACCCTGCTGATGAACCTCCTCCCTACCAATCTCAAACCCCTACAACTCCCCCTCAACCACCAGTTCCTCTCCCGCCCCAACCTCCTCTGCAAGATCAAAATCCCAACTCTCCCAGCTCCCCTAGTGCCGATGCAGGAGCCACAGCACGTCCTCCTCCTCCTCCACAACCAGTTCCCCTTCCCTCACTCAGTCCTGCACCAAGCCCTCCAGTCACTCACTCTTGAACCCAGATCCTAGCCACACTATAGGAAGTAGTTGGTACAGAGGGCGTCATCCACGTCCAAATCCCTTTCTCTCTCTCTGACCTATCTCAAATTGAGAAAAGATTTGGCTCTTTCACCTCCAACCCAGCTACTTACATAAAAGTGTTCCAGAACCTAACTCAGTCATATGATCTTACCTTTCATGATATTCACATGATCCTATCCAACACACTTTTGCCCGAGGAGCATAGGCGAGTCTGGGAACAGACTAGAACTCATGATAATGAGGTTCACCAAACTATTTCAGCTCATTCAATTGGTGCTGAAGCAGTTCCTGATTGAGACCCTAACTGGGGCTATAATATGGCAGGGGGAGTCACCAGCCGAGATCAATTCATCACCTGCCTCATGGCGGATCTTGGGAAGTCAGCCAATAAAGCAATTAACTATGAAAAACTCCAAGGGGTTATTCAGGATAAAAATGAGAATCCATCTATTTTCCTAGACCACCTCACCAAAGCTCTTTTACCGTATACAAACCTAGACCCTGAGACCCCAGATGGGAGACAATTATTAATGACCTACTTCTTCACCCAGAGTTTCCCCGACATTTAGGCTAAACTTAAACATCTGGAGAAGGGACCCTTAAATCCTCAGGCAGAAGTCCTGGCAATGGCCTTCAAAGTATATAATGGAAGAGATGAAAAGGCCCATAAACAAAAATATCAAATGCTGGCTAAGGCCTTTCAACCTACCCCAACCACTGGTGCTCGGGTAGCCTCACCTCCTAAGAAGCAGCCAGGAAGACCTCCTGGTCCATGCTTCAAATGTGGTCAAACAGGTCATTGGGCTAGAGCCTGACCAAATCTCTGGAAGCCCCACCATCCATGCCCTAAGTGCCATCAGAAGGGACACTGGGCCTTTGACTGTCCTCACACACCGAGAGGTGCCAGGCCATCCAGCTCTAACATTCCACACATAGACCTTCTGGGTCTGGCAACTGATGATTGAGGGGGCCCAGGACTCCTCCACCCGACCACTACCATCACTGTACAGGAGCCCAGGGTAACCACTGTGGTAGCAGGTAGGCCCATCTCTTTCCTTTTGGACACTGGGGCCACCTAGTCAGTCCTGAAGGAGTTTTGGGGACCTACCTCCCTCTCACAGTCCTCTATAATCGGGGTAGAGGGCATACCTCATCAACCTTTGCAAACTCCCATGCTTTACTGTATCTTTAGAGGCATTACTCTCTCTCATTCCCTTTTAGTGATTCCCCATTGTCCCATCCCCCTTATGGGAAGAGACCTTTTATCCAAGCTAGGGACTCTTACCTCCTTTACCTTTGGCCCATGCCTCAACCCCGACCTGCCTTCGATCCCTTTTCTGCTTGCTCTCCAAACCATTCCAGACCCACCTCCCTCCCCTTTTCTCTTACCCCCTTGCCACATAAACCCCACAGTCTGGGATACCTCTACCTCCTCTATCGCCACCTGCCCATCTGTAACCATCAAACTCAAAGGCCCTACCTCCTTCCCCTCACAATCTCAATACCCCTTCTATGAAAGGGCCTTTTGAGACCAGCCAATTCCCCTTACAACACCCTGATACTGGCTATCAAAAAACCTAATGGCTTTTATAGGCTAGTTCAAGATTTAAGAAGTATCAGTGCAGCTATTATTCCAATCCATCCAGTAGTCCCTAACCCCTATACTTTATTGCCCACCATTCCTGCTTCCACCACTTACTTTTCTGTCCTTGACCTCAAAAATGCATTCTTCATGATTCTCCTCCATCCCAATGGGACCACTTACACCTTAAACTCCACAGACTACAAATCCTCCAGTAATCTACTCTACAACCCAACCAGGACCTCCTTACAGCCGCATAAGGCGGCATATGTGCCCTACTGCAAGAACAATGCTGCTTCTATACCAACAAATCTGGTCTTGTCCCGGATGGTGTAAAACACCTCTGTGAACAAGCCTCCAAACTCCTAGAAAACTCCCCTAACTATCCGTTCCCTTACCCCTTCAATTGGCCCCTGCCCCTCCTAGCCCCTATTACCTTTATCATTCTTCTTTTCCTTCCTTGCTTCATTAACCTATTCCAAAAATTCATTCAAAATCAAATTTTGAAAATTTCTAACCATACTGTCAACTAGTTACTCCTCCAGGGCTATCAAGGCCTTCTCACAAAGAATAACGAAACCAGCTAGATGACATCACGAATCATCTCAAGATGCTTGCCTTTCCCCAACTCCATAGCATTGGCCTCACTAACCCCAGTATCTGCACCCCCTTCCAGCAGAAAGTAGCTAGAGAATGAGATTTTATGCCCAGTTCCCCAGAGGCCCAATTAAGAAAAGAAAAAGATGAGAATGCAGGCAAATTCTGGTGTGCTAAGACCCCCACCCCTTCAGATCCAATCACTACTGACCAGATGGTCGCCCACCCCTTAAGATCCAATCACCAATGCAGAACACACCCTTCCCCTACTCCTTAAAGACGTGCTTCCTCACCCACGAGCTGCTGCTCCCTCTCTCTGGGGGCAGCCATTTTCTCTTTCAGATAGTATAATAAAATCTCTTGCATGGGCCCATGTCTCCTGAGTCATTCTGGGGTAAGGAGGGTCGTGGCTAGATACCCTTTCACTGGGTGATTTACCTTTGAGATAGGGAGGCAGCAGGGAGGAACCCCTGCCCGGTTAGAGTACAGTGTGGGCCCTGGAAAAGGACAAAATCTTACTGAGGCTTCAGAAATGTAAAGGAAAAACAGTGTGCTTGAGGCTGAAACAATGTAACAATGTGCCCCACCCCAACCCGACAGGGACCTGGTGATATGGAGCAGCTTGACACCTGGGCCTACTAGTTTTACAATCAGGTATCCAGGTCACATTTACTGGATAGGTTAAAACATAACTAGCATGCTGGCTGAATCTATAGGAAACTAACAGCTCCCACTGCACAGGCATAAAACCGTAAACACCCAGACCCCAAGCGGCAGCCTTGCCCCTCCCTGCACCTGTGGGCATATCCATACTTTCTCTTACCCTGAGTAAAACTTGCCCTGTAAATCTCCTACCTTGCTCACTCATGAAGTTCATTCTTTGACTGTGGGAACAAGAACCCCAGCATCATCTTTGAAGCTGAAATCAGTCAAATGGAGAAATTAAGCGGGAGAAACCTGTTTTTTGCTTACAAGCATTCATCCACTTTGGCTCAGCCGTGTCTTTCACAACCAAGCTGCAGAAAAGGGGCCCCACCCACCTCTCTCGTAGAGATATGCCCTACTGATACGGAGATAGCTACTTCTCTCCACTCCTTTGGAAACATCTATTGATACACAGCTACATTAAGGCCTGGTGAGAGATTCTGGAGATAATGCAGTTTTATCCACAGTTGCTTTCTAAATTTAAAAAAAAAGCTTTTTTGTAATAAGGGCCCTCATTCTTTTTTATAAAATTTTCCACCCTTCAGTGAGTAAAAACACAGCCTAAAACTCCAATATTTTAATTTGTATTCAAAGACTATGTAATTAACCTATCTGGACCCAATTGGAGACCATTTGGTGAGGGTTTAAAAATTCAGCTAGAATGAAGGCCATGAGTCAAAGAGCTTAGGCCCTCTCTCCAACCCTTTCCATTGGTCCTAAATGCTGTTCAAAAAAGCCTAGAAAGGAACACCACTTGGGACATTGCATCTAGTTTTGCCAACTGTGCTTAGCAGGAAGCCCACACGGAAGCTTTGTGGAAGCCAGATGCCTTTTGAAATGTTATACCCCAGTGGGAAGACACAGATGAATCACCAAATAGAAGCAAAATATTGCTCAATCCTCCCATATGAAGAGGCCTATATACTACAGTTCTGTTAGTTTGAAATCATTTTTTGACAAGTAATAAAACTCTCACTCTTCATTCCAACCTTGAGTTTTGTTTGCTCAGGTAAAATCTGCTCCTGCCTGGAGCACACACAGCAGCTTATTCTCCAAGGCCTTGTTGCTTCTGTCCTTAAAAGGCCCAAGAAGGCTGGTTGCCTATTAAAAATTATTTCTACATCTACAAAAACTGGATTGAATTAGCAACTGTTACAAATCAAAGTGGTTAGTTTTGTGTCACTCATGCCCAAATCCTAAGACTAAAGTCACTATTATAGTTTATATCTGTAGCCTTCAAATGTGTGCCATTTGCTCCCCAAAGGCCAGTTTCTCAAGGCCAAAGACTAAAGTTTAAGATATAAATAAATAAATAAATAAATAAATAAATACTCTTTCCTTCTCTTCCTGAATTAGATTTGATTGAAAGTGAATCATTCTAGTTAGAATGATGCTAAAAATGCCAGTCTGATTATTGATAAAGCTGAATGGAGGTGTGCTTAGATACATAATCACAAAGGGCTTTTTAATATTAATTCCTAAATTGTTGAGCCTAACCCGGTCCTTAGCTCTTTTTGCAGCCTCAGGCCTCCCTCAGACAGTGGAGCATGTGTATTTAATAAGTTTGTTGCCAAGACGAATACCTCTGAAGGCAAGCAGATCACTTGAAAATTCAGAGGAGATTAAACAGGCATGCTCTGTTCTTGCTCTTAAAGCTCTTTAGGTACGTTGTCTCTTCACCTTTGGGTAAGTTTGGGAGATAGTGTTAGGTATCGAGGAAAGGGGAAGATAAGATTTAAGGATCCCTGCCGAGATCGGGGGACCCACTTGAAGACAACAAAGGCTTTGCAGGGAGATAACTTCCTTGCCTATGGAGAACCAGACCAAGCCAGTCCCAAACGGATCCCAATAGCAGACACAACTGAACAAAACTAAGAGTTTCCCAAACCACACCTCATCATGATCTCATTAAAGTAAAACTGTGGTTTTGCTCCCCATCCCCACACCTCCCCTGTGTGCTTTCCTGTGTGCATTTTGGGAAAAGATATGCCTACTAAGAGGAATGGGTTTATAGCTAGAAGTGTCAATCAAATGACCTCACCCATTAATCAAAGATGCGCCTCCCAACTAAGACATGATAAATAGACCCTCCCCTAAAAGTTTGGAGCCTTTGTCTAACTTGACTCTGGCTGGTTCCTCCCTTGGAGTGTATTCAAATAAACTTTAACTCTGTGTCTCTGCCTTTAAATTCTTTGTTTTGGTGGAGATAAGAACCAAGGAGGACAAATTCGACCCGTAACATACATGGTCCTGTTACTCAAATGGTGACCCAGAGTGCTATTCAGCATTAAGGTGTGCTAAATAAAAGCCTCCTGAGGCTTTAACTCTCTATCATGTCTCTAAACGACTGAATTCTTTCCTTCAAGAAGACAAGAACCAAGGAGATTCACAATCCACACCCAGTAACCGTAGGAGGGTGTAAAGAGAGGCCAGAGATATTTCAACAGTTTTCTCACTCAGGGTATGGGGTAGAAAATCTCTTCCATGTATGGAAATACAAAGTTTTGCCTCTAACAGGCATTTTGTAATATTGTAACAACAAAATAAAGGAAAATGTTAGCAGGGAACATCTTTTCCCCACTCCAGGTTTTCCCTGGGAGGGATTTCCATTAGAGTAAACACCATTGAATTCCTCACTTACTTTTTCCCCACTTAGGCAGTTACTCTCCTCATTGTTAAGTTTGTAAGAATCAGCAGGGCTTAAAGAATTCAGCCCCTTCCTTTTCCTATCTTTTCTTTGGATATTCTGCATTCCCATTTCTTTCGTCCTTGGAATGGGCCTATGATTTAGGATAAGTTCCATTGTGAGGGGCATATATTTCTAAGTGCACTTGGCTGCATCTGAATCACATTCTCTCATAGCTTCATCCGTCATAAAGCTGATATTTTCATCTCTTGTCTGTCAGTCCCCTGTGTCTGTCTCTCAATTGCTTCAGAACTCAAGTGGCAAAAAGAGGGGGTACTACTTATTAGGCCCCTTCAGTCCCTGAGTAGTAATGTGGAGAAAATATGTGACAGTGCCTGGCATGGGGCAGGCAATTAATAAATAGAATTCTGTTCCATTTTAAGCTGAAACATCTATCACACAGATTCAAAGACCATTTTCTCCCTATCCCCCCACCCTTGCATATGACATAAAGACTATTCAACTGGATAAAAATCAAACTCTTCTCCACTCCTTCTGTTATATTTCTTTACATCAAACTAAAATAACACATCAATTATCTTCTGGGAACTCCTGGAGTGTTCTTTTTCATATCTCTCTGTCCATCTACATAATCTGGGCCCAACTGAGGATCAGCTTTTTGCCAACCCTCCCACCCTAAAAAGGCTTCAGTGAAAGAAGGTGAGGAGTAATTGGGCAATACGGCGTAGTTAATTTTTCTGTGAGCCCAAAGACATCTAATGGAACCACAGAAGCACCAAGGGGAGTGGGCTTTTTGTTATAAAATGGGTCAAATTTGTTTTCCATTATCAGCCTCCATTGTGCGAGTGGGTGCTAGGTACTTCTCTTTTCTGTTCAGAAAGCTCCTCTTGTTCCTGCTGTGATAAAATAGGAATGTCTGTTTTCCCTGAAAACAGATGGGTTTCTGAGCCTGGAGACAGAACATAATGCCCATCCCAATTGTGGTTGTCCTAATTTGCAGTATCCATCCTTCTCTGGACAATCCCCAGGACTATTTTTTAATAACTGCCTTCACGTATAAGAAGAACTATTGTATGGTAAATCTACTTCTGAATAGGGCTAAACACAAGGAATGAGTTCTAAATTACCCCAAATCTATGCAGGTTGGATATTGGTCAGATCTCACAAATAATAAAAGTCTTGTTGAACATGGATAAAGGTTATGACAGTATAAGATTATCCAGGTCATCCTTAGGAATAAATTGACAGAAAATCACTGTGTAGAAAGCTTTAGGCCTGAATAGAGCAATTAGCTGGTTTAGGTGCCACTATTTTCTAGGTCCCAAATCATGACAGGCATCACTAATTAATTTTGGAACTCCTACTAAGCCCAAATACGGCCATAGAATTAGTTTCAGTGTTGTGCTTCAATAGGATATTACCAATGGATCAGAGTAGGCACATGAGACAAAAATGTTGCCATCGCTATTTTGGGCCTGCAAAGAGGTCTCTGAAGTCTCAGATGCATTTACTAGCATTAGTATTTTATTATCAAATATGCTTTCCTTTGACATAATAAAACACATTTGTGAAACTCCATTATTCTTTTTAGAATAACACATTCCAGCAAAATTGGATTATCAATAATAAATTTTCTGAAGATAGTGAACACCTAATCCTGCCACACATTGAACCCCAGGAAAAAAAAAGAAAGAAGAAGCATGGATATTTTAAAGAAAAATACTCTCAGCAGATGGGGGGGAAAAAAAGCACTACATAATGCATTGAAATATTTTTATCTGCTGTCCTTTTAAATATTTACTAGAAAGAGGTTTTAGAGAAAGATGTAAACCAAGAAACAAGATGAGTGGTAATTTCAAGCAGACATACACCAATTATTGGTTATCCTGGCTAAGAATGAGCATGACTTAATGAAATTTAACAGGTAAAATGTAAAATCCCCCAACATAGTTTTGAGAGATGGCCCAACTAGGGTAGAGACTGATATAGTGAAGATATTGGAAAGGTTATTATTTTGTGACTAGCCATTTTTACTCTCTTCCAAAGTAATTATAAACTGAACAGGATTCATGACATAATATAGAGAAGCATAGTCACAAGATAGCTTATTTCTGTCAACCCTGACAATGAATGAATACCTCATTCATATCCTATAAATCCAAGCCACTGGAATACAGTGGTCCCAGTTAAAGTAATTAGAAAACAAAAACTTAAAGATTTTCATGTTTCTCAAGATTACTATGTTTTAGTTCCCACTACATAAACTCATACACATAACACATATAATGCAGCTCTTCATAGTTTTCTACTAATAGCATCACACATTATAAATAACACGGGCTTGGAGCCAAAGGTATAATTTTGAATCCCAATTCCATCGTTTATTTAGTGTATAACTTTGAGCAAGTTATTTAAGCTTATGAAGATGCTTAGTAGATTGTCTGACCTAGAGTAATGTTTTAGCAAAATCATTCCACTGCTATATTATCAAAAAAAAATAACAAACCCAAATCAAATGGATTGACTTAATTTCATTTGTAGTTTATTTCCCTTAGAAAGAAACCTAGGAGGGATCACACCAGTGAGTTGCTGCCCCAAAATTCAGAATTTCACCTGCTGATGGACATGGAATTCAAGTGTCATAAAAGACACTCTATCTTTTGGACTGACCTTTAATAGGGTGATGAGGAGTTTATCTGCTAATTTCTGTTGCAACCCTGGGGGGAAAATCCCAGGGCAAAATACCTTGGAAACCAAAATCAGTCAAAGGGCGAAATAAAGTGGGAGAAACCCATTTATTGCTTATAAGCAGTCATCCACTTCTGCTTGCTAGTGTTTCTCATGACCGTGCTGCAGAAGAAGGGACCCCATTTATATATGTATACCCTTGACCCCCTTATAATCACCTTTTGACATGGAGGTGGACTACTTCTCTCCACCCCTTGGAAACATCTATTAATATGGAGATGCACTAAGGCCAGGGGAGAAATCCTGGAAATATTGCAATTATACCCACATCTGTATATTGCATAAACAGTATAACACAGGTTGCCTGAGTTCAAGCCTTAGATCCGCCTCTTACTAGATGTGCAACTTTGGACAAGTTTCTTAACTACTGTTTGCTGCTGTTTTCTCTTCTGTAAAATGGAAGCAATTATGTTTCTACATGATAGAGCTGTTCAGAGGATTAAATGACTTAATGAATAAAAGTACATAGGGCTTTGTCTGACATACAATTAACAATATATAAACATTTTATCTGCCAAGCTTGTTCATCTGATGCACATAAAATCATTCCAGGTAAATACATTCCCTTCCATTCAGTAGAGTCTGTGCTGTCCAACAACCTAGGAATGGATTCAGTTAGTGGATTATGAAATATAAAGAGTTAAATTTCCTGATATTTATTTCATATGAATAAGATCATCCATGCATAGAGGCAGACCTAACATTTTCTTTTTCCTTTCCAGATAGGAGGCCAAATTTCTGTGTATTGAAAGAGGAAAAATAAAGAGAAAAAGAAAGAGAAAGAAATAATAGTCCTGGCAGATGCACCTGCAATGAAAATCCCTCTTTTATTTAATCCTATCACCCACAGGTACAAAGATGTTACTTTGCCTTCTCGTTGCCTGTCCACACAGTCACAGCCTCCCACTGTCTTTTTGCCTTTTCATTCAGTTATGGATAGCACATTTTGTAGTAGCCCTACATATAAAATTTCATTCTGATTAAATATTGAACATTAAGATGGTCAGGCCTATGTGCAAACAGGGAGGCCTAAGTCAGTGGGAAATCTCAGCAAAAGGAATGGTCCCAGAGAGGCTATCCATTCCAGAAAAGTGACAGAGACATTTATAAAACTGTCTGAAGATTATAAATTAAATTGAGAATCCAAAGAAATTACTGTACATTGGATATATAAATATATATAATCACATATACACAACAGTGATTCATGTCATTGCAAGACACAGAAAAGCTAAGTTTCGGGTATAAATAATTCCGAGGTTCTCAGACAAGCTTTTGCCAAGAGACAAGGAGAAAGGTTAGAGCTTGCTGCTCATTGGTCAACCAAGCATAAAATAAATGACTAGAACCTGAGGATTTCAGGTATTAGGTTATGCAAAATGATGATTTGTGACTAAAAGACATTACGCTTTCCGTCCCAGAGCACTTAGTAAACCTGACCAATAAATCCCTCTAATAGTCAGCCAGGAGGCAGATGGTGGAGTCATCCCATGTTATGGATAAGGATGCTATAAATGTAGACTTGTGAATCTGCCCAAGGCTAGAGGAAAATTCTGTCAGAGCTCCTGCTGGAGCATAAGCAGCTGTGCTGGAGAAGAATAAAGGTGGACTTGGAGCCTGTTTATATTATGAACTCAGTCAAATCTGTTGCTTCAGTCTTAACTTCAATTTCTTTGACTGAAAAATAGTTTGTGTACTTTAATCCTGTCTCCCACAGACTGCTTCCACATTGACAAAAAAGTAGCTCTATGATAGATTGATCACATCTAAAATTTTGGCTGTTTTGCCTGCATTATTCCAGTTCTTCTACATTTCCTACACTATTCCCATATCCCTTTCCCTGCCTTACCTGCTACTTTGGTTGCTGTCAACTCCTTTCCCTTTCCCAATCTATTGTTCCTGGGCTACAAGACACACCTGTCTGCATCTATTAGCTTATTGCTTTCCTGCTCACAAACTTTTAGAGGTTCACACACAAGTATGTTCATTGAGCATGCACTTCATGTTCTCTGCTATATGGCATAAAAAGGTTATGGAGCAAAATGAGTACTCATTCAGTGATTGGTTCATTCATTCATTCAAGCAGCAGTTAACAATTGAATGCCTACTATGTGCCAGGTGCTTTCTGGGCACTGGGGATACAACAGTGAACAATAGGCAATAGTCTCTGTCCTCATGGAGCTATGTTCTAGTGGTCAGACAAATAATACATAGACAAAGAAGTAAATATATAGCATGTAAGAGTTAAAGGATTAATGAAGGAAAGAAAAAGTCTGAACAGGTGACATGAGGTCATGGCAAGATGGTTGAAATTTTAGAGAAGTTAGCCAAGGTTAACCTCAAAAAGTGGCATTTGAACAAAATGTAAAGAAAATTAGTAGCTATTGTATACTGTGCACTGTAAATACAAAACAAACCTGTGAAGCCAGTGCAATTTCCTCATTTTACAGATGAGGAAGCTGACTCTAGTTAAGTCTAGGATTGCCAGATTTATCAAATAATAATACAGGACTCCAGCTAAATTTGAATTTCAGGTAAGTATATTTTAGGCAACATTTGGTGTACTTATACTACAAAAAAAATGTGTTGTTTATCTGGAGTTTCTGAGGCTGGTAAATGACTGAACTGTCTAAAGCGATTAAAGAGATTCCCAGTAGTTGTAATGCTAATAGGAACAAACAAATAAATATCACTTACTATACACTGGGCATTGTTGTGCATTAACTCATTTAATATTCCTGGTAGCTCTGTTTGTTTTGTGCTGTTACTTTCCCCACATTACAAATGAGAAAACAGGCACAGAGTCATGTTGTCATTTTGCTGAAGATCTAATATTAATTACAGAGCATTGTTTTAGAAAGGATTTTTATTCTTTTTCATTTCTTAACTTATGTGCCATCTAAATAGATACTTGTATTTTATGTTTATTCTGTGCATCACTTGAGCAGTTACCATGTACTGAGCTATTATATTCCTGGATATCTTACATTCTCTCCCTGTTCCTTTTTAAAAGATTAAAATAAAAAAAATACTATTTTTCTCAGTTGGAGGTTGGCTGAGCTCAGCTGAGCAGTTCTTATTTGAGGCTTTTTATGTGGTTGTTGTCCGTGGCAGTTGGCAACAGTCATTTGATGGCTTCTTCATCCACATGTGGTGTTTGGGTGGCCAGAACAGCTGGGTTCTCTTCAGTCAACCTTTACCCCCTGGCCTCTCTCTAGGGCTGGCTTAGGCTTCCTTACCACTTGACAGTCTCAGGGAAACCAATTGCTTTAAAGAGAGTCTGGCATCCCGTAGAACTAGTGTTCCAAAAAACACAATTGTATTCTTTACAACAAAACATAGATGCAGATGGTTAAAATATTTGCCCTTGGTCAGGTACAGGGAAGGAATCTGAAGGAGGAATTTGAACTTAAATCCATCTCACCCAAAATTGGTAATCTTCTTAGTCTTCCTTGCTGAAACCTCAAGATAGGGGAGAGGATTTTATCCTACACATCAAAAGTAGTCTCCCTAACCTTTCCTTCCTAAGTAGATCTTATTTAAATATACATATATTAATACAATATTAATATAAAGTATGTTTGTATTATGCCAAGCTTTCATATTTATATGCAAGCTTCTTAACATGTTGCACAACATGCTATAAGGTATAAGATTTTTTTCTTCAAGAAAATAACTAATTAAGGAGGGAAAGGACTTTGCCTATAAATCTGCTTCAATCACAAAGCACCCAGCTAGACACTTTATTTTTGTCTTTCTATTACAGGGTTTATCTCTACATGAAAACTCAGATGAGAATTCACACATATAAAAGTTTTCAAGGAAGATATTAACTGAAAAAGAATTTTAAAAATTGTTTTATTTTCTCTCTTTGCAATCTGAGCTAACTTCCCTATGGATGAAGATCCCAGGGTGGAAGGAATATCCCCCTTGATCCTTGATAACAGTAAGGAATTTAGGCAGTGACAAAGAAGGGAACATACTTTCTGGCTCTGATTCTAATTCTACTTCAAGATATGGATAAAAATACAAGATAATCTATGTAGTTAAAGTCCTTATTTAAAAATGGAATGACAAAATCAAAGTTTGCAGAATCTGTCCTTGCAGCCATGGACTTCTGGGTCCTGTGAATGCTGCTGAGAATATAGAAGACAGAGACCAAGTGCACAGAGGTGTAGATGAAGGTTTGCAGCTTGAGCAGACGCTTGAAAGGTAGGATGGGCTCAAATGGTTCTCATAGGGAGCACTGATTTTCACCTTGTGAAAAAGTTACAGTCACAAAAGTCTCTGAGCTGGGAAATTTCCTCACTTTCCCCCATTTTTATGGTTTAGAATAACTCGGTCACTTGTACTAAGGATGTGTTGGGCACATAAGTCACAAAAAACTCTTACAGTGAATCTCTACACCTTTCTGTAAGTCATGGGAAATCACCCAATCCTTCTCTTACAACTCATTTTATATATACAGACAGTCCCTGATTTGTAACAGTTCCACTTAGGATTTTTTGACTACCATGGTCTGAAAGTAATGTGCATTCAGTAGAAACTGTACTTTGAATCCTGAATTTTGGCCTCTTCTGGACTAGTGGTATGTGGTATGAAACTGCCTCCCTCATGCTTCTTGGCAACAGCAGTGAGCTGCAGCTCCCCATCAGCCACGTGATCACCAGGGTACAGAACTGATACACATACAGCCATTCATTTTTTCACTGTCAGTACAAGTTTCCAAAAATTACATAAGATAGTCAACACTTTATAAAAGGTTTTGTGTTAGACGATTTTGCCCAAAGTGGTATGCTAATATAAGTATTCTGAGTATGTTTAAGATAGGCTCAGCTAAGCTATGATGTTCAGTAGGTTAGGTGTATTAAATGTATTTTTGTCTTATGGTATTTCTAACTTATGATGGGTTTATCATGATGTAATTTCATTTTAATTTAAGGATGATATGTATGTATATATGTATGTGTGCACATATATGTACACACACACATACATTTACAGAGAGAGAGAGCCATGACCTCCTTTTGAATGTCCAGTATTCTCTGTAGTACCTACAAAAGCAAACTTTCATATAATTAGGTCCCTAAACAGCTATTTTCCTAAAGCATCACAGGAATAAGGCAGTGGCCTTGCATGATTAAGCACACATTTCACTAGATAAGTTACTCCATGTCTTTCCTAATGTGATGTAAAATAAAACAGAAAACTAATTGGAAGATTTGACAGGCTCTTTCCATCTTTCTCAGTCAGAAAGAGTAAGCAACATTTGAAACAGTCTTAAACAATAGCACGGAATATTCTTTTCTCAGTAGGGACATTTTGAAATTCATATTCCATTGGTAAGACTCTTGCTGAAGTACTAAATTAAAGAGGAGCTCTAATTTCCCAGGGGCTTCATTTCAGGGACACCTCCCTTTCTGCAAATTATACTAGTCTCCCTTGGCATTGAATAGAGTTTGATTCATGTTATAACAATCAGGAATCCTGAGTTAAGTATTCCAGAAAATAAGAGTTTAAGAACTCCAAACTCACATTCTAGGTTGATGTCTAACATAGCTGTGAAATCAGATGGATCTGGTTCCAGATGACTTGGGGATTTGGTATACAAACATGTAGATCACATTTAAAATAATCTAATTACAAAATAGAAGTACATGAAGAGTCAGTTCATGAAGAGGAAGATGCCCAACAAGCTCATGAAATGATGCCTCAACATCATTAGCCATTAGAGAAATGTATATTAAAACAACAATAAGATATCAGTACACACCTATAAGAAAGGTTAAAATAAAATTTAAACAATAATAGTGACAGCACCAAATGCTGGCAAGGATATGGATAAACTGGATCACTCATATATTGTTTGTGGGAATGTGAAATGGTGCATCAACTCTGGAAAGCAGGTTGACAGTTTCTTTGAAAAATGAAACATGCAACTACCTTATGACCAGCAATTGTACTCCTGTGCATTTATCCCAGAGACATAAAAAGTTATGTTCACATAAAAACTTCTGCACAAATGTTCACAACATTTTTATCAATAATAGCCAAAAACTGAGATATCCTTCAACAGATGAATAGTTAAACAAACTTTCGTATAGCCATACCATGGACTGTCTGTCATTCAGCAATAAAATGGAATAAATTATTGATAGACCCAACTATTTAAATGAATCTCCAGAGAATCACTGAGTGAAAAATATCAATCCCCAAAGTTTACATGCTGCAAAATTCTATTTAGATAACATTCTTGAAATGACTACATTATAGAAATGGAGAATAGATCAGTGGTTGCCTGTGATTAAATATGGTGAGGGGAAGGAGAAAGAAGTGAGTTTAGCTATTAAAGGACCACCTGAGGGTTCCTTATGGTGATGGAAATGTCCTGTATTTTGATGGTATAGATATTGATATCCTGATTGGCATATTGCACTAGTTTTGCAAGATATTGGGGAAACTGGGTAAAGGGCACATGGGATTTCTATGTATTATTTCTTACAACTGCATGTGAACTTGCAATTATCTCAAAATAAAAAGTTTAACTAAGAAATAAAGCAGAACATCTCCTCTTAGTCAACTGTCCTTTATTGCTATAGCTCCTCTTTCTCTGGATTACAATAACGGTTCCTTCCCTCTGCCCCTTCAGGTCAACAGTTGATAGGTAGCAATTCCATGATGTTGTTAGTCCTGGACATTCTACACCATTATTTGTTGGTTTCCTTTAGCCCTGCTCCCACCTTTGTCAATAATGCTTTTGTTTTTAAGCATTAATCCATCTGTTTCCTACCAAGATTCTGAAAGATAAAAATATAAATATGTTTTTTACCTGGCTTGGCCTTGAGCTCTTGTATGATGCCCTTAGTGAAAGAGAAGATGTGGTGTAGCTGGAAGTGCATATAAGTGAAGGTCAGGGAGCATCTGTTGAGCACCTCCTATGTATCAGGTACAAGGTTAAATGATTTTGCATGAATCATGTCGTCAATCATCTGAGCTAGATAACTTTCTGTTTCAGAAGATTTCTGACATTACACTTCAACACTTCTAACAGCCTGGATTCTAATCTAGCTATTCCCAAAATCCTTCTGAGTACTATTTCCTTCTCTTTTTAAGCTTTAGCCTTGATGTTTCATGACCAGTGCTTAAGGAGTTCAAGAAGTTCATCCATACTCGAGCACTTTAGTCATATTTTGTCTATTTATAAGTCTACAAGTTGGTATCACCACCTCTCTTATGATGCACCAGGGAAGGAGACATGAGTGGAGCAGTTTGCTGGGTTAGTTGTCCAGAGACACTGGCACTTACCTTGCCTCCCATGTAACATTGGACAAAACATTTAAAACTGCTGATATGTGATTTCTTCACCTAAAAATGGTGAAAAATATAATGAGATGATTCAGTAGATCTTTTCTATTCTAGAACAGTATGGTTCCATAAATGAACATATTTCTTCTTTTTTTAAAATCTCTTTTTTTGGTTTTACTTTTTATATTTTGTCCCTTCATTTTTGTTCTAGGGAAATATTTCTTAATTATCATTTCTTTCCTATTCTTTGTAGCCAATCATTTTTCACCAAAGTATACTTGGCAAAGTCAGAGAAGTAAAATATATGAATCTCTATCAAATTATCATTTCATTTGCAATTTGCTTTCACACATTAGCATGACAGAAACCTACTATTTGAGTGAGATTTTCTTGTTTGTATAATTTTCTTAAAAAAAAGTCCTTATTATCTCTTTTTTTTCTTTTCTCCCCGATCTCTCTGAAATAGAAGTAAAAAAAAAGAAAAAGCAGAGACCTTAGAAGTAATGCTGCTTCTATTGCTTAAAATCCTACCAGGGGTCCCTCAATTTAGCCCATTTTCCATTTTGAAGGTTTTGCCAGCCAACCTGGAACACTTTTCTTCACTTCTGTCCATTCCGTGCCCCACCAAAAAATAAATACTCTTTGCTTGCTGGAGATGCTTTATGCTTTTATATATTGTGACAACCTATTTAAAAGAAAAGGGACTCATCTCCTGTGTAGGAGTATTTTGTTCTTGCCTTTAATTCTACTCAGCCTGTCAGAGAAAGAAAACCCAATCTCATTTTCATCTAATATAAACTGCATAAACATTATTCTGATATGAACCAGAGCTTGAAAATGGAGATGCAATTGTTGCTGCTAATCACACACAAATATCACACAGAGATAATTGCTTTTTTTCTGCGCAAACAATGTGCTCACCCATTAAATTCAGGCACATTATTGACATGATCTGATCAGAAGCTGTTCTTAGCCCCAGATGCCTCAGAAATGCTGACTTGTGTCACAAAGGAATACCGCCACTATCTACTTCTTCCTGAAACAAGAAGGAGCTGCAAAATGAAAGCAGCCACTCTTTACAAAGCACACAGTAATTGCCAACATTTATTGAGCACTTTTTATGTACCAGTCACTGTGATAGGGGCTTATTTCTTTTTTTATTCTGCCTTAAAACAAACCTAAGAAGTGTATACTGTTATGCCAATTTTCTTGATAAAGTTAAAGAACTTATACAAGCTCACACTGTTAAATATGTCAGTAGAGGGATTCAAATTCAATCCTTCTAGATAGCAAAGACTATTTCCTCTTTCCCTATATACGATGGTTTGGCACAAGGCGAAAAACAGCCAGCCCTTTCATCCATTCAAACATTCATTTATTTATTTTATAGATACTTACTGGGCATTAATATGTGCTAAATATTATTCTGGGAAATTGAGAGAGAGAACAGAAAAAGAAAAAAAGTCTCCTGTTATGATGCCTACATTATAGAGAATGGAGATAAAGAGTAAATATCTATATCTATATCCATATAACTTTGAAAAATAATATATATATCATGTTAGAAAGTAATAAATGCTATGAAGGAAATAAAAGAGCAGGGGGTGTGGGTATGAGGGGGATGGACGTAAGTTTGTTGGGAGTGAGGTCTGGACACAATTTTAAATTGAGTGATCAGGGTAAGCCACATTGTAAAGGTAACATTTAAGCAAATATTTGAAGAAGGCAACGGAGTTTAATGGGTGGAAGCTGGAGGCAGAGTGCTTTCAAGAAGGGAAACACCTCATGCAAAGACAGCCAGGTAAGGGAATGTCTTATATGTTTGAAGAAAAAGAACAGCAAGGAGGCAGATATGTCTGGAGGAAAATGAGGGAAGGGTGAGTAGCTGGAGCTGATATTAGAGAAGTGATGTATGCTAATGCAATGCATTTGGTTTTTAATCTGCATAAGATGGTGCCATCCAAAGGTTTAGGACAAAGAAATGACATTATCTCACTTTTAGAAGGACTGCCTGGCTTCTAGATTGACAATAGAGTATAGGGGAGCAAAGTGGAAACTGCGATACCTGTGAGAAGACTCCCAAAGGGCCATAAAAATGATTAACTCTGAATATATTGAGAAGGTAAAGTAAATAGAATTTCAACTGAGTTCATATGTAGAGTTTGAAAGAGAAAAAGTGAAATCCAGATTGTCCAAGATTTTTGGTCTCAGAAACTAGAGAGCTAGAACTTTCATAACTGAGTTGATAAAGCCAATAGATGGATTAGGATTTGAGAGGAAGATTGGAAATTAGTTGTGCATGCATTAAGTTGAAGCGTCATTTACACACACAGCTGGTGATGGTGAGCAGGCCGTTCTACCTATGAGCCTGGAGCTCAGGGTTTGGTCTGGTCTGGAGATGTAAATCTGGTAGACTGTGGCGCTAGTGTGGAGAACAGATAAAGTCACCAAAGTAATGAGTGTAGATGGAGGAAACACGAAGACTTAAGACTGACCTCTGGACAGAAGAATGCTAAGAGGTCCAGGAAAAGAGAAAGAATGCACAAAGGAGGTTTAAAAAAAAAAAAAACAGCAACTGAGATAGGAAGAAAGCAAAGAAAGTAGTGTCCTGAAAGCTACCTGAGAGTGTGTCAACAACCAGGGAATGACCACCATGGCAAGGGCCACTCTAAGTCAGGCAGAATGAAGACCGAGAAGAATCCACTGGCTTCAGCATCATAATAACCTTAACAAGGACATGTTCACTGAAGGAGATGGAAACCTGAGGCAATGGGCTTAAAAGAGAGAAGGAGAAGACGAATCAGAAGCAGACAGAATAGACGCCTTTTTTAAGGACACAGAGGCAAAGGGAAGAAAAGAAATTGTATAAAAGCTGGTGGGGGAAAATGGCCTAAGAAGTTATTTTTTCCTTTAAAAGGGAAAAACAATAGCATGCTTGACTACTAATGGTCCAGTAGAAAGGGAAAAATAACTTGCATTGGAGAGAAAGAATGATGTCTTTTGAGTTAGGCAAAAAGGTATAGGATCTAGTGTATAGATAAGAGTGATTGATTTTTAGTTATGGCTGGGGATAGCATAGCTACATAGCAGTAAGATTCATATTTTGGTTGAGTCTACAAGTGTGGAGGATGTGGGTGGAAAATTATTTTCTGCTAGATTCAGTTTTCTCAGTTAAGTAAGAAGCAAAGTCATCAGCAGAATATGGAGGTAAGAATAACAGAGTGAGTCACTAACACTGTACAGTATGACTGCCGAGCACCTTCCAAGGACCACTTAAAGTACGTGGTCATGAATTTAAAGTGGGACCAGCCAGTATGATCAAATTTTTTTCAGACACAGTCAACCACATGGGTATAGGTACTGGGTAGGTGGAGAGTTGGATTTAATCAAAATGTGTGTTTTATCAAAGAATATTAATAAATGAAAGACAGGCAAGGTAATTGAAAGCCGAATATAAGGACAAAGTCATTATAATGATTGACTATGAAATTTAACCTGGGAGAGAATGCCAGAAAGGTAAGGAACAGGGAATAGTTGGTAGGATCCAAGAATGGAAGTCCCAATAGGGTCTAAAGATGATTGGAATCATTAAGTTAAAAAAATAACTTAAAATCAATAAGAGAGGGATTGATCTGGAAGAAGAAACATTAAAACTATCATGTGGTATTTCACATATAGTTGAAATTAAGGGAGGGTTGCAGTTAAATTCATAGCATGTGAACTAAGATAACATAGAGGCATAGATCATTGGAGAAGTGCTCAAGGAATGAAGACCAAGGATAACTGAATGATTGGAAAGAGCACATACATATATATTGAGAATTAAGATAAGAGTCATTTTGGGGAAAGTAGATTCAACCTAGAGCTGAAATAATTTACATAAAATCATTTGCTATAATCATTTGCATAGGGAAGTAGCTTAAACATTGGTAAGAACACCAGTGAGGGTGGTTAGTAGATGATATGAAATAATGAAATGAAATTTCAAGCTAAAGCTTTCAGGGAAAAGCACTGAAAGCTTAAATGGGGAGAGGAAGACAGCTGGCCTGCCTCCAGGATTGGTTGTTTGAGAGTACTGGGAGAAAAAAATAGTTGAGGAAGCAGCATTCTCAGGGCACCTCCAGGTTTACTTCAGAGCAAGAAGATAAAGGAACATTCAGAGAACAGTCTAAGGATATAGGGAATTTTCCTGATGATACACTGTTAATCCAGAGGGCCACATTGGACAGGTTTCAGAAATAGGGTAATAGGGACTGTGCAAAGTTTGTAGAGATTGCATGTGTGAGAGAGAGACTGGGGCTTATTTCTAGTTATACTGAGAGCTCAGAACTCTTCTTGCCTCCTGATACTGGAGCTGGAGTCATACATTTATAATGTATAAAAAGGGCTATGCCTTTTAATTCTAAGAAGTATTTACCATTTACAAAGTCTTGCCAGTTCTAACAAATCTAAGATTTTGGAGCTTTGGAAGTCCCTTTTCTCTCACCTTGATTCCAGGTTACAGAGAGGTTAGAGAGATTAAGGACTGGAAATTTCCCATTTAGAAATGGAAGATAATCTACAGATGCCTATGTGAGCAAGAAGGGTGTGTGTGTGTGTGTGTGTGTGTGTGTGTGTGTGTGTGTGTGTGTGTCTGTTGCATTTGTGTATGGGTTCATTGAGAATAGGAAACCATAAAATATATTTCCAAAATAATACTATTTTTTGCTCCAAGTGATGAGGAATTGTGTGAGAGACTTCCTCCTGACACGACTAAAAGCTAACAGTTTTTAGCTTTCTAGACAAAAAAAGCTGATATTAATGAATCTTCTTCCTCCTTCTATGGCTGTCTTCAATACTCCACAGATCCTCCTGGGATGTATAGAATGCAGACAGCAATAGCTTATGAAACATCTTTCTTATCCTTCTTTCTCATTCAGAAAGAATGTAGGAAAATGGCCTTCAAGAATGGCTAGTATTTCTTTCCTCTGTGTTACAATTCTGCCACTTAGGAAATTCTTAGTCAATTCTAGATATTAAAATATTATTCCTAATTACATACCTTAATATGTTAAACACTATAATCAAAGATGTTTAATCCCTTATTAATAGACAGATTACATTTAACCCATTGTCAATTTTCTGGACAAGAACACCAATGGATTTCTTCCTCTTTCCACATTCAGTGTCCAACTGAACCACACTTGGACACTCTTTCATAATCCCTTTGGACTCTCAACTATCACTAAAATATCCTTATAACCTCTTCTGTAACTTGAATTTGCCATACAACTATCTTAGTAATTGTCTGAGTTCTCTTTGCTTAGACAACAACCCCTCTTCCTGAAAGCTTATGATGATGATCGAAGCAAAACTAGCACTTCTAGACTTTGGCTTCTTAAAAGACTGCAGTCAATGGTGGGTACTTAAAATTCACAGAATCAGTACAGTGGAGAAAGGGCACTTCTTGAATCCCCAAGATGTGGATATGAAACCCCCTTTGTGTTCCAAAGACAGATAGTAGGATGTAAGGAGCAATGTACAAATCTAACATGTATAAAAGTTAAACTAGCCTTCTTTTTGTGTCAGAAGCTGTGATATAGAGGGAATCAGGCCACTTACCTCCCACAATTTCTAACTAACTGCCAATACCGAAATGGTTCTTGTCCTCTCTGTCCTTATTTTTGGCAAGTTAACTTTTCTGAGCCTCATTTTTCTCAGGAGTAAAATTGATTATGTATGAACACAATAGATGTGTGTGTGTGTCTATGAGAGAAAGAGAGATTGTTAGAGAGTTAAATATACCCCACTTCTTCCCATGCCACTGGGGTACTGGAGTTCTATCCAGGCTAGATTTCAAGGAAGCTCGCTGGGAATGGACATATATATGTTAGCATATGTCTGTATATATCTGAAGGTTATGGAATAGAATGAGATTCCAAGATTGAAATGAAAGAAAGCCCAGAACATAATATTCAGTTTGAAGCACAGATAAGTGTCTAAGACTAATAGCTGGATTCAAAGAGAAAGGCTAACCCTACAGAGCAGGCCTGATGAAACAAACAGCTTCACAGAGCAGATCATGAAACAATCCCCAGAAGCAAGTGGATACAAATATACTCATAAAGGAGGGAGAAATGCTAACTCTGTTCAGCCAGGAAGCAGAGAGCCGCGCCATTTCGAGTCTAATCACACAAGGATGGCTGATCTAACCAGATGTGTCCCAACACTTAGCACATCAAAGAGTACTTGTCACAAGTGTAGAAGCACCAAATCCTTTTGATGACTGGTGAGGAATAACAAGACTGCCTTCCTAGCCCTAAGGGAGAAACAAAATGATCTTTTTTCATCTTTTGGAATAATGTGAAAACCGACTTAAAATATTTTTCTTTTAAACATTACCACTGGTGTGATATAAATACATATGGTGTTTCATGGCACAGTCAGCATGGAATGGTGGGTCAGAGAATGCTCGTCTTCTGAAATGCATTCTGCATAGAGCTGTCATTCATGTGGCAAAAGAGAACGGCTGCTGGCTTCCTAGGCAGGACTCATGTTGAGGCTCTTGGCACCACTGATCTCCTTGTGCTGTTGATCTCCTGTGGGTGAGTGAAACCCAGAGGATGTGACTGGCAGAGGCCCCTAAAAAATTTGACTTACTGTCTTTTTCTCCTCTGTCCCAGAGCTGTAACATGCAAGCCTACTGAGGTCAAAGGTGTTCTTAGATACACAATTCTTCAACCAAGGCAGGGCTGAAGGGAGCCAGGGACCAGGATTACCCTCATTTGGTTTCTCACTGTGCCTGGCCATATTTTATGTGTGTCATGACCTGAAAAAAGAAGTCATGCACAGAGCTAAATAGTAAGAGGGAATCTGGAATGGACATCCATTCAGAAAAGGTGAATCCCAGAATCTACTAGCAGGCAGTATGGCATGTAGAAATAATGAAGAATTTATAGCAATTTAAATCTGGGTTTATGTCTAGATTCCACTGGCTAAGGGAAGTTTGGCTTATTTAACCCTCCTGAGTTTGTTTTCTACTCTGTAAAAAGGAGACAGCAACCCCCATTCCTGTAAGCTTATAATAGGGTTAAAAACTAAGTGCTTGGCTCAGTACTCAGTGCATAGTTAGTGTTCAACAAATGCTATTTTAATTCCCTGCCTTTAGCTCACTGTAGGTGAATAATGTATCCTCACTTATAAACCTGAAAAAAGCTTCAAATGAAATAAAAGACTCTAAAACTCAGGGTTTCCCATATTAAGGAAAAGTTTTAACAGTGCCTCAGTCTTTGCTTAGAATGTCAAATGGTTCCTTCTATTTAAATATGACTCAGTTTTTAGATCTCAATTAAATTGGCTCCTCCTCCATGAAACATTCCTCACTTCAGCCCTGAAACTCCAATGAATCATTCCTTCCCCTGTAGCCGATGGTGCTAGCTTATGTACATTGGGTTTCTGATCCATCTTGCTCTGCATACATTACTTACCCATCTGTCTTCATTAGGGCATTCCAGTTTCCTTAAATGACATTTTCTGATTACTCTCTGAATTATTGCTCATCTTAAACCTAATTCTATTCCTGATAACAATCATCTGTACTTATTAGGAAGGGTTTGAGGTGTTCTACTTGAAAAATACAATTTAATTCTCAAAATGACTCAAGGAGATGATGTGTACTACTATGGTTCATCCCAATATTACAGATGAGGAAACTGAGGTTCCTAGTGATTAAGTCAATTGTCCACAACCACATAACTATACTTGTGGACTGGGCATTTGAACTCAGGCAGATGGCTCCAGAGCCCAAACTCTGGACCACTATCTGGTGACACAGCACGTTGATCCAGAACTCAGGCGCTCTCTTCTCCCTTCCTGCGCAGGAGCACAGGAACACAAGTGCACAGCAGAGAATGTTTCGTTCAGAATTTAACATTCGCAGAGGTATTTAAATTAAACTGTCATGCTTCCTCCCACACACAGCGTGAGGATCTGAGTCATCCTCAGGCAGAGTGGCATGAGGCAGCGAGTAAACTGCCTCTGCAGGACTAATTTGGATGGCAGCTTCCAGCCCAGATCTGCATCTCACCGCAATCAAGGTGGACATCCTCTGTGCTGGGAGACAAAAGACGAGCTTGAAAAGCGCGTCTACAGGTTATACCCAACCAAACCAACAAACGGCACCATCACAGGCACCCCAGTTACCTCCGTGGTGGGAGCTCAACTTGTTACGGGTCTCAACTTGTTTCTGGTTGACGGCAGGGAAGTTCTGCAAGACGTCGGCTGGGCGAGATGAGTGGGATGCCTAGAGAAGGAAGGGCCGAAAAGGGGAGACCCAAAAGTAACTTTCAGTGAGTTCCAGAGGCTCTGCACCATGTTAAGAATTTCACATGTGTTAAGTTTTGTAACTTTCTCTTTCATATACATGTGTGTTTATGATTGTGTGTCAGGTATGTGTGTATATACATACATATATATATGTATGTATTATATGTACACACACACACACATGTTTCCTTGAGTGTGTTCAATTATCAAAGCAAGGCATTTTCCTTTATAATAATTTTCCCACTACTCCAAAGAAATCCCATAACTAATTTTACAGCAAAGGGCTGATGATAACTGTGAGTGGCCACCAAGTAGGCCCCAGGGAACACAAGTCAGAGGCCCGCAGGCACCTGCAATGGTAGAGGCATCTAAGAGCATCAATACTACTGCAAGTCCACCTTTGTCTTTTTCAAAAATGCATATAAAAGCAGAAGAATGGATTCTTCAGTACCGAGATGGGATAAATAGACTAGCAGTTACATGGAGAGAATCAAGAGTTTCATTATGTTTGAGATGTCTATTAGACTTCTAAATCATGTAGGACATAATGATCTAGAGTTTGTATACAAAATAGATGAACAAAGAAAAATTCGCTGACATGCTCTCTCCATCTTTCTCAAACCTTCCTCTTCTTCTCAATCTCTCTTAAAACAGGACTATTGACTTTCACTTACCTAATTATAGTGGATGCCTTCAGTGAGCTGTGAGAGAAGTGTTGCCATTGCATTTTAGGTTGGCAGTAAAAATGTTAAGCGCTCTTTACTAATTAACACCCTATTAGTGTAACAGCAATATCCATGTAGAGTTACTCAGATCATGTTAATTTTCATCATTTGGCTTAAGTTGGTTTGTAAGCTAAGGAAATCTGAACTGCAATGATGATGTGAAATAATGAAGTACTGAAACCTCCCTTCAAGCCATATACAATCGACAAAGAAATATGCTAAAGCCCTTTCCCAAAATCAAAGTTAATCACATAAACAGGTACACAAATATCGAACTTGCTAGTTTAGTTGGAGTGATTAGAAAAAAACTATGTTAGTTGGAAGACATATAGGAAAAGCCATGAAGAAAGAAGAGTGGTTTTCCATCAGAAATGAGAAATATTGGTACAGAAAAGGATAACAACTCATGCTGAACTCTCCCTCACAAAGTCATTCACCCTGGGAGGTGTTCGGCTTGACATGGTCAGCAGTGCTATGATATTAGATTTCTAGAAAGAGACCAGAACATTTCATCAGTGACTTTATATAACAGGGAAATAAAAGAATTTCTTTAATAATTTTTTTAATAGAAAAATTTATATTTCCATAGGGAAAAAAAGTGGCCCTCCCAGGCAATGAATAAATGATGGAGATACCAGAAAATCTCAGATAGGATTTTTGGGTTTAGACAGGTTGGAGGCATCAGAGTTAGAGGGAAGTCCCTTTGTGGGGTCAGGGGGAGAAGAGAGAGACAGAAGGAGAGACAGAGAGAAAAGATGAGAGAGATGAGGAGTCAGAGAGAATGATAATTTTGTTGTGGATAACAAAAAATGGAAGGAAGAACAGAAACAATGAGGCGGGAGAGGAAGGAAGGAAGGGAAGGAAGGGAAGAAATAGAAAACAGCACATGAAGAGTGCTAGAAATTGTTAAGCCTAGAGAAGATAAGATAAAAGAACATATTCCAGAAATGGACTTCCATGTAGAAGAAAGGTAAGACAGCTGTGTAATTTCAGAGGGCAGAAGTTACAATTTGCCTTACTTCATGCTCAAGGAATCTGACCTCTTCTTCTTGCTAATGATACCAATTAGAACAAGTTACTACACCTCATTGTGCCTTAGATGTGTCTTCTGTAAAAGGGGAATAATAACTTCAAAGTACTGTGCAGATTAAATAAGATAACTTTGATAGCATAAATGAATGGGGAAATTATCTCTGGTATAGGGCTGGTTCCTAGAATGAAAAAAGAGCAGGAGACTAATTCATACTTGTTCCAGGATAAGTCTTATACTAAAAGTGGCCAATCTAATAGTTTAAGCATATAACACAGCAGACGTGAGTATTTTCAACTTTTTTGTTAGGAGCAAGATTCAACACAGCAGCTAAGGAACATGTAGGAAGGCACATATGGGGAACAAGACCTAACTCCTTCGAGAAAAATTAGATTCAAGTGCAGAAAGATGTCAGGGTTTCACTGAAGAAAGCTAGGGTTAAATTCATATCAGGAACTTACACTTACTTGTGATTTGGGGCATGAGCTTGCATGAGGAGCCAGTGTTAGTTTAAAGCTCTGAGAGGTCTCTTAACCAAACAAAAGGGAGGCCAAGGCTCAGTACCATGGAACAGCTTAAATAAACTCTAGGTGGGCCACTTTCTGAGGAGGCCACTGGGACGGTTCACATGTCAGAAAGGGTTCTCATAATTTTCTAATATTATACCTTCAAATTCTGTAAATAGAGTTAGAATATAGGGCTGAACAGATCTTACTCCTTGAAATTAGTGACTGTTACTTTTATGGAAAAATTTTACAGATGTAATTAAGTCAAGGATTTGCGATGAGGAGATTATCCTATATTGACTGAGTAGTTCCAAAATGCTATCACATATATCTTTATAAGAAGAAAACAGAGGCATATTAGGCACATGCACACACTGAACAGAAGGCGACGTGAAGACACAGCAGAGAAGTGCAGCAACAAGTCAGATCATGCCTGTAGTCACCAGAAGCTGGAGGAAGCCAGGAACAGGTTCTCCCCAGAGGGAGTG
Source organism: Manis javanica (assembly GCF_040802235.1). NCBI lineage: Eukaryota > Metazoa > Chordata > Mammalia > Pholidota > Manidae > Manis > Manis javanica. The sequence goes on from NC_133166.1 coordinate 61,021,274, forward strand.
GAACCCTGCCTGTGCCTCTATTTTGGATTTCTGGTCTCAAGAACTGTGGGGGAATACATTTGGATTGTTTTAAGTCTCCTAATTTGTGGTAATTTGATATGGAAGCCACAGAAAACTACTACACTCTGATTCCAGAATTTTTTGACACAAATAGAGGCGTGGATTAAAACTATAGATGGAGCAATAGCAATCAAATCTCATGTACTCACTCATATTTTCTGAATTTCCTCATAAATATTACCTTTATTAAAAATGCCCTTTAGTGTAATTACCAGTAGATGTTCAAAGAGAATATATTTAATGGAATGAAAAATCCAAAGAGTTGGTAATTATGTAACCAGGGAAATCACAGGAGGTAGTTAAACCATGTTGCTCTCTCAGTGCCCTCTCAAAATATGTAGTTCCTTTGGGGAGGAAATTCTCCATAGGCAACTATCAGTCAGACTGCTGAGCTGAGACCTGGATAAACAGAAAAATCTAGTAATGTGTTGATCAAATGATACAATGTTCTAGGCAGTAGGAGAAGCAAATGAATGTCTGAAAGACAACAGGAATCTTTGAATGTTTTTTACCATGAGATGATGTGGTCAAATGTGGGTAATTAAATGATTAGCCCTAGGAAGATGATAGGGGGTGGAGGGTGAAACATGAAGGCCAAAGGTAACTTCACTGATGGCGTGGACGCCAGGGGTGGCATGAGAAGAGATAAGCCTTCATTCCTCAACTCACTTAGCATATATTTTCTGCACTCATCAGTGGGAGGGCACAGACAAATTCCAGGTTAGACCTTTCAAAAAGTTCACCATTACTTTGTGCAAAAGATAAGACTGTGTAAGTGGATTTAAGTGGCAGTGGAAGTTAACTTGTTACCAGTAACTGCCACTTTTCTGACTGCCATGGAATTTAAATTTTGTGTTTTATGCTTTACCAGGTTATGCTTATGATCTTGTACTATTGTGTAAGTATCTGCAAATACACTTGAATCTCCTATTACAACTGTTTTCATTTGTTGAAAACATACAACCTCTGGACATGCAATACATGTCCTATCTCATTCGGGACCAGATTTGAACACATATTCACTAAGTTTTAAAATTCCATGAAGGAAATATTCAAAAGCTATTAGGATAAGCAGTTTGAAAGAGGAAGTGCTGTTGAAAAATGGAAAATTACAGTATAGAAAAAAGAAGGTCTGGACTTGGCTTTGCCCCTAACTAGCTGGACAGACTTGAAATGTTACTGAACTTCTCTGACTGGCCATTTCTACATGTCTTAAAGGAAACTAATAAACTAAAGCCTGTAAAATTCTTCCTACCTCTAAAATTTCATAGAAATGTTATTCAACTCAGAGCCTGTCCTTTCCCTTTTTCTTTCCTATATTCTGTACCTCACCTACTCATGCTGTTTTTCTATTTTCATTACAAGGGCCTATTACTTTTTGAATGGCTTCTTTGAAATGAATAAATAAAGTCAATTCAAATCACAAGGTTAGCATCTTTAAAATTTTCTTCTCTACAGTAAATTGAATGTATGGTTTTTATGCACTAGACACATTTCCCTTCTCATATTAAGAAATCCTTTTATGTTTTGTGGTCTCTCAAGCATTTTAAAAACCATTCATTCAAAGTGGGACTGTTCTGGCTTGTCTCATATCTCCAAAAATATATAGTTATGCTAGAAGGCTCTGATTTCATTTGCAGGGATTTCCAGATCTATTCAGCAACACTCAATAATGTATTTTCCTTGGAGAATATTTAGAGTAAAATGTAAAGACCAATGTCTCTCATAAAGATTTATTTTTCTCAGGTTATTTCCTGCATGGGAATAACATCATCATTCTCATGGGAAAATATTCCATACTTTTATATAATTTTGCTGCTTCTCCCTGTGCACTAAAGATAGCCAACTAATTGATATGCATATTAAAGAAGAATTGATATGCATGTTGGAAATTATGAACTCAGAGTCAAAATACTTTTATTCTTTTAAATATCTCATTTGTGACTTTGGATCAGTCATTATGTTTTAAAGCTGCAGTTTATTTAACTTGTAAAAAAAAAATAGTAATGCCAAGCATTTTGAGTTCTTATCACTTGGCGGGCTCTGTGATAAGCATGTTATGTATACCATTTTATTTAGTCTTCATAATACTACTATGTAAGTATCCTCTTTTCAAAGATTAAAAACTAAAGTTTTGAAAAGAAGGAAAGCTCAAGGTCATAGGCTCTCTAAATCTTTACATGGCTGTTGGAGTATAAATCCACATCTTAACATTTCTGTATTATAAATAATTGATGTATATCCTCACAAATTAGAGGCATTGTGCTAATGTACAATGAATTGTTTAAAAACTATTATGCCTTATTCAGATATGAAGGATTGAGATTATAAAGATAAAGATAACAAAAATGATGATGTTGTTGAGGTTGTCAATCACAGAATACACCCTATAAGGAGAAATAAGTTTACAGAATTTGACAATCTCTTCAATTTGTAGCAACATATGCTGCCCCCATGTGATACACTGTATGACTATCCTCTCTTCAGTGTTTGTCTCCCCCTTTATTGAAATATTCCTGTCCTATTATCTGTATTCTATCTATGATTCTTTCTGCTTGCTCTGGAAGGGAAGTAAACAATAAGGAATCATGATAATAATTGCAAGTATCTTAATGATTGATAATGTATTAATGTATATGTCTGGGAGTATTGGTTGATTCTTTAAGTTAAGCACAAGGGAGAATGTATTGAAACGATAGAGCGGGAGACTTTAGATACAGAGAGGATAAGGTAAGCCATGGAAGAAACATTTGAGTACACATCTACGTGTGATTTTGTGTGTGTGTGTGCAGTTTGAGTTCATATGATTTATTATATTCCCAAAGGGATCTGTACAAAAAGTCATCCCCAAAAGTGTAAGATGTCTAATCTATTTTGAGTCATGCATACCATAAAATATTCAATTAATGACATTTTCTGCCCTCAAGAAGTTCAGAGCCTCATGGTCTCCTCAAGAAAATAGATACAAATAGAAAGATAAAATATCAAAAGACACTTTTAATTTTTGATAAATGCTGTAGAAAGAAAGCTTCCTACTTGTGTAGAGAATGGAGTAATAGTTATCAGACCAGTGCATGTACCTAAAGCAAAAAGGAAAGTTGAATAAAATACAGAAATCATCTGTTTGAACATGGTGAAGAGACAGTAACATGAAAAGGATGACTAAGATTCAGTAGGGGATGAATTTCAGAGAAATAAATGGTCCTCTGAAACTACTTTTACCTTGGGGACACTTAGTGATTCTGGCTATGAACAGGAGGCCAGAAATCTAAAGAGTAAGAACCCAGAAGTACTTTGCTGAGCAACAGAGATACAGTAAAGCTTTGGAAGTCATTAAAGGGACCAGAAGTACATGGTTAACATCCCTTCAGTATATTTGCTGAACTCTAGTTTTGTTTGAGGAGGGTTGGGTGGGGGAGGCCACAACCTAAGCAGAAATTAACTAAAAAAGAGAACAGAGAAAGGTTAGAGTCTGATCTGTCAAAGTACTGGGTTCCACAGAGTACAGCCAATTCTTAGTTGAAAATCCTAGAAAGATGGGGTAAAACCAAACTTTACTCAGTCTTACCAGGATTTCAACCTAGGCTTGACTCTGCATACCCCAAATTTTAATTAACATAATCAATCACCACCCTGCCTACCTAGTGAAGGAATGGGTGAACTTATTCTTGAAAGATAAAAGATAATCTTCAACTTCTACAATCCTTAAACTAGTCCTTAAAATAAAAAAATCACTAAGCCTACCAATAGACAGAAACTCAGGACTGAAAGCAGAAGAAACAAGAAGCTATAAAAGTAGACCCATAAGGAGACCACAATATCAGAATTAATTGACGAGCACTTGGAAATCATATGTTTAAGAAAATCAAGGAAAACATGGAATAAATATGTGAACAAATGAATTATTCCACCAGAGATTATAATCCTTAAAAAATAATCAAATGGAAAGTCTAGAATTGATGAGTAATATAATATGTGAAATTTTGAATTCATTAGATGTTTTAATATTAGATGAGCTTAGTCAGTCCCAGCATAAGTAAATTGGAAAACATTCTTATATTACAGGATTCAAACTTAGGAAATAAAATTCAAATAAAGAAAAAATTTAGAGACTCATGGGACTTAAAGAATACTTAAAGAGTACATTTAATTGGAGTCCCAGAAAGAATGGTTCAGAAATAGTGTTTGAAGAGATAGTGGTCAAGGATTTTCCAAAACTTACATAAATGTCAATGTACAAATGCAAGAAACTTTGAAAATTATGAGGTAAATTAATCTAAAACAACAAACAAAACAAAGAAATGAAACAAAAACCAAACTATAACACTATAATTTCATCATAACAGGGCTGACAAAAATCCAAGACAAAGACTAAATCTTAAAAGCTGCCAGAAAAAAAAAAAGATGCATTACCATCCAAGGAGCAAGAATGAAACTGATGATTGACTTCTCAATTGAGATAATAAGAAACCTAAGGAAAAAAAAATAAAAACACAAATGAATCTAAAAAGAGAAGCATGCTTTCATAATATATGTAGATGAGGTTTTGTTATCTAGAGTTGACTAGATTTCAGTATATAAAAACTCAAAGATTTTTAAAAGTTATAATGGCAAAAGCATTCATAGTTTGGATTAAGAAGACTAAAACTACAAGCTCAAACACCATCTTCTGGCCTAAAAATTTCTACAGCCAAGTAACAGCCTAAGAAACATATCAGTCTCCAAAGATGATATGTTCTATCATGTCTCTTTAGAGATGCTCAATGAAAATGGTGGGAAAAAAAGGGCAGTCTAGAGGTGGATCCAAAAGTCATGGAAGCCAGCAGATTTGGCAACCATCCCAAAGATCAGTTCCAGAAGCCAGTCAAGAAACATCCCATATACAAGGACAGTCAGGTACAGCAACTTGTCCATTGTGATTCCAGAATTTCCAAGAAACAGTGATTGTTATGTATTCCCTATTCATCACTCTTCTAAAGTGTTCATTGGTTTGTTCTGATCCTGTATTAGGCATGTATAGAGCCCTCTTGTCTTTCATTTCCAAGAGATTTCAAATAGGAGGAGAAAAATACTGACCTAGCAATAAACACAAATATTCTGGTCTTTGAGTCTAATTCCAGGATCAGGTAAGACTTTTGGAGCATCTTGGGGAGTTAGTACATTTTGTGTGTTGGAGGGATATAAATCTATGTCATCAAGAGAGCAAACTGTGGCATACTACATTGTTATTCACAATGTCTCACTATTCTCTATAGCCACATATTTGTTACATGATTTTGCAGCGTTTTTCACTAAAGATGCAGTGTAGGCTCCCAAAAAATGCATATATATGTATGTACGCATGCCTAAATGCATACATGTTATGTGCATATACACAAATGCATGTGAAACTATTGATGAATCCCATGAGCATAATGTTGAGCAGAAGAAGCCAGGACCAGTAGTAATGTGTGATTCCATAAAGCTCAAAGGAGACAAACCTAATCTAAGATAGTAGAAATTAGGATAGTGATTACCCTTGGGAGAAGTGACTGCAGGAGAAATAAGGGGATGTTGATTTGTAGCTAATGCACTGTTTCTTGATATGGGACCTGATTTCTGGGTGTGCTCATTTTGTGAACTGAGTTTCAGGCTCATGATTTATGTCTTTTCTGTATGTATACTATTCATAAATGAAATACACATTAAAAATGCTGTGGGAAGATTAATGAAGAAGGATGTTCTATTTTTATTTTACATGCTACTTTCCTTTTGTTGCAAAAAAATGTATTATCTTATAATTTAAAAACAAAATTAATTAGAAAGACCAATATATTCTTGGATGAAGCAAAAAAATTTGTTCAAACACACATAGGCATGTATAGAGCTATAACTTTGTAGATAGGTATGTATCCGGTGTGGAAGTGGTAAGAGAAATAAGAGAAAACTTTTCAGAAAGGGGGAGATTGTTAAGAAAGACAGAAAAATTACTAAAAGTAAATGACATTAAATATACTTAAGGTGTTTTGTTGTGACAAGAAGCTTGGGTTAGGCCCAGCCTAAATATATTAGGCACTTAATAAAAATGTCATGATCAGATAAATAAATAATATATGGGGAATAAATATCAAAAATGTTGTTTGACCAGTGTGGACTTCCTACTTTTTCAATTATACAATGGGATTTCTCTGCAACTTTTAAACTGATTATAACTTTCCTCTAGAAAGATATCTCTGCCGGAGTAGAGACTGGAATCGTACAAACCAATTAGAAAGATTATTGCAAGTTTTCAAAGCAAGAAATAATCAAAGCCTACAAAAGGTAATTTTTAATATATTTCTTTTAGTAATCCTCCTAAAACCACACTATGCAAGCATCTAGCTAACTCCACTTCTTCACAGAAACATATTTTACTGATAATTCAGTAGAAAATAAAAATAAGAAATAAAGTCTCTCTTGACATAACAAAGTTACCATAGTGTTATATAATGACAAGACGGACCCAGAGCCTCCATATGGAAGCCAAAATGCCTTCTTTCTTATCCTCTCCAGTGTCTGCCACTGTATTTCTCAGAGTAGAGTTCACTCTGTCACAGAATGCATGTCCTACCATTAGGACTGTGTATCAGAAAAACCAGTAGATGTGATCCACAACCATAAAATCGCAGTTTTATCCCATTTATGGATTAACATTTAAATCATTTGAACACTCACTCTGAAACATTTTACTTTTTCAAGTAGAAAACAGACCTTAACCCTTCAAAAAAATGAAGCTTAAAATTTTTTCTGGAATTTTACTTACATCTTTTCAATAGTTCATGAAAATTTCTGAAGAGATTAATATTGTCTCTTTACTTTCCTTATGCTATAAGGCAAGTTGGTCAGTTCTGTGGGGTACATAGAAATCCATCTATGGATTTCTCTCTGGTCAGTTAGAATGGACACATAGTTCATAAAATGAAATCACGAAAGTATAGAACTGAAAGCTTAAAAGGATTTAGAGACTACCTAATCCAACAACCATATTTTCCAGATGAGGAAAGTCAAGAATGCAATTTCTTATTTGTTCTGGATTGGTCTCCAAGTTACTAGCATCCTAGGGAGGGGAACTAATGTCTAGGAAATCTTTTTGGTATCAGAAACATTTTCTGAAAACAATTTAGGCACTAAATATTCTCAAATTCTTATATTACAAAGGCTTAAACTTTTACTTTTTTTGTCTGCCTATGTTGTCTTACCTATATGTCATATTAATTTTGTTGGTATGTACTTTTTTGAGATTTGGAATGACAATGCTGATGAAAAATGAGAATAAGATGTAGGTGTTTATAAATAACTGTACATATATGCAAACAAATATCACATTCAGTTAAATGGAGCAGCTGAGGTATATATTTAGTCAATTTAATATCTAGTTAATTAGGAACTCTCTTATTAAAACTCACACCTGGTGGAATAACTATAATTGCTGGGGATCTGTCAAGGGTTTGCAGGCCACTGAAAAGTGATAGAAATAGTAGAGATCAAATTTTCTTAAAATTTAAATACTTTATAAGTGTCCAGAAGCAAATTAAAGTAATTGCTAGGATAGTGGCAGATGTCAAAATTTTTCAAGAGATTTAATGCATAATGAATATCCATTGAATGCCCCAAAAACTGTGAGACCAGGAAGGTCCATAGGGAAGAGATGAGGGCCTGTGTGCCTATGGCCTACTTCCTGCCTTTACTGTGGAATCCATGGGTGCAAGGGAACTTCATGCTAAAGGCTGATAGAGGGGAGATGAACGGTATGGTTATAGACTGAATGTTTGCATGTTGGAGCTCTAATCCCCAGTGTGGTTATATTTGGAGATGGGCCTCTAAAGAAGAACTTAAGGTTAAATGAGGTCATAAAAATGACAACAAGATTGGATAAGATTTGTGTCCGTAAAAGAAGAGACACCAAAGAGCTTGCTCTCTCTGCTCACACAAACCAAGGGAAGGCCGAGTGAGCACAGCAGGAATTCAGCCACACCTGAAAACCAGGAAGAGAGCCTTCATCAGAACCTGGCCCTGCTCAGGGGCCTGCTCTGGGATCACTAGCCTCCAGGACTGTGATAAAATGAATTTCTGTTATTCAAGCCACCCAGTCTGTGGTATTTTGTTATAGCAGCCCAAGCTGAGTAATATGGACGTAAGAAATGCTTCTTAACCACCAGTTCTCTCCAGTAGACACTAGAGCTTTAGAGTCTTTAAACAAAGTAAGAAAGCAACCTAAAAACAAGAAAAGTAACAATAAGATTCCGAAGGGGCAAAGGAGACAGCAAATCTTTGTCAAACATTTGGGTAGTGAATGATGAGGCAGTAGACAATTATGACATGAAAGAAGAAGGATGCCTGGCTCATTAGATTCATATGTTATATAGTAAAAGCACTTCTGTTCAAGAAATAAATCACAAACTTAGGTATAGGATCACCTACAAGGTATTATTTAGTTGCTTGAAAATTTATATTTCAAGGCTTATTCAAAATTAGATACTCTATGGTATTAGCAAGATTCTATATGAAACTTTTGAGCAATAAAGTTTGATAATTGCAATCTTAGAGAATAGTAAATGTCAGTCAAAGAAAGTTCTCACATGACTTACCCTACAGTTTTGTCTTTGGCTTATCTATTTCAAATATTCTGGAATGAATTCAAAGCTACATACAGAATAATAAACAGTACTTGAAATGACACTAAGCCTTCATGAAGACTGAATCAAGATTTAAATTAGTAAAACAATTGAGCCAAGACATCAGATTCAATGAGAATACATGTTAATATTCTGAATTTGAACTGTAAAAATATTAAATATTTAAAATTTTCAGAATGAGGAAGAGCCTATTGGCTGAGATTTTTATTTACACCAGGACTCCCTTTTGGTAGCTAGGACCACGCAGTCAACAGGTATTTGATGATGATAACCATCGGCAAGTGGACATTCATGAATTTGTTAGTTTAGTGAAATTAATGTGCCACATGACAGTACAATAATGGGACACCCCAAGCTTACCACAAAGCCTGATACTTTTGTCCATGGCCTACCACCTAAGTCCCCATAACAGAGTATTTATGTGAGTATGACTGTGTGAATGCTCAGCATGTGTGTGTGTGTGTGTGTGTGTGTGTGTGTGTGTGTGTGTGTATTTTGATAAGGTGTGGAAGGGAGCCTATAGATTATGAGGAAAAATTGGAATTTGCTTCTCATTCTGAAAAGTTTATTTTCAGAAATCTTTTCCTCTTCTCTCCTTTAAGCTACATTATTTTTTAATCTCAGCACATCTATGTATCTTATGGGATTTGGACTTTGCTAGTGTTCTTGGCACTTTGAAGAGTTCCTCTTTCTCCTTCCAGTTAGGGGACTATATGAAGGTATGATAAGGTGTAACGTTTTTTTAATCACCAGTTCAACCTGCCATGAGAACTCTTTATTCTGATGAATCATATAACTTGTTTTTCTTTTAATTTAGGGTAATTTTGAATGATTTGACAATCATTTTAGCTTAGGATAATTTTTACATATTTGAAGACTGCCTCTTCTCCTCTGGTCCTTTGAGGAGCCTTTTCCTCTGGATGTCCTTAATCTCACATGCCTGGTCTGCAGCCTCTCCTAGATCTCTCCTGCAGGTCTCTTACATTTCCTCTCATTTTTTTATGGATCCTGATGCAATTTTGCTTTATATATAAACAGTTTTCTTCCATTTCATCTTCCAGGCCAGGAGTGTACCATTAAATCAGGGTTTCTTTTCCAGGTGTTATGTTTTTGGGAGACACAGGGATACCACTAGGCCTTTTGCTGGTTCATTTGTTGTTTCTCTTGTTCAGCACTTGTATTTCACTCCTATTTGTCTGACTCATCTGCTGTGGCTCTTTAAGGGTATGCCTGGTCATCATCATGCCTCACGTGGGAGTGGTTTCATCAGGGATGGGATGGCTGGTTTTGTAGGAACAGACAGCTAGCACTCCCTTTCTGCTGATATAAAAGAAGTTCCTGGTTCCCCATTTTCCCATCTTCTGAACATCATGGGTAGCAAAGACTCGGCTTACCTGTGTAGCATATCCCTGAGCCTTGAGAGCCAGGGAGAACCTTATAAATTTTCCCTAATGCAGGGTATATTGAGTATGTGTATTGCTCTCTAATAAATGAGCATCAGAATAAATTTTTACCACTTCAAACATTTTTATTTTTATTTATTGATATTTTTAATTGATATACAATCTTATATTAGTTTCAGGTACACAATACAGTGGTTCAACAGTTGCCCATATTATTGAATTCTCACCCCCACCAGTGCAGTTACAATCTGTCAACATAGGAAGATGTTACAGAATCATTAGCTATAATCTCCATGCTGTACTACCATCCCCATGACCAACATATATTATGACTGAGAATGTTTGTGCCCCTTTATTCCCCTCATATTCCCCACCCACCCATCCCAACCACTCCCCCATGGTGACCACCAGTCCCTTCTCAGTGTCTATGAGTCTACCGCTATTTTGTTCATCTTGTTGTGCTTTGTTTTTATCCACAAATAAGTGAAATTATATGGTATTTGTCTTTCTCCACCTGGCTTATTTCACTGAGCATAATATATTCTAGATCAATCCATGTTGTTGCAAATGGCAGGATTTCTTTTTTATGGGTGAATAATATTTCATTGTGCAGATTTATTTATTTATTTATTTATTTATTTATTTATTTATTTATTTATTTTAGCAGAACTCTATTAATTTTATAGAGTCACCATGACAAAGTATCACAAACTGGATGACTTTAACAACAGAAATTTATCTCACAGTTCTGGGGGCATTAACAGAATTGATTTCTTCTTCAGGCTGGGAAGGAGAACCTATTATAAGCCTCTCTTCAAGCTTGTAGTGGTTTGCTGACAATGTTTGTCATTCCCTGGCTCACAGATACATCACTCCAAACTCAGCCTTCATCTTCACGTGGTGTGTTACTTATTTGCATACCTGCCTCTGTGTCTAAATTTTCATTTTTAAAAGGACACAGACATATTGGATTAGGGCCCATCTTGAAGACCTTATCTTAACCTGATCATTTGCAATGACTCCCTATTTAAAAGTTAGGTCACATTCACAGTATTAGAGGGTTAAAACTTCAAAGTCATTTGGTGGGGGATGCAATTCAACCTATAATAAGAACTGTTTTTTTCAACACTTTACTCAGAAGCTGAAAATATAAACAGAAAAACTGAGCAGGTCTGGTTAAGTGAAGGTGGGGACAAAGCATAGCTAATGTGAATTCCACCTCAGCTCCTCAAACAGCCACTGATATGCCCCCAAGACACCCACATCCTCCACAAAGAAAAGTTTAAAAATAGTTGTGCTTTGGATAGCCACACTTTTTAATACCTATGTGCTAAAACATTGCATGGGAAAACCATAATTTATTTTAATAATCTGATATTCCTAACCATCATTTCTATTTTTTCACTATTACCAATGACATGGTGCTGAACAATTGAACAGCTAAGTTTTTGTTTTCATTATTGATAATTTCTTTAGCAATATTTCCAAAAAATGAAAAGGTTTTAAAGTTCTTAAATATGTTAGCATATTATGCCAAACTGTATCCTTGCCAAAAAAAAAAAAAGTCCTAATTAATTCTCTCTGCAGTTTCATACCATGGACTTTCAGGTTTAGCTGGCTTTTATCACAGAATATTGAGTTTCAGAATGGAGTCCTTTTGTTCTAAATTATTTTTCAGTGGAAGAAAACTGCTGACTCTGCAAGTATGCCTGGAACACCCTACCCTAAAGTCAGAGTCTATTCTCCCTTAACAGAAAGCATGTTTAAAGCACTGAGGAGAGAGTAGGCAGGAAAGAACGTCTCAGCATAGGGCTCATTTTTCCAACTGAGGCACTGTTTTGGTCTCCTAGGACTGTAGCAAATCACTATAAACTCAGTGGCTAAAAATAAAAGAAGTGTATTGTCTCACAGGTCTGTAGGCCTTAGGTCCAAAATCAAGGAGTTGCCAGGGCCATGCTCCCTGTGAAGATTCTAGGGAGCACTCCTTCCTTGCCTCTTCCTAGCCTTTGAGGGGGACCAGCAGTCCTTGGCAGTCCTTGGCTTACAGCTGCTTCACTCCAATCTCTGCCTCAGTCATCAAGTAACCTACTTCCCACTGTGTCCTCTGTGTCTTTAAATCTCTCTCTCCTGTAAGGACATCAGTTATCGGATTTAGAGCCCAGCCTAATCCTGCATGACCTCATTTAAACTTCATTACATCTGCAAAGACCCTATTTCCAATAAGGTCACATTTACAGGTACCAGAGATTGGTGTTTGAATACATCTTTGTGGGCAACAATATTTTCCCATCAGACTATGTCGCGACCCTTCAGGGACCGAAGCAACACGCCCAAGGTCTTGATTCTTCTCTAGGCTTTATTGTCTAATCTCTCGCGGCGGTTACAGCAGTTGTCGGGCAGCTCTTCTCCCTCCCGGTGGGCTCCCTTATATTCAGTCACCCAACCAATCCGGGACAGTATCATGCGTGACCTTTAAGCGGATAGGTGTCACGCGCCACTCTAAGCGGGCAACATGAGCTGTGCACGGGTACGGAAGTCTGCTGGGCCAATCCCCAACAGGGAAGCAGCCGCCATCTTTAGGGCATTGTCCAGCTGGAGTGGGGCTCAGCCTCGGCCGTAGGCCGGGCCCCCACAAGACTACAAATGGATTCAGGGGTAAAGGTGGGTTGCCTAGGTTTGGAGCTCTTCTGAAGAGAAGTCCAAGGGAATGCTTGAGATTAACCTTGCCATTTTTTAGTTGCATATAAGACTCTTTGGCACCATTGATCCCTCTCCAAATGACATCCTGGATTAGAACCATTTTCTGAGTAATGGAGCCACCTGCCAATGCTACTCTCTGCATCATGAAGATAAACATACCATTTTTTAAAACACTGTGAGAGAAACTAATGGCGTCCAGGGCTGCAACAGGATTCTGCAGTATGCTTTTTGCTGTCACTGGGCTATTTGAGTTAGGTTAAGTGGCTCTGCAGAGAGAGAAGAGTGGCATGTGCTCATTTAGATAAGTGGCACATTTAATTATAGACTCAGAAACACAGGTTTCAGTACATTCTGTGAGGGAGCAAATCATGTTCCCTGCACCTTTCAATACAAATATAAAACCTAAACCAGAGTCAAGATAATACTCTTAGAGTAAAACCACGCCAGAGTCTCCATTTCACTATTTATGGCTTTCCTACATAGAGATTAGTATAGCCTATAGCTGAGAAAGAGAAGTCAGAGAATTCTCTTTTTTTAATCAACAAATATTTATTGAGTAACAGCTATATGCCAGGACTCATTCTGCATTCTTGGAATACATAAGTGAAAACAAACAAACAAAAATTAGCAAAAGAAAAGCTCTTGCCTTAATGATACTTAAATCCTCTTGAATCTTCACTGGTTATTCATTTATTTTTCTACTTCTATTGCTAGTTTTGGATACCGCCTATTTGAAATTAGTTGAATTTTTAACTGGAATCAAAATGAATAAGCCTTAAAATGTTTTATGTTGGAAAAACCTAACTTCTTTTAACACAAAACTTTTTTTCTTCATCTTTGTCTTCCCCTTCTTCTTTTCAGAGTCTACAAGTTGTATGTGTTATAATCAAGATAAACTGGTGAAGGGGAAAAGAAATAATCCGTCTCTTCCGGGTATCTTCCATCAAGGCTCAGTGGAATGTTGTGTAGCTTTAAAGGCACTTCTCCTCATTAGTCCAGTGACTCCTCTTTAAGGCATTAGCAGTAGTAGGGAATATTCATAGATTTGGAGTTGGATTTCTATAAAATCTTTGATGTTTCCAGTCAGAAAGGAAAAACTGGGACAGACCAGTGTGCACATTTGCTTTAAGTTTCTCTTATATTTTACTCTATCTTAATATTGCTTGTGAACCCCATTTCTCTAGCTCTGATGGTAAAACTCCAGGAAGGCAAGAAAATGTTTCTTTTGCTATTCCTCATTGTAAGAGCAGCCTAAGAAATACAGTAGATATCCTGTAAACACTTTTAGGAAGTGATATTTTCCACTGGGCAATTCCTAGGATTCTGTAGTTTTGCATATTTTATCAAATACATTTATTTAGTGGTCATATTCAGTTATCAAATACATTTATTTAGTGGTCATATTCAGTGTCATGAAAGAAGGAACACTAAGCTATGAAAATAAAATGCCTACAAAATATCCTCTTTCTTTTCCCTGCTAAAAACACAGTCTGTGTGACTTATATGCTCATAAGCAGCACAGAATTGTAGGCCTTAAAGAGAACTTCAAGTAGCCAACGTCAGCCCCACTGTACAAATGCTTAGGTTTCCAGGTTCAAGTTTCTATTTGACCTGTCCCTGTGTTGCATACTTAGTTTACAAGTGCCTCTAATTGTTAAAAATGTTTGCCTTAACCCAAGTCAAAATCTGCCTCTTTATAACTATCATTAATGAGTCTTTGTCAGGGATGGTAAGTAGTTCCACCTCTTCCAAGGTGACCCTCGTGGCCCCTCCTGCCTCCTGGTATTCCCTCTGTGTGTACTCCCTTTCCCTTAAGCATGGTGGGCCTATGGCTTGCTTCTAACCAACAGAATGGCAAAAGTGGCAGAGTATTCATGATTATGTATGCATGGTCATATTATATAAGATTGTAACACCCGTCTTAGAAGGAGAGTTTCTCTCCCTTGCTGACTTTCAGGAAACAAGCTGCCATGCTGGGTAGGTCCATATGAAAAAGAATGGGTGATGGCTTCAGACAAAAAGTTAGCAAGAAATTGAGGGCCTCAGTCCAAAAATCCAGTAACCACTTGAGCTTGGAAGAAAATCCTTCTTCAGTCAAGTCTCTGATGAGAATCTGGTCCTAGACAACTACTTAATTGAAACCTTGTGACACCCTGAAACAAAAGATCCAGGTAAGTTGTATCCAGGCTCCTGACTTACAGATACTGTGAGATAATAAATGTGTGTTGTTTTAAGTCAATAAATGTGTGGTCATATGTTTACATGCCAATAGATAATGCATACACAGCATATGACGACCCTGAGCATTTAGTAAAACTTCCTGGATCACTGAAGTTAATAAGAATTCTGAAACCACATTTGGTCTCCACACGAATAAGTGCCATAAAGTATTAGTGATGTTTTCAGTGAGCATTTTATGAGCAGTAGTACACTTGACACTTACAATCCACCCCACTCTAATTTATACTCTGAGATCAGAGAGAGAACAAGGGAAATGTTTCCACACATCAGCTCTTATACTCAAGATCAATGCTGTAGGCAAAAGGTTGTAAAACGGGTGGCCAGAAAAGGGACATGAGTAAAATGGGCTATGTGTAAGTGCTTATGCATGAATTGTGTAAAGGATTATGACCAAAGCAAATCTCCCAGTCTGCAGGACTCAAGTTCCAGCTGTTCCTAGACTAAAAACAATAGTGACGATGAAAGATACCAGTCCAGCCTTTTCAGGCCTAACAATGTTTCCAAAGAAGCTCATCTCTCATTTTTTATGTGAAAGTCCCCTCTTTTTAAACATTAGCTAATTTTTCTGCACAACTATTATATTAATTTTCTCCATTTAGTTATACTATTATTGCACCACAAGCTGCTACTGACATGCTTTCTCTACAGAGTTCATGGTTTGACCTATTGTGCAATATTGAAGTTACCAATGCCATTTCACTTCTACCCATGTGAAAGGCAATTATGAGATAATCATCCATCAACCTAATTTTTCTCCAAACTTGTATAATTAAGTGGTAGAATGCATATCTAAGGATGAAGTACATGGAATGCATAATATTGAGTTAATGATACTGAAGGCAAGACTGCCTTCAATTAGTTTTATGCATGTACTTGCCAAGTCAGTGGGAATTAATCGTAAATGTATGCAGTTGGTCCAAAGAGCCACCAAAGCAGAAATCACATGTACATGGTAGTTTTAATCCATTTTAAAGTCTTCCTTTTTTCCAGTGATCACCCAGATAGTCTAATTTAATGAGTTGATCACTGTTTAGACAACTCTGATTAATTAACTACATCTCTAATCTGTCAGCAATACTGATGGAACACAGACTGTGGCATAAACTTAGAGGATCAATAGGGAAAGACGCATGTTCTTGTATCCCCAGAAGTTTATGCTTTAGTGGAGACAATGAGTATAAGACAAAAAATCTATGAGTAAGCTACTGGTTTATCACATGGGCCAACCTCAGAAGAATTTTCAAAGAAAACAGATTCATTTTCCTCTCACTGTTCTTGCAAATTCATCCTATGGACTAATTATTTTTGTCCTAGTGGATGGAATATTTGAGTGGCTCCAAAGACTTCCTGGTGTTCAACTAATAAATTAGTTGCCATTTTACTTTGCTAATATACTGGAAACATATAAATGCCTAATGCTGGTAGATCTAGTTTTGGTCCACCTTCTTTGCAAGTTTTCAATAGAAGTTCTAGCATTCACTGTGGAATGTGGGGAAACTTGGTACCTCTGACTTTATTGACCTTTGATGCATTTGCTACAACCACAGGAGAAGTTGTATTTATCATCCTATTACTAATGCAATGGAGATACATAAGAAAACATGTAAAGTGTTAAAATGAAAAATTATTAAAAGATAGAGGAGAAAGTCTATCTGGATTCAGCTAGACAAATAATGAAACTATACTTTATTTAGCACTTAGCATATACAATGCATCTTTTAAAATTTGAAACAATCCCATGAAAATTTAAAATAGAATATAAAATAGCTGAGTAAGATTGTGTTTAAATCCCCAACTAGCACAACTCACTGTCTTATGTTGGGAAAGTGTTGAGACTTTCTTACACTTACCTGTAGAGTTTCTTCATCTATAAAATGAAGATAATGATAATACCTAACACTTAAGTATTAATCTAGGCACTATGCTACTATGCTATACATTTTGCATTGATTATTTCACTTAAAACTCATCAGAGCCTTATAAGGTAAATATTACCACCATTACACAAACTTTACTAATGAGAAAAATGAAGATTAAGGTGGATAAATACAGGTGCCAACATCTCACAGATATTTGAACCTCAGAAGTTTACTTCCAAAGCCCAAGATTGTTACTTTTTTAACATGTCCCTCACCTGCTATGGATGTGATTAAATGTGATAATGGTTATGAAGTAACAGGAACATAAAATGTTCTCAATAATTGTGTTTATGAATCAAAGTAATAGTATTCAAGCACAGGAATATATAGATAGATTGAAGAGTAATTAAGGAAAATCAGATACTGATGTATTTCCCATATTACCTTATCCAAATATTTTCCATACCAGTATATTCTTTTCTCATCATCAAAAGATCTTTGTTTTGAGCAGGGCCCCCTATGACTTGGATGTTAATAGCCAAAGGAAAGAGATGTTCTTCCTGTTCCATGTTCTGCCCACCTTGGAACTGAAGAATAGCCCTGGGATCAGCAGAGCCAATACCAAGTGGTTGTTCCTAACAGTCTTGCTATTTACAGTTGGTTTCTTTTGCCTTTAATGAGAGGAAACTCTTTTCCAGTGTGAACAGCAATTCTCCATGGATCCCACCTACAGAACAATGACAGCTAGATCTCACTCCAATTACAAATGGGAAGCTAATTGACAGTGAAGTTTCTCGCAAGGTTATGCTGGCATTGAAATTTAGGTTGGTCCTTGGCCTTCCCATAGAAAAAAAATGCCACATGGTCCTTTGGGGAAAGCAGAGGTTATGAGTAAGAAGGCATTTCATTTATGCATGGTTTCTTATCTGTGACACCAGCATCAATACATGTTGATCAGACTATAGTGAGTCTCTGGGTCCATTCTTGATAAATTATAACATCATGGTTTTCTAAACCAAAAACTGGCATTTCTCATACAAGCTATATGAGACTAGAAACAAAATACAGAAGAAAAGGTATGTGCGCATTATTGTATGATGTGTCCTTTTGATAAAATGAGAAGAGTCCTTACATATACACTAAATGCAAAATAAGATGAATAGAAATTTGAAGTATTTGGGTGATATAAGACATTTAGGCATTATAAAAGAATTTGAAAGTATGAATGTAAAATGTCATGAGGGCTTTGTCAACATGAATTCAAAACCTAAAACAGTTTAACGGTTGTAAAAATTTTAAGCAAGGTAATTTATATATTGCTTACCTTTAAAATGTATACAGTAGAGTTACTTCAAAAATGTGTATTTTTTAATCAGTCTGTAGTGAGTTTGTGCATATGCAGACAGACACACCCATGTATACACAAGTTTAGTATACAGAAGCTGAGGTAGCTTTGGTGTAGTGGGAAAAATGATTGAATTCCAAATTAGCAGACCTTGGATTGAGAACCAGTTTTTACCCCTTATTATTACTACTTAGAAATATCACTTAATTATATAAGCCTTGTTTTACATCAAATGGAAATTATAATGCCTACTTTGTTGTCCTGAGAATTATAATGAAATGAAAGATATGAAAGTACCTAATGTGGTATCTGGTTCATTGCAATGGTAGTTCATATATTTCCCTTGTAAAATAAGGGCAAAAATCTATTACAAACCAAGATTATTTATTTATTTACATTAAATAATCTGAAAAGATAAAAGACTGTGTAGTATGGAGGTTAAAATGTTTTGCAGTCAGACATCCTTGAGAACTTAATAATGTCTAACACTTAAACAGCCCTCATAGGTCAGTGTTCTAAGCACTTTATTTATACAAGACTACTTAATCTTCAGTGTATAAGGTAGCTTCATATAGCTATCCTTTTTTTTACAGACAAATAAAAATGAGTCATGAAGAGATAAAATAATTTCTCCAAGATCCTACCTATGGCAACTCATTAGATAGCCAACGCCTCAGTTTGTGCCTCTGTGAACTTGGTATAATAATAGTCCCAACTTTTAGGTGAAGATTTAAATCTGAAACTCTACCTAAAATTGTGTGGCAAATGGTAAGAATTTAATGGATTAATTCTTAAAGCAAATTCTTAAGATTGTGAAAGTAATCAGAAGTTCAAGTATAAGAGAAGGATTGAATTTAGCTGCTAGAAACAGGTAGCTTTTAGAAAGATTTTTTTTCCTCTCATATAATTAGGGGATCAGAGACAGGCAGTTCAGAGCTGATACAACATTAGAGAGCTAGCATACTTTCATGCTTCTTTCAGGGTGTGCTTGTCAGTTTGTGGTTTCACAAGATGGCTGCTAGGATCCCAACCATCAATTTCAGATTCCAGACAGGAAGAAGTGGGGGTAAAAATCTAAAGGGCATGACAATGGAGCATGCCCCACTTTTAAGTTTCTCCAAAAGTCCAGACTAATGATTGTCTTTCACAATCAAAACTTTGTTCCATGGTCAACATGAGTGGTTTCACGAGCAAAATAAAGAAGAATGGTTATTGGATAGACAATGAACAGTTCTTCAACTCAAGATTAAAGGAATCATTTCAATGCTAATTGCTAGTCAGTGCCTTTCTCAAATCAGTGGTATGAATATTTCTCCATGTTTATAGGTATCCTTAAATATGCAAAGCCAGAGTTTTTAATGATTTGATTATGCAACTTCATAAAATGAAAACATTTTAATTTAAAGAGCATCAATCATAATAAAGTCCTTAAGACTCTGCATTTGGTTGTTAGGGCTGCTGTAATAAAATACCACAAACTGACTAGATTAAAACAACAGAAATTTATTGTCACATTTTTAGAGGCCAAAAATCCGAAATCAAGGTGTCAGTAGGATTGGTTCCCTCTGAAAGCTTTGAGGGAGAATCTGTCTGATGCCTGTCTCCTAGTTTCTTGTGTCAGCAGACAATCCTTGGCATTCTGTGGCTTGTGGACACATCACTTCAATCTTTACAACACTCTTCACCTGGCTTTCCCTCTCTGTCTCTGTGTCTTCTCCTTTTCTGTCTCTTATAAAGACTTTCATCATTAGATTTAGAGCTCACCCTAATTATAGAATGATTTCATCTAGACACCCTTAATTTAATTACACCTACATAGACCTTATGTTCAAAAAAGGTCACATTCACAGGTACCAGGAGTTAGTGCTTTGACATACCTTTTGGAGGCCAGACTAATGATTGTCTTTCACAATCAAAACTTTGTTCCATGGTCAACATGAGTGGTTTCACGAGCAAAATAAGGAAGAATGATTATTAGATAGACAATGAACAGTTCTTCAACTCAAGATTAAAGGAATCATTTCAATGCTAATTGCTAGTCAGTGCCTTTCTCACTGACTAGCACTATACTATACAAGCAAAACCAAACTACTCAACACCCTACACAACCAAAAGACAGAGTAAAAGGGCTAGGAGAGTCCTATATATACAGCAACACGAATTTAATAGCTCAGACTGGAATAGGGTAGAGATAGAATAAAAGAGAAAACATGGCACCATCTCATTGATAAACAACATCTGTGACACCACCATTCATCAAACTCCTTCAAGGAGAGGGTATACTTATCTGACTCCAAGTTATCTGCAGTAAGACAGTAAACATACCTTTATGTCAGTGACTTTTTTTTCTTTAAGTGCAGCACTAACTCCAGCACAGT
Organism: Manis javanica; assembly: GCF_040802235.1. Classification (NCBI taxonomy): domain Eukaryota; kingdom Metazoa; phylum Chordata; class Mammalia; order Pholidota; family Manidae; genus Manis; species Manis javanica. The sequence goes on from NC_133166.1 coordinate 61,041,914, forward strand.
ATGGCCCCCTTACAACATCACTCTACTTTAAAAACTGCTTTGATGGAGACAATTAAGGACATGTAATTAATATTTTGGATGTAGTTTTCTAATAACTGACTGTAACTCCAGGGGGAAAATATATTGCTAGCCTGGGGCAAATTACCTTTGAAACCAAAATCAGTCAAAGGCAGAAATAAACTGGGAGAAATGCATTTATTGCTTACAAGTAGTCTTCCACTTCTGCTCCCAGGTGTCTCCCATGACCTGACTGCAAAAACGGACCCCTCTTAACCTCTCAGGTCCAAATATGCCCTTGCTTCCCGTGTAATTACCTATTGATACTTAGATGGACTTCTTCTCTCCACTCCTTGGAAACATCTACTGATATGGAGATGTACTAAGGCCAGGCGAGAGATTCTGGAAATAGTGCAATTTTATCCACAGCCCCCACCCCTCCAGAAATCTTGCCTCAAAATCTACTCACTCCCCATCTTCTGCAGTGGCCCCTGTGTGAGAAAACTGGAGCACTGTAACAAGACTAATATCATACAATAACAACTGTAATAAAATGATGATAATTCTCAAGCTGGAGGATTCAGCTAGGTTCAAAGTCCTATGCAGATTAAGTCCATAGCTCGCCTGTTCCTCAGGTGGTTAGTAGCTGAATGGGTAGGGAGTTCAGAGCAATTATCACGTGGCAACTGCAGCAGGGGGTGGGTCCAGGACACACAGACTGTAGAAGAAAATAACCTTAAGAGAGCAATAAGATACATGTTTTAATGATACTTAGGCAAATCTTATCCATCTGCCCCAGCCGGCGGGGAGTTCAACAAGGGCTTGAGGGGAAGTTAAACTGGATGAGAGACAAACCAGACACAAAGAAGGAGACCAAGTCGGAAGTCTGATCAAGGTCTCAAGGTTTATTCTTACAAGGTAGATTATATAGGAGCTAGGAGGGGGAAACAGCCCCAGCTGAAGTGGCAAGGGTTATCTAGGTTGCTAGGATACCTAACTGAAGAATGTTCTCTGGAAAAGATCATGGGTGGGGGATTACTGAGAAAAGACAGAATGTTTTACTAAGGAGGAGATGTTATCACGGCAGCTGCTTAATCTCTATCCCAGCGGTCTAATCGCAAGCTGGGCCAGTTGATCTTCATAAATGGGGCAGGCTTGAGAAACTAGAGGCCTAGGCGAAAAGGGTGAGACCATTGTTTCTATGGCCTACGGCTCCCGACATCCATCAAGTAAGATGCAAGCAAGAGAGCGGTTCTGTGATAGGATAGTGACAGGAATGGGATCTCATCCTAGTCTGTTATACCAGACTTTCACCCCCCTTCCTGCAGGAGTTGCAGATGGGTCAATATACAGGGCTATGGGAGGTACATGCATTGGCCATAAAGATGAAACAAAACTTCCCCATAAGATGCTCTTATCTCCCAGACTTTTTTGGTACATTACCATGATCTTTGGGGGGTCATTCTACTGTTACTCCAGGAACACACTTTCTCCTGGAGGCCAGCTTCCAGGCATTTTCCCCAAGGTGCCAGAAGAGCCAGCCATCACAGGTTCATGAGTCAAAATGTGTAGGGCCATGTCCACTCAACAGTTTCCAGGGTTTAATGCAGTTGGGGCTGGCAACAGGATGTTGCTCTGTTCTCCATATTCTGGCTTCAATAAGTAATCTTTGGTTTGCACATACATTTGTATAGGAGATGCAGCAATGTGTGTGTTAGCATGTCCACAGGATTCACAGCTCATTTTCAGGACTTCTCATTCAAGTGCCGTAGCACTGTCCATAAACAAACTGACCAGCCTCATAGAATATTGGTTGTCGTACTTCAGACCAGATTTCAACAAACCATTTTACCTCTTTATTATGTCTGCCTGGTAGGGTTATATGTTACATGAAACTTCCACTTTATTTCTAATTGGTGCACCCATTCTTGTAATGCATGTCCAATAAAGTGGGTGCCTTGATTGCTCTCAATCACCTATGGCCAGCCACCCTGGGAATACCAAAAGTAAATGACCACTCACATGATATACGGTAACTGTCTTAGTCTGACCAGAGGCCTATAGGTCTTGCCACAACCCTTGCCTCCAAAGGAGTTGGTGACCAACCATCGGGTTGACATGGTACCATATTGGTAACCACAGAGTCAAGCCCCTCTAGACAGCACAGCTGTCAGTGCAGGCAACTGTATGGGAGGGCTCCTGGGTACTCATGAGCCACACTACCCACAACTCAGCCCATTGACTGTTCTTCCCCTCTCTTTCCTCCATCTATGTTGTCTCAGTCTTAGGATGGAAAGCCACAGCCCTCCACTTCGGGGGCTGCCAGCAACTGGAGCTGTCTGTTTACTAAGTATCTTCAGGTATAGGGGCTTTTCCCTCCTGATGATTCTCAGCTACAAATGACTCAGAAGCAAGTTCTTCCTGCTTTCCACTGGTATATGTCACTAGCCCCAATAGGTGTTGGAGTTCTCCACTTAGGGGCTATTGGAGAGGGCACTACACTGCTATAACTATGTGCCCCATTTGGCCATCTTAGGCATCTGTGCCATGCCCCTCCATGGTTTTTGGGTCCAGTCTTGTACCCACCCTGCGATGAGATAGGTGGTTATTACCTTGGTTGGAGCTGTTCTGGTGATGGGCTCCATAGCCAGCAAAGCATGGTACACAGCAGCCAGTTGCTTTTCCATTAGGGTGTAGTGGATCTCTGCTCCTTTACAGAGTTGTTACCAGAATCCAATAGGTTGGTGCACCCATTCAAGATGTTGCCAAAGGCCCCATCATAACTACCTTCAATTGCATGAACATCTAGGTCACAGGATCTTGATGAGTCCATTACACTCAAGGCCTGTATGACTTTGTTCATTTAGCAGCAGTAAAAGCAGCTACACATGTTTCATCCCAGTCCCACTTTATGTCTTTTTATATCAACCAGTATAACGGCTTCAAAATTTGTGCCAAGTGCGGGATAAACACTCTCCAGTAGCGCAAAAGACCCTAAAACTCTTGTAATACTGCCATGGTGGTAGAGGTAGAGGAAGCCTAGAACTTTTCTATGACTGTTTCTGGGAAAACTTTAGTTTTATCTGACCAGACAATCCCAAGAACTTTAATAACAGACCAGGTCCCTGAACCTTGGTGACTTCACAGCCCATCCTTCCTCCTATAAATGTTGCAGCAGGAACTGTACTTCTAAATCTGCAAGAGAATCAGACATGAGAATGACATCATCAATGTAATAATACAGCTATACTATTTGCAGCTTTTTCCTTGTGTCCAAGTCCTGGGCTACAAGTGCATGACAAATGATGGGACTGTGGAGGTATCCCTGTGGAAGGACAGTGAATGACCACTGCTTGGCCTCCCCACATGAAGGCAAACTGTTCCTGACTTTCCTGTGCTATTTCAATAGAGAAGAAAGCATTGACAAGGTCCACAACATAATATGTCCCTACTTCATGACTGAGGGTGTCCAGAATGGCTACTATAGAGAAGATGGCAGCATGCAAAGGGGTGTGACTTTATTCAATTTCCTGTAATCCATGGTCATGCGCCAAGAGCCATCTGGCTTTTTCACAGGCCACACCAGGGAATCAAAAGGACTATGAGTGGGTTTATGATAGTCACCCTCTCCAACTCCTGTAAGAGTTTCTCCAATTTCCTTATGTCCCCCAGCAATTTATACTGCTTTGTACTTGTCACCCACTAAGGTACAGGCAGAGCTACAGGTGTGTGCTTAGCATATCCCCTCAACTGCCTTTACAACATGTACCCTGAGTCTGAACTTACCTGCAGTGGTCTGTAATCACAGGCCCTACAGAATATCTACCCCCAAAATATATTCAGGGATGGAAGAAATATACACGGTATACTCCAATGGGATTTGGGCTTTCTTCACTCTAATTGCCTTACCTTCATAACCATCTATCACAGCAGGAGTTACAGCAAAATGCTCAGGGTTGCCATAAATCAGAGAATGTTCATCTCCTGTATCTACTAGCACCAGTACACATTGTACATTCACGGGGAACTAATGAATTGCTAATTCTACATGTGGCCTCCAGTCCCCACCACATCCCCCAAGGTGGGGGGCCTTGACCCCACATCAGTCAATCTGCAATGCCCAAGCACCCTCCTTTGGGGTGAGGTCCCCCAGGAAGTCTCCTAGGGAGTCTTGCAGCGACACAGGCCAGACATAGGGCTTTGTCTCCAGCTTCCATGTCCTGGACCTCAGTGGCTGTAACTGGGCTCTGCCCTTAATTGGTGCCATAATTCTAACATGATCCTATTGGGCTGCCCATCAAGTTTTCCTTTCACTACCTCCTCCTTTTACAAATCAACCCACATCTGGGTCCTTGAGACCTCCATGGGGCCCTTTCACCTCTCCTTTCAGTCGTAGCCCATACTTTCTTCCGCGCTCTTATTGTTTCAACTTCCCCCAGGTCGGCTAAAGTATGAGTAGCCTCACTTATGGGTTGCCCTATGTGGGGGGCAAGAATAGTCACTTGAGACCCAAAGACACATGGGGGAGCTGTATGGAAAACTAGACTTCTCATTCCTATGGTGAACAACTCCTCATCAGGTCCCTGCAGTTCCTTAGATGATATTTTTCATGCCCAACTCCTGTTACACCTCTTGGAGCTATGCATATGTTTCCAGCTAGTGGGTAAGAATAATTCCCTGAGATGTAATGGGAACTTTGAAACCACTGCCAGCCTGAAGGGTGAGTCATCAGGGAAGCCAGTCTACCCATTTCAGAACCCAACATAACAATGTTTTCCACCCCCATATCCCAAAGATGCAAAAGTCATGTAGGCAGAGGTTCTGACTGTTAGGGTCCAGGACTCTGAGGCTTCCCCAGAGAACAAACCACACGGACAGGGAGATGTAAATCCAAGCAAAGTCTTTATTCAGCCAGCTAGCTGGGGCCGACAGCACCTCCCCTGACACGCAGGCCGAGTCCGAGCTGCCGACCCCCAAGCAACTTTTAGGTATGGATTATATAGGATTTTTACAGCCGTTGCACCGGAGCACGCACATTACCACAACCACTGAATTTGAAACACATTCTATACTTTAGCCAATAAAATTGAAACAGGGACACGCCGGGTGCCTGACCTTTGCACAAGCATTCCTATGTGACTTATCACGAGTTTCATCCCCAGGGGTTCGTCCACTTCTAGTTATCTAACTTAGGGCAGGGTCCAGGTATGTTAGCCTTACATAGTTTCTATGAAAACTGGGTGGCTCTGCCCTGTTCCCTGCATTCCTCTACACAGACGGCCTCTGCCAAAACCAGTGCTATGACCACCAGCTCATCCTGGGTATAGGGGTGGAGCATGGAGTGCTCCACAACTCCCTTCCCCTGAGGAACCTATAGTTGTTGCATTTTTATTTTCTTAATTACACCTGGGGGGCCTTTAATACGGAAGAGGCTGGTGCCTTGGATGGTGACCTCAGCAACAGTTTTGCCCTCAGCGCCACCCCCTCATCCTCTGCTGACATCTCCTCTACCATCTCCAGGGCTGAAGGCACCACTCCTTTCCCTTCTCCCACGGCCTCCCACAACTCAGATTCTCCTGCTGCCTCCTCCCTCACTGCTAACATATCTTCCAGAAATGTAACCCATCTTCTCAATAACTGTCTCTCTTTCTTAAGGGCATCCTAGAGGTCATTGCCCAGCTCCTATAGATGCCAAAGTGTGTCTCTCTCATCAATAACACTTTCCACTGTCTGGAGAAACAAACATCCCACAAATCCAGCAGCACACCCAGGGTCTCTAAGTAGTCTTCTTATGGAGGCCTAATTCCACAGCTTCCAGTGTCTTCACTCTTCCCACATTCTGGGGAAGGGCCCACCTGTCTATGAGGTGCTTTACCTAGACTAATTTCCCACTAGGGGCTCTCCAACAAGAAGCACCCTGGATAGAGTATTCCTGGGTAAAGCAGCACCCTCCACTGCTGCCAGAGGAAAGGGTGAGTCATCACCTCCCACCGCTGCAGCCACTGCAGCCTCCCTACCATCCACAGTGGTGTTTTCAGGTATCTCCCCACCATCTCTAGGGGCAGCCCACCTAAGTATCACACCCATAAAGACAGATTTTGGGTTCAGAGGTCCTGCTGACTATTGCCAGGTATAACTATGGGGGGGAAATATATTCCCAGCCTGGGGAAAATTACCTTTGAGACATTAATCAGTCAAAAGGAGAAATAAAGTGGGAGAAACCCTTTTATTGATTACAAATAGTTGTCCATTTCTTCTTGCCCATGTCTCTGGTGACTGGGCTGCAAAAAGGGGCTCCACTCAACCTCTCTGGTCCAGATATGCCCTCACCCTGCCCCTCCCCCCCATCGTGATCACCTATTGATATGGAGATGGACTACCTCTCACCACCTCTTGGAAACACCTATTGATATGGAGATGAACTAAGGCCAGGTAAGAGATTCTTGAAATATTGCAATTTTACTCACACTGATACATTTGTGTAGGTTTCTATACCTGGAGTTTACAAACACATTTGTTTAGAGGGACCAATTAAATAAAGTCTTATTTTAAAAACTATTGCTGTCTCCACTTTTTTTTTAAATTTCTGATAAGAATATGAGTTCAAGAATTACTTTCACTTCCTCTTAATTGAATCATAAGAAAACCACTGGCCAAGTTACACAAATAATGACAACTGATCCTAATGTTAGTGCCATGGAGTCAGTGGAGAATGTTGGCACTGTAACAAACTGAAGAAACCTTTGCTTATTCTAAGAGGGAGAGGAGTGATTCAATTCCTCTTGATTAGTAAGCAAATAATGAAGGCTCTGGGTGGCCAGGTCTTCTAAATATGTTTCTAAAAGTAGGCAGAAATTTTTATTTTTTAAATAGGTAATGTGATAATTGTCAATTCCAAAATATTGGCACCTAGTTGGAAAAACTTTGCATTTTAATTATCATTGAGCAGATTATTTCTGTACAAAGCAAGCAAAAATTATGTGGGCTAAATTCAATTTATAATCTCTGCATACCCACTTACAGGTGAATATACACAGATACGTTTCTAGAAAAACATCAAAATTATAAATTATAAACTCAGACTCATACATGTCAAGAAGACAATGGCATCCCTAATTTTAAGGAAGCCTGTTGGCATGTGTGTCTTTCTGAGTTCTACATAATAAAGCCATTTTTTGCCAAAGGAATATTTTTTTATCTGATCTTGCATGTTGACTTGTTTATAAGGGGCTTATTGTTAGGTGTTGCTTTAGACTTCTTTTATATCTGTGGTTTAATATTAAAATAAGTTAATAGACCAGTCTGGGTGTTGTTAAAGTCACTTTGAAGGACTTTTTTTATACTTTATGTATTTTTGGCTGATAAAACACACTTTTGCCAAAGCCTCTGGGATTGAGTATAAGACCAAAGTCTTAAACAAGTCTCCTTTTCACATCCTACCAAGTTCTATGTTCTATCGAGGGTGTCACTGATGATATATTTTTTCTTTGAAGATTAGTCAACCTGAGTTACAGTGGTACAAATTGTCTCCTTAGATTCCTTGGAAAAGTACTTGATCTGTTTTAAGTTCCTCGGGGAAATGAAGGGAAAAAGAAAACTCTTCAACTTTGTACATTATCATGCCCTCTTATATTTGTGCCAGGTGTTAAAAAGACAAAGCATTCAGCTGTGAAATCAAATCCATCAACAGAGTTTTTAATGAATGGTTTGTTGGTGCTCAGCTTTGTGCTGAAATGTAAGACATCATTTGTGTTTTCGACTCTCAAGCCTTGAACCATTGAGACAGAGACCATGGGTGTAGTCAGAGTAGGGTAAGGGCCTCCAATAAAAGCAGGGCGAAATATTTACAGTCAGAGCAATGCAACAATGGGCAAAGAAGTCCGTACTGAAACTCGTGTGCTAAGTAAGCATTATGCAAAGTCAAGGTCACACTGATTCTCTAGGGTAAAGATATAGACATCTTGTGAGATCAGTTAAAGGTCAAAAGGCCAGGAGCAACTTGGCCTGAAGTGTTTGAGTGTTCTGCAAGGGTATCAGCATAACCCTTGACTCCGCTGTCAGCCCTGGCAATCAGACTATGACCCAGCCCACCTTGAGGACAGGGCAGGTGGTACAAGTCCACATCCCTAAGCCTTTTTTTGATGATCTCAAAAAATCCTCAACTGCCTATAAAACCCCCTAAACAACACACCACTAAGGGCTCTCTTGTCCCCTCCTGGCATGAGCCAGGAGCTCTATTCTCTCACTTTATTTCTAAATAAAAGCCTGTTCCTTGCTCTCCTATCTTGAGTGTTTGTGAAGCTCATTTTTCAGCTTCATGAACAAGAACCCTGGCATCACCATTGCAAAAGCGTTTGTGAATTTCTGTAGTGGGTAATGTTTATCTCGGGAGTCTCTCTTTTCACCCTCACACACTTCTACCACAGAAACCAACATGCTGACAGCAATGATACCCTGTAACGGAGTGCAGAGAGCATTAAGTCAAGAAAAAGAACTAATGACACTTAACCTGACTGCCTAGAGTGAGAGCCACCCAGTCCTTTCTTGTGTAAATTACCCGAGGCTTCTGAGAAATGCGCCTACCCTAAGTTAGATAACTAGAAGTGGGCAACAGCCTGGGACCGCCTGGGGATGTAAACCGTGATAAGTCACATAGATATGCTTGGGTAAGCAAGAGATAACAATTGAAGTGGGCAGGCAACTGAAGCGTTCCCTAAAAAGGTTACAATGTTTCCCATTGGTTACAGTATAGAGTGTGTTTTAAACCTATTAGTTGTAGAACTGCGTGGGCTTTAATGTAACTGCTGTGAAGATCCTATATAATCAATACCCAAAGTTGCTTCGGGGTCGGCAGCTCGGACTCGGCCTGCGTGTCAGGGGAGGTGCTGTCGACCCCAGCTTGCTGGCTGAATAAAGACTTTGCTTGGATTTTCATCTCCATGTCCGTGTGTCTTGTTCTCTGGGAAACCCCGGAGTCCTAGACCCTAACATTTGGGGGCTCGTTCAGGATCCATGCGGCTTCCCTGAGAACAAAGGACGGCTGGAGGCAAGGTCTAATTGTCCAGACGGGGCAGTGTAATTCAAGGGTCGCCCCCTCGTGTCTGCATAAATCCATTATAAAGCGGGAGTCCCATCCCGTGTATGGTCTCGGGTTAGTGACCCTGAGTGAGAGAGTCTGGGTTGGTAATCCTGGCCCCTGGGTTAGTGACCCTGGTGAAGTCCAGGTGACTAATCCTGGCCCTAGAGTCTGAGTGACTCGGCCTTAGGAAAGCAAGTCCAATCGGCAGGAACCTGGCGCCCGAGGAGGAAAGGATTGAGCTCATCACCCTGCGGCAGTCCGAGTGGACGCCTTTCGGGAGAATCACGAGAGTTTTTGAGGATCCTGAAAGTAGTGAGGGTGGTGCGCACCAGAGTGAAAGAAGGACTGGTCCGAACAAGTGCGATCAGATGTGGTGTGTGTGCTTGGTGTTATCATTGGTTGTTTTATTTTGTTTTGGTTTCGGTTTATATTTTTTTTTGCGCTTCTCATTTTAAGTTTCCTTGTTCTAAGGTTCTCCTGCTCTCTCCGTTCCTCCTTTCTGCCACTACATCATTCCCTGTGGGCACGGGTCGGGCAATTAAGAGCCATTAGGGCGCCCGCCGCTAGAAGACTCCTGTGACAGGATAAGGGGGTCACAGCCGTGAATCCCAGATAAATTCGCGTCCCCCGCAGAAGAAAAACTGTGCAACAACAAGCACCTGATCACAAGCACATACAACAGTAATCTTGTTTGAAGTGGCATCTTCATCCTTCGCCTTTGTCTACCTCATATTCTTTTTCTTCTTCTTTTTCACTATGGGTCAGGCTCAGGCTACTCCTAAGAGTCTGATCCTTTCCCATTTCCTGGAGGTCAAGAAACAGGCCTTAAATATGAGCCTTGGCATCAAGAAGGGTAAGCTCGACACCTTTTGCTCAGTTGAGTGGCCTTCCTTTGGAGTAGGCTGGCTGACCCAAGGGTCTCTTTCCCTAGACCTTATTGGCAAAGTCAAATCCATTATCTCCCAACCAGACCCTGAGGACCACCCTGACCAACTCCCCTATATCTTGGTCTGGGAAAATCTAGCCTAGAATCCTCCATCCTGGCTGAGGCCCTTTTTGGTGGGGAAACCTCATACTGACCCACTAAAGACCTCCATCCTAGTTGCTCAGGAAAAATTAAAGCCCTCTGATCGCAGGGCCAGAAATCCTGTGCGCCCGAGTGTGCCGCCTGTCCTCCCCAACAATTCTCCTCTCTACCCCCTTCTACCAATTGAGCAGCCACCTCCGTATGCGGAGGAGAGGGGTGAAGCTGCTGGGAGGATAGAAAACAAGGCTGGGGAACCCAGCGGGAACCAGGCAGCCGCAGCTTCCCCCAGACTCTTCAGCAGAGGGAGGCAGGAGGCCAGAAAGAGCTTCCCCACACTACCCCACCTTGGCCCCACGCTGGGGGTCAGGTAGAAAAGGAGGAATGCAGTTAAGGCCTCGGAAGGCCAGGGAACAAGAAGGGGAGGCTCCCTCCTCCACCTCAGAAGGAGCAGTGCCGTTTCTGCCTGTGCGCGCCATCGGTACAGGCATCGCTCAACAATATCAATACTGGCCCTTTTCATCTAGTGACCTCTATAATTGGAGGACTCAGAACCCTCCCTTCTCAGAGGACCCCAGGTGTCTTATAGGTCTAGTGGAGTCCATTATGTTTACCCATCGTCCCACATGGGACGACTGCCAGCAATTGCTCTGCACTCTCTTCATGACAGAAGAGCGAGAGCGTATCCTCAATGAGGCCAGGAAAAATGTCCTTGGAGAGAATGGAAGACCCACTACCCTCCAGCCCATCATCGACAAGGCGTTCCCACTTACGGGCCCGGATTGGGACTTTGGGACTGCAGAAGGTAGGGAGCGTCTCCGGGTCTACCGCCAGACTCTGATGACTGGTCTCCGGGCGGCCGCCAGATGGCCCACTAACCTGGCAAAGGTAAAAACTATTGTTCAGGGGGAAATGGAAAGCCCAGCCGTGTATCTGGAAAGGCTGTTTGACGCTTACAGGCAGTACACTCCCATAAACCTGGAAGCAGAGGAACATAGATCAGCTGTAGTCCTCTCATTCATCAACCAGGCAGCCCCCGATATCCGGAGAAAACTCCACAAGCGGGAGGACCTGGGGGAGATCTCTATTAGAGAACTGCTGCAGCAGGCAGAGAAGGTCTTCAATGCTAGGGAAACTCCAGAAGATAGAGAAGAAAGGCTGAGGAAAGAGAAATGGGTAATGCAGGAGAAAAATAGGAAGGAAGACAGAGAATTTCAGAAGAGGGAGAACAAGAAGCAGAGGGAGGAGATGGCCAGGATATTCCTGGCCAGGGTGAAGGAGGGCCCTAGGCCAACTCGAGGAACAGGACCCCGCCAATCCCGACTAGGACGAGATCAATGCACCCTGTGTAAGAGATATGGACATTGGAAGAGGGAGTGCCCCCAAAGGAGGGAACAAGGAAGAGGGAACCTTGTTAAGACCCTGCACCTAGGAGAGGAGGATTGACGGGGACGGGGCTCGGCACCCCTCCCCAAGTCCTGGGTAACCCTGTGCGTAGAGGGGACTCCCATTGGGTTCATGGTAGATACTGGGGCACAATATTCAGTTCTTAACCAGGTCCATGGTCCCCTGAACCCAGGAGGCACAAGTATAGTCCAGGGAGCGACAGGGTCCAAGAAATGTGCCTGGACCACTAGCAGAAAAGTGGACCTAGGAAGGCATCAGGTCTCTCACTCATTTCTGGTCATACCTGAGAGCCCCGCACTATTGTTAGGTAGAGACTTACTAACCAAGGTTAGGGCGCGCATTCATTTTGAACCCGAAGGGATAAAAATCATGGACAAAGAAGGGTAGCCCCTACAACCGGCGCATGTGTTCTCTCTGTCCCTGGCCGATGAACATCGTCTGTTTCAGGTGGATCAAGAAAAGGGGGGCCAGGGAGAAATGGACTCTTGGTTACAGAGGTTCCCTTCCACATGGGCCAAGACCGGAGGAATTGGTCTCGCTAAACACCTATCCCCGGTCATTGTTCAACTCAAAGCCATGGCTCTACCCATCCGGGTCCGGCAATATCCAATGCTGGAAGAGGCTAGGAAAGGGATAGCACCCCATATCCATAGACTGTTGGAGACAGGAATCCTTAAAACCTGCCAATCTGCATGGAATAAGCCCCTGCTTCCAGTGAGGAAGCCTGGCAGTAGAGATTACAGACCAGTGCAGGACTTGCATAAAGTCAATGAGAGGGTAGAAGACATCCATCCTACAGTGCCCAACCGTTACACCCTACTCAGCCACCTGCCACCCACGCATGTGTGGTATACTATTCTGGACCTGAAAGATGCCTTCTTTAGTATCCCACTCTCTGAAGTTAGTCAGCCTTTGTTTGCCTTTGAGTGGCAAGAGCCGGTGGGGGGGGAAGAAAAGGGCAGCTTACCTGGACTAGACTACCACAGGGCTTCAAGAACTCTCTCACCTTATTCAATGAAGCCTTAAGCCAGGACCTGGAGCCCTTTCACAGGAGCCACCCCCGTGTGACACTGCTGCAGTATGTAGATGACCTGTTGCTGGCCACGGAAACCCGTGAAGAGTGCGAAGAAGCCACGGGGAACTTGCTGGCTGAACTGGGTGAATTGGGATATCGAGCCAGTGCCAAGAAAGCCCACATCTGTCAGAGGTCAGTAGTCTACTTGCGGTACAAAATATCTAATGGGGCCAGGTGGCTAACGCAGGCTATGAAACAAACTATCCTGACTATCCCCGTCCCTTCCTCACCCTGGGGAGTGAGAGAATTTCTTGGCTCAGCTGGGTTTTGCAGGCTCTGGATTCCAGGGTACGCAGAAATAGCCCGACCGCTATATGAAGCGACCAAAGAAGGGCCGGGCTGGCAATAGACTCAGGAACAACAAGAGGCTTTTGACAGACTAAAAGAAGCTCTCCTCCGGGCTGCCGCCCTATCTCTGCCAGACCCAGAAAAACCCTTTATCCAGTTTATAGATGAAAAGAAGGGAGTGCCTAAAAGAGTCCTGGCTCAGCAGCTGGGCCCGTAGAAAAGACCTGTGGCCTATTTGTCCAAGCAGCTAGACCCAGTGGCCTCCGGGTGGCCACCTTGTCTGCGTATCCTAGCAGCTATCGCTCTACTGGTAAAGGAGGCAGACAAGCTGACTTTTGGCCAGAACCTGAGAGTAACAGCCCCACATACCATAGAGGGGATCCTCAAGCATCCTCCAGGAAAATGGATGACGAACGCAAGACTCACCCACTACCAAGGGCTCCTACTAGATTCTCCACAAATCGCCTTCTCTGACCCGGTAACCCTAAATCCTGCCACCCTTCTGCTGGACCCAGATCTGACAGCCCCCATCCATGACTGTAGAGACATCCTTTCTGAAATTATCCAGGTGCGAGCAGACCTGAAAGACACACTGCTACCAAACTGTGAGCTAAATTGGTATACGGATGGGAGCAGCTTTGTGCAGAAGGGGGTCAGGAGAGCAGGGGCAGCAGTAGTAACCCATGAAGGGGAAGTTGTCTGGAGCGCAGCTCTGCCCCCTGGCACCTCAGCACAGAAGGCGGAACTTATTGCTCTCACTGAGGCCCTGGAAAGAGCAAAAGGCAAGTGGGCCAACATTTACACAGATAGCAGATATGCCTTTGGCACTGTCCATGTCCATGGTGCCATCTACCGAGAAAGAGGATTCCTTTCCACGGAAGGGAAGGGACTGAGGAATCTGCAAGAAGTCCAAAGACTACTAGCTTCTGTCAAAAAACCCAAAGCGGTAGCAGTTATACATGTACCGGGCCACCAATCAAAGAAGACACCTGAGGCCATCGGCAACAGCCATGCTGATGCGGAAGCTAAGAGGGCAGCCCTCTCGGACTCCCTTGTACTTGCAGCCCTTGAAATACCCATACCTGAACTGCCCGCCTTGCCACCCAAACCTGAGTATTCCCCCCAGGATCTTGAGTGGATTAAGAAACAAGTCTTGGGGAAGGAACAAGTGTTTGGGGAGGGAAATTGGAGTAGGGACCAAGAAGGTAGGTTGATCCTGCCAGAAGCATTGGGGCAGTACATGCTTGCTAATCTGCATAAGTCCACCCATCTAGGCTGGAAAAAGCTGCTCAGCCTTTTCCAGTCAGCGCAGTTGGTGTTTCCCCACCAGAATGAGGCAGCTCATCAGATCACGAAAGAATGCAGTAGCTGTGCAATGCTAAGACCAGCCCCAAGAGGGCTGCACCCAGCAGGTACCCGGGAAAGGGGGAGGGCTCCAGGGAGGAATTGGGAAATAGACTTCACCGAAATAAAACCAGGGAAGTGTGGATACAAGTATTTGCTGGTTATGGTAGATACTTTCTCTGGGTGGGTGGAGGCCTTTCCAACCAAGCATGAGACTAGCCAGGTAGTAGCAAAAAGATTAATTGAGGAAATCATCCCCAGATATGGGGTTCCTGAAGCAATAGGTTCCGATAACGGCCCGGCTTTTGTTAGCAAAATCCTGCAAGGACTAGCCCTAGCTTTGGGAGTAGATTGGAAGTTACATTGTGCTTATAACCCACAAAGCTCTGGGCAGGTAGAAAGAATGAATCGGACCCTGAAGGAGACCCTTTCTAAATTGGTATTGGAGACTGGTGGGGACTGGGTGACCCTCCTTCCCTTAGCCATCTTCCGCGCTCGGAACTCCCCCTATGTACATAGTTTAACTCCATTTGAGATAATGTATGGGGCCCCTCCACCCATAACCCGGTGAGTGCAGCTTCCCGGTGCAGAGGACCCGTCCCCTGACTATCTGAATGTGTTGCAAGCTCTTGCTAAAGTGCAGCAGGAAATCTGGTCCCTGATCAGAGCATATTATGAGGGCGGGAAAATTCCGAGCCCAGAACATGGCATAGTCCCAGGGGATATGGTATGGGTCAAAAGACACCAAGTGAGGACTCTCGAGCGCAGGTGGAAAGGACCTTACGTTGTATTGTTTAGCACCCCCACTGCTCTCAAGGTTGATGGTATCGCTCCATGGGTGCACCACACCCACGTTCGGATCCTACCTCGTAACGATCCAAGGAACCAAAAAGAAGAGTGGAAGGTGCAGCAGCATCCTGCCAATCCCCTAAAACTACACTTAAGCCGAAGATGAAAGAGATCCTGCTAATAAGTTCCTTAGTATGGATCTTCACGGGAGCCACATCTGTGGGGATCACCTCCATCAACCAAGGAACCTGACCTGGATGCTGATTGATAGCGACAATGGGGAAGTCATCAACTCCACACAACACAGTGCGCCAGTCGGAACCTGGTAGCCTGACCTGTATTTCTACTTTCGGCAGATCAACCCCATTTACCGATCCATCCCTCCAAATTTGGCTCGCTCCCATGGGTTTTATGCTTGCCCAGGAACAGGTAAAGGAAGGCACTGTGGGGGGGGGCATGACTTCTTTTGTGCCAGCTGGGACTGTGTAACCTCGAACGATGGGGATTGGAGATGGACAGTTACAAAAATTGATTCTGTCAAATTTACTTATGTCAACAAGGGCATCCCTCATCACCAGCCTATGACCCTTTACAAAACCAAGGCTTGTGACAAAATGGACCAGGATTGGGTAAGAGTTCAATTCACTGAGATGGGCAAAAACACTGAGGTATCATGCTGGATAAACGGACGAGTGTGGGGAATGGTGTATTATAAATATGGGGGGCATGCCAGCTCAACCCTCATCATTAAATTAACCGTGTCAACTCCCACCGCCGCCATAGGTCCCAACCCAGTTATAAATCCCCAGAAACCTTCAATCCAGGACAAGGGCCTGAGCAAAAAGGATGAGAAAATGCCGAACAGAACGCTTGCTCCAGAGCCCACGAGAGGACCGGGTCCATTGACCTCTGGGTTATGGGCCCAGCACACTCCCTCCGGGTTAGATAATCTCATGTGGGAAATGGTGCAGGCAGTAGTAGAGACTCTTAACCACACCACTTCCTCCCTCACCGATCCCTGTTGACTATATTACCCAGGTTCACCCCCCTTCTATGAGGCAATCTGGATAAATGGCTCCTACACTATCAACAACTCCCATCCCACTTACTGGGACGGGAGACCGTGGGGACTTACAATCGCTCAAGTCTCAGTCGTTGGTACGTGTGTAGGCACAGTCCCGACGACCCAGAGCGAGTTATGCTCCTCCTATAATAACACTACGTGGGAGCAGGGAAAGTGGATTATACCCTCCTTGGGCTGGTGGCTCTGCTCAAAGACAGGCCTCACTCTGGCCCTATCCACCTCTGTGTTCAATGCTAACAGTGAGTTTTGTGTGCTGGTGGCCATTCTACCTCGCCTAATGTATCATTCTCATAAATCTCTCCTTTCTTATTGGGAAGAAAGGCTGAGCCCCCGCTGGAGCAAGAGGGAGGTTGTTACCGCCCTGACCATTGGGACCCTCTTCTCCCTAGGGATAGTAGGGGCAGGCACTGGGGTCGCAGCCCTTGTGACACGGGAAAAAGGGCTCACAACCCTGAGGCTGGCAGTCGACAGGTACCTAGAACAGCTCCAACGGTCAATATCAGACCTGGAGCAATCCCTCACCTCCTTGTCAGAGGTGGTCCTACAGAACCGAAGAGGCCTGGATCTCTTGTTCTTAAAAGAAGGTGGGCTATGCGCAGCCCTAAAAGAAGAATGCTGTTTCTATGTAGATAAGACAGGTGCAGTCAGAGATTCCTTAGCCAAACTAAAAAAAGATCTTGACAGGCGGCATAAAGAATATGAAAGCAGCAGCAGCGAAGGCTGGTTTGAGTCTTGGTTCAAGCACAAGCCATGGTTTGCTACCCTCCTCTCGGCCGTTGCAGGGCCACTGGTCATCCTGCTGTTTTTGCTTACCATCGGCCTGTGTATAATAAACAGGCTGCTTAAGTTTGTGCAGGAGAGGTTTGACACCGTCCAACTCCTGGTCCTTTGCCAAAAATATCAGGCCCTAGACACCGCTGCGGAAGATTCCTTAGTCTGATCAAGAAAAGGGGGGAAATGTAACGGAGTGCAGAGAGCATCAAGTCAGGAAAAAGAACTAATGACACTTAACCTGACTGCCTAGAGTGAGAACCACCCAGTCTTTTCTTGTGTAAATTACCCGAGGCTTCTGAGAAATGCGCCTACCCTAAGTTAGATAACTAGAAGTGGGCAACAGCCTGGGAACGCCTGGGGATGTAAACCCGTGATAAGTCACATAGACATGCTTGGGTAAGCAAGAGATAACAATTGAAGCGGGCAGGCAATTGGCGCGTTCCCTAAAAAGGTTGCAATGTTTCCCATTGGTTACAATATAGAGTGTGTTTTAAACCTATTAGTTGTAGAACTGCGTGGGCTTTGGTGTAACTGCTGTGAAGATCCTATATAATCAGTACCCAAAGTTGCTTCGGGGTCGGCAGCTCGGACTCGGCCTGCGTGTCAGGGGAGGTGCTGTCGACCCCAGCTTGCTGGCTGAATAAAGACTTTGCTTGGATTTTCATCTCCGTGTCCGTGTGTCTTGTTCTCTGGGAAACCCTGGAGTCCTAGACCCTAACAACTCTAATCCAGAATTCCTCTCCATGTAAATCCTGGAATTTCTGCCCATAGACTAATGAGCAGCTATTGGCTCCATTAACAATCCCACCCTGAAGGTGCCCATCTGTGGGTAAAATTGTAGTATTTCCAGAATCCCTCACTTGGCTTTAGTGCATCTGCATATCAATAGGTATTTCAAGGGGTGGGGAGCAGTGTTTCATCTACATATTAATAAGTAATTACAAGGGCATGCGAGGGCTTATCTTGATGGAAGAGACTGAGTGGAGCTTTCTTTTGCTGCAGCCTGGTCAAGAGAGAGATGGGAGACTGCTTGTAAGAAATAAACGGGTTTCTTAAACTTTATTTCTCCCTTTGACTGATTTCAGTTTCAAAGGTATTTTGCCCCGGGATTTTACCCCCAGAGTTACACCATCTTAACTCAAACTTTTCAGATGTTTCCAAATCTGTATCAAGTAGATGGCATGAAAATATTTTAAAGAAGAAACAAAGATAATAGGACTCCACTGTAACACCGTTTAAGGGACTAAAAGGATTATCCATGTTTCAGAAGAAAGGCTGAGGTTGGAATACTATAGATGGGATATTATGGTAAGAAAGCCAGAACTTGCAGATACTTGCCCCATGGTGTTATGCTCCTCAGCCTCACAAGGCTCTCAAAGACCATAAAACACAAGAAATTAGAGCAAACTAATGTCAGTTCTCAAGCTGTTTTTCAGTCCCACAAATAAGTAAAAATCTCTAGTGATCAGACTAAATAAATAATCTCCAGATGAGACTAAATAAAGGAGCCTAGGGGATAAATCCAAATTAGAATCAGCGCACACTGCTTTCCAGCTCCAACAGAGAAAGAGTCAGAACCAGAAATCCATGGCTACACATGACCCTTTGCTGCCCAGTGATTCTGCCCTTCCACAAATACGGCCCAATGATGTTCCAGAGTCTCCCCAATCAAAACAGTGTTTTTGCCACTTGGAGAGAAGTGAAGACAGGAGCATATACAGGACGTCTTGAAAGCATGCCCTTTCCTAGAGATGAACACCAACCACTTCATAGACTCTCTAAACTATAATAAAACATAGTCCATATATTATAGAACAGTACTAATATCATGTAAGTGTACTTCTTAAGAGTGAGTCATGCAGTGCTTAACAATGTGATTTCATATTTATTTCAAATTTATTCAAAAATATTTTACATTTTTATTTTATATGTATTTTTATATATTTTTATTTCAAATTTATTTTATATATTTATATTCAATTATTTTATATTAATAGATTTCATATTTTTCAAATAATTGAATGTGCAAATCTGAAAATTATGTATCCCCTATTAGAACACACAGATTTAATAAAATATTTTCTCTTGGTATATGAAGAAATAATTGCACCACTGTGCCACCATTGCAGGAACAAGGGTATGTTTAAACAGCAGCAGCACAGATGAAAGAGGGATTAATTCTATGAGAGACACAATGGAGCCAATCCCATAAGACTTCACTGAGAAGGTTTGTCTATTTTAGAGGATAAGTAAGTGTTCAGAAGACAGATGGGAGGAGAAAGGCTTTCCTATCATAGAAACAAAATGTTCAAAGGGTAAAACAGCATGGTATGTTTGAATGACAGAAAAATGTTTATTTGTATGATCTTATGGCTTGATAAATGTGAGAAAGGAAGAGAGGGATTTATATGGTACTGTAAGTGAATAAACCTAAATTGTATATTGCACTTTCTCAAAAGCCTATTTATATATTATCTCTTCTCTGTGTTTTGAACTTCTCCCCCAAATACAAAAATGATTAGAAAGCAATTTTTTCCCCCCTGAAAGAATCTAGTATTTCTTTCTGGATTAATAACCTGCAATTGTTTATGGAGGATATTCATACAGGAATCTAGCGATGCCTAATCACCATCAGGAAGGTGTTCTTTGGGTGGCCAACACCTACATTTTGCCATACTGAAAAAGACCCTATGTTGGGAAGTTACTTATTGGAGGTAGAGAGTAACCAAGAGGCCCCCAGGCATAAAATAGAACCATGTTTAGGTTCTTTAGGTCAGTGGAAATCTCTCATCATTCATGCAGTTTATTCTACCAGAATTTATTACACCCAGCACAGCTTGGTTGTTCAAACATTGAACAGTGGAGGAACCAAACAAGCAAAATAAATTAAGACAGCTTTGTTCATTACAATTCAGAACAAGAGTAATGTCATCCCAAATTTTGCAAAGTGTACCATGCACAAGATTAAAAAAAAAATACCTCAGTTGGTTTCAATATTAAACTGAAGTTAGGAGAATTTTGGCAATGACTTTAGAAAACTGTGTAGTAGCATCCAGATTATTCTAAAACTTTGTCATACTGTTACAACATCATAGAATGTTACAATTGGTTTTGTTGCTGTTGTTGTAGGACATAATCTTCTTGTTCTTATTTTTAATTTGTATTTCTCTTTGTTTTCAAAACCAAAGAGCAAATTGAAGTACCATGGAAAGATTCTTATCCTTATCCCTATCTTTTCCTCACATGCTTTTGTTTCTTGTATATCCTTCCAGATACATTTTATGTACATAGGATCAGCTAAAATGACACAATTTTTTTCCTCTTTTTATAAAAACAGTGGTATACAAAACATACTTTGTGAAACTTTACTTTTGCACTCAAAAACAGAGTCAGGTAACTGTATATCATGAATTTTGTCATTTTATGTAGCTGTATAGTATTCCATTTTTTAGTGTACTAAAATTTACTTAATCCATTCATATTTATAATCATTTAGGATATTTCTACATTTTTGTCTTTTTAAATAATACTGCAATGAATAACTTTGTTCACATGTAATTTTGAACCTATACCAGTACATTGCTAGGAAAAATTTAAGATTATAGTATCAAAAGTTATGTATAACTATAAATTTAGTAAATATTGCCAGAGTGACTCCATTTTTTCTTTTTTTTTAAATCTACACTCCAAGTAGTAGTAAATGAGAGTATCTTCTTTCTAACACTTTGTGTCTCTAAATCCAATAGATAAAAATGGTAAGGTTTTCATTTTTATCTGAGTGTGTTGTCAACCAGAAGATAAAGGACAATTATCTCACGTTGCTGATTAAAACAAAGACATACAACTTCAATGATAAAAATCAGGAAAGTAAGCTTCCTCTTGTATTAAAAAAAAAGGTAATCTAAAATAAGGCACACATGAAATGGAGTCAAAATCCCACTTCCAGAAGAAAATATATATTACTTTATTGTTTTGTGAGAATTCTGCTGACCAACATTATTAAAGGTGACTCTGAGGCTGTCAAAAGTAAATTAATATAACCAGAAATTCCTGTTTTTTTATTTTTCATCATTTTCAATTGATCTCATTTATTGACAGTTTTGAAATATCTATATGTTACATCAACAGCTGGATTTAAGTCCCATAGGTCCTCTGGTAGCTGACAACAGTGAAACAAAAAGCCCTTACTATTTTTGAGGGCCCATTTATTAACAGCCAGTAGGCAGGAAAAAGTCACAGTGAAACAATTAAGAGCAATTATCACATTATTGAGTTTTGAGAGGCATTTCAGCTTCAGGTAATTGATTTCAAACCAGGTGTGAATCAAATAGATGTGCTTGTGACCTGCTAAACATTTCTAGTGCTTCCAGCAAGCTAGCTCCAGCACTCTAAAGCATAGCTTTAGGAATTTCTAAAAATAAAACAGACAGGTAAACTCTAAGATGTTTTGTTTTGTCTCTTCCTTTTTTGTCTGGTGGACAATGATGTTATCTGTTGTTCAGAATTCTGAATGTAAATGTGCATATTAATCAACTAAGGATTTTGTTAAAATGGAGATTCCTGTACAGTAAGTCTGAAGTGAGTCCTGAAATTCCACCTTTTTAACCAGTTCTCAGCTGATACTGATGCCACTGGTTTATGGACCACATTTACAACAGCAAAGGGGCGAAGAAGAGGAATATGACTCAAACTTTTACTCAAAGGTAAAAATTCAATCCTATATCAGACTGAGTTTATTGTGGTACTAGAACCTCTTGCTGAATACATACATGTTCCTAGCCAGTTCAACTATAATCTGTGTCATTTTCATAAAAAAAAAAACAGAAAAGTAAGGCAACTTTGATTTCTTTCCCCAGTATTAGAAAAGTATCAGAAGAAAATATTCAATAGCATCTTCCCGTAAAGGACTAATACTTGACAGTAGTTATATTAGTTTGCTGGGGCTTCCGTAACAAAGTTTCACAGGTGAGTGTCTTTAACACTGGAAATGTATTATCTTACAGTTCTAGAGGCTAGAAATACGAAACTTAAGGTGTTCACAGTGTTTCCTTCTAAGCATGGTGAGGTCTTCAGGTCTAAGAATCTTCAGTTCTCTCCCCAGGGCTTGTAGAGGACTGTCTTCCTTCTATGTATCCTCACATCACTTTCCTTTATGTATATCTTTGTGCACCCCAAATTTCCCCTTTTGTTAAGGAAACCATTAATATTGCATTAGTGCCCATCCTAATAACCTCACATTAACTTGGTTACCTCTGTAAAGACCCATAACATTTTTAAGTACTGGGGAATAGACTTCAATATATGAAATCTGGGGAGGACACAATGCAATCCATAATAGTAATTTTCCCTAAATTATTGTTTCTTTCTGCCTCAATCTTCTACCTGAAAAATGGGAAAATTTTACTATTGAAATAATAGACTAATTGCATTTATTAGCCGTGGAGAGAAGTAGGCATCATCACTCCACCAGCTAATAATTTCAAAGATGCATAATAATTATTTGAAGGAAATGTTGAAATAACTTTCCATTCAGTGGCTGGAAAAATAGTCGGGACATTTAAGAGCATGAAAGTATAAACATGAGTCATACTTTTGCATCCAGCCTTCATTACTCACTAGGTATATGACATTTCACTCATTATTGAGCTCCCAAAGGCTCAGATTATTTATCTGTAAAATGGGGTTGAATATTCTCATAGGGTGGTTGACCATTAAATTATCTTGTGTGATTGGGTGCATTATTGTCCCTGGTTGTATTAGTTAGGGTCTTGCCAGGATAGAAAAACCACATCAGTAAATGGAACTGGAAATTTTAATATAAATCATTGTAAACTAGTAAAAGATGTTTAATGGCAAAAAAAGGTAAGAAAAGGACTCTCAGGGGCCTGCAAAGTAGTAAATGCAGGATTTACTACCTTTAAGGGAGAATGAACAAGGAAGGAACAAACTGCTTAGAAGAGCCCCTCCCCTCAAGGCAGAGATTCAAAGGCTTTGGAGAGGGTGTGGTTGCCCCCCACCCCTTCCCCGGGGTGCAGGCATGCTGCTGGTGCTGAACAAGCCCTCCTAAAGGTCTGCTCAGGAGTTGGTGTGTAGGGAAACGCTGCATGTGGAGGCTGCAGCTGACCTGTGGGCCCCTGATGGTACTGTGGCGTTCCCTCGTCCACCTACCCTCATCCTGTCTGCTACACCAAAAAACAGCTACCCTGAAATAAAGGACATCTAAGGAAATCTGAATTCCAAATAAGCAATAAATAAATTTTTAGATATCTCTTACAATATTTGATACATACTTATGCTACAAAATAATCATTTACTATTTATCTGAAATTCAAATTTACCCAGCATCCTTTACTGTGTTTGCTAAGTCTGGCCACCTTAACTGGGAAGGAAAACCTTTTGCATCCTCTTTGGCTTTGCAGTATCTCTCTAGCGCCCTCTATTGACAAAGCCTAAATTTGATCCCACTGGCTAAACAGGTGTACAGGGTTCAGCTCCAGTATCCTCAAGTCAATAAAATGTAGGTATGGAGCTGTGCCCACACATTGGTAATAGGCACAGCAAAAATTACCCTCTCTAACCTTTCTGTTAAAGGGGTATAGCATCCTGGACTGTTAAAAAGTCTACCTCACCATAAAATTCTGTACCTCTCACCCCATTGATGTTGGGTTCTGTCATGTGACACGTTGGCCAATGAAACACAAGCAGATAAAATAGAAGCATCATTAGAGCAAAAGCTTTTAAAAACCTGGTGAGTTTCCACAGGCCATTATTCTTACCCTCTTTCAGAAAAATTGTGTATCTCAAATAGTGACTGTTTTTTCAGCTTGGATTCCCAAATGAGCAAACTCATGGGCCATAATTTCAGCATCTCATCCTAAACTTCTGACAAATAATGTGAGAGGAAAAAAAAGTCTGTTCTTATAAACTATTGAACTTTTTTTTAAATTGCAACAAAGATGACTAATACACTTAACATAGTATGATTATGCTGCCTAGCATCTTGTTTTGATGTTGATAAGCTAAAACAACATGTGTTGTTTTAGCAAAACAACAGCAAATAACATGTATTTTGAAAGAAAAAGTTTGCTTTCAAAGCTTTCTTATAAGCTAATCGATGTCACTGTCATAAAACATCCTAAAGGGAGCAGATAGCCACTGAAGGACACTAGGCAGGATTGGGGCACTGACAGACAACGGGTAGGAAGATTGCTCTAATGCAGTATTCAGCAAACTTTTGCTGTGAACTTTTACTATATCAAAGAGTAAATATTTTAGGCTTTGTAGGACATATGGTCTCTGTTGCATTACTAAACTCTGTTGCAATAGTATGAAAAGAGCCATAAACAACATGGAAATGAATAAATGTGGTTGTGTTCCAATAACGTTTTATTTTGAAAGCAAGAGATGGTCAGGGTCTGAGCCATGGGTCATAGTTTGCTGACTACAGCTCGGATGGACCTGTTCCATTCTTACTGCCTGATGAGTAATGTGTCACATGAAAGCCACAGTAATTTATTTAAAATATAAAACAGATAATACCATAACTTCCAGTGTCTTTCCAACATACTTAGAATGAAATCCTTTCTACCATGACATCTCAGACCCTTAAGACCCCCAAGACCCCATCACAAATATCACCTTACAAAAAATGGCTTAAACCCCATTTGTGATCCTCTCTGTCTCTTGTTCTAGCCACATTTATGGACACAAGCTCCTGTGGGCCTGACTGAATTCACACAGGTGCAACTTGACAGCAATTCCATCTTGCCCCACAATGTGCCCCCCATTTCCTGCCCCAGGGCTTCTCTATTAGTGCTGAAGTATGAAAAAACAAGGTGCTAAAGCATGTACATCCCAGAAGTTCAGAGAAGTAATAGTCTGCTGGGAAACCCATGAGGAATTGGCAAGAGTAGCTGGTGGGTACTTTTTCTCTCTTTCTCTCCTTGAGTTTCAGTTTTTAATGTGATTTTTTTCAGATGACGGTTCTTTAAACAAATAATCACTCTGAGCAGGTAGCTTGATAACACATCCTCATATTGGCTGTCCTGCCTTCTATGGTCTACTCCTCTGTGACTTACATCTCCCTGGGTCCTCACTTTCTAACAGATGCATGCACATAGCTTTTGGCACAGGGCCTGATATTTGGGAATGGAGACCGAGGCACTCCATCTCACTTGTGCTTTGCTAGCAGCACTGCCCTGTTGTTTGTTATTGAACTTGCAAGCGTTTGCTTATCCCAGGACATTTGCACTTGCTGTTCTATCTGCTCCCACGTTTGCATAAATGACTCTTTCATGTCATTCAGACTTCTGCTCAAATATCACCACCTCAGACTAGCTTTCCCTGAGTACTAAATCTA
Organism: Manis javanica; assembly: GCF_040802235.1. Classification (NCBI taxonomy): domain Eukaryota; kingdom Metazoa; phylum Chordata; class Mammalia; order Pholidota; family Manidae; genus Manis; species Manis javanica. Next base: position 61,067,134 of record NC_133166.1, read on the forward strand.
AACAAATACCCTACCACGCTGCACTACATTATATGCTTTAATTACTTTCACACTGTTTATGTCTCTATGGATGATTCTAATTGCTGCATTGAAAGCTTTGTTTATTATCTCTCTGTCCCCACTGCTTCTAAAGGTAGTTTCAGGTAGACCGTAAGCTCCGTAAGAATGGAGCCCTTTTGCTCCATGCTTACTGATGCACTCCTGCATCAGTACTCCTGGAACAGTGCTTGGTATCTAAAAGAAACGCAGTACATATTGCTTTATGAAAAGACATAAATCCAAACTAGGGAAAAGGGCTGTGGTTTTAAATAATACCTCAGTAGAAATTGTGAGAATCATAGTCAAAACAAGAACATAAAATAGGTAGAAAATGAAACTACTTATTTTGAAAAGCAGATACGTTGCCTTTGACTGTGGCACCAGGTGCAGCTAGACCTATACCAAGTCCTCCCAAAATGTTCAGAGAATATTTAGAACCCTAAATGATACAAAAAAGGTTTTTAAAACTTCCTAAGAAACTTGAGTCATAACTGGAGTATCTAATTGGTCTTGTTCACAACAGAAGGCTAACCAACTATATTAACTCTTTTGGACTGAAGTGAATAAATAAATACAGGAGGTATAAGCAGCAGCTTGAAATGTCATCTGTTAAAGCTCTCTGAATCAATTAAAGGGATCCTGATTCACATATGGGAATATTGGATAGTTGTGAAACAAACCCAAGTATTTGATCACTTCCAGGAAATCTTGTAAAAACAGTTCATCACAAAGTGCATTTCCCTCACACATTGATGAGAGTTGAGCTATGACCATGTGTCTGGCATGTCTTTAAGAAACTAAATTTTAGAAAAACTAGGATTATTAGTTGCCAAATTAGTAACCTCAAATGGCATATGGAAACTTTCTCCCAAATCTCTTGCAGGGCCCCTTACTTTATCCAAAGCTTAGGTAGTGTAGGGTGAGATATAATAGCACAGATTACCTACAACTTCCTAAACCTAACAAAGTAAAAATCTAGCAAATATCAATATTTTTAAATAGTGTCTCCTTGTGGAATATTTCATATACTAAACTAGAGAATTGCCATGTGAGTCTGTCCCATTTTTCAATGTGACTATTTATTTGTTTCTCTTGCTTCTTATTTCCATCACATCATAATGTCTTTATCACACAATTGGCTTCGAGTTTAACATTGTGTCTGATATACAGTTGTGACTCAATAAACTTTCCTGAAATCAAGAATTCCTTATCCAGCCTTCAATTTGATGTATCACTGGAACCAAGGGACAGTTTGGGGATTAACATGCTAATCTCCATGCCATAATATCATCATTATGAGTCTTATAGGATGATATTTGAACTCCTTTTCAAAGGCACATCAAGTGATTCTCCATAGCAAGGAGCCAGCATATGACTATGCAGCAGAGCATAAGCTTCTTGACCGCAGCTGTTACCATGAATATTAAAAACCCCATGACACTGAGAAGTCCTCTTTATTGCATGCAGAGGCTCAAGACAATCTGTTCTCAAAGACAATAATAACCTGACCTAAACCAAAACCCAATCTTACTAGGTGAGCCATACACAGGGCAGGAATCCATTGGATAAATCCTGGAGGCCATCCTTACTTAAAATAGGCATTTTTTTCTTCCTCTCTCTCCCTACTTTTTCCAGTATCACCTGAATAGAGAGAAATGAAAGGTTTTTAAAGCATGCAGTAAGCAGAGTCTGTACTGAAAAGGCAATTTAGTTCCCCAAAAGAGGGGAGATGTGATTTCTCAGCTGAGAGTTTCCACTTTGGGCCGCACTGAGGATGGGAAAAAACTGAGGACAAGAATTGAAGGAAAGCCCATCCTTTCATGATATTTGGCCCTAATCTGAGCATAAACATTCCAAAGAGTCAGAGAGAAAGGGGAATAAATAATTCATAAAGCCCTTTAAAAACTGCAACCAACTCTTCCTGAGAGGTGGAAAAGTCATCTGCACATAGAGCCTCCGAATGAAACATGGCTGAGCCACGGCCACCCAGTATAGCGTGTGTAGCAGTGAAAGCCTAAGGTGGTCTCCATCAGGAGAATAAGAGAATACTCCTGGGAAATGTGGGTGTCCTCCCTGGGTGTCACATCCCCTCTAAGAAAAGCATATTAACTTGGAAGCAGAGCCTTCACTTTGTCACTGTCTGAAGCAGCCTGTCCCTAGCTAAATACTAGTTGAAAGTAGCCCCCTAGTTAATCTAGTTAAATAGCCATAAAACAATTAAAACAAAAACTCTGTCACTGTGGAGATCTGATGGGTTATTCTAGTCATTGAGATCAGTAGAGAAGTTTAATTAATTCCTAAATAATAAATCAACTTTTTGTACCTTTGTAATCTCATTGTAACACATTGCAATTCAAGGCCATTACACTACATTTATCTTTAATGAATAATAAATGGTACATTGGTATTGACTGAACAAGAGATTAACTATTCCATCAGTAGCAGAACACAGAAATATTTTTAATTATTAATAAACCACAAGCTTGGTTTGTCAGGTACAATCATCTTTTGGTAAGAACAACTTATTTCCTTTTCTATTATCATAGACAAGCACAATCAAATGTCATTTCCAACCACTTTGGGTCATTCTCCAGCATAAGACCAACAACTTCCAGATTCACTTATTAACCAGTTGTGAAGGGCAATAGGTTTGGCAAAAGAATAAATATGAAAAAGGTGTTCAGCTTATGCAAAAACTCCCAAAAGTGTGTTGGAAACAAAATTATGTTCTTACATTTCCCTATACTACTTTCAAAGGATAGCTGTAAAAAATGGTACTTGTGAAATGTTGTGACACAAATATATAAAATCTTCAAGACTTTAAAGAATAGACTTGTATTATGCATTCAAGAGTTTATTCTTATCAAAAAGGAGAAAGAGATAGAGAGAAATTGAAACTATCTATGGAATACAATGACAAAGTTTTAAGTGAATAGAAGAGGAAAAAAAAAACAAAAATAAAACATTGGAGCATATGATAAAAGTAACTTAACCAAATAGAAAATAAGGGCAATATTTTCCTAGCATAATTGCCACAGAGGCCAAATATAATAATGGGTAGACAGTTATGGAGATATTTATTTGACACAAATTTATTAAATTCCATTGGATTTTTAAGGCCTTAGAAATATAAGACCCTATGCTAGGAATTTTATGATGCATAACAGTGAAGCAGACATTGGCTCTACCCTCAAGGCTTTTTATAGCATTTTGGAAAGCAAAAAAGTACAAACACAATCTAAATTATGAAATACATCGTTAATTGAAATCAATATGTTATATTTGCATTTGTGTCTCTAGCATCTAAAACAATGCTCAACAAACAATAGAAAAATGTAAGTTAATTCAAGAAGAATGTATTGAGCGTTACATGTTTCATTCAAAACATTGGAAATGCAAAGGTAAATAAAACATCATCCTTGGTCAACTCACAGTCTAATGGATGAAAGAGATAGTAAACATTTGTGGAAGTAAATTAAAAAATTTCCTGTCCATCAGGAAATCTCAGTCTGAAGATGTTTAAAATAGAAAATATCACAGGAGTCTTGGGGGATGGTAGGGAAATAGTATAATGACTATATAACCACATATCATCCATTAATCATCATATAGTTTGGTTCCAAGTAGCATCAAATCTGACTAAGAGGCCTTAAAAAATATGGGTTTCCTTTTCTCATCTATCAGAACATCTAGAGGCTGACAATTGTTTCTGAAGTTTTTTTGGCTTAACAAGGGTCCCCTCATGATTGCAAGATGATCACAGAAGCATCATTGGAACATTTCATCCTCACACTGTATTCAAATCAGGAAGTAGGGGATGGCCTAGCATACAGGAAGTTCACTCCTTCTTCTCACCTTCTTTGAGCAAAAGTCTTTCCTAATGGACTCTCCCATTAGACAGCTAAGATCTCTCATTGGTCAAAATAGCTATGTGCTTCTCAGACCAATAACCTAGCCCACCTCTTCTGAGAAAAAATATCAGGTTTCTCTTTTAAGGGAGAAGACAAAAGGGAGACTTCTGAAAAAATTAGTACCTCCCATGGATCCTTAGTAAATGGAAAAGGAGCTGTGTACAGAGCAATTTGAAAATGTCAGGTATAAATGACAAGGGTAGAGCACTCCGCAAGAGGTAAGTATTCCTGACCTGAAGACGTCTGCGGTGTGTGAGGGCCAACGTTTGCAAAAAGGGAAAGAGAATAGGACAGGAAATCACTAGAGCAGATGGTGTACTTTGAGTCAACCAGTATTTGTTGAGCATCCATTATCTGTAAAGATTTTTGCTAGGCATTGGAGACCATTCAGAAATTTGTCTTCAAGGTGGTTAAATAATTGTCTCTGATTTAAAAAAAGAATTGAAAAGGGAGGTTTCTGGATTATCCATAGCATAGTTAAATCTCCCCAGATGAATGCCTAGCACGCTGGCATAGTAGGTGATGACTGTACTTATAGACTGTTTATTCATCTTCTGGGGCACCCAGGGGGCTGTCAGAACATTCTTCTGTTTACTCCAAAGCATCTTATGCATATTATTACTTACGATGCTCTGTAATGTGAAAAAAAATTTGGCCGGCCCTGTCATAAATGACAGTCTGATACTCATCCCTGGAAACTTCTGAAGGGATTATAAATTCCATAGTTTACATGCAACAGAAAAATAGAGGATCATTAAAGATCAACATGCATTCACTAGGACACAAACTTCCACACAAATATTTTCCTTTTATTTAACATTTAAATAAGAAAGATACCAAAAGTAGACTCTCTAATAATGTAATAGAAGTGAATATGAGTCAGTGCTCCCTAAATCCTAACAAAACACATTAAATTAACCAAATCAATTTGAGAAATTACACTTGCTTCCTTTTTACAATCAACAAACATTTTTTTCAGCCCCTAAGCTATTTTGGTCCCCATTCCAAGACTCTGAGAATACAAATCATTCTACCTCCAATTGTGTGCAGTCTTCCTCTGTGGAACAGAAAGATTATACACTGCTTCACTCAGCATCTTCCTGGAAGTAGTGGCATTTGAGTCAAGTCACAGGAAGAAATGAGATTTCCATATACAGGGCTGGCAGGACAGTCCAAGTTGCACTATCCATGTCAGTCTTGGTGTTTGCCTTCCAGAGGAAGGGGATGCTTGCCCGCCTGTTCCATAGTAGAGCCAAAGGCCTCAGAACTAAGTGTAAAGTTCTGGCCAGTATCAGAAGCTGGAAGAAAAGACTGTTATCCGGTGAGGGTTTTGAATTTTCCCTAGTTCCTTGAGTAAACCTCTGGAATAGTGTTAGGAAACTTGAAGCAGTGCCAGAAAGGGGCTGTCAGAGGCTCCCCATAGTTTGCAGAGCTACCCGCTAAATGAGTGCTGGACCCCTTCTTTGAAAGTTCATCATCAAAAGTAGACATTTGGTGATGCAGAAGGTGCCAAGCCTAAAAAGGGTCTGCAAAATTGGGAGGATAGAAATGAAATTTGCACATCTCTCTAGCTCCCTCTGAGAGCTAGTGTAGAAAATACACAAAAAGGTACCAAATGGGTGTGAGAGGACACAGTGGTGGATGTAGAAAACAGAAGACAGGCAGAGATGGAGAAAGCAGCTTGAATTATAGCAGCTTCTGCATTTTACCAGAAGTTGAACTGAATCCATCCGATTAACCTCCTTTTCATAAAATGGCTAAAATAGGTTGCTGTTTTTTATAAGAGAAAGAGAGAACTTGACTCACACAGGAGAAGAGTGGGAGCAGCTCAGCTGAGCAGGGGTGAGAATGTAGTATTTCTGGTAGGTAGGTATGGGTTACACTCACACTCACACACACACTCACAGCCATACCTTTTAAGGTTAAATTTAGTTCTTTAATTAGCCAAGTATAGCCCTTTTGTTAGCCAAGCATATAAAATTGTTGGAAGCAAAGAGACTACAAAGGCAGGGCAGAAACAGATGAAGCAATTAACTCAGAAAATCTTCCCTTGTTCCCTAAAGTTCCAAAAGGAGACAAGCAGCTGCCCAGGAAAAATAAGATCTTGCCACTCCGGGGTCATTCATTCCTTACTGTGGCCCAGTCCTTTTGAACCTAAGGATGATATCACTGTTCTGGGAAATCCATAGTGATTAAGAGCTGTGGCTATACCAGCCCTTAGGAGTTGTGTTACTCTGTATGACTTTCTTAATTTACGTGTGCCTCAGTTTCTTCATACAGTAAGGAAAACACCATTTTTAAACTAATAGTAATTTGTCAAGTGTAAAAGAGTATAAAGAAATACTTATTATAATGTCTGGAATATGTTAAACATGTTGTTAATATTTGTTATAATTACACAAAAAAATCTATGAATTTCCATCTAAGGAAAGATTTGCTGCTATTGAGTTCTCCTGGCTGTAAACACAAAACACCATATTAGTAAGGCTACATCAAAAAGCAGAGTCTATCCCCTGAGTTCCTAAAGAATACTTCTGCTACTGGCTTTGTATCCTCATGAAAGCCCTTCTCCAGCAAGATGTTTGGCCTTCCAATAATGTATGGTTCACCTAGACCTATCTGCCGCCAAGCTACACCCAGTGAAAATGTATATAGACAACTCTACTGCTCTTTTACACTTCTCTTTTAAATTCTCTTCCAAATAAACTGTAAATTCTTAAGAGCTAGAGACCATGTTCATTTACCTCTGTACCTTTATTGCCTGAAGCATAACAGGTACCCCTGTGTTTTTAGTTGGGTTGAAATGAAGAATGAATAAATGAGAATAACAGACAGATGACCAGGTTGGAAACGTAGGCTCTAGGATCTTAAGGTTTTGTAGGCAGGCAACTGGACTGAATCTCAATTTCACAATTTTCTGGCTGTGTGATTTGGACAAATGACCTAATCTGTAGAAACCTCAATTTTCTCATTGATCAAATTAGGATTATAATAGAATCTACCTTCTAAAACTGTAGTGAGGATTAAATGTGAAATCCATTTAAAGTGCCCAAAGTAAGGTTAGTGCTTAATAATTGTCAGTCATTATTCTTTTATTCTTTTTGTTATCATTATTGTCTGAGGGAGTAGATAACAGAGTCTCTTAAAGGATAGCAAAATGTTTTAAAATACTATGTCGTACAACAGAAAATTTTCAATCCTTAAACTAGAAATCCTACAAAAGTACAGAATCATAATACATTTGAAAGCATTCTGAAATGATATGTTTAAACACCAAGTATTATAATTAGCTATTCCAGCTTGTTGATCTTTGTAAGTTAGGATCCATTCAAAACCACACTATGCATTTTAATAGATAACATTAAATATGGGCAATTTCTTATGCATGTGTCAGAGGGCTGAAAAGCAAAATAAGCACTAAATTAACCAGATATAATAACTGAAGAAAGCAACTAGCATCCCTAAGGGTGAAGAAATAAAGGGCAGTGATTGGAGTTAAAAAAGCTTGGGCAAGGCAATAAAAAGAAACAAAGAGGCTGGAAACAATAGCTACTGCAGAGGTGAAAGGCATTTCTGGGATGCCGAGAAAATGGTGACAGGCACAAAAATGAAGGAAAGAACTAATCCTTTCTGCCCTCCTCCTGCCTTCCACTTTATTACTAGTGCCGCACCATTGGCAGTGAGACAGCTGACAAAGGAAGAGCCCCAGAATCACAGAGATTTGGAGCTAAAATATGAATTATACCTGCTCTACTTTGTTTATTTTTTTTAAAGTAGAGATAAACTTAGCTTACCTTTGTTTTGCTCTCTCTCTAATTTTAATCCCAGCTTTTTTCCCTCTGTGCACTGAAAAGGCACTTTCATGTATTTTGCCGGATTGTCACTCATAAGCATCCTTCCATGAAGATATCATCATCTCCAGTGTAAGGGTCAAGAATGTGCAACTCAGAGCAGTTTAATTTAATTTACAATTTAATGCACAATCAATCACCTGTAGTTCTTGTTAAAATGCATATTCTGATTCAATAAGTCTGGGGTTGGTCTGAGAATTTGTATTTGCTTATTTATACATAGTACAACTTTCATTAAAGTAATAATTCTCTACTATTAATTTCTTAGGCCCTGTTTTATATTTATTATAAAATAATAAATATAGGCCCTATATATTTATTATAAGTATAGTATAATGCAATTTATTGTAACTGTAACTATTATAATTATATAAGTATAGTAATTATTTAGGTATTATAAGTGTGTATATACATATATGCAATTCCTAGGTTCCTCTTTCACAGATAAAATAAGATTTAATATAAAGTTCATTGTCAAGTAAGCATAAGATTTATGGATGTCACCATCTCCTAATATTTCCCTCTGGTTTTGATTCTCAGATTTGGCCAATGCTTAGAGAGCAGAAAGTTATGTCATTAAAATGCAGTTATGGTCTCAAAAGTGCCACTCTCCTTCGTTCCAAAGTGCAGTTTAGTGCTACAATTGCTGACTTTACCTATAAAAACACATTGTGCTCCTGCTAGCATTGCAGATTCTGAAAAGCAATGGGCTGGTTACACCAAATTCCATTCTGCTTTAGAATTGTCAGCACAGTTCTGATGGGTTCATCTCTACAACTTGACCAAAGGTAACCTCACTGACCAGCTTCACTGTGAAGCAGTGAGGCTTGGACTTAGGAAGACTGATTTTTGGATTGCAAACTAAGCTCATTAAGAGTGAATGGATGCTTCTGCTTAGAGACAGAGCCAATATCATCATTTCCATTTGGACTTTTAAAAGCTAGAAAATGCATTTAAAAGTGCATTTGAAAAAGTTATCAGTCACAATTTTATTCATCACAATTTAGTGTAAATAAATTAGTAGATATTTGTAATGTGCCATTAATTTAACTGTTACCACTGTAAGATTAGATAATTGGTTTATATTCTATCTCATGGTTCAGGATGATACAAAATAATATCAAAGTGGTATGTAATTTTATAGCTTTCAATAATAAACCAAGAGGCCTAAACATTGATTTTAGCACAGCATATTTTACCAATAAACAGTTATTCTAGGTTTAATCAATTTAAAGATTATCAAGATAATGCCCAAACACTCTACTGACCTTAATTTAATTTTGAGATTTTTCTAAACAAATCTAACTTAGATATCAAAGCTGTTTCTTCTAGTTCTACTACTCTGCGCCTTTTTTTAGACAGTGTATTATTTCAGAGAATAGGTCATGCTATATTCTTCTAATTTTAATTTGGAATCACTCTCCCTTATTACATATTAAGCAATCATCTAGTTCTCTACTACGCCTTTCAAATCCTTTCTAAAATGTTATTAACTTCTGTTTTACCTCAGTTTGCAATGTCCTTCTCTTTCAGACATGTTTTCCTTACCTTTTTTACTTTTTTAAATAAATATTTTACTTTGACATAATTGTAGATTCACATGCAATGGTATAAAATAATACAGAGAGATGTTTATGTATCCTTTACCAACTTCTCCCAGTGGTAATATCTTGCAAAACTATAGGACAATAGCACAATGAGGATTTGACATTGATATAGTCAAGATACGGAACATTTCCATCCCCACAAGGATCCTTCATGTTGCTTTTTATAGTCATAACCATTTCGCTTCCCTTCCTCCTCTTTTTTAAAAGGCAACCACTCAGCTGTTCTCCACTTTTATAATTTGTCATTTCAGGAATGTGATAAAAGTGGAATCATACAGTGTGCAACCCTTTGGGATTGCATCTTTTCACTCAAAGTTATCTGGGCATTTGTACAAGTCGTGTGTATCTAGTTCACTCCTACTGTTGTAGGAACCACAGGAACCACCAACAAGGAGTCGGGACACGGAGCCGTTAGACGAGAAGCAGTTTATTAGTGCCGGCACTGGCTCCGCAGATTCATGCCCAAGCGCTGAGCCCTGAGAGCAGCGGGGCCATGCCTTTTATACATTTACTACAAGGGTAAAGGAGAGTCAGCCCCCAGGAATGCTGCAGTGGGAGCTGTTAGTGTACCGTAGACCAGAATGCTAGTTATATTTTAACCCATCTCAATAAAGGTTACGCGGATACCCTGTTGTAAACTAATGAGCCTACAGGACTACGATCAACAAGCTGTTCCATATTACTGGGTCCTGTGGGAGGTACACTGTTACATTGCTTCCAACTCAAGCACCCTGGTATTCCTCCATGTTCTTAAAGCCTTTAAGAAATACTGTCTCTTTTCTTGGCTGGCTTCCTACCGCACTACATACCGCTAGGTAATAACCCTGGTGTGGATTACCACACGTTGGTGAGTCTTTCACACATTTAAAGACTTCTAAATTGTTTCCAGTTTGGGACTATTATGAATAAATCTGCTGTGAACATTTATGTATAGGATTTTGAATGAATATAAGTGTTCATGTCTCTGGAACATACACCTGTAAGTATACGTGCTGGATCATATGGAGTTTCAAGTTTGTTTATAAAGAAATTGCCGAAGTATTTTGCAAAGTGTCTGCTATGGACTAAATTCTGTCCCCTAAAATCCATATATTGTAGCACTAATCCCCGAAGTAACTATATTTGGAGATAGGGCCTGTAAGGAGACGTTAAAGGTTAAATGAAGTCATAAATGTGGGTCCCTAATCCTATACACCTGCCCTTATAAGAATATGAGGAGACACCACAGCTTTCTTTCTCCTCCATGTGAGGACACAACAAGGTGGCAGCCTCTGCAAGCCAATAAATGAGGCCTTGATCTTGGACTTCCCAGTCTCCAGAATTATGAGAAATAAATTTCTGTTTTTTAAGCTAACCAGTCCATGGTATTTTGGTATAGCAGTCCAAACAAAATAATAGATTGCTTATACCCTCTTACATTTTCATTAGCAGTGCATGAGTGTCTAGTTTCTTTGCATCCTCACTAATTTTTGGTGCTGTCAGTGTTTTTTATTTTAGCCAGTCTGATAGGTATGTAATATCTATTATGGTTTTAATTTGCATTTCCCTAAGGGCTAATAATGTTGTGCATCTTTTCATGTGATTTTTGCCATCTGTATATACTCTAGTGAATTGGGTGAAATGAACGACTGTGTCCTTTGCACATTTTCTGATTGGATTATTTGATTATTTTACTCTTGAGTTTTGAAAGTTTTTTGTATATTCTGTATATTAGTTGTTTTTTAGATATGCAGTTTTTAAGTATTTTTTTATGAGGCTATGGTTGGTCTTTGTATCTTATAGGAGTATTTCAAAATACAAAGTTTTTAGTTTTGTTCAAGTCCAGTTTATCAATTTTTTCCTTTTATGCATCATGGTTCTGGTGTCAAGTCTACAAACATTTTTGCTTATCCCTAGGTCCAAAAGATCTTTCGACAATTTTTTTCTAAGAGTTTTAGAAGGCTATACTTCCTATGGAATTACACATTCCACTTCTCTGGTGTGTTATTTAGGTACAGGATTTGATTGTTTTGTTTTGTTTTATGGCTATGTATATCCCATTGCTCCTGCATCATTTGTTGAAAAGACTATTATTTCTCTGCTGAATTGTTTTTGTACCTTTGTCAAAAATCAGTGAAGCATACTTGAGTGGATCACTTTCTAGGTTTTACTATTTAGTTCCATTAATCTCTATATCTATCTATCCACAGTTCTGATTACTGTAGCTCTGCAATGTTGAAATCAGGTAGAATGATTCCTCCCACTTTATTCTTCTTTTTCAAAATTGTTTTCATTGTTCTAGTTCCTTTGCCTTTACATATACATTTTAGAATAATCTTGTCTATATCTGCAAAATATTTTAATAGTATTTTTTAGGGGAATCGCGTTAAATTTGTATATCAAATAGTAAAGATAGAGAATGCCATCTTTACTATGTTGAGTCTTCTAAACTGTGAATACAGCATGTCTCTCCACTTATTTAGATCTCCTCAGTTCATTTCATCAATATTTCAGCATTCAAATCCTGTATGTTTTGTTATGTGTACAATTAAGTATTTTACTTTTTTACTGATTGTCTTATTTATTTGTTTATTTACTGATAGTATGAATTTTTCATTTGGGTGTTCATGTGTTCATTGCTAGTATATAGAAATATAATTTATTTTGTATGTTTATCTTGTATCCTATGATCTTGCTGAGCTCAGTTCTTTAATTTTCTTTTCTTGCTGTCTTGCACTGCCTAGGACCTCCAAACCTATGTTGAATAAGAGTGAAGAGATCAGAAATCTGTGCCTTATTACTGGTCTCAGGGTAAAAAATTCAGTCTTTAAACATTGAATACAATGTTAACTGTAGGTTTTTGTAGGTGCTTTTTATCAAGTTGTGAGATCTTTTCTCTATTCTGATTTTTTCCAAGAGTTTTTGTCATGAATGTGTATTGAATTCTGTCAAATGTTTTTCTCTATTGAATGATGAGATTGTGTGGTCTTCTGTCTTCAGCCAGCTAATACGATGGATTGTATTTGATTATTTTTTAATATTGAGCTAGTCCTAAATCCCTGGATAACCTCCACTTAACCATGATATATAATTATTTTTCTATGTTGATGAATTCACTTACTAGTATTTCTTTAAAGATATTTCACCCATATTTATGACCATATTAGGCTGGCTGTAGTTTTCATTTTTTGTACTGTTTCAGCCTGGACTTGGTATCAGGATAATAATAACCTCATTAAATAACCTGAGAAATATTCTTTCCTTTCTGTGGAAGACATTGTATAAAATCGGTGCTAATTCTCTTTAAATGTTTTAAACAATTCTCCAGTGAAACCATCATGGCCTTGACATTTCCTTTGTGGCAGTTTTTAAAATTACAAACACAATCTCCTTAGTAGTTGTGGAGTTATTCCAATTACCTACTTTATATTATGTACATTGTGGTAGTCTGTACATTTCAGGGAATTAGCCCATTTCACATAAGTTATCAAATTTTTGTATAGAGTTGTTCATAGAATTTCCTTGAAATCATTTTGATGTCTTCAGGGTCTATAGGTATACTTTGTTTCATTTTTGGTATTGGTAATTTGTGTCTTTGCTCTTTTGTCTTTTTTTCCTTCTTTCTTATCATTCCTATTATGGGCCTTTTGATTTTGATATCTTTAAGTGAACCAGCATTTTCTTTTATCAGTTTTCTCTAGTGTTTTTTGTTCAACTTCCTTGATTTGTTGTATTTTTTAAAATTGTGGTAAAATATACATAACATAAACTTTACCATTTTGACCATTTTTAAGTATACAGTTCAATGGTATTAAGTACATTAACATTGTTGTACAACTATTGCCACTATCTATCTCTAGAACTTTTTCATCTTCCAAAACTGAAACTCCATATCCATTAAACAATAACTCCCCATTCTCCCTTTACCAGTCCCTGGCAACCACCATGTAGTTTCTGTTTCTATGAACTTGACTACTCTACGTACCTTCTATAACTGGAAGCATACATTATTTGTCCTTTCATGACTGGCTCATTGCACTTAGCCAAAACGTCTTCAAGGTTCATAAGTATTATAGCATGTGCCAGAATTTTCAGCTTTCTTGTTTTCTGCTTTTATCTCTATTATTTCCTGCTTTCTGCATACTTTCTGCTTTCCTTTTCTTTTTCTAGATTTTGAAGATGGGGCTTAAATTATTCAGTTGAGTCTTTTTCTTTTTCTAATGTCTTGGTATGAATTTATTTGGATTTTCCCTCTTAGGAGGATGCTCAGCTTGTTGACTCTAGATTTATGTCTTTTAATTTGGGGACATTTCTAGCCATTATTTCTTCAAGTTCTTTTTCAGTCTTGCCTTCTTCATCATTTCCTTCCAGAATTCCAATGGCAGGAACTTTATAGTTATAGTTATATTGTTATATAATTATAGATTATATTGTTATGGTCCTACTGTTTCCTGAGGTTCTATTCAACTTTTTCTATTAATTTTCTGCTTGCCTTCCAGGTGGTTGATTTCTGTTGTCCTGTTTTCTAGTTCATTGATTGTTCTTTCCCTCCATCCCATCCATTTTGCTCTCATTCCCATCCATAGAGTTATTTATTATGGTTATTGATTATTTTTCAGTTCTAAATTTTCCATTTCATTCTTCTTTATATCTTCTTTTTGCTAAGATTTTCTGTTTTTTCCTTTGTTTCATGTATATTTGTTATGACTCATTGATGTGTTTTGTTACATAAATGGGTTAAAGATCACCTCTGTAAGTTGGCCGCATGCTATTACTTCTTCATAGCAGTCTGTTCACTATTCTTATCTACTTAAAAGCCCACAAGAAGAAACATAAATATTGAAATATCTAGTTGTTTAAAATATAGCCCAAATAAGCAGATTTTTAGCCATTTAGAGCCTGCCTGCTTTGCATACTCCATGAAACTGTACTACTGTCTTTTTCTAACATTACTCTGCCAGAGGAGGTGAGAGTCATAGCCATGTGAAACTAGAAGCCAAGATTCCCCACTTAGCTTCTGCTGACACTTGAAGGGTAGCTCTTCCTTACTACTGGGTGGAATAGAGTCTTGCTCCCCAGCAGGTCTCTGCTTTGAGGAGAAGATTGGAGGAGCATGACTACCTCATTACTGCTACCCTTGTAGACTTTGCTGGCTCAATGGAAATGGCCCTGTTATTGCTGGACAGTGGTTTAAAGTCCTGACTCTACATTAGGCCTCCTTTGACACCACCCAGCAGGGAGAGTAGGGATCAATGTCTTGGCTCTCTATTCAGCTTTCTCTGACACCACCTTGGTTATAGGAATGGAACACCTTATTACAATTTGGTAAAGGTACAATTCTTAGTTACCCACAAAGTTTGCTGGTGTGACTAGAAGGGAAAAGTGTTGTCTGTGGTGTTGGCTGGAATAGAGTACTTATCGTCTAAATGATTTAAGTCTTGCTCACATGCTTTTGTTGGGCTTTTTTTTTAATAAGCACCCACTGGCATTTCTGGACTACTGGCTTCCTCAGCTCCAAGTCTGGGATATATGAAGAAGAAAGAAAATTCAGTGATTTCACCATCATGCATTCCTTGGAGCCTAAGTACCCTAACCTACTGCTTTCTTCTTTCCACCTTTCAGTGTACTATTATATTTGTTTTATATATAATACCCAGAGTTTAGAACATAGTGGGTTAAATACAGAAAAAGACATTTACTCCATCTCTCCATCTTTCCAAAATGAAAATCTTCTGTTTTCTTTCTCTTTTAAGACTTGAACATAAAGACCCTTCCTTTGTAAATCTTCCCAGCCACTCCTGTTCCCTTGATGATGATACTTTTTTCTCTATAGGTTCTTAGACACTTTCATTGTAATTAATTTTCCTCTGAATACTGACTCCAGAAACTAGGCATATTAGACTATGCAACTCCTTGGGATACATGCTTTGCCTTATTCGTTCTTAAGTTCTCCTGTGACTACTACAATAGTTTAAACATAGCAACCGATGTGTATTAAATAAATGAAAAGGTAAATATATGGTATGGTCTCAAGATTTTTTAAAGACACAGAGCTTAGAATTCTCTGAACTGAGAAGGTCCCCTGCATTATGCTCTCACACTTCTTTTTGTTCCTCTAACACGGTATCACATAATCATTATTGTGTTTGCTTCTACTGCTACACAGCAAGGACAATACATGTGACTTTCTGCCTTTAGTTTTTGGTGGAGACTGGTCATAGATTATAAATTGTATGAAATCAGGGGCCATGTTACTATTGTCTCATGGCTCACAAGTGTTACAAAAATTAGTGGTCCTCAAGGACAAGTAGATGTACAAAAAATATTTGTACAGTTAATGAATGAAATAAAAAATGGGTGAAAAGATAACAGGAACTCCACATATATGAGTTACTCCATGTATGCGTTACATATATTACATGAAAACTCTATCCCATTTGCCTCCCAAGAAATGTCAAATTTGTCTCTTTGGATCTCAACATTTATGAATTACACATTTTTCTAATTATATTACCATAACTTTTGATTCATGAACTCCTTTTCCTATTTCAGAAACGGAATGATGAACTTGTTTGTGAGTTACCTACATGCATTTTTCCCAAATGCCTCCAAAGATCTTTATTGTGTATCTGTGATAGTTTATGAGATGGCAAGACATGGTAAGAGAGGTAGCTTCTTCATGTGATAAGTGTTAATAAACTGTACCTGAAGGGCTTTGCTGGAGGCCAATCTGGATACATGGCTTTACTTACTGGTCTCATAAGTGGCCAGACCTATTGTTATTCCCTTAGTAACTCAATAACATTTCATAAATGATTTATTAGTACTTTATTTCCAAGTCTGAAATTCTTATCTAAAGTTCCAAAATGCACATCAGTAGAAGTCTTCTAGAAGAGTTATTGTAGGTGTTGTAACATTCCCATATGAACATTCATCTTAGTTATATTATTTAACCTCTTCTTTGCATGTCAGATTGTTAGTATTTCTGAGAGTGAGGCAAATAAAAAGAGCTGTAGGCAAGAATATGTTTTCTTTATTCATGGCTCCAAAGAGAGACAGTGAATGACAAAATGTTACAGAAGGAGAGGAAATAGATTCTTCTGAAATCAAAATATCACAAAAATGAAGACAGATTTTGTTCCCCTAACATAATCCATTGACAGTCATTTCATTACATGAAATTGAAGTTAGGGCTTGGTGTTTGACACCTGTTCTGGAGGTTATATTTTAGAAGCTCAATCATAAATTCATAGGGTGGGTATAATATAGATATTTTTATATGGTTATAATATTTATAAAGTAGATACCCTAAGGAGTTCCATGAAGTTGGAACATAAGAATCATAAGTGATTATAAAAAGATGACATTCCCCCAAAGACTCACTTATACAGATGTAATGCTCTATACCAAATAAAAAGACATGTAAGGGAAAGGAGAAAGAAAGGGAATTTAGTCTAAAATTTGTGTTTTATGAGGGCTGATTTGTAGAAGAGTTAATGGAGACTGTTATCTAGCATTTAACAATCAGAAACTATGGTCATAACTTATATTATGTAATCAAGAAAATCAATCAAACTGTAACCTGTCCTAAGGCAAATTACATGCTGCTTATCTTTTCTTTAAGTGGATCATAACTGCATGTACTTGAAAGTACCAAGTAGTGACTAAGAGATCCTAAAGATATGACAAATATTCTTGATATGATTCATACTATAGAATAGCTTTATCTACAGATAGTTGAAGATAGGTGCACCTTTATGCAAATAAGTATACTAAGTACTCATATGAGTGGGTTAAAATACATTCACTGTGTTTTTACCATTTGGGGAATGTAGTTTAGATCAAGTCAGAAATGATCAGGTCCACACTCTGTGCAAGATTTTGGCTATAAGTAATGGAATCCCTGAAATCTGAGTTAGAATCAAGCAAAACACTGATGCTCAGTGAATGTGATCTGTTTAGTTTAACCAAACTACCATATGGCTCTCTGAATGTGGCGTGGTGCCACATGACCATCTGCAAAATTAAATATGTGTATTACAATGAAATATCTTTTCACTCAATACATGGAGAATGCCTTGTCTCTACTTCCTCTTCTGTGATTCTGGAGAAAATTCTCTGTCTTATGTAGAAAATCATCAGAGAAGTCAATAAAGCTATTATACTCTCATACTTGTGAGGACTCTATTGTGGACTTTGAAAAGTAGATATTTATGTAATAAAGGTTGATGTATTTGAGAACTTATAACTTATCCTTTATGTGTAAAATGAGTAACTCCCACACAGATAACCCAGTTAAGCACTGCTCTACTAGGCATCACACCAAGCATTCTCTAGTAGTTTCAAGTCAAATAACAGGCATTAAACTAGAAAAAAATTCTTCAGTTTTCACCATCAGTCATGAAACATGCTGAAACTACTTTTTTTCACTTGCTATTCACTTCCCTACTCTAAATCATAAATTCCTTAAGATAATCTGAGAAGACTTATGTTCTGTGCTTTTGTTTTAATTATTGAGGGGCTGTCATCTCTTAGCCTACTCTTTATTTCTAAATGATTAGATTAACATGTCTAAGTACATAGTCCCTAATGTAGAAACTATGCAGTAAAATCCTTCTGACATACTTAGCCCTGCAAGAAAATGTTGTGGGAGGACCACCATCCACACTTCATCTTCTCAATCGTTACCTTAAATGTAGTGCTTGGAAAGAAAAGATATCTTTTATTACCTAAGGCATAGTTTATCTACTGCTGAAAAGGAAGTACGAAGTCCTCCAAATTTAGTCTGACAATAACCAAATTTGTGAGCCATCAGCATAAAAATCTGTATAATAATTAATTATGACAGAAAGGGACTCCATTCTACAAAAGAAAACCAGGAACAGAATGATCTATCAATGTCTGTTCAATGACATTCTTTCTCATTGAACTTTCTAATATTCATCCCCTTCTTTCAGAAGCTGAGCATTTCAGTCAAACAGAATTGAAAACATGAGCCTCCCTTTCTCACAGTAGGGCCAGTTCATTTTGACATCTTAGTTTAATCACACCTGGAAGACCCTTGTGTGGAGGAGCAATTTGTTTAGTACTCAAATGGAGAACTAAGACCATTCTTGAAATTCTCCTCATGTCAAATATGCAAAGTATCTATTTCAGGGCGATGCCTAGCTAGAAGAACACAGGGTTCCTTCAGGGGAGGCATTCAGGGAGATGCCATCAAAGTACAAATACCCCATCAAGGGTATAGGCAATTATTTTGCCTAAGTCCTTAAGAAACACAGGAAATTCAGCTGAGATTTCTGTCCGGAATTGCATAACATTTATTTCTCAGTTCCTTCCTTCTCAACTGGAGTCCAGGTTAGACTGAATAAATGCGGCTGACAAACACTTCAGTCCTAGGAACAGTGATTTATGCTTGTAAAATACTAGAATATTTATGTGACTTAATATGCAAGAAGCTCTGTACTTCCCACTGAGTCCTGGCTCTGTAATTAGGCATCAGGAGAGTCCTCTGTCTAGATGTGGTTGACAAAGGGTTAATTCATTACTTGGATTCCATCTTAAAATGGACAGCGCAAATCAGAGGATTAGCATTTACATTTGTATCCATAAATTATTTGAGAAACCTAAAATATTTAACCTACTTTAGTATCAAAACAGTCTGATCTTTTTATCTAGTGACAGAATAACTAAGAATTGAGAATAAATATTTTTGTCATATGCATTAGAAGCAATGAATTTTCTTTTTTTCCCTCCTTTTTAATGTCAGAGTAATACATGATTATTATAAAAGCTTATAAAATACAGAAAAAGCAAAAGAAATGTGAAAAAGGTCTCACTCCATAATCACACCATACAAGGTAATCCTACTAACATTTAGTGTGCCTCCTTTTAGTCTATTTCACTGTACAGACGTTTTACATATGTTCAAATTGCATGTACAACATTTTGTCCTGCACTTTTTTTTATTTAACATATTTTTAGCATTTCCTTTGTTGTTAAAAACTTTTTATAAACTATTTTAAGTGCCTTTTTCTAATTCAGAACTAAATCAGTATTCTAATAACTTGAATAATAGTGTTACCTATGAATTTACATTATAACTAAAATGTCAGTTTTACGTTTAAATCACACTGTCAACATATCAAAGAGTATAAAATATATGGCATATATATATTAGTGCTTTTTATTGATATGATACAAAGCAAAGGTAAAAAGAGTTGTGATTCAGGGCTTTCCAACTAAGGATTTTTCATTTTTCTTTACAGTTTTAAATTCATTTGAAATGTTGTTAAAAGGTAGCAGGGAAAATAATTTATTTTCACTCTGATGGTAGAGAGGCTGAAAAGTCAAGAACTCCCTGAAAAGTAATAGATCCATTTGATGTGTGATATGACTTCCATTCCAGTGTAGTACTTTATTTTGCAAATTTTATCAGGGCATTATAAGGCATTTTTGCAACCCATCTGACTCTGCCTGGCTCATTTCCCTGAATGCAGTGGCATAGTCATACAGAAGATGCAGTCATTTTTCAACAATTGCTGCTTAGTACTGAGGCATAAGTAAGATCCAACCTCTCTTGGAAGTTTTTAGCTTTTCACGGGCAAGACCTCTTATTCCACCTCTAATGTGCTAGGATTCTCTGAAATTGACGATCACCAGAAACAAGGAAAAAATGACTGAGACTCTGTCCCTGCTGTTGTGCCAGACACTCTCACTTGTGTTATTTCCTTGTTCATCTGTCTGCAGGGGGAAGTGAAGGGTGTCTTTTTTCCTAGTTTGCAATGAGGTGTTGTAGAGGCAGCTAAGTTCCTAAGAAGGCAATAGGTGCAATCTGAATGGATAAATTTAAATGAGAAGATGAAGAGGGAAAAGGGAAAAATGGGACTTTAAGGTGCCAAGTACTGGATGCAGGAAGAGGGTGCAGTAGGTCAACAGGAGGAATGTCTCGAATCTTAAGTAAGTTAATCAGGGCAGGTTTGGGCACAGTTCCTCTGGGCTTTGGTGGGAAACAGAGGCAGTTATTAAAGGAATTAGTGAGAACAAACGTCGAACAATCTATGCATTATCCCTGTCATCACCTCTGGACTAAATCTTGACAGAGAAAGGTCAATAAAAGACAATGGAGGTTAGAGGGGCAAAGAAACAAGAAAAAGATGAGTTGACTAAATGTGGCAGAAATCTGAGCACATCAGTATGAAATGGAATTTGAGGCATGTTACAGAAATTTGATGTAGTGAAAATGCACATAAGGGAATAACAATTGAATTGGGTTGTTCCCAGCAAAATCTTTTTACAACTGTACTGGATCACACAAGCAGTAACATCATGACTATTTAGCGCACAAACTACCATCCATAGAAGACAGAGCAATAATGGATGGAAAGCATTTCACCCTGGTAATGATGAACCAGCAAACAGATCTTGCAAATCGAAGCATTTTTCCCCCCTCACAAATTTATTTGTTTTTCCTGTGTTGGAAATACTATTATAAATAGAACTTAAAAGGTGAAGTAGTTGGAGCAGGCAGCTATAAACTCAGCTCCACCACGACTACATCATAACTTCATCCCATGGCAAAACACAATGCCCTGTCAGCTCTTTCCATACTGCTGTTCCTTGTGGGCAGAGACAGGAAAACTCAGAGGTCAACCTTAGGGTCCTTGCAATGAGAGGAAGCATTGATTCAAAGCATCGCTCTGCTTCTCTCTTTTCCACCTTGGTCTATTGTTTAACGACTCTACATCTCAGTTTTAAAATCAATGCCACTGAAAAAACATGAAAAGAGCCACAGGCTTTCTTTAAAGTGTTAGTGAACTACAATATTCATAAGGAACTCCTCACCCCTTCAATTGTACAACTCAACAAATACTTACAAACTGAAAATATGTGCATTAGCAATGTCAAGGTCGAGGATCAGACCCAGACTCCAGGAGCACTCCTTTCAATCACTCCCCAGTCCAAGGGAAAGCATTTTACTAATTTCTCACAGAATACCACTTTTTGCTGTAATCCAACTTTACATAAGTGGAATCACACATTATGTATTATTTTTTATTTGACTTACTCTGCTCAAATTCCACTTGCCAAATTTCTCCATATTGTTGCAATTGTGAAGGATTTTAATAAGAGATTTTTTGTGAAAATAGGATCTTGGTACAGAAAAAAGCTGAATTAATATTTATTGCCATTGCTACAGGTATTACGTCATAACAAGCAACAAGAAATTCAATAATTTTTAAAAACAATATGTCAAGAATACTCTTGAAGAATGTCAGCCACTTTATTGAGGACAGCGCAGCCAACATACTATAATTTCTTATCAGTGTGGTCTAAGAGCACAAGCCACCCTCTAAGAACAGATTTTGAGCATGATGACTGGCTTCTCCCACAGGTAAATGCAAATGGAGCAGTTTTTATATCCAAACATAGGCTCAGGACACCACAGAAACCCTGACATTTAAAGATACAGTACACATTTATCACAATTGTCACTTGCCATTAATCTACATTCCCTTTATGCATCTGTTCAAAAAATAATTAGGATTTTATGCTGCAGTAAATATGCTTGTTCATCCATTAGTGCAAAGCAAAAGATTAATTGCATTACAATGGGAATCAGGACTACAGCACTTGGAGCCACAATGATAACAGTGACAGCTGGGCTGCCCACAGTACTTTGCTCTGATAAGCTTCAAAAACAAGTGTAGATGGGAAAATAATTAAATCACTGACAAGACTGCCCCAGCCTTATTTTGCCTCGTCTTGCATTCAGCTACAATCACCAAACAAAACGATTTGCACTGCAAATTAGAAAAGGTCCTTTATATTTTTCCCTATCTCCAAATGCCCTAGGCTAATGTTAGTAGCAAGCCAGATTGCTAACAGACTTCACTTTTATGTAGCTTTCTATCATTTATCTTCGCAAGCTAAAGAAGAGTGGGACTGACCTGATCCAGTCTTTTTCACTAACATCTGCTGGAAACACGATAGGACCAGCCCTGTGGACATGTAGCCCGTGCAGTCACACAGGCCTGGGGGTCAACTTAGAGCTCTGCTATCACCATATTGAAATTCTTAATAATTTTTTTAACAGAGGCTCCACATTTTAATTATGTAATGGACCTCAATTTAGGTACCCAGTCCTGCCCATCAATGTAAAAATAGTAATATAATATTTCTCTTTTATATCTACATGAAATATATAATGTATATATATTATGTGTGTAACATATATGTATATGATGTATATATTATGTACATGTATATGGTATACACACATTCATATATATATGATGTATATCTGCATATATATTCTGTATATATTTTATGTATTATATATATGCATGTGTATATATACACACACACTGAGATATATATTACTAAATATATCCATATTCATACTTATTGCTGCATCTCCCAAAAAGGAAACAAAAACAAATACTATTTTCCCCTTCTTTTCCCTGTGCAAAAAAGAAAATGGTGTTAATGAGCACAAACAGGGATCTCTTTTTTGAGGAAGCATCTGAGAAGGAAGAGATGTGCTAGACTTGTACTCCACCTGTCTCCTGACTATGGATACTTCTCTGTGGTCCAAAATAT
Source organism: Manis javanica (assembly GCF_040802235.1). NCBI lineage: Eukaryota > Metazoa > Chordata > Mammalia > Pholidota > Manidae > Manis > Manis javanica. The sequence goes on from NC_133166.1 coordinate 61,090,123, forward strand.
ATGGATCATTGTCTTAGCCACAGTGGGCATTAACAATGTTTTTAACTTTGGGTGGAAGTTTACATGATTCAAGAAAACATCTATGCAATAATTTGAGTAATGATGTAGCCTACAAACTGCCCTCCCTCAAGAAAATAAAAAGAAATGGCTACAGAAGAACTCAATTCAAAACATCATTCTTTGGTGCCTAATCCAGGTGAAAACAGAAGGCAGAGAACTACTCCCAGCTCTGAAATTCCCACATTAAGAACTAACTGACAGATGGTGCTGGTTAGAACAAAAATGTTTGGATAATCATCTTTGATGAATCAGTTAAAATGACAGCTCCACTAATGGCAGTACCTTCTTTACAGTCCCCTAAAACCCTGGAGCATTAAGGTATTGCATGATGTCCTAATGCATCTACTACTTAGCTAGAAAGTAGCCAAAGCTTGTCCTTCTCCGTGATTTATTTTATTTTATTTTTTTAAAGGCCCTTGGATTTGTTAAATGTTATTTTTCTCTTCAAACTGGAGAATAAGAGACGGACTTTTGTTATTGATAGGGGCTGATGGCTTCAAAATAGGTCCGGTACAACAACAGGATGAGACACCCTGCTTAAGGGAAAGGGAAATGCAAAATAGTTACTATAGACTTGGGTATTTTAGCTGTGGCAGCAGCTGCTGAATAATTAGGGCCCAAAGGCCTTCATAAAGGTTATAAGTCTTGTTACTGTGGCTAACCAATCTGCTTGAGTAATTTTCCTTTCACTATTGCAATTACGGGGTTTTAACTCACTAGGTAGCTGATTCTGTGGCAAGTACACATTCGATGTGTCAGGGAAAATGAGCTTCCGGGGCTCCCCCTCTGGACCACTTTAGATCAATGATCATAAATCCTCTTTAAAGGGAAACTCGTTTTTAGGAGAAGCAGTTTTAGGGGTGGGAGTGAAGGAAAAGGCGAAGAAGTAAGCAAACATTCCATAAGCAATGGATCTGCAAAACTGGATTGTAATACAATATAATAATGTGATATCATGTAATTCAATATACTAGAGTATGTTGTATTTTGATGACATATATTATACATTGCATGTTTTGTATTACTATGACAGATAAGCATTCATCCTAGATTTTGCAAAATAATTTTGACATTACTTAAATCCACTTTTGCCATAAGTAACCCTTACTTTCCAAAGTGTCCCCTCTCAGACTTGTGAGACCATGGTCCTTACATCACTTACCTTTTCTTGTGTCAGTGATGTTGACTCTTTGTCTCACTTGGCTGTGATCGAGTTTGTCTACTCTTGTCCTGACACAATATCTGACATTAGGATGGGATAGAGAAGTCAACAGTGTGAGAGGAGAAATGGGCTTGATTTCTGGTGGTAACTATCATCAGGTCCATGAATTGGGTAATATGATTAACTTATTTGAACTACAGTTTCCTTAATTTTTCAATGGAAAATTATCACCTTTAGAGGTTTATTTATGGACATCAAATGTAAAAAATTATAGAAAGTGCTTTTTAAAGCTTAAATATATTTGTCTGTCTTCTCAATGTCATTCTTTCTCTCATCACTTTCTCCAGAAATCTTCCATCCACCTCTCTGTACACCCATTTCCTTTATCTTGTCCTTGAAGTGAAGACAGACATATTGAAAGACCTTAAATATTTCAATTCACATCTTTATATAAAATGTAATTCTATTTTACCAATACATACTTCATATAATTTCAAAGAACTTTTGACATTTAGTTAACAGTAAAAAAATAGTTGTAGAACATGGTTTTAATGTGGTAAATAAAGATATTTTAATCACAGCTGAGAACATAATGAGCCTAAGAACTGGTACCATGTTGGCACTTACATTACCAAAGGACCAGGGGTAAATGAAAGTGTATTTGCATCTCCACAGATTTTACATTCCATACCAGGGATCCTGGTTAAGTAAATTATTTTTTATTAAAGACAGGAGAAAGCACTTTTAACAAATAATATTCTTAGATATAGCTAAATAGAAGCATAAAATTCATAAATGCATTAATAATTTTCATTAACCAAATATAGTCTCAATGATTTTTTTTTTCAGCACACAAGTGCCTCCTGCATAGTGCTTTTTCAGCTGGTAAGGATTAAAGCACTTTATGTTGATTAGTGGAGTGTTTTATTATTGATAAGAGACTTGGCCTAAGACTATGTTAAATTCTCAGGAATTACAGGCAGGCATGGGTAGTCATCTGTGGAAAGGGAGATGTTGGGAGTCAAAAGATGGAGTCAGTGTCAGAAACAATTTCTAATTAATGGTGAAATCATCAGCCTTCTCCATTGTAACTTCATATAAAAGGATAATAATAATAATAATAACTGTTGACAATACTTATGGATTCTTATGCAGAGTGTAAATTTAAAAGTCTAAAATGACTTTCATTCTGAAACAGTGTATATGCTGTGCAAATGCAGACTCAAGATAGAACCTCTGATCTCTGTCCCTTCTAACACACCCACTAACCTAAATGATATCACTAAGCTCTTCCTATGTAGAATGTCAGAAGCCCAAATAAAATGTGTATGATAAAGACAAGCTCTCCACACCATAGAGAGCTCATATAAGACCTCAAAGACGGGGAAACAGCAAGGGAGTGGTATTACTTTGTCACATCAAACAGTATCTAGCACAGAAATCTAACTTTACAGGTGAGGTTGCCTGTGATTAAGCCAGGCTTTCTTTCAAGAGTCAGATCTTAAGGTGGAGACAAGTCAAACACCTGTATCAGGTGACTCTCCACCTAACTTCTACTCAGTCTAATATAGGATTGGGTTCATTCTTGCACTGTTGTGATAGTCCCAAAAGAGTAGAAAGGCAATATAGAATATTAGAGAATGTTAGTGATAGACAAATATGGATTCTGACCACTTATTAGTTGATTGGCTTGAGCAAGCTGTTTAATTTCTTTGAAACTCAGATAAAATTAAAGCACCTACTTTGAATGGCTACTGTCAGGATAGAGAAAATGTGTGTAACATTATTATTTACATAGCATTTAATACAAAATAATACTCCATAATGTCAATTATTACTATCATAATTATTATCAAAAGAAGAAAAATCTTAAATATCATGCATAATTACACAGACTCTGATGCTCTGAAATTTGGGGCAGAATATTTTTAGCATAATATTCAAGTTTCCCATACACGTTTTGATCTGAAATGACATACACCAAGAGTTTAATTCTTACTTTTGGACATCTATCAGCTGCTTCCTGTTTTTGTCGGCTAAAACAAATGGATGTGTGTGTGGATGCCTTGGTGTGCACTCTTTATGAAACCTTATCTCTACTCAATTCTGATTTCTCACTTTGTTGATTCCTATGATGTTAACTGTACAGAATATATTAGCACATTTAATTTTTCTCTTCTTCACAGTTTCTCCTCTGACCTCATGTGCATATTGGCTTCTTAACACTCTGGTAAATTCTCAGAAGTCAGGTATTATGCCTTATGCTTCCACTAGCCCTCTCATGCCACATAATTAGCACATTCTGAAAAGGTTCTAAGACATATTGAATCCAAATGCCCATATACCTCCCATATTCAGCTTATTTTTGGTACAATATCCAGTTGAATTTCAATTACTTCCTTTCAAAATACACTTTCCATAACAGTATCCAGGGCTCTTACAATGTCGTGATCAATGCTACTTTAGAATTACTGCATATTATATACCTGTTTCTAAATCTCAGAGTTATCAAGTACTTTTCTTCTGTGTCTTTTTAAATTGTTAAACTATTATAACTTCTTAATGTTCATGAGTTATACAGTATATAGTCTAGTTTGACATAGAGATTTTAGTTTACACAATGTGGTTATTCTATAAAAATCCCTTCTTTTATCATTTGGGTAGTGTTATGATTATTATTCAAGGACTATTATGCTAATTTTTTCAAGAATGATCACATTTTTATATTAATCAAGATTTTAAATCTGTATTTCCTGCTACCCTCAAATTAAACTTGATTAAGTCATATGACCTGGCTGTTATTTTGAAAATTGGAGACTGAGTCCACAAGATGCATATATCTGAGTGGCATTTATTTTTTTATTTTAACTTATAATTTATATTTATTTCAAAGGAATTAAATGGTCATTGATGAGAATCTGGAAAATACAGAGAAATAAATAAATAGAAATAAATAAAGTACCGTAAAATCTGCTATCTAAAAATATATATCTAGAATTATTTTTACCTTTATATTTTGCACTAATTTTAGACTTACAAAAAAGTTACAAATATAGTTTGGAGAGATTTTATTTTCTATGTTGCTCGGCCAGCTTCTCCTAATGGCAGCATTTTGCACAATTGTACCACCAGGACTTAGAACCAGGGAATTACTATGGGTGAAATATTAATAATTTTTTCACTATTACTCTCTTCCCCAGTTGCCATTGTCTTTACAAATATAGCTGTAGAGCAAATGTAGCAAAATAATAGTAACAAAACAATATTTCTCTGAATACAAAGTTGCTGATAGGCTGAGAGAACCTGGACTTTTGCATTTCTCATTCATTTATTAGCTATTGATTACAACTTCCTAAGAACCAGGTGTTATTTTAGGCACTGGAGATACTTCTGTGAGCAAAAAAAGTCATTCCTTTGATGGAGTTTGCTTTCTAGTGGGGTAGACAGACAATACAAATAAATGAATTCATATTCCAGTGTCAGGAGGTGATAAGTGCTATGGAAATAACTGAGCAACATAATGGGATGGAAAGTGATAAGGAGGGAAAAAATGATTTTACATTCGTGGGTAGGGAACACCTTTCTGATCATGTAGCATTTGTGCAGTTCTGAGTCAGCATGGTGAATATCTAGAGAAAAAGGTTTCCAGGCAGAAGCTGCAAAGCTCTTAGAGGAAACACTTAGCATGTTGCAGAAGCAACACAAAAGCCCTTGTTAATAGACTGGGCTAAGAGGAAGCAAGTTAGGAAACAAAGTCTATGGTGCGGCTCAGAGTCAGATCAAGTGGAATACATCTATCCCAATAAATTCCTCTGAATTAAATTTTAAGGAAATCCCCTGTGAACTCCTGAACACACTCTTCTGGGCTGCAGCAGAGATCTCACTAGCTCATCCCCTGGATTATAATGATAAACTTTGTCAATTCTCATGACCCATGACCTTGGCTATATGTGTGTTTTCCAGGAATCTATACCAGCTGGCTTCCTTTTCTGACTTTTACTCCAAACAGTGCTCTCAGGGGGTGCCCTGACTCCCTGAATATCACCTGAAAGACTGAATATATGAACTAGAATACATATAAGAGTAGAACTCTGACCCAAAACTTGGAACAATCTTCCCAGTAAACCAATCCCTTACCTACAACAAACAGCCCAGGAAGCCAGACTGCTACAAAGCTGGACTTGCCTCATCATATCCATTCATCATATCCAGCTAGCTACAAAGCTGACTCTGCCTTTCACATGGTCTCTTGCAGTAGCATCCATATTAGGTTCCTAGGGTGGCTGTAATAAATGCCAGAAACTGGGTAGCTTAAAACTGCCTACATTTATTTTCTCATCATTCTGGAGACTTGACATCCAATACTGGTGGGGCCAGGCTCTCTCTGATGGTTCTCCGGGGTAGAAAATTTCTTTGCTCTTCTAGCTTCTGGAGGTTGCTAATGATCCTTGGATTCCTTAGCTCGCAGATGCATCACTCCAGTTACATGACTGTCTTCTCCTTGGGCCTTCATGTGATCTTCCCTCTGTACATGCTTGTCTCTATGTTTAAGTTTCCCCCTGGTTCCAAGGACACCAGTCATATTGGATTAAGACCCACCCCAATAACTCCTTTTTAACTGAATTATCTCTATAAAGCCCTAGTTCCTGTAAGATAAATTCTAGCCGAAATAAGCAGGTGAAGAGAGGCAACAAAGGGCCAGGTAATCTATTTGAACGCAAACACCCAGGTGAGATTTCCTCAGTCTACAGAAATAGAGGTTGGGGAATTTGCACGCATAAGCAGACAGGCAGCGAGTTTTTAAAGAAGGTAGGGGGAGGCAGAGCTTAGATTTACAGCAGTGCGAGGATTGGCTAACGTATCATGTTGGGAGGGGGCAGCAGCCGGGGACTTTGACACGTCTTCAGGGTCCGACGTGCTTGCTCCTCCCGTCAGTGCTCTCAGCCTTACATTCCAGCCTTTTGGTTATAGTGGGTGCCGACTGATCTGGTTATTTCTGGCTGAGGATGGGCGATGTGGGGCATTTAAGGCTGGTTGATGGCCGGAGGCTCAGTTGGGAGGGGCAAGTACTTGCGCAGCCAACAGTTGATTAACTTTTATGTGTGAAATTTCGGCTATGCACTGTTGAAGGAACTTGAAAACACACAGGGCGATTAAGAGTAAACCACAAACTGTTATTAAGGGGCCTAGCAGAGGCATTAACCAGGCCATTATGGGAGATTGAAGCCACCCATAAGGGCTGCCTTCAGGTACTCGTGTTTTGTGGAGGTCTTTTTGTAATTCTTGCAGTTTTTTTACTCTTTGCTCTATGACCCCAGACTCATTGATATAGTAGCAGCATTCTCCTTGCAAGAAAATACAGGTTCCGCCCTTTTCTGCAGTAAGCAGATCTAAGGTCCACCGATTTTGAAGGGTGACCTGGGCAAGGGAAGTAAGTTGTCGCTGGGGGGAAATAATGGAGGTTGAGGTTTCTCCTAAGGTTAGGCTCACTCTATCATCTAATTCTGCCAATTGACTTGCTAGACTTTGCCCTAACGCTCCTGCCCCTGTGGCAGCCATGGACACTGCAGTAACTAGACTCACACCCACCAGCACTGGCAGAAAAACCACCCTCTTCTGTCTAGTGCTTTGATATATAGACCATTTGTCTAGTGCCTGTCTTACCTCAGGTTTGCTGTACAAAGTTAGTTGGGGTACCAGCATTACCAAAAAGCAGGGTCCTACCATGGTGCTGTTGATGCATTGGGTAAGCATGCTGTTGCACCAGAAGAATCCACCACCTTGAAGGGAAATTGGAGTGTCTGCAGTCACCCGTCATCCGCATTGGCTTTCCATTGGCCATTCTGAGATAGTGGAATGCTGGGTCAGGTAGCAGGTGAGCGGGGATGATGGCTTTTTGTGCTGTTTTCTGGTGACCCCGGGCTTATGCCGAGCTTTGGGCTCAAGGCTTGTTTTCCACATCGGTACTTCGCTTAAAGGGAGGCTGCAGTCTTTTTCAGAGTTTACTGGTTGAGCCTGGAAAAAACTAATGGGAACTGCAGCTTCTGGGGGGTGTTGGAGGGAGGCACAGAAGAAACAATTAGACACATTGCTGAGGATATGTGAAGCATTAAGAAACTGCACTGTTTCTCTAGTGACTCTGGCCCAGGAAAGTTGTGTTCCTGCAGGTCGTAGAGAGTGGGAGTAGGGGCCTGACTGGATCCTCTGTTTTAGTGCCTGTTCTGTTTTTAAAATATTACTTGATACCCGTGCTTGGGTGTTTAAGACCTCCGTAAGAGTGGGGCTTACAGTGGTCCACTCTCTTTTGATGTTGATTGTGCCCCATGGAAAGGCTTGACCGCTTTTGTACAGCTTGCCCTGTATTCCTTTTTCCCAGCGTTGGTCCCATGGGTCACTAACAGTAATGTATAGCCTATTTTATATCTTAGTAAACATTTTGTCATTGGTTCCCCTTGTCGTGTCTCTTACTGTATGGACTTTACATTTGTTTGCTTCAGGATGGCATCCTCCATACATGTCAGACTGGAATGTACATGTACTAGAGGTCTGGTTGTAAGTGAAACATAGCGTTGGGTTTGAGAAGGTATTTAAGATGTCTGTGTATATCGGTATTTGAACCGGTGCCTGACAACCCGCACGCAGGCAGTTTTGGGTGCCTACTTCTCGGGCCTCAGTTCCATGAGGAAGGGTTAGGTTAAGCCTGAATTTCCATGTTGAATAGCTCTGCCTGGAGGCTTTAGGGTCATCTATTTGGCTGGCTGTACTTGACATGACTAACCTGTAGCTTAAGAGGACCCACTTCACAAGACACCCACCCATCATGTCTGGGTAGCCGTTTGAGCCTAGAAAGGTGATACCAGGAGGAGTGCCCATGTAGTTTGGCTGCTGAGGGCGTAGTGAGGATTACTGTATACGGCCCTGTCCAGCGGGGTTGGAGAGATTTTGGCTGGAGTTCTCTTAGGAACACTTCATCTCCCAGCTGAAGGATCGCTACATCTCCTTGGTTGCTGGATGATGTAGGTTGGGGTAGGAGCTGGTCTGCGTGTTCTCTAAGAAGATGTCTCAACAGTGTAAAGTAAGGAAGGTAGGAGGCCAAAGGAGGAGAGGTAGTGGGTAGGCCTGTGTTTAGTAAGAAGGGCCTGCCATACATCAGCTCAAATGCACTTAGTCTAGCTGGTCCCCAGGGGGCAGCACACAATCGAGTGAGAGTGATGGGGAGAAGATCGGGCCACAACAGCTTTACCTCTAGAGACAGCTTAGTTAGGTGGTCTTTTAAGAGACCGTTAGACCTTTCAACCTTACCCGACGATTGGGGGTGGTAGGGTATATGGAGGTTCCAGGTGATATTGAGAGCCTTGGCTGTTAGCTGGGTGACCCGAGAGATGAAAGCAGGAGTGTTGTCCAACTGCAGCGAGGCAGGCAGGCCAAAACGGGGGATGATATGCGCTACCAATGTCTGTGCTACCACCGAAGCTGTCTCTTGGTTGGTGGGGAAGGCTTCAATCCATCCTGAAAAGGTATCAACCAGAACTAGTCAATACCTGAGTTTTTTATGTTTAGGCATGTGGGTGAAATCGACCTGCCAGTCTTGTCTGGGGATAGTTCCTCTCATCTGGTGGAGGGCCATCCAGATTTTTAGAGCACCTTGAGACGAGATGCAATGACAAGTAGTGTAGCCTTGGTGTACCTCATCTATGGCCTTGCAGAGATCATAAGGGGCAAATATGGGGGAGAGAAACTGGTGCATGGCTTCCGGCCTAATGTGTAGAAACTGATGAATTTTGGATATGACATCCCTGCCTTGGGCTTGGGGGAGGGCAATTCATCCCCTGAGATATATCCATCCCTGATCTCCTAACACTACCCCTTGATGTAGGAGCAGTTGTCGTTCATCATCGGGGTATTGGGGCAGCAGAGAGGAGGAAAGAAACAACACAGAGGGTGGGCTAGACCCGGATGTTAACTGTCAGGCTGTGGTGTCTGCCAATGCATTACCTCTGGTTACCAGATCGTTTCCAGTTTGATGTCCTTTACAATGCATGATGGCCACCTGCTTGGGGTCCTGTAGAGCCTGTAGCAGGCGGCCGATAGCCCTGCCATTGATGATTGGGGTTCCCTTGGTGGTGAGGAAGCCGCTTTCCTTCCAAATTGCTGCATGAGTGTGTGTAATCAAGAAGGCGTATTTAGAGTCAGTATAAATTGTGGCTCTCTTCCCGGCTGCCAGCTGTAATGCTTGGGTAAGAGCTACTAATTCGGCTTTCTGGGAGATGTTCCCAGATGGGAGTAGGTTTGCTTCTATCACTTGCGACAGAGTTACCACTGCATAGACTGCCCTTCGCACCCCATCACTCCCCTTCACTGAGCTTCCGTCTATGAAAAAGGTCGTCAGGGTTTTCGAGGGGCATGTCTTGTAGGCCCCTTCTAGGTTTTCTAAGAGCCTCTATAATCTCTACACAGGAATGAGTGGGCTGATCTGCCTGATCGCTGACAGGAAGCAAGGAGGCTAGGTTAAGGGGTGGGGAGACTTGTAGGGTTACCTGTGATGTTCAATAAACAGGAGGTGAAATTCTTGTACTCTTGAAGGACTCAAGGAGGATAGGAATTTATGACTCAAAAGATCTTGTAACCGGTGTGGGGAATACACAGTAATGGGCTGTTACAGCATTAATTTCAGGGCTTCTTGGGCCAGACTTCCCACAGCTGCCAGGGTTCAGAGGCAAGGCTGCCACCCTCTGGCGGTGGCATCTAACTGTTTGGAGAGAAATGCAATGGGATGGCACCTTGGCCCCACTGGCTGTACCAGCACTCCGGTGGTGACTTGTGCCCTTTATGCTGTATATAGGGTAAAGGGCTTGGTTAGGTCAGGGAGCATCAACGGGGGGGATGAGAGTAATGCATTCTGCAACTGATTGAAAGCAGAAGCTACTTCAGTGGGTGAAGTTAACGGCCCAGTAGGAGTCTCTGTAGCAGCCGCATAGAGCGGTCTGACCAGAAGGGCAAAGTTAGGCAACCAGTGTCTGAAAAACCCTACTAATCCTAGAAAGGATAGTATCTTGGCTCCTGAAGTAGGTGGCAGGAGAGCTTTAATAGCAACTACTCGGTCTACCACCAGGGCTTTAGTGGTGGGAGTTAGAGTCAGCCCAAGGTATGTAACTTGAGGTAGAGACAGCTGTGCTTTGGCCAGGGATACCCTGTACCCCAGGTCTGCTAGGAAATTGAGAAAGGATGTGGTGTCTAGGACCGAGGCCTCCTTTGAGGGGCTGCAAAGTAAAAGATCATCCACATATTGGAGGAGCGTACTCTTGCCCGTTGAATGTCATGGGAGGTCCTCTGCCAGGGCCTGTCCAAAAAGATGGGGGCTATCTCTAAAACCTTGAGGTAGAACTGTCTAGGTCAGTTGTCTAGATTGACAGGTATCAGGGTCTTTCCACGTGAAAGCAAATAGCGGTTGCGATTCTGAGTGGAGGGGTATAGTGAAAAAGGCATCTTTAAGGTCTAGTACAGTAAAATGAGAGGTACCAGATGGGACCTGAGATAGAAGAGTGTATGGGTTAGGCACTACTGGGTGTAGAGGGATAACAGCCTCGTTAATTATTTGGAGGTCTTGAACAAGGCGGTACACTCCAGAAGGCTTTTTTACTGGCCAGATGGGAGTATTGCATGGAGAGTTAGTTGGTACTAAAAGCCCTTGTGAGAGTAGACGATTAACAATAGGCTGTAGTCCCCTTCGGTGAGCCTGCGAAATAGGAAATTGAGGCTGAGAAGGGAAGCGGGATGGGTCTTTAAGGCATATTAAAACTGGGGTGTGGTGGGTTGCCACCACAGGGGTGGAGATGTCCCACACAACTGGATTGACAGCAGTCCAGGGAGTTGGGAGACTTAGGTCTCTGTTGTCTAACTCTCCTTTGCTGACTAAAGCAACGAGGGAGTTTCTGGCATTTTGTAAGCATTTAAAAGGTGGGTGGGAAATAGAGGCTCCTAACTTATAGAGCAAATCTTGTCCTAACAGAGGAGTAGGACAGGAAGGCATGACAAGAAAGGAGTGAGTTAACGGGATGCTTTGAAAGGTGCAGGCTGCTGGGCCCGTCTCCAAAGGCTTGGAAGAGGTTCCCATGACTCCAACTATGGAGACCTTGGCAGGGTATAGAGGCCCTTTAAAGGAGGGGAGAACAGAGTAGGTAGCCCCTGTATCCACCAAGAAAGAGATAGACTTACCCACTACGCACAGCTTAGCCCTGGGCTCAGTGAGGGTGATCGGGGTGTCCGAGTCCAGGCATCTTCAATCTTCAAGGATGCTCAGCAGGTCTGAAGGGTAGTCCTTTGAGGGTGTCTGCCCCCCATGAGACTCTGCCACTGGGAGAGGACCACCCTCTAGAGGACAGTCTACTTTCCAATGACCTCGCTTACCACAGCTGGGGCATGGTTTGGTCAGTTTGCGTGGGTTGGGGCACTTCTGTGCCCAGTGCCCGTCTTCGCCGCATGGAAAGCAAGGGCTTGGAGGTTTGAGTCGATCTTCAGGGACACCCCGATGATCTCTATGAGCCAGCCGCAGAGCGGCTGTTATGGCGCAAGTCTGCTCTGCCATTCGGGCAGCTGACTTCCTCTCGCTCTCATCCTCTCGGGCATGAAAACCTTTAAATGCCGTCTTTACCAGGTCTCCTAGAGGGGTTTGGGGACCATCTTCAGACTTTTTAAGCTTACACCTGATGTCAGGAGCTGACTGAGTTATAAAATGCATGGCTAGGAGAGAGGAACCTAACGCTGAGGCTGGGTCAATCTTAGTGAAAGCTCCTAGAGTTTCTTTGAGGTTCTTGAGGAATTCTGATGGGTTTTTGTCAGGTTTCTGGGTAATTTCTCTAAGCTTATTGTAATTGATAGCTTTTTGGGCAGTAGAGTTCATACATGCCAATAAGTAGCGAATCATGCGATCCTGGCATGCCTCACCCTCCGGAGAATTATAATCCCACAGGAGTTCTTGTAGAGGAACAGCTTCCCTGCTATAGGTTCCCATTCATCTGTGGCATGGGCTTCATTGGCACAGTGCTGTGCTGCTGCTGTGACATGGTCATATTCCTCCAGGGTTAGAGTGGATTGGAGGACTACATATACATCGTGCCAGGTGAGCTTGTAAGCTCGAGTGAGATATTTAAACTGTTTAGCGAACATTACGGTGTTGGAGGAAAAGGACCCCAATCTGTTCTACTTGGGACAAGTCTGCCAGGGAAAAGGGAACTTGAACTTGCACCACTCCTTCAGCTCCCGCTACCTCTCTTAGAGGAGCCATCATGTGAGCCCGATACCGCTGTGACTTAGAGCGAGTTACAGGAGGGCTAGACCATTTGGGCGCCAGCTGCGGCGAGTAAGACGGTGGTGGATTTGAAGGAGGGGGCGGAGGAGGAGACTTTGGTAGTGGGGGGTACAACTTGGGAATTGGTGCAGAACTTGAAGGCAGGGTACTAGGATATGGGGGAGTTTTATCCGAAGTGGAGTCAGCACTTGTGGAGTAAAGTGGTGGCCAGACTGGAAGAGAAGGGGAACAAGATGGAGGGGAGACCGGAAGAGAAGGAGAGCAAGATGGAGGAGAGACTGGGAGAGAAGGAGAACAAGATGGAGGACATGAATAATGAGGGAGGGAGCTGGCCCCCACGGTGGGCCTGGAGGAGTGGGAAGGGGGGAAGCCGAGATCCTCCACCGAGTCTGTCAGAGAAGAGCCTCCCAGTAATAGGAGTGGTAGAGCTCGGCAGTCTTTGGCAGAGGCCTGGGCTAACAAAACTTGGGAAGGAGAACACTTAACACACAGATCTGGGCAGGTGCACAAAGTCCAAAAGGCCTGCACATAGGGGATTTCACTCCACTTTCCGCCCCGGTGGCAATAATTAGTTAAGTCAGTGAGGAGGCTAAAATCAAAAGTTCCCTCAGGGGGCCAGTGAGATTGGTTGTCCAAGGGATACTGAGGCCAGGCCTGAGAGCAAAGGATGACTAACTTTCGTTTGCGAATTTCCTGGGACAAATATAGAGTAGCCAGATTAGAAATGAGACACTGCAGTGGGGTCTGAGCCTCTGCTTTGGAGGGCTGGTTCCTCATGTCTGCACCCACTTCCCAAAAAAATCCCACTGAGAGGAGCACCCAGTGTCCCAAGTACAACAAGTCATGGGAGATGGCCTGGGAGCCTGGGTGAGGGACGTCTCCCCCACCGCAGGGCCAGGGGCGAGTATCCCGGATACTCGCAACAGATGGGCTGAATGCCCAGACCTGAACATAGCTACAATTTCGGACGGACCAGATGAAATAGAGTTAGGAAGGGAAGCAGACTGGGGGAAACTGAGGGACTCACCGGAAAATAGTCCACGCAGCGGAGAGCAGGCTGAGGTCCTGGGTCGGGGAAGGACGGGGTGGGGCCGCTGGTGGCCGGTTGGGGCCCCACACTCACACTCCTCCTGGGTTTCGGCACCAAATGTAAGATAAATTCTAGCCGAAATAAGCAGGCGAAGAGAGGCAACAAAGGGCCACAAAGGGCCAGGTAATTTATTTGAACGCAAACACCCAGGCGAGATTTCCTCAGTCTACAGAAATAGAGGCTGGAGAATTGGCGCACGTAAGCAGACAGGCAGCGAGTTTTTAAAGAAGGTAGGGGGAGGCAGAGCTTAGATTTACAGCAGTGCGAGGATTGGCTAATGTATCAGGTTGGGAGGGGGCAGCAGTCGGAGACTTTGACACGTCATCAGGGTCCGACGTAGGAGGGGCAGCAGCCGGGGACTTTGACACATCCTCAGGGTCCGACGTACTTGCTCCTCCCGTCAGTGCTCTCAGCCTTACAGTTCCAAGTCAGGATATATCCTTGAGGTTAGTACTTCAGCATATCACTCTCAGGGACACAATTCAGTATCTGAACTGATCTCCTTGATTCTCTCAGGTTGCCCAAGAAACCAGATACCACTAAGTAACCAAAGTAAACTTCTACTTCTCAAAGGCAATCTGATCAATTCAACCACTGCCTAAATTCCAACCATGATCTTCTACTATTCATTGGTAAAAACAGAACTCCTTTGACACAGCCCACAGGGAACTCTTAGTCTGTCATATATCTCCTCTACCATGCCCTGCTCCCTCGCAATTCTGTGTTTAAACCAAAAAATAGTATTTTCTCTTCTTGTTTGTTATGTTCTTTTTCTTCCCCAGGGCTTTTCTATGCACATTCCTTCTGTCTGGCATGTTTTTCCTTTCTTCTTTTGCCTACTTCACTCATGTATATATGTGCCCACTATTTTTTAGGAAATCCTTCCCCAGCATGACTCTTTCCAGAAATATAACTCTGTATCTGTGTTAAAAAAGTTATTAATATCTATCCCTTCAATTATACTCTGAACTTTATTGAGGGCAAGGAATCACAGCTGGGCTCGTTTATTTATCTCTCTCCTGTCTTTAGTGAAATGACTAGTGTGGCATGGGTGGACAAAGTAGTTTTTTCTGATTTGAAGAATAAATGTTTAAATGAATCAGATATATGTAATCTAGAACCATTCTCCTCAAACTCTCTATGGTAAAAGACTAGTTGGTTTTCTCAGTTTTCTGTAAAATAGAAAACTGTATTTACATCATCATGGGCCTGTGGTGTCAGTCCATGGACCACACTTGGAATAGCACCGATCTCTCTCTTTCGAAGCTTAATAATTCAGTCATTCTAAGATTTTGGGAATAAACAGATCTCTTTGTAGAACAAAGGACCTATTATATTTGTACTTATTATATTTATGATTATTATATGTCGCGTGCCCTGTCCTCGCCGGCAAGAACAGCATGCAACAACAGCAGGATTCTTCTGCAGAAAGCTTTATTCTTCAGCTCTTTGTGAAACAAATGAGTTGGGCAGGACCCAGAGGGGAAGGAGAGGCTTGCTTATATAGTTCTCATGCTCTGACCTGGTTGGTGCGGCTCCATATGCCTTATTAGCATAACCATTTGGTGGGTCTCATTGGTCCTTATGCCAAGGCGCAATTAGCATGTAGTTTAGTGGTGTGGGATGATTTGTCATTAGGAAGTTCGGGGCCTTCCGGCTGCCCTGCATTGGGCGCTATTTTCTGAGCGCGGCTGCCAACAATTATATAATTATTTTTTTAATAAAAATGTGTACACTAAACCCTTACCATTTAACTTATTCACTCGCCTGGAATACTGTAACCTGAGCACTAAACAGTGTTCAATCAAAGATAACAGCTCGTTTTTCATCCTCTTTCCACTCTTTCTACGGTCTTTTGAAGGAGGGGCACCTCAACCATAAAGTGAGCCCAGGGCAACAATCTGCCACATTGGTCAACTTGGCCTGTTGGCATTTGTCTGCTCTGCTACCATGAGTTAGAGTGGGCACTCTCCATCTGCACATGGCAATGGCAGATCTGAAAGTAGGGATGATAGATGACTTGTCTCCCAGCTTGTCAAAGGTACTATTTGCTAACCTATGAATCACTCTGGTAGTCTCATTTCTGCTAGGAAGAGATGGAAAATCTAACTGGGTACATAGACCAAACTCTTTAGACAGAGAATCCTTTATTAGCCAATACTACAAATTACTAATTATGACTACAACACTGTTTTTTTAATCTTAGAACTCTATTTCTTAAGAATAACCATACACATGTTTCTTAAATCTTGTTTTGCTTCTGTCATGGTTTCTCTGAAATCAGAGAGAGTTTACCAGTTGTGAAGTAGGCATGTTTTCTTTGTCACCTGGAGTCCTGGCAAAGTTTCTGACAGATATTATCTATTTCATGGATACCTACTCAAAAATATCTTTTTCAGCAAGTGGTACATTATCAAGGACATTTATGGTGATAACTATTAGCTGAATTTCCAAACTCAAAAAAGATATAAAGAAAAATGATGGGTTTATACCAATTTTTAAATTTTGAAGTACACCAAGATTTCTCTCAGAAGATCTGGATGTCACGTCAACCACTGGATTTAACAATTAATACTCACTGCATTCTTGAGCAATGAAACCTACTGATATGTGATACATCAGCCAGGGCCCTGAAAGGAAAGAAATGACCTATTCTGCCATAAATATCAAACAGGGATCCCATGGGCTGGAGGACACTGCTCGAGAGCCCTCTTTCAGCCACATCCCTCTCCAAGAGAAAAAAGAGTTTGCAGTCTACGGAGTTTGTTTTCCAGGAGCCATGTCCTTTCTTCTAGGCCATGACCCGGGTACCTGCTGTCTCTGGAATTTCCTGCCCAAATGGCTTGAACCCACTTGGAAGTTCTGCAAGTGTCTTTTTGAAAGACACAGCTTGCCTAAGTAAGCCACTAGTACAAACCTGTGAGCTCAGTGACTGGCTATGAATCTACAGATGGAGCTTGAATATTTGGGCTGGGGTGTCTGCACACATGTGCATGAGGCCCTTGAAGGTCCATGAAGAAGAGAAGAGAGAGGCAAGTCAAGGGGTCTCCATGTTTCAGCATAGAACACTAATGGGTCCAGTAATCCTATTCAAATCTGGTCTCCCTGGCCCTTTGTAATGAAACATTTGTCAAAACAGGAGAAAGGGACGTTATATAAGCAGTTTAATAGAATGATTGAAATCTAAATATTCACTATATGGCATGTGTGTCTCAATTTTCCTCTACTCTTCCCACATATACTAGGGAAGATCTGCACAGGACATACTCAAAAGATATAGGTAAAGAGCGTTTAATAAAGAAATATTTCCAAAGGTGTTAGAAGGATTAAGAGAAATCAGTAACAGCAGAAATCTACTCCTTCTAGGCCTGAGGGCTATAAGGAGATTTGTCAATGGAACCTGGAAAGAAATCATCTAAGGAAAAGGTTTTCCTGCAGAAATTGTATCTTGTAATAAGAGGAAGGTAGTCACTGACAACCCATAGTCTGACAGAAAGATGGGTAAATGGATATCAACAATCTTTTTATGCCCTCTCATCTCACGATGGCACCTATTATTGCCTAAGCCCAATCAGAAGCTAGATGATGACAGCCTGCTTGAGACAATCCATAGAGTATAGCCTCCCTGCTTACAGTGCAGCATGGAGAAGGGTATAGAAAATGAATAGGTAAATGGAGAGTATCTGGAATATGCTGGGTTCAAAGTTCTGACCCAAATTCTTACCCCTGACAATTGGGGATTTGAATAAGTTTTCTATTAATTTGAAATCTCAATTTTCTCATATGTAAAATAAGTCTCTTAATACCTCTATGGCGGGAATGGAAAGATTAAATAAGAACATTTGTAAAACACTGAGCACAGTAGCAAGTAACTGGTACATACTTAACAAACAAACAATAAACTAGGTTCTTGTGGAATTCTACAAGCCAGCACTCAGTACTTCCAGTCACTGACCCTATTATTACTCATTCATTAAACAAACATTTATTGAGTGCCTACTATGTATCAGCCATTGTGCTGTACTATGGGGTGCAGAAATGAACAAAACAGATAAAAATCCTTGTTCTTTTAGATGAATAGGAAAAAACAATCCCTGCCATAATATGGTTTATAAATTTCTGGGGGTGCAAACAAATAAATAGTCAGTTTCTTTGTAAAAAACTAAGCACAAGAGATGTGATTGATACCTAAGGGCTTGGAATCAGACTTCTTAGGTTTCAATCTTAGAACTTCTACTTACTAGATTTTTTACTTTGGGCAATGTTCCAGTTACACCAAAATTTAACAGCTTAAACCACTCATGTTGTTATACTCACAAGTTTTGTGGTCATGGATTTAGAAAGAACACAATGATAATTTATCACTATTCCATATGCTTGGAGTTTCATCTAAGACTCAGAAGTTGGAGATGACTAGATGGCAAAAGGCTGGAATCATTAGGGACAGCCTCATTCACATGTCTTACAGGAGGTGGTAGCTGAGATTTCCTGCAAGGCTGTTGGCCAGAACACTATCTATGGCAAGTCTGTGATTCTTAGGCTTCCTTTTAGCATGGCAGCCTCAGATATTTTATCTGGCTGCTAAGAGGACCAAAAGTGAGTGACTCAAGAGAACCAGCTGGGAGCCATACATACAGCTTCCAATCTTACCTAGGAAGTCAGAGAGTGTGTCTTCTTCTCTAATCAGAAGTCTATCCAGATTCAGGGATGGAAAACAGACCCCTTCTCTCAATGGGAGAAGTGTTAAAGTCACATTATGAGAACACATAAGATAAGAAACATTGTTACAGCTCTCTTTAGGAAAATACAGCTATACTTAACCTCTCCACAACTTCATTTTCTCATCTATAAAATGGAGGTTGTTTTAATACCTATTTTAAAAGGCTATTATATTAAATAGGTTGATGAGACATATATAGTTTAAATTGGGAATGCCATATAATATGGGTTCAATAAATATTTTTAATAACCAGATAACATTGGAAGAACATAGGTAAGGTCCCCAGACTTGGGGTGGAAGATCAGTAAGACAAAACATCTAAACTTCAATATAAAAGATAAGTAAGAATTGCCCAAGTGGAGCTCAGAGCAAGGAAAAAGATCATTTCTTCATTAAGCAAAGTCTGAGATGCTATAACAAAGAAGCCCAATAATACAAAAACTTAAAAAAACAGAAGTTTCTCCCTTTTTAACAGTCCAGATGTGAATGCCTAGGCCAGCAGCACAGTTTCTCTTCTCATCGTTATTTATGGACAAGCTCCTTTCAAGTCTCTTGCTTCTCAACTTTCTAAGGCATAGGTGTTTGATTTTTGTCAAAGCTGGTCACATAATCTGGGTTCCAGCCAGTGGAAAATGTGAAGAGAATGGGTAAGAGAAATAGTATGTTGAGACTCAGTCCTAGAAGCAACACATTGCTCCTTTTCACCTTCTATTGGCAAGAAATAGGAGGTGTGACTTCACCTAATTGCAAAGACAGAGGAAAATACAATCTAGCTGCACAGCACTATGACCAATAAAGAAAGTGAATAGATATTGTTGGACACTCACACTCTCTTACACCCAGACGGAGGGAAATTAGCCCAGAAGCTGGACTGGTGACTACAAGTTATAAGTCATTTATTAAAATGGAGAATAGAGCATGATGAAGGGAGAAATGAAGCAGAATTGAAGAGCTAGGAAGGAGTTAGATTATGAAGATTATCATGAGTCAAGGTAAAGAGTTTGTATTATACATGTAAAAGGAAGCCAGCAAAGGATTAAAAGAAGGGGGAAACATCATCAGATATGGGATGTCAAAGAACAGTCGGGTATCATGTGGAGAATGAATTGGAGGAGTTAATATTTGGGGTGGTTAAGATGAGTTAAGAGACTGGTATAAGAGCTATACAATCCACCTGTACTTTTAACATGGTATAGGAGAGGATTTTTGGGCAGAAGATAAGTGAAAAACAATTGAATGAAGGAAATATTGCTTCATTAATTCCTTGCATATGTGTCCATGTGTTTTATGTACAGAATAAGAAACAATAATTAAATAGTAACTACATAATTGGGATGAGAATTTAATAATGTAGATAAATGTTGGACCTTACCTATGTTCTTCCAATGATTCTTAAATTATATATTTGAAAACAATATAATATATATGAAAATATATATATATAATATTTATCAACTATGCTTCCATAAAAATAATGAATCATAAAAAGAAACATTAATCAACTGATAGTCATATGTCAGAATTTATGACCATATTTCAAGATCCATATTTATTTATTGTGTTTGAAAACAATCTCTGCACTCTAATTTTAATATTTGGTAATACTATAACTAATATTAATATGAAGTATACAAACATTCTCCATGAAGTGACCTCCCAGAAATATTACTTTATTTCAGCAAATACCCCATTTGTTTGTAGTTACTACATATAAAGAAGCCAATATCCTTCAGTTATCCCAGAGTTTTCCACAAATTTAATTTTTTACTTTTCACTAACATTCCTGAACACTTGCATTAACTGAAGTACAAATCTGATATACAATACAAAGTTTATGCACATTAATTCAGGTAGAAAGTTGACAAAAAGACCGTGTGACACTATCGAAATATAATAATTATTATATAACAGGTATTTGGAAAGAAAAGTCTAGTTTTGCTTGTAGTGGTACAAGTAACAAATACTTACAAAAAGTATAGACCTAACTTAGATTTAGAGATTGAGAAAGGTATGTAAACAAAACTGAAGGTTTGTGCAAGGTAGAAATGCACAAGTTTTAGAAATAGGCATACCTGGGATTTTTAACCCCAATTCTATCACTTACTAGCTGTATTACTCTGAGAAAGTAATCTTCCTTTCATGAGCCTATTTTTTTTCTTTGAATTTATAATATTTAGCTTACATGAATTAGGAATAATGTGGTTATTAGGTCAACTAATACAAACATAAAAATGAATAACCAAGTATCAAGTCACAATATAGCTTCCTAGAAAAAGTCTGCCTTCTCAGAGAAATTTTCCCTCCCTTTTTTGATATTTTATTAGCAGCCAAGCCCCTGCAACCTAAGAAGAACTCTACCAAGTATATCCATGGGCAACAGGTTGAAGATTTATCTTTGCATTGAGAAATGGGTCAAGGTAGGAAGAGAATACTGCAGAGAAATGAAACATGCAATGGACTTTTAATTTGTAAGAAAGTACTAATCTTAAAGAGAGGAATGTGACAGAAAATTGAATAATAATCATTCTCCATTTTAGGAGCTGTATTTTCATACAAAATCAGTAATACTTGGAAGATCATTTATATAAAATTGTTAGAAAAATAAACCTACTAAAAGAAAAAGATTCACCTTATTTTGTATTTCTCTCTCTCGAGTGAATCCATTTTTAAATGAATATAAGATTGTATTCAAAATCTGCCCCAGATAATGTGTCAGAAACCCTAGAGAATAACAGAAATGCTCTAATTGGAGACTGCAAAAAAGAACAAGGAATGTGGTATTCAGCAGTAAAGTTTCATGAATTCAAATGTTAGCATGTGTTTTGAAAAATACCTTCTTCACTATTTAGTAGCATTGTCATCTTTTGGTGTTAATGACTATAAATGAAGAGTATTCAACATGTTTAATATTTGACATGCATTTTCTAGGCTCATGTAGTAGTGAGCATAATGCAACTTTTCCTTAGGTAACTTCTCTGTATTACAACAATTACATTTAATTTAATAAATATTTATGGTATGAATGTTACATGAAAATCACAAGGCTAGATGAATACTGGGGAAACATAAGCAAATAAAACACCATGTCTCTTGACTTCATAAGATCAATAGAGTTAGATTCCAGACACATGTTGAGAAATTCTTGTAAGATTCGTCATGGTTCACAGTTGCTCCTTGGTTCTTGTCCCCGCTGAGACAAAGAATTGAAAGGCAGAGAAGGTAGTAAAACACAGTGAAAGCTTATTTAAATACTCTGAGAGAGAGTAAACCAGAGTCTGCATTGACTAAGGGCCTGCAGGATCCTTTAGGGAAAGGCGGTTTATTGGGCCCTAGTCTGGAGGCTCCTTTATGATTCACAGGGTGAGGTAATTTGATTGACAATTTTAATTATTTAACTATTTCTCTCAGCTTGCATGTCTTTTCCCAGAGTGCACACAGAAAAGCCCTGGGGAGGGGGGACAAGTTTAAAACTGTTATGTAGGTTTTATGCTAATGAAATTATAATGAGGTAAGGTTAAAGGATGGTCTAGTTATCTAACTGCACCTGAGTGGTGATCTGGTTTAGACCAGTTAGTCTTGGACTTCTCAGATAAGGAAGTTGTCTCCCCACAAAGTTCTGTTTTCATCAATAGCAGCCTCTCTAGCTGGGCTTGGACTGGGTGGCTCTTTCCCTCCAAGCCCTATCTCCTTCTCTGACTTCTCATATCTATCTTCCTACCTAACATGTTGACTTCACTTTTAACTTAGAATAGATCAAAAATTAAAATCAGACTTTTAAAAAACATAAGACCTGTTGGGAAAATTACAGTATGATTATCTGAAGCAAGAAGATAAGTAGTAGTCAAGGAGGTGCTTTGGAAGAGGCAGTAGTTAGTGCTGGCTTTGAGAGAAGCCCAGGAATTCAAGAGGCAGGGAGTAAACACCACAAGTAAAGGCATGAGCAAACAAGGGAAAATGGATCTTCAGTAAAAAATTAATGGTCCTTTCTACTTAGAGTATGTGTGCTGGGATAAGGATTAGGAAATCATTAAGAACAACTGTTTTAAAAAGGAATTTAAAAAAATAACAATTTTACTAAGATATAATTTAATACCATAAGATGTGCAAACTAAAATGTACAGATTAATTTTTAAATTATATTTATAGAGCTGTTTAACCATCAACACAATCAATTTTAGGACATTTTCATCACCCTGAAAAGAAACCCTGGGCCCATTAGAAATTACTCTTTATTTTACCCAAGCCAGGAAAGGGAATTGACCTATTTGTCAAGGACCTTAGATCTTGATTCACTAGGTGATCAATGCAAAAATTTCAAAGCTTTTTAGTAACAGGGTGACATGGTCACAATTGTGTTTATAGAAAACTATTCTCATAGCAGTGCATAGTATGGAAAGCAACGACTTGGGTGAAAAGAATCAATTTTGATTCTCATACTCTCTAATTTACCTTAATTCCATACACATATGAAAATATTTTTACACTGCTCTGTGGATGATAATCCACAGAAATTCCTTCATTTACAACATTTCATGCAAGCCAGTAAATATTTACAAGTAATAACATGCTTATAACTAGGCTACTCTCTTCCTTTAGTTCAATTTGGTTTTCCTCAGTGCCTGACTTTTAGAGCATAGTAAAGATCATTTT
Source organism: Manis javanica (assembly GCF_040802235.1). Classification (NCBI taxonomy): domain Eukaryota; kingdom Metazoa; phylum Chordata; class Mammalia; order Pholidota; family Manidae; genus Manis; species Manis javanica. The sequence goes on from NC_133166.1 coordinate 61,113,113, forward strand.
CTGTACTTCTTAAAGCTTCCTGATTAATTGATATTAATATAATAGACTAATATCATGGAGTTACATACCTCTTTTTAAAGTAAGAAAACTCAGTCAGGATGTTAGTGCTTTCTCAGGAAGCCTACAAGGACCCAATAAATGTAAGAAATGTAATTGAATTACTGTCTTTCTGAATTTACAATCAGGCCTTTTCCCATGATAGCACAGCTGCCTCCTCAGCTGTTAAACATGATCTGCTCTTATGTTTAATCAGTAGAAATAAAACTCTTCCCTCCACCCAGAAGTATGTTAGATCTAAATAATTTGGGAGGAGTTAGGATATGTGATAGTTATACTCACCTTCTTCAGTCATGATTAAAAATGTTTTAGGAAACCAAGTACAGAATTAGGAAATTAATGTTTAGTTAAAAACTTCAAAGATACTGAATTTTCTTGGAATGAATTTCGCAGTGAAAGCATACCATGTGAGCGGGAAACCTGCCCTATAACAATTCAGACCCTAGAGGAATGCTTACTAAATGGTGCATAGACAATCAACAATCTCGAAACTGAAACTCTTAAACTGGTCATTCTTAATGATAACTAACCTTTAACTAATAACCAGTTCTGTTACTCATGTGGCCACTAACAAATGAGCATTCAGGTTATAAAGGTCATTTGTATTCACTGTCTAAGAACAATTGTTTTAGGCACTATAGGAGGTAGAAGGCTAAGGCTAAGAGAGGTACACAGATTGGCCCACGTCATTAGAGTCATAGGTCTTCTGACTCCAAATAACAAGGGCATTTTAAAGGGCTAAAATACAGAATGCACATTTTCTCATTCTCCTGGTCTTCCAAGGGAAGGCCTCTTCCTGGAACAAGGCTTAGACCAAGTTCTATGCCCAGGGAAAATTCTTGGCCTTTGTTCCCGACCAGCACAAGCTTAAATTCCCAGAGGGATGTTTTCTTTCTTTCTAAGGTGCCATGTCAGGTATAATTTAAAAGTCATAAAGACAAATTATCCTTCCCTGCTCAAGCCCATCACCCTGCCTTCCCACTGCATCAATAACATCCTGGTCTTAATCAACCTTGATGCAGAGATCTCTAAATTTTGTGTGGCTTCTTCCACTCTTTGACACTTCCTTATTTCAGGGCCATCCTGCTGACTACAACGTTTCTGCAGGAATAGACCATGGTGTTTCACTGGCTGTCTTTCAAAGCATTGGCAAGTATTTCTTGGCAAACATACAAGCTTGTCTAAACAGAAAGGCCTGGAGTAAATACATGGGATCCAAACACAGGGGAAGAACTTCACCAGAGACAGATGATGACCTCCAAAATGTTATCAGAGTGATCTAGAAATTAACACCCATGCTGTATAATGCACCTGCCAATTTGTGTCACTATAAGGAAGAAGATAGGGACAAATTTTTTTCCATACCCTGCTCTATGCCATTTGGGGGCCTCCCATGCAACTGGCAGGACACATCAGTCTGTAGTCCCTAGCCATGTACACATGCCCCCTTTTAAACAACCCTTCTGAGGTCTAGAGGTCAACATACAATCAGCCAAGTCCATCCTCAAGGACATATCCAGCCTTGGAAGCTATCAGCATTAACGAAGGCAGGAAATACTTGTGTCCTGATATCTACAGTGTGGTCTAGAAGAGAGCATGATCTAAGTGTGGGCATATTTCTGGGGCCCAAGGATCACTGTCTAGTGAGAAAGGACCAGAGGAGAGTCAGAGCAGATCGTTTGAAGAGCTGGTTGAACAGCTTGGGTCCGTCTTGTCAAGATCTAAGAGAGGTACTGTCTTCCCTGCACACTGCAAACAAACAATAAAAAAAAATCCATTAACTGCCCATCTTGAAAGTCATTATGTAACTAACTTCAGCTTCTAGCAAAAATGGAGGGGTGATGACATTAATTAAGCAGAGATTTAAGGTGTCGCAGCAGCCCTTCATGAGTTCAGTCAACCAGAAGAGATAGACGTGGGGACATAAAATTCGGAAGAAATTTAATACAATGATCAAAGGTATAATATAGTGAGTGGAGGGAAGTTAACCCCTAAATTATTGATAAAGAGAGAAATAACATACCTCACAGATGAGGAGAGACTGAATCAGAGAAGGTCGATAACTAGCCAAAAGTCACTCAATGTAACTGGAAGAGATTGATCCCCAGGTTTGTCCATCACCAAAACCTCATGTTTTTTTTACTTCTTAGAAAGTACCTTTGGAGGTATGAAGTTTCTGTCAGAGATAGTTGCTTGCATCTTCCTTTCCCCTCTATTTTCCTGAAGAAATCTTTAAAAGACATCTTTTTAATACACTTTTTATTCCCTTTCCACTGGTTCCTTTCAGAAACATCCAGAATGACTTATTTTTTTTCATTTTCTACAACCTGTCCCCATCTCTTATTCCTTTTAATCTGTCTCTATGAACTCACCGGACTTCTAGAATTCTGATCTGTGAAGCTCAGCAGGAAATCCTGCTTATCCAGACACTTCCGTAAGAAGGGAGAAACTTGTATTTGAATAGCCAACTCTATCCCCCCAGCGTGCCTCACTTGGCTCATTACCCATTAAAAAAAAAGTTCTTCTTGCAAGTTTCACACTAGGTGATTATGAAAAGAATTAAGTAATGTGAATTTCTTAATCAATTTCATGCTGAGAGGATCAGCAAGTTATAACAGAAAGAGAATTTTAAGGGAATTAATACCCTATCTAGTTTGAACCTTTCTCTGTATCCACCAGGGAGGTCCGGATACTCAACATTGTCAGCAAAATTAAATAAATCAATGGATAAATAAAAACAGTAGCCCTCAGTTATAGACACCTTTTCAAATACTAGTTATCAGAAGCTGTATATGGAATGATGGTGACGTTTACTATTCTGCCATGTTATCTTCATAAAAATAATAAAAAATAGCTCATTTGAAATACCATACCAGGTTCCAGATGTTTGATATTTGCAGTCTAATCTCTGTAATGTTAACCTTAAAACACAAGTCATTTATTTAACCAGAAGAAGAAATGGGTTTGTTCTGGAACAGCAAAGAATTGCAATTTGGGAAATGGAAAGAACAGCAAAACCACAGACTGGTCCAATAAACAAAGGAAAGAAACACTATTTTATGGAGAAGGGAGTTGGGAGGGGTTTTTTGGAACATAAGTCCACTGGAGAAAATTGGTCAGGGTGATGATGGCTTCTCATTGACTGAGTTGCAGGGCTGGTCAATTTCTGGTAAGAGATGCAATGTACGTCTTTCCCTTTGGGGGCCTGTAATTGATGATGCGTTCCCATTGATGATTCATCTGTTAGGGTCCAAAATCAACAATTCTTTCTGTGATTGATGTGAAGTGATTTGGCTCCCCCTTCTGTCTTCCCGACTCCACTTTAGTGAAATTTCCCTTTATTAATTATCACAGTATTTCACTGAGTATTTTCTTTCCTCATGTGAGAGATGAGAAAAAAAGATACTGAGAGGTAGAAGAACTTTCCCAAGGTGAAGAGTAAAGCTGTGATTCAGAACTATCTATGTATGGATGCAGTGCTTGCCGCTGAGCCGCCTGCTCTTCCGAGGTAAAACAGGGGCAAACATAACCAGACCTTTAGGAGGAAATCATTCTAAAACTTAGGAGCCAACATATTGCCCCACCCCGGGAATAGTCCCAGCTTCTTCTTTTTCATGGATCAGAAGTCTCAGTAGTTCCTGGAATAATGGCCTAGCAGAGTAGAAAAGGGTGGGTTCTTGGAATGAGAAGGACCTGCACTAGAGCCTTAGTTGTCCTCTTAGCTACTCATGAGACCTTAGACTCTAAGTCACGCAACTGAAATCTCAGTTTATGCTTGTGGGAAATGTGTATTAGATATTATATGTATATTAGATACAGATTAGATATATTAGTCCACAGTAAAGGTGAGCCAGAAAAGTAACTTTACTTTTCTTCAATTTAGAGGAATTTCTATTTCATTCTTCAAGAGGTAGAAATATATCTCAGCCAGTTGCATGTTCCACCCCACTCCCTTCCTTATGGAATTGGAGAAGATTTTATAAAGGTGCCAGTGGTTAAACAGCTGAGAGTGGTTCTAAGTGTCTGTATGGACCAGCTTACACTGTGGTATTGTCTTCTGTGGTATTCAGACTAGTTCATCAAAGTCTTCACAGAGCCATCTACAGGTCCAGTGACATCTTAGCTGTCTTATCACCTCTGTAGGGCACGTGGAAATGTAATTCCAAAACATGCAGGAAAAAGAGGTCCCCCACCTAGTGGAACACATGATATTCCCCCTATGGGGCCTTGCCCTACCACTGGGCTCTAAACAGACAACAGGCCAACAGTGGGCACGCCTAGCATATTTGTGCCCTGGAGCACTCATTTTTAAAACTTTTTCTTTATGCATCAAAATTATTGTTATTAATAATCATGAAGTGACATAATAATGATAGAGGTTAGAAACAAAACATATTCAGTGACAATTTTCTTTCATTAGACTGTATACATAACCACACACATTAAAAAAATAATAATAAGCAGAACAACACAGAAAAAGGAAAAATAATGTAATGAATTTATACTTTCTAATGACTTTCTTTTGGGGAAATTTAAAAATAAATAGTGCTTTATTGCTGTGCTAACACTACCATAATTTCACAATAATTATAATAAAAAGATGAAAATTTTCTATGTTAAAGATGCTTAAATTCAATAAAATATTTCATGCATGAATTAAAATTTATACTCAACCAACAAAAATAGTATACCTTCACAGTTCATGCTCTACTAACTCTTTTAAATTTTAAGCATAAATAAAAATTTCATTAGTCGCACATTATGGCAGAAGTGAAATAATTCAAGTTCTGTTTTCTGTTCTGTTTACCATCACTGTGTTTTATCACTGTTTATTTTGAATACTCTATTTAAAAGCAGTGTATGGACCTGTTAAATGTTACAGAAGGAGGCTGGAAATGACTCTGAATCTTCACAAAGTGACTCTCACAAAGAATTTGCTTATAGTTGAGCATGAAGTCTCTTCGTTTCCCAGGGCTACTCTCTCAAATTACTTGGTGGTTGACAATAATAGAGATTTATTTTCTCATAGTTCTAAAGACCAGAAACCCTAAATCAAGGTGTTGGCAGAGCCACTCTTCCTTCACAGACCCTGGGAAGGATTCTGTCCCTTGTGTCTTCAAGCTTTTGCTGACTATTGGCATTCCTGGGCTTTGGGGACACGGGAGACACATCTCTCTAGTTTCTGCCTCTGTCTTCTCTTTCCTATGCATCTCTTCCTGTGTGTCTCCTGTAAGTGTACTTGTCATTGGATTTAGGGTCCCCTTTTCTCAATAATCCAGGAAGATCTCATCTCAAGAATCTTAATCACATCTGCAGAGACCATTTTTCAAAATTCACACAGCTCCTGGGTATTAAGATATGGGCGTAACTTTTAGGGGGCCACCAATAAGCCACTACAGAGCCCAATTTAAAAACTGGGAGTTCTCCAAATAATTTCTGTGTAGAATATAATACTCATTAAAGGATAATGTCAAAGAGAAAGTATGAACTAATTGCAAGTTTGTGTATATATTAAACCTTATCTTCAACTGCAGCAATTATTTCAAACGTAAACTAAGAAAATACTTTTATATACGGGTGAAGCATTGTATTACTGACAGTTTTTAGAATAACCTGCATTTAGCGATAATAAAAAGCAGACTTCTAGTTGGTTTTATTGCTGTTGTTGAATTCTTATCAAATAATGTGTCCCTTTACTGCCTGTGCCCAGCACAGACCTAGCCCCCTCCTTCCCTCCCAATTATTTTTGCTATCCCACAAGCCTTTCAGCTTTCCAATCCTATAAATATATCTAATGGTTCACTACTTCCTAGGACTTGGCCCAGGGAATAAGCACAGGGCCCCTTCCTCTGGGATTTACCCCCAATTCTGTTCTCATTTTTTCCCTCAATCTCATTTTTCTTTCATCCTGGAGAATCCTTTCCTAGTGTGCAGGACAAAGGAATGAGAAAATGGGATAAGTGAAACTTGAACTTTTTATAGTGTTTTCTCCCCAAGTTTTTCCTATATGCCAACAGTTGATACCCTAGGAACCTAAGCATTTTAAGCAACAGAGTCATAAAAAGGCTTCTTCTCCTGCTTTATATTTCACATCCATTCCCTAAGGTATACCACACTTTGGGGATCCTGCTACAGAAAGTAAAAATCTTTGTCTATAGCTCTTTGCCGACCAGCGGAAGCAGAGATATCCCCGTAAGACTCACTTATTTTCCAGGTGCGTCAATTGACCAGAAGTTCCAAATATTTTTCCTTAGCCTCAAGCTTTAGAATCTGCTCAATTCATCTAGCTTGAACAAGATAAGGATACAGATAACATCTAGATTACCAGATCCAATTCCTGTATCCATGGTAATCACCATATATATGTGATGTCACGTGTATATATGATGCTACCATGTGTATATGACCTATAGGCTATAGGTTCGATTCCTATAGCCTAACCACCATGGAAGGGGCTTCAGAGTTATAAATCATAGGAACTCTGTTGCCTTCCAGTCAACTATCTTCTAAGTGCATGCCCCCACACATGATACGCTTCCATTGAAAATAGAAGTTGCAAGGCACAGCTGACCCTAAACATGAAGGGTCAACAACAAAGAGCACGACCTCATCCTTAGGTCTTGCACACCAAAGAACACTCAATCGTGTTGTATTTCTCAGCACTGCTCCCACCCACTGGCATTTCAACTGCCTTTTTGTATTATAACAGGTGGACCAAGATGACATGTGTCCTACAGTATTGCAAAGCTGAAAGTGTGAAGGAGATCTCTTTAAATTGGCAAGTTTTTTTTTATTCCAGCCACTTTCCCAGGAAGCATCTATGAATTCTTAAAATGTGAGTTATTAAACTTCTTAATTTGCTCATGTTTCATTATTTATTTGCCTCAAAGAAATTTGATGAGGTCTAAATGAGAATTCTGTTTCTACCACTGAGTTTCAGTCCATCTTCCACATTTCATTTCTTGTATTTTCTACACAGTTGTAATTTTCCTCTTTCTACATTGAAGTTTATTATAAAATTTTATATTGTCTTGGATACTGTATTTGTAAAATATATTTGTGACAACTTTCACTGAAGATTTCTTTGATCTTACATATGTTTTCAGGCAAGATCTAAATTCTGCTGTATGATGGGATGGGAAAATGAGTTTGCCAAATGGAAGCCTTGTAAAAACAATAATAAAATAATACAGCTTTGGGGAAAAATCATAAAGGGAGTATAGAACTGCCAGGATTACAGCCAGTGAAGATTGCAGTGTATAGATTAAACATGACCATTAGCATTTCTTTCTTGTAAAGACCATTCATAATACTTCAGAATCCATCAGTAAGTAGGAAGAATTATTTGGATATCAATGTCCCACATTTAGGTGCATTTAGAATAAAGAAAACAGAGAAGGAAACTATATGTGTGATATAATGAGTTATAATAAATATATATTTGGCCATTCAGATGACCAAATATATATTTCCCAGGTATATTTGGTCTTCGTCCACAGTTTTTGAAAACATTTCAGAGCCTTAAAGGTGAAATGAGAGTCTTTACATGTTAATTAGAGACTTTTGGACTTCACCCAAGACTTGGTGGACTGGAGTTGAATCAGCCAATGGCTAATGATTTTGTCAATCATGACTATGCAATGAAGTTCTTCCAAAAACCCCTGAGAAGAGCATATTGCTCTTCTCTGTTGGAGAGAGCCTCCATGCTTGGGGAACCAGAAAGCTTCCACATGCCACTGAACCAGGCCCCAAGCTCCCCAAGGATAGAAGCTCCTTTATTTGCGACCTTGCCCTATGTATCTCTTCATCTAGCTATTAACTTGTACCCTTTACCATATTCTTTATTAAACTGGTAAATGTAAGTGTGTTCCTGAGTTTTTTGAGCTGGTCTAGCAAATTAATGGAACCAAAAGGGAAGGTCGTGGGAACTTCCAATCTGTAGCTGGTAGGTCAGAAGCACAGATAACTGCCCTGGGCTAGTGACTAGAATCTGGAGTGGGAGTGGAGGGCTGTCCTGTAAGACGGAGCCCTTAACCTGGGGAATCTGCTGCTGGCTCCAGGCATACAGCATCAGAATTGAGTTGAGTTCTTGGACACCCTGCTGGCGTTTGAGAATTGTTTGATGTTGTGTGTGGGAAGACCCCCTCCTGTGCCCCCTCCCCCAAACACACACATTGAAATAGGCCCCAGGAATCCAAAGGAGTTGTACTATTATTTCTATACAATGTTACTGCAGTGTATATTATTGTTGTATAGGAAAAATGTCACCCTTATGTTGTTAACTGTTAAAGTTTATTATTCTCTTTTAATCTTCATAGTAAACCTGGGAGATAGGTATTAGATAGGTATTAATATCCCATTTTATAGAGAAGAGCCTAAATAGGTCAGTTCCTCCCATAATATACAATTATTGGTAATTTTTATCACAGTTGAGATTATGTTGATTATTTGATTAATGTTGTCTCCCCTATGTTGATCTGTAAGTTTAGTGAGGGCAAGAACCATACCTCTTGCTTTTTTGTCTATTTAATTCCACAAAATATTTACAGTGCCTAGTAAAATAACATTCATATATAGTGGATGCTTAATAAATATTTATTAAAGTATTGGACTGGTTGCATGCCTTAGTATTAGAAAATGAAAGTACTAAGATGGGGACCTCTATGGAAAGTTCACCATAATAATTATTCTATGGTTTTCTTGCTCATTTATTTCTAACAATTGTATTAACTCTATAAGAGGGTTTCTAGATGCTATTGTAAATAGACATGATAGGATACATATGGTCTGATCTCTGGGCCATTAGTCCTTTAACAATGATGTTTTTCACCAATCCCAGGAATCCTGTCATTAATCATGCAGCATGTTCTGAAGCTCACTTGCTATATCTGTATTTTGTCACTATTACTCATTAAATTGCCTGATTTGGGTCAAAATATTGAAACCCTGGGAGCCTTAAAAGATATCTGTTTCAGCAATAATGCATATTCATATTTTCCCCTTGGCATCTACAAATAGAATAATTGTGTAGCAGATGCCTTCTAAATTTGACAGCAAAACATATATGTAGCTATTTAAATATTTCATTAGATGACTAGAGAGGTTAAAAGGGAACTCCATTATTTGATGTCAAACAGCACAGGAGTTTCATAAATTCTGTCTTGTTGATCAAGTCACGTTATACGGGATCTTGAATCTTACTGCATCTCACTTTGTGCACACACATACACCTCCTGCACAAAGCTGTGATGGTGCTCTAAACACTTCTAATGTGTGTGTTTGGGGGAGGGGGGCATGGGAGGGGGTCTTCCCACACACAACATTAAGAGGTATGTACCCTTACTAGTCCTATTATCACTCTTCTGCTGGTCTGCCTCTCCAGGTTTATACCTCAGCTTTTAGGGCTGTCTCTCTAGGGAAGAACACTCCCATCAAAGAGCAACCACTGAGTAAGAGAATAGCTCCTAGCCCTGTTGTTTCCTGTGAACTTATGTTGAAATTTATAGCAGGTTAAAGGTATAAACAAGTTAAATACCAGACTACTTTAAAATATATTGACAAATTATACCGTAAGGAAATTTGTGAAAAAAATATATGCAAAATAAGATCCTAAGCTGGCATTCAGGAGGACTGCTAATGGAGGACAGGCAGTGCTAGGGACACATCCATACCCACTCTGCAATAAACATAAATACCCTATAGTACTTGCATTCATCCTAAATTACTCTCTCTTCGAGATGTTTGAAATGGTGGGTCTCTTTGTTTTTGCTTGTTTCTCTTTTTCATTATCTAACATTCTTAGTGATAATCCTACATTCTGTTTTATCGTAGACTCTCTGATAGGCTCTGTGATGACAGGGTACTTGTTGATGGTTCATTTTTTCCTTTTATTTGCTATGTAGAATACAGGAAACTCCTCTGGTGGTCATCTTTTCTATGCCTCTGAAATTTGGGTCAGGGGGGACACCTCTGACACAAAGCAAAATATCTGGGTCTAAAACTCAAGAGGACTCTTATTGAAAGATTGTCTTATGCTGATTTATTGTTTTATTTCAAAGCTCCATATACTCTTTGGGTGATTTCCTTGGTAAAATGTTATGAAAATGGAGCGAAGGATTTGTCCTTTTCAGATATCATGAAGCTTTAGGGGAGAGAAATCGCTGTTATTAGAAAAGGAATCGACCAATATAAATGGAAAAATTTATGTCTTTGAGCTGTATTTGAAAGGCTTATTCCTTTATTAGGCTTATTATAAAGGCTTATAATATTGCTCAAAAGCACAAGATAAAAGCATTTTCTAAGATTCTGCAAGGAAGACAAAGCTCTGCATAAATTACTGGGTCACTACAAAGAGCTCAAGGTTACTGAAGAAAGGCAGTATCAATAAAAGGGAAATAGAGATAAGAGAAGGGGCAGTTAAAATGGGGATAAAATAGAAGGGAAAAGAAAATTTGCAGAAAGCACAGCAAGTTAAAAGCATTCTTTTCTTTCTATACCAATAATAGCATTGACGAAAAAGCCATTTATTCAATGGCTCCCCGACTACTTCCCCCAGTAAGTGCAGAGATATATCACTGCACTCAAGGCTCTAGGTAATAGGTCATTATACTTAAAGTCCTCTGTGCAATAAAGGATTATCATCTAGAGAAATGTTTGAGTCTTTGTCTTGGCTCCTGAGAGGTACTCTCAGCCCTTAGTGTATGCTGTCTACTAAGAGGGCCTTTGTTTACCTGAGGGCCTTGGGCCATACCAGTCTATGCTAACAATGTGATATACAATGAGGAAGGTGGGGCAAAGGCTGGACAGTGCTTGTCAGCTCAACATCTGGAGGGCTGGAGGCTAAAGTCAGTCATATATGTAACCAACAACATCTATGTGATTATCACGGACACCCCAAATCTGGATTTGCGTGCCTGATGAGCAGTAAACCAATGTCTAAGTCACCAGGTTTGAAGCAAAGAAAGTTTAATGTCAGAAGGGCAGCCCACTGAGAAGGCAGAAGATCTTTCCCAAATCTGCCTTTCCTGATGCAGCCACAGGATGGGTTATACACTTTTGGCAAAGGAATGTGGGGGTTAGGGCAGAAGCTGGAGAAGCCTTGAAACTTCTTAGAATTAGGTGCCAGTCCCACCTTCTTGGCACTACCTTGGGATCTGGCAGGGTTCATGTTGACTACATGTCTGGTATCATTGCTGCAACACAGATGTGTTAAACCAGCATCTTCCTCTACCCCCACCTCCTGTAAGCTTCAGGGAAGAGAACAAAGGACAAGACATGGCTAATGATCCTTGCAAGGTTGTGCAGTCTGTAAGGTTACTATGTAGGGAGAGCCTAGCGAAGGTACAAGCGCATAAAGATATACATGTCAGGGTTCATGACCAAACCCAATAAAAACTCTAAACACCAAGGCTTGGGTGAACTTCCCTGGTTGGCAATAGTTCATACATATTTCTGGGAGAAGTAAGCCCTGTCTGTACAACTCCACCAGGAAAGGACAATTGGAAATTCCATGCTTGCAACAGTCCAGAACAGTGCCTATGTTCTTCGTCCTTTGCCAGATTTTAATCTGTATCTTTACACTGTAGCAAGCTGAAACTATGAGTATAATAGCTTTCAGTGAGTTCTGTAAGTCTTCCCAGCAAATTTTCAAACCTGAGGGGGTCTTAGGGAGCCCGTAAACTGGCAATTGGTATCTGAGATAAGGGTGGTCTTAAGGACCTCTGAATTTGCACACCCACCCACCACCACAAGTTATTGAAACCAAGTGTCCCTCCATCATATAGTTATAGTTTATTTAGGCTTTCCAGAATAAAAGGAGAGGTAAAGAGGGCCCCTGAATCATTGGTGCTTGATAGTGACAATATATGGGAAATAAATGACAGAAAGCAGTGTTGACTTCCTGGAAGAACAGACTTTACAGAGAATCAGAATATGGCTCAGGAAAAAAAATGCAATTGATTTTATTAATAAGACATTATATTTCTCTTACTTGGCAACAAGAAGTTCTCCATCATTCCATTATAATACTGTTTCATCATTATGATTATGGTAAGTAACTCATATCCATATCTACTTCTACTAAATCATACTCTCCCAAATAATTTCCCTTTACTCTTTCTATTTCATAGATGATACTTGACATGTATCTAGTAAATTGTAACTACTTTCACATTTGCTTACTGTCTTCTCTCTACGAATCTTTTGATTTTCACCTTTACTACTTAATTCTGTTATGCTCTATATGCCATGCACACAAAACTCTCTGGTACAGGGTCTGGTTGATGAAATTTCTGCCTAATTTGGACTATTCATACTGCAGAGAATTGTTACTATGCGAAACTACCTCAAAGGCCAATAGGAAGCCTTTTCAATGCTGTTTAATGGAAATATAAGGCAAGCCACATATGTAATTTTTAAAAAAATCTAGTACCCTCATTTTTAAAAAAGTGAAAAGAAACAGATATGGTACTATATCTAAATTATATATAAAGTATTATCATTTCAACATGTGATACTAGCTACTTACTAGCCAGTTGTGCCTTGTGGCTACCATATTAGAAAAGATTTATATAATTGACAGCCAGATGGAATAGTGGAGAAGTCCACACTTCACAACTTGGTTGTTGAGAAGAAATGTAGGATAATAATTATTATAGAACATTCTGAAGACTGATACACTTATTGCTAAATTTTAGCCTTATCACTTACTAACAATATAGTCTTGGAAAAAACACTACACTTTTAACTGTTGGTTTCTTCGTATGTGAAATAAGGTCTGTATATTATCTTCTTTATTGGGTTATGTGTCTTTCAAGGCCTTCGCAGGAAGTAAATTGTACACTCAAAGGAAAGATTAATAAAGTGACTTCTTACAGGAGGGAATCAACAGAGAATGATGAAGCATCCAGGGACCAAAAACAATGACACGACTTCATTTTCACAGCTCATCTCCTATTCTTATTTTAAGAAGATGTTGTAAACACAGCTGGGTTGAGAGTTTGGAGGTCTGGAAGAGGGGCTACACCGTAAGAACTGACAGAGCCCAGCCACCCCCAGAGAGGTGGTGAGGTCATCAGGGAGAAGGGTCCATGGAGGTAAGCCTACATCTCTGAATTCTTCTCTGACTTTTCCATCTCCTACCAGTGATTCTCAATGATCAAACCCGATCAGAAGTTAGGACAAAAGATGAAATCTATGGGAGTCAATCATGTGGAAAAAAGAGCAAGGTAGAAGACTGATCTGGGATGGGGGAGGCCAACTGAAAATAATGACAGGTTTATGCATATTAAAAGCAAAATGAATCTATGTAGAGCACTTAGCAAAGTATCTGGCTTTTAGTATATACTTGATATATATTAGTTATTATTATTAATAAATTGTTTTTTTTAAGTTCTACACTTATCTTTGATCCAATTAGCTGTGATCAAGGTGGTGAGGCTATGTGTGGGTTAAGTACTCAGAAACTGATAAACTCTTAATAGACATGGGCCCCCATCTTTCTTTACAACACATGAACATTTTCTATCCAATACTAAACATTCAGCCAAACCAAACCTACTGTTCCCCAAGCTTCTGTAATTATACAGCTTTACTTGGAAGCAAGCCAATATGAGGAAAATCACTTTACTGAAAGTCTGTTCCATTTGCCAAAAGTTCAATTTGTCAATCATAATATGCCAGATTCAACAAAGATACTGACTTCCAAAAGGCTTCGTTCTTCTTTGTTTCCGTTAATAATACTTATGAGGATGCTTATTTAATGGTTTGATAGACTCTAGGGGGCTGCAGAGTTAGAATTCCATGTTGAGATGCCCTGTTTATCTTAGTTTCAAGCATCAGTCTGTCTTCTCTCTGTCCTTTATCCCCTTTTTCTTAGTTCCTGATGTTTTCTGTCCTAAGCTCTCTGAGTTTTCAATCCTTTCTTCCACTCTTGCCTGTTTTCCTACTTTCTCATCTATACATCTTCTACTTGCCCTTTCAGATCAAGTTACTCCTTCTCTATTCTCCTCTCTGCCATGAGGCTAACCTGTATGGGTGGCACCAGCAGGCTCTTTGTCCCTTGGATTTCAGATGGGTGTAGCCAATGGGAAACATTAGCAAGAAAGTGAAAAATAAATGGGATATTTATTATTAAGCAGTGCTATTGCTGGCACTGTCCACAGGCCAAAAGCTCCTGTCAGATGGCTCCTTCCACACAGCTCTCTCATCTAAAGATACCAGAAATTTCTGCCTCCCACTGGACTTTCAAGATTAGAGGTGTCACTGTACTCAGGGTGCTAGTACTGGGATACTATAATAGTTTTTGTTTCCCTACATTATATTGACACTTTTGGAATAGTTCCTTTTTATAAGCCTTCTTGATTTGTCCTAATTTGGAAGCACCTTCTTTTTTCTCCTTGCTGAACATAACCCTTTAACATCCCTTACACAGCATCTCTTAGTCTCCTACTTCTTCTCTGTTCAGTATCTCCCAGATTCTTTAGGGAGCAGTGGCTGAGACTTGACTATGTGCTCATCTTCCTATCTCTCTGCTCCATCTCTCTTTAATTCCAGGAGGAAAAGTGGCAGAAAGGGGAAAAAGGGATGAAGAAAGAGAAGTGGGGGGAATCCCAACGATGTAGAGCAATGACTAGAAACTCAAAACTTAGTTTGAATCCACTTTTTCATTTGGTAAAAATCATTTGTTGAATTGATGTTTGACCTATTGATGATTTCTTTTTAATGTTTCCATATTTTGCTTTCTCTTATTCTTTTACTACTTTTCCTTCTGAAAACACCACTTATTAAAATTCATAGATTTGGCTTGAGTTCCTCCAGTGCTTTGTAACTTTCCATGATTTCCCCTAACAATATGTACATTCTTCTGATATAGAACTTCCCAGGGACTGTACCTTAGTGTGATCAGAGCATAATTTCCACTGGACAAAATCAAACAGGTAGGATGATGTAATTGAAGACTACTGCAAAGGGAGAAAGAAAACATGCAGTCTGAGCTCAACTCCACTGAAACAGAGGATGGGGAGTTTTTTAAGACCTGGAGTGGAGGGACAGATGATAGGCCATCTGTGTTTGTTAACAGGCCTTACCCAAGAAAAAGTAAACTTTCATTTACTTTTGGGATTTTCATTTACTTTTGGGACAGTAGGGATTTTACGACTTTGAACAGGAGAGTTAGGCTCTTATTCTCCCATATGGATTAGGAGTATGGGTGTGAAAAATTAACATAACTGGAGCTATTTTAAAATGGAGTCAGGATTGCCATAGGAGAGAAACTGCTTTAAACCACCTTTGTCTTAATTGGTCCCAAACTTTTAGACTGGGCAGAACAGCAATTGCTCTAATCAATTGCTTGAGAAATCGGGAGAGTGGACATGCTGATCATAAAACTGATAACATAGACTTTCTGAAGATAAAATCAGTAATCAATGTATAACCCACTAAAAGCTTGTTAACAGCCATACAAAAAAAACTTTTCTTTTTCTTCAGCTCCTGTAATCGTCACTCTCTTTTTCCTCACAAAAATCCCTTGCTTTCACCCTACAAGCAGGAACACAATTTGGGTCTCTACCTGAAGCTGTGCTCCCTTAACTGCAATTCTTTAAACCCAAATAAATCCTATTTGCCTCTCACTGCAGGTCTTTATTTTCAGGTTAAAAGGGACATTATCTTCCTTGATAATTTCAAAATCATGGCCCCCAAGACCTTGAGACAGCCATGGGTTATAAAACTGGCAAGAGACTTTTAAAAAGAATTACATCTCTGGAGTAGAAAAGACTTTACAATTACAGATTCTTTTAGAGTAAATGCTCTACAAAAAGAGAGGGGAAAGACCTCTGTGTTTAGGCCGTCTGGGTTCCGTAAGGGCTAGGCGAGCAGGAGTTCAAGGGCATAGATAGCAAAAGAAGCCTGTCCAAAGTGTAGTCGAGCTGAGGGAAATGTTAAGGCCATCTTGGTCAGTGCTGTGTCTTCTTTGGAGCCATTTATGTGCCTGTCATATTCCATGCATTGCATTATGGGTGCTGGGAAGGCCTGAGATCTGCCTTACTGCCGTTCATACCTCTTGTGTGGAGCGTCCTATTTAAAAGGTAATAAGGAAATATGCATTAAATCAGAGTAAATACTAGGAATTGATTATTGTGTGTACATGTGTCTGTGAATGTATGTTGGTAAAAGGATCATTTCTAAATTCAACCTATTATTGTCCCTTTTGTGGAGCTCATTTGCCCTCAAGGATGAGCAGTGTTAGAGACAGAATTCTAATAATGCTTGAAGAACTCATTCTAATCTTCTGACCCTGAGATGTGCTGACAACTCATATTAATTGCCTATTTTGCTGACATTTCTCTGGAAGTAGGTGCCATTTTCTCACAGAAAGCCTCTGTCAAAAGAGGAAGGAAAGCAAGGTAATCTGTATAGAAATACCAGGAGACAGACCTTCCACCATTTTCTCAACTGTCAGCCTTAGAAATCACACCTGTGCAGGGAAAGGTGTGGCAGGGTGGAGACAGTGTGCTAAGCCTACCGGAGGGTCCCCCAGAACCTGCTCCCTTGTTTGCCATAACTAATTCCTTATCTAAAGAACCACTTAGCAAACAACTACCTTGTTCTTCCCTCAAGTTTATAACCCAAAGCTACTGACTATAAATAATTTACTTCTGAAATAGTAAAGCAACGATTGACAGTGAGAGACTCTAAAATCTATGTGTCACAAAGAAAAAAAGAAACAAACAAGAAAGAAGCTTAACAAACAAAAATTCAAGGAGTCTAAGGCCTCTTTAAAAGTACCTTTTGAATGCAGAACTGAAAGTATTTTTGCTCCAGCTCTGATCACCAAATTATTTGCTTATCAAAATAAGAAAATAACAAATGTACAATAGAAAGCCAGTCACTCTAGAGGGTTCTGCAAATCTATTGGTCATTTGAAAGGATAAATTTCCTCCAATTGCAACCCAGATTCAGTGCAGAGGTAATCTCATTTGAAGCATTTTCATCTCCAAAATCACAACATATTGAGTTGCTTGGCTTGGAAATATGACCAAGAAGTCTTTGCTCAACATTCCATTATACAGTAAACACAGCCAAGCTTTTCAGAGGCAGTAATCCCTCTGGAGCTTTTTGCCTAGATTGAATGCAAATGAAGGAGACCCTTGCCACCAACGGGACGACAAAATCACCTTTAAAGAAACACACACTACCCTTCGTCTCTATTTTGTGTCTGTTTCTCTGCCTTCCATTGAAACAGATTCATTTCATTGCAGGAGAAATTGAGTAAAATAGGTGGTTCTATGGTTTGAAATCTGGACCCTCAAAGGATATGCTGAAATCCTAACCCCCATACCTGTGAATGTGACCAGATTTGGAAATAGGTTCTTCGAAAATATAATCTGGTTAAAATGAGGTCATAACCAGTAGGATGAATTCTAATCTAGTATGACTGGTTTCCTCTGTAAGATGAGAAAACAGACACAGGGAAGAGAACACCATGTGAAGACAAAGAAATGTATAGAGACATGCTGGCAGATGGAAGAGGAGGCAGAAAACAGAGTTATGCTGTAGCAAATTAGGGAAGCCCTGGGGCTATTAAAAGCTGGAAGGAGCAGGGAAGAATCTGTCCCTAGAGGTTCAGAGGGAGCATTATGGCCTTGTCAGCTCTCTGATTTTGGACCTTTAGCTTCTGGATCATGAACCACTAAATGTATATTGTTTGGAGCTACCTAGTTTGTGGTATTTTGTTACACAGCAGCCCTAGAAAATTAATACAAATGGTTAGGTGCCTTTTGTACTGGGAAATGCCACAATATTTCCAGCACTAAATAAAATTATTTCTTCTCAGGTCCTGGAGTTTCCTTCTGGCCTTTGGTGGGGGGTTCTGCCCAGTGGAAGGAAGGAGCCTGACGCGCCTCCCGTCAAATCCCAGCTCTGCTGCTGTCAGCAGTTATCAGGCTGGTGAACATCTATGGTGCAGTGTTTTGCTTTTCTTTTTTTTGTTTTTAGCATTAAAGAAAATAGTACTTGTAAAACACCTGACATGGTAAACTTCCAGCTAATCTAGGCCCCTTCTTTTTCTGTCTTTTTTTTTTCCTAGGCACATACCTTCCCAACAACCAGTCATCAACTAATACCCCCTGAAGTTGGAGCTGATAATAGCTTCACATTTTATATATCCCAGAAATATCTGTAATTTAACAGACAACCCTTAAAGGCAGAAAAGCCCTTGAGGCCAAAGCAATGAATTCTAATAGAAAACCTCAGGCTTTTTTATAGGTAGTGGAGTAGTTATTTTTTGAGCTGGAGAAACTTGGAGAAGGCTGTCAAATCAGACCTAAAAGGCCGCTGGCCCTACTCATGCAGCTATCCATACATTGTAAGTTTCTTTTTAGAAAATTGATTCCTTATATTTTCTAATTTGTTGCTTCTTTTTGTGCCTTCACTTATTAATCAACTATTCCTTTATTTATTCTTTCATTTATTAGGTACACAGACTATGCTACACATTAAGGAAGTTATAAAGATCATTCCAGCAAAGCTACTGTTTGCCTTTAAGAGCTTATAGTCTAGTAGAGAAGAGAAGAAATGCATATAAACAGATAATAAAATTTACAGAGCTCTGATATCCGGAACTGAGATTTTGTGAGACTTTCCTAAGCATTTATTACCATTACTTTCTCTATTTCTTTACTTTTATCTTCCTTTCTTTTCTTCTTCCCTCCTTCTCATCTCTTTTTTCTCTTTCTTATATTCTTCCTCAGTTTCTTTCTCTCTTCATTTTTTTATACGCATTTTTGTGAGTAAGGGCAGATGTACTTGTAATGGAGCCATCTTTCTTGTGTGTGTAAGTGTATGTCTGATAATCTATAACTGAAACTTGCTTTTCCTCTCATATTAGATCAAAATATTTATAGTATTTCCATTTCTACAGCCACCCGACACTGGACATTATTTTATTATTTCTCTTCCATTAGCACAAGTTCATTTATTTATTCTACATTTACTAAGCATCTTTCAAATCTCAGGCACCATATGAAGATGCTTCTTCCATTCTCTATTTTCCCTAATCCACCTAGCAGCTCCCCAACAGATTAATCCTCTTAAAACAAGCTTTTTATGTTTAAATGATTGCCAGACTTTGAACAGTAAGTCTTAGCTTATGCTTTTTGTCTATTCTGCAATACTTGTCAGATCCTTCATCAGTAATAATAATAATAATAGTTTATAATAGCTAACACTTATTGAGTATTTATGTATTAGACACTGTAATAAAACTCAGGGAGATTTAGATTCCTATGTCACAATGCAAAGGGAAATATATTCAGTTTTCTATGTCTAAGACTGGCTCTCAGAGTTCCTATCAGAAACAATAGCTTTGAAAGTTAAAGGATTTGTATGAGCAGATGTTTCTGAGAAAAGAAAAATCTATTGAAAAATAAAAAGGAAAGCAAGATATAGGAAGCAAGCTATAGAGTATATGACTAAACATTAGATTGAAAAGAAAAAGAATTATGTCTGAGGGAAACTAAACAAGGATGAAACCAGGCTGGGAAGGGACAGGAGATTGGAATACGAAGGGGCAGGATCTTAGATCAGGACAATGGGAGACCTGGATGTTGGAGGGAAACACATAATAGGAAAAGAGTCAGTACTGAGAGAGAGTCAGATAATATCACATGATCAGAAAGTTTCGTGTTTGATGATCAATAGCTGTGATGGTTAATTTATGTGTCAACTTGACTGACCATGGGGTATCCAGGTTAAACATTATTTCTAAGTTTCTCTATGAGAGTTTCAGGATGAAATGAGCATTTGAATTGGTGGATTCAGTAAAGCAGATTGCCCTCCCCAGTGTCAGGGGCAATCATACAATCCACTGAGTGCCTGAATAGAAGGAAGGTGGAGAACAAGGAATTTGTTCCTTCCTGCTTGATTGTTGTGCTGGGACATCTGTCTTCTGCTCTCAGCACTCCTCATCCTCAGGCCTTCAGACCTAGACTGGAATCTACATCACTGGCTCCCCTGCCTCTTAAGCCTTCGGACTCAGACAGAATTACAGCACTGGCCTTCTTGTCTCCAACATGCAGACAGCAGACTGGGGGACTTCCAGTCTCCACACTGTGTGAGCTAATTAGTCAATTCCTTATTCTCTCTCTCTAAGTATATATATAATGCTTATATAATACACATATGTATATATATATATACACACATATACATATATAATATATATACACACACATATAAGTTTATCCTATTTTTATATATATATATATATATATATATATATATAAATTTATCCTATTCATTTTATGTGTATATATGCTTTTATAGAGAACCGTGACTAATACAATGGCTATAAAGTGATGTTAGTAACCACTGTCTTCATCCTATATCTGCTTGCAGGCGTTCCTGGCTTTTTCAGCAGATGTGACAGCCATGTGTACCCTAAGTCTAATGATTTCCATCCAAACTGATCCACAGAAATATGCCCCTTTCAATAGCACAGAATACTTACACATACAAAACACATCTGAAGCAGTTAAGATGCTTCCACAAAGAAGACTTTAAAACCTATCATTAAAACATAAAAGCTTACAAGGTAAGCTTAAGTGGAAACTCATGGCTAAAACCCAACATTTGGCTTATTTAGGGACAGCATCTGGAATATATTAATTTCTGAATTATTCGTCATGTGTACTCACAGCCCAAGGGAGATGGACAGCACATGCCATGCACTGCCACATGGGCATTGCACCCGGGGACAGAGGAAAAGCTGTGGGCTGTGTGAGGTACACTTTGTAATACAAAGAAGATGATGTGACTCCTGCTGGAAGATGTAATCAGCTGGTTTGAGTAATTCTGTAAGCTATTAGGGAACCAAAACATACTACTCAGAGAGAAGTAGGGACTGTGCTTGGTCCCCTTGATAAGGAGGGCTTTAGGTTAGGGAAGCTTATCTGTGAGAGCAGACTAAGGAGGGAAATGAGCAGTTAGACGGTCCAAGGCCTTCCTGGTTTCACTACGTATGAAGGCAGCACACAGTCTTGGTCCTTAGTTTAAGCTTACACCACATACAGTTCCATCAAGAGGTTGTGTCTAATTCCCTCTCCTTGTAAAGAAAGTGGTGAAAGTGATGCCATGTCATTTCCAAGAGAGTAGGTCACAAGAAACTTGCAGCTTGTCAGAATGTATCTTCTCTGGACAATCTCTCTCTCAGCACTGATCTGTGATGCAGGGAAAAGCCCACAATACCTGAAGAGAGAGCAGATAAAGGTTTCCACTTGGGAGTCCCTGGGTAATCTGTTTATATGGACCTGCCACCCAGAGAAAGAAGTGGGAGGAGAAAAGAAAACCTAAAATTTGAGCATATAAACAAAGCATCTTCTTTGCTTAAAACCATAAAAGATGAATTATCCTTAAATTGACAATTTTAAGTTCTTGACATTGTCAGAGGAGGTAGAAGAAATCAGCAAGAGAACACAGGGGGTTTTGCACATTTGATTTACACTGAGTGAAAATATACTGGCTGCCTGTGCACTTTCAGTCTCCTCTGTCTCCTACCATTCACTCATTCTTTTATTCATTCCTTTAACACATAGTTAACACTTGTCTATCATGTGGCTACAGAATACTAGTTTGGAGATCATCAGTGGGCTCTGGAAAAAAATGGAGCAAAGTGAGGGAGACCCTCAAGGAGCTCACAGTTGACCCTGTAGTAATTGGAAGAGTACAACACATTATAATAGGTTCTCTTAGGTGCATAGCATGGTGGTGGAACAGAAGAAGGGCTTGCAAGCCAGTATTGGACAGTCAGAAAAGGGAGATGGAGACAGTTAAGCAGATTATCTGTTCCTCTCAGCACTACTTTTATAAACTATAAGATACCATACAAATGTAAAGTAGAGTAACATGAGTAAGAGATCATTCCCCCATTCCTTCATGAATCACCACTACCAACATGCTAAAGCCCAAACTTCCCGGATTATCTCTATTTATAATCTAAATGTGCATCCATTATTTCAGGAGTGGGACTAAGTTTTATACAGTCAGAAGACAAATGTACCGTTCCATATCAACCTCTCATTCTATTAAGATTTGTTTCCTCACTCTTTGATTCAAGAAGCCCATTTTGCATCTGAAAGAGCACATAGTTAGAATAAAGGAGATTTGTATTTTCTAGGGTTGGCTATGCCATGGATTTGCTATAGTCACCGTTTCTATGGCAGAACACCCTTTCCTTAAAATGAGCTGTTTGGACAAAATGACCCTTCAAGTCCCTTCTGCTCTATAAATTCTGTGAACCTACAATATATTTTGGTTGAAAATATAGAATAATGAGAAAGAAGAAGGGAAAACACTTATATATTTCACTTGTCAGGCTTACATCCATGGGAACATTTCTTAATTTTTCTTCTCATCATTCTTTTTTTTTTTAAGTTGGGATTACTAATTCAATATTACTCTATTTGTATCAGTCTTGGTTGCCAATGACAGAACAAATCTGCTTAATGTGAACAGAAAAGTAATCTATTGGAAGGATAACAGACAGTTTATAAAATGAAGAATGGTCAGGAATGAAGGAAAGCTCCCCAGCTGTCAGAAAATCCAGAATGGGCAGAAGCTGAGGAAGTGAAAGGAATCAGTAGTATAGCTGTGGTCACACCAACATAGGAACAGCATGGTTAATACTGGAAGCCACCACCAGTCCAGATGCCACAGGCACCACAGATGCTGATGCTCTTTGCTGCTAGTACTGAATGCGTCTTATAGTATTACAGGCTCCACTTCAAAGTGGAAGAAATATCCAATTGGCTCAGCCTAGCTCATGTGCCAGCACTGTACCTTAGGGGACAGGAAAAGGAGTATCTGGACCTCTTTATTTCTTTAATAATGGGTTATATTTTCACAATGTCTCTCACACTGGAGAGCCACAAACAGTAAGCCAACTTTCCACTATAATCTTAAGAGGATAGAACATTCTGGAAGTTAAATGTGGTATGTTGTACCTGGCACATACTAGGTACTCAGTTCCTCAAAGCTGTGTTTAGGAACCGAGCTTCACTGACTGTCTATCCCATAACTGCAGTGTTAAAGTCTCCAGGTTCACTAAGGCCCAAAACAGGCAGTTTCATGGTTTGTGAGAAGCTAACCGTCTGAGCTCAGCACTGGCCAAAGAGAGTTGTGGCTCAAGGTTTTAATAGCAGTATTGCAAAAGCTGCAGCTGTTGATACTCCAGTCCCTGTGGAGACTGCTGGGTAATCCTCTCTCCCAAACCTGGCAGCAGAATCCGTGTCAGAGATAGTGAGCAGCTGTGGGTCGGAGCTCTCAGCCATTGGAGTAAAACTTTCCTTAATTGTTCTTGGTAATTGCTGCCTTTCGGGAGCTGGCCTAAAGAAGGTGTTCATTTCCTTCTCTATTAATACTCTATTTACATCCTCAAACAAAATGCCTAGTGTGAAAGAGGTTTCTCTCTCCCCATTAAGGATATGGATAGTAATTGCTCCTATTAGGTGGAATCCATAATGTTTTAGAATGTATGAAACACTTTCATATGCACAATCTCATTTCAACCTCACAGCAGTTGGGAGAGACATCTAATGCTCAGGCTACTCAGTGGAGCAGATGGAGGGTTGAAATAAGGCTGGGTGGTCCAATTGTCCCTGTTATTTTCACTACTACACCTTTTTGTAAACCTGCCACAGTGTAGGGCATGTAGAAATCAACACATAAATGTCTGTAAGGTCAAGGTGAAGGAGGAATTCAGAAATAGGACACTTCTTAAATGAATTAACAAGCGTTTTGAGAGAGAAGTCCCTGATGATCATACAGTTGTTCCATAAAAATCATTCAAGTACAAGGACCTTCTTTAAAAGTCTAAGCAATGCTCTGAGATTAATGCAGAGCTCCAGGGCAATCTGCACTGTAGGAGCAGTATAGTTTCCCGTTGGCTGGTTAGTTGTTTTCAAATGGAGACCGGATGCACAGAGTTTTGAGTCTGGATCGCCTAACCTGGATTCTTGGATCTGCTACTTCTCTGCTTTCTCAACCACTGGAAGCTTCAGGTAAAACCTACCTTTTGAGTTTGGCATGGTTAATGTTACCATGACAAATCTTCCTATGAAGTGTCCTGCCTCTGGATTCAGAGGTAGCCTATTACTAATTTCCTAATTACCTGCACAATACAAGGAAGCTTGGCTTCCAGAGGATGTGAAACTAGCTAATTTCTTACTGAATTTTACACTAAATTCTATCAACTACAAAGCAGCACAGACACCTTAGAAAGAGGTAGATCTTGATGGGGTTCAGGGCAAGACACTCTAGAATGTACTATTTGGCATGTAGATTATTTCAAGTTGGAGACAATCTGGATCCAATAGACTCAAGAAGAGCTTTTTACTCTCCCTTAACTGTCTAAAAGAATTTAGATAGAGGGCTTGTACCAGGAAGAGAGACATTACCAGAATATATATATTTTTTATATCAGAAAGGCTTATCTGCAGGACATGGCAAACATTTCTTTATCAAACATTGGCCCCTCCCATCTTCCTGTGACCTTTCTCCCCTTTGGAGTCCCAGACTCCCACCTCCTCCTTCTTGGTTCAGGATGGCAAACAAAAGCTTCATTTGCATGACTGTCAGGCTTTGCCTCATATCCTTGGGATTTCCACATATATGAAACTAAATTGTTTTTTTCCTCCTGTTAATCTGTCTTATGTCAATTTAATTATTAGACCAACCAAAGAACCTAGAAGGAAAGAAGGGAAATACTTTTCTCCCCTTCAATCTCAAGAAATTGACATCTTCATGACCACCGTCCCAGTGAGAGCCAAATAGCAACACTGTCAACCTCCCTTCAACCTTTTCTCCTCCAGAAAATTTAGGAGTTTTCTTCATGTTCTTTGGATATCATCTTCCAAAGCAGATGGTGTTTCTGCAATGCCATAAAAATAGGGCCCTGGAGGATTCAAGGATAAAGCAAGCACTATTAAGGTGTCCTATGCATTTAAGTGTCTTTGATTTTGTCAGACAGTTGCAGGTTTCTGAACTTCAAAAGTAATTGAGACCTCCCATTATTAGCTGAACTTCCTTGATAAGTTCATGGAAATTTAGAGTTGCTTGATGAGGTGGCCTGTAATCCTATTTGCTGGAATCTCACAATGGACAAGTTAAACAAAGTTAAGTTCTCAGTTGCACTCTGCCTTTTCCTGAACTTGAGGCACTCAATGCTCAAGACCAAAAGACATGAGTAAGCACAGGAAAAGGGCAACGACACATCCTGATGTGGCAGCCACGATGAGCGAACAAGCAAAATGAGATTCTGATCATCTCAGGCTACCGACTTGCAGTTCAGACTGTCTTTGCTACAAATTAGTCTAGAGAACAGTCACCTTATCATTTCAGTTCCTTTTTAACATGGGAAGCTTCACATTTCACAATGGAGGTTTAATAGGGCTTTAAACACTGTGGATTCCACTTACCTTGAAGGGTAAGTAGATGTCTGTCAGTAAGGGATGAGGGTGCATTCTAGTCAAAGGAAATAGTCTAGGTATATGAAAAACCACACTGTGAACCATTATCAAATAATTAGGTATAGGGTACCACCATCAACTGATAGAAAAAGACACTCAGCTACATTTAGAACTCAACTCACAAATGATATGCCTGAGTCACAGGATATGTCATGTCTAGACCTCAAAACATAATAAGATTCATGGTGTACTTATTCTTTGGTTGGTGCTTTTTTATTTCTCTTTGACCTAATCTACTAATCAAAAGGTTTTAAATATCCATGGTATTATACTTTGGTTGATTAAATTATAACCCCACACTCACAAGGAACTGACAGTTTAAGAGTCACATATATGTGCCATTTGCAGATTGAATGTTGTAGCATCTTAGGTTGGAGAGTGGTGATAGTCGTTGCCACATCTCTGACACCAAATGCAATGGTTTATTTTTTCCCTACATGTATGTGTAACAGTAACAATATTATACACAGCAGTAACAGTAGTGTAACTTCATTTGGGTACCCAGACCTGACTCCAATGTGTGTAAATATGTGGGATGGGGTCTTCCCCCACATGCTTACACCAAGCAATTCTCAAACACTAGCAGGGTGTTGGAGAACTCAAGTCAGTTCTGATGCTATCTTCCCTGAGACAGCACCAGATTCCCCAGGTTAAGGGCTCTGTCCTACAAGACTGCCCTCCTACCCCCTACTCCAGATGCTGGTCGCAAGCCTCAGGCAGTTGACTGTGCTTCCAACCTACTGGCTACAGATTGGAGGTTCCCGCGGCCTCCCCCTTAGGTTCAATTAATTTACTACAGCAGCTCACACAACTCAGGAAAACACTTAAATTTACCAGTTTAATAAAGGATATGGTAAAGGATACAAATTAATAGCCAGTTGATGAGAGATACAGGGCAAGGTCCCAAGTAAAGGAGCTTTTATCCTCATGGAGCTTGGGGCCTGGCTCAGTGGCACATGGAGGCGTTCTGGTTCCCCAAGCATAGACGCTCTCTCCAACCAAGAAGCAGGATCCAGCTGAGCACAGCAGGCAGAGCAGAACAGAGCAGAGCAGAGAGAGAGAAAGTCCTCCTCACGGGTTCTGTCAGGGCTTCATTGCATAGTCGTGACTGACTAAATTATTGGCCATTGGCTGATTCAGCCTCCAGCTCCTGCCCTTGAGTGGGGGTCCAAAAGTCTCTCATTAACATGTTAATGTTAAAAACCTGTTTCACATTTAAGACTGCAGTGTTTTCAGGAACTGTGGATGAAGACCAAATATGCCTGGGAAATACATGTTTGGTCATATTAATGAACAAATATGTATTTATTATAACTCATTATGCCACAGTCATATAGCCTAGTGCAGTGATCCTCAAATCCTGAATCTTAGACCGGCAGTACTGACATTAATTTGGATCTTGGGCTCACCCCACACCTATCAAATCAGAAACACTGGGGGTGAAGTCAGTATTCTGTTTTAGTAAGTCCTTAGGATAACTGATGTGTGTTAAAATCTGAAAACCACTACCTAGAGCATATAAACATCCTCAATTTAAATCATAGCTCTGCTATTAACAGCCAAGTAACATAAGGCAAAATAATTTTTCTATGATTATTTCCTTAGCTATAAAAGGAAGATAATATTAATCCCTGCCTCAGAGGTTTATTGTGAGAATTAAATGAGTCAATATCCCTACTAAGCACCATATAAATGCAAGTTTCTACCACTAGGAGCAGTAATGGTACAGTCTCTCAGTCCTGACACGGACTGTCTTTTAGACCTTAGAAGCGCTGTTTTAGGACTGTTCAGCTATTTTCAATTATAAAACAAGAACAATAAATTGTCACTACCTTCCTTTAATGTTTCAAATTGATTCTTCAATAAGGAACTACTTTTCTGTTCTTAATTGAAAGAAAAATACCCCTTCCATTCTGATGCTGAAAAAATACCCATTCCATCTGATCTACTTCTACCACAATCCTCAGGACACATGTTTCCAGAATGAATTACAAGTGCCACAAGGCAGCAGCTATTGCTTCTCAAGCAGCTCAATAATCCATCACTCCACCTTCCCTTTCCTCTAGAAATTCACCTGGATGCAGATATTTCTTCCTAACTTTCATGGAAACATTAGGAATTCAGGCTCCAAGCTAAAACCCTTGTCCTCATTTTGTTTAATATTTTGAAGAATATGACTTTTTCATATTGATTGACTGTCCAAGCAGGCAATCAAAATGCTTAATCAATAACAGTCATTCATTTGGTGCCGTGTTTTCCTTCTGGAGCAATAGATAGATAAACCCCCATGACCTTCTCTTCTAATTAATTCCAGCCTTTATTAACAAGCCCCTTACAAGCCTTCAAAGGCCTGCAAAATCGCATCTCTCAAGAAGAAACTTTGCCCTGTGAGTTTTCCTGAAATCAGTGAGAGTGAAGCCAGAGCCATGGGAAGAACAGCTGATACAGGGATGTAGGGACAAGAAGGAGGTCCCAGGAGCTGATCAGGCAGCGATAGATTAAACCCAGGCCTTGAGTTAGATCCCTGTAGAATGTCCCACCCCTGCTATTTGGCTCAGGGCAGAATACAAGAATGGCTAATTGGTATTGTTCCTGACTTCATTGCTTTTGCCCTGAAGCAAAAGTGATCAGAACAGGAAAAAGTAATTTGGGTTCCCAGAGGAGCACCTGTAGTTCTGTGTGTTGTGCTTCACTAGAAGTCCAGAGAATTGACTGACAGTGATGAGAATATGTAATTTTTGCCAAGCTGCATCCACTGTGTGGATCTCAGTTTCTTCGTCTCCCAAATGACAGTCTGAGCTGCTTTCTAGAGTTCTCCACCTCTGATTTTCCTATAACTACTTCATTTTTCAGAGCCATTTCTCTCACTGTAAACATAGTTAATAGGGCAAGATTTGTGCAGATCTGGACCCTCTGGACAAATACCAAATTCCAATCCCTTATGAATTGTTCTACAGTACATTACAGATGTTGCACACAGATGACCAGTTTATCTTCTGCAGTCAAGAAAAATATATTCAGATTTTAAGGGTTAAAAATCCAGCATTACATATTTGAATTCTTTCATGTAGAGCATTATTTTTATACAAGATTAAAATAAAATTAAGACGACTGGCATAACCTGTAGTCATATGCACCACCTAAAATAGACACTAGTTATATTTTGTGAGCTTTGCTTTATCTATTTTTTTTGTAATTATAAAAAGATATACCTTATAAAGGAAGATAAAATGTACTTTGCTTTATCTACATTTCTTTCCCAGCAAACTTCCTTCCCAGCCTTAGGCAACTATGTTTATAAATTTGATGTATATTATTCTAAGTCATTAAAAAGTACAGGTGATTATATCAACAGGTTGATAGAAAGATGGACAGATTTATGAATGCACAAAGATTCCTCACAGATTTAATAAATGGATAGACAACATCCATATATATAGGTCCATTTATAGTATGAGCTACAGTTTTAGATTTGCATATATATTTATTTTATGTATCATTCTTCAAATTGCCTACTTCTCTCAAAACTTGTTCTTGAGAAAATGTGTATGAAAGTATCTAATTCATTCCTATTAATGTATGTCAAGTATTGAATTGTGAAAATGTATCACATTTCATTTTTCCATTCTTCTAGTATTAGATTTTGGCATTCCTAGTGTTTTTCTAGGAATAACATTACCACATATATCTTTGCATAGGTTACCTATTGTACATGTTAGAGAATTTCTGTAGGATACCATCACAGAACTGCAATTGCTAGTCACAGGTGTTACAGAATGACAATTCGCTAAACATTGTCAATAATTTTTCAAAGTGTTGACATCACTTTGTGATTCCATTTTCCCACATCTTCACCAAAACTTGCCACTATCAAATTTTATTTTTGCTCATTTGATGGATGTGAAAAGGTGTGACATATCTGTGTATCTCATTTTTGTTTGTTTCATGCTTGCAAGTCCTAGATCAATGAGGTTGAGAAAGTTTTCATATGTTTAATGACATTTCAGGGTTCATCTTCTGTAAATGACCTATTCCTAACCCTTGTTTTTTCATTCAAGATATTTTATTTTATTATTTTTAAGAAATATCTATATGTCTGGTAATTTGTTTGTTATGTATATTACAAGGTCAGTTAATTCAGCAAAAGTCAGTCTTTGGGAAACATAAAGGACTGTTATTTGCTCTTTCTTGATTGCTATTTTCTCCAAAGGAAAACTTCATGATGTTTGACCACACAATATTTCTTCCTTAAATTGGTCTCCTAACTCTTCATGCCAACATTTGAAAAACAAGTCCAAGCCATTGCCAAATTCATATGACAAGTCCCCCAGAATCTAAAATGTACCACTAGACCTTTAATCAGTTTCATTTCTTCCTTGAATCCACCAACTGTTATGTTCAGTACTGACTGATTATAAATCCTTCCACCATCACCCAAATGAGTTCTCATTCCAATAAAAATTAGACATGGGAATTTTTATATAGATAGCCACTACCCCTGAGTTAGTCTTTCTAATGTGGTTGGATGGGAAGTATCACACTCTTGACATAAAGTGAAGTGAAGGAAGAGGGGCATATACAGGGAAAATATATTATTGACATACAACAACATTAACATTTTGTTATTACTCACTCATGTCATCCTTATAAAAATTCCTTAATGTAGGTAGCATCATGCCCATATTATACAATAACATACTGTATTTCAGAGAAGTAGTCAGTGATCACAGAGCTAGAAGTTTGCAAAGTCAGATTTCGATTCCATAAGACTCAACATTGCTTTTGCCAATATACTTGCTTCAGACTTATCTGGAAGTTTGAAATTCCATATTAGCACAATAGAAATAGTAAAAGTAGATACTATCATCATAAATGTGAGGCTTAGTGTTTTTTGTTTTTTATTTTTTAACCTTTGAAATGTGTTTTATGTACATAGTCTGAACTATAATGACCCCAATGTCACAATAGACAGGTGAACATATATCTTAGTTTGTCTAAAATATATGCTTGTTGTCTTAAATTCTGTTCAGTTAGACATTTGTCCTAGGTTTTCCATTTTTAATAATGCATTATTAACAATAATTGCATTAAAATTTTACTTCCAGCTCCTGCCATGCTTTTACCTAATAACCAATGAAACTCATGTGCAATGAACAGTTTTCACTTTAACATAGTTTATTTATTTGGAAAATTACCAGTCTTTTTTCACTCTACCATTCCATACATAATATAATAGCTCCCTTTCAACAGCAGCATGAAGAATATTATCTGATAAAATTACATGATTATGATAGGACACCTAGGCAAGAGCTACATTGTTCAGATCTTGAGTGGTAGAAGGAGAAGTCCTTGACTCAGCTGCCCTGCTGGCTGCTTAGAGCACCAGCCATATGTCAGGATTTGTGCCATGGCCTTTGAAGTCAGTAATCCAGGAGACCTCCAATTAGTCAAGTCAATGTGAAAATATAGAATGATATGTACTTGAAAAATGTGCAAGAAACAGTAGCTGTACAGTCCTATCAAAAATTGTAGAACAGTCTGAACATTCTTGCCAAGTATTTTGATAATTACTGAATGTTGTAATGTATAGATATTCATCTAATTATTGTTTGATAATATCTTGTTTTATTTTATTTTTGCAATAAATCCTTTTGGCAGCAGTAAGTTATACAATTTAAAAGTTTATTTCCAGAATTTGACAAAAAGTTGACAAATGTTTAACTTAAGTATTAGTTGATATCACTACTATCAGGAAAGGAAAGCTAGGGACACAAATTTATAGCAGCATCAGTATTTACTTCAAAGATGTTATGCATTTAAAGTGAACTATACCTGAATGATACATGTTTCCAGCTTCAGAAGAGACATTAAAATATCCTACTATAAACGATGACTTTTCATTTAGATCTACTGACTTTTTCTAAATGAATGTATCCAAGTTTTCTTTGGCAGATAGGAAAAATGAAGCAACAGAAAATTTCATTAGCACAAAAACTTCACAATTAAATGATGCAAATGCTATATCAGTGTTATCAGGTGCTTCAAGTAAAAAAAATCAGTTAATTCTAATAAGGGTACAACTTTTTTCATCCAATTCATGGGCTCAAAGTAGTTTTGCAAATTCATTCTCTTGAAAGCAAAATATATAACAGTAATGTGAATGCTATTAAAAATATTCAGCATTGTAGCTAAAATATTTAGGTTTTACAATGTGAAAAATATCAAATATTAATTTGTTAGAGTACAGTGTTGTGGCAAAAATAATGACTTTATTGAAGTAAAAAATGCTATTGACCAGAAATAGACTTGGAATTTCTGTGATATAAAGAGTCATGATTTCAGTGAAATAAACTGTAGTCAAGATTTATACAGAGATTAAAAAAAACTTAGGTATATTTGTACATGTATATTTAACTTGATGTTGCATTAAAAAAGTTTCCAGTATGAGTTAGTGTTTTCTCTTTTCTGTCCATCAATAGTCAAATTTTAGTAATCATTTAATGTTTCAGGAATTACTTTGAAAATCAACTTGTGTCCTACAATGGTATTAAATTTGTTTTGTAAACAATACCTTTAAACTTGGGTCGCATTCTGTTTAAAATCAACTGAAAATCTTTAATCAATTTATTTAAAAAATGGAAGAATCGAAATTATCAGAGCTTCTTAAGATTTAATAAACTACAATTATTAAAAACAATGTTTGTAAACAGGGAAATATGGAAATTGCCTCCTGCAAAAGTAACCCAGGATTTGAGCAAATTTATTATGAGAGTTCAAATAGAATATAAGATTTAATATTAAAATTCTATAGTAAATTTTGCAGTGTTTCAACTTTGGAAAGCATATATTCATAGGGTTCTTACTTTTAATTTTAATAATTTATTTTCAGTTCTGGAAGGGAATGAAATTAAGACCTATAACTTTTATCATCTAAATCTGGTAAAGTATTCAAAACAATTATTAAGACACATTTTTAACAAGCTTTGTCATATAAATACTTGTTGAAGCCAGTGCTCTGAATATAAGCAAAAAAAACCACCAGGGAAGCAGAGTGGGAAGGCGATACAAATTGTTTTGGAATCTTATTCTTTGACTCAAGCCTCTTCAAAACTCTTTCTGCAAATTCAAGTATGTGAGACTCTATATTCTCTTATCTTTTAGAATAAGTTTGATTTGCACTTTCTATTAGTGTCATACAAAAAAATCCTGTGATAAGTTATACATATGTTTTCCTTATTATGATATCTAAGGAAGAGCACAGATCTTCCTTGACTTACAATGAGGTTATTTCTCAATAAATCCATCCTAAATTGAAAATACCATAAGTCGAAAATTCATTTTATATACCTAACCGACATAACATCATAGCTCAGCTAGTCTACCTTAAACATGCTCAGAACACTTACGTTAGCCTACTGTTGGGCAAAGTCATCTAACGCAAAGCTTATCTTCTAATAAAATATTTAATATCTCATATAATTTATTGAATCCAGTACTTGAAAGCGAAAAACAGAATGCTGTATGGGTATGGAATGAAAGTAAGTGTACTGGCTTTTTACCCTCATGATCTTGTGACGGACTAGGAGCTGTGACTCGCTGCTGCTGCCCGGCACCATGAAAAGTATTGCAGTGCATGCCGTTAGTCTAGGAAAACATGCAAATGCAAAATTCAAAGTAAGGTCTCTACTGAATGTGATCGTTTGCCATCATAAAGTTAAAAACTCAAAAGGTGAACCATTGTAAATTAGAGACTGTACTTTCACTAGTTGCCTACACTGTGAGCATTAAAGTTGGTTGTTATTCCATTCCACCTCAGTCACCAAATGCTACAGCATCTTCCCCTCAGGTTTCCCAGCTCCCTAATCTCCAGGCAGTTCCAGCCAGCCACTACCTTCCTACCTGCAGCTTTCAGCATGTTGCTTTCATTCATTTTAATAACATCTCTCCAATACATTGTCCACAGATCTTTAGATTTCTTTGAAGCAAATTTGTTACATTATGGGTTTGTTTAAAAATTATGAATGGTTTCCTACATCCTTCAGGAAGAAATCCAACATTCTTGATATCTTTATGAAGACCCTCACATTCTTAGTCCCTGTGTGTTTTCTGAAGACGGGTTTCCAAGATGCTTCCCTTTGTCGCCGTGCCACCATCCTCCAGGAGGAGCCTCTAGCCCATGCCACAAATTACTTTTCATTTCTCAACCAAATTCATTTTTTGAGATATGTTTTTACATGTGTCTTGTTGCCTTCCTGAAATCTATTTTTCTAACTTGTTCATTTGAGTCTTTTAAAGGCACAGTGCAATACTATTGACTTGGTAAAGTTTTTTCTTAAAATTTGAATAAATGCTCATCCAAACTTCTTAGTATTTTGTACATGTTATTAAAGCACCATTCATGTTGATTCAACATTTTTTATTTGCCAATCTCCCTCAATAAAAAGTATAATCCTTAAGTGACCATGTTTAACTTAGCAGTGTATCCCACCATCTGAGACCATGAAAGATGCCAAGGAGATGCTTATTGGCTACTTGGGGAAAGGAAATTTAAATAACTAGACATCTTTGGGTGAATTATTTATATTTTATTAAAATCCTATTTTGAAATACTTGTTTTCTTCTAAAATATTGTATGTTCTGCTTCTGTACACTGTAAATCATCCTCAGAACACAATATTTCTCAGAATGACATAACCTAAAGAATAACCATTTGCATATCCCATGAATACTCATGTATGCTTTGTTATAGTGAAATTAACCCAGGACCAAACTGCATACTGAGAGCATCTATTAATATAGATTAGCCAATTTTATAAAATGAACTATGGTATATTTACTATTATATTACAGAGTAGCACTAAAGTAATTAAAACTGAATCTATTAAAATAAATTAAGTGCAGTCAGGGCTGCACCATTTTTGCTTCTATATCATTTCCTTTTATTTACTAGTCAACCAGAAAATATGGCAATCATCCATGGGTATATTAGCTTTCCATGGCTGCTGTAACAAATCTAGTAGGCCAGAGCACCACAAATGTATCATCTTGAAGTTCTGGAGATCAGAGATCCAAATGGGTCCCACAGCTTATGTTAGGGGAGCTGTGCTCCTACTGGAGGCTCTAGGGGGAGAATCGGATCCTCTGCCCTTCCCATCTCCTAGAGGTCACCCACCTTCCTTGACTCATTGCCTCCTTCCTCCGTGTTCAAAGCTAGCAACACCTCGCTGAGTTCTCATGCTGCATCGTTCCGGCCTCTCTTCTGCCTCCTTCTTCCACTTTTAAGGATACTTGTGATTACAATAGGCCCATCCATATAATCCAAAATACTCTCCACTTAAAGGTCAGGTGATCAGCAGTCTTAATTCCATCTGTAAACTTAATTCTCTTTACCAGGTAAACTATCACAGGATCTAGAGATTAGGATGTGAACATCATTCAGAGGTCATTCATCGCCCTACAATGGAATTATGCAGGAGCAACACAGTTTTAGCCAATGTGAAATCATGGTAAATCACCCTAAAGAATTTTCACGGAAGAACTGAATTCTAACTGAATCAGGTATTACATAAATGATAAGATTGCATATTGGGTTTACATAATGAAAAATTCAAAACTTTCTTTCCTCTCTTTTTCTTTCTCTCTTCTACCTGAAATGTTCACTACTAAATATCTACTATGTTTTAGACCCTGGGATAACTGGAAATGAAATAACAAAGACAAAAAAATTCCCAAGAATGAAGAGCTCACAGTGAAATATATAAATTGATAATCAGATAATTACAGTGTTGCATGACAATAGACTGCTAGAAGTATGTAAAAAGTGTTCAGGCAGGGTTTTCCAAAGCATATTATAGAAAACTCATCCTAGAAAGATAGAGGAACAGAAAGGTAGAGGAAGGGCAAACATCCATCTTTTCCTGCCCTCAAACATAGGTGCTCCTTGTTCTCAGGCCTTCAGGTTGGATTGGAACTGTACCACTGACTTTCTTTGGCCTCCAGCTTGCAGACAGCAGATCATAGGACTTCTTATCCTACATAGTCATGTCAGCCAATACCTCATAATTCTCTCTTTCTCTCTTTCTCTCTCTCTCTCTCTCTCTCTCTCTCTCTCTCTCTATTTACCTATCTTGTTAGTTCTTTCTCTGGAGAACCCTGACAAATACAGTATGAAACTGAATAATGGGGTTTTATATAAGCAGGGGAAGCCAATGAAAGCTCTTTAGAAGATACCTCTTGAAAATGAAATGCTTGGATTTAAATTAGAAGGAAAGCATGCTAGGATAGGAAAAGCATTCCAGACATGGGGAGCAAAGCAGTCTACGCACCCTTGCAGTGAAAGTAATTATTGCTACATAGGGCTGATAACAGAGTGGTTGAAACTCAGAAAGGAAAAGGAAACTTGATTATAAATGTGAGTAGAGATTTTTAAGACTTGTTAAGGAAATTTAATATTGTATTTCTCTAAACACTAGAAAACACTGAAGTATTTTACGGGCTGTGGAATGCAGCAGTCAAAATTATTGGATTTATGCTTTAGCAAGACAACTTTGGCTGGAATGAAGAAAATGGATTAAAGGAACATGAGTAGTTATAGATCACATATTTTGTAGAAGAGGATTTCCTATTTGACCATACTCCATTTTGAATTATTTTTTACCCCATGTTCATGAGTCTTGCCTTCTCAAGTATATTTTCAATATCCCAGGGTAGGACATGTAACTTTTATGTCTTTCTTCTTCATAGAGACACCAGGGAAGTTTTCAAAAAGCTGAGGTTCAATCTCAGTACACTGGTGTTTACAATACAGTTCATGAAATTTAGGAGACTAATGAGCCTTTTATACTCTAACCTGATATTAGATTTGTAGTTTTATCTTTTATCCCTCCTTCTCTATGCACTGTTTTCAATCTAATTAAACTACTTATCATTCCTGAGGTATACCATGCTCTTCTTTCATATTTTTGTGAATTTTGTTTTTTATTCTTTCCTATTTTTGTTGTCTAAGAGACCACCATTTTGCCTAGTACATAGTACTGTTTTAGCACATATTTTAAAAATTATTTTGAGTTTTTTTTCTTAATTCCTAGTTCAACAGTGGGCACAGAGTGCTTAATGATGACAATAAGCAGAAAGTTAGAGACCACAAAGGAACAGGGAAAAGCTGTAAAATTCTTTGAAAAGTTGTGACAAACTCAAACAAGAAAAGTTATTCAGAATGAAAAATACATTTTCTAAATGATTGGCAAATTAAACACATAAATTATTATGCTGGATACTGTAAGAGAGTTATGGAGTTTGGGCTCTGAGATAAGACCATTCACACAAAGATATTTAAGAAAATAAATATTTGCTAACTTGATGCTATAGTTGTACTCAGTATATGGAAAAATGGCAAGAAAGAATGCAATATTAGCATTCAAGATATTTTTCCATATCTGGTGATTTCCTGTGCCCACTGGAGACTGCCTTAGCCTGTCAACCATGATGACTGCAACCTGAACAAAGTAGATTCACTGTATCTGAGAAACTCATTGTGTATATTTTCTATAATCATGGTTTTATAGGTATTT
The DNA here is from genome assembly GCF_040802235.1 of Manis javanica. NCBI lineage: Eukaryota > Metazoa > Chordata > Mammalia > Pholidota > Manidae > Manis > Manis javanica. The sequence continues at coordinate 61,150,260 of NC_133166.1, forward strand.
ATTGCTTGATGCTATGTGGAAAATTTGCGAGCCAATGTCCAGGGCTGTCTGTTCCTTCTTTATTTCTCAGACATAAAAAAAGGAAAGAAAATTGTTATAACACTTAGATAAATTCATGCATAGAAAGTTCATAGAACAATTCACCTTTCAAATATTTTCATTGGTTGAAATATTAATATGTAACTAATGTATGGGCTATGCAAATGGTATATTCTCAGATATAGTACTTTTTATAGCATGATTAAGAGATAATTCATTGATGATCCACTCCCCAATCAGATCGTATGTATACCCTAAATTTAAGGTCCTGGGACAAACTGAGATGACTAAGGTATTTCAGAATCTAATGGGATGAGATCTAAGTGCTTTTTTGTATGTATATTTCAGGAAATGGGGTCTTTAAATACACACCTTAAAAAATAAGATTCAAAGTTGAACCATATTGGTAGTTTGTAGTCAATGAGGTCAAGGTACCAAACTCCTTTGGCAGAGTATGGATGAAGGCCAAATTTCCAGAAAGTACAGCAGTTAGAAGTGACTTATTACATAAGACATAAGAACCTACCACCTTATTACGATTCCAGGAAATGCCTAAAGTAGTAGCTTTCAAACTTTAATTTGTATCCAAAGCACCCAAGGATCTTGTTAAAGTGCAAATTATGATTGGCTATTTCTAGGTTGGGGCATGAAATTATGCTGCTGGTGTGAGAACCATGCTTTTAGTATCAAGGGCCTAACAGAAACTCCCTTTATTAGGGCTTTAAGAATACAGTGGTACAGGGGCACCAGCATGTTTGGGAAGGTTGGTGTTAGCTATTTGGGGGAAGCTAGGATTGACAATGGGAGAGGCTACCATATAAGTAGTGTCTGTAATGTCCTAGGGATGATAACATACCAGGATGACAAACTTCAACTGACAACACTTAATGAACAACTAACCAGAATAAAAATAGGGTTGCCTTGACCTGTGGGAAACTAGGATGGTAGCTAATAGATAATGATGTTCCTATGAACACAATATATTGTCATTCACCTACAGTGTTTCTTGGCACAATCAACAAAAAAGAAGAAGGAGGAGGAGGAAGAGGAGAAAAGAAAGAAGAGGGAGAAGGAAAGAAGGAAGAGGGAAGGAAGGAAAAGAATGTTTAAGAAAGTTTAAAGATAGACTTGAATATATAAAAATGACCATAAATATGAAAATTTATACTTTCCTTTCTGACCCAAATATATTTTTCTCCAAGTCAGAAAGTTATGTTGGTATCACTTTTGAATGTAACACAAATTTAAATTTAAAAAACCTTACAGAGAATGTAGAGGCACAAATGTTTCTTCATATATGGCTATTTACTGCCACCTATTCTTTGACCCCCTTCTTTCTCAGTGCTTTGACTTTCTTATGCTAAATACTGAAAGAATAGTAAAGTTACTTCTAGGGGTTCTCCTAATTTACACAGGTATTCTAGCAATTATTTTACTTCATTTAATGAAATGATGTGGGATTTTAAAAAAAATAAGTGGGATGCTTTAGGTATGCATGTTACTTGCCTTTTTCCCCTTTTAGTTTGATGCATTTAATACAAAGCATTTTCATAAAGTGAACACATTATGTGATTAGAACCTGCATCAAGAAACAGAGTTGTCTGCATCTCCAAAGTCACCCTCATGCTTCACAAGAGTGACAACTATCTGACTTCAATACTATAAAATGTTCCTAGATTTTAATTTTATGTGCCTAGAATCACATAATACGTACTATTTTTGTCTGATTTCTTTTGCTCAATATATTGTTTATTAGATTCATTCATGTTGCTTAATGTAGTTGCAGTTCATTTACTCTCATTACTATGTAATATTTCATTGTCATCCTTTCTATTATTGTTTCTATCAATCTATTACAAATAATGCTTTTGTGAACATATTTGTATACTAAGTTTGGTGAATATAAGTATGCAGTTCATCATGCAGTAGGAAATGGAATTTGAGTCCTAAGTTATGAGTTTAGTTTTAGTATGTATTAACAGTGTTTCCTTAAGTGACTATTTCAATTTATACTCTACCAAGAAAGTATGAAGATTCCATTTGCTTCACATCTTTACTTAACACTTGGAATTATCAAACTTTTAAAGCTCATTTTAGTCATTCAGTGATTTAAATTTGCACAGTGATTAAATTTGCTGATAATTAAAGTTAAGCACATTCTCCTAAGCACATTGGCCATTTGGATTTTTATTTTGGTGAAATGTCTATACAAACTTTTGAGCACTATTGGTGAGAATGCAAATGGAGATGCTATGGAAAATGGAATGACTATTCTTCAAAAAGTTAAAAATAGTACTACCATATGACCCATCAACCCCACTTCTATTTACCCAAAATAATTAATAACAGATATTATACTCCCATATTCTTCCACTATTCACGATAGCCTAGATATGGAAACAACCTTAATGTCCATCCAGAGACACAATAGTATACTACTCAGCTTTAAAAAGTATGCAATTCTGAAAAAAAAAGGTGGTGGTGTGAGAAGTGTAGAAGTGTAGAACTAGGAGAAGTGAACATCTCACAAAAAAGGGTAAAGTAAAAAAGCTGCGACCCATTGGGGCCGGAGCACTTCTCCCACCCCAGCTCACCAGCGGGAGTAAGAGAATCAGAGCAGGGAAGGAGTAGAAGCACAGGACTACTAAATACTCAGCCCTAGAAATCTACTCCAGGAGCACAGACCCACACTGCACGGTGCTCTGGAGATTAGAGGGACTGAAAACCAAAGTCAGAGACTGACACTGTGAACAGGTTCCCACAACCAGCTGCCCTGGGACAAAAGAAAAGCAGGCCCTTTAAAAGACTTCTCAACAGTAAGAGGGCTGCTAAAGGGGCAAGGGTTTAGAATGAACAGATGAACAAAATCATCCCAGCACACTCAGCCCAGCAGGTTGGGAACTTTCAGGGGCTTCAGGTGCTCCATCTCCCTGGTTGACAACACAGCCCTGAGGTCCCTCAACATGATCAGCTGCCTGCCACTTCCTCTCCCTGGCAGGCACCTGCGTACAAACCAGCTGTCCCTGACATTGCTACAGACCAGCCAGAGGGCAGCCTGGCCTACAGCAACCACACAGCTTAATTAATGCAAAGGCTTCTCCCTGCACGTGGTTAACTGGAACTGAGAGTAGAGACAGACACAGCAACCACGAAACACGGAAGGGCTTTGCCCTCCCAGCAAAAACCCACGCTGCTCGCCTGCAACCTGCGTCATTGCCTACATCAGGCCGAGGGCCTTCCCACCAATGGCAGTTTAGAGAATCAACCCAGAGACCGTTTCCATGCAGCTAACCAGCCCAGACAGCAGAAACAGGCACTGAGACCAGTAAGTAGGAGGTACTTTGTCCTCCCAGCAGACACCCATGCTGCTCGCCTGTGACCAGTGCCGTCTCTCCAGGACTATGAAAAGGCAGAAGAATATTTTTCAATCCCAAATTCCTCAAACATCAGAAAGAAGGTTGGGTGAGGCTTACATCAGAGATCTTCCTGAAAAAGAATTAAAAATAAAAATAATAAACATAATGAAGCTACAGAAAAATATTCAGGAGCTAAGAGACAAATTCAGGAAGGAGGTAGACATCTTAAAAATATAGAAATTGAAATGAAACAAACAATTGAGGGATTTAAAGGCAGATTAGATGAGGTAGAGGAGACAGTAAATGGAATAGAAATTACAGAATAGGAATAAAAAGCTGAGGCAGAGAGAGAATAAATGATCTCTAGGAATGAAAGAATATTAAGAGAACTGTATGACCAATTCAAACAGAACAATATTGCACTATAGGGGTACCAGAGGAAGAAGAGAGAGAAAAAGGGATAGAAAGTGTCTTAGAAGAAATAATTGCTGGAAACTTCCCCAGTCTGGAGAAGGAAAGAGTCTCTCAAGCCATGGAGGTGCACAGATCTCCTAACACAAGGGACCCAAGTAAGACACACCAAGACATATAATAATTAAAATGGCAAAGATCAAAGACAAGGACAGAGTATTAAAAGCAGCTAGAGAGAGAAAGATCACCCTCAAAGGAAAACCCATCATGCTATCATCAGACTTCCAACATAAACCTTACAGGCCAGAAGGGAGTGGCATGATAAATTCAATGCAATGAAACAGAAGTGCCTTGAACCAATAATACTATACTTGGCAAGATTATAATTTAAATTTGAAGGAGGGATTAAACAATTCCCAGATAGGCAGAAGTTGAGGGAATGTAACTCCCACAAACCATGTCTACAGGGTATTTTAAAGAGATTGCTCTAGAAGGAAGTGTGCCTAAGGCTAAATAGCTGACAGTAGAGAAAACTACAATAAAGGAAGTAGACCAATTAATTACTAAGCAAATGCAAAAATTAAATCAGCTACCCACAAAGTCAGTCAAGGGATACACAAAGAGTTCAGAATATGACACCTAACATAAAGAGAGGAGGAGGAAGAAAAAGCAGGGGGAAAAAGAAGAATATTCAAATTATGTTTATAATAGCATAATAAGTGAGTTAAGGTAGACTGCTAGATAGTAAAGAAGTTGCCCTTGAACCTTTGGTAACCACTAATCCAAAGCCTGCAATGGCAATAAGTACATATCTATCGATAATCACCATAAATGTAAATGGACTGAATACACCAATCAAAAGACACAGAGTTACAGAATGGATAAAAAAGTAAGACCCATCTATATGCTGCCTACAAGAGACTCTCTTCAAACCCAAAGACATACACAGACTAAACATGAAGGAATGGGAAAAAGATATTTCATGCAAACAACAGGGAGAAAAAAGCAGATGTTGCAGTACTTGTATCAGAGAAAATAGACTTCAAAACAAAGAAAGTAACAAGAGACAAAGGAGGACATTACATAATTGTAAAGGGGTCAATCCAACAAGAAGATATATCCATTATAAATATCTATGCACCCAACAGAGGAGCATCTACATATGTGAATGAAATACTAACAAAATTAACGGGGGAAATAGAATGCAATGCATTCATTTTAGGAGACCAATGCACCACTCACTCCAAAGGTCAGGTCAGCCAGACAGAAAATAAGTAAGGAGACAGAGGCACTGAATAACACATTAGAACAGATAGACCTGCTGAAGTGCAAGGCATTTCTTGAGGATTTTTGACCACCTTGGAGAAATTAGTAATCTCAGGGATTCCTAGGTATCACTTTTTAGTTTTTTTTCCCCAAAGAGTAATAGCCATGATGATTATTTGTGTCATAAATTAAAATTCAAATATAGGCTATCTTATGGGCTCTTTAGCTGTGGAGTGTTCAAAAGACTAATCGTTTCAATTCAGACAATTAATGAACGTGAAAGGGATCACCAGGTAACAGCAGTCTGCAGTGAAATTCTAAAACTTTCTGAATTAAATATTGTTCATTTTCATTTAGATGCCTTAATGTATTTTAAGATTTTTTTGATGCCACTTTTGTAATTCAGAAAGAACAAACACTGCCACAAATATAAACTTATTTATATTTATTATAAATCTAAATCTATTATGAGGAAAAACATAGACTTCTGTGGTAAGCCAAAATGTAAACTTAGTGAAAGGTTATGAGTGAGAAACAAAATGCTACCGTTTCTAAGGGGAACTGACTCTGCACTCCATACACTCTCATTTTATATTCTGCTAATAGTGGAAGGATGTGAAAATAACAGTTCTAAGAGCTGAGTGTAACATTAAGATTTAATGAAACCTTGTTTTACCTGGGCAAACTAGCCATGTAGTAGTCATGAGAAAACAGAGCCCAACGCTGTGGTGACTAGCAGCAAAAAGACATGGAGTTGAAATGCTATTGCACGTGGTAGCTATAAGCAAGATGAGGGGACAACTGGAACAGTGCTGTGAACTGAAACCACATCACATGAGCCACTCAAAGGACATGAGGGTGTGGAGTCTGCAGAAAACAAACAAGCTAGGAGAACACTGGTCAAGAATCTGGGTTCTTGTGTTGCTCTGGGAAAGTACAATTAAAATAGCTTTCTGTGCCACAAGGCATAGAACAAGAACCAAAAAAAAGTGGTGATGACAAGAAATGCAATTTCAGCTCAACATAAAAAAAACAAGTGTCTAAAACATCAACACTATCCAAGGGTAGAATAGACTGCCTGTAAAGGTAGTGAGTTTCTTGTCACTTGAGTATTCAAGGATAGGCTGTCACATGGTAGTTACTTTCTTACATGGTAGTGTCATTCTCTGAATCCAGTGAGTTATGCCAGTTTGATGTTAACTTAATGAAGAAGAATCAGTTGATGTATGAATACATATGAACTGCAGTTGTTTATGTGGGACAGTCTGAGATTGAATTACTAACATTTTACCCAAGTGCCATAACATAAAAATGCTGGAGACACAGCTTTTCTGATAATCTTTTGCTACGTAAGTGGACTTTCAAACTGAATACTACACATTTTAGCAGCATGTTAATTTCCTAGGACTGTGGTACTAAAGTACAGGTTCTCCCTGCTAACCCAAAAGTAGAGCATTCCTATGAAATATTTTATAAGCTGACATGGCATAAAGTGAAGCAATTACCATTAATTTATATGGAACAATGAGCATTCCTAGACCCCTAAAATAACCTCTCAGGCTTTTCTGATACTTAGGGGCACATCTTGCTCCCAGATGCTCAAAATGAATCAAGATAAAGCACTGATGCCGACAGACAGAGCTCAGAGCTACAGTGGCTGATGCTGAGAGGCTAAGAGTAGTTACTCAGGCGGGGACTCAGTGGTTCCACTCCCACTGCTGGGTTATGTGCTGCCTCTGTAACAATTGTATGCAAAACAAATGCTGAGCATATTCTTGCTTTTGGCCTTTTCTTCATAAACATGAACATCATCTTCAGATTTCTTTCAGTGAAAATGGTTATTAATGCAGGTCTTTCAGAAAAGCAATGTAGCATAACACAAACTTTTGAAAAGCAGGGGTACCTATACCACATGTGGGATGTCTTAAAAGAGTAGAAATTTATACCCTCATAGTTCTGGAGGCCAGAAGATCAAAATCAAGATGTTGGGAGACTTCAGAAAAAAATGGTCAAGAAAGATGTGCCTTGCACATATTCCCCCCCTTAACAATAATGATTTGTCACACATTCACAGACAAAAGTGCCTCTGTAAGGAGTTTTGGGGTTCAGGCAGGAAATTAGACTCCAGTGAAGTCTAAGACTGAAGAGAACAGGTATAGCTCATAACCAGTCAGCTGACTCACCGACTATACTTGGGGCCATAGAAACATAAGCAGCTCTGGACCCCTAAGAAGTCAGCTATAGCCCTGTTTGGCTTTGGGTCTGTCCTAAGCACCATACACCAAAAGACCCAGGAGGGGTCATGCCCACATGTGTATCAGGTAATAGACATGCAGACTTCATTCCTGGCTGTGGACCATGAACCAACTTTAGGCCCTTTTGGCCACAGTCTGGTAGCCCCTGGAAGTGAGCCTCCCGAATTTGGTTAGACTGTACAATGTGAAATGGCCCTACAACTGGGCTCCAGCCTGTCCCAGCCATAGTCCATGAACAGTTTTGCTGGCGTGGGGATCCTTCACGAGACACTCCTGTCTTTGCCCTTAGAGATTTTGAAAAAGCTTTTTCAAGGATCAGCCCCCACCCAGCTGCAGTCCTGCAAACTGGACAGCTGACACAAGGACCAAGCAAAAAAACCTTACAGCTGTACCTTCAGAGATCCTGAAAGTTCCTCATATGTGTATCCGGCATCCTCAGAGCCACAGATAGCCAGTCTGCCCACAGGAGGCACTCTTGTCTGTGCCCCTGCAGGAACACAGCTCTTTAATTGGCTCTCACTCCTCCAGCCATGGTCAGAAACTAGTGCCCAGGGACCTAGTGGGAGACACTACAACTGACACCACAGTTGTCAACAAAATAAAAAAGATCATAGGAGGCTACTATGAACAATCATATGCCAACCAATTGGATAACCTAGGAAAAAATGTATAAATTCCTAGAAACATACAACCTACAAGCCTGAATCATGAGGAAATACAAAACCTGAACAGACTAGTGATGATTATGGAGATTGAAGCAATGATCAAAAACTTCCCCAAAAAGAAATGTCTATTATGAAATGGCTTTACTGGTGAATTCTGCCAAACATTTAAAGAAGAGTTAGTGCCAATCTTCACAAATTTTTCCAGAAAACTCAAGAGGAGAGAACATAGCCAAACTCATTTTCTGTGGCCAGCATTACTCTGATACCAAAGCCAGATAAGGATACTACAAAAATGAAAATTATATACCAATATCCCTTACAGATATAGACTAAAAAATTCTCAACAAAATTTTAGGAAACCTAATTCAACAGTACCTTAAAAAAATAACACACTGGGGATCACGGGAAGATGGCAGTGTGAGTAGTTCAGAGGAAATCTCCTCCCCAAAACATATATATTTATGAAAATACAATAAATACAACTATTTCTAAAAGAGACACCAGTGGATGCAGTATAACAGCCAGGATACATCTACATCTGCGAGAACTCAGCATCACATGAAGGGGGTAAGATACAAGCTGCAGCCAGGCAGAACCTGAACGCTCCCCCACCCCAAAACCCTGCGGGAAGAAAGGAGTCAGAACGGGAAGGGAGTGAAAGTCCAGGACTGCTAAACAACCAGCTCTAGAAATCCACACCCAGAACACAGACACAAGGTGCATGGGGTGCTGGATATTAGAGAAACAGGAAAGCAAAACCTGTGGACAGGTCCCCACAACTGGCGCCCCTGAGACAAAAGAAAAGTGACTGCTTTCTGAAAGTCTTAAAGAGACAGGGACACCATAGCTGGATGAAGTTGTCTCAGCAGCTGGAAATAGCGGGGAAAATTAGGCATCCTAAATGGAGGTAGTGCAGCTCTGAAGCTCCTCACAGGACTAGGCAGCCTGCCAGTCATTCCTCCAACTGGCGCAGAGCCTGAGACAAGGGCCCAGTAGCAGGAGAGTGGGAGCACGCGCTGGGGGCAGAAGCACTAGAAGGAACCGAGAGCAGATCCATGCACCACAGGGCTAGCACACAGCAGCATGACTGAACAGGCCGGGCGCAGCTAGCGTGCACCAGCAGCAGTGAAGCCAGAGCCTGGTAGAAGCCTGCATGGAAAAGCCCTGAGCGCACCAGCAGCAGAGCCAGAGGGAGGGAGCAGGCGCACTCCCAGGAGCTGACCGGAATCCCAGCCCAATGCACAGCTGCCTGGGCCAGACCCAAAGGCCGCTACTGCCACACAGCTGCCTGGCAGGGTCACCGCTAGCATGGAGGAGTGCACCTGGCGTACCTGCCACTCCCCACAGGGCTCCGAGCTGCTCTGAAGGACACCCCGCCCACAGCAGCTTAGGAGATTAACCTGGTGGCTGTTCCAGGAGTGAAGGTAGCCATCACAGGCAGCAGAGAAGGGCAAGGCATCCAGCAAGCAGGAAAGGACTTTCTTCTCCCAGCTGACACACCCACAACCTGCCTACAGTCACTGCAATCACCATGAAAAAGCAAAAAAATCTGGTCCAGACCAAGATAGTTACACCTGAGAAAGGATCTGCAAAGGCAGACCTAACCAGTCTCCCTGAAAAAGATTTCAAAATAAAAATCATAAACATGCTGACAGAGCTGCAGAGAAATATGCAAGAGCTAAGGGATGAAGTCCAGAGGGAGATTACAGACATCCGGAGGGAGATCACAGATGTCCGGAGGGAGATTACAGAAGGGAAACAAACTCTGGAAAGATTTATAAGCAGAATGGACAAGATGCAAGAGGCCATTGATGGAATAGAAACCAGAGAAGTGGAACACATAGAAGCTGATGCAGAGAGAGATAAAAGGATCTCCAGGAATGAAACAATATTAAGAGAACTGTGTGACCAATCCAAAAGGAACAATATTTGCCTTATAGGGGTACCAGAGGAAGAAGAGAGAGAAAAAGGGATAGAAACTGTCTTTGAAGAAATAATTGCTGAGAACTTCCCCAAACTGGGGGAAGAAATAGTTGCTCAGACTATGGAGGCACACAGAACTCCCAAGAGATGGGATCCAAAGAGGTCAACACCAAGACACATAATAATTAAAATGGCAAAGATCCCGGACATGGACAGAGAATTAAAGGCAGCCAGAGAGAGTAAAAAGGTCACCTACAAAGGAAAACCCATCAGGCTATCATCAGACTTCTCAACAGAAACCTTACAGGCAAGAAGAGAATGGCATGATATATTTAATGCAATGAAGCAGAAGGGCCTTGAACCAAGGATACTGTATCCAGCATGATTATCATTTAAGTATGAAGGAGGAATTAAACAATTCCCAGACAAGCACAAGTTGAGGGAGTTTGCCTCCCACAAATCACCTCTACAGGGTATCTTAGAGGGACTGCTCTAGATGGGAGCACTCCTAAAAAGAATGCAGAACAAAACACCCAACATATGAAGAATGGAGGAGGAGGAAAAAGAAGGGAAAGAAATAATCATCAGACTGTGTTTATAACAGCTCAATAAGTGAGTGAGGTCAGACAGTAAGGTAGTAAACAAGCTAACCTTGAACTTTTGGTAACCACAAATCTAAAGCCTGCAATGGCAATAAGTATATATCTTTCAATAGTCACCCTAAATGTAAATGGACTGAAGGCACCAATCAAAAGACACAGAGTAATAGAATAGATAAAAAAGCAAGACCCACCTATATGCTGCTTACAAGAGACTCACCTCAAACCCAAAGACATGCACAGATTAAAAGTCAAGGGTTGGAGAAAGATATTTCATGCAAACAACAGAGAGAGAAAAGCAGGTGTTGCAATACTAGTATCAGACAAAATAGACCTCAAAATAAAGAAAGTAACAAAAGATAAAGAAGGACATTACATAATGATAAAGGGTTCAGTCGAACAAGAAGATATAACCATTATAAACATATATGCACCCAATACAGGATCACCAATATATGTGAAACAAATACTAACAGAATTAAAGGAAGAAATAGAATGCAATGCACTCATTTTGGGAGACTTTAACACACCACTTACCCCAAAGGACAGATCCGCCAGACAGAAAATAAGTAAGGACACAGAGGCACTGAACAACACACTAGAACAGATGGACCTAATAGACATCTATAGAACTCTACATCCAAAAGCAACAGGGTACACATTCTTCTCAAGTGCACATGGAACATTCTCCAGAATAGACCACATACTAGGCCACAAAAACAGCCTCAGTAAATTCTAAAAGATTGAAATCCTACCAACCAACTTTCCAGACCACAAAGGTATAAAACTAGAAATAAATTGTACAAAGAAAGCAAAAAGGCTCACAGACACATGGAGGCTTAACAACATGCTCCTAAATAATCAATGGATCAATGACCAAATTAAAATGGAGATCCAGCAATATATGGAACAAATGACAACAACACAAAGCCCCAACTTCTGTGGGATGCAGCAAAAGCAGTCTTAAGAGGAAAGTATACAGCAATCCAGGCATATTTGAAGAAGGAAGAACAATCCCAAATGAATAGTCTAATGTCACAATTATCAAAATTGGAAAAAGAAGAACAAATGAGGCCTAAGGTCAGCAGATGGAGGGGCATAATAAAGATCAGAGAAGAAATAAATAAAATTGAGAATAAAAGAAGAGAAAAAATCAATGAAACCAAGAGCTGGTTCTTTGAGAAAATAAACCAAATAGATAAGCCTCTAGCCAGACTTATTAAGAGAAAAAGAGATTCAACTCACATCAACAGAATTAGAAATGAGAAAGGAAATATCATGAAGGACCCCACAGAAATACAAAGAATTATTAGAGAATACTATGAAAACCTATCTGCTAACAAGCTATAAACCTAGGAGAAATGGACAACTTCTTAGAAAAATACAACCTTCCAAGACTGACCCAGAAAGAAACAGAAAATCTAAACAGACCAATTACCAGCAAAGAAATTGAATCGGTAATCAAAAAACTACCCAAGAACTAAACCCCCGGGCCAGATGGATTTACTTCAGAATTTTATCAGACATACAGAGAAGACATAACACCCATTCTCCTTAAAGTTTTCCAAAAAATAGAAGAGGAGGGAATACTCCCAAATTCATTCTATGAAGCCAACATCACCCTAATACCAAAACCAGGCAAAGACCCCACCAAAAAATGAAACTACAAACCAATATCCCAGATGAACGCAGATGCAAAAATACTCAACAAAACATTAGCAAACCGAATTCAAAAATACATCAAGAGGATCATACACCATGACCAAGTGGGATTCATTCCAGGGATGCAAGAGTGGTACAACATTCGAAAATCCATCAACATCATCCACCACATCAACAAAAAGAAGGACAAAAACCACATGATCATCTCCATAGATGCTGAAAAAGCATGTAACAAAATTGAACATCCATTCATGATAAAAACTCTCAACAAAATGTGCATAGACAGCAAGTACCTCCACATAATAAAGGCCATATATGATAAACCCACAGCTAACATCATACTGAACAGCGAGAGGCTGAAGGCTTTTCCTTTGAGATGGGGAACAAGACAAGGATGCCCACTCTCCCCACTGTTATTCAACATGGTAGTGGAGGTTCTAGCCACGGCAATTAGACAAAACAAAGAAATACAAGGAATCGAGATTGGTAAAGAAGAAGAAAAACTGTCACTATTTGCAGATGACATGATATTGTACATAAAAATTCCTAAAGACTCCACTGCAAAACTACTAGAACTAATATCGGAAATTAGCAAAGTTGCAGGATACAAAATTAACACACAGAAATATGTAGCTTTCCTATACACTAACAAAGAACTAATAGAAAGAGAAATCAGAAAACAATTCCATTCACAATAGCATCAAAAAGAATAAAATACCTAGGGATAAACCTTACCAAGGAAGTGAAAGACCTATACCCTGAAAACTACAAGACACTCTTAAGAGAAATTAAAGAGGTCACTAACAAATAGAAACTCATCCCATGCTCCTGGCTAGGAAGAATTAATATCGTCAAAATGGCCATCCTGCCCAAAGCAATATATAGATTCAATGCAATCCCTATCAAATATCAACAGCACTCTTCAATGAACTGGAACAAATAGTTCAAAAATTCATATGGAACTGTCAAAGACCCCGAATAGCCAACGCAATCCTGGGAAGGAAGAATAAAGTGGGGGGGATCTCGCTCCCCAACTTCAAGCTCTACTACAAAGCCACAGTAATCAAGACAATTTGGTACTGGCACAAGAACAGATCCACAGACCAGTGGAACAGAATAGAGACCCCAGACATTAACGCAAACATATTTGGTCAATTAATATATGATAAAGGAGCCATGGACATACAATGGGGAAATGACAGTCTCTTCAACAGATCATGCTGGCAAAACTGGACAGCTACATGTAAGAGAATGAAACTGGATCACTGTCTAACCCCATACACAATAGTAAACTCCAAATGGATCAAAGACCTGATTGTAAGTCATGAAACCATAAAACTCTTAGAAAAAAACATAGGCAAAAATCTCATGGACAAAAACATGGGTGACTTCTTCATGAACATATCTACCCGGGCAAGGGAAACAAAGGCAAAAATGAACAAGTGGGACTACATCAAGCTAAAAAGCTTCTGTACAGCAAAGGACACCATCAATAGAACAAAAAGGTATCCTACAGTATGGGAGAACATATTCATAAATGACAGATCCAATAAAGGATTAACATCCAAAATATATAAAGAACTCACATGCCTCAACAAACAAAAAGCAAATAATCCAGTTAAAAAATGGGCAGAGGAGCTGAATAGACAGTTCTCTAAAGAAGAATTCCAGATGGCCAACAGGCACATGAAAAGATGCTCCACATCGCTAATCATCAGGGAAATGAAAATTAAAACCACAATGAGATATCACCTCACACCAGTAAGGTTCGCCATTATCGAAAAGACAAACAACAACAAATGTTGGCGAGGTTGTGGAGAAAGGGGAACCCTCCTACACTGCTGGTGGGAATGTACATTTGTTCAACCATTGTGGAAAGCAGTATGGAGGTTCCTCAAAAAACTCAAAATAGAAATACCTTTTGACCCAGGAATTCCACTTCTAAGAATTTACCCTAAGAATGCAGCACCCCAGTTTAATGGTGAATAGCTGAAACCTTTACCTCTAAAATCAGCAATATGAGAAGGGTTCCCACTATTACCGTTCTTATTCAAACATAGCACAAGAAGTCCTAGTGAGAGCAAGTAGTTAAGTAAAACACAATAGAAGTCATTCAAATTGGAAAGAAAAAGGTAAAATTGTCTCTGCAGATGACATAATTTACAGATAAAAAACTAAAGATTCCACTCTCAAGTTGTTAAAACTCATAACTGAATTCACTAAAGTTGCAGGATGTAAAATCAACATACATAAAGTAGTTGTATTGCTATACATTAACAATGAAGTATCTGAAAAAGAGATAAAGAAAACAATCTCATTTGCAACAGCATCAATAAACAATGAAATGGTTAGTAATAAATTTAACCAAAGGGTTGAAAGATCTGTACACTGAAAACTGTAAGATATTGATGAAAGAAATTGGAGAAAACACAAAATAAATGAAAGATATCATGTAATCATGGATCACAATAATTAATATTTTTTAAATGTCTATGTTAGACATACTAGCATACTACACGTATGCTAGATCCAAAGCCATTGATAGATTCAATGAAATCCATATCATGTTTTCAATGGCATTTTCCACAGAATTAGAACAAATAATCCTAAAATTTGTGACCACAAAAGACCCCAAATAGCCAAAGCAATCTTGAAAAGAAGAACAAAGCTGGAGGCATCACATTTCCTGATTTCAGGCTATACTTCAAAGCTGTAGTAATAAAAAGCAGTATGGTACTGGCATAACAACAGACATATAGACCAATGGAACAAAAGAGAGCCTAGGAATTAACCTAAGCATATACAGTCAACTAATAGGAAACTATGAATACTCAATGGAGGAGACATAATCATTCCAATAAATGATGTTGGGGAAACTGTATAGTCACATGCAAAAGAGTGAAACTGGACCCCTGTCATACACCAATCACAAAAATAAACTTGAAATAGATTAAAGACTTAATTGTAAGGACTGAAACCATAAAACTCCTCAGAAAACTCATAGGGAAAACATTCCTTGGCATTGGTCTGGTAAAAAGTTTTGGATACGACAACAAAAGAAAAATCAACAAAAGAAAAAATTAGGAATTGAGACTAATCAAACTAAAGAGTGTCTGCATAGCAAGCAATTAATAGAGTGATGAGCAGCTTGTGGAGTGGAGGAAAATACTTGAAAACCATCTATCAGACAAGGGGTTAACAGAGTAGATATTTTTGTCCAAAGAAGACATACAAATGGCCAAGGGGTACATGAAAAGATACTCTATATCTCTAACCATCAGAACAAAGCATATGAAAACCACAATGAGATATCATTTCACATCCTTTAGAATGGCTGTTATCAAAAGGATGGGGGATAACAAATGCTAGAAAGGATGTGGAAAAAAAGGAATCCTTGCACAGTGCTGGTGGGAATGTAAATTGATACAGCCATTCTAGAAAACAGTATGGAGGTTCCTCAAAAATTAGAAATAGCACTACCATATAACTCAGCAATGCCACTTCTGGGTATATATCTGAAGGAAATGAAATCAGGAGCTCAAGATAAATGCATGAACATATTCATTATATTCACTGTAGCATTACAATAGCCAAGACATTGAAACAGCAGAAGTGTCCATGGGTAGATGAACAGATAAAGGAAATGAGGTTTTTACACACACACAATGGAATAGCACACAGCAATGAGAAAACAGGAAATCTGGCCATTTGTGTCACATGACAACATGTGACAACCTCAAAGACATTATACTAAATGAAATAGGCAAACACAAAAACAAATACTATATGATCTGACTTACACGGGGAGTCTAAAACCAAACAAATAAAAGCCCCCATAGAAACAGAGTAGAATGGTGGCTGTCAGGGTCCAAGGGTGGGAGAAATGGGGGGATGGTGATCAAAGGACACAAACTTCCAGTTATGAGATGAGTAAGTTCGAAGGATCTTAAGTACAGCATGGTGACGATAGTTAACATACTGTATTATATACTTGAAAGTTACCAGGAGAATAGATCTTAAATGTTCTTACCACACAAACACACAAATATTGTAATTACATGAGGTGATGAATGTGTCAACCAGCCTTATTTTGGTAATCATTTTGCAATATATTTATGCATCAAATCATCACAGTGTTGTACACCTTAAGCTTAAGTGATGTTACATATCAATGGTATCTCAATAAAGCTGGAAAAAGTTTAAATTGAATTTCAGATTAATAAGGAAACTTCTTCAGTATGTCTCAAATGTATGCACTGTGTGTCTGAAATTCAAATTTAACTGGGAAAAAATGATGTAGGCCTGCTCTGCTCTCCCGAAGCTCTGTGGGAGAACCTTTTCTTGCCTCTTCTAGCTTTTGACGAGTCTGTATTCCCTGGTTTCTGGCCACATAACTACAAATTCTGCCTACACCCTTCATGTGGCCTTCTTTCCTGTAGTGTGAGCCTCTTTGCATTTCTCAATTTTCTTTTCTTTAGTAACATACCACTCTTTGGATGAAGGGTTCACCCTAATCCAGTGTAACTTCATTTTAACTTGATTACAAAGATGCAAAGATTCTATTTTCAAATAAGGTCACATTCACAGCTACCAGGGGTTAGAATTTCAACATGATTTTGGGAAACACAATTCAACCCACAAGCAGTTTCACACCTTTTCATCATCACACTGAAGTGTGAATTAAGGTATCTTATTTTTTTTCTTTAATGTCCTTCCTTTCCTGGGTGTCAAAGCCCAATATTTTATCACTTTTACTTTGTAGTCCAAGAAAACTGAAGCTCTTCTAATTCCCCGAATACTTCATTTCTCTGCTATGATTGTTCATGGGTTTTAGTGTTCTGCTCTGTTCTTCTAAGAATTTTCTAGTTGTTCTTTAAATTTTAGTGCCATCAGAACTTTCTTATATCTGCTAGGCAAAACTGAGTGTGCTTGTCCCTTTATTCTCATCATACCATACACACGTATCTCCACTGAGCCGATCATCACACTGTATCATTAGCATTCACTTATATTTCTCTTTCTTGAAGAAACTGTAGGTTATTTTACACTATAATAGCCAAGATGTGGAAGCAACCAAAGTGTGCATCAGTAGATGAATGGATAAAACAAGGTAGTACATATACACAGCAGAATATTATTCAGCCACAAAAAAGAAATCCTGCCATTTGCAACAACATGGATGGACCTAGAGGGTATTATCCCAAGTGACATAAGCCAGGTACAGAAAAACAAATACTCTATGATTTCACTTATTTCTGGATTCTAAAAACAAAAATAAAACAAAGTGAACAAAAAGCAGTTAACTCATAGACCCTGAGAAATGACTGGTGTTGACCATGGGGAAGGGGTTGCTGTTAGTTGGGGTATAAGGTGAGGGAGTAAAGGGGAACATAATTTCCCAATCATAATATAAGCTGGTCATGGGGGTGGTAATTCAGCATGGAGAATATAGCCAGTGATTCTGTAACATCTTCCTATTCAACAAATAGTAACTGCACTAGTGAGCGTGAGAATTTAATAATATGGGTAACTGTTGAAACACTGTGATGCATACTTGAAACTAATATAAGATCATATATCAATGACACTTCAATAAAAAAAAAGAAACTGTAGGCCATTTAAAACAGGGAACATGTTTATCACTCATGAACATTTATTGAATGAATATTCAGTTTAATAGATAACTGAATAAATAAGTGGGCTGATGACCCAAGCTAGCTCTAAAAGAATCCAAATGTGTGAGGACTGCTGGGTATTAAAATGAAAAATGACATAGAGAGTAAAGGCCACCAAAAATATGCCATCCTTAACACAATTTATTTGTGGCCTCCTCCTCTCGTTAAAATAGAACAGTATATAAGGCAATTCTTACTCATTAGGCTCATTTGCTTTTAGTGGGCAAATAAAATTATTCTGATGAATCAACATTATATATCTACTCATATTACTCAATTATGTCTATATATGTAGATATATCTATATATAATTATTACATAAACCAAGGTGAGGAACATGCTTAGCTAATGTAATTACCGTAAACTTGGTGCTCAAGATGGAAAATCCTAACTTGGTGTTTGCGTTCACTCTGATTTGGCATGTACAGAGAAAATGCCACTGGAGATCCTGTTCTGTTTTATACTGAGTGGCACCTGTCATGCTTTTAAAAGTTGTTTGGGTAAAACTGATACATGACTTCTAAATATTAAGTTTGTACCTACTGGGAACATTTACTTATTACCTAAGACACAGTTGAAACATTTCAGTGAAACTTTTAATAATGGTTTCATAAAACACTGTCAAGAAAAGTATGCCACTGGGAATTATTTTCTGTAAGGACAGAAGGCAAGAATTAAAGAAAATAAGCTGAGGATATCATAAAACATTTTAAGAGAAGTTTATATCAGTGCTTCACAGTAGTACCCCACCAAATATGAGTAGTGGAGGAAGGAAATTATGTTTTATTTTGCTATTTACATGCTATCTCATTGTGATCCCAAAACTGGGATCTCAAGAATCCAGTAATAGTAAGCATATTGATGAACAAGGCTTTAAGCAAAATACTGAAGGCACCAGATAAATATATACATACATAAGGAAGCACGTCAGCCAGTCAGCAGAGAGTGAGATATGATAAAGCATCAATGTAATTGGAATTATCCATCTCAAAATTTTACTTTGTCACTTTTTCTTTCTCTTTTCCTTCCTTGCTCCCTCCCTTCTTCCCATTTATTCCTTCCTTTCCTTTTATTCGCTTTTCAAAATTTCACTATCTTCACTGCAATGGAACACTAGCTGTAACTCAGGAGAATGTAATCTGAAAGCATTGTCTAAAACTTGTTCCCTGCACTAATGTGGCCCTTTCCTAAATGGAAATTATATCCCAGCTATGACAACCCCTTGGAATTACTAGTGAAAGTGCTTTTCCTCTTTCCCCACTTTTGAAAGAAGTAGGTCCTTTTTCAGACCCCAAACTTTCAAAAGACTCAGTATTAATGATATATAATTCAGTGATCCAAAGTCCCTCTTTATTCTAAATTGCTAGCAAAATTATAAGAGAAAAAACAACAATAAAGACAGAAATAACAGGGTAACAGGCAATCACTGAAATTATTCACCAAGTCATAGTAATATTCTCCGAGAATTATTAGTTAGTAATCCAGTATCTGGTTGATCCACAAAGTCCTGCATATCCATAACTTTTCAAATAATGAGGCAACTATAGATTTTTCAATCATAAATCAAATTTTTTTTACTATTTTAAAAATATACAAACAAATACAGGGCCTTCCTAAACTGAGAAGTTTTATAATTGCAGTGTCTCATAACTATTCTTATTACCTGTGTTACATGACTTGAGGTGCAGAAACCATTACTAAAAACACAGAAGTCACATTGTGACCTGTGTCTCTGTAGAAGAAGGTGTACTTTATCTGTATTTATATCAAAAAGCAGGTGGGCTTTTGTGGATGACATTTAAAGGCATATCAGAAAAATAGATTTCTGAATTAGAATTTAGGCTCGACATTTCTCCTTCAATCTATATACCCTATGTGTAAGTCCTCTCTTAATAGGACATAAGACAGAGGTGGGCTTTCTTATTAAAGGGCTTTGCAAGCATTATTCCCAGTGAAACTGTCAAAACAATAGAAAGTAAAGAATTAAGGCTTAATAAAAATGGAATCTATTCTAATTGTATTTACTTTGCTACAGCATGAAGAATGTATTCTATAACCAGGATGAAAAGAAGAAAATCTTAGATGTGTAGTTAGAATAATGGCTGAATGTGCCTAGTTCAGATGTTCACCTAGAGAAGGCATTTCTTTTTCCTCCTTCCATGAAGCTGTCCTGCGTCTGATAATATGTCTAAAGGAAGAACTCACTTTTTAGGAGGGTGCACATCTAAAATAAAATGGACTTGATGAACTTTTGAAATTTCTTCCTAGTGAAGTTATTTATTCAACACATACCTAGAGTGACACTCTGTGAAGCACTTAAGAACATGAGTTCTGGTTCCAGACAAATAGAGTTCACATCTCTACAGCAACATTTTTTAGTTCTATGACCTCAGTAAACTTTTCCATCATCTCTATGTTTTATTAAGTTCATCTGTAAAATGTGAAATTATAGCTCATACCACAGAGGGTCATTTTTTAAGGTGTTCTGTGTGCTGCACTCTGGCCAGTGTCTGACACATATTAAACATTATATGAGTACAAGGTTTTGATATGTTTTTATTTTGAGTTGAGCATCTACTGTGCCAGACATTGTCCTAGATGAGGGGGATATAATAGGAATCAGCACAAAATTCCTGCCTTAAGAAATTTACCTTCCAATTTGAACAATTATGAAAGAACCTAAGTAGCTATTCCTTAAACCTCTCTACTCTTCTTTCTTAACAGTTGGACTACATATTCCAATCTTCCTCACATGATGTGTCCAAAGAACTGAGTTCCAGCAAAAGGACTGTGAAAGAAAATGAGGTGTACTATTTTCAGGTATGGCTCATAAATATTTCCCACATGCTATTCATTATCTCTTCTTTGGTCTGCTGACTATATGGAGATGCCAGGATGAATTTGAAAGCCACAGGCCAAAACCTTGGTTTCTGAAAGACTGTGAGAGCAGAGCAGATCCCCAGTCCCACTCCCTCCTGCCACTGACATTCAGACTTGATACAAATAGGGAAACAACCTACTGTTGTATTCAGCTGCTAAGACAAAGTTTATCTCTGAAAGCATTTAGCATTGCATCTGTTAATATGAAGAGAATAAGAAAATAGACGTATGAGTCATATTAGAAAATTCTAAGTGCTTGGCAGGAAGGGGAAGGAAAGGGACTAGAGAGTGGAACAGAGCGGTCAAGGCAGTCCTCAAGTAGAAAGGAAATCTAAAGCAAGACATGAGTAAATGAAATAGACACATTCAGTGCTGTTAAAAAAACACTCCAGGAAAGGGAATCACAAGAGCAAAGACTCTGATATGGGGCTCTGCTTGGAAATCTCAAAGAAAGCCAGTGTGGGCTGGAGCTGAGTGGGAAAAGAATTGAGGCAACCAGAGGACAGGCTAGTAATATTTCACAGTCCCTGGTGCAGACTGTCAATTTTACTGGAAGATTTTCAGTAGGGAGATGACACAATGTAATTTATATTTTAAAACAATCACTATAGCTCCTGTGTAGAGGTTGAGTTAGGGGAAAATGAAAGCTGAGATGCCTGTTATAAAGCTATTACAGTACCTTTGAAAGCAACAAAATGGTAGCCCCAAATGTTCTCATATCAGTGTTTTGATCATCACATAACAAGTCCTACAGATCACTCACCATCCTGTTTACTTCCCCCACCCACCAGAAGCACTTGAGGGTGACAACATCCTTCTTAAATTCAGCCAGAAGTAAACATCATTCTCCACAGAGGTTCCCCAGCTCACTCCTTCCTAAAGGTGACTACTGCGCAGTCACGTGACTCAAGCAGCTGTGGGTATCTTGTTTGTATGTTCTTCCCTTAAACCCTATCCCATCATGTCACATTTCTGCAGTTGATATTTCTTAAAATTCTTTTTAACAGAGCTAGTGTATTAACTATGGACTACATTCTCCATATGAATGTATGGAAAACATATATGCGTCTTTGGTAACCTAGCTTGACTCCTTTCTGTCGTAATAATGTGTCCCGGGCCTTCTAAGAACATGTTCTAAAGGAGTAAATAAGTTTGATGTGGAAAAAGGGGTTCTGTGTCAGATATGTTCTAGAATCACTTAATTTAATAAAGTGGATAGACCCATTGTTGCAGGGCATTTCCAAGAACTTAACAGGATTTTATGTGCTGTGACTTTCCATTAGTTAAGATAACATTTGAAGTATTTACCTGGAACTCATACAGTCCCTTAGGTCAAGATTCTACCCATCAGGAGCAACTCAGAAGTCACACATTCCTAGTAGATATATGAAATTCTGGGGTTGGCTGCAGCCCCAAATGGAGGAAACCTTGAACTTGGCTGTGACTCTTTTGCAAGTGTCACAGCATTAAGGCTGTTGAAAAGAAACTCAGGTGTTGAAAATCCTAAAACCAAGTGATGTCTCTCATTTCTTCTTTTAAAATATAGGAACTATAAAAAAACTTCTTCATTTATATTCATCTCCTTGGGGATTTCAAAAGACAGAAGCACAAACAGGCATGTATCACTTTTGTCTCTCCTCTTTCCTTTTTCTGAGTGAAGAGCAAGGCTGGGGTCCATTGGAAAAACAAATGTACACTTATATTCCTTGTGCACGGAAAATACAGGGATGGTGCCGAATATTCAAACCTTAATATGGACTCCTAATATAGGCTCTTTTCTGAGGTTTTCTTTGTAAATTATAGTCCAGAGTTATGCTTGGATTTTAATACAGATGATATTACTGATGATTTTTTTTAAACAAGACAATGAAATCATTTTAAAGAAAATATAGCAAAGCTTACTTTTATCTAAGCCAGATAGTTCAAAAATTCAAGAGAATTATTATGCAAAAGTAACCATCTTAAGCTTTACTCCCAACATATTATTGTATAAATTTGGAGCAAATTTAGTCTTGGAAATTCAGTTTAAGCATTTAAAAAAGTAAAGCCTCATACCTCATAAATTACTAAGGGAAATAGCTCTAATTCAACAGAAAAATAGGTGAAGAATGTGGAGTACCATTTGCTAGAAAAGGAAAAACAAATGGATCAAAAACATAAAAATTATGCAAAATTTCTATTTTAAAGAAGCAATAACAGTGCAATACTGGCTTCATCTATTGGTTTTGTAATTTTCTTTTAAATGTGATCTGTAAAGTTTCATTAAAAGCACCTATTCAGAGAAACCAGGTATTTTTAAAATGACTCCCATTTCCAGTTACTATTTTATTACCCCATCTGTATACTATATATTGCTAATCAAATTATGTCATTTACCTTTTATATCTATCTATCCATCCACCCATCTCTTCATTCATCCACCTATTTTTCTTCATCACCCATCTTTTGCCAAATAGGTTGTGGGCTCCCAAAGTCCAGCGGTAATGTTTTCCTTACTTACCACCCCATCCCTCACTTCAAATAGTGCCTGAAAATTGGTTTTCATCAAATGGTCATTGAAATAATGAGCACATGCAAGAGAATTAAAGAAGGTGCACATAAGCTGACTCACCATTGTTGAATATTCATATTACTGGAATCTGGCTTATATGTACTTGGACAAATTTGTACAAGAATGAAAACTTGTGAAGAAAGGGGTACATAATGCAATAGAATTTGTGATGGCAAGAATTTGGAGTTGACCCAAATTTATAAATAGGAGATTGGTTAAAAAAATTACTGGGTATCCATATGATGAGGATACTATTAATTGTTGTTTATATGGAATGACTTCTAAGGACATTTAAGTTCTATTTCTTAGTTTATTTTTAAGGCAGGATACAGGAATTTGTCTATAATGCTCCTATTTGCTTAAGTATTTTATGTATGTATATAACATGTTATTCATCCACACCTATATTCATATAGATAGATATGGATAATTGTATAAGAGCTGGAAATTCTAGAAGGAAAAAATATGCATAATAGTTACATTTAGAAAGTGTGAGGTTGGGTAGGATGTGGAAAAGAGACTAGCTTTAAATTTTAGTGTGGTTTTTTATTTGTATTGCTTTTTTTTTTCAGATTTCACATGAAAGCAAGCCCATGCAGAATTTGCCTTTGTCTGTGCAGCCTGTTTCACTCAGCACAACACCCCTCAGGTCCATCCCTGGAGGATTTTCATCTTTCTTGTGGCTGAATAATATTCCATTTTGTGCATATCAGCATCTATATCAACCACATCTTCTTTATCCATTTATCTGCTAATGGACACTTAGGTCATTTCCCTATCTTGGCTCTTGTGAATAATGCTGAAGTGGACATGGGAGTGCAGGTATCTCAATATCCTGTTTTAATTTCCTTTGGATAAACACCCAGAAGTGGAATTGCTGGATTATATGCTGGTTGGATTTTTAATCTTTTGAGTAACCTCCCTATTGTTTTCCAGAAGAATTGATTGGACTTTACTCATGTTTGGTATGGGATAAACATGGAAGTAACCAAAATACAAAATAAAACTTCAGGCATATCCTGAATAAGGGATGTGCTTCTCACCAAAGTTCAAGGAATGGATCAAAAGTAAGACTCAGGGCCAAAATGTGGGAACAACCCAAGTGTCCACTCATGGATTAATAAACAAAATGTGGTATGTGTATATGTATATAAAATGGATATTATTTATCCTTAAAAAGGGAGTTTTGGCATGTGCTACCACATTGGGTGTCCTTTGAGGATACCATGCTGAATGAAATAAGCCAGATACAAATGTATCAGTTTTGTAGGATTCCTCTTAAAAGAGGGACCCAGATGAGCCAAAGCCATAGAGATGAAGGGGAGGATTGTGGGTGCTGGGGACTGGAGGGGAGACTGGGCAGATGTTCTTTAATGGGTGTGCAGTGTCAATTTGGAGATGGATGGTGAGGGATGGCTACAAAATTTGAAAGTGCTCAGTGCCACAGAACTATCCCCTCAAAAATCGCTCAAATGGTAAATTTTATGTTATTTTACCACAGTAAAAATTGGAAAAGAAAGCATGACGTTCAGATACCTGGGTGAAAAGCAGAGGCCTGGAGCTCAGAAGGAGCTGCCTGGCTTGCAGCAGGCCTTCAGGTGGGTGATTTCTGGGCTGCGTCTGTGCCCCCATGCACCTCCACCTCCACAAAACATCCTCCTCTGTCCAGAATTGGAGGTTTTCCCATTAAGTCTTTTTGTGCATGTGACATTTTATTCATAGGATACACAAATGTTGGTGAAATTTCTAGGTCAAGGTGATATGCACAATGAGAAGTTTTATACAGACACTAGAGTTTCTTAACTGGAATTGAGGGGCAGGCTCTAGAAAATCCATAGACTTCCTGAAATTGTAGGCACCATTTGAAGTTTGCATGAGCACATGTACTATATTCTATGATTCTAGGTCCTCAAAATGTCCTCTTGGGCTCAAAGGTGCCTGAATGGTGAGGATGTATCCCTTCTGTACAGAATCCTGAACATAGTACCAGTGAACATTGAGCAGAAGAGCTTTGCCAAGTTGAGTGTTTTACAGTAACTTTTGAGTCCAAGTCAATGTACCTGGGATCTTTATTACATATGTCACTCTTGTAGAGCTGACTGTTTCTGCTTACCCTAAATTTACTTGCCACTCACTAGATATGCTCTGTCGGAGAATGTGACAGAGGGCGAGAGTCCACCAGTGTGTCAAGTGCAGAGTGGAGAGCACATGGCATCTGTGGGGGAGGGCTGAAAGGTGACCTGGATGGCTTGAGGATCATCTTGGGGGTGGTCAGAACTTGGGCCAGTGGCAGGAGACATTGTTTGCCCCTGGTCACCGGATTGGCCTGGCAGTTGCCTGTTTTTCCCTTCAAACTGGTTGCTAGGTTGCAGCAACCTATGACCTCAGAGGTTCCAACCCTCCTGGTGGACAGGTGCTTGGCAGCACAGGTAGCCAGAAGTGTCTTCTCAGATCTTTTCTTGACTCCCAGCTTCTGCTGAGCTTGGAGTAGGGATAAAGGGCTGCCATTCAGTCAGAATTGAGAAGAGGAGCTTGGACAGGTTCTGGTCCTGCAGAAGGCAAGAGTTGGAGAGAAATCATGGGCAGTGTTCCATCAAGTTCCCAGGCTGAGAACCAGAGCCCCCAGCCTGGCCCCTCCAGGTACTTCCTAGAGGTAATGTTGGATGAATAAAGACCAGGACCATCAGGTGAGGCAGCAGAGGGATGAGGGATTTGAGGATGGGGTATCAATGGCAGGAAGGCCTACCCAGGTGGGGTGTGTGTGAAGGAAGGAGAGACTCAGAACACCAGGGCCTGGAGGAGAGAGTGTAGGTGTGGGGACAAGGACACACCAGGGAAAGGCACCTGGAGGAATTATCTAAATGAGGAAGAATGTTGAGAACAGGGAGACAGAACAATGGCAAAGTGGATGGGGGCATATGGCTACCAGCAAAGGAGGAGAATGAAAAGATGACTGGGCAGGAGGCCAAGGGGTGTGACAGCAGAGACACTGAGGCAGCTTGTCTTTTGGGGCTTAGTTGGAGTGGAATGGGGGTGACTCGAGGACCAAGGGCTGAATCCCAAAGACAAAAGCTGGACGTTGTTGCCTGGTTTCTTTGCCCAACAGCCCAGGCGGGCAGCAGCCCTCTGCCGGAGGGCTCCAGCCGGTGCAGGAAGTGGGAGAGGTCGGCCACTTTCCAGGAGTTGGAGGCGTGACAGGGGTCAGAGGAGGCAGCCCCGGGGAATACGGACACTAGGGTCGTGGACATGCTCTGCGGCCTCAAGATGGGGCTGAAGCGACTGCGGGTGTCCGCGGTGCTGCCGGAGCACCACGAGGCCTTCAAAAGGCTGCTCAGTAGGAGGACCTCTGAGCCCATCCCCCTTTAGAGAAACTTCCAGTGACTATACTTTCCCAATGGAAAAGAATTCCCTGCCAGTTGCTGAGCACTGTTCCCAGAGGACTCCTGGGGACATTTAGAAATGCCACAGGATTAGGCCAGATGTAGAAGCAGTCTGTACTTGTCATATAAAACCTTGGCTTCCACTGCACCCCTGAGGCTTTCAAATTTAAATACCTCCATCACTGTGCCTGGGGCTGACGGGCCATTGGGCGCACTGACGTGACCGTCAAGGGAGACGATGCCTTCCTGCACGGTGACGGAGCCCCGCCTTCTGTACGACTGTGCACATCACCTACTGACACCTGCCCCCAACTCAGCTGCCCCAAGGCGGCTTCATCTTTTTGGCCCAGTGAGTGCCCATCGGCCTCCCCACCCCGAAACGTCCCGTCAGGAGGCACAACTCTCTGCACAGCCCTGCCCGGGTGGTCTGCTTAACCTGTGCTTCTCTTCACAGAGGATCCTGTTGTTAAAAGATTCCTGGTCCGGGACAAAAATCTGCGGGTATCTGACAAGGTAACTTTGTCCACTAAGACTTGTTCCCTCTCCAGAATCTACCCTGGGGCGCCAGAGGGGTGCTATCTAAACCCACAGTCCCACCTCTCTCTCCAAGCCGGCGCCTTGTCCACACTGCCCTCTGGGGGCCGGGCGGCTCCTTGCATGTGAATGGGCAGCCCCGCCCCCACCCCACTCCTCTGGGGGCCCCCCCTTGTTGCCACTGCGAGTCCCTTCTCGCCTCAGCCCGGAGGCTCCCCTTTGTTCCAGCTTATCAAAGACCCTCCTGATGGCGGCTGTCCTAAATACCCAGCCCCACACCGGCAGAGCCTGCCATGCAGGAGCATCCTGAAGTCCCTCTCCTCACACGGGGTCTGCCCCCAGCTCCTCCTGCACCACCCCTCCACACTTCCTCTTCTGGGTTGTGGCCTCTCTCCTGTGGCGCTCTCCTCTTCCTCAGTATCTCCTGGCCATGGTGGTGTCTTATTTCAGCTGAGCTGGCCTCTTCTCCTGGCAGTACCAGCGAATTCACTTCTTCATAGCTCTGTGAGTATCGCTCTCAGCGGCTGGCTGTCAATATTCATTCCTTGGGGAGGGCGGAGGGAGAGGTGTGGGACTCTGAGCTTGCATCCATTTCCTTTTTCACCCCAGTGTACTGCTCGCTTTGGTATACAAAGGATAGGATGATAACAGAGCAGCTTCTATACTGTTCTCTGTGGAGACAACCCTAACACCACTTAAAACACTGGGAAAAACACAAGACCGCATAAAACATTCCTAAGAGGAGGGAGAGAATGGGCACTACGCTGTCCCCAGGACACCAGGCTTGAGACGGCACCACCTCCGAAGCCAAGGCCTCTCTCATTCCTGAGTCCACATCAAGGGGACAGTCTTCCTCTGGGCTCCCAGGCGGACGCCAGAGTGCAGGCCCTCATTATGTGACACAGACCGATTGTAAAAATTCCCTGCCTGTCCTTCCTACAAGGCTTTAGATGCCCCAAATCCTCCCAGAACACAGGTCTAATGCCCCCCGCCCCTCCTCAACAATGTCACTAGCTAAGACCATCCATTCATTCAGTGAAATCTTATAGACTGCATCCTGTACCAGGGAATATGAGGTTTGGGAGGAGAGCTTTGAGAAGTGCATGTGGCACCCATCCTCCAGACTGAGCCACATGGTAGAGAAGCTATGACTACAGAAATTGGCTAGTCAGTTCCTGCCCTCTGGATGCGTAGACTTCCTCACCCCGCAGGGAGCTGGAGGGTGTGCACATACAACCAGTTGAAGGGCACAGGGGACATGATGGGACATTGCATGGAAACTGCACTGCCCGCCCTCAGGCCTCCCAGAGTGGCTCTGTCTTCAGCATCCAGGTGTGAGAAGTGCCCTTCAGGTTTCTGCCCAACAGTGGCTTCTTGATGACTGGGTGGCACCCTGTGATGCTGGTAGGGCTCCTGTAGGTCCTTTGTGAAGATCAGCCTGTGCCCCTCCTTGGAAGCTGACCTCAGATGGGGTTCCTTCCCATCTTGCTCCTGACCAGCAATCCTATGTCTCTCCCCAGCTACCTGGCCAGTGATGTGGAAGAGGATAACCAGGGCCCTAAACAGGCCATCTTTTTGTTCCTCTATGTGAAGAACCATTTCTAGCGTCCCTTGTTCCACAAACTGCAACTCCAATTTGTCAAATCCATGGGCTGGAAGACCTGGGTCTCCCGGGAAGAGTGTGAGGAGGTGGGTGAGCTGCAGGGATTTGGGGGTGGGGGCCAGACTGGAGTGGGGGGAACATGGGATCACGGGATCTGGAGGCGAGAAGGAGCTGGAGGCTGGACGGGGAAG
Source organism: Manis javanica (assembly GCF_040802235.1). Lineage (NCBI taxonomy): Eukaryota > Metazoa > Chordata > Mammalia > Pholidota > Manidae > Manis > Manis javanica. The sequence goes on from NC_133166.1 coordinate 61,179,250, forward strand.
GATGAGCCACCTGAGGCCACAGCCATTGTCTTCCATATCCAAGCTTTTGACCCAGAGCTCCCCGTGTAGGGGCGAGACCGCATCCTGCTGTCCTAGCGCTCCTGGGACCATGGAGACCTGGGCTCATCGGCCCTAAAGAAGGGAAGTCTGGGTCCTCAGGTGCAGACTGAACACCTCGTTGTCTGCTTAGGAAGTCACCCTTTCAGACACTGACTCAGCTTCCAGCCACAGGCCAAGAACACACACAGGTATGACCAGGGTGAGACGTGTGGGTGCCTGACCTCAGGAAAACCAGTTTTTCACAGAGGCATGGATTTGGCTGAAGTCACTTCACCCTAAGCAATTGGGTTCAGATAATGGCTTCGATGAGATGTTGACTCCTGGGAAAAGTGAGTATGTTTGCAATTTTTTCCATTTCTTGTGTTTTGACTTTCTCTTTTTAATTCCTCTTTGGTCTTTCATCCCCCAAGTACCAATTACAGGCATTTATTTACAAAAAGTAAAGGTCTGATAATAGGGTATCAGGTGGAACAGTTTACATATCCTATAATCAAAGATAAATTATGCCTGGCTCTGTTTTCATGCAAATCTGCTTTAAAGGAGCTCTCAGGGCCACATTCCCTGATTTCTTTCCCCCGGCTCACCATCTCTGGACTAATCTCCCCTCTCGTGCAAATCTTTCCCCTCAGACTGATGGTCAAAGAAGTTTGTCAGAACATGTAATTTTTAAGAAATAATAGCTTCAATGTGACTTACTGAAATCAACACACTAGAGTTATAGATCTGGGCAGAGGATTAAGCAAAGATTTGTTTAGAATCTCATGAACTAGCTGTCTTGCCCACTTGGCACTGTAGCCTGAATAGCTTATGAATGACAGACATTTATTTCTCACAACTCTGCAGCTCAACTTCAGAGATCAGGGTGCCAGCAAGGCCAGGTTCTGGTGAAGACCCTCTTCTGGGTTGCAGACGGCCAAGTTCTCACTATGTCTTCACATGGTGAGAGAAGCAAGCTAGCTCCCTGGAGTCTCTTTTATAAGGGCGCTAATCTCATTCATGAGGGACCCTATGACCTGATCACCTCCCAAAGGCCCTACCTCCTGTAATACCTTCACTTTTAGGGGGTAGGATTTCAACATAGGAATTTGGGGGGACACAAACATTCAGACAATAACCCTAGGGCTAGGACAAATTTAAGACTAAGTATTGTGGCCAAACATAGGATCCAGGGTTATGATTAGGGGTCAGGCATCTGGTCTCATGGTTCGTGATGTGGACATGTTACTCAAGTTTGTGGTATGGTTAGAAGTTCAGATTTTAAGTAGCACAAAAGACCAAGGTGCGCAAAAGTCTAAAGCAGTGTTTTCCAAGTGTGCTCTGCTCCCTGGAGTCCCCATTAGAAAGCAGATTGCTGGGTCTGACCTTAGGCATGTTAAGTAATTTTAGGAGTCAGTCACCAATTACAACTAAAAATGAATTGGAGTTTAGAATAAAGGATTAGAGAGCAAACGGGACTTATAAATTAGTCTAAACGTTGACTAGAATTGCCCAAGAATGTGAATAAGCTTTATGTCTGGAGAGTTGCCTCCTTGAAATCTGACATCCTCTTTTTTTCTTACTTCCAGATCATTGAGCCCCGGGAAGACGCAAGTTTTCATCAGGAAGTCAGTCCAGACACTGAGGAGAGGAAGAGAGGATCCTCTTGTGAGTATAATCTGGAAGAACCCAGAATCTTTTAGAATGAGATGGAGAGTCATGTCATACTCCTGGGATCTGAGGGTACTTCTAGGAGTCTGTGGAGAATAATAAGGAACCAGAATTTTTCCAGATTCCATCCCTTCCTAAGGCACTACCTGAATTTTCAGAGTGTTTAATTCAAATCTCCCCTGAGGTAGAGGTTGGAGGTCCTGATTCATGCATTTGGTTGCCGCAATCTAGAACCATTTGAAGGTGCAGTTAAGGGACGCAGATTGGGAGGGAAGTATTTTAAAAAGATGAAATTAGAGCCATAGGATTGTAATAGATGGCCTATCATATGCCAAAAATAGCACACATTCTGAAAATGTCTATTTTGAACACGTTGCCTTTAGAATTATATTATTTTTATATTCTTTATTTATACATTTATTTTAAATAGTTTTGAGTCATGGTTTGACAAGATGCTGTTCTTACAAAGTTCTGTGACAATTCTAGCTGCTGCATATACATAAATAGTTTTGTTTACATTTTTCAGGAGAGGTTTCTGTGTTTTTATCTATTATATAGATAATAATAAATTAATAATAAAGCGAGGTGGGTAGTTCTCTCAAGTTCCTGGATGATTCTGACATGGAAATTCACCTTCTGCTGCCCATGGCCCCTCTCCCTGCTCCAACCTTGAGGATCACTTTTGGTCTGGTGACATCATAGCCCACGGAGACCAGGAGGCTGCAGTTTTCCAGCATCACATCCCTGTATGTGCACCAGGGTCCAGCTGCTGCCACTCCTCCTGGGTGAGGTCCACGGCCACATCCTTGCACGTCACTGGCCCCTGGGAATCGTTCATTTTCTGCAGCTCTTGGAAGTGTGTAGAGGCTGCTAACGATGGACTTGTTCGGAGTCCGGAGAGGGCGAGGGGAGGCGGCGGTGTCGGGTGTGGAGGCAGGATTGGGGACCACGTCAGCGGCCGAGGCTGGGGGCCCACCTGCTGCTGCTCAGCAGCCTGACTCCCAAGCCCGGGAAGCGCCGGCCCGGAGCCTGGCTACAGCGTCTCGCGTGGCGCTCGCGTCCTCTGTCCGGGGCGCGCTCTCCCGAGCCCCAGCTTCGCTGCCAGGCCGGCGGCGCCCGGGGCTCCAGTCCGCTGCTCCTGAGGGCGCGTCCCCCCGGGCGCGCCCGCTGCACCGCGCAGGATCGCGGGCCGAGGGGCGGGTTCCACGCCCCCGGGACAAGCGCCTCCCGGCCCGCAGCGGCATGCGGGCCCTTCCGGGCGGGCCGCCCGCCCGAACCCTCGCCCACACAGCCCCGCGCCCACCGGGTGCCGGCCCGGCCCGATGGCCACCAGCCCTGGAGGCCCGGGATCCTCGCCCGCCAGAGGCCAAAGCCTGGGAACCAGGGCCAGCGTTGACCTGGGCATGGCCCAGCACTCCCCTCTTCTTATGGTGATTAAGAAGTTAGTAACATAAGCACCCGGAAGAGTTTCTGAGATGTAGTGTGCACTATATGAAGCGTTTGTTTTTGTTTTTGTTTACAGAAAATAAAATCAAGTTCATTTATTCTTCACAATTATCCTATTGTGATTCCTGGTGTTATTTAAGGGGAGGTTAACGATAGACACAGCGTCAGCTTCTGACTGCTAAGCAGAGGAGCAGACGCACCGTATTGTCCTCCTGCTTAAGTCATCAGGGGATCGTGTCCCATGGTGCCTATGCGAGAACTGGCGTGTACTCCCAGTGCAAAACAGGAGTGGAAATCTCGGTGACATGACACACAGTGAAATGCCAATACCAGCTGTAGAGGTTCCCTTGGTCCCAGGGATTTTTCTGTTTCCTTGGAAGCAAATTATCATTCTATACCATGAAGGAGCCATTCTGTTATGTATTTCCAAGAATAGGGAAGAAGATAATTACAACTTCCATTCTCTGAGTATTTACTATGTGTTTGACATATTATTAATCACTTGAAATTAATTACTTTGTGCAATAATCATAGTAACTCTCCAAGGAAGGATTATTACCATACCATTCTGCAGACAAGAAACCTGAAGTTCAGAGATGTTAAGTAACTTGCTCAAGATCACAAAGCTGCTGTTAATCATCAGCTCGGTTTGAATCCATACTATATGGATACACTAAAAACCATACACTCTACTGCTATTTCTTAAGTTCATGAAAAAATAGTCAAGAAAACTAGGACTACTTTGATGGTTTTTAGAAGTGAGACTATTATCAAGAAATTTAAGGTTTGCACTAAAGCATTTTGTGGTTAAGAATATTAAAGACCAATGGCAGGGGGAAATTCATATATTTAGTGTGACTGCTTCTTCATTAAAAACATAATTATATTTTATTCTCAAAGGCTTTTTACTTTGCTTTGAGTATGTATACAGCTCCAAGACTGGAGAGGAGCGGGGCCATGAATTCTGTGCCTTTCAGAGAAAATGACATTAAGAGAAATTCAAGGGTCAGCTTTGGGCTACTCTACATTCTGCTTGGCACCTTCATTGTATTGGAGAAAAAAGAATTAATTGGTTCATTTAGCCTTTCACTTAATTTAGTCTTTTATTGTGTAGTTCAGTTCTCATTCAAATGAACAGAGACAGTGCAAGAAACAAAACACATTTAATGGGGCTCTCAAAAATGTGCAGTTGTTGCTATTGACTCTTTAATAGACACAAATCATTTCTTTCCTTTTGTAAAACTTCATTATCCAGCAAAAAAAAAGTTTCTTAACAAATGTACATTCATCCCAAATGGAAAACCCATCTTTCTTACGCACAGAGTCATGGAGCTGTATACTCACAGTGTATCCACACACAGCAACTTTGGCCACTGAGTTCTACAACGGCCACAAAGCGTTCCTCTCTTTTTGAACATTAGGATGTAATGTCCTGGGCATGAAACAAAGAATCACAAGAAATCAGAAGTGAAAGGACCTTAGCTCAAATGAAGTCCAGTCTTCCCATTTCACATATACGGGAAGTGAGACTTGGAGAGGTGAAGTGATTAATCCAGGGTTGTGCAGGTCACCTCTGGGACCTTAAACCAAGCTTCGCTCTCCCAACTCTTACTATAGCTTCCTCTGTCCTCCACTAGCCGCCTGCTACTGCTCATCACCACTTTGGTCTCACGGACTGAACTCTTCCGTTGGCCACCATCCTGCTCTCTCTGAAAATGCACTTGTGCCTGTAGAGAGTCACTGGGCATCTTTCTGTTTCCACACAAAAATGTTCCCCTGCCCTTTTGGAAAATACTCCATGCTCCTCTTTTTGACAATGATCATCTTTTGAGACCCAGCCTTGGGAACACATCGAGGAAGTTTTTATGTTTTTTTTTTTAATCAAAAGATCCCAAATATGAGCTCGTGGCTGGTTTGAGTTTCTACTGATTCTCCTGCTCGTGCTTCCTTCCCTACAAACGTAAATACTTGCCTCACGCTAGTGATTTTCATCAGCTTAAAGAGCCAGTTTAATTCATCTCTTTCTGTTTAACTAAAAACAAGTCAAATCCGATGAAATGTTTAGGAAAAAAAGTAAAACTGGTATTTTGCCACTAAGTAATGAGGTCAGGTAGGTTTAAGGAAAGATGTTAACAAGTGATGCTAAATAAGTAATTCGTTTTTTTTTAATGGTCTAAATATGTGTGTTCACCTCAAAAGCTCCGCATCGCTCAGTAGCGTTATGCAAGCCAAACATCCCATCTCTTGTGCCAGTTTAGGAGCAAAGCTTCTGCTCTGGGGAGCAGATCCAGGAAGTAGAATTTTCTGTCGCATTCTGATTGCTTGGGAAATAAGCTGTCATTTCACGTTGAACTCCCCTGTAGCATGAGTTCAGCTTCCTCAGTAGAGGAAGTGAGATAGGGAGGCAGCAGGGAGAAACCCCTGCCCAGTTAGAGTACAGTGTGGGCCCTGGCAAAGGACAGTCTTACTGAGGTTTCAGAGATGTAAAGGAGTAACAGACTGCTTGAGGTTGAAACAATGTAGCAATGAACCCGCCCCCCCCCCCGCCCCCAACCACCACCATTAGTTTACTGTAGGGTAACCGGATATCCGGGTAACCTTTACTGAGATAAGTTAAAACATAACTAGCATTCTGGCTGAACCTATAGGAAACTAACACTTCCCACTGCAACACGCATAAAACCCTAGACACTGAGATCCCAAGCGACAGCCTTGCCCCTCCCAGCACCTGTGGGGAGTTGCATAGTTTCTCTTACCCTAAGTAAAACTCTCTGTAAATCTCTTACCTTGCTCGCTCACGAAGCTCATTCTTTGACTCAGCAAACAAGAACACCGGCATCAAAAGCATCTCTTTTCCCCGAAGCCATCCATTACTTGGATTACTCTGTTAGTTTTACCTCTTGTCAGTTAGGCTCATCCCTTAATTTAATTGGGATGTGCATGCAAAACATGGCAGTGCTAATTCTAGTCCTTGTTTTATGTGTAGAATAAGCTATTACCACCCCCTTCCCCAGCATCTTTGCTTCCAATTGCCCCATCTCAATTTATTCTGTGGCCATATTCATCCTCTTATGCGTTGGTTTAATGAGATCTTCCTGCTTCAAAACCTCTTGGAATCCCATTCAGTCCGGAATATAATCCAATTTCTCTAACAAAGCAATAAAGGTGGTAAACAAGCTGAATAAACCCACCTGACCAACCTTATTTTTTCTACTTCATGTCCATGAGAGCTTTATGCCATCGAAAATTTGTCTAGTTCAAAATCAGCTTCAGGATTGAAACAGTGTCTGACTAGGAACCTTATCACAGCCTCCCCCAATCTGATACAATTGTACCTATGAGATTTAGGAAAGACAACAAAAACAAAATGAAATTCATACATAATACAACACATTTTGGGAGTTTATAGAATGAGAATTAAAAAAATATTAAAGCAGCACTTACTGAAAATTAAGGTGGCTACCGTCTAGATTTAAACAAACAAAAACAAATTAAAAAACACAATTCAATCCTAAACATTTTATTCATTCATAAAAAAGAAAGGAGAATTCAGCAAATAAAAAATAGAGAAAATATATGAACCATTGTGCTGTGGACTGAATGTTAGTGCTCTACCCATGCCCCAAATTCTTGTGCCAAAGCCCAATCCCCAGTGTGAACGCATTTGGAGACGGGAGACACTTGGGAGGTAATTCAGTTTAGATGAGGTCACAGGGCAGAGCCGAATGGTGGACTGGTGCCCTTATACAGGGATGAAGAGCCCATGGCTCTCTTTTTACTTTACGAGGATACAGTGAGAGGCTGACAGTCTGCAAACCAGAGGAGGGCTTTCACCAGAACCTGGCTATGCTGCCACTCTGGTCGCAGGTTTTCAGCCTCCAGAACTGTTTGAAATAAGTTTCTGTTGTTTATAAGCCATCCAGCCTATGGTACTCTGTTACAGCGGCCTGAACTGACTAAAACACGATGGTTTTTCAAACACTGGACCACAGAGAGTATAGGACAGTGATCTCTGAAGATGGCAACAGATGACATTCCTGTGACTCTCCTGACAGCTCAGAGAGCAATTCCACGCCAGGTGCAGGGAGAAGGACCCTGCAAAGAGCCCCCTGTTCTCCCAGAGTGGAAGAAACAGTGCTCACCATCTGTGGAAACCAAAAGGCTAGGATTTGAGAGTCAGAAAACAGAGGAGAGAGAAGCACAGAGGGCTCCAGAGAGCGCGGAGGTTTCCCTGCAGGTCAGAGATGAGTACTGATCAGCACACAAGTATGAGCAATCTACCAAGCCTGGAAAAAGAAGCAGCAGAAAGGAGCACGGGGACAAATCCCTGTTGCTCACACAGGAAGAGGAACAGTCCATCCTCCAGCAGCCGGAATGGAGAGACTTCCTTACAAGCAGGTCATTGAATAGGGCCCTGGAGGGTAATGCCTCAGTAGCGAGGTTAAATCAGCTATAGACTAATGGCTGCTATATAACCACTGAAGAAAACTTAGAAGAAAATTTCAAAAGGAATTAAATAGTACCATGTAATTCAATTGTTTGCCAAAACAAAAATTACAAATATTGGGGTGAACAATTACAGAAAATCCAGAAAGCATTAACATGAAGTTTATAATGTCTGGCATCCAATAAAAAATTACCAGACATGTGAAAAAACAGGAGCACATGACCTATAATGAAAAGAAACATTAGTTAATGAAAATAGACCCTGAGTTGACTTAGATGAAAGAACTAATGGACAAAGATGTTAAACTTCTATTATAAATAAACTCCATATATTCAAGAAGGTAGAAGAAAAGCATGAGCATGTTAAGAGATGCAAAAGCTATAAAAATGACCCAAATTGAACTTTTAAAGATGGAAACTGTATTTTTTCAGCTGAAAAATATACTGGATAGGGTTAAAAACAAATTAGATACCACAGGTGCAAATATAAATTGAAGACATAGAAATAGAGCTATGCAGAATGAAATCCAGATTTTAAGACTGATAGAAAAGGTAAGCTAACAGCATCAATTAGCTAAGGCAACTTAAATAGCCTAATATATGTGTAATGACGTCTCAGAAATGAGACACATGGGCAGATAAAAAAATTGCAGAAATATGACTAAAATTTTTCCAAATTTAGTAAGAACCTAAACTCACTGGTTAAAGAAACTCAATAAACCCATAGAAATATGAAGAATAACATAAAGTTGTATCATAATCTTACTGTGTAAAAGCTAGCAGTAAAGTTCTTAAGCAGTTAAAGAAAACAAAACTTTAACTACTGAAGAACAAGAGATAAAAAAGACAGAGACTAATGGGGAAAAATGCAAGTGGAAGAAAGTGCAGTAACATCTGAAAAGTACTGATAGGAAAAAACACAACACTCTGAAAACCTATTAACCTAGAATCCTTTATCTAGGACAGGAAAATATCCTTCCACCATGAAGTTAAAATAACATCATTTTCAGAAATATAAAACCTGAGAGTCTTTATCACTATCAGAAAGGCACCTCAAAAATGTTTAAAGAAGTGCTATAGTCAGAAGGAAATAGCACCAAATGGAAATCTGGGTCTACACGCAGGAATGAAGTATACAGGAAATGGTAAGTATGCAAGAAAATTTAAAATTTAATTGGCTGTTTAAAGCAGTGTGATGTGTCATACATGTATAAAGTATGATGTAAAAATATATGATAAGATGTCCACTATAATCTAAGCATCTTGTTTTTTCCCTGATTTCATCTCTATGAGGGATTTTTTTAATTAAAATCTTGAAGTTAGAACTGAGTTCTTTTACCAATTTTACTTCAAACTGTGCAACCTCAGGGATGTTGCTTCCTGTTGTGTGCCTCCATTCCTCCTGTGCGGGAGAAAGGCACTGGCCTTTCTGACATTCTGTGGCTCTTTCACCCTACAGTACATCCTCCTGATGTCTCTTTTTGGCAAACTCCTGTCACTTGGGTTCTCAGGGCACCCCGCAGGTGAGCTCGGAGACTGTCAGAGATTTTTAAGCATGCAATGTATTACTCAAAGGAAGGAGAGCTGAACTTAATTTTTTATAATAATATTTGAAGGAAGCAAATGTCATGGGGTGGTGACTCAAGCTGAGGATTGCTAGACCTTCATTAGGCAGAACAATCTCAACATTGTGTGAACAATTAACTTCATTGTCACCATGATTTCTTCAGATATTTAGTCTATTACAGTACATGAGTGGGTTGTATGAGGTATAGAACTATCTCTGTTTTATTAGCATGTCTCACTTTGCAAGCTGATACATATTACAATAATGTTTTAAATCTGTCTCAGTTGAAAACACCTTACATATGCTCCCATGCGCACACTACAAAGTTCAATTCAGTGCAACAATTATTTATTGAATAACAACTGAGGAATTCAATATGGTATATCAGAGTATTATGAGACCAGGATTTTAATCTCAACACAACTAACAGCTCCATTACCTAGAAAAAGCATTATTTTGTTTAAAATAATTTTCTATAAAATGAGGTAACTATATTATTCTTAAGGTCATTTTCCAGTGATAAACTCTTATGTACATTTATACTGATAACTGTACCAGAAACTGTGGAGAAAATAAACTAGTATAAGACATCTTCATACCCTTGAGGAAACTATAGCCTAATTGGGTGATAAATTGTATACAAACTTCATTCAAAATTAATTACTGAATGTTTATTATGTGCGAGGGACTAGACTTGGTGCTCCTTGAAACAGAATAAGCTTGAATTTCTAGAGTGATTTTATCAGCCAGGATCTTAGGAACAGTATTTTAAAGAAGTTTAAAGACAGGATGGAATTTTTAGGATGAATGATAATGAAAATGAGGGTCTTGTGAGAATGTGTATCAGGGAGATGGTAGGATTTCAGACAAAAACCTTGAAAATATTATTTATTCATATTACATATATAAATAAAGACCACAATAAATAAGACTTACTTAAATCTATTTTGTGTCTGTGCATGTGTATAATTTATGTACATCAACACAGAATTCTCAACTAAGGCATTTTAATGAGGAAGAAAAAGAGAAGCAAGACATGTAATGGACTGCTCTGGTAGAAATAGCACCCAGATGTTCTCCTCTCAAGTTCAAACACTGCAACTGATTAGGTCTCTGATCTTATGCAAGGTCTTTTTACATTTCTCATGTTGTTAACTCTAAAATATGTTGGTGAGGGGTGGATAGACTAGATCAGTTTTAACAGCAGTGCAAGCTCTTTCATTGCATATTGACAATTTGAATTGGGTTAGTGCCTACTCTGATCACTGTACAATGTCTCTTTCTGAGCTACAGATACAAACAGCTCCTTCCAGGAGATTCTAATTTGGCTTGGGGACAAAGACACAGATAAGAAATTGATATTCAAGTGTTTATTTAATACCTGCATCCTCACTACGTATTTATCTCCATTTATGTAGCAACCTTATCTGTCTTGTTTTCTTGGGTATTTCCAATGCTTATCATTGAACCAAGTGCATTGTAGACATTACTTTAACTTCTTACTTAAATGGTGGATGAATAAAATTCATGGAAGACTACAAGTTAAAAACTATTAAAAGTAGTACTGTATTTAAAGCTTTATTGACTCCTTACTTCTATTGATATAGAACAACACAGACACATTAGCTCACATACATTCATTTTTTCATCTTGTCTGATTCATTAGAGGAAATAGTTTCAATTGTTAATCCACATTCATATAATAAGAGGAGAGTCTACCACTGAATTGCGTTGTGTAACACTTTGATGTTGTATCAATATTTCTTTTAAAGTGTCATCATTGTTTCTGTCCTATTACATTAAAATGCATTGGGACCATGCTATCAATCTGGATAAGAGCCAAGAGAAACAAGGTGGCGTTAACTGGAAAGGGAAGCACAGAAGAAGGTTGGGGGGGAAGCCACGTATTGTATATAAAATTCTTTGGGATCTTCCAAATCATGAATGTATTTTTTTTTTCATTTTTGGAGAACTTTGATATCCACATATCTTCTGTCCTCATCTCCTTCAATCCTTTGGCAAAATGTCATATTTCAAGGGGGCCTTTCCTGACAATCTCATATAAAATTGCCATTTCTTATTTTTCTCTCACTTTCCTTTTCTTCATAGCACTTACCTTCTAGAATATTATGTGGGTCACAAATGTGTTTGGTTATTACCTGGTTCTGCCTACTAGAGCATGAGCTTTATAAGGGTAGAGTTTGGCCTGCATTTTCATCTGTATCTTCAGTCTTTAGCATAATGCCATCCACACAGTAGAGTCTCAAAAAATACTCAAAATTTCAAATATTCAAGGTTAACTGCATTTTCCATGCCTGCATACCACTGGTCACCTTGGCAGCAATATTTTTATTCAGGACCTTTGACTAGGGTGCAGCTGAGTGCCTTAAGCCAGGTACATTCTCTAAGGGGGCTCAGACATTTATGTTCATTTTATAGTAGAGTGGGAGAAATAGATATTTATTTTTAAAAATCAATGCACATAAGTAAATAATTATAAATTGCACTAAAGTGGCATGAAATAAAAGTACAGGTTATGAGCACATCATGGTGAAGATGCAATTTATACTGGGAAGATGAGAGGAGAATTTTTGGAAGTAGTAACTTTAAGTGAAGTCTTGAAAGGTAAGAGGATTTTGAATTGGAATGCTATTCTTACTTCTGTTTTTTAAGTTGAAGTACTGTTGATATACAATCTTATATTGGTTTAAAGTATACAACACAGTGGTACAACAGGTACCCATATTATAAAATCCTCATTCCCACTAGTGCAGTTATTATCTGTCAACTAGGAAGATGTTATGGAATCATTGGCTATATTCTCCATGCTGTACTACCATCCCTGTGACTAACTTAGATTATGACAGATAATTTTTGTGACCCTTACCTTCCCCATCCACCCACCCCAATCTCCTTACTTCTTTTAGTCCTAGTTAATGACTCCTCAGTGTTCAGGTCAGGACACGTGAAATATTCTGTGCAAGCCTGAATCAACTTTTTCTCACAGCACCATCTATTTTTTCCTTAATGCATTTAATGTTTTTGTGTCATTAAAATACCTTTATTTCCACTACATTTTGAGTATGATCTCAGTTCCTGGAGTTTCCCAATTCCTGATTTCAGCCTCACTTGAAGAATGACTGCATGTCTACACTTGGGTTTCAAGGTATAACTCTACATTCTTATAAAAAAAATTCCTGGTGTTATTATTGATTTTTTTTATAAGCTGGACTAAGTGAGTTTCTGTTATCTGTAAACACAAGAGCTTTCCATGATATGGTATTTTGCTCTACAAGAATAAGTCTGACTTAACTAGTGCTAAAATAAATGATGTTACTGTCTCATGAGCTTTGCAGACAGACAAACCAAGTTTGACATCCTTCTTCTGTTATTTAAAGGTTCTATCACATTGGGCCAGTCTTTGAACCCCTCTGGACCACAATTTCCTAATCTGCAACAACATGACAATGCCTACCTCAGGGGATGTTGTAAAACTGGATGTTGTCAATAAAGCATACTGGCTTAGCAAATAGATGTGGCTCATAAAATGGTGAATGAAATAAAAATATAATGGTGAATGCATAGAAAGGGAAAGGCAGAGGGGTTACTATTTACTGTATATGTTCAGTAGAAACCTATTGATAACTATTACGTACCAAGTTTGTGCCGATATGTACAGCAGCACAGTTACAGTCAAGATACAAGCCTGCCATAAAGGTGAAAAACAGCTGACTCCATGTGATCATTACATGGAGATAGAAGCTGAAATTAACTCTGTCCCATGCTCCCATGCTATGGAATTGCTGGGCCTTCTCTTCAACTTCCAGGGAGCAATGGACCTTATGGTCCAAAGCTTCTCTTTTTCCAGTATTTTCCTTCCTATTATGATCTCATTTCATTCTATAGTTTCAAAATAGTTACCAGAATGGTTAAATAGAGGAATCAACTACCTGAATGTTATTTCCAAAGTATTAGTTTAAAACAAGATGTACATATCAAATAGAAAAAGAAAAATGTGGTGGGCTTACCAAATGTTCTACGGGCACTCCATATTGATCAGGTTATTTCCACATTTTTTGCAGGGAAAAGCAGAAGAAATTATTTAAAAATGAAATGGAACTTCATAGGTCCTAAGATTTGCTTCTGCAACAGGAAGTTATAAAAGTGATTCCACTTTTAATCCTTGCATCTGAATAAGAATACAGGAATTTTATTGTCTGACATAATAAATCTAGACCTAAGGGAATGTGCTGAATCCAACACCTACAGGGACAGAGCTGAAAGCTGGACAGTAGGGTGCACTAATGCTCGTCGGATGGGAACTCACACACACACAGCACGCAAAATGCTAACCCATGCCCAGAGCAGAGACTTAAATACTGTCTGCAAAATCTAAAACATTCATGAAAACCACCACTATAGGTGTTATAAGAGGGCTTTTACATCCCTATTAAGATTGATGATTGGGGAAGGTGTTATTTTGAGTAAATTTCATAGTTAAACTAATCCTTAGAAGGTAGATTAGCAAAGTGCAAAGTGAAAGTAGGAAACACAAAAGCAACAACAAAAATGGCTTACTGAATACATATAAACAGCCTTAACAAAGTACACTAAGAATATTAAGGTCCAAAAGTGCCTCAAAACAAACCTGTCAAGATTCAGGGTCATCAAGCTGTGATTCAAAAACACAAGAACTAATTTTTACATTAGAACTGCTGTTTGCTAGATCACAAAGACATCAATGAAAAAAAATCAGGAAATAAAATCAAAGTAAGACACCAAGAGGGCTTCTACAGTCCACACTCTGCACTGAGAGGTAAAACCAAGCTGGTTGATGTTTTAGTAAAATTATCCTAGCATAGGGTTTAAAAGGGAGAAAGAAAGAGTAATTGAGAACTTATTTCCCAAGAGTTGAGAATGTTTTCAAAATAAAATAAAGTTATCCAAAATATATCTGAAAATACAAATATTAAAATAAAAATTTGCTTTCAATTCACTGCAGTTATTCTAGATTTTTATAAGCCCACCTTTTAAATGGGTCCTTTGTAAGCTCAGTTTAGTAAATCCTTTGCAAAGTTTTAACATGGAATGAGTTGTACTTGATTGCACTGTACATTATGGCTTTTTGAAGAATCTTGTCTAAATGCAACATTCAGACATAAAGACACTAATTTTTACATTAGAACTGCTGTTTGCTAGATCACAAAGACATCAATGAAAAAAAATCAGGAAATACATTATACATACTCTTCTCACAAAAACAGCCATAGGGTTATTCATGTTTATACTGCTCACTTTGTAGTCTAAAAATCCCATAAACAATTGCATCTGAACTTGTTAGTTTGGGTTTTACTTTTTTAAATTGCAGGCAATTCCCCAATATTTTAAATGGCAATTTACTTCTATTCAAGCTTCTCCAGCTGCAGTAATATAAACTTTGGCCATGTCTGCTCTGCAAAATTTAGGGGATGGTTCCCTGCAAATAGAGAAGGTGTTGACACTAGATACACTTCTCACAATGCTGTTGGCAGGACAATATTTTCTTCAGATCCAGAGATACAGACTTTGGAGAGCAAGTAACCATATATTATTTTAATTATCAATTCATTTGCTAATACCACTCAATTGCCTAAATCCCTAAGCAGAGTGTAAATTGATTATAACCCATGGAATACTCTTGTTTTTGCACAGAGTAACCTCTGCGTTAAAAAGCACTTGGACAAATTAACCCTTTTAGATATAATCTTGAGTTTAATACACCCTTAGTGAGCCAAAACTATTTGCCACACTATGTAGTGAAGATGAATATACACAATGAATAAGGCAAAGCTTCCATCCTTAATGGCCTCAGGGAAATTTGCAGAGAAATGTGAAAATATAATCACTTTTAGGATCAATGTATATACAAAGTGCTATGAGAATATTGAGGCTCAAATGGATTAGAACAAAGCACATTGAAGGTCAAGGTTCTCAACTGGACAACATGACTTGGGAAAATATTGTTCTTCCACATAGGCATGAAAAGCTCATAGAATACACAATTAGGTAAGTTGGGGGAGAGAGAGAGTGGCTTGGGGGGTCTGGAATTATGAAACAGAAATATATAAGTATGTCTTACAATCATGCCTAGAAATCTGAGTATTGACTGAATGGAACCATGGGTGTGGCCTCTGGCTCATGGGTTCAAACATATTTCTAAGACAGTTTTATTGTCAAAGAACCTATCAGTTCATACTAAAAATGTCTGTAACCAAGATCTACAACAACCCTGAATACCCTACCAATAAGAGACAGACTGAAGAACTGCTTATTTCCAAAGGAGATCAAATTCTTCAATGCCCATTTCTGATATGGTCATGGAGGATAACAGAGAAGGAACTCTTTGGGATGCATAGTCAAGGATTTCAACCAGACAGCAACACAGGGGATAAATCAAAGGACATTAGGGGCCTTCTTAGTGTCTGTCCAATGGGATTCCAGGAATCCACAACCAGTAACCTGCACCAAGCAGAGAAACACACGAATTTGCTTGGGATCATCACCTTCTGCCTCTAGTTTGAGACAGCTCTTTACTTTTGATAGTAGAATTGGCCCATTCACATACCCCAGGAAAAACTCTTTACTTTAAGGTTTGCAACTTTAATCACATTTGCAAAGTCTCCTTTACTGTGTATCATAACACGATCATGGGTTCCAGAAATTAGGGCAGGAACATATTTGGTGAGTGGTAGTGGGGGAGTGAAAGAAGGAGGGGAATCATCTAGCCTACCATGCGAGTAATCCTGGGCTTTGCACTTAATGACTTATGCCTAGGTGGATTTTCTGATTGCCTCCCTTGGGAAGAGAGAGAGGATATGTTGCTAGTAGGAAGGACAGTCAGGGGTATATCTGGTGCAAGAAAAGCAAACCGTCCTTCTTTATACCTATTCACCAAACATTTCTAACTTTCTGATCACATGGTGAGATTGAATATCTGTCCCTTGAATGATTGAGTATGGGTGTTTGACCAATTCTGAAGAGACTTCTTTCTGCCCCATAATGAATTGGTTTTAAGCCAGAGAATTTGGGACTTTTTAAAAAATTAAAGTAGGTTGGCTAACATAGCTGATTACAGCTGGTGTAATACATGTGCAACTACTACTTGTGAATGGAAGACAGCTATACCTTGTAATGAAGTTTTCCCCACACATATGTCTTACCTTTCCAGTAAAGGACAAATTCTTAAAAAAAAAAAACATTCAAGAACAATTGAGTGTACATATGTATGAAGTTAAATATAAAACTCTATCACCCACCATACACTAGAAGCAATTTCATGTAAATAGAGACCTACATTTGAAATGCAGAATGATAAAACATATGTATGATACAGAAAAACATCTTCATAATCTTGGGGGAGGTAATCATATCTCATTGAACTAGACACAAGAAGCAGTAACCATAAAGAAATTTTGATAAACTGGATAATTAAAATGAAAAGTTCTGTTCATAAAAAGATACCATAAAGAGAGTAAAAATCAAGTGATGAAATAACAGAAGGTAGTTGTAGCACATATGATCAACCAAGGATTAATGTGAAGAATATAATAAAAACTTTTCCAAAAATCAGTAGATAAAAAGACTCCATGGGAATTGGACAATGAATTTCATAAGCACTTTCCAAAAAAAAATTCCAAATAATTAATACACTCATGAAAGGAGCTCTAATAATTAGCATCCAGAATACTATAAATGAAACCAAAAGGACATATCATTGTCCTTTCACAAGATTGCCAAAATTTAAAAAGTTCAATAACAACAAGTATTGACAAGAAGTTTTAACAATGAGAATTCTCATTCATTGCTGGTAGGAATGAGAATCATACAACCATTTTGTAATAATGATTGAAAAGTGACTAATATAAACAAAAGTATGAAATAAATGCTTGGTGCTATAGTGGTGGTGGTAGTTGTCATGGTTAGTATTATTATGCCTTTCCTGATTCTCACGGATAGGAAAAATCTTACTCATTCACTCAATATCCTTCCATTAATTTCCTACTGTGTGCCAAGCACTGTGTTAGACCGTGAACATACAGACATGGATGAAAATTAGTCTTAATTTCTGGACTCAAATTGCTTATTGTTTAATGGGATTAATCACTTGTTCCTTTTTGACTTCAATATCTATTTGACTTTGAGTATCTATGATTTACTGAATACTTACTATGTGCCAGGAAAACAGAAGGGATATTAGCAAAAACAAAAACAAAAAGTGATTCTAAAGAATCATAAAGGTTTAAGACTTCATAAACTCTTCTACATTCTTATCATGTTTTACTCTGAAATTGCAGACCACTCTATTAGGAGGAGTTCTTTTATATTCAGTAAGCATAGTAGAAAGAAAGAATATTAGAAAGGAGGAAATTTGCTAAATCTCTCCAAAATTCTTGTCCATCCTGTACAAAATGCTACTGCATTATTCATCAGATAAGGTATTCTATTTGCCTTTGCAAGTGTTTCATTTATGATCAACAATGAATTTTAACATCTTTTGAATTTTAATGATGGCGGAAATTAAAATCCCACATACTTGGAGATCACTTTTCTAATTTCTTCCTTCTAAAATAAGAAAACCCAAGCCTGGAGAGACTGAGTGAAAGGTCAAATATCACACAGCTGGCAAGCAACTATGTTTAAAGTCTTTATACTCTTTTTAGTGTTAATTTTGAAAAACTGTGGATTACCCCTGTGAATCACCTGAAATTCCTAAGATATTTTATGACTGCCTGATCTGGAATCAAGCAGCATATGTTACAGTCCTACATGTCTATAGATGTCGTAGACATTGTCAAATCTCTGTAGAGATTTTAAACTCTCAGTTTAAAAGTTATGACCTAAGAGTCCAGCTTCTAATCAGATTGAAACTAGATGCTGAGATCCCAACTTTGGAACACTGAGAAGACTTGGAAATCCTCAACAAATAGGACATATTAAGAATAAATCAGGCTATTCAGTCAATCACAACAGTTTGAGAGACAACTAAGAGCTAGGGCAAGGTTGAACAAAAGTTTGTATCTCCTACACAAGCCCAATCCTTGAAGACTGGGAGAGGTAGTTGATTTGCTTAATACACTGGGAGAGTTAAATGAAGTGGAGAAACAGAGGAATATAGTGCAAACAAGACAGCAGATGAAACATCAGGAGGAAAGTTAAGTGGAATAGAGATAAGTAATTTACCTGATAAAGAGTTCAAAGTAATGGTTATAAAGATGCTCACCAAACTTAGGAGAAAGATGAACATAATGAGAACTTTCACAGGGATAGAAAATATGAGAAAGTACTAAACAGAAGTCACAGAGCCAAAGAATATAATAACTAAAATGAAAAAATACATTAGAGGGGTTCAAGAGCAGACTAGATAAAGCAGAAAGAAGCCTCAGGCACCTAGAAGACAGGGAAGTGGAACTCACCCAAACAGACAAGCAAAAAAAATTTAAAAAACTGAAAATACCTTAAGGGACCTGTGGAACTAAATCAAACAGACTCATACTTGTATCTCAGAGGTTACAGAAGGAAGAGAGAGAGAGAAAGAAAAGGGCAGAAAATTTTTTGAAGAAATAATGGGCATTAGGCTTCAGTGTAGCCCACCAGCCCTGAAGGAAAATGTCCCTACCCTTGGGAAGGAATCAAACATCCAGATTCAGGAAGCCCAGGGAATTCTAAATAAGATGAACAAAAAGAGATCCACACCAAAATATTTTATGATTAAAAAACTAAAGTTAAAGATAAGGAGAGAATCTTAAAAGCAGCAAGAGAAAAACAATTGCTACATACATAAACCTAACAACAGATTTTCTAGCAGAAGCTTTGCAGACCAGAGGCAATGACATGATATATTCCCCAGTGTTGAAAGGGAAAAAATTCCAATGAACAATATTCTATCTAGCAAGGTTATAATTCAGAATAAAAGGATAAAGTTTTCCAAGCAAGCAAAAGCTAAAGGACTTTATCATCACTAAACTGGTATTACAAGAAATGCAAAAAGGGACTTATTTAGCTGAAAAGAAAGGATACTAACTAGTAGTCAAAAAAATATGTGAAAGTATACATCTTACTAATAAAGGTAAATATATAATAAAGGTAGTTTATTAACCACTTATAAAACCAGTATGAAGTTTAAAAGACAGTATATACATGAACATATGCAAATATATATAAAATAAAAAATAAAATACATATAAAATTAAAAATCTCAAATCAACTAGTTTTATACCTAAAACAACCAGAAAAAGAACAAAGTCCAAAGTTAGTTGAAGGAAGGAAATATAACAAACACCAGAAGAGAAATAAATGAAATGGAGACTAAAAAAGTAGAAAAGATCAATAAAACTAACAGCTGTTTTTTTGAAAAGATAAACAAAATTGATTAATCTTTAGCTTGACTTGTTAAGGAAAAAAGAAAAGCTCAAATAAGTAATATCAGAAATGAAAGAGAGGATGCAGGATGGTGCAACATTAAAAAATCCATCAACATCATCCACTATATCAATAACAAGGAGGACAGAAATCACATGATCATCTTCACAGATGCTGAAAAAGCATTTGACAAAATTCAACACACATTCATGATAAAAACTCTCAACAAAATGGGTATAGATGGCAAATCCCTCAACATAATAAAGGCCATATATGACAAACACACAGCCAACATCATGCTTAACAGTAAAAAGCTGAAAGCTTTTCCTCTAAGATCAGGAACAAGACAAGAATGACCACTCTCCCCTCTTTTATTCAACATAGTACTGAAGATCCTTGCCACAGCAATCAGACAACACAAAGAATAAAAGACATCCAGATTGGTAAGGAAGAAGTCAAACTGTCACTTTTTGCAGATGACATGATATTGTACATAAAAAACCCTAAAGAATCTACTCCAAAACTACTAGAACTAATATCTGAATTCAGCAAAGTTGCAGGATACAAAATTAATACAAAGAAATCTGTTACATTCCTATACACTAATGATGAGCTAGTAGAATGAGAAATCAGGAAAACAATTCCATTCAAAATTGTATCAAAAAGAATAAAATAACTATGAATAAACCTAGCCAAGGAAGTGAAAGACCTATACCCTGAAAATTACAAGCAACTCTTGAGAGAAATTAAGGAGGACACTAACAAATGGAAATTCATAAACAAAAGTTATGAAATAAATGCTTGGTGCTATAGTGGTGGTGGTAGTTGTCATGATTATTATTATTATGCCTTTCCTGATTCTCACAGATAGGAAAAATCTTACTCATTCACTCAATATCCTTCCATTAATTTCCTACTGTGTGCCAAACACTGTGTTAGACCGTGAATGTACAGACATGGATGAAAATTAGTCTTAATTTCTGTACTCAAACTGTTTATTACTCCTCTTGGGTAAGAAGAATTAATATTGTCAAAATGGTCATTGTGCCTAAAGCAATCTACAGATTCAATGCAATCCCTATCAAAATGACAGGATTCTTCAACAAACTAAAGCAAATAGTTCTAAAATTTATATGGAACCACAGAAGGCCCCAAATAGCCAAAGCAATCCTGAGAAGGAAGAATAAAGCAGGGGGGATTATGTTCCCCAACTTCAAGTTCTACTACAAAGCCACGGTAAACAAGACATTTTGGTATTCTCACAAGAACAGACCCATAGACCAATGGAACAGAATAGAGAGCCCAGATACAAACCCACACATATATGGCCAATTAATATATGATAAGAGAGCCATGGTCATACAATGGGGAAATGACAGCCTCTTCAATAGCTGGAGATGGCAAAAGTGGACAGCTACATGTAAGAGAATGGAAGTCGATTACTGTCTAACTCTATACACAAAAATAAACTTGAAATGGATCAAAGGCCTGAACATACATCATGAAACCATAAAACTCTCAGAAGAAAACATAGGCAAAATTCTTGAATATAACTTGAGCAATTTTTTCATGAACATATCTCCCCAGGCAAGGGAAACAAAAGCAAAAATGAAAAAGTGGGACTATATCAAGCTGAAAACTTCTGTGCAGAAAAGGACAACATCAGTAGTACAAAAAGGCATCCTACAGTATGGGAGAATATATTCATAAATTACATATCTGATAAGGATTGACATTCAAAATATATAAAGAGCTCACATGCCTTAACAATCAAAAATCAAATAACTCGATTAAAAATGGGCAGAGGATCTGAACAGACACTTCTCCAAAGAAGAAATTCAGATGACCAACAGGCACTTGAAAAGATGCTCTACATCTCTGGTCATCAGAGAAATACAAATTAAAACCACAATGAGATATCACCTCACACCAGTTAGAATGGCCAACATCCAAAAGACAAGCAACAACAAATGCTGGTGAGGATGTGGAGAAAGGGGAACCCTCCTACACTGCTGGTGGGAATGTAAATGAGTTCAACCATTGTGGAAAGCAGTATGGAGGTTCCTCAAAAAACTTAAAATAGAAATACCACTTGACCCAGAAATTCCACTCCTAGGAATTTACCCTAAGAATGCAAGATACCAGATTCAAAAAGACATATGCACCCCTATGTTTATTGCAGCACTATTTACAATAGCCAATAAATGGAAACAACCTAAGTGTCCATTAATAGATGAATGGATAAAGAAGATGTGGTACATATACACAATGGAATATTATTTGGCCATAAGAAGAAAACAAATCCTACCATTTGCAACAACATGGATGGAGCTAGAGGGTATTATGCTCAGTGAAATAAACCAGGCAGAGAAAGACTAGTACCAAATGATTTCACTCGTCTGTGAAGTATAAGAACAAAGCAAAAACTGAAGGACCAAACAGCAGCAGACTCACAGAACCAAAGAATAGACTAACAGTTACCAAAAGGAAAGTGACTGGGGAGGGTGGGTGAGGAGGGAAGAATAAGGGGATTGAGGAGCATTATGATTAGCACACATAGTATAAGGCAACATGCGGAAGGAATTATAGCACAGAGAAAACAAGTAGTGACCCTATAGCTTGACTCTACTGTGCTGATGGACAGTGACTGTAATGGGGTATGTGGTGGGGACTTGATAATAGGGGGAATGTCATAACCACAGTGTTGCTCATGTAAAACCTGAGTCTAAGATTGTATATCAATGATATCTTAATAAAAAAAAAGAAATTCTCCATTATGCAACAATATCATTGAGGACTTTATGCTAAGTGAAATAAGTCAGTCACAGAAAGACAAATACTGCACAATTCAAGTTTATGAAATATCTGAAATACTCAAGTTCATAGAATCAAAGAGAAGAATGGTGGTTTCCAGGGGATGAGGGAAAGGTTACACAGGGAGTTTATAATTCATGGGAATAAAGATTTAGTTAAACAAGATATAAATTCTACAGATCTGCTGCAAAACACTGTACCTATAACCAACACTGTATTGTGCACTTAAAAGTTTGTTAGGAAGATAGACTTCATGTTACGTGTTCTTACCACAATAAAAAAATTTAAAAAACAAACAAAAAGATCTGTTCAAAAATTTTGCCCATTTTTTTCTACTGATATATCTTTTTTCTTATTTCTAAGGTTATTTACATATCTAACTATTACTCTTTTGACAGGTATATGCATTAGGAATTTTTTATCATCTGAATTTGCCTGTCACATTCTTAACCACGTCTTTCAATTAATTTTAATTTTAATGTAACATCCTAATCAGGTCTTCTCTTAGGATGAATAATTTCCATCCTTGTTTAAGAAATCTTTGGCTACCTTAAGTTGATGAGGCTATTTTAGTATTTTTTTCTAAGAGTTTTATTGTTTTTCTTTCATATTTAGATCTTCAAATCATCTAAAATTGATTCTCAAATATACTGCAAGGAACAGGATAAGATTCATCATTTTTTATATGAATATCCAGTCAACCTATGCTATCTATCAAAAAGATCATCCTTTTCTCATTAAATTTCAGTATTTCCTGTAGAAATATTAGGTGACCATAGATACATGAGTCTATTTCTAGATTTTCTCTACATTCCATTGGTCAGTGTGTCTATCTTTATGCCAGTTCCACAGTGTCTTAAATATTACAGTGTTATGTATAAAAGAACTCAATGTGATAGTCATCTAACTAGTTTTCTTCAGTAGTGTCTTAATTATTTTTTTCGTTTGCATTTCTCTGTAAATTTTAAATTCAGTACCTCAATTTTCACACACACATGTGCTTGTACATACATGTACAGGCATATACACACACAACCCTGCTGGTAGTTTTATTTGAAATGCTTTTAAAATATAGACCAACTGGGGAAGAATTTATGTGTTTAAAATATTGAGTCTTCTAATCCATGTACATGGAATATTTCTCCATTTTTTAAGCTAACTTTATTGTGATATGCTTTATATTCAATGAACTGCATCCATTTTAGGTGTGTAACTTGCTAAATTTGACAGATGTATATTCTATGAACCTACCACTATGATCAAGATAGATAAAACCTGTATCTTCTTTTAAAGATTTTCATATACCTTTGCAGTCCATTCCTCTGTCTGCTCCCAGCCTCAGGCAACAACTGATCTGTTTCCTGTCACTAGAAATTGCTGTCCTTTTACTATAATTTTAAATAAATTGAATCATACAGTTACACAGTATGTACTCCTTTGTACCCAGCTTCTTACACCCAGGGTAATGATTCTGAGATTCATTCATGTTGTGTATATCAGTAGTTAGTTTCCTTATATTGATGTGTATTATTCCATTGTACAGCTACAACACAATAACCTTAATCATTTGCCCATTCATAGAAAGTCTGGTTGTTTCCAGTTTGGGGACACCTATGGACAAATTGCTATAAACGTTACAACTCTTTGTGTGAACCTGTGTTCATTTCTTTTAGGTAAATAGAAGCTCTGGGTTATGATGGGTGTATAAATATGATTTTCCAAGAAATTACCAGAGTTTTCCAAAGCGGCTCTTCTATTTTATATTCCATTAGAATGCTAGAGTTCTTCTTGTTTTGGAAGCCTTCTACCTTTAAATACACATTTTTAAATATTTTATCTGGCTGTTACATTGTTTATTGGCTACTGTGCAATCTTCCCACAATATAAGCAATAGGCAATTTCACCTAATCTTCATAAAATATACCAATGTAGATGTTATTTTTCTATTTTTACATTTGATGAAACTCATTTTTAGAATTTGAACTGAATTGGAGGATACTACAGTTCTAAAGCCTTAGTAACAAGATTTTTGTGAAGACTGCTTCTTGGCCCACTTCTTGAATATGGGTTTCAGTGAGTGTTAGGATCTGGCTTTCAAGAGTGGGACAGAAATGATGTACTAGCAGAGAGACTGCACATGTATGAGAGCCTCAAAGCACAGGGATCTGAGCCCTTATTGGATTCAACCTTCAGAAATAATTCTGTTACACTTTTAGGCAATGTTTCTGGGTGAATGTTGGCAAATGTTTTGTCTATGTCCAATATCTGCCAGCTTCAATTGAAGCCTATTTCTAGGATTAGAAGGGGAAAGATGATTTTTTTGATTTATTGACAGTCCTGTAAGCTTCTATGTTTCTGTCCATGTACTAGAGAAAGAAATGTGAATTATCCTAAACACTGTATTTGTTCTTCTGTGTATCTATATATCACAAGCAAATGTTTAGCAAGCAATTAATTTGGTATCCTTATAACCATACTATTATGCTTGCTAAATGCATCTTTTGTATGGTCTAACTTTTTGAAATTCATGCCAATAAGATAATGATACTTAAAAGATAATTTTATTCTCTGAAGTACTAGCATCTCATGATGTAATTATTTGCTGAAATATGTAAAACTCATATCTATTCCCTAAGTTTTCATTAAGAGGGAATATCCTTATATTCTTTTCTCTGAAATCTAGTTTTTCTGGTATTTATATAGCTTGTTCATCTTTTTAGAACTAGTGTTCTATGTATCTATTTTCCTATCCAAATAATTTATTTTAACTTTGTTTATGACTATTGTTTAAAGAAGTATTTCTTATATGTAGCATATATTTGAGTCTTGGTTTTATAAATAATCTGACAATCTCTGTCTTTTAATTGGTGTGCTGTGATCATTCAGACATGATGTAATTATTGATATGGTTAGTTTTAAGTATATTATCTTGTAATTTGTTTTTGTTTCCCCAAAATGTTCTTAATATCTCTTTTCTGTTTTATGATTCCATTTTATCTCTTTTGTGGGGTTATTATTTATAACTCTTGTTTTCACTTTTTTATGTTAGTGTTACTTTAAGATTTATAGTATACCTCTTCATCCAAGTATACCAAGTCATATATCACTTTATGCAAAATAATATTTAAAATTTGTATCTTTTCATTTCTCTTCTCCCAACTTGTATGTTTTTTTAAACATCTTATTTACATATATGTTCTAAACCTCACTGCATATTTTTATATTTGTTAAAAAGTCAGTTATTTTTAAAGAGATTTAAACTGTAAGAAAAATAATCTTGTATCTTTACCTACATAGTTGCCATTTCTAGTGTTCTTTATTCCTTTGTGCTGAGGCATATTTCCATCTAGTATTATTTTCCTTCTGCCCAAAGGCCTTCCTTTAAAATTTTATGAAATGCAGGTCTGTTGCTCATAAATCTTTTGCATATCTTAAATAGTCTTTTTTCACTTTCATTTTTAAAAGATATTTTCTCCAGGTATAGAATTCTAGGTTAAGAGTTTTTTCTACCTTTTCAGAAGTTTCAAGATGCTACTCAACTGTTTTCACTTGCCTGTGTTCTGATTATGTCATCATTACATTTGTTCCTCTATTTCTTTTTACTCTGGCTGCTTTTAAGATATTTTCTTTATTACTGGCTGTGAACAATTTGATTCTGATGTGTCTTCAAGTAGTTTTATTCATGGTTTTTGTACTGGAGGTACACTGACTTTCTTAAATTTGTGGATTAAAGTTTTCATCAAATTAAGCTATTTCTAGTCAAATATTTGTTTTGTCTGCAGTTCCTTCTCTTCTCTGGGGGCTCCAGTTACATATATATTAAGTTGCTTAAAGTTCTTTCACAGCTCTCTGATGGTCTCAGTTTTATCAATTTTTTTCTCTGTTTCATTTTGAATGGTTTTGATTGCCATGACTTCAAGTTCACTAACCTTTTCTTCTACAAACTCTATTTTCTCTTAATCCCATTCAGTATATTTTTCATCTTAGACATTATATTTTTCATATCTAGAAGTTCATTTGATTATTTATCTTCCATATCTCTAAACTTTTGGTTATCTGGAATATAGTTATATTAACTGTCTTATAGTCATGTCTGCAACCCTTATATCTGTGTCATTTTTTATTTATATTTCTCCTACTTATGTTTTGTATAACCCTGCACTTACCTTTGTAATCTTTGATTAACTGCCAGACATTGTGAATTTTCTGTTGTTGTGTGTTAAATCTCTCTATTCCCAGAAATATTCTTGAACTTTTTTCTGGGACATAATTAAATTATTTTTAAGCAATTTTATGTTTTTATGCTTGCTTTTAAGACTTCTGGTATGGAACATGAGCAGTGTTTGGTCTAGGGCTAATTTCGAGAAAGACCTTTTTAATATCTACCTGATGCTCCATTAATCATGAGGTTTTCTGCTTTTCTAGTGGGAGCATGCACTATCACCTCCCTTTTCACTGGTGACCTTTACCTTGTAATCCTCCTTGGAAGTCTTTCTCCATTCTTGGGTAGTTCAGCAAATGCATATGCATTTCAGAACTCTGCTGAATATGTGAGGCATACCTAACAGTGATATCTGCAATTCTGTCTTTGTGGAGCTCTCTCTTGTCTGGGATTATATCCTATGAATTATAGCCCTCCTCCAACCCTTTGTCTCCTTGAACTCTTGACTACATCTCCTCAACCCAGGGAATTTACCTTTGGATTTCTGGATTATCCCTCCTTGCAGCCTGGCCTGGAAACTCTCTCAATACAGTATAATAATGAACTGGGACAATAGAAGGTGTCTCAATTTGCTCAGCTCCTATGACAAAGTAACATAGACTGGGTGGTTTATAAACAATAGAAACTTATTCCTCACAGTTTTGGAGGATAGGAAATTGAAGATCAAGGTACCAGAAGCTTTGATGTATGGTGAGGGACTCCTTCCTGATTCACAGATGATCATCTACTTGTTGTGTCTTCACAGGGGAGAAGGAGTAAGAGAGCTCTCTAGGCCTTTTCTATAAGGACACTAATCCCATTCATAAGTGCCCCACCCTTATAAACTGATCACCTTCCAAAGGCCTCACTTCCAAACACCAACACATTGGGGAGTAGACTTCCACATATGAATTTTGAATGGACACAAACATTCAGTCTATTAGTACACACTACCTTTCCTTGCAGAATCAATCACGATTGCAATCTGGCACTTATTTGGGTGGTGATTTATTGTTTGCCTCACTCTAGACTATATGCTCCCTGATAACAAAACCCTTATTTGTTGTTGGTCAGTATTTTATGATCAGTAATTAAAACAGTTCCTTATTATAAGAGTTATAAAATAAATCTTATTTATAAAATAAATGTCATCTTAAATAAATGTCAACATCTTAAATGTTGACATACTTTACCTTTCAATTCTTTTTTTAAAAGTTAGGACTGTATATTTTACAGTAAGACCAACTTTCCTTTACACTAAAGGAAAATGAGCCCCAGGAATGATTTAAAAAACTCCCTTATGACAATGAAATGTTATGCCTCTTGCCCAATTTTAGAGATATTACAGTTTCCTAAAAAAATCATATCTTGCAATCGAGTTAATTATTTTTGTTTGGATGGTGGTGATTCTATAATTGTAGATTAATTGGTCCCATCTGCTCTGTAATTTTCCAATTAACAGGTAATAGCTTTCGAAAGTCAGTTCATTTCTGACATGTGTAGGAACGTATTTAAGATGGTAATTTTTCCCCTTAGTGCTCTGTTGCTACCCCCTTTTTCTTTTTTTTGTTTTCAAGTTCTAAGGCAAATGGAACATTCTTCCTCTGTTCATTGAGGCCCTTCCCGGACAAATCTTCCTGAACAGGATTATAAACTTCGTTCTTTGCAATTGGTGTTCTGGGTTCATTTATTATTTGCTACTGTTCCTAGTACTGATTAATGACAGTAATTTTAGGGCTACAGGTTTTTTTTTTTCTTCTTCTTAATTTAAAAATTGAGTGACTGCTTGATTAAGTTTCCTCCAGCTGAGTTTTCATATTAATAGAGATTCCTGACTGCAGAATACCTGCTATAAGTTGATGGTGGAGCACAGAATGAAGGAAGAGGAGCTTTCAAGATTATCTGAGCATAAAGTTTCAGAACTATTACTTCCTTCTAGAAAACTGACCTTCAATGTTACATTACCTATTTGTAGTTATTATGAAACACTTAAGTTTTGGAGTATCTCCTTTCCTCTTCATCATTGTAAATACCATCATCAAGGTCAAACAATTTTTAGAACCTCTAGATATAATTCATACAATTCTTGCTAAAAGTGACGGACTGTGGGCTGTGATAGATAAACTGGTCAAGCAGCCAAAAACTTCCAGCTGGATCAGTGCTTCCTCTGGAAAACAAGAATAATGAACTATAAAGGATAACTGAGGTTATGAAATAATATTGTCTTTTTCATTTTTTATTCATTCATTCAACAAATACTTTTTAATATTTGTCATGTGCAAGAAACTATTTTAGGTGCAGTATCTCTGTGAATATATCTATCATTGATAACTTCCCTTATAAAGCTTACATTTCATTGTAGGTAAAATAAACTATACAGAAAGTAAAGTAAACTAGCGATTTCCACTTCAGGCCATGATGGAGAACAGGAAATATATTCCTGTTAAAAACAAAAACACAAAACAACACAAAAACAAAAATAGAAAACAGGCAAAATAAATGAAACAAAGGTTTTCAGGCATTGGACAGCAGTCATGTAAAATTCTTTGTAATATGTGAGAGAAAGTTAAATAAGGATAGCCCTGTTTGTCTATACAACATATAGAAGCAGTTTCCAGGCCACAATGTAGAAAGGAAGAATTCAAATCGACCTGAATGCTTTACTGCATTGAGGATTCAGAGAGTGGGGTATTCAGAGAACAAGATGCCTAGAATTTATAGAGCACAGCATTGGAGATGAGGAAAAGACACAGAGAGGGAAGCATGGAGAGCTTCCTGGGGAGTCCCTCAAGTCTCTACCTGAATACTGATTTGTATAAACATTAGAGAAACTACCCAAGACAGTGGAAGAATAACCAAAGAGCAGTAGACTAGATAGTTCCAAAAGCTAACATAGCTATGAGTAGTTCATGTTTCTTCCAGACGAGGGGAAAGACTTTATCAATCAAGAGGCAGGGGATAAAGACCTCAGGGGGTATCACTTTCACAATGTGGCAAAATTAATCCTAGAATAAAGCTTGCTCTGTGTCTGCTCTAATAAAGTTTAAAAGCAAGACTCCAAAACATAAAACTGATTCAAAATAACCTAATTCTTGCCCACCCCCGACCAAAATCCATCACTATTTAAAGGAATAATGCAAAATCTAGCATCCAATAACATAAAAATTTATAGGTTTAAGCATCCAATTAAAAATAATCAGGAATTCAAATGAGCAGAAGAATTTGAAACTTAACCAGAAGAAAATCAATAAGAATAGACCTTGAAAGGAGAGATATGATCAGGCAGGGAGAGTAAAATGTAAAAATAGCAATGAAATAAATGGAGGATTTAACAAGAGAACCACAAGAAACTTCTGAAATTGAAAAATAAATGATCTAGAATGAAAACACCTTGAAGAATTAATGAAAAATGTAAATGCTGCAAAAGAAAAGATTTAAATACACCTTAAAGATAGAGCAATAGAAACTATTAAAAATGAAACACCAAATTAAAAATAAAAGACTGAAAAAATTTCAAAATCGTCTGTGATAAAATGTGAAGTGGTTACATATATGTGCAATTGGGGTGCCAGAAAAAAGGAGGAAGGATGGAACAAATACGTAAAGAAAAAAATAATGATCAATATCTTCCCAAATTTCATGAATATTATGCAACCATGAAGACAAGGTCAAGCTGAATGAACATAAAAAAGGCAACCCACAGAAGAGAATAATCAAATCACTGAAGACGAGTGACAAAACAAACAAACAAACAAATAAAAGCAGCAGTAAAAGAATAGAAGAGCAAATTTAGGGAGAGCAGAAACAATTGCTTATCAGGAGCTATTCATGCCACAATACAAAAAGGGGAGACATTTTTATATTATGAAGTAAATAGAATGCTATATCCATTGAAAATACTTTTCAGAAGTGAGGGTGAGAGTCTGTCCATGAACAGGCTGGAGATGGACAAGAAGGGAAGAGGTACTGTAGGTTGGAGGAGGAGGAGAAAAATCCACCATAGATATATTCACTCCCTCTCATATTGTTGTTTCTGGTTGCAGAAGGATTGATGCCTCCTCTAGGAAAGAAAGGGGAGAATGTGATTCTCTTGGATACTTTAAACAGATCCTCAAGCAGCTGTGATGGTCAGCCCTGTGGATAACAATTGTTGATTCTGCTCTGTGATGACAGCAGGCAGAACACAATCCTCAGCCTTGCTCTCAGTGATACAGGAAGAGAAGACCATGAATGTGATCCAGCTGGTAGCAAGGTGTTAACAGTGGGGGCCTTTGCCACACTGAATTTTATGATATAAATCATATGGAATTACATGATATAAATCAATCTTGACCAAACTCCACCCTCACATTAGGGGAAAGGGATATTATGGATGCATTCTGGCATCTTCTCACTTGCATTTGGTCTGTTGTTAAGGCATATAAATATTAATTAATGACAATATCTGTCCACATCTTCCACAGTGAGCAGGTCCAGGAGGAAAATGCCCACATGCACAACTCATTTAGAGTGCAGCAGCTGAGAAAAGCATCCCAGCTCAGCCCCCAACAACTGCTTTGAGCTCATCAGTGTACAGTGACTTTGAACAGCATGAACCCTTCCCCTTAGATGCCTTCATATACATAATTTAACTGTGAAAAAGAGATCCAGACAATACATGCAATTCACCATGGATGGGCCTGCCATTTCACGGATTAAGTCAGAGAGTGAGCCATGGGAGGTCATTCTTGAGGGTTCTTCTGCCCCAGAGTCTCTGAAAACTGTGAAAAATTAAATCAGATGACAAAATCAACCACCAGGAAGACAGTTCCATCATGTTTGACCAGTCTATCAGTGCTCAAGATGATATCCAGATGCCCAGCCCACATGATACCAGTACTGCTAATATGGCTCAGCTACTCATGGCATCAGAAGTCGAAACAAGTTTTGAGCAAGAGTCACAGTGAGAAAAGTGGTTTTCATTGTGAAAATCTCTGAGAAGGAGTACATAAGAATGGAATCTAGACCATAACTCCCAGGCTGCATGAACATCAGGAGAAAGAGAATGATGTGACCTCACAAGCAAAGGCCGTAAATCCAGGGAGATGGAGGGAGTACTGGTTAGGACTGAGAAGACAGACCTCAGAGTCTTTCAGATCTCAAGGCTAGTGTTGGCAGGGTAGATCGCATTCATATTGTAGAAGTCACAAATAACCTAGAATACAACTCTTCTTTTTAGCATTTCAAGTTTACTGTGACAATAATATCCCAGATATCACTCGTGATGGCAGACAGGAATGTGAGGCATTTTGTTTCTTTAATCTGGAGTCTGTGTCTGTGGGCTGATCCTCATGTGTCCCTGGATCTCAGGTGGAACACCTATTCAGTGAGATCAAAGATTCCATTTTGTACACTGTATGAAAGAAATGGTGGGCTGTTTATGAAAAAAATAGTTAGGGGTCAATTTTTCCAGGTCTGATTTGTACTGTTTTTCTCTTTTCAGGGTAATGATGGAGTCCCCAGGAGGAAAAGCCAGTAACTTCCCATAGTATCACCTCATTGCTACTTGTAAATTTTGTCAAGAGCCCATAGATTCTGAAAACTCTGCTGCTTCCTGACATTGATAAGTGGGGTCACATCCTCATTAGAACATGGCCATCCTTGCCAGCTTGGCCTTCCACCTATGATGAAGGCATCTGTTGATGTCCTGTCAAAGTGCAAGAAGGCCTTATAAGAGCACAATGTCTCTATCATAGGAGGAGATAACACAAGTGCCCACAAAATCTGATGCAAGACTGTTCCAGTATCAACATATTGTAAGGAACACTGTTCATAGAGGTGAAAAACCCCTTGGTTTGCTTAAAGCATGGGAAGATGTCTTGCCAATGGGTTTTACCCCAGACAAGTTCACTATGGATTCAGTGAGATTGAGGAATGACAGTGGAATGTTCTTGGGGTGAAAGAGTTTATACCTATCTTTATTTCCATGGTGGCAGGTCAATCACTAGAATCTCATCCATTCATAAAGAGTCTGCATACAGCAAGCTGGTCTCTGACTCTGGGTCTCTCTGCCCCTGCAACCATCTCAGTCTCTGTCCTTGGCACTGCCACCACTCCAGTTTCTGCTCTCCTGAAGCCTTGCAGCCATGTAGCCATGCCACCATATTGCCCAGAGCACTGTGTGGTGCTCTTTATATAGAGTCGATAACAATATATGCCCCATATGTGTGCAGTGAGCAAGCCGACTGGAGCCAGGTGAGAATCCTGGCCATAGGAACCTTCACTTTATCCACAGAAGAGATTTAGTTAGTTCAGCAACCTATAAAAATATTGCAAACCTGCTTGCCTGCACTGGCAGAGCAGCAACCTTTCTGGCTTTTCTCTCTAACTTTATGCTTTGAAATGATGCTGATGCTAGTTGTGGGAATGAATCAAAGTTCTTTCAGCAGACAGTTAATGGCATTGGATTTGAAGCTTCAGGCTACACAGTGGAGGACTAATAAGGGTAATACTTGTGCTGTTACATTTCTAAGTTCATCTTTGGGAAAATGAAGAAATTCCTGAAACCAAATCAAGTTCTGGTAGGGTTGAGTGATGAAGTCAGAAAGTAGTTTATAACTAATGTTATTAAAAGTAGCACATTTAAAAATGGAAAACTAAGTCCAAAATTTTTAACAACTTTTATACAATTCTGTGAAGTATTAAATTACATTTAGGTGACCTCTAATAAGAATATTAAATATTTGCACAACGATGTAAAGCATGATTTTGTGGTAACTATGACTCTCTGAAAGGAAGGTCCTTAAGGACATGTCTATCTGCCACAAGTATTTTAAAGTATATCATGAAGATAGTCTTGGGCAACAGAAAATATTTTTTATCTGTGTGCGATTTGTAGTCACACACACTGCTCTTTGTGCTAAAACTGGGTCCAGCATGAGCACTGTCTTGGATTATTAGGTGAATATACTTTTGAATATAACATTCTTAAATAAAAGATTAATTCTACTGGGTTACTATAAAGCTGTGTGTTATTAGAATTTATATAAAGTCTTATGCAGTCAAATAAGCTAGAGCAAACTTACGTGATGCTATAGTATTTAAGATCATTTAGTATTAGAAAAAGAAAAGATAACCAGACCAATGGAATAGAACAGAGTGATCAGAAATAATATGCATATCTGGATATTTGAATTATGACAAAGAATGAGCTGTAGAATGAGATGAATGTCATCTTAATAAATGATACAGTGACAATTGTATATCTACATGGAAAACAAGAATAAAATTATCCTTCCCACAAAGTACCTCAATAAACATAAAATTCCAATTGGATTGTAGATATGTATGTATATATACAAATGTCTGTAATCCAAGAAAGAGTAACCAAGTATCCAAATATGGGGAAGAGTCGACTTTTAACCTTGAGAAAAACTAATCAGTAGAAACAGACTAAGAAGTGATAAAGATAATGGAATTTGTAGACAAGCCTGCTAATATAGCTACTATAAATATATTGAGTATGTCCAAGAAGGAAAAATAAATCATTAAATTGATGAAGAGAGAAATGGAAGATGTAAAAAAGGACTCACGTGAAATTTGTTAAATTGAAAAATAAATACCTGGAATGAAAAGTACGCTAAAGGAGATTAATGGTAGATTGGATATCATAGAAGAAAAGATAAGTGAACTTGAAGACATAGCAAAAAAACTATTGAAAATGAAGCACAGTTAAAAATAAAAACTAAAACCTTTTCTACTGAAATATATAAACTTACAGAAAATTATATAGAAAAATATCTTCATAGTTTTGGGACAGGGAAAGAGGTCTCACTGGAGTCAAAGCCTTGTTGAAGTTGAGGTGAAAGAAACTTTCAATAGAAAGAGAATAGCTATAGTCAGAGGATGGGCTGCATAATTGAGATTGTGAAAGGACTACATAATGACATGTTCTAGGTTATGACCATGAAAGTGTGTGACTGAGATAGTAAGATGTGTTGTTCATTGAGAGAGAGCAGTGCAAAGATATGACAGGCACAGAATTACATGGCTTATTTATGATTTAATAGTGACTTAATATTTGGCAGGACTAGGCTTCAAATGTAATTCTTCCTAACTTCAGAGCCATGTTATTTTCAAAACAAAAATTCTCATCTCTTATGAAAGTGTAAAATATGTCACAGTAACTGAACCTGGCAATTTCATAGACCTGGAGTGGGTGTTTCATATCTTGATTAAAATAATCTGTTAGAATCAAAACATTCTGTACTCTATTTCCCCAGACAAGTCAGCTAGCAAACAAACCAATGTTCCATACTCAGGTGGGAGCCAGCCATGCTAAAGCCATCATGTATATTATCACCTAAGACCACCACAGTGGCATGCCAAATTGTGAATTTAATTAGCTAATGAGAAATACATTGTGTATTCACCATATGTTCTTTTGGTGCATTTCTGGAAATTTGACCTAAACTCTTAGGTTTGCTATAACCAATCATCCAAGCAGCTTTTTCTAATGCCTCTACACAGATACATATTCTAAGGGAATGAGAAAACCTGGTTTTGAATTTAAGAAGGAAGAGAAAGAAAACAGAATGAGGATAGTCTATAAAGAAAGATACCAAAAAAAAGGTCATTGTTTCAAGAGAATCATAATTTACAGTGTAAGTTTATACAACTTCTCTCAATATTATACAACATAATTTTATACAACTTCTCTCAGTATCAGTAATGGGGAGCAGTTTATCCATTTTTAAAACAGTTAAGATTAAGATATAGAAAAATCTTGTGTACCATTTACCCAGTTTCTTCCTAAGGTAATAAATATCTTGCAAAAGTATACAATAATATCACAACCAGGATATTGACATTTATACAATTCATCAATCTTATTCGGATTTTCCCAGTTTTACTGGTGCTCATTTGTGTGTATCTGTCTGTGTGTGTGTGTATAGTCAACTTTACCACACACATATAGGTTCATATATCCACTGCCACAGGCATGATACAGACATCCCATCACCACAAGGATCCCTCTTTTGGTCTTTTTATAATCACAGCACCCCTCCCCTATCCCTAATAGCTGAAACCAGTGATCTTTTCTCTATAATTTTGTTATTTCAACAGTGTTTTTTAAATAGAATCTTTCACATGTAACTTTGTGATTTTTTTTCCATTCAGTATAATTTCTTAGAGATTCATTCAAGTGGATGAGTAGAGTCAATATTTCGTTTCTTTTTATGATTGAGTGGCATTCTAGTAGTATAGTTGCACTGTAATCTGTTTATTGACACATTGAAAGACACCCTCCACCTTTTCAGTTGGGGCTATTATGAATAAAGGTATGAACAGTTGTGGACAGGATTTGTGTGAATGTAACTTTTCAATTCTCTGGGATAAATGCTCAAAAGTGTACTTGCCAGGTCAGATGATAATTGCATGTTTAGTTTTGTAAAAAACTAACAAGCTGTTTTCTAGAGAATTATATTGCTTCTAAATAAATAGAAATAGTGACTATTGAGCACTTATTCTGTATCAGATGCTTAATTAATCATGCTTACATAGATTAAACAAGTATTTATCGATTACCTACTATGGTCATGGTACCTTTAAAGAACTGGGAATAGAGTAACAAACAGGACAATTTTCCTGCCTACATTCCAGTGTGAGAAGAAAATAGCAAGATATAAGCAGAAATGATCATTTTAGACAGTGGTGAGGGACATGAAAACAATAAGGTAAGTAATGGTTTGGAATCTGATAGTGGAGGGACACTTTTGCTAAGTTTGTCTGGGAAGTCATCAGAAGTGGTGACATATAAGATGCAACCACCTGATGAGATGGAAGAAGTCCCCACAGATCTGGAGAAAGAAGGTTCCAAGCAGAGGGGATGTCAAGTGCCAAGGCTATGAAATGCAAATAATACTGGCAGATTTGTAGGAGAAAAGGAAGGAAGTGTAACAGGAAATCACTGAATAAGGTAGAGGAGGAAGAGGGAAAGAGGCTGGAGAAGCAGAAGTATTTCTCATTGAATAGTTACCATTTCGGTTCTAGGATGCTTTTCTGTTTGCTCTTTGAAATGATTAGGGACTTTTACACAAAGGAATTTTAGGATCTGACTCACATTTGGTGACTTGTAGAGTACAGATGATATGGTGTTTACTGTTAGTGAGGTTTCATCAGGAAAATATAAGCCACATTATCCAACCCCATCCAGTAAGCTTAGGGATATTCAGGCAGAAGGAGAACACTATGGTAAGTCAGGACCCACATTCCAGCCAACTACTTCATTTCTTAATAGAAGCTTGGGAAAAGCTGTCCCTAGATGGTTTGAGACAATTAGGGACTTTGAAGTTCAAATCCAGACTGTACCATTCACTTGTAGTCTCAAACAAATTAATCTTTCTGGACCCCAATATCCTCATTTATAAATAAAATAACAAAGCTCACAGAATTGTTAAATATTAAATGAAACAATGTGGATAAGTGTTTATCCAAAGGGTCTGGTCCTTCAGCTCACATTTGTCTTGAAGAAAAATCAGTATAGGCCCAGAAACTCCTCCTGGCAGTTCTCAACACAACATTCCCTTACCAACTAACTAAGATCATTAAATTATGTATTAGTCACAGATTTTAAAAGTGATGACTAGGGAACCAAAACATTAATGTTTATGTAGAGGCCAGAATTTGATTTCAAATTCTCATCAGCAACCCACTTTCCCAACAAATGAACAACCATAAAAGTGTGAATTCCTTAGTGAGTTAAAATTCTTTGCATATTTGGGCAAAGGTAGAAACCAGCTGCTAATTGCACATCTGTGACTACTATGATCAATGTTAATTTACTATAAACCAGATTTGATTCTTGATGTTTATATAAAAACAACATATGCAAAGGGATTCCCTGTTTGAAAACATCTCTATGGTCTTGGTGAAATAGGAGGTAGGAACAGATTTTAAGATACACAAAAACAATCTCCTGTCCTGCTTCACATATGAAGCATAGAAAAACCTATAAAATGGAAACTGTTTCAATGCCCACATTGAACAGAGACATGATTCAAAATGTTTCTACTTCCTATATGTACTTTGCCTATTCCCAATGGATAACATTTTCATGGCTGTATTGTTGTCTCCAAACTCATCAAGTTGTATAGATTAAAAATGCAGTTATTATTAATGTCAGTCATATCTCAATAATTAAAAAAATAAATGACATTGAAACTGGAGACATCCTTTTAAGAAGTCAGGTAGAAAAAGTTTTGAACTTATTGTGAAGTTTTCTCAAATTTATTCTCAAGCATCTATGTAGAATTCCAAATGAATAGACACCTCTGTACACATGAGGAAAAAAATTGAAGAGTCTGATTTCCTAATAGAGTTAAGGTGATGTTAGGTCTCTTGCTTGCTTAGTTCAAGTCAGCACTATAGTTGAAACTGGGTAACCATGGTGAAGGATTAATTGGGACCATTACTTGTAAAACCATTTGCAAAGTCAAGAAGTGGTCACTTTGCACCTTTTGGGAAGGCTGAGAATCTTCCGAGAGAATTAGGTTATTCAGAGAGTAGGAGAAGCTTATTAGTTTCATTTCTGGTTTCTTTCTAATCAGACTGTTCCTCTGTTCATACCTGCTCCTTGGTGTCAAGTCTCAAAAGTTATAGGAAAAGGAAATGAACAACCGTCATTGGCCCAAGGCTTTGGACCACAGGAAACCAGCAAACGTGGACTGATACCCAAAGTCCTCGGAAAACCACAAAAACCACTGATAGGTGTGGACAGCATCACGCTGCAAATTCTAGATGATCAGAAATCTAAGACTTCAAGATCCATCAGGAAAAAGAGATTCAGAATTCACTTAAAACTGTTAAACTTCTCTTTAAAATGATTCGCAATTTAAAATATTTTTCAGTCTGTATTTTCTATATTTTGCATGGAAAAGTTCTGTTGGAATTATTGCCTAGATTTCATCATTTATTTAAGTGGGGCAGATTTCTTTTTATTTTTCTTCTGTAATCGATGACTGCTTCATGGTGATGACTATAATACAGAGAAATCAGATTTCACGTGGAGTTGGTGTATTCAGCATTTGTTTCCCTAAGTTAGACAAGGCCCATCAGAAAACTTCCTTGTTCCTCCCAAATACAACCAAATTGCCTGATTTCTAATTCAATTAATATGTGCTTTTGTGTTGTTTGAAGAAAAAAATCAGTGATTTGTGATGCTGTTAATATAAGTAATAATTTGTCTTATTAAAATGTGCTCTTTTTTGACATTTACTCCCAAAAGTATCACTTAGAAGGATCATCTATATATTTTTTTTCTTTTGGTTTACAATAGATGGCTTTGATAAGGTTGTAGGTATGCCATAAATCAGGTTTTGATAGTCATTGTAAAGAATCATTTAATAATTCATGGAGCTATTACAGGGTAGCAATTAGGGAAAATTTAAACATATATCCAGATAGATTCAAATAGATAAAATTAATTAAATTGATCAAATTATAGAAAAACTCAATATAAAATTGAGTTTCTTGTAAAAATTAATAAATAGAATAGCATAAATGTTAGGCAGTTCAAGATCTTTAGGAATATATTCTGAATAGTTAGCAGTCCAACTGTGGGATTGAAACTATATGGAACTTTTATTTTTTAAATCATACACTTACAGATTTCATTTTTTTATAGTGTGTGTGTGTGTGTGTGTGTGTATATATATATATACACACACACACACACACATCTTACAAATGTAAGTGAGGAAGTGTGGGGAAGTTGTCCTATAAATTATGAGACTCTAAGAATGTGGAGAAGCAGCAGATATGGTGGAAATATCACAGGATTTGGAAAAGAAGAGCCTGGGCTGAACCCTGTCTCCATCAAGTAGAATTGGGTGACCTTGCACATAACCTCCCTCAATTTCAGTTTCATTATCTCTAAGAGCTAATTGTGGATATTTTTAAGAATAAACAAAGTGATACATATAGACATGCTCTTAAAACCTTTCCGGAGGTAGAGTAATAGCCAATAAATGTAGGAATTATGAGTGTTTTTAAAGTAAATTCACCTTTGAGTTGCATCTGAATTCCATGTCATTCATATGCATCTTTTTGGTCTTCTCCTAAATTAGAAATTATCAGAAAAGAGAACTTTTTTAAAAGAACATACCTTCTAAAGTTATAACCATCCAGTCTTGAAACTCGCCATACTTCTAGACTTTTTAGTTGGGGGAACATTGCTTCAAGCGCTTGTTCTGGTGCTGAACTGCTGAGTAAGGCTACATAGCTAGATTACAAAAAATGACAGGATTCTGGCCTAGGTTTTTTCCGCTTGTCAGACTCATCCTGTTTTTTTGCAAGAGAAAGTGGGCTCACAGGAGTACTCCCTGCACTTGGCACTAGTGTGAACCCTTCAGAGCAAGGGCCTCCATCCACTAAAATTTGCAAGTCACTTAGAGTATTTAATTATCTCTTGTTAAAATTTTCTCCCCTCTGCTCTAATATTGGGCAGGAATTCAATTTGGCTGGGCTTCTGGAATTACTCTGTTTTCAAATGTAAATGAAATGCCATTTGCTGTAAATTTTGAAAAGCCATTTAGATGTAAAATCTCTCTTTCTTCAAGATATGACAGATGTTTGGATACTTAATCATTTAACAAGGAAAACTAAGTAAACTAAATAAATATTCTTTCCTTTTTAATCTTAAAGGATGCATAAGTAATTATTTTCATTACAATGTTCATTTGTGTTGTCTTTCATTACTAATTTCAGTTAATGTTTATTAATACCAACAAAATAAACGTAATGATTAATATTTAGAAAAATATTTATGATATAGATCATGCAACACAACCATTTTGCAGATGTGGAAACAGAATTTCTGAGTGTTTTCATCTATTATTTTTGATTACCAAATAAATGTGGAAACCAGTGAGAAGTAATAGGGACTTCACTGTAAGAATTTACAACATAAAGCAGTAGTTATTAAAACCAGGATATGGTCAGCAGACCAACATCCTGCTGCCAGCCCCTACTGCATTAAACCCTGTAGACTGTTGAGTGGACATGGACCTGGACATTTTGACACAAGGACCAGTGATGGCTGGCCCTTATCACACCTTGGGAAAAGGCCTGGAAGCTGGCCTCCTATTTGTTCCTGGAATAACAGCAGAATGACCCCTAAATATCATGGAAGTATACCCCAAATGTCCAAGAGGTAAGAGCATCTTAAGGGAAAATTTTGTTTTATCTTTCTGGCTAGTTCATGTACCTCCCGTAGTCCTATGTATATTGACCCATCTGTAACTCCCACAGGGAGGGGATTGAAAGTCTGGTACACTAGACCAGGTTGAGATCCCATTCCTGCTGCCATCCTATCATAGGACCGCTCCCTTGCATGCATCCTACCTGATGGTCAAAATTTGCCTGTGCTGGTGTTATTAAAACAGTTATCTTATAGCCCTTAATTTTATTTTCTTCTACAGTCCCTGTGGCTTGGACATGCCCCCTGGCTGCAGCTGCCACATGATAATTGCTCTGAATTCCCTACCGGTTCAGCTACTGGCAGTTGTGGAATGCGCAAGCTATGGACTTAATCTGCATAGGACGTTGAACCTAGCTGAATCCTCCTGCTTGAGGATTATCATGATTTTATTGCTGTTGCTATTTGATGTTATTAGCCTGGTTACAATGCTCTAGTTTTCCTGCATGGGAGCCATTGCAGAAGATGGGGAGCAAGTAGATTGTGAGGCAAGATTTCTTCAGGGGTGGATTGTGGGTAAAATTGCAATATTTCCAAAATCTTTCACCTGGCCTTAGTGCAGTTCCATATGAATAGGTGTTAGGAATGGAGAGAAGTAGTCCATTTCCATATCAAGAGGTAATTACATGGGGAGCATGGGCATATCTGGGCTGGAGAGGTTGGGTGGGGTCCCTTTTTTCAGTCAGGTTGTGAGAGACATGGGAGAGCAGAAGTGGACAACTGCTTGTAAGAAATAACCATTTCTCCCACTTTATTTCTCTCTTTGACTGATTTCAGTTTCAAAGGTATTTTTCCCCAGGATTTTCCCCCTGGAGTTACACCTGGGAATTTGAGTCTCTCTTTCTCTCAACAATGGAATATCATGATAGTGACTCTCAAACTTTTTGACTAAAACCCCCAATAAAAATATTCTTACATCATTGTTCCATACACATATACACAGGTATATAATAATATTTCATGAAATGAAACATTTCATGAAGCATTATTATGCATGATATCTCATAGTATTTGCTATTCTGTTTCATTTTTCAAGAATTCTGTCACAATCACCAAATTGATTTTATGACCCTTTAAGTGAGTTGTAACCCACAATTTTAAAACTTAAGATACTGAAAAATTGATTTAAAAATTCAGCCTAAGATATTGAAAGAACCTAAGAAGAATGCATAGTCTGTTAATTCAGTTTGATATGTTCATATCCATAGAAGTTATTTGCAAGTTGGTACAATTGATAGACCAAGTGTTAATGTTTTTGAATTAGCTGAGAGCATACTACATTCCAGGGACTGTTCTAGGTGGTTGTAGAAATGAACATAAAGTATAAGTAAATAAATCCCACAATTATGGATCCTGCTTCTGGGAAATAAGCTGTTATTTACAAATCTGTAAGATAATGATCAGTCTTCATAAATGCTCCTAAGAAAAACAGCCTTATGAGACCATAGAGAATTGCTGGTAGGAGCATGATTTTTAGACACAGTGGTCACAGTAGAGTTTCCAAAGGAGATGACTTCTGAGAAAAGACAGGAATTAAGCAAGGGAAAGAAGTATATGTAGGTCAGTCTGATAAAGGATGTTGAAGGCAGGAGAAATAACAAAGCAAAATCTTTGAGTCAAGAACAATCTTGATGTGCTGGAAGGCTGAGGGTCTAAAGTAGTAGGAGATGAAATTGGAGACATACACAGAGCCAAATGACATAGGACTTTTCAAGCACATAGATATATATGTATATATATTATAATTTTCAGTTCAGTGTGAAAAGCCATGGCAGGATTTTGAGGAGAAGAGTGGCATAACTATTATAAATTTTAAATGTTCATTCTAACTGCTTTGAGGATAATTGACTGTAGCAGGGAAACATATCTGCAGAGGTGCCAGTTCAGAGGCCTTTACACCACTCTCCATGATAAAGGCAGCTTTTATTATGTTGGAAAAAAATATATTCAGGATATATTTTGAGGACAAAGCTGGAAGGCTTCTCAGTGACTGGAAAAATTAAAAATGACATAAAATTTCTTAGCCCAAGTTGCAAAGTACATAGTAATGCCTATTACTAAAATAAGCAGGGTTAAGGATGGAAAAAAATGGGGTGGAAATCAGGAACATCATTTGGAAATGATATATCTGAGTGGTCCATTGCACTTGCAAGGGGCTTTAGAATGGGCAGTTGTATATACAAGTCTGAAGTTTGAGAGAGACTATACAGCTAAAGCTATATGCTCAGCAAACAGATAATATTTAGAACCATGAAATTAGGTAAGGTCACCTCAGGAGTATAGACTCTAAAGGAAAGATGAATTCCAAGACTGGATCCTGGAGCACCTAACATTTACCATTCAGGAAAAGGAAGTGGAACTGGCTAAGGACAGGGACAAGGAACTACACAGAAAATAGAAAGAAAATCAGGAGAATTGTGTGTCCTAGAAACCAAGTGAAGAAAACATTTCAGGGACATTCATTGTGTAAAATGCTATTGAGAAGTCAAC
Source organism: Manis javanica (assembly GCF_040802235.1). Lineage (NCBI taxonomy): Eukaryota > Metazoa > Chordata > Mammalia > Pholidota > Manidae > Manis > Manis javanica. The sequence goes on from NC_133166.1 coordinate 61,222,555, forward strand.
AAGGGCTATGACTTGATCTTTGTGTTTGCCAAGATGGTGGGCTCTTGTGACAAGCATAATTTCAGTGAAGTGTGGAAAAGAATTCCTGTAGAGTTTAGGTTTAGGGGTAAAAGTGAGGTGAAGAGAAGAAATTCACCTATTCTACACTTTCAAGAAGTTTTGCTATAAAATGGGGAAGGAATATGATCAAATACCTGTAGATATTTCATTGAAGAATGGTTCTAGGCATTTTGTTTTATTTTTGATGGAACATGTTATGGTAGGCTTGCATTCTGAAGGACATAATCCAATAGAAAAGGATAAAATGAGGGCATGGTTATGAGTTTTACTCAAATTATATTTTATAATAGGAGAAGAAGAGGTGGAAAGTTAGATTTAGCTGGGTGAATAAGACAGAGGAGGAGAAGGGAAGGAAGACAGAAGTGTGGTGGTTGAGAGTGTGTGTAAGGGAGTGGTTTTCACGATGGACTATAGGTTGCAAACTGTGGAAGGAGAGAACTGAGGACCTCGTTGAGTTTGTGATAAGTAAAATAAGTAGCAAGGTCAATGAATTAGAGTAATATAGGATTGAATAATTACTGCAGTGTGGGGGCCAGAAAAAAAATCAGTTGGAAGGTTTATCATAGATTTAGATGTTTGGATCAAGATTTGGAAGGCAGTACAGCCATAGATAATAGTAAGGTCTAGTCTATGTTTACTGAAAACAAAAATAGCTACAGCATTGTAAAAGAAAACAGAGTGAATGGAGGCAATCAACAACCAAGACACTGAATTGCTGGGTGGACCATCTCTATAGATGCTCAAGCAGCAAGAATGATAGTGACCAAGTGCTAAAACCTTCAGTGATTGAAGAATGTTCAAGTAGTTTATAGATGGTATAGTCTGGTGGTATGTACTTCAGAAGAGCTGTATTTTTGCCTAGGAGAAGGAGGAAACAATTACAACTATGAAACAAGGATGCCTACCCCAAATTTAGGCCCCTGGTAAGTAGAGTTTGATGTCATCAGCACCATCACCACCATCATCAGCAGTATCGATGGTAGTGGTAGTGTTGGGACTCATACTAATATCCCCACATACGTACCTCAGTTTCCTTCTCTGTTAACGTTCTCCAAACTTTTTTTAGGTCAAAATATGCTAAGCTTTCACAAATCCATAATTCAACCTCAAGAAGAATCACATACTCTTAAGAGAGACCTGGACATGGACATGAGTGCTTGGCTTCCACGAAGAAGAGAGCCTCTTTCTCTAAAACATTCCCTATCAAGCCTCTACCTAGGACAGTGTCTGACAAGGAATAGGAACCCAGTAGCACTTTTGCAAGGAGGAACAGTTGTAGATTAGGCATATGTGTCTGCTTGGTCATTCATTATTTTGCACAGCCCCAGGAATACATATCCTGGTTACACCAACTGAGGATTGGATTGAGATCAGGGCAGGAAACTTTCATATTGAGCAGTGAGACGGTCTTCATACACAGAGGAAATGAAATCCTCTTAGTCTTAAAAAGTCCAAAGAACTGTAGTGGCTATGCTTATTTTCTCTTTGTTCCCTAGGGAAACAGCAGAAGAGAACTGTGTTTCTGATTAGAGTGACAGTCAACTTTTTATTTAGCCATGGCCACTCTTGAAGTTTTACATGCTTCAAAGAGTGATTTGAGGCTATGTCTGTCAGGCTTTGCCTCCCTGGTGTAGGCTGCCACATTCTAGGGAGAACCACTGTTCAATCCCACTCAGCCTTGTTCTGCAACACATTCTCAAGCAGTTTCCATCCCAGAAGAACCCACAGCCACTGATTCGTTCATGTGGCACTTACACTTACTTCCACAGTACTTAGCATCTTGGAGGCACTCTGCAAATATCAGCTAATTAATCTGAAAGGCACTGTGAAAAAAGCATGCTTATCCACCTTTTAGGAATTGGCAACTGAGGTGAAGAAGCAATATTAATACAGGCACTTACAACGCTCCTGAGGGAGTGGGAGTAGGAGCTGGGGCTTGGGAGTGAGTGCACCCCACAGATTTGCTAACATGATAACTATGTTACCAACTGAACAGTGGCAACATTCCTTAAATCTCTTGGTGAAAATGCTGGTGCTTAAAGAAACAGCGTAGGAGTTAATATGAATAATGAAAGAGGACTGATTTGGTACTAACAGGTGATAGCTCTACATGATAGCTAGTTAAATGCGAGACTGGTTAATCTGTACTAATGATTTGCCAAATTTAAAACCCTCTCTCTTTCATAGATTGCACATAAAAAATAAAATAACTCTCCTAGCCATGCTATTTAATGTTATTCTATGTTGACAGTGTCTTTCACAGACTTAGATTTTCTATTGTTCTACCTATTCATGCATTCATCCAAAAATGTACATTGAGTGCTTGGAATATGCTAGATAATTCTTCTAGACACTGATGGTAGAATGGTGTGTAAGATAGGAAAACTCCTTGTCCTTAAGGTGTGTTCTGTCTAATGGAAAAGATGAGAGTTACCATAAGACTTTTGAGAATGGCATGCTGTGGACATGGTTAAAGATAGATCAGAGACAAGGAAAACTCTCCAGAAAAAAAGAAATATTTAAGGGAGATGTAATGTATGCATAGGAATTAAGCAGGTAAAAGGGTGAGTTTTACCTAGATTTCATAACAGTAATGAGACTGAAGTACTGACATGTGTACCATTTGGTAATTTATGCTGTATCCTCAAAAGTATTGTTAAATTAGAGATGCCTAACTCCTTTGAAAGAAAGGTAAGGCTTAGAGATTATTGTCACTGTGAAAGACCTGAGAGAAAAGAAGCCCAGAAAAGTTAAAGAAGGCAAGACTTAATCACTGAAAAGTGTCATAGCTAGAGAGACTGATATTAGTCTAATAATTGCACAAATAAAAGTTTGTTCTCTAAAGACTTAGATGAGATAAAGAGAAATAATGTTAGTAGAGTATCCGGTGTACCTGACTTGGAAGGGTGTGTGGGGGGGTGTGAAAGTCTCTCTGAAGAAAATAACTTTTAGGCTGAGATGTACAGGATGGTAGACATTATCAATCTAGGAGGAGAGAGCATTTCAGACAGATGCAATCCAGAGCTGAGCACAATGTGTGCCTGTAGCTGGCAGTAGTTCATTATGGGTGAATAATGGGTGTGTGATATAGGGGCTAAAGATGGAGGAAGGGGCCACACTCCACAGGGTTTTGAGGCCATGTTCAGGGTTTAGATAAGAGTAACAGGAACATATTCAAGTGTTTCAAATAGTGGAGGTAGATGTGCATGGGTCAGATGTGATAAAAAAAGCCAGTCTTATTTTTGTTTGGATTTAGGGTTGAAAGTCACCAGGTAAAAGGCTGTTGTGGTTAATATTATGTGTCAACTTGAGTGGGCCATGGAATGCTCAGATAGCTGGCTAACATTATGCCTGGGTGTGTCTGTGAGGATGATGAGATTTACATGTCTAGGGATACCCAAGTAGATGAAACTAATAATTTGGGCTAGAAAGGTGGGTTTCAGAACATATTAGTTTCCTAAGGATGCCATAACAAACTACCACAGTTGAGGTGCTTCAGACAACAGAGATTTATTCTCTCACAGTTCCAGAAGCCAGCAATCTGAAATCAAGTTGTCAACAGAATAGGCTCTTTCTAAAGGCTTTGGAAGATAATTTGCTCCATACCTCTCTTAGCTCTGGTGATCGCTGGCCATCCTTGGTGTTCTTGGTTTGTAGATGTGTGACTCCAATCTCTACTCCTATCTTCACACTGCCATCTTCCCTGTGTCTCTGTGTCCTCTCCTCCTCTTCTTCTTCTAAGGATACAAGACATTGGATTTAGGGCCTTATTTCCAAATAAAGTCATATTCACAAGTACTCAAGATAAGCACTTGAACGTATCTTTTGGGGCAAACAATTCAGCCAACTACAGTAGAATATCAACATACAGATGACAGCCTGCAAGGGTTGAGATTGTACAACTGAGTGTAGATTATTCAAGGACAGAGTAAAGAATGGAACCTCGAGGGAAAGAGCAATATTTAAGAAGATTGAGGCAAAATGATCATGAGACTAAGGCATCACAAAAATCAAAGGAACATAACACTTCAGAAGAAAGATGAAGAAAACAATGACAAAAATAGCAGATATATTGAAATCACCGATTAAAATTGTCAATAACATGGTGGTGACTTAACATCAAAAGCTTTCAGTGGAGTGATAACTTAAAATCTTTACAGACCTGCACGGTAGATAAAGTTATCTAAAATTTCAGAGAGCGGCATAAGGATGGTAGTTCGTTCAAAATCCCAACTAATAAATGTTGGAGCAAGAATATGAATTACCTATCTCATAACTCTCAGCAATATAGTACTACAGAAAGAGTGGGGTCTTAATTCAGCCACTTGCTGTGTGACTTTGCATATATCAACTAAATTCTTTGAGCCTCAGTTTTTACATCTAAAGAGGTAGGTTAATAATCATATCTGCTTCCCAGGATGGTCAAATAGAAAATGGAGGCTAAAAGTGTACTGGAAATCATAATGGACTAAACAAAACACTTGTTATCATTTTGTCCATAAAAATAGAGACCAAGAAGTAGATCATATTTTTAAGACTGTGGATAAGATGCCTCAGCATGTAGCAATATTTGCAGCAATATTTTTAAGTGGATCCAAATGTAAATAAGAATTTCTTCCCCAGTTGTGTTGTATTGGTTACTGATAAACATTTTTATATTACTTTTTAGTAAGAATCTAGGAAAATTTTATTAAAAGACCATATATATTTTAAGGTAAGTAGTTTCATAAATAAGGTTTTGGAATTAGGTTTGAAAAGTGTACTTGATTTCCTTCTTGTCAAATGACTTTTCACCTTCATAATATGATGATGCAAAGGAGAATGACTCATGTAACTAAGAGAAAGAATCCAAATTGTTGGTGGCATCTTTTGAAGAAATGGTTTAGGAAGAAAGTGTCTAAACATATTGAAAATATTTTTCAAGTTATTGAGAGCTTAAGAAAAGAAAACAAGTGAAATTACTTTTATTTGCCATTGTACATGAAAATGCTTACTGTTATATCATCTAAAAATAAATTACACAAATAGTATTTTAAAAATTATAAAAATAAACCCAATAAAATATTACTCATCTTTTTGTGGTCACTAAAACCAAGGAATTTTGGGGTTTTATTTATTTTAAAATTATCTACTTGTAAGGACAATAAGCAGATGGGGAACATGATACCTAGTTAAGTAAAATAAAGGAAGATTACAAAATGACAGTTTCTGTAACAGAGTTTTCAGATGGGAAAATATAATATCCCAAAAGAGATGTCTGAAGGTTGTAGGATTTTTATATTTTTGAACTTTTCTTTTAGGTGTTAGGTGTTAGAGTTTTATATATTTTTGAATAACATAGGGTACTTTTGATGTTAGAATCTGAAAAATTAACTGAGACAGGATATTGTGTTTCTGCATACAGTTCAATTCACACTCACACTCCTTTCAGATCTTCGACATTTGAGTGACACTCGAGTGACACTCCCAACACTATATTCATTTTCTTTCAGAAATAACCTTATTTTAACAGAAACCATTGATGTCACCAGACTAGTACTATTTCGACCTTCTGCCACCTAATCTACATCGAAACTTTTCTCCACCTTTTTTGCTGTTAGATAGAGAGGGTATCGATCTGAAGTCTGAGACACCCAACTCAAACTTGCCAAAGTAAAACACATTGGTGTGTTTATCTGAACACTGAGGACTGAGCCAACTTGACTCACAAATTTTTATCTATGAATTAATGGAGCTTAAGAACCCTAAATAGGTACTGTTAAGGAAAAAATATTAGAGGAACAGATACTTCCAACTTTGCTGCGCATGTCTTGGTATTCTGACATCCCTTTTCTGTCCACTGAGAAGAGTGCCGAAAAGAAGGTTAAAACCCTACTAGTTGTCTAATGAAAATTTATCTAGTAAATTAACTACAACAGATAGATAACATTTAACATCTAATCAATAAAGATATTTATTTATGGTGGTTTGAAAGGGAACACTTAGAGACATCGATGTAAGATCTCAAGAAAACCAAGAAATCTAAATGAAAAGGTCACATTTTAAGAAGACCAGAATACCCAAAGCAAGTCCATTTGCCTTAATACCCTCGTAATCCTCTAGGTCTTGGAGATTATCTGAAGAATCCTCTTAGCACAACCACCTGGCAGTTATCATTTCATAACAGGTTATCAGTTTTTTAAATTGGGAAATTTTCAATTTTCTCCAAGTTTGAGAGAATATGAAACAGTGAGGACTGTGAAAAAAAGAAGCTCCAGTAAGTTCCAAACACCGTTTTTGAACAAAAACTCTCTGGGGCCGAAGGGGAAGAACAATTCCTTTATTACCATCTTGTTTTAATACTGCAGGTTGGCCAGTAAAGAAAATCTAATTACACACTAATTCAATATTTTAAGAACCCAAATATTTCAGAGTTTATTTCAGCTGAGGACGACGTGCCACAAAAAGAGAGTTTTATACATTGGCACCCTGAGTGGGTCAGGCACTTTGGAGGCAAATGTCCAAACCAGCAGGTGTTTGGGCCTTTTCTATTTAACACAGTTTATAAAGATGACCTTTCAAGAACTCTCTACAGTCTAATGCTTTTATTCACTGCCTCCTTCTGATTTTGATTGTGCAGCCTCTTCCCCCACATCTCTCACAGTGGATAAAGTAATACCATCGACAATGGCATTTTAATCTCTCCTGTTCTGTCTAGATTAAAATATGCTCTCATCTTTCACTCACATTACATTAGCTATATCCTTTCTGTCTTTTATTCCTTCAATATTGAAAAGCAGGCCAATGTTCTCTTATGACTAATTATTTTAACAGTATTTTAAGGATTTCGCAGTCATCAAAATGATTACATTCCTAAATTCATGGAAGTATATTTATCTCAATTCATAATTAGAAGACAAAACAAACAGCAAAACAACAAAATTCCTTAACTCAGTCATCATCAGACCACTGTCCTGTGAAGCTGTCAAATCCTATTAAAATAATGGTCCTTTTGCTATAGCTACCTCCACAAAATAGGCTACATTTCACCTTACATTTATTCCTGAATTCAGTAACAAGCTGTTTAAAATGTGTTTTGAAACAAAAGGCCAGCAGGAATCTAAACAGAAAGAAAATGCAGAATATGAAAACATTTCACTATTACTCATTTGAAAAGGACCAAGAATGATCACAGAGCAGTTAAGAGGCTGTGAGTGCTTCTGGAGTGCAAAGCACTGCACCCCGTATGTAACCCTGTGAGGGATGCACTCATTTGTGTCTATCCTACCTTACAATTCATCCCTACAGCCATGATGCTCAAAGTGGACTCTGCATAGTGGGGGCAGTCAGAGAGGAGATAGTTTTAAAAATGGAGAGTTAATACTCAGAACTTTTATATGAATCTAAGAGAGAAATTTTATGACATTTGAATCTAAAACCTTTTTAAACCTTACATTTTATACTTCTTTTTTGTCTTTTTTCTACTGATTTATTTTTATTGTATTTTATGAACTATTGGCCTGATACAGAATGAGAGATAAATTGATCCTCATCCCAGACTGTGGGAAAAAACTGCTAAGAATATGGAGTATTTCTTAAGTCAGCTTGTGTCCCCTCACTGCACTCTGAAATATAATAAAACTTGTTTTTGAGAACCTACTGTGTGCCAGTCATACTTGATTTTGTCCAGGCATTATATAATTTTTACTTTGTCTCCTGTATATCCTGGGATGAATTTGACATGTCAAGTTGACTGGACCATGAGGTGCCTAGATTCAACATTATTTCTGGGAGTGTCTGTAAGGGAAATTTCAGCTGAGACAAGCATTTTAATTGGTGGGCTCACTAAAGTAGGTCATCCTCCCCAGTGTGGGTGGGCATCATCCAATCCCGACGGCCTGAAGACAGCAAAGAGTGGAAGAGAGAATGACTTCCTTCCCCTTCTGCCTGTTGATCTGACATCAATCTTCTGCCCTTGGGTTGGGATTCATACCATTGGCTCCCCCGTTTCTCAAGCCTTCAGACATTGTCCAGAATCGTATCACCAGCCTTCTTGGGTCTTCAACTTGCAGACTGTAGACTATGGGACTCCTCAGGCTCTATTATCACATAAGCCAATTCCTCATAATAAATCTCCATACAAATATATGCTCTTTGTTCTGTGTCTTTAGAAAACCCTAACACATATCTCAAGATAAAAAAGAAGTGAGATGGGTAAAAAGCCAGACCCAAACCACGTTCATGCCTGTCCTCAGACGTCTTCACCCCTTGCTAGTTGAATGCGCCTCCCTGACCAGTCACATGGATGTTCCCTGAGCACTGGGCAGGCTTGCAGAATCTTAGGTCCCCTCCAGACCTACTGAAACAGAATCAGCATTTTTTTTAAAAGATCCCCACATGATTTGCATGCACTTAAATTTTAAGGTGGATTGGCTCAGGTTATTGTGGGGACTCTCAAAAAGTAGGATACTTCATAGTTTCTAAGAATAAAACTAACATTAAAAATCTTTATTTCAACAGACAGTGTATTTCATGAGTTAGGGCTTTACCTCAGGGAGAAGCACCTGAATACCTAACTGCAGTTCGTTTCATTCCAAGCTTATCCTCAGCAGCCTTTTGCGCCTCATGTGGCAGAACTCCTTGAAAAGAACAAGTGGAAAACTTCATGGCCACTGGAATTCAGATTGGAAAAGACACAAATGTAAATCACCCCAGGCTCTTCCCATCTTATTTAGACAAATTCAGTTAGCTTATATTAACCCTGATCTAAGGTACAAGGGGAACATGCCCCCATGATCACTCTAGTCAGCCTTTCTACTAGGTGGTAAAAAGAACCATGTTTTTGCCAGGTACCAAAACACAGAGAAGTGAGCATTTGCTTGAAGAGCCCCTAATTCTGGATGCCAGCTGCAAAATATATCCTACAGTGAAAGAAAGGCTCACCCTTTAACTGATGCCTGCACACATTTTTGTTTTTGTTCTTTCAAACAAAACTAAGAGCTCTCAAAGACCCATGCTAAATATTTTCCTAACAACTACTGCCCTCTCACACCACCCATTGCTGGGCACTTCTTCTATGCTAACTTCCTTAATATGTTTCTGCTGTTGCAATTTTCATGTCTCCCAGAGAGGCAACATGACATAAGGGAAACAGTACACAGTCAGTTCTAGAGACAACTTTGGGTTACATTTCCAACTCTGCCACTTACCAGCTGTGTCTTGACAATTTGGTTAACCTCTATGATTCTCTGAGGCTACGTGAATACCACCTTGCTAGGTCATTACTAAATTATGGATAATGAAAGATGGCAACTAATACCACAAGATGTTCTGTAAATTACTTTGCAATTACTATATATGTGTATATACATATTGCATAATTATATGTATATAAATAATGTATGTATATGTATATGTTGTATATGCTTGTTAGCCAAACTGGGCTTTGAAATCTACAAATTCCTGAATTCCTGATCTCTAAATTTCTGCTGGTTTGCACAGTGCTTGGAATGTTAGCTCAATGGAAGGTGGATGAATGAAATTATGAAATTATGAATGAATGAATGGAATGGAAGGGCTAAACGTTAACCGAATTACTCCAAGATAATATAATGCCCTCTTCATTGCTGATTAGTCCTGGAGGTTATTGTTCTTCATGTGTGTTGTTACCCTTTCAGTTTTATTGATTATAATGTATTTTTTTTTACAGTTCCAATTTAAATGCTGCTACCCTCAGTGGAGAAGCGTTTTCCCAGCCAGATAAGACCATCTTGAGTTTTCCTTCCTGTAAATCTGCGTAACACATATATCTCAAATGCTGACCTCATTTTACTCCTAATAATTCAACAATTATTCTAAACATGTGCTCCTGAAGCTCCTTGAAGAGGGCACATTGGAACCATCATGAAAATGAACTGCAATGTGAGCAGATTCATTTTGGAGAATTAGAGATGATTTTCATGACTTAGGTATGTCTGCCACCTCAGAAACAGCAACCCTTTCCTGAGAGTGAAGTAATATCTTAACATCATTATAGTCCAATTCCTGAGGTCTATTTTAAACATTTACCCACAAACTCTGAAGACTCTTGGCAAGAGAGATCAGAATGAGAGTTTCATTTTGTATAGACTGTGGCTGCTTGAAAAATAAGAAGCTCAGGTAAGATGTAACCGGGGAGGGGAAAAAAAATCCACACACAGAAATCCTGAACATGAGAGGGGAGTAAGGACAAAGTGTGGAGGAAAGCACTGGAGACGATGAAGAAGTCTTCCTTAACTAAATTCTTAGAAATGACGGACACACTTCGACTAAGCAAAGAGTACAAGGTGTGACACACAAACAGCAAATAGGTGAGAACAGATTAATCTGTGATGGGAAGAAGCCATAGATAAGGTTCTGTTCTTTGACACCTAAATAACTAGCTATAATTTTTGGAAATTTATCCTCTACTTGACCGAGCTAGTCTCCCACTAATGTTGCCATTATTTTCAAATGTTCATGAAGGAAATATTTAGAAACTGGCTTTAATTTGTCTTTCTCCCCTCAACTTCTACCCTTCACTACACACTCCCTGACCAACAGGATATACCTGGGTCAATTGGAGTAATTGTTTTTTTCTTAACTGAACACACTCTTTCATTTCCTTTGATGTGGTAATTAAATGAGGCAATTCACTCCTTAGTTCTTGGTCCTTAGTAAGAGTTCCTGGGTCAGCAAACTCACTGTAAAGGGACAGATAGCAAACATCTTTGTGATAAGAGCCAGATGATCTTTGTTACTGCTGAATTCTGCCATTGTCATGTAAAAGAAGCCATAGGCAACAGGAACCAAGTCATCCTGTCTGTGTGCCAAAAACAGCCTATTTACAAAACAGCTAACATGACAGATCTGGCCCAGGCTTTACAGTTTACTGACCTGGGTATAGTGTCTGGCACACAATAAGTGCTTGATAAAAGTAAACTCTTCATGAGCAACCAGTTCTCTCCTTTTAGAATGGTGGTCTCTTCTCTGTCTTCCTTAGTCCACTAGGAAACTTCTATCCATCTTTCTTATGTAATTCTCCAGGAAGATTTTCTGCTTTTATTTTTGTTATTATAATACCCAATTTAATTCCATTTATTTCTGTTTTCAGCATGCCAGGTAAAAACTCACTGCTTTAAAAACACCTTTTTCAATCTTCTAAAGCACCAGCAGTTGTTACCATGTCCATTTTTATAGAGAAGAAAATTATTGTGTAGAAAGAGTTAAAAATGCATCTAAAACCACTCACCTCATAAACACTGTACAAAATTATAACAATATAGTCTAATTTAGGTATTTAAAAGTTTGCAAAAAACTAAAATGTTGACCAAGAATAGCATGTATAAAGGGAACAAGAAAACTGAAATTTAGGTGTTCAAAATTCATATTATTTGGAAGTGGGGAAACAAAACTAAACAAATTAGGATTTTGTTAAATTAAATATCCATTCTCTCATTTTAGTGAATATAGAAATACTGTAAATAAAAAAATTAAATGTCCATAACTTCCAAATATAAAATGGAAAAACTTAATTAAAAAACTCAATTTCACACAAGTCAGAAGCAGTGTAGAAGAAAAATTAAAAGCAGGACACATAAAATAGTAAAATATGATAATATAAGTAAATCTGCATACATACACCAGTAATCACACTAAGTATTAAATTAATAAGTTATTATTTAATATTATTGTATATTTAGAAGGATTAAATTAATCATTTTAAAGCCAGAGACCATCAGATTAGATTTAACCCAGCTATGTACTTACTATAGCTACACTTGAAACATAGGGATAAAAGTATATTAATATTTTTAAGAGAGGGAAACAAAAGGAAGCAAGCAATTAATAGGTAAAGTAAATATAGGGTGACTATGTTAGTATCAGAAGAATAACTGCAAGGCAACAAATATTGTTGGAACTAAAGAAATTCCATAAGTAGCAATTAAAATATCCAAAAATGTAAGGAAAAATATTGTCAAATTTCAAGAAAAAAAGGCAAATCCTTCAATCAGCTCCAGAAAATTTGACATCTTTATTTGAACAATTGATACAATGTTGTAGGAATATAGCAGCTGAGCTAATAGCCATACACTGAGCCCTACAGCCAATAGTTTAAAAAAAAATAGTCCCTAAACAATTTTGTACACAACGTCCTATAGTCATAATGTAGTTTTTAGATATTGTCAGAAGCATAGAGAAAAAAACATAAACCTAGAATTTAAAGTAAAACTCACATATTTTATGTGTCTTAACTCATGAAAGTTAAAAATGAGATTACAATGGAAATATAATGAAAAATAAAAGAACTGCTTCATTTTAAATATGTGAGATACTGTTAAACTGAATTTGCACTTATTTTAAGGCTAGTAAAGCTTATACTAAAAAAAGAAAAGATAAAAATTACTGAGACAAACATTCAACATCAGAAGCTAGAAAAAGAAAAACAGAAACGAAAGAAACCAGAAAAAGGAAATGAGCAGATTGGAAAAAAGATGCAAAAAAGAGTAATAAAGTTAATGCTGATTATTTGAAAGACTGGTAAAATAAACAAATCTGTTAACATTGATCAAGAGAAAAATAGAAAAAGGCAGTGCAGATAATAATAAAAATGAAAAAGGGCCAAAATTACAAGCACAATTGTAATTTTTTAAATGTTACAAAGCACTATGAAACTTTATGCTGATAAATTTAGAATCTTGGATGAAATCTAAAATAGCTCAGAAAAATGTAACATTTCAAAAAATTTTTTTAAATGTTTATATAGTCCTCCAAATCTAAAATAGTTGAATCAGTTAGGGGAAAAATGAATGATCTCAATAAAAGACCCAACTACTTTACTGTTGATTTATAGCAAAATGTTTTTTAAGGTTATTTTCAATTTTATATGCAGACTTTTGAGAACTGAAAAAGAATCAACATTCTCAAAATTATTTCATGATCCTACTACAACTTTCACTCTAATGCAATAAAAGAATTGTATGATAAAAAAAAATTACAGGTCAACACCAACTAAAAATATAGATGCAAATGTCATAAATAAAATATTATTTAACCAAATCCAGCTATGAAATAAAATTACACAAATATCTACATTTATATATGTGGAAAAAGTTGATTTTGAATTAGAAATTGTATTAATGTCATCCACCAAGGCATTAGTTTAAAACAGTTAAATCACTTGATCATATATCAATAGAATCAGAAAAGCCACCAATATTCATTTATGATCTAAAAGAAAATAAACGTTAGTAAGTAAATAACACAAAAGAACTTTTAAAATTATCCAATATCACCACAAAACATAGTATTTATGGGTGAAAAATGTAAAGCATTTCCTCTTAATTCTGGAAACAGTCAAGGCTGCTGTTATCATTGTCTCTAGTCAACATTGTGCTGAGAGGTTTGTCCAAGGTTATAAACATCAGTCATAAGAAATGAAAACCAAAGAAAACTGTCATTCTCCTCAGCCTGTATGATAAAGCACTTAGGAAAATAAGAACATCAGTAAACATAGAAATAGATGTAGTAAGACTTTTCACCAAGGTTGCTTGATAGAAAAATCCATATTAAAAAAATAGTGGTGGCTAGAGTGGGGAGTCCAGTTCTGCTTTAATAGTGCAAGCTCACTATTGCCCATCTCTCCACTAAATACAAGTAAAAATCTGAGCCAAACACACGAAGACAATAATGGCAGCCACACAGAATTTTGACAACACACATGAGCAGGTGGATTGTGAAGGACAGTCAGAACTTGAAAAGGCAATATATGTGCAACCCACAGGGTTTGAATTCCCTACTCTTTTCTGTCTCCTGGCTTTGTCCTAAAAATAAATCTTAGTCCAGAGTGGGACAGGGATCTGGCATTCTGAAAGTCTAATAAGACCCTACATTATAGGGAAATGAGGAAATAGAGCCTTGGCAAGGACAGTACTCAGCCTAACCCCAGAGCTACACATAGATGGGACAGATACAAACCAGCCTAGCAAAGGCTGAGAACTGAGAGTCAAACCTTATGCATAGAGTGTAAGACATAACTTGTGATCTAAATTGAACCAGGTTGGAAAACCAGAAGCATCCATATTCTCTAGAGGATAATAATAGGACCCAGAATCTACACACAACAACCTTCACAAAGTCAAGGGTATAATCTGAAATTGCTCAGCATGCAAAGAACCAGGGATCTGATTGTCTAAGGCTAAAACAACCAAGAAATGCTAACCCCAAGATGAATTAGATATAGGAACTATCAGACAAAAATTTAAACAGTTTTTTAAAATTATGCTTCATTAGGGAAATAAAAACTTAATTTTAAGTGAATAGAAAAGTATCTGAATAGTGTTCTATTTATTAAAGAAATTGAAGTTGCTATAAAAACTGAGCCTCTCAAAATACCAGGTTCAAATGGTTTCACTAGTGAATTCCATCAAATATTCACAAAAGGTATTATTCCAATCTTATACAAATTTTTTTTCAAAAAATGGAGAAGTTATAATTACTGGCCATTATAACCCTAAATTAGAACATGACAAAGACATTTTAAAAATTACAAACCTATATCCTTCAGGGACTTAGATCCAAAAATCCTTTAAAATATTAATATTGAATCTAAAACTATATAGTATAACATATCAACCCAAGTGGGATTTATTCCAGAAATGCAAGACTGGTTCAACATTAAAAAATTAGTCATATATAATGCATCATATCAATGAAATAAAGAAGAAAACATATTATCATTTCAGTAAGTGTACAAAAATCTTTGGCAACGTTCCAAGATTGTCATGGTAAAAGATGAACAACAGGAAAATGATAGCAGGAAAATTCCTCAAACTGATAAAAGGTCCTATATCTCCACAAGTTATTGCTTACCTCAATGTCATCTTGAGAAATATTTTTAACTCTCTTCTTTGTTACTGGACTCCACATCCCTGTGTTTATTAATTTCTTCTCTTCTTTTGGTGAAGCATGTACCTTTTTAGAAGGCGTGTGATATATATATATATATACTTGTATATAAATATATATACATATATACATATATGTATATGCTTCTATATATATATATTCATACTTTTTTCTTGAGATTTTGCAGGTCTCTAAATGTCCAGCAAGCAAACTCTGGTATATTCATACCATGAAAAATTATGCATAAATAGAAATGAATAAAATACTATAAACAGAACAACATGGGTGAATCTCAGCTATATTACTGGAACTGATCATAAGAGAATGCAATTATAGCAAAATGAAACCAGGAAAAACAAATTTATCCTGATCAAAAATCCTCTCAGCATTTCTCTGTGTTTAGAAGGTGGCATAGAGAAGACTGACTGCAAAGGAATGAACAATAGCTCTCTGGGAGATAAAATTCTCTGCATCTTGATTGTAATGCTGGTTACATAGGTATTTGCATTTTCTCAAGTCATTGAACTATATACTTAAAAAACTGTGTGAACTTTGCTGTATGTAGATTATACCTCAATAAAGATTAAAATTAGTTTCTTAGTGTTTCATTCTGATGTACAGATATACTTTTTTCTGATTTATATACATATGTAGATATATAAATTTTATTACTAGCATACCCTTATGTTAAAGTGTGCCATTTTAAACAGCTTTGAATATATATGCATAATGTATATGTATAGTTATGTATAGTTTTATGAATATGTATATTTATATATTTATAATATAAATTTTGCTCTCTTTTGACTTGCACTGGTCTATTTCCAAGATATTCAAGACTTTCTCTCTTCTCCCCTGTATTTATGGAGAGCAAATCTTTTATTAACTGCCTCTAGTTTCTGTTTTGCATGGCTCAGGGTGGTCCATCTTGCTCTAAATAATTAAATCCTTAAGTCCCAGAGTCACAGAACCTTAGAGGATGTTTAAGACCTAAAGATTCAAAAGAGTGAGGCTTGAGATCAGACAGCTTCTGAATTTTCCCATCTTTAAACTCTGAAATTCTATCTCCCAACCAGAGATTTCCTTATTCAGCTGGAGGGAAAGTGGCAGGATTTTCATGACCTATTCCAGGGAATGATGTGCTTTCACCTCTTCAAAATCTGTTCTTTAGGCTAAATTAATTTCCTCTTAACAGCCTAATTGATATTTCTATAGCACTTATATCATCTTCCCTTTTCTTTATTGTCCTTCATCTTAGAAATTTTTCGAGAGGAAGGAAAATAATGGGAGAGAGAGGGCCAACGGTCTCCAAGATGGGTGGTGGCAACGCATACATTAGAATCTAGAGTCCACTTCTCCCATTCTCCGTGCTTATCTCACCTCATTTGGCTTCAATCCCAGCTTCTTGTTCTTGTTTTATTTGCCTTCTGCTGTGTCTTTCCTTGAGTTGCATTTCTGGTGCCAGGTGGAAACAACAGCTGAGCGCGGTGGAGGCTTAAGAAAGGGAGAGCTGGGTGAGGCTGCTAATGATGTACCCTGGCAAAGCAGTTCCATTCCAGCCACGGTGATGTATGACATCACCAGAGAAAAACCCACAAAAGTGCTCTGCTTTTCTCATGAATCTGCAGTTTCTTCCAAAAAAGTTAAACTTTATCAAATGGTGCAGTAGGACATCTGTTTTCTCCGGCAGTAACTTCTAAGCAGAGCAACATCATATTGAATAAGGACTGAGACCCATTTCTTATTGAATTGATCTAAGCTCAGATTTCAGTTCTTTAGTCTTTAGACTAGGGATCACATAAGGATTATTATTGTAGAGTGTGGGTACACTCCAAGAAAATTCAAGGAAGATATGCAAAAGTCATCCATTCACTTGTCACCAAATATTTACTAAGTGTCTATTATGCACCAGGCACCTTGCTAGGTTCTGCCATCATTATTTTTATGTGGGCCACAGGGAACTGTAGCTAAATCTTGTGTGTGCTTCTCTGAGTTATGGGGAATATTTCCTACTAGATTCACATTTCTCAGGAGGAAAATGGCTAAAACTCTAAGCTATCATTAAGTACCATTGCTGAAGCCAGCTGGACATCTGCAAAGTAACTTGTATGTGACAAGGACATCAATGATCCTTTATGGCTTTTGGCTAATGTCCTGGGGGACTTACTGATTGTCATGTGTGGAGATTGCTTATCAACTTAGTGCTGATATTGACAAAAGCATAAAGAAAAGTAATGCATTTTTAAAAAAATAAAGTTTATATGGAAACAACATGGTTAAATCCAAATGATAAATAAAAAGTAACTCTACACCATTTTTCCTGTTGATATTTCAAAAGTAATTTACTTATTTCGACCGGATTCATCTGAGCCTTTTAGCACATCTTACACACACTGACAACACTCCAACAGCCATCAGAACCTCACACCAGAGGCCTGATTTATTGTGGTGAAACTCAACCATATTGTTTGATGTATTAATTCTTTCTCTGTAAGGATAGCTGCTACACAAAATTCATTCCGGCAGAAACCTGGCAACCAGACATAAAGCTCATCTGAGTAAAATTTCAGAGATCATCTAGTCTGACCCATGATTTTTAAACAGAACAGTTGAGGTCCAATTAAATTATTTATTGACTTTAGCCTTTGTAAAAATGGAAAATGTGCTTGTTTCTAAACAGGGGAGAACAATAACAACCATTAGCTGTATACAGTAGCTGAGTTCTTGCTTTTCATGCTCTTCTCATTCTCTTTTTCTCTCTTCCTCCTCTATCTCTGTCCTCTCTTCTCCCTTTCCGTCTATAGTATCTTGTTCCTTGCTCCAAAAATAAATTGTTGGTTGATATCGGAGTAGAACATAATTTTAAAAAAATGGAACCAAGACAACAAAATATCTAAATGCAAAGTATCCCAGTTTGTGTCACTTGCAGCAGTAACACTGTTACAACAAGAGATTTTCTATCATTTAAGGCTATTATTTAGGATTGCATTTTAACATTTTCAAATCCTAATAGCTTGTAACCCATTATTGTGTCAGTACTACGACTTGAATTATAAAACACAGAAAAGAAGGGAGAAACACTGAATTTTTGCATTTTTCTTTAAAGCAGAAAGATAAACAAGAAATAAAGCCAAAAAGAAGAAAACATTCTAAGGAATTATATGCAACTGAGACCAGCCTGTATGATTATTCATGATATATAAGGAGAATAAGTATTGTAAAGTATTTTTACAAAGCAGGAACACAAATTGCAGGATGTGAATTCAAAAGCCTTTTGGGAAAAAAAAAAACAGCTCAATTTCTTCACCCATTCACTCCTCTGCGAAAGTCCATCACCCTCCCCACCCCCACCCTGCCCTGTTTCTCCCTCTCCATCTCTGTTTCTCTCTCTCTCTCATTTCTTCCTTCCTTCCTTCCATTCATTCCTCTCTCCTCTCTCACTCTCTTGTTCTTGATCTCATACTCCTTTTACTCTCTGCCACAATAAGAGATTTTGAGCTCTCATTCTGCCATTTGGTACTTGATACACAAGCTGAATATTATATAAGTTTGTGAAAGTCAATTGTCTTTTATCAACTTTTAACAGCAAGGTCCCCAGAGATGCCATGATGGAATTAGTTCATCACAGACAATTCAAAACCAGTCTTGATCTTGAATCCTGATTCATAATTGGCTGCTTCTGTTCCACAGTCCAAGAATTTGAGATAATGCCCAGCACATGACTAGTCTTTCATTGCTAAAATTCACTCTCACAAAAGAAGCTGACATCATTCATGTTAGGCTGGAGAAAGGAAAAACAAGGACATGCAAACAACACAGAGATGCCATAGGGGAGAACAGACCAGACCCCAAAGTACGTGCCGTATATGGAAAGGGGACAGCTCTCCCTGCATTCCATCCTGATGTGCCAACTGGGACCCGGATGTCAGCCTCTTCCCTCTTGGAAAGAAAAAAGTTTCTAGTTGTCTATTATGTCACCTTTAGCCAATAGTACCTCTCTACACCCCCTAGGATAGCTTGCCCACTCCTCCCCCTCCTAACCCCTTATAAGCCCCCACCTCCCTAACCGGGCGTGACTTCTCTGGCTTCTGGCAAGAAGGCCATAGAACCTCATCGGGGGTATTTAAATAAATTACCTGGCCCTCTGTTGCCTCTCTTTGCCTGCTTATTCCGGCTAGAATTTACCTTACAATTCATACTATAATAAGCAACTGAAGAACATTTGGAGTGCTAGAGAATGGATTATAGGCTTTAAAGATGTAATTCTTATTTTGTAGGTCTAGGCACCAAGTTAAGAAGCTACCTTGGGGCTATTAAAATCAAATATGTGATGGAGACAATCTCACATTGGTTAGCCCTGGGGACAGAGAATTAAGGAAGAGAAAAGAAGGAAGGAAAGAGAAAAGGAAAAAGAAAAAGGAGGATTATTAAACAGTATAGGGACACAGTAAAAATTGAAATTAAAATCCTCAATTAATGTATAGCTGTAATGTTAGATTGTATGTAACAGAGATAAATTCGATCATACATAATCTCCCTGGGATTTAACATTCTCAGTCAAGATGACCTCTTCTAACCCTTTGGCTGTCTTCCTATACCCCTTACTTTGCTAGTCTCCTGGGCTTTCCTCTTCATTATAATGTTCGAGGCATATTTTTTTTGTTTAAGAAAAAGAAAAAGGATCTTTGAAATGCACCTTGAGTTTTCATAGGAAAAGCAAGAGAGAACTCAATGGATATGCTAAATAAATAATGCTGGTGCAAGCAGCGCTGAGGTTGTGCCCTCATAACTGTATAAGACTTTCTCAAGGTAAATCACGAGTCAGTGCAGTTCTTTCCCAACTAGAGTACTTGAGTGTTAAAGATATTTCCATTGCCTCCCTACCTTCTCTCTCTCTTAAAACATAATTAAGTTTCTGATTCATTTTTTTTTTGTAATAAACATTTTGCTGTCTCATTTTTGAGACTAGCCTTTCAGATTGGCTAATACTTAATGGAAACCTGTTTTTTCTAAATTTTTACTGGAAGATTCAGTTGATTCTTGGAGAGGGACACATTTTACGATGAGATGAGTTTCAGTTGCAAGCTATGCCCCTTATTAATTTGTGATTTTAGATATGGTATTTAACTTCCTTAAACACAAATTCATCATCTATAATAAATGGGGTGTTAAATTAACCCATGTCACAGGGTTGATATTTATATAGACTAACAAAGCAGGGCCTCAACATAGCAGCTGTTTGTACCCTGGCAGGGCTGTCTAGCCCGCTGATCTATAGCACAGATTTGATTTGGGTGTAAAATGCCTGAATGGACATCCTCAGATATGGCCTAAAAGGGGTGGACATCATAAATACCCGGTGGGATCTTCTGCTACACAAACTGCCCATACAGCCAGAGTTTACCTATTTTCTAAGACTGAAAATCACCAAACATTAGCACTTTTAGCTTTCTAGTATGTCAGAGAATGTTTGGATTTCTTGACTTAAAATAATCTACTCCTTATTCCCATCTCTATATATCTTCCCTCAGAACCTGAGACTCTATGCCACATTGGATTCCCTGAGAGGAAGTTGATTAAAAAAGAAAAACCATTATACTCTGCATTCTAACTCAGTATAGGTGCCCACCCCTGTTCCTACTTTATAGAATTGAATAATCTGCACAAGTTGTGTTTAGGTTTTATGACATTAAACATGTTTAGGAAAAATTGTCTTCTAATACTAAAAACTTCCACCAGGTCTCTTCATTTGATTCAAAAAGGATCCCAGGCAGTATAGTAGTCTGGTACCTCTTTAAGCTTATGTTCCATTAATATTTTTACACTTGTTTATAGAGAAGTATAGGTGCTGTGTAGAACAAAGACAGAGGTGGCAAAGGAGGACCGTTCAGCATAGCTTCAAGCTGTCTATTATAAGGCTGAGGAATTCAAATTAGGCCCCAGAGGTGCAAATTCACTAGCCAATCAAAAATCCTACAACAACCCACATCTAGTCTTCTCAGAAGAAGTAGTCCTTCCAAACATTTGAGAGTTTTTTAAAGAGGTTCATCTTGTTATATTTCCAATGTTCATTGCGTGTATATGTGTGTATACATCTGTGCATGTATGCACCTGATTGCTGTCCTTTTGAGTATCCTTCTGAGACTACCAGTACCTTCATGGTGAACTGAAGGAGCCTCTACCCATCCAGAGATTCTCTCATGAGTAGGTATTTTATCCCGGTGCCAACAGTTTTTACCTCTGGCTATAACTGCTAAAACCTAAGAAGTGTCTCCCAAGCTGCTGGTGGTCCTTTGGAAGCTGCGGGCCTTCTAAGGACCAAGATTTCTGCCTATACTCCTCAGACCTTGTCATTCTTTAATTCTTGAATGTTCTACATGCTGAGCATGATTTGCTATTCCTTAGATGGCAAACTTTTCTTAGTGGGGAATTCCTCTCATGCTCTGCTTTCTTCTTCAAGCACATCACACTTTCAGGTGGTTCACCCCCTTGACTTTCTAAGAGTTGAACCTGCTTTTTCTTTGTGATGTCCTTTTAATTTTGCTTTCTATCTAGCTAGGGCTGTTTGCTGGATACTAGCACTTTATTTTTTATTACTTTTTCTTTGCTTCCTGGCCCTGATATTTGCTTTTCTAACATATGCCTTTATAATTTGTCCTATAGTAAGATACAGTAAAATTTCACAGTGATATGAAGTTAGTGAGCTCTCAGTCTGTTAAAGCATCTCCGTTCACTGTAGTGTACTGGCTCAACCCCCCCAGTGAGTAGTATCCTGTCAGTTCTAGAGTTTGTAAAATATTCTATCAGGAGTATAGAGAGACCAGTTTATTAACAAAATCAAGCTGGTCACATATTTCTTCCCAACAGGACAACAAGGGATGTGCACACAGTTTTAAGAGACAGGGTTCAATGCAGATTCTCCACTGAGTGGAAGTTCGTGTGTAGACATTCTCAGTTGTACCAGAGCCCAGAAGCTTACTGCTCATATGCACTTCAGGAAACATTTATTGAAGAGCTGTGTGCATCTTTCGAAAAGATGAAGAAAGAACTTGTGCATTGGATAGTGAATCACCAAATTACTGTGATAACTGTGAGTGACATCAGGTGTTTACATTCAAAATACACACAAAATCCAAAATTGTTGCAAGAAAGCAAACCAAAGGAAAACAAACAAAGCAAACAAAAACCCTATCTGGGGCTTTAATCCCAAAATATTAGTAGACTTTACGACATGGTAGGAAGAAGGGATAATAGCATATTAAAATCCTCATATGTAAGAGGGGAGTGCAATAATTATTGTTACTCCTAATATAAAAATTGAGGATAATATATGACTAGGTATGATTTTTTAAAGTAAATATAATTACTAATAAATTTTTAAAGCAGTATATAAAGCTATAAGGGAAAAACAATAATCAACCCATGAAGCCAAACTTGGAAAATAAAAGGAATAACTTACATAAATATAAAATATATAAGTATAACTTTACCAGCTGTGATGGAATCATAGATGAATTAAACCACTTTTAAATACACACACTCCTTTTTTAGTTCATGAAACACAAATTGTACAAATACA
Organism: Manis javanica; assembly: GCF_040802235.1. Taxonomy (NCBI): domain Eukaryota; kingdom Metazoa; phylum Chordata; class Mammalia; order Pholidota; family Manidae; genus Manis; species Manis javanica. The sequence goes on from NC_133166.1 coordinate 61,245,098, forward strand.
ATTTGTAAGATAAGATCTAAAACAAAATGAGACAGAACAAGTAAACTTTTGGACAGATTTTTTTTAAAAAGCAAGTGGATATAGTAGAAACAATATTAAATTCATGTAATGTGACATTTCAGAAAGAAATAAAAGCATTAAATGGAAATATAAAGATATAAAGTCATGAATCCTAACTTATCTAGAAATATAGTACCAACATAAAAAACATAAGTAAAGGAAACAGAGTTGCACATCCAGTAAGTCATCGTAAGATCCTAGGAATCTTTTCTATCAGATAAAGAAACACAATGAAAAGACATAAAGCTTGAATCAATACAGTATTAGCTAAGAGATTTAGCTTTAAACTATACAAAAATTAATTTAAATACCAGCTCTCAGTTTACTAAGAGTAAACTTTAAGAGAAGCACTTTGGTTAGGTTAGTCGGTCTCTGGAAGACTCAATGGCCTCCTGAACACAAAGTGGAAAAAAACTAATAACTTTTTGAGTTATTGTAACATTATGTGTTATAATGTAGAAATGTTTAGCCCACTGCTTGATACATAGAAGGAATGCAATATATTTTAATTTAATTATTGTTATCATAACTACTCTTATTACTATGTATTGACAATTCAACCTCTAATTTAATTTTGACAAAAAATGGACCCTATGCTAAGCCTCCCAGAAAAATTTTCCAAACGTATAAAGCATTTATAATGCAACAGAGAAATTAATATAAAAGGTTTACATACACAAATATGTTGAAATTAAAATAAATATATTTCTCACAAATGAAATCCTTTAACAGAATTAAATAGATATTGCTTATAAATGAAAAGTAGAGTACTCAAGGAGCCAATAGCATATGTAAAGGAGAACATAAAGTGCCATCCCCTAGAATCAGTAGAGTTTTCCACTGTCAATATAATAGAAATAAGCAGTGATCATATTATTAAAACACATTTTATTGAAGGATATAACTTTCAATTTAAATAAATGAGGAGAAAACTTAACCATTTTCTGTATAGCAGCCTCAATATTTCAATTACCTCAATTAATTTATTGATGTTCCAACTACCTGTTAACAAAATTATAGAGTGACACCAACTGAAATAAAAAATCCCATGTAACTTAAAAAATTTGACAGTTATTTTAAAGAACACACAAAAGAATGAAAAGATATTAAATAAGATTTTTTTAAGACTAATGTGAGGGATAATTGCTTAATAAATTAACAATTAGAATTGTATATTTACTAACTCTACATGTATATTCTACAATAATTTAAGCTTGTGATTTTTTTTTAGAAACAAATAAGCAGAGGAAAGACCATATAAAGCTCAGAAAACCTTAGTGAAGGTAAAGTTGATATTTGAATCCCATGAGGAAAGAAAGACTTTTTCAATAATAATTATTGGGAGAATTGATTAACTACTACAGACACAAAACAAAACAAAAATTGAGATCCACCTCTCTTATCATACACATTATGAATCCCAAATATATTAAGTGCTAAATGTAAACTAAAATGTGTTAAAACAAAACAAAACCCAGAGTGCTTTTAGCAGTACTAATAAAAGCAATGCCTTGTGTTATAAGTGGAATAAATGACATAATATTTGGGAAGGACTCAGTATTAGATACACAATGAGAGAGTTAGTGGTTAAGGATGTAGCTTCAGAGCCAGGCTTTCTCAATTTAGGATGGGGAAGGAAAATTCAAAGAACAATTTTGCTAGTTTTGGTTATATACGATATTTTTTAATTATTTCAAACATTATAAAATAATAATAACAACTTCAAAAAGCAAGTGGCACATTGAAAAAGATGTGTATATTTTATTTAGCAAATGATTAATATCCTTCATAAACAAAAAGCTGTCAGCATCTAATGATGGAAGAACTATACAGCAGCCAGGTCACTCAGAGGCTTTATCTTTTTTCTTAACATAGGGTAGAAGAAAGCCTTTGAATGTGAGTGAAGTTTTTAAACTAAACATAGTTTCCATTAAATATTTCTATTATGAATACTATCCAATGTGTTATTAAGGAGTGTGTTAGCTTCTAGGGAAAAAAAGAGTTTATATAACTCATTGGAGTAACCACAATAAAAATCAAGGAATTCATGTTTGTGTCTGAACTGAATCAGACTGTAGAATACACCACTTTACATACATCACACATGACTATGTGTATCAAAGAGGCTGAACAAACTATGACCAATACTAAATATTAGTTGCAGCTATCTTTAGGTGATAAGATCCATAAATACTGTTTAATATTTTTCATGCAATTTTTGATATGTTCCAACATTCTGTGATGTACATGTATTAATTTTAAAGGTAGCAAAGAAAAAGTGTTATAAAAAATGTAAGTGGGTAACTGCAAAAGGTATAGTTCATAGATAAGTTAAAAAGAAAAAAAAAGTATATATATATTTTTTTCTTCTTGCATCCACTTAAAACTTCTTGCTGCCAAGTAAGTCTTGGCATAGAAAAACTTTGGGAGTTGCTAGTGATAATCCATCGTTTGACCATTGCTCCCATCATGGTGCCCAAAGAGCCCTGTGAGATCACCGGCCAGGACAGTAGAGATGTGTGAGAATCCTAACAAAAGCCTCAAATTCATATTAGGCAGCAAGGCATTTTATAGGAGTTGTGAGGGAGAGAAGAGAATTCTGCTGAATTCCAAATGTTCCAGTTAGACCAGGGGTGATGTGTATTTCTGTGAAATTGTCAGCCTCCAGTTATCATTAAAAAGGAGGCTGTGTGGTTTTTATTTTAAGACTACAGATTTCAAAACTAGTCAGCAACACATACCAGCTTTGTGAACTTGAATTTTTCTGAAAATTAGAAGTACTCTAAATGTAGTGTTTTAGATAGTCTGACTTTTGAGTGAATTAAATGAGATAATGCATGAGAATGGTTTTGAAGTAAAGATACATGATAATAGTGGCTAACACAGAGATGGGAAAGATTCCTCAAGGGAGGAACAACCTAAGACAGGCACAGTCGCAGGGGGGCCATCAGGTGAGAAATTGGGGATCAACAGAGGTGAGGCTTAAAACCTTACCCCCCGTTTTGAGAGAAATCTTCTGCATCCGTGGATGTTTTGTTGCCCCTGTCTAGCTTGTAGTAATACTCAGTCTATAGGCACACACCTGATCATCTACATTTGCCCTCTTACAGCACTAAACTGTTTTCTACCTTTATCTTGCATCTACCTACCACTTCAGCATTTTATTAAAAATAATAATAAGAAGAAGAAGAAGGGAGAAATGTGGGATTCACATATAAATCAAGTATAAAAATCAAACGAATATTCACATTTGACATGATTGTTTATAGTTCATAATGCATGATCAAAACCATAAGTTTCTGTGATGACTACCTTGCACTGTTCACCATGTAAGAACTTATTCACTATGTAAGAATTTGTTCACCATGTAAGAACTTGTTCGTTATGCTTTAGAAGATTGGAGACTGTTGAGAATTAGGCTTGGGGTTGATTAATTATTGTGTATTGAGTCCCCTATACAAAATTTTATTGTTGTTAACAACCATATGATCAATAAATATGAGAGATGCCCTCTCAAAAAAAAAAAACTTCTTTAATCTGTTGATTTTTGATTCTTGGAGTTTTACTGGGTTCTAAAATAAAGGATATCAATGCAAAAATTCAAAAAAAAAGTAATAGTGACTTCTGAGCCCCACTGTCTGGATTCTTAAGCCTGCCCCATTACTTGGCAAGTTACTTAACCTTTCCATGCTTCCATTTTTTCATCTGTTAGGCAGTGATAGTAATTGCACATGGGATTATTGTGAAGATATCTGAGTTCATTTATAGTAAGGTTTATAGGAATGCCTGGCAAATAGGAATCTTTCAATAAATACTGGAGTTTTTCATCACCATTTTAGAGGTGAGAAAACCGAAGCACAAAGAAGTTCAGTAGCTTGCCCAGTGTCACCAAGGAGTCTATGGGAGAGTTTACGTCCAAGCCCAGGCTGTCTGGTTTCACAGTTTATATTCTTAACTGCGGTACTAACTGTATTCAATACACAGGAGGAATTATTTTTATCATCATTAGTTAAATTAGAGGTGGAAATGAGGATGATTTCAAAACATTTTCTAGGAACTGAGAAGAAAAGGATGCAGGAAGATTAAGAAATGAGTGCCACTCATTCCTTATATATATAATAGATCTTGCTCCAATCCTTTCATGTATATAAAAATCACATTTAGTAGATAGACAGATACATAAATAGATCACATTTAATCCTCTGCCTTGATGATACCTATAAGATTCCCATTTATAGATTGGAAATTGAGTCTGAGGAAAGTCAAGCCTTAAATTATGGATGAAACCAACATTACAATTTAAATCCGTGTGACCTCAAAGCAGGGATCTTTCTGCCGCACAGCAGTGCTCCAACAGCTTGATATTTACTCTGAGGATATCCAGTTTATCCTGGCATAATCACCATTCTCAGAGTTGGGTTCGTCCTGTACTTGGAATAATGGATGGAAGACATTTCTGTCGCCTTGGTTTCCTTGCAAGTCTCCAGTCTCCGATGAAAGCCAAAATGGGTAATCAGGAAATGACACAAAGTGGAATAGTCAGAGTTCCACGGACTTTCTCTGTTCAAAAGAGCCCATTCCAGAAAAACAGAAACCACTCTTGGGTTCATGATAAAGACAGTACAATAGTTCCCACCTTCAAAGTCCTTTGCTATTGCTAAGGTGTTCTGTGGGCAGAAGATAAGGTGTTCCCTTTCTCCTTCTCGGATCTGGACACTGATTCCTTGACATCCCAGTGCCCAGAGTTTTCAGCCTCAAGATTTTCAGAGTAGTTTCTCCAAAGGGATGCTTTCCATGCCCCATTTCTGGGTGAATACTGCAACTTTTCTCAGGACGCCCGGGATTGCCTTTGTAATAAGCATTTATCAGCTGCCTCCTCAGCTTCCATTTCCTCCTTTTTTCAGCCAGCGGCACTCTAATTTCCTTTTGGTAAATTACTTCTCTACCATTGTGTTACAGCCTTGAAATTTGATGAGACTAACCCCACGCCCAGTTTCAGGAGTGAGGTCTGATTGGCTTAAGGAATTCTTAAGTCCTGCTGCCTCCAGCCACAGTAACTGGTCCAGGAATGGCTGCACGATCCAACCAGGGTCAGTGAAAGAGACCGAACCCAAACATTTGAGCAGATGCCCGCTGGGGCTCTCCTCTCTCCTCCCCTGCTGCTGCCGGGTGCCTGTGGGAACCCTTCTGGAGCCTGAAAGTGAAACCAGCCCCGCCAAAGTGGTTGTGAGGCCATCATTGAGCTGGTGCTGCAGGCCTTAGCGGGGGACCAACCGAACATCTAACCTCATTTGATCTGCTCATTTGACCTGAGGTTCCTGTTACTTGAAGCTATAGATAGACCATGACAATAAAGTACGTCACTGGGGAAATTCATACCCAGTTTAGCAACCCCCAAAATCCTAATGGTTCTTATGGAAAAAGGAATCTAATGTGACACAAATTAGAAATGCTTCATCTTCCCCCTCCCCCAGAACAAGGGACACACCTAAATAAGTCTCAAAAGCCTTCTTAGTTTCAGCTGCAACTGATTAATCTACTTTTTACAGTAATGTACCCATGAGTTGTGCAGGCTGGACTGCCTCCCACAGCAGGCATTCTGTCCCCAGAACCGCCGCACACACAGCCACTGTGCTTTCCCTCCTTGTGTTAGAGAGTCCACCCAAAATCCCAGTCTCTCCTCACCATTCCCTTGCCAATTTACAGCACCGTGTTGCTGTCCTGTGCCCCAATGGTGCAGTAATACCATAAACTCACTTCGCACAGGCAGGGTAGGCCCTAGGCTTTGAGTGTGCTGTAGCCAGTGTGAAACTAGACAAAACTGAGAGAAGCCATGTGAATTGCTGAAGAGAGAAGCAAATATTCTAAACAGTCTTGTGGTCTAGTTATCATCATTATCTTTTGGATCCTAAAACCTCAATTTTCAACATTTAGAGAAGGGTGGAAAATCATAGTTGAGTGGCATCTATTGTATATAACCAAGCATCACCAAGACACATACTCCAAATTTGTTTTGTCCTATATTTAGAAAAACAGACATAAGACATTTCTGTTTTATTTTTTCTATTTGCAAAAAAAAAAAAAGGAAGAAAGAGAAATACACACACATGCATACCTTGGACTTCCTCATACACTATTAGTGACTTATCTATTTCTTTTAAAAATATGAAGAACTGCCGAAAAAAACAGAAACTGAGAAACCCCAAAACTGAGATCCCAAGCAATGTGAGAGAGTTCAAAATTTCTCAAACCAATCCTAGAAAGAACGTGATGATGGTTGACTTCAGGACTTCAGAAATACTAGTTTAGGAGGGGACTCTTATAGTATAGAGACTGGTCTAAAAGGACTCTGAATCCTAGCAGATATCAATAAAATAAACATGCTCTTACTTGCCTTAATATTGCTCAGAAACATTGCTGTAATGTTTAGAAACTATGTGGTAAAGGCATGTGAAATGAAAATTTACAACTGAATATAGTAGTGAGGATAATCAAATGGTCAGGCAACTCTCTCTTTCTCTCTAATCACATGCTTTCATTCTCCTTTTGGTACCCAGTGACAATGTTATAGTCATGAATGGACCTTAGTGGGAAATGGACCATAACTAGGAAAATTGCTGTTTGCTCTGAAATCAGAAGACTATCAATTCCTGGAGATTTTGCTGTACATGGTGTATGTAAAAGGAATCTGGCTTTGGAACCAGAAACATGTGAATTAAACCTTGGATAGGTATCTCATTAGCTGCTTAGTAGTGGGTGAGTAATTTGACCTTCAAATGCATGAATTTCTCCATTTATAAAATTCATATAGTAAAATTTGGTATGAGGATTGGAAATACTGGGAATGAAGCCACCTATAATGCTTACTGAATGCCATGAGGGTTTTTTAATGGGTGATTCCATAGTTTAGCTGTTCAATGCTTAAGGCCACTGGGGCCTTCTTCTGTCCACCACAGCACAAGGAGGCTCTTAATCCAAGAGAGAAATGCTAGTGAAAACAATTTTTTTTAAAGATGGTGGGTGGCTGTTCAGAGGATTAGCCAGCTAGACCTAACAGTATGAAAATGTATTTCAAAACAGCATGAATATCTTCTTTTAATTTAATCAGAAAGTACTGCTTTCTGATGCATATGTAATCTCCTTGATCTTATTCATTCAGCTTAAACTTTCTTTTTCAGAGTTAAGAGGATGCTAGTTAACTATTCAAGAGACATGGGGCACTCTTAGTTTGTTGTAAAACACTGTGAAAGAAATCCTTGGGCAGGAAATTAGAAAACAGTGGTTCCAGGGCAGCCTCCACTAGCACTGAGTAACTTAGTTTCCTCATCTGGGCAATAAAAGAATCACGAGGTCTCAACCAGGTGCAAATTCCTGTTGCTGTCTCAGGTCACCCAGTAAAATGCCAGATTCATTCACTGCTACTTAACAAGGAGGAATTTTTATAAGAATCACTTTAGCTTTGATATTCAAAAAGACCAAACTGTTATTCAAATAAGCCTTCTGGTTAGAGTTGCTTCTCATCTTTGTTTACAAAATCGGATCACTATTAATTATAACCCAGATGCTAGATAATAATAGCTAACTTTTCTGGAGTACTCTTTTGTGTAAGGACCTGCTGGTGTCATCAATGTACATATATTAACTAATTTAAACTTCACAACAAACCTAATTAAAAAGGTGTTATTATTGTAAATTTCATTTTGGAAGTGAGACAAGTTGGGCACAGAGAATTGTGGCAACTTGCTCATGTTTTCTTCACTGGCAAAAATTATAGCCTGGATTGGAACCCAGATGGTCTGTCTCCTGAGTCCAGTCTTGTATTGATTGCAAAGCACAGCAAAATGTAATTGGTACCTCCTCACTTTTGCTGTGTTTCTCTTTATAGTTCTAACAGACCCATGTTATACATTATAGCTTAGAAATATCAAGTTGCATAATTCAGACTGTGCCCCCCTAACATTTTCACACACAAAAAATAAAAACTATGGGGAGTATGCAGTCTTCTTTATGAACAGACCTAATGGATAAATAGAAAAATTATAAACATTTACCTGAAATATTTATTGTGGTTTTACTAAAATCCTCTTTTATTTTAATGCTCATTGTGAAATTGTTACGGGAAAACCGGAAAACCTGGACTGGAATCTCTGACGGAAGAACCAAGCAGGATTGAGGCTTTATTTTACACGGGCGGGCTCAGAGGAGAATAAATCTCCAAAGGTCTGAGCCCGGAACAAGGGCAAGGGGAGCAATTTATATCTTTCTCCTTCCGTATCTGTAACATTTCTAAGTGAGTAGCAAGCAGGCAGCAAACAGAGCGGAAAAGGAGTTTGGGGAAGTGAGGATGAAGGGGGGCGCGTACCTGGAGTGTTTGTTTTTTTTGATAAGCAGAGGGGGCCACCTGGACTCAATCGCTGACCTTATAAATGTTAAATGTTTTCCTTATCAAAATGAGCCACATATCTGAATGCACAAAGTTCAGGACAAAAAAATCTAGGAGCTAAAAATGCTAAACTATTAAGAAGCAAATAAATGTATTGTTTACATATTGTAGCTGAATGAAAGAGAAAACAAAAACAGTTTCCCAAACAGAATAATTTCTGATATTGTCATTTATTTAATTTTTAGTCTGTTTACTTAACTTTACTAATTATTTTAAAGTTAATATATGAAGTATTCATTTATTTTTTCCTATTTAGAAAAAGGCCAAATGTCTCTCTGAAGGGAATGGGACTGGGCTGTCTCCCATTTTTTTATGCTTTAAATAGTTTCTTTCTCTTTTCCCCACCTCCATTCTTTTATTCATCTTGTCAAATCTCTCTACTCCATCGTGCAACAGTAAAGAAAAGCTAAACTGATAAATTAAATCCTGGCTCTTTTTACATATATGATAATCACTTAATGTTGTGAAGTCTAAAGAAAGAGAATGGCAACAAGAGCTGTCCTTGAATAATGAAGAGTCTGGTTAACAAGCAAAAACAAAACCAAACTAAGCAAAAACAACTAAAACATTTAAAAAGCAAAAGAAGAGCTGTTTACATCATTCTTGCCTTCCCACTTTTGTCTGATTTTTTATTTTTCACAGTAGAAGGAAAGAAGGTAGGGAACAAAAAAGAGGAAGAAAAAAATGATTTCAAAGTCAGGGGTAGGTGAGCAGAGAACTTCTTACCTAAATTTTTCCACTTTCTCACTTATGTTCCTCATTCTTAGCGTTTTTTTCCCCCTCTCCAGGAGCCAGGGCTTTGATGGAGAGGCATCTCAGTAACTCTCACAAATCCAGTGCTACAAGTTACCTTGTAATTACCTTCTAATTACCGTGTAATTAGAGCCCACATCTTAATTACTCTCCTGGAAATAATCAGTGTTCCTGAACACCTTCTAATACTCAAACCCTATCTCCTAGGGTTTTGTCTTACAGTTTATGAGAACATATTCTCCTAAAATGTTTTGTCTTACAGTTTATGAGACAGGCAATGGATTTTTGCACCATCAGATGCTATCTCATTATAACATAGTCAATTAATATACATATACTACTGAGTATCTGATACGACTCCAGAATGTGACACAGGCTTGCTGCCCAAGGCTTACTGGATAGAATACATTTGCTAATCATGAAGTAATCATAATTTAAATTTTTGCCTAAAGTAAAGTACATTTGACTCTTGAACAATACAGGGGTTAGAGGTTAGGGGAGCTGACTCCCATTAAGTTAGAAATCTATGCCTATCATTTGACTTCCCAAAAACTTAACTAGTAATAGCCTACTGTTGACTAGAAGCTCTACCGGTAACATAGCTAGTTGATTAACACATAATGTGTATATGTATTACATGCTGTATTCTTAAAATAAAGCTAGAGAAAAGAAAATCTTTTTTTTATAATGTTAAAAATCCCCAAAATTTTTTCCAATGTATTTTCTAAAAAAGAAATCCACATAAAAACGTGTCCCTGCACAGTTCAAACCCTGTTGTACAAGGGTAAACTATAAGTTATTACAAATGAAAATGCATTTCATACATGCAAATTTTGCCTTAAATAATGATTTCTATTTCTAAAAAAATTGAAGGCCACTGTAATAAAGTATAAAAAATATGGGAAGTATGTATCTTGTGAAGCTGTTTTATGTATTATGGTCTGACCTACATAAGCGCCCTTGTGGTGTAATTGAACAGAATATTTGAAGTGAAGATCAATATATGAATCTGAACATTGGGGGTGCTGTATTTAGCACGGGGCTGCTAACAAACTGATCAGAACCAGACTTCACTGAGAATCACATTCCACAAGAGAGGAAAATATAAATGCAAATAAAGCTTTCTCTACATGAAAAAATTAGCACAAAATAACTTCCCAAATTCTCTTTTTAAATATGTAAACAAATAAAGTTCACAAGTGTTCACGGCCCAGATACCATTTCCATATCATTAAAACAGTGTTCATGTTTTCACAAACTTAAAATTCACTCAAGTAATTTTTCTTATTTAGATGGGAGACATGCTGGTCCATGAATCAGTATTGCACAGTGGGTTGGAATATGGAACCTGGACTCTGACTACTTATGTTCAAATCCCTGTTTATTGATTTTCATTCATGTAATCTTTTTTTTTTTGAGAGGGCCATATCTCATATTTATTGATCATATGGTTGTTAACAACAATAAAATTCTGTATAGGAGACACAATGCACAATCATTAATCAACCACAAGCCTAATTCTCAACAGTCTCCAATCTTCTGAAGCATAACGAACAAGTTTTTACATGGTAAACAAGTTCTTACATAGTGAATAAATTCTTATATGGTGAACAGTACAAGGGCAGTCATCACAGAAATTTTTGGTTTTGATCACACATTATGAACTATAAACAATCAGGTCAATTATGATTATTTGTTTGGTTTTTATACTTGATTTATATGTGAATCCCACATTTCTCCCTTATTATTATTATTATTATTATTTTTTTTTTTTTTTTTTTTTTTTAATAAAATGGTGAAGTGGTAGGTAGATGCAAGATGAAGGTAGAAAACATAGTTCAGTGCTGTAAGAGGACAAATGTAGATGATCAGGTGTGTGCCTATAGACTAAGTATTAATCCAAGCTAGACAAGGGCAACAAAACATCCACGGATGCAGAAGATTTCTCTCCAAACAGGGGGGGTGAGGTTCTAAGCCTCACCTCTGCTGATCGCCAATTTCTCACCTGATGGCCCCCCTACTACTGTGCCTGTCTTAGGTTGTTCCTCCCTTGAGGAATCTTACCCGTCTCTGACTAACCAGTCATCTTCCGGGGCCATACAGGGAAATGTAAAGTTGGTAAGTGAGAGAGAAGCAATATTGTTTGAAAAGGTTAGTTTTTACTTCTTTGCAGATTTATGCCCTGTGGCTTCTATGCCCAGCATTTGTCTTGAGGTATCTTTACCACTTGGAAGAATTATGATACTTGGTAATTTAGATATGAGGCACGAATTCTACTTAGGGGTTGTAATTATGAAGTAAGAAGACAAGCTATAGAAGTAGCAGACAGAAGAAAACATAGGAGGATTGATTATTTCTTTGACATATCTTCTTGTAATGTAACATAAGCGTGTATAGGTTTTAAATTACTAATTAAATTGCGTGCACACATTAACATAATAGGAATACAGCTACATAACCAAAGCAGACCTACAATTAACAGCCATAGTCAGTGAAACCAAGAAACCAGTTAGGCACCCTAGGCATTTGTGAAAAACGTATCAATGATATGATGGATATTGTCTAACTGAATTTGAATATTTTGAGAAAAATCAGACAAATTAAAACAACACATTCCTGGGAACTGTTCACATCCCATATGTTGTTTTAACAGTAGACAGTCTATAGTCGCAAGATTTTGGAGCGCTGCAACTTGCACTTTTCCTAATTCTTGGTTGAGTTCCGACAGTATGGATCCAGTCAAATTTGTTGTTTTACTGGCCAGCTTAGATATCTCCTTCTTCATTCCAATGGTAAGTCCAGGAACCGGTGGGATGAATGCAGCTACAACTGCAAAAGCACCAGGATCTTTGTTGAAGTTTTTTGATGATCATCTTCTGGAATGACTCTTCCAGAGAATGTTGATGTTGGAAGTTCTTCTTCATATCGTATCTTAATTTGTTTTCTGGGTAGCCAAATTAGGCTTTGATCCTCTGTACAAACACAAACAAATCCTTTGCCCACACTTTGATATGCCCTTTATACCATTGTGAAAAACTTATTGGAGATTACCACACAGGAACTACTTTTTTTTTAAGAGAAAGGAATATTATCAGAAAAATGTACTTCCATAGCTGATCATCTGACACCATTTAAATGATCAAAATTAAGGATATTTAAAGCATGCATTAATCAGTGATTTGCAGTTAGTTTTATCCTATCAGGGAGTAATCCCCTTTGTTTTTCTTTTTTTTTTGTTATCATTAATCTACAATTACATGAAGAACATTGTATTTACTAGGCTCGCCCCTATACTAGGTCCCCCCCACAAACCCCCTTAGAGTCCCTGTCCATCAGCAGAGCAAAATGTCGTAGAATCACTACTTGTCTTCTCTGTGTTGTACAGCCCTCCCCTTTCTCCCACCCCTCCCATTATGCATGCTAATCATAATACCCCCTTTCTTCTTCCTCCCCCCTTATCCCTCCCTACCCACCCATCCTCCCCAGTCCCTTTCCCTTTGGTACCTGTCAGTCCATTCTTGGGTTCTGTGATTCTGCTGCTGTTTTGTTCCTTCAGTTTTTCCTTTGTTCTTATACTCCACAGATGAGTGAAATCATTTGGTATTTGACTTTCTCTGCTTGGCTTATTTCACTAAGCATAATAACCTCTAGCTCCATCCATGTTGTTGCAAATGGCAGGATTTGTTTTCTTCTTATGGCTGAACAATATTCCATTGTGTATATGTACCACATCTTCTTTATCCATTCATCTACTGATGGACACTTAGGTTGCTTCCAATTCTTGGCTATTGTAAATAGTGCTGCGATAAAAATAGGGGTGCATCTGTCTTTTTCAAACGTGAGTGCTGCATTCTTTGGGTAAATTCCTAGGAGTGGAATTCCTGGGTCAAATGGTAAGTCTATTTTGAGCATTTTGAGGAACCTCCATATTGATTTCCACAATGGTTGAACTAATTTACATTCCCACCAGCAGTGTAGGAGGGTTCCCCTTTCTCCACAACCTCGCCAACATTTGTTGTTGTTTGTCTTTTGGATGGTAGCCATACTTACTTGTGTGAGGTGATACCTCACTGTGGTTTTAATTGGCATTTCTCTGATAATTAGTGATGTGGAGCATCTTTTCATGTGTCTGTTGGCCATCTGTATTTCTTTTTTGGATAACTGTTCAGTTCCTCTGCCCATTTTTTAATTGGATTATTTGTTTTTTGTTTGTGAAGGTGGGTGAGCTCCTTATATATTTTGGACATCAAGCCTTTATCGGATCTGTCATTTACAAATATATTCTCCCATACTGTAGGGTACCTTTTTGTTCTATTGATGGTGTATTTTGCTGTACAGAAGCTTTTCAGCTTAATATAGTCCCACTTATTCATTTTGGCTGTTGTTTTCCTTGCCCAGGGAGATATGTTCAAGAAGAGGTCACTCATGTTTATGTCTAAGAGGTTTTTGCTTATATTTTTTATAAGAGTTTTATGGTTTCATGGCTTACATTCAGGTCTTTGATCCATTTTGAATTTACTTTTGGGTATGGGGTTAGACAATCATCCAGTTTCATTCTCCTACATGTAGCTGTCCAGTTTTGCCAGCACAATCTGTTGAAGAGACTGTCGTTTCACCATTGTATGTCCATGGCTCCTTTATCAAATATTAGTTGACCATATATGTTTGGGTTAATATCTGGAGTCTCTTATCTGTTCCACTGGTCTGTGACTCTGTTCTTGTGCCAGTACCAAATTGTCTTGATTACTATGGCTTTGTAGTAGAGCTTGAAGTTGGGGAGTGAGATCCCCCCTACTTTATTCTGCTTTCTCAGGATTGCGTTGGTTATTCGGGGTCTTTGGTGTTTCCATATGAATTTTTGAATTATTTGTTCCAATTCATTGAAGAATGTTGCTGGTAATTTGAGAGGGATTGCATCAAATCTGTATATTGCTTTGGGCAGGATGGCCATTTTGACGATATTAATTCTTCCTAGCCATGAGCATGGGATGAGTTTTCATTTGTTAGTGTTCCCTTCAATTTCTCTTAAGAGTAACTTGTAGTTTTCAGGGTATAGGTCTTTCACTTCTTTGGTTAGGTTTATTCCTAGGTATTTTATTCTTTTTGATGCAATTGTGAATGGAATTGTTTTCCTGATTTCTCTTTCTATTGGTTCATTGTTAGTGTATAGGAGAGCTCCAGATTTCTGTGTGTTAATTTTGTATCCTGCAACTTTGCTGTACTCTGATATCAGTTCTAGTAGTTTTGGAGTGGAGTCTTTAGGGCTTTTTATGTAGAATATCATTTCATCTGCAAAAATGATGTTGATGGATTTTCGAATGTTGTACCATCCTTGCATCCCTGAGATGAATCCCACTTGGTTGTGGTGTTTGACCTTTTTGATATATTTTTTAATTCGGTTTGTTAATATTTTATTGAGTATTTTTGCATCTACATTCATCAGGGATATTGGTCTGTAATTTTCTTTTTTGGTGGAGTCTTTGCCTGGTTTTGGTATTAGGGTGATGTTGGCTTCATAGAATGTGCTTGGGAGTATCCCTCCTCTTCTATTTTTTGGATAACTTTAAGGAGAATGAGTATTATGTCTTCTCTGTGTGTCTGATAAAATTCCGAGGTAAATCCGTCCGGCCTGGTGGTTTGTTCTTGTGTAGTTTTTTGATTACCGTTTCAATTTCTTTGCTGGTGATTGGTTTGTTTAACTTTTGTGTTTCTTCCTTGGTCAGTCTTGGAAGCTTGTATTTTTCTAGAAAGTTGTCCATTTCCTCTAGGTTTCCAGCTTGTTGGCATATAGGTGTTCATAGTAGTCTTTAATAATTCTTTGTATTTCTGTGGAGTCTGTCGTGATTTTTCCATTCTCATTTCTGATGCTGTTGATTTGTGTTGATTCTCTTTTTCTCTCAGTAAGTTTGGCTAGAGGCTTATCTATTTTGTTTATTTTCTCAAAGAACTAGCTCTTGGTTTCATTGATTTTTGCTATTGTTTTATTCTTCTCAATTTTGTTTATTTCTTCTCTTATCTTTATTATGTCCCTCCTTCTGCTGACTTTAGACCTCATTTGTTCTTCTTTTTCCAATTTTGATAATTGTGACATTAGCCTATTTATTTGGGATTGTTCCTCCTTCTTCAAGTGTGCCTGGATCAGTATATACTTTCCTCTTAAGAGTGCTTTCATTGCGTGCCACAGAAGTTGGGGCTTTGTGTTGTTGTCATTTGTTTCCATATATTCCTTGATCTCTATTTTAATTTGTTCATTGATCTATTAATTATTTAGGAACATGTTGTTAAGCCTCCATGTGTTTGTGAGCCTTTTTGTTTTCTTTGTAGAATTTATTTCTAGTTTTATACCTTGGTGGTCTGAAAAGTTGGTTGGCAGAATTTCAATATTTTGGAATTTACTGAGGCTCTTTTTGTGAGCAAGTATGTGGTCTATTCTGGAGAATGTTCCATGTGCACTTGAGAAGAATGTGTTTCCTTTGCTTTTGGATGTAGAGTTCTATAGATGTCTATTAGGTCCTTCTATTCTACTGTGTTGTTCAGTACCTCTGTGTCCTTACTTATTTTCTGTCTGGTGGATCTGTCCTTTGGAGTGAATGGTGTGTTGAAGTCTCCTAAAATGGATGCATTGCAGTCTATTTCCCCCTTTGGTTCTTTTAGTATTTGTTTCATATATGTTGATGCTCCTGTGTTGGGTGTATTTATATTTAGAATGGTTATATGCTCTTGTTTGGACTGAGCCCTTTATCATTATGTAATGTCCTTCTTTATCTCTTGTTACTTTCTTTGTTTTGAAGTCTATTTTGTCTGATATTAGTACTGCTACCCCTGCTTTCTTCTCTCTGTTGGTTGCCTGAAATATGTTTTTCCATCCTTTGACTTTTAGTCTGTGCATCTGTTTGGGTTTGAGGTGAGTTTCTCATAAGCAGCATATATATGGGTCTTGCTTTTTTTTATCCATTCTATTACTCTGTGTCTTTTGATTGGTGCATTCAGTCCATTTACATTTAGAGTGACTATTGAAAGATATGTACTTATTGCCATTGCAGGCTTTAGATTCATGGTTACCAAAGGTTCAAGGTTAGCCTCTTTACTAACTTACTGCCTAACTTAGCTCTCTTAGTGAGCTGTTATATACACTGTCTGGAGATTCTTTTCTTCTCTCCCTTCTTATTCCTCCTCCTCCATTCTTTATATGTTGGTTGTTTTATTCTGTGCTCTTTCGTGTTTGCTTTAACTGCTTTTAGTGGGTAGTTGATTTTATTTTTTTGCCTTTAGTTAGTGTTTGGTTGGTATGCTTTCTTTGCTGTGATTTTGTTTTCTCTGGTGACATCTGTTTAGTTTTAGGAGTACTCCCGTCTAGAACAGTCCCTCTAAAATTCCCTGTAGAGGTGGTTTGTGGGAGGTAAATTCACTCAACTTATGCTTGTCTAGGAATTGTTTAATCCCTCCATCATACTTAAATGATAATCATGCTGGATACAGTATCCTTGGTTCAAGGCCCTTCTGTTTCATTGCATTAAATATATCATGCCATTCTCTTCTGGCCTTTAAGGCTTCTGTCAAGAAGTCTGATGATAGCCTGATGGGTTTTCCTTTATAGGTGACCTTTTTCTCTCTAGCTGCCTTTAAAACTCTTTCCTTGTCCTTGATCTTTGCCATTTTAATTATTGTGTGTCTTGGTGTTGTCCTCCTTGGATCCTTTCTGTTGGGAGTTCTGTGTATTTCTGTGGTCTGTTCGATTATTTCTTCCCCCAGTTTGCGGACGTTTTCAGCAATTATTTCTTCAAAGACACTTTCTATCCCTTTTTCTCTCTCTTCTTCTGGTACCCCTATAATACGGATATTGTTCCTTTTGGATTGGTCACACAGGTCTCTTAGTATTGTTTCATTGCTGGAGATCCTTTTATCTCTCTCCATGTCAGCTTCTATGTGTTCCTGTTCTCTGGTTTCTATTCCATCAATGGCCTCTTGCATCTTATCCATTCTGCTCATAAATCCTTCCAGAGTTTGTTTCACTTCTGTAATCTCCCTCCGGATGTCTGCAATCTCCCTCCGGACTTCATCCCTTAGCTCTTGTATATTTCTCTGCATCTCCATCAGCATGTTTATGATTTTTATTTTGAATTCTTTTTCAGGAAGACTCGTTATGTCTGTCTCCTTCTCAGTTGTTGACTCTGTGATCTTTGTCTGCCTGTAATTATGCCTTTTCATGGTGATGAGATAGTTTGCAGAACTGGCATGAGTGATGGCTGGAAGAACTTTCCTTCTTGTTTGTTTGTGGCCTTCCTCTCCTGGGAAAACAGCGACCTCTAGTGGCTTGTGCTGGGCAGCTGCACACAGACAGTGCTTCTGATTCCTGCCCGGCTGCTATGGAGTTTATCTCTGCTGTTGCTGTGGGCATGGCTGGCCTCGGGCTGCTGCTCCGATATGGTGGAGACGCATTAGAGGGGAAGCGACCGGGAGGCTATTTATCTCCATGTGGGGCCTCTGTGCTCTCTGCTGCCCAGGGGGTTAGAGTGCCCAGAGGTCCCCAGATTCCCTGCTGCCAGACTAAGTGTCCCAGGATGCTTCCGTCTGGTTTTGGGGTCCCTGTTCCTTTAAGAGTTCCAAAAAGCACTCGCAAAAAAAATAAATAAATAAAAAATAAATAAATAATTTAAAAAAAAAGCTGCTCGCTTTTCTTTGTCCCTGGGTGCTGGCCTCAGGGACCCGCTCACAGGTCTTGCTGTCCTGTTTCCCTAGTTTCCAGGACCCCACACATGCAGTGTGTCTGCGCTCTGGTCCGGATGGCTGGGGCTGGGTGTTTAGCAGTCGTGGGCTCCCTCTCCCTCCCCGCTCCAACTCCTCTCCTCCCGCCAGGTGCTGGGAGGAGGGGTGCTCAGGTACTGCCGAGCTGCGGCTTGTATCTTACCCCCTTCACGAGGCGCTGGGTTCTCGCAGGTGTGGATGTGGTCTGGATGTTGTCCTGTGTCCTCTGGTCTCTATTCTAGGAAGAGTTGTCTTTGTTATATTTTCATAAATGTATGTGGTTTTGGGAGAAGATTTCCACTGCTCTACTCTCGCCGCCATCTTGGCTCCACCTCACCCATTCCTGTAATCTTAATCTCTCTTTATTTAATTTTATCTGTAAAAAGATTATGATAAAATAAGTATGTACTTACCTCCTAAGTTTTTTATGGGATGTGGGGTGGATTAAATGAATCAATATATAGAGAGTGCTTAAAACAGAATTTGCTATGTTTCAATATGTTTTGTACCCTCAGCCTGGGTGAAAAGAAACTGTGGAGTCAGGAGAAGGGGTAGGAGAGGAGGGCAAAGATTATGGAGAGGACAAACATCAACTATATTTTCTAGAGATCAAAAGAGCTCTTGCTTTAATCCTTGGCCAGCCTTTTGTTTATTGATACCTCAGGGTCTTGAAGAAACACTCCCTAAGGCAGCACCATGAAACGCCCCCTGGCTCCCAGGAGCAGGCAGGAGGCATCAGGAGTGAAAAAGAGAGAACAGGTGGGTGTTTTCACTGATGCAACAAGTTTGTGTGCAACATAAGGTATTTGACTTTAGGCTCATATTTTAAACCCCATTTTATATATTAATTTAACAGACCAGCAGATTGTAGTGCAAATTCACCTTTTGTGTTTTCTTCTATATCATGAGTTTCCTATGCCACATGATAATACCATGTAATAAAAGTGCTGCCCTTTCCAATGAAGATTTCAGGATAAATGAGCTTTTGCCCTAGATATTACCAACATAAATGAGAAAGAATAAAAAAGATTGTTTTACTGGTAAAAGAACAAAAATCATGATAAAATGTTCTTAGGTGTGGTAAAAATACAATAAATTAAAAATGATCCACCTCAGAGACCACATTAATGAGCAATATTCCAGGCATCCTGGGTTTAAAAACCTTTCTTGATGTGTGATCATAATCAAATTATTTAATCTTTCTAAAATTTGGTTTACCAGTCATAAAATGGGGATTATACTAGTCCTAACTTATAGAATGTTTGGAAGGCTTAAATGAGTCTATATTTAAATGAAAGAATTCATAGAACAGTGCAAAAACAGTGTTTGCAGTCTATTGTCATCATCATCAAATGATGTGGGATAGAATGGGTCCTATTAAATTGTTCCCTTTGTGCAATCTCATAAATAAAATTGATTTCCTGAATAAGAAGAAACCATTCTAAGAAACAAAGTGGGCCGCAAGTGCATATTTATCACCTACTCCTCTATAAAAATATATACACCTTTATGTAAGTGTGTATATATGATGTATACATTGCTACCCATTGCACTCTCCACTCCAGGGCTTCTACACTATGTTTGTGACAGCCACATTGTTTTACACATGATGAAACTTACCAGCTGCCTCTCTTTGAAACCACGGTGCTCACCGACCCCTACAGTTGTGAATGTAGTTGAGTACTTTTGTGGATGATGTTCCATGAAATGACTCGTGTCCCACACTCTTGATATTAAAATCAAGTCTTGCTACAGGCCAATCTGAGTGCCCGAGATGCATATTCACTGACACAGCATCAGACAGCATCTTTCTGGAAAATTACCGAATGGTGTTGATAATAAAGATACTCATTTTGAAAAAATTCAGTATTTTCTATTATTTCTATGGCTGACGTGCCTTGGAAGGCTGGAAGGACAAAAGAAAGGGATGCTATCCTGCACTGAACACCTATGTTCTGGGAGCCTCCCTAGGTGATTCACATGTTCAATCTCATGTGACATGACTTTAGCACATTTACATTAGTTTAGCTTTTGGATACTTAACAAATTAAGACAATGACTGAATCACAAGTCAATACTGGGGAAGAAGAAGTATCATAGTACCTCTCACATTGGAATATAATAGCAATTAAAAATTCATTTAAGATCTGATAGGGCCATAAATGTGTATCTATTTTATTTTCTTCCTCTGGAGCTAAGGGAAGAGACATCTCTTGTTTTCCTAAAGAAAATGGGTGCATATGGCATTATTTATCTTATAATTCCTGTAGTTAGGAACCTCAGTTAGTTGAGAGTCATGGGCTTTTCTCTTTCTCTGTCTGAACCTTTTCGTTCTAGGCACCATTTTATGTGGCCATGAACTTGCTCTGCTTCTCCTTCTGAATGGTGAGTTCCTGGAGGCAAAAGACCAGTTTTGGTTGTTTTACTCCCTTTCTCTTGTTATGAGTCTAGATCCTTAATTTTAATAGATTAATCAATTTATCAGTTCAAGAAATTCTAAAATCTCTCCTGAAAAGCCCCACTTAGATTCATGTGACCTTTTAAGGATCAGATGATATGACAACTATACAACCAAATCTTCCAGAGCAGTCCAGATTTTGAATACTCTATATTGCTATTATGTCAAATATCAGAAAATATGTCTCCATTTCTGGCTTCAAAGATATTAACAAAGTAGACAAACCTCATATAACCAGTGAAGAAAACTTTGTAAGTTCAAAACCTGTCCCTCACCCCTAGTGCTTTAAGCAACATGACATGAAATGGAGTATGATTTCTGGAATCCAAGGGACTTAGATTCAAATCCTCATTTTTTCCTTTTCTTGAGGTTTTCCAAGGGTTTTTCATGTTCCTTCCTGCCTTTAGAAAGCACTGTTCAATCAAAATCTTACATGGAAACTAAGTATTTGTGATAAATAAATTCAGAAGCTTCTCTTGGGAGCAGAGTGGAGGACCCAGACTTGAGCCCATTTTATCACGCCTGACCCACCAGTCTGTCTCCCAATAGGCCTGGATGGCAAAACTCTATAGAATAGTTTGAAATCACTGATTTCATCCTTTAGAATCTGAGTTCATTATCTCCAAGTTGGGAATGATAATACTTACATAAATCAAGGTGTTTATACTGAAAACATTTCTTAGTCACAGCACCAATTTGGTCTCTAGTGTTCAAATGATGTCTCACTCTTAGAACCTTTTTAGGGCTGGGGACAATAGATTTTTGAACAGTTTACTTTTCCAACTCAAATCCTGGTTCCTAACATTTTCTCTAAACTCTGCTTACAAATCAAACAATACTTTCTTTAGCTTATTTCCCGCTCTTCCTGCAGCTTAACATACAGAACAAGAAAATTCAAAGGGAAGGGAATTAGACTCCAAATTTTGATGTTAAGAGGACCACATTTTTAAGAATGCAGCAGCCCAGTTCAAAAAAGACATATGCACCCCTATGTTTATCACAGCACTATGTACAATATCCAAGAAATGGAAGTGTCCATCAGTAGATGAATGGATAAAAAAGATGTGGTACATATACACAATGGAATATTATTCAGCCATAAGAAGAAAACAAATCCTACCATTTGCAACAATATGGATGGAGCTAGAGGGTATTATGTTCAGTGAAATAATCCTGGTGGAAAAAGACAAATATCAAATGATTTCATTCATCTGTGGAGTATAAGAACAAAGAAAAAAACTGAAGGAACAAAACAGTAGCAGACTCACAGAACCCAAGAATGGACTAAAAGTTACCAAAGGGAAAGGAACTGGGGAGGATGGGTGGGAAGGGAGGGATAAGGGGAGAAATGGGGCATTACAATTAGCAGACATAATGTAGGGGGTGGGGGGGAATGGGGAAGGCTGTACAACACAGAGAAGACAAGTAGTGATTCTACAGCATCTTACTACACTGATGGACAGTGACTGTAATGGGGTATGTGGGGGGGACTTGGTGATGGGGGGAATCTAGTAACCATAATGTCACTCATGTAACTGTAGATTAATGATACCAAAATAAAATAATAAAAAAATAAAAAAGATGACCACAGTTTTAAGAGATGAATGGAATTGATGGGGGCCATCTTTGTAAAAAATCTCTACCATAGCTAGACCCAAAATTACCAAAAGCATACATTTTTACTAATTGGTTCACAAGCACAGAACATGGATTGCCATTTTTGCAGCCTCCAAAGCAGTTTGACATTTTTTCAGCCTGTACTAAGAGTTCCCCCACCAGCTTCTTCTTTACCAACTAGTCTCAAAGCCAATGAAATACATTTCAAGTTTTTGTTACCCACATATAAGTTCTGGTACCAATTTCTGTGTCTACTTATTGCTAAATGAAAAACCACTCCAGAAGCAAAAGATAAAACAACAACTATTATATTTGCTTATGAGTCTCAATTACTATTGGATAATTTACAGTGCTGACATGCATGCATGTGCTGGTCTTTGTCAAGCTGTCATCCATCTTGTCTTAGTGGCTCCACTACAAACAAAAGAATTTAATGTGAAAACCTGTTTCGACATTTCAAACCTCTGCTTAGGTAACATTTGTTAACCCTGCACTGGCCAAAATGTCACACGACAAAGCACAGAATGAGTCTGGAAAAATACATTTCTTCCTCTGATAAGAAACGTGCCAGAGCATGTTTAAATGGCAAAGGCATGTTTAGACAAGGTAGGAACGGTTATTGAAAGCCTCTTTGAAAACAATCTACTCACAAATTTATTGTAATCAATTGTGAGCTGCTGATGTAAAAAAAAATCTATTTTTGTCCTGATAATCAAGTAATGAAGCTTAGGAAAATCTTACTTTTAAAAATGAGTTAACAGTGGATTCAAAGATGTTCCTGCAATTGTTTCTCACTCACTTGAATTTAGATACACTTTCTTAGAGGTGAGAAAAGCATATGAAATTGTGTCTAGTGTCTTGAGAATTATTCCTTTCTTTGGCTGAAAGCCAAAATATCCTTGAAAGGATATTGACAACTCACATTTTCCTGAGAGAATTGAAAACCAGGCTTTAAGACTTACAGGAACAGAGGCAACCTCAAAGTATAGGAAGCAAAAACGCAGCAGAGATCTGTTGGTATGTGTAGTCTTGTTCCCACGGGGACATAATCAAATCACAAACATTCTTTGTATTTTTGCCTTTCTATTTCAGTTTTAATTCCAGAGAGCAATCACCTGAATAGCCTGCCTTTGATCACATACTCGTCCTTACCCCGGGGAGGGCCGAACAGCTAGAAATGGTCTTCATGAACTACATCCGGTAGGAACTAGATACTTCTGGTTCTTCAGAAGGCATTTATGGTCTCATGGGGAGGAGGAAGGGGAGCTGGCAGCCAAAAAGCATCAAAGGTGCAACTACTGTGTGTGATGGAGGCTGTCGTGCCTGGGGTAAAAGCACCTAACAGGTCAGTTGCAAAGGGGGAAAGCCCAAGTTTGAGAGCTGATTCTTTAAATTATTGAAAAACGTATGACAAATCAATTTCAGGGAGAAAAGAATCTTCCTCATTTTCCTTCTGGATCAACAACACTGAAGACTAGATCTTGGCATGGGGGATGTGACTAGACTGGGCGGAATGACTGAAAGCCCTTTCTGTAGTGTAAATCCTCTGGAGCATTTTTCCATCCTGTGGGATGCCTGCCGCTCAGGAGAGGGAAAGAGGTGAAGCTTCACAGTGCCTGACGAACTAGCACATTGTCTCCGGGAGCCTCGTCCCCGCATGCCTGTGTGGACTGCCCTCTCAGCAAACTGCAGGGCTGAGGTCGTAACCTCCAGCTGCGGCTCTCTGTGGCGTGGTGGTTTGGAATATGATGACTGGAATCCACCTTCCCAGGTAGCAGCCGGCTGCCTTGGTTTTCTCTCTTCCCCTATTCTTCCATTAACCTCTCACAGCTGGCCTCCCTCTGCACAATCAGCAGTTCAGTTAATCTGTCCCTCATCTCCCCACTTCTTGCAGGAGGCTCATCATTAATACATCCTTGCTCCTCTCCCTCCTTTCTCAGCCTACCAGTGCTCTCTATTAGTGCATGCTGTGCCGGAGGCAGTTCCTCCTGCTGGCTGCTCAGCACCAGCTTTCTTGGGTTTCAGCACTGTTGGACCCTCAGGCAATGTATGTCCAGGCCCATTAGACACTGGGGTGGAAGCAATGGTAGAATATCCACTTGCGTATGAACATAAGCTCTAGCAGAGTTGAGCCCTCATTCCCTCATTTGGTATGCTAGCATGCTCCTGGTCAGAACCCAATATCTGTAAGTTGATGCTCCCTTTCGTGGCTATAGCTCAAATTAATTACAATAATAAAAATTATAGCAACAGTGGTTAATACAACCATAATAAAAATGATATTATAATAACAATAGTCAATTTCATGTATAGAGTGTTAACTGTGGTGGATTTTTGCCAAATGCTACACTCTCCAATTAAATTCCAACAACATCTCTGTGAGTTAGGTAATGTTGGTGAGGATATATCAGATCACAGCAAGTTTAATAAAGCTGCCCAAAGCCATCCAGCTGCTAAGGAAAAGCTTGTGCTTGATCCTGACTTCCCTATTTCCTTTAAAGCTTGAGCTTTTAACCATTGTGTGTGTTAATAAAATAGCTACCAGTTGCGCTGCTTGGGATTTTATTTGTATTAACATTTCAAGATTAAATGTTGCCTAGTATTCAAATCATAAGAAAGGTTAATATGAATTAATTTGGTGTTTTTAAATATATAGGGCATGAAGTTTGTATAACTTAAATATAAAACATAAAAAGGAAACATAAAAAGGATTTCCAATTATGATCCCTCAGTGACCAAGGATATCTCCTCCCTCTTTGCCACTCTTGAGGAGAATAAAAGTGGAAATTTTAAGAAGCAGCACTAATATTTTATGTCTGTTTGCTTAATTGTTGTTTTCCTGAGTTGGAGTAGAGTTTGATCTGCAAGAATGCTGGGGCCATGCCTGCTGCCTGTCTCAGAGCTTAGCATAGTACCTGGCATGCTGTGGATGCTCAGGGGTTGGTTAATAAGGGAGGAAGGAAAGAAAGAAAAAGAATGATGAAAGGAAGAGGCAGAGCAAATGTTTACAGGGCCCATTTCCATCAGCCTGGCAAACGCAGGGGTCAGGGGAGATGGTGCCCATCAGTGCTGGGGATCCTGGGCTCTTCATCTGAGGGCGTCTTGGACAGGAAAGCATCTGTCATCCAGACGGGGCAGGTCAGAAGGACAAGAGAGTGAACGCCCCAGAGAGACCCTCAAAAAGAAACTCAAGTTGGTGGGTAAATAAGCCAGTGTCTTTGTCCCCCAGGGGACAATCCTGACTCCGAGTGGGTTTCCGCAGTTCCTGAACGGGAAGAGCCTCAGCGGGCCAGTCTGGGGAGTGCTCGCCGGCGCCCCTTGCCTGGCTTCGCCCCTGCCCCCCCCTCACTGCCTGCTTCCTTGCGGGGCTTCCAGGACCACCGCCCAGGCAGACGGCCTGCACGCGGCCTTTCCTCGGAGGAAGGACCCTGACGGAGACAGGACAGGAGGAGAGCATATGTGCAGGTGGGAAGGTGAAAAGAGGAAAACTGGGGAGTAAAAATGGAATAGGAGGAGGAAGGAGGGAGAAAACACAGGCATCAGGAGGAAACAGTAAAAAGGGAGGGAAAGGAGGAGGTGCAGTGGGAGAGAGAAGAGAAGGAATGAAAGGAAGAGTGAAACGAAGAGGAAGAAAGAAAGCAAAGAGGAGGAATGAGAAAAGGAAGAAAGGAGGGAGGGAAGAGAGAAAGGACAGATGGAAGGGAGGAGGAGGAGGAAAGAAAGCCAGAAGGGAGGCGAGAAGGCAGACGCTGGAAAGGGGGGAGGAAGAAGCAAAAACTAAGGCTTGAAAGGAAAAAAGGAAATAGGGAGGAAGAGGCATGGAGCAAGCAATAAGGGAAGGAAGGAGAGCTGTAGGGTAAAACAGAGGAAAAAGAGTAGTGATTCTGAGTAAAGAAACATGGACTTAGTGAAGCTGGTGGCAGGAAGATAAGGAGAGCATTGAAACGTGTTTTCCTAAACAAATGGGAAACATCATCATGCTTCCTTTCCACAGTGGAGAAGAATATTTCCTCACGTCTGGTGAGGATGCCCAGCTCAGCACAAAAAGAAGCATATCCTGGATCACACAGCAAGGAAGTCTCGGTTATGTCCCAAAGGACTGATCGGCCTGCCACCCTGTGTACATGCCGGAGTTCCTTCACATGTGCATAGGCTCTGTGGTTGTTCTCCAAGAGCTGAGAGTGAAAAATACTGGCTGGTACATCCGCACAGCAGAGGCAGGGCAGGCAGTGGCCACACCGAGCCTCTCGGCGCACTTCAGGGGAACTTCGGGACAGGTGTAAGGCGTGTTCATAGGTCAGTGAGAACATCTGAGTCAGAAACAAATTTACTAAAGCAAGACAAATGTCTGACATCAGGATGACTTTCCCACTATGGTTTAATATATTCCTATTCACAAGTGAGAAGCCATATACTGTCACAGAATAATTGTTTACAGTCCAGCCATTGGGAAAAGTATTCATTTTGTTATCTTCTCAACATTCTCCATTTTAGGTAATTTTTTTTCTTTGCCCTAGACCAAAAGTACTGATCCAACCTCAGACACAGGCATGAGAATCAGGAGTCTGCAATTTAGAGTTAGCTCTGCCACCAGCTAGTGGCATGGCTTTCTGAACTATTCCATTCCTCTGTGCCTTGCTCCATAACAGTTTGCATAAAGGTACCTGTGTTCAAAGTACACTTTGGAGAGCACCTTCTGGGCCCCCAAGAACTGGGAAGATAGGGTAGAAGCCAGACCCTCTAATAGTGCTTCATCCTGATAATTTTTCTACGTTGAGGTTTGAATAAACTTTCATTCAAAGAAAGATTTCTGCTGAAATTATGAGTAGTGTTAATATAATACTAAGCACACAGTGATAATTATAAAGCCTTTAAAGTCCTTTTCAAGTCTAAAACAAATTCTAATTCTATAAATAAGCAAATTAACCAAGATGAGTATCCTCTAATAAGAATTTAAAGCAAATATGGCTTTTCTTTAAATGGAAATGGACACCATTATTTTAATGTAAAATGTCATTATATAGTGAATTATGGAGATACCGTAGCCATGCCTGCCAAATGTGTCTCTGTAGGTCTGATTATTCTTAAAACGTTTTGTCAATTTACACAGCAAACTAAAAGGAAGACCACTGAGCTTTTTGAGAAACAATGCAAATGTACATCTTTTAAAAGGTAGCTTAGGGGATATGCTTCCTTCCCATCCTTGCACCCTTATCAAAATGTCAGAGGAGCACACACGCAGAGATTTCTCTCCCCTCCACATGCATCTGCCCTCAGTCTGCAGATTAGATGGGTATCATGGAGACTGACAGAGGAAGCATACATTATTTATTGCCTTAAGTTTCCTTTGTGGTTTGTTCAGGCCAACAGGGAAGTAAAAAATATTTCTCCCCGGGGCTGGCAGCTTCCCAGAGATCAAGCAGTGCAGAAAGCAGCAGTGCGGTCAAGGAGGAAGTGACCTCTCCAAGCCCTCGAGCCCCAGCCGAGTTTCTTCATCAGTCTATGAAAGAAGCAGGAAAAGGTGAAGGTATCAGGAAGATGAAATGTCAGGGTATATGGGAGTTCCTTGCTAACATGGCAGTTCTAACATGGTTTCAGAAAAGGTCCCTGGATAAGTGCAGCAATTATGTGAAATGGAAGTCTTTCTGGATATTTCTGAACTCCATCAAACGTGTCACCGTTTCTATGATTCCAAGGGACAGAGGGCTGTGTTTCATTTGTTGTGGGTTTGCTGTCACAGCCCCTCACACTAGGCTACAGTTCACACCTACTGATAAGACACTGTTCTGGGTCTCCCAGGCTCTCTCAGGTCCTCTGAGGTAGGTGGGAACCTTCATCCTCGAAGAGAGAACACTGCCTATTTACAAGTAGACTGTTCTTATCAAGAGGTTTCTATGAGGTGTTAATTCTTTCAAACCAAGCATATTGATTCTTTTCTATATAAACAAAATGAGAACCCATACAGTAAAACAATGAACAATCAAAACCTTTTTTAATCCAGGCTTATCTTTGGCGAGCTTAGTAGCCATGGGCAAATTACTACATATGTTTTCTTATCTGCAAAATACATACAATAAAATATTAATCATGGCATTTTATATGTGCAAAGAGTTTAACACATTACCTAGTACATAGTTTATTTTACTTTGTCATTAACAAAATTCAAAGCATCTACAAGATATGAAGTTAAACTATGAAACCTAATAAAAAGACACAAATACAAACTCTGAGTGTCTCAGTTACTGATTAGATCTTTTAATTTATTTCTGGAGATAAAAGATGGTAGCGTGAGAGGAGAGACAGAGGCTTCCTCCTAAAACTGGATACAATTAGGAAATTTAATTGGTGCAACTAATCCTGAGAAAGCCACAGGAAAGAGGATGGCATCAGACTGCACACACCTGGAGAAAAGAGCAGACCTCAGTGAACAGGGTAAAGTACCAGAGCTATGGCTCCACTGGACCCAAGACCCTCCCCCACCCCAGCTGACCAGCCGGAGGAAGACAAATGGAGCAGGGAGGGAGCGGAAGGCTTGGGACTGCTGAATACCTAGTTCTGGAGATCTGCTCTGGGAGCACAAACCTACACTTCATGGTGCTTTCATGAGACTTGCATGACTACTGGATTGGAAAGTTAATACAGGCAAAGTTCCTGGGGAGACTGGGATTCTGGCTGCTTGTGGAAAGCAGGGATCCATATCTGGCTGCTCTGGGACAAAAACTTATACCTATGTAACCAGCCCACTGGCTCAGGCAGTGGAGACAGGCACAGAAGCCGGGAGGCGGGGAACAGCTCTTTACTACCCCAAGTATTGCTCCCCTGCAACCCCTGACATTGTTTCAGGAGCTCTGCAGCTCCAGAATAGAGCTTCTGGACACTAGAGGGTGGCATATACAAGCATGAAATGCCAAAGGAACCTTGTCCAGAGTAAAATTGTTAATACAACTCCTAAGAAAGATTTAAATGATATGGAACTCGTGACTCTTCCTGAAAGGGAGTTCAAAATAAAAATCATCAACATCCTAATGGAGGTACAGAAAGATATCCAAGAACTCAGGAATGAATTCAGGTCAGAGATCCAATCATTAAAGAACACGATGGAGGGTATTAAAATCAGGTTGGATATGTTGGAGGAGACAATAAATGAAATAGAAACTAGAGAAGAGGAATACAAAGAAGCTGAGGCACAGAGAGAAAAAAGGATCTCTAAAAATGAAAGAATATTGAGAGAACTGTGTGACCAATCCAAGCGGAACAATATTCGCATTATAGGGATACCAGAAGAAGAAGAGAGAGAGAAAGGGATAGAAAGTGTCTTTGAGGAGGTAGTTGCTGAAAACTTCCCCAATCTGGTAAAGGAGATAGTCTCTCAGACCATGGAGATCCACAGATCCCCCTACACAAGGGACCCACGGAAGACAACATCAAGACACATAGTAATTAAAATAGGAAAGAATAAGGATAAGGACAGACTGTTAAAAGCAGCCAGAGAGAGAAATAAGATCACATTCAAAGGAAAGCCCATCAGACTAACATCAGATGTCTCAGCAGAAACCTTACAGGCCAGAAGGGAGTGGCATGATTTACTTAATGCCATGAAGCAGAAGGGCCTGGAATCAAGATTATTTTATACAGAAAGATTATCACTTAAATTTGAAGGAGGGATTAAACAATTTTCAGATAAGCAAAAGCTGAGAGAGTTTACCTCCCACAAACCATCTCTGCAGTCTATTTTGGAGGGACTGCTATAGACAGAAGTGTTCCTAGGGTTGATAGCTGTCACCAGAGGTAGTAAAATCACAGTAGGGAGGTTGGAACAGGTGATTGCGAGGCAAATGCATAATTAAATTGAATATCCCCAAAGCCATTCAAGGGATAGAGAAAAAGTATGGAATCTGTTACCTAATACATAAAGAATGAAGGAGGAAGAAAAAGCAGGAGAAATAGAAAAGAACCTTTGGATTGTGTTTGTAACAGCATACTAAGTGAGTTAAGTTAGAATGTCAGATACTAAGGAAAGTAAACTGGAACCTTTGGTAACCACAAATCTAAAGCCTGAAATGGCAATAAGTACATACCTATCGATAATCACCCTAAATGTAAATGGACTGAATGCACTAATCAAAAGACACAGAGTAATAGAATGGATAAAAAAGCAAGACCCATCTATGTGCTGCTTACAAGAGACTCACCTCAAACCCAAACAGATGCACAGACTAAAAGTGAAGGGATGGAAAAAGATATTTCATGCAAACAATAGGGAGAAAAAAGCATGAGTTGCAGTACTAATATCAGACAAAATAGACTTCAAAACAAAGAAAGTAACAAGAGATAAAGAAGGACATTACATAATGATAAAGGGCTCAGTCCAACAAGAGGATATAACCATTATAAATATATACGCACCCAACACAGGAGCACCAACATATGTGAAACAAATACTAACAGAACTAAAGGAGGAAACAGACTGCAATGCATTCATTTTAGGAGACTTCAACACACCATTCACTCCAAAGGACAGATCCACCAGACAGAAAATAAGTAAGGACACAGAGGCACTGAACAACACACTAGAACAGAGGGACCTAATAGACATCTATAGAATCCTACATCCAAAAGCAACAGGATATACATTCTTCTCAAGTGCACATGGAACATTCTCCAGAATAGACCACATACTTGCTCACAAAAGAGCCTCAGTAAATTCCAAAATATTAAAATTCTACCAACCAACTTTTCAGACCACAGAGGTATAAAACTAGAAATTCTACAAAGAAAACAAAAAGGCTCACAAACACATGGAGGCTTAACAACATGTTCCTGAATAATCAATAGATCAATGAACAAATTAAAATAGAGATCAAGGAATATATGGAAACAAATGACAACAACAACACAAAGCCCCAACTTCTGTGGGACGCAACGAAAGCACTCTTAAGAGGAAAGTATATACTGATTCAGGCATACTTGAAGAAGGAAAAACAATCCCAAATGAATAGTTTAACATCACAATTATCAAAACTGGAAAAAGAAGAACAAATGAGGCCTAAAGTCAGCAGAAGGAGGGACATAATAAAGATAAGAGAAGAAATAAACAAAATTGAGAAGAATAAAACAATAGCAAAAATCAATGAAACCAGGAGCTGATTCTTTGAGAAAATAAACAGAATAGATAAGCCAGACTTATTAAGAGAAAAAGAGAGTCAACACACATCAACAGAATCATAAGTGAGAAAGGAAAAATCATGACGGACCCAACAGAAATACAAAGAATTATTAAAGACTGCTATGAAAACCTATATACCAACAAGCTGGTAAGCCTAGAAGAAATGGACAACTTCCTAGAAAAATACAACCTTCCAAGACTGACCAAGGAAGAAACACAAAAGTTAAACAAACCAATTACAAGCAAAGAAATTGAAGCGGTAATCAAAAAACTACCCGAGAAAAAAACCCCTGGGCCAGATGGATTTACCTCGGAATTTTATCAGACATACAGAGAAGATATAATACCCATTCTCCTTAAAGTTTTCCAAAAAATAGAAGAGGAGGGAATACTCCCAAACTCATTCTATGAAGCCAACATCACCCTAATATCAAAACCAGGCAAAGACCTCAACAAAGAAGAAAATTACAAACCAATATCCCTGATGAATGTAGATGCAAAAGTACTCAATAAAATATAAGCAAAACAAATTCAAAAATATATCAAAAGGATCATACACCACAACCAAGTGGGATTCATCCCAGGGATGCAAGGATGGTACAACATTCGAAAATCCATCAACATCATCCACCACATCAACAAAAAGAAAGACAAAACCACATGATCATCTCCATAGATGCTGAAAAAGTATTCGACAAAATTCAACATCCATTCATGATAAAAACTCTCAGCAAAATGGGTATAGAGGGCAAGTACCTCAACATAATAAAGGCCATATATGATAAACCCACAGCCAACATCATACTGAACAGCGAGAAGCTGAAAGCTTTTCCTCTGAGATCGGGAACAAGACAGGGATGTCCACTCTCCCCACTGTTATTTAACATAGTACTGGAGGTCCTAGCCACAGCAATCAGACAAAACAAAGAAATACAAGGAATCCATATTGGTAAAGAAGAAGTTAAACTGTCACTATTTGCAGATGACATGATATTGTACATAAAAAACCCTAAAGACTCCACTCCAAAACTACTAGAACTGATTTTGGAATACAGTAAAGTTGCAGGATACAAAGTTAACACACAGAAATCTGTGGCTTTCCTATACACTAACAATGAACCAATAGAAAGAAATCAGGAAAACAATTCCATTCACAATTGCATCAAAAAGAATAAAATATCTAGGAATAAACCTAACCAAAGAAGTGAAAGACCTATACCCTTAAAACTATAAGACACTCTTAAGAGAAATTAAAGAGGACACTAACAAATGGAAACTCATCCCATGCTCTTGGCTAGGAAGAATTAATATTGTCAAAATGACCATCCTGCCCAAAGCAATATACAGATTTGATGCAATCCCTATCAAATTACCAAGAACATTCTTCAACAAACTGGAACAAATAGTTCAAAAATTCATATGGAAACACCAAAGACCCCGAATAGCCAAAGTAATCCTGATAAGGAAGAATAAAATGGCGGGGATCTCACTCCCCACCTTGAAGCTCTACTACAAAGCCATAGTAATCAAGACAATTTGGTACTGGCACAAGAACAGATCCACAGACCAGTGGAACAGATTAGAGACTCCAGACATTAACCAAAACATATATCATCAATTAATATTTGATAAAGGAGCCATGGACATACAATGGGGGAAATGACAGTCTCTTTCACAGATGGTGCTGGCAAAACTGGAGAGCTACATGTAAGAGAATGAAACTGGATCACTGTCCAACCCCATACACAAAAGTAAATTCAAAATGGATGAAAGACCTGAATGTAAGCCATGAAACCATAAAACTCTTAGAAAAAAGCATAGGCAAAAATCTCTTGGACATGGACATTAGTGACTTCTTCATGAATATATCTCCCTGGGCAAGGAAAATAAAAGCAAAAAGGAACAAGTGGGACTATATCAAGCTGAAAAACTTCTGTACAGCAAAGGACACCATCAATAGAATAAAAAGTACCCTACAGTATGGGAGAATATTTTCATAAATGACAGATCCTATTAAAGCTTGACATCCAAAATATATAAAGAGCTCATGCACCTCAACAAACAAAAAGCAAATAATCCAATTAAAAAATGGGCAGAGGAGTTGAACAGTTTTCCAAAGATGAAATTCAGATGGCCAATAGACACATGAAAAGATGCTAGTTATCAGAGAACATCGCTAGTTATCAGAGAAATGCAAATTAAAACCACAATGAGATATCACCTTACACCAGTAGGGATGGATACCATCCAAAAGACAAACAACAGCAAATGTTGGAGAGGTTGCGGAGAAAGGGGAACCCTCCTACACTGCTGGTGGGAATGTAAATTAGTTCAACCATTCTGGAAAGCAGTATGAAGGCTCCTCACAAAGCTCAAAATAGAAATACCATTTGACCCAGGAATTCCACTTCTAGGAATTTACCCTAAGAATGCAGCACTCCAGTTTGAAAAAGACAGATGTTTATCGCAGCACTATTTACAATAGCCAAGAAATGGAAGTAACCTAAGTGTCCATCAATAGATGAATGGATAAAGAATATGTGGTACATATACACAATGGAATATTATTCAGCCATAAGAAGAAAACAAATCCTACAATTTGCAACAACATGGATGGAGCTAGAGGATATTATGCTCAGTGAAATAAGCCAGGCAGAGAAAGACAAATACCAAATGATTTCACTTATCTGTGGAGTATATGAGCAAAAGAAAAACTGAAGGAACAAAGCAGCAGCAGAATCACAGAACCCAAGAATGGACTAACAGTTACCAAAGGGAAAGAGACTGGGGAGAGTGGGAGGGTAGGGAGGGATAAGGGTGGGGAAGAAGAAAGGGGGTATAATGATTAGCATGTTTAATGTGGGGGGTGGGGGAAAGGGGAGGGCTTTGCAACACAGAGAAGACAAGTAGTGATTCTACAACATCTTACTATGCTGATGGACAGTGACTGTAATGGGGTGTGTGGGGGGGACTTGGGGTAGGGGAGAGCTTAGTAAACATAATGTTCTTCATGTAATTGTAGATTAATGATAACAAAATAAAAAAATAAAATAAAATAAAATAAATTTAAAAAAATTTATTTCTGGCAATAATTTATTTAAGTTATCCAGTGTTATCCAGTCTTCATTTTCCCTATAATCATAGTTTCCATATATTGTCAGCATGTAATTATAAGCATAATAAAAGACTTGAATGACAACTTAAACTTGTTTAAGCAATGGGTAGCCACTGAAGGTGTTTCAGCATGGGATTCACTAATTCCTTGAGCAGATATTTATTACATGCTTGCCATGTGGCAGATGCTGTTCTAGAAACTGGAGATAAAGCGATGAAATAGACAAAGCTCATGAAGTTTATATTTTCATGATGATAAAATGAGATATGTTCTATAATCAATGATAATCTGGTGAAAGTTCATTGATGGTAAAAATGAAAAAGATAGGGAGATGCTTGGAAGACTATTCCATTAATCCAGGTAAGAGACAATAATTTGCTCTACTGGAGTGATGGCAGTGAAAAAGTCAAAGGAGGAATAGAAGGAGGAAGGGAATAGATGGACGGAAAGGTAATAGGAAGGTACAAGGAACCACTGAATTGGAGGGAGAGGAAAGAACTCTGTTTCAAAGTGTTGACAAGGTATCTTGTTATATATGTTCTCTGAGCAGTTATAAATGGGAGACTGTGGCTCAGGAGAGACTTTAGTATTTTAGTTTATTTTGCACAGGATGGTTTTGAAGTCGACAACTTATGAGAGGGCAGAGTAGAAAGAGAGAAGAGAAAATTAATTAAATAAATTATTTTACATAGCTCTTCACCCTCAAACAGTGAAGAAGGTAGATAAGCTTACCCAGCAGGAGTCAGGAAAATCAGCATGTTAGAAACTCCCACACTGAAAACTGCTTAAAATTCCAAATATGCCTTTTCTTTTCTTTTATTAAGGGGAAAATACGTCATAATCCATGACAAGAATTAGAAATTCGTCTGAATATGCCATAGAGAAAACCGAGCTCTTTACTCAGCCAAAGTAGTTCAATAACTTTAGAAAATGATTGTTTCTTCTCTGTAGAAATGATTTTCCATTCTTGAAAGAAATCCAAGGAACTGACTCAGTTTCTCTCAGAAAATACTAAGTGAGGCCTAGATTACCAAACAAGAGTCAGTGCCTCACATTGAGAAGGGGCTCATCTTTGAACAGCATAGTCAACCTGCTAATAAACATTATTCATGAATTCCACCAAATATGCTGTTAGGCTTTTGTAATGAAGAAATATAAAAGGAATAACGAAATTTATCCATTATCAAAATACCAAATATAACACTGTAACACAATAGTATTGAGATTCTGGATATTTAGTATAATGCTGTAATGGTGAGGGAAAACCTTATAGAAGTATTATTTTAACTTAAATCTTGAAAGGTAGGTATAATTTGTGTAAGCTTGTAGAGCTAAAAAACAAATCAAAATATCCTTGCTTATTGAGTTTGCTTAAGCAAAAGTGTGGAGGCCAAAAAAAATGTGAGATGGGCTGAGGAGACTTGGTAAATAGATTTGACCTTTCATATTTGGTAAAGTCATAAGCATCATGGCTTTCTGGCCAAGGTTTGCAAATGTTATTATGTATGTATCCTAGAGCCACGGAAGGATTCTGAGCAGGAGGAAATGTAGAGTTTGAGGAAGAATAATATGCAAAAGAGTAGGGAATAAATTGGAGACAGGAATGAATGGAGTTAGAACAAGCAAGTATAAAGCTCCTTTTTGAAGGCGTGACTTGAGACATAACACTAAACACTATTCTGATATTTCAGATTTCAAATTGGTCCTGGCAATATTTATGCCAGGTGTAGAATGTTATACAAATCAATTTTAGCTGGGTCATATGAGGGACATTGATCCTTTTTCCCATGCAATTCCTGAAGAATACAATGATCTCTCTCTGTAGGTAAAGCAGTGCAAAACTCAAGAGTTTTGACTACTACTAACAGCTTAGATGTCTAATTTTTTTTGCTGAATAAACTGCCTAACCTTTCCATACTTCAGTCTTCCACCCTATAAAGTTGATTTAATAATAGTTCAACTACTGTAAATAAAGCTTAGATGAGTTAATGTATGAAAAGCAGAGGATTGTATCTATTATGTCAGGAACATAATAGATGCTATAGTTGTGTCCACTATTATTATTATTTATCACCAATAAACTAACACCCATGTGACCCATGATCTCCTTTAAAGTCAAACCACATATGATGCCAGTGCCATGCTCTGGGGCATGACTCAGAAAATAACAGGTATGACTACCCCTTAGTGTCCCCAGCAGGGCTTTTATTCAATGGATCCTATGTTTTTCCTAAATTTTACCCACTTATTAAGAGAGTAGAACAAAGGCATAATATTTTACATTCTCCATCTTCCATCTATGAGGATAATTTTTTCCTTCTATGGTTTCCTAAAAACAAAGCATTTAAATAGAATATCTATTCATTTATCTAAAATGCACTGGTTATAATGGAAGCAAACATATTAGTAAAGAAAGGACTCCAATTTATGCTCCTGACACTTCTAGGCCATTAGGGTTTATCTGATTCAGCATTCTTTCTCTTTGCCGAAAACACAGAGCCTTCAAGGTTTGATTGACCATCCCTAGCTCATAGCTATAAGCCGTTGGTGTACTGGTTGAGGCTCTGCAGGTAGGAAACAAATTCAGGGTATGTAGCTATTCCAATAAAGATAAATCACAGCCCTTCAAATGGTGGGAGGAGCTACTTAAAGTACCATGTCACATCAGCGGCTCGTTTTGATTTCTCTCTCTGGCAGGTAGGACATTCAGTGGCAGAGGTGGCTTCAGTAGCTCTGATCCAGTGGGAGCCCATGCTGGTGGGTCCATGGATAGTTTGCATCCCTGGCCTTATGCTTACTCCTCCAGCATGCACACTGTGCCAGCACTGGGATGGAAAATGACAGCAATTGGCTGCAGTCAATTTGCTAAATCATTCTGACTTCTTAACTTCTTAGCTATTTAAAGCTTTTCCTACGGTGTTTGCTCTCTGGTGGTTTTAGTACACACTACAAAAATCCTCAAAATTGATACTCACTTCTGTAGTCTTTCCTATGACTTTCTCCACATTTTCTTATCTCTGATCTTCTAAACTTACTCCTTTCAGACAACTGACCAATCAGCCAAGGCATTTACCACTGCCCATGAATCCATATTTATTGTTACTTTCAGCTACTTCTCTTTCCATATAAAGTAGATAAAAAGGTACACTACAGGAGGCTCTATCCACTGGGAAGACTTCCCATCCCTGCTGTCCTTAAGGACTACTCATAAGTTGGACCATAACACTGCCACCATCCATTTTTTATTCATACACTGTATCAGTCCTACCTGTATGTGAACCAAGCTTGCACTTTTCATCCTCCTTGCATGTAGTCAAGAGGGAACCCCACGCAGCCATAGGTTTTAGCTAAGAGAGCAGCAGTAGTGCCACAGTGGGGATGTTACAGGGCTTAGGGCCAGCAGTTCATGCAGCCTACCTGCGTCTCTGATCTAGCTTTTACTTGAGTCTGGCTCTACCACTTCCTTCTTATCATGCATTGTTACTGGGCTCTCTCAGTTGATAGAACTAAAAACTGCAAAACATTTACCAAAGAAAGTTTTAAAAAGTAAATAAATGGGAAAACCTTATGTTCACAAATTGAAAGATTTAATATTATTGTTAAAAAGCCCATATTATCCAAAGTGATATACAAATTAAATCAGTCCCTATCAAAATCCCAATAGCATTTTTTTTGAGAGGGCATCTCTCATATTTATTGATCATATGGTTGTTAACAACAATAAAATTCTGTATAGGGGACTCAATGCACAATCATTAATCAACCCCAAGCCTAATTCTCAACAGTCTCTAATCTTCTGAAGCATAAAGAGCAAGTTTGTACATGGTGAACAAGTTCTTACATAGTGAATAAGTTCTTACATGGTGAACAGTGCAAGGGCAGTCATCACAGAAACTTTCAGTTTTGATCATGCATCATGAACTATAAACAAACAGGCCAATTATGATTATTCGTTTGATTTTTATACTTGATTTATACGTGAATCCCACATTTCTCCCTTATTATTATTATTACTATTATTATTTTTAAATAAAATGCTGAAGTGGTAGGTAAATGCAAGATAAAGATAGAAAACATAGTTTAGTGCTGTAAGAGGGCAAATGTAGATGATCAGGTGTGTGCCTATAGACTGAGTATTAATCCAAGCTAGACAAGGGCAACAAAACATCCACGGATGCAGAAGATTTCTCTCAAAACAGGGGGGGTGAGGTTCTAAGCCTCACCTCTGTTGATCCCCAATTTCTCACCTGATGGCCCCCCTACGACTGTGCCTGTCTTAGGTTGTTCCTCCCTTGAGGAATCTTACCCGTCTCTGGCTAACCAGTCATCTTCTGGGGCCATACAGGGAAATGTAAAGTTGGCAAGTGAGAGAGAAGCAATATTGTTTGAAAAGGTTAGCTTTTTACTTTTTTGCAGATTGGCAAGTGAGAGAGAAGCAATATTGTTTGAAAACGTTAGCTTTTTAATTTTTTGCAGATTTATGCCCTGTGGCTTCTATGCCCAGCATTTGTCTAGAGGTATCTTTACCACTTGGAAGAATTATGATACTCGGTAGTTTAGATATGAGGCATGAATTCTACTTAGGGGTTGTAATTATGAAGGAAGAAGAGAAGCTATAGAAGTAGCAGACAGAGGAAAACATGGGAACATTGATTATTTCTTTGACATATCTTCTTGTAGTGTAACATAAGCGTGTATAGGTTTTAAATTACTAATTAAATTGCATGCACACATTAACATAATAGGAATACAGCTACATAGCCAAAGCAGACCTACAATTACCTGCCCTAGCCAGTGAAACCAAGAAAACCAGTTAGGCACCCTAGGCATTTGTGAAAACTTATCAATGATATGTTGGATATTGTCTAACTGAATTTGAATATTTTGAGAAAAATCAGACAAATTAAAACAACACATTCCTGGGAACTGTTCACATCCCATATGTTGTTTTAACAGTAGACAGTCTATAGTCGCAAGATTTTG
Source organism: Manis javanica (assembly GCF_040802235.1). Lineage (NCBI taxonomy): Eukaryota > Metazoa > Chordata > Mammalia > Pholidota > Manidae > Manis > Manis javanica. The sequence continues at coordinate 61,284,438 of NC_133166.1, forward strand.
GAGCGCTGCAACTTGCACTTCTCCTAATTCTTGGTTGAGTTCCGACAGTATGGATCCAGTCAAATTTGTTGTTTTACTGTATGCACAGGCCAGCTTAGATATCTCCTTCTTCATTCCAATGGCAAGTCCAGGAACCAGTGGGATGAATGCAGCTACAACTGCAACAGCGCCAGGATCTTTGTTGAAGATTTTTGATGTTCATCTTCTGGATTGACTCTTCCAGAGAATGTTGATGTTGGAAGTTCTTCTTCATATCATATCTTGATTCGTTTTCTGGGTAGCCAAATTAGGCTTTGATACTCTGTATAAACACAAACTAACCCTCTGCCCACACTTTGATATGCCCTTTATATCATTGTGAAGAACTTATTGGAGATCACCACACAGGAACTGCTTTTTTTTTTTTTTTAAGAGAAAGGAATATTATCAGAAAAATGTACTTCCATAGCTGATCATCTGACACCCTTTAAATGATCAAAATTAAGGATATTTAAAGCATGCATTAATCGGTGATTTGCAGTTAGTTTTATCCTATCAGGGAGTAATCCCCCTTTTCTTTCTTTTTTTTTTTTGTTATCATTAATCTACAATTACATGAAGAACATTATGTTTACTAGCCAATAGTATTTTTTAAAGCAATAAAAACAAACCAAAAATTCATATGCAACTGCAAACAGCCCTGAAGAGCCTAAACAATTGAGACAGAAGAATGAAGCTGGGGACACCACACTTCCTGATTTCGCACTGTTGCTTTACCTGATGGTTAGTACTGCTGTCACATAGCTGTGTTCAGAGATGTGAAATACTTTCAGGCAAAAATAAACTGTATGTGACTCACTGAAAAAAAAACTTACAAAGCAGCTATAATTATAACGGTGTGATACTGGCACAAACATAGATATATAGATCAATGGAATAGAATAAAAAGTCCAGAAATAAAACCATGCATTAATATTCAACTTGTCTTTGAGAAGGTTGCCAAGAATATACAATAAGGAAATGACAGTCTTTATACAGATGGTGCTGGGAAAACTGGATGCCCACACAGAACTGTTTTCTAAGGTACAGAATTCTTTGCTGGAGATGGCATGGATTTTCTCCAGTCTATATCACAATTCTGCATTTGGGGCTTGCTATAGATTTATAGTATCTTTTTTTCCACCACAGATGACTTTTGTACCATAAACTTTGTTTAGCTATATGGTCCAAGCAACCATTTTTGCACTAAAGCCTTCTTGTCATCTTAATGTTGCATATCACAGCAGTATTTCTAGGTATTGAATGTGCTGTTTCTAAAAGCTGAAGATGTTACCTGACATTATGTTTCCTTCTTATTGGTGGGAGTAAGACAAGCAATAATTTGTCCTCTAATTTGAATGAGATTTCCTGCATGATTCCCAAATCTTTGTAAACTTTCTGTCCTACCTTCTAGATCCAATATGTCTTGCCAAGGCCCACAGTGTCCTGACACTTCTTGCTCATATGATTTGATTAACATTGTGTTGTTGACCTACTGGGCCAACATGGGATTATATGGAATAATCAGATATTCGAGTCCCTTTGTACTATAATATTACAGAGGGTGAGAGTGTCAAGCATAACTCTGGGCAAGAATATAAATTTATATTGTTGTCTGACTTCTGTTATGATAAGCTGCTTTTGCTCTTTCTTGGTAGAGATGGAAAAGCAAGTAGCTGCCAACCAGTGACCTCAGGTATTTGAGGCCATGTTAATCTGTGCTGGTAAATATTCACAGCAGCTGCAATGATAAGTGCTACTTGGTTGAGTTGAGGAATCTACTTCCATTCTTTGTGTTTCATTAGATTTCCATAGGGGAGATGCAGGAAATTAAATGTGGACCACACCAGTCCTCCTGTAGGTCTTTAAGAGTGTCATTAATCTCCATTATTTTGGGGGTGAGGTGTAGTATTACTTAGGATTTACTATCTTGGTTGAGGGCTAGAAGAGGGCAATTTCAGAGGATTTTATTTGACTTTCCCTACTATAATAGCTCTTAATCTGTAGCCCAAGGATCTAATATAAATGTTCAGTAAATTGTCAAGTATGCCCATTTGAATTATACCTTTCAAGGCTGGGAAACAACCAGTGGGTGGTTCCATTGACCTGTGGGTCACTGTGAGATGGATATGGACAAAGATTACATTTATTACCTGACCCTCAAATGATTCTCCTCTAATAGCATCAATGCACTGCAATCTGAGTATTCGTGAAAACTCAGACCCTGTATCCAACAGTTTCCACATGGTCTGGGTATTCTCTTTTCCTCAATGTATCATCTTAGTTACCAGTCAGGAAAGGGAGTCATTATTGAATACATTTGGTATTGCAAACTATTTCTTTGTGATGAGATAGCCTCACTTTCAAAAACGGCTCTAGATCTGAGAAGCAGCTCAGGTCATAAAACAAGTCGAAGGATTTCTAAAAGCTGTTATTTTAGTGTCCCGTCATCCCCATTGGCATCAAATAATCCCGTTCTGTAACAGCATTTTCTGCTCTTCTGTCTGAATTGGAAACTAGAGCCACCACTGAATTTCCCAATGCTACCAATACCTTCACCAGTGCATTTTTTTCTGATTAACTCTAACTTAAATTTTACTTTTTGTTTTTTTATTCATATTTTTGTAAGAACACTTAAGTTCTAATCACTTAGTAAGTTTCAGTTTCATAATACTGTATTATTAACCATGGTTATATTACACACTAAGTCTTCAGACCTTATTCATCTTATAACTGAAAGTTTGTACCCTTTTATCAACTTCTCCCTATTTCGCTCACTCCCCAACCCCCTTCAGCTTTTCTGCTCTATTTCTATGAGCTCAACTTTTTTTTTTAGATTCAGTGTATAAGTGATACCATGAAATATTTTATTTTTCTCTGCCTGATTTATTTCATTTAGCAGAATGTCCTCCAGGTTCACATTCACATATGTTGTTTCAAATGGCAAAATTTCCATCTTTTTAAAGGCTGAATAATATTCATATATATATATACGTGTGTGTGTGTGTGTGTGTGAGTGTTGAGGTTTATTTTACACTGCTGGGCTCAGAGGGGAGTAATCTCCCAAGGTCTGAATCCCAAATAAAGGCAAGGGGAGCAATATATATCTTTCTGCTTCCATATCTGCAACATTTCTACATGCCCAGCAGCAAGTAGGCAGAAAGCAAGGGGAAAAGGGAGTTGGAAAGTGAGTGCCTGATGGAGCAGGGAGTGAAGGGGAGGGGAAACGAGAGTTTCTGCTGTCTTTGCTAAAGAAGAGAAACAGAGGGGAGCCACCTGGACTAGATTGCTGACCTTGTAAATATTTCCGTATCAGGAATACAGCTATCTCTTTGAGCTAATGGTTTCATTTTCTTTGGATATATACCCAGAAGTGGGATGCCAGATCATATGGTACTTCTATTTTCAATTTCATAAAGAACTCTCATACCATTTTCCATAGCAGTTGAACCTATTTCTATTTCTACCAACAGTATACAAAGGTTCTGTTTTTCCACATCCTTACCAACATTTGTCACCTCTTGTCTTTTTGATAATAGATATCCTAACAGATGTGAGGTGATATCTCCATTGTGTTTTGTATTTGAATTTCCCTAATGATTAGTGATGTTGACCTTTTCATGTACCTGTTGGCCATTTGCATGTCTTCTTTAGAAAAATCTCTATTCAGGTCCTTTTTTCCTTAATTCTTTTCAGATTATTTATTTATTTATTTATTTATTTATTTATTTGGTATTGAATTGTATGAGTCCTTTGTACATTTTGGATCAGACATATGGTCTGCAAATATTTGCTCCCATTCCATAGATGCCTTTTCACTTCGTTGATGGCTTCCTTGGCCATGCAGATGCCTTTTAGTTTGATGCAGTCTCACCTGTTAATTTTTTCTTTTGTTGTCTTGCTTTTGGTATCAAATACAAAAAAATTACAGCCAAGACCAATGTCAAAGAGCTTACTCCCTATGTTTTCTTCCAGGAGTTTTGGGTTTCAGGTCTTGTATTCAAGTTCATAATCAATATTTAGTTGATTTTTGCATAAGGCGCAAGATAGGAGTCCAGTTTCACTTTTTTGCATGTGGATATCTGATCTTCCCAAGACCTTTTCATTGAAGAAATTATCTTTCCACATTGTTTATTCCTGACTAGTTTGTTAAATAAACTGACCATATTCATGTGTTTATTTCTGGACTCTCTATTCTGTTCCATTTGATCTGTGAGTCTGCTTTTATATTAATTATTATTATTATTATACTGTTTTGATAATTATAGCCTTGTAATATAATTTGAAATCAATAAATGTGATGTCTTCACTTTTGTTCTTTCTCAAGATTGCTTTGGCTCTTCAGGGTCTTTTGTGTGGTTCTATACAAATTTTAGGATTGTTTTTCCAATTTCTGTGATAAATGTGATTGGGCATTGCATTAAATCTATAGAGTGCTTTGGGTAGAACATTTTAACTACATTATTTCTTGTAAATCATGAACATGGAATACCTTTCCATTGATTTGTGTTTTCTTCAATTATTTTTTTTTCAGTTTATAGATCTTTCACCTCCTTGGTTAAATTTATTTCTAAGTATTTTTTTTTCATGCTATTGTCAATGGGATTGTTTTCCTAATTTCTCTTTCTAAGAGTCAGTTATTAGTGTTTAGAAACTTGTTCAAAGTTCCACAGCTAGAACATTATAGAACTGGATTTAAATGCAGATTTTCCCTCATAAAGATGGGCCCTTAGGTAAACTGAGGCAGTGTGCTTTTCAAATAGTAAGTTTCTCTCTTCTCAAATGGTAACTCTTCAAAGGAAAAGATACTTGTTTCTTCCTAGTTTCTCAAATCCTTGATGTCCTGACCCACTTTTTATGGCTGTATTATACACGGGTATGATTTGTGACAGCTCCAGTCTAACAATCCAAGACTTAGAAGAGTTTTAGCAAATGCTATTTGATCATTATTATTCCCTCGATCAGTCAGCCAATTGCATTTAATAGGTACTGCCAGCTTGTCTTTACCTAGCTTCTCTGAGAAATCAGAGGCTATGTTTTATTCACAAATACTTGCCTGGTGCCTAGCCTAGAGGCTGAAGTATTATCATTCTGTACATAATAGGTGAATTAAGTAATGAATATTTATGCCTCTTTTAAATGTCAGCATTTCATTTATTTTGATCAATGGTTAAAGGACTTCTAACATCCTCTAACCATATAACATTGAGAAAATTACTTAAAACACCTTAGCCCCAGTTTACCCATCTATGAAATGAGATTATCTATTTCAAAATGTTAATCTAGGATAAGAAGAGATAATCCATGTGAAAACCTATAACCTTAAATTTTACATAAATGAAAAAAAATCAATTACAATGCTGAAAATACTGCACACTCGTTAAGCAGGAATGTTTCTGGAAGCTTCTCTAATTATTCTTCTCTATACCAATCACTTACCATTTTTTTGGTAATTTACTTTTCACAAGTCTGTTTTATTTCCACACCTATAAATGGTAAGTGACTTAAGGACTGGACTTTGTCTCAGTTATATTCCCTTGCATTTTCCTCTGTGTATATTCAGAACAATGCTTATAGCAAATACTCAATAAAACTCTTGAATGCTTAAGAGTTGCCTCACTTACTTTTTGAATGAAATCTGTTTGAGACTTCTGTTTTCTTTGTTAATATGCAAAATGTCACCATATACATGTTCTTTCGAACTGTGCTTCATCTGTTCTTATTTCCACCCTTTAAATACTCTTATTCTTTATATATATTTTTTCTTTTGGAATTGTCAAGCTCTTCTCCCTAATCGCTTTTGACGGATCTGACTTTGATCCCTAAAGGGACAGTATGGGAGCAGAAAAAAGAAAAGCGTAAGATAAGAGGTGGTAAGTCACAAGTAATATTGACTGAGAAGGAACTGAGGGATTTTTCATTGCCTTTCAGAATCTACTTGAATTTACTTTTGAAGTAATTTTCAGTAGGAAATAGATTACAAAGTCAGTTTCTCAAGAGATCATCTACTTCTTCTTAGCCTTTGTGCTGTTCAAGGAAACACAATAGATGGGTGGGACTTGTGAAACTGAAACTGCTTCTTAAGTAGGAGGATGAGTTTAGAAAAGAAGTTTCTGTACTCACAAAACTGTCCAGGGCCTTAAAGATTGCAGCTTTTTGAAGTGGTGTTTATTCCATCTTGGGATTTAAAAGTGCTGAAAAAGAACTAGTTCCTGAATATACTTCCAAAGCACATGGAACAATCCAATGTACACTCAATCTCAGGTGAATGAAATAGAACTTGGGGAAAGACTGACAGGGAAAAAAACTACACTTAAAGCAAAAATTCTAAGTCAACAGATTTGATGGCATCTGAGTGTACACCAGATGGCCTCTAAAATGGGCATTGATACTCATCTTCTCCCTACCACTCTTTTCCTGAAATATATTTTAATTTTTGGAAAAGTTAGAGTGAGGCTAACCCCAGTCATTTAGAGGAATACACCATTCCTAAAGCAAGACACTAGCAGTAAGACCACTCTAGCATCATTCTTTCTAAAAACTGGAATCACGTTGTTGGGATGTTTGTCATCATCATCCCTGAAAATTTATTCTATGACCCCAGATTAATGCATCCAGAACAGAATCAGGCAATATAGGTATTCTGAAAAAGTTCAGAAGAAATCATTCAAATTTGCCTCCTTTTGAAAATTAGGGCTGTTATTCAATCCTTTTATCTAGCCTTTGTCAAAAACTAGAGGGTACACCAGATTGAGGTAAATATCGATGAATAATCTAAACATAAATTGACATAGTGGAAGTGGCACTACTAGTCACATGACCTCACTCTAGTCCTAATCTGACATTAATTAATTTAGTTTATACTATAGTATAGACCTTGGCGAAAACACTTTCCTTCTCCCCTAGCTAGGTAATAATGGAGGTGATGAAATAATGAATGTGAACTCAAAGATCCTTATGGGACGTTTAAAATGTCTTTGGGTTCTGGACACCTTTGAGGATCTAATAAATTGTCTAAAAATACACAGCACAAAAAATGTTGCTTGCAAATTCAAGAGTTGATATATCCATGCTCTGAAGAAAATTAAAAAGAAAATGCCCATCCTGAACTCATATGGCTAAGGATACAAAATATGTACAACTTAAATGACTTGAGAAATATATAAAATAATAGTTATAAATTCAAGTGTGACTAGAGGGCTGCCAGGCAAGCAATATAAACATGTAAAGGGGTAGTGACAAAGAATCAGTGTGTCTCTGTTATTCTAAAGCAGTGATATTCATAGACAGGCACATATATTCATATACACACACATGCATACATACATATAGATATACTTTGCATACACACACAAACACACACACTGTGCAAAAAGAGGGAATGACAGTTGGGCAGTTTAGCCCTTAGGCTACCATTATGTGATCTTTGAAAAAGAGCATAGCTGTGAAGCAAATAATGCCCATTGCAAATAGGGCATGAAGAATACTCATTGGAGTTAGGAATAGATAGAATTATGACCTAAGAGACAGTTTTATGATGCAGTGGTTACAAAACAGACTTTCTGAGACAGTGTTAGAAAAAGTCATTGCAGTCAAGATTTGCTGATAGTCTTTAGTGTATTCCTACATAGTCCCTTAGAGGACACTGACATTCATACACATAATTTCAAAAAGTGTTTAATTTCTGGAGTGGCTAGGTTTTCCAAAGTCTACATCTTAGGAGAACATGCCTGCTTCCCAGGGTGGAATTGCGCTTGGGGTTGAGGAACCTTTGCACCTTTCTTTCTCAGTTACAACTATTCATGATGCTTTGGCTTTACAGTGGGGCTTTGGAACTCGTCCTGCTGTGGGCTCTGCTGGATTTGATGAAAAAAAAGATCGAAAGAGAGCAGTTTAAAATAACAACAACAAAAAAATCTTCAAATGAAGCTCCAATCATTCCAAGTGGCAGCAGATAGTCATTAAGTATAACAAGGATTGTATTTTTATATTTTATTTAGGAAATTTGTGAATGCTGATGAAGATTTTCCATTTTTTCCCCCAAGCAATGTGATTGCATTGCTATGAATACTGCAAATATATATATATAAATGTATACCTATATATATGTGTGTATATATACATATACACTCTGCCACTCTACCCAGGTGTGTGGACATGGCAGCTATTTAAGTTCTCTATGTGTGAGTATCCACATGTGTAAAATGGAGATAATAATAGTAGTTCCTTTACTGAGTTTTTTCAGAGAATCAGATGAAAGTATTTAACATAGTATATGGCATGCTGTAAGGTCTGGAAAATGTTTGCCATTGTTATTATGTGGGTTTAGTTAATTTTATCTTGAGCTTGGCATTAACCTTAACTCTTAAGCTATATGTACTGACTTATAAAAGCATACAAAGGCTTCTAGAATAGTGATTCTATGTCGATGCCCTAGTTAATGTGGGTCAATAGCCCTGCCTTTCCATAAGACAGGCAGTATCCATCAATGTAAACCAATCAATCAAGGCCTCAGAGTCAGAAATCTAACCTTGGCAAACGTTATCCTTCATCAGGAGTATAATGGAATTTTATTTATATTTGGCTCCAAAAAAAACTTAAGCCCCCCAAAAACATGCACATAATTCAAAGAAATGCATACATGTGCGTACATGTTATTAACCTTAAAAGTGAAACAGTTATTTTACCAGCGAAAATGGGTTTATTCAGAGATAGCAGAGAATTGCAATTTGGAACATGCAAGCTACAGCAGAATGATAGGCATGGCCAGAGAGCCAAGGAGAGGACCACTCCTTACAGAGGAAGGGACCTAGTTGGGAGGCCTGTTCTAAGACAAATGTCTACTGGAGTAAACTGAAAGTCCCACTATCATGGCTTCTCATTGGCTAAGTTGTGACAGTCTCTCATCGACTGGGCTGTAGTGGAGGCGTAAGGTGGAAGCGAAGCGCCTTCTTGTTGAGTGGTAAAGTAGCTAAAACAGTATGACGTAAGTCTCTTCCAATGGGATCTGAGATTTAAGAGGAGGTTGTAAGCACGACAACTTCTCCTGCAGGCCTCCCAACTCCAGGTCAGTGAGGTTTCCCATAATTAATTCGCACAATGTGAATGTACATGCATATGAACATCCAAATATTGACACACACAGTATACATGCGTACATGTTCACTTTATGGCTTGGGTAAAGCCAGACTGAGAACAATAAATGGTTGGTTTCCATCTCTGCCAAGTAGTGACTCTCATAAGCTCTCTTCTGTGACTGCTTTCTCGTTGTCTTCCTTCTCCTCTGCCTCCCACCCGCTGTCCCGGCCAGGACCTTGACGTGGACTTCCATTCTTTTACAAAGGTAACTTGGGATCCTGAGAGAGTCGCATTGCATAGCACATTAGGTTTGTGGAACTTGCCTATAATTTCTTTTTATGACTTTTAATTTTAGGATTGAGAAAGTTGTTTTAACTTCTTACTTCCTTCTTCTCCCCACTTCACCCCGCTTTGAGCAAAAGGCTATGAAGTTCCCCAGGGAAAAAGTCACGTTTGATGTTCTTACAAACAATTTAACATGTGACTTAGTTTACTGGCACTCTTGGTAAGAAACCCCCAACCCCATGAGTAATGTTAGAAATTAAAATCAAGATGGTATCTCTGCTCATATAGAACAGGAGCAACTCCATTTTATTTGATAATCTGGAAGACTCCATTTTTCAAAAGCCACTGATACTGGGATATGCACTCACCTCCTTGTCTTATACACTGAATAGTACATAGGGACTAAAGGGAGATCAAATCATAAAACTTCATTGCTCTTTTCTCCCATGGGCTCTGTCTGCTACTAAGTGGACTGAACTGAGTGTTTGTGTGCATGTGTAGGTGGGGTGAGATGGAAAGCATTGTCCCTTGAGGAGACTTATGGTGACACTGTTCAGGAAAATACTGTTTGAGCTTAGCTGCCTGTTTTGATTATTTGTTTTTGTTTCCCTCAATTGGATGGAACCTGTATGCCCTGAGCACCTCCTTTCTTGAGAAATGTTTCATGTTTATTTCTTCAGGTATTTTATCTGGACACTATTTTAGTTCTAATGTATGCTTCAACTTTACTTATATCACTCAGAGCTGAGCCTTAGGCACATACCACCTGGTAAGAGTCTTCTGTATAGCTTGTTCTTTCATACACAGCACATTTTAGCTAAATGAGGAACTTAGGGAAAAGCTGCATTTTTTAAAAGCCCCATGTAAATAGATTATCTGTATTCATTGCTTATAATACGCTGTGAACTACAAAGGTTTAAAGACTACTGACCTAATTCCTGTGATATTTTTGACACTAGGACCACATCTTAGATCCTTTGGGCCACTGTAACAAAGTACCAAAGGGTGGGTGGTGTATAAACAACATGAATTTATTTCTCACAGTCCTGGACACTGGAAGTCTGAGATTAGGGTGCCAGCCTGGTCGGGTTCCGGCAGGGGCCCTCTGCCAGGCTGCAGACTGACAACTTCTCACTGTGCTCTCACAGGGCAGAAAAAGGAGAGCTCTCAGGGAGAGGGGGGAGGTCCCTTTTCCAAGGGCATTAATCCCATTCATGAGAATTCCACCCTCATGATCTAATTCTGTCCCAAAGACCCCCCATCTTTTAATATCATCACCTTGAGAGTTAGGTCGCTATAAACAAACACTCAGTCCATTGTGGACCACTTCTTTCCCCACTCTCATTTCAGTTTTTAACAGGATATCTAATAAAAATATGACTAGTGCATACTTTGATTTTGGGCATCTAGGAATAAAATTTTAGTGTGAGTGAATTTCAATACACTTATAATTTTTAACTAACCAGAATAAATGAATAATTGCAGAGAACAAGAAGTTGTTAAAGATGCCAAACAGTTGTCTAGATCACATGAAGAGCCGTTGATAGGAATTCTTTTGGAGAAAGATTTTTCCCATCATAGCTGAAGCCCACCTTTCTGTGTCTTCAGGAAAAGTCAGCTGAGGACAAGACTGGGAAGTCCACAATGAGAGATATTTTATCTTTGTTTATTTTGTTTTGCGTATTTTGTTATGACTCCCTTTCTTTCTCACCAAGACATAGAATACAGGAAGACCTCAGTAAATATATTTCGATGTCACTCTGTTCAATAATACAGCTGTCCTAATTCTTGGGGAAGTTATGTTCAAATGGATGGTTATTTAAAGTCATGGCCTCCCATGCCTTGATGTCTTCTCCAGCATACTTGTATACCTGAGACACTATGACTGGCCCATCTCCACAATCTCACTGTCAAGAATTCCACTCTGATCATCACTCACCTCTTTCTAATACATTCCTTCTAGTATCATAACTTCATATGTCTTTATATTTATTGGAGTCAGTACTCCATTACTCATCCAAAATTTAACTGTCTCCTGTAAGTCCTTGCTTCCTTCATGCACAGCTTAGACAGCATACTCCATTATAACCACTGACTATCATACACTCACACACTTTCCTTTCTCTTTTTTTGACCACTTAAATGACAAAACCCCAACCCTGGTTATATCCAATTCTCTACTTACTCTGTTCATGAATTTACCCAGATGCACATGAGAGAAGAGAAACAACAAATCAGACTGGTCCCATTTTAAATGAACGGCAACAGCACCAAGTGGGTTCTTAGAGCTGCTCAGCAGTCCTCCTGCAGTTCCCTATGTCTCTCATCAGTCCGTCTTCCTGAATGAACAGTCCCCATCGTTGACTTGCTGCACAAGGGCCTTCCCTCCTCCATCTCCATCCCCAGCTTAGAAAGTAAACACAATTAAAGAAATGGCCATGTGCCCCCATAATCAAATTCTTTACTATATTTGCACCTGAATTATGATACTTTACTTTCCATCTTGTTACTCTGGAGGAACTATATTTTCTGACCCAGTCAAGAATATTTTCCAGAAATTCTCCTTTTTCCTACATTACCAAAATTTCCCACTTTGCCAAATCATTTCTCTCTGAATATAAATATGCTTGATATTTCTCACATGGAAGATAACAAAGCAAAACAAGACAAACACACAAAAAATTATTTGACTCTCCATGCCTTCCCCACGACTACCTCACTTCTTTCTTCCTTCTTATAGTAAAGATCATTACAAAAGTATTTATATTTACTTTTCTAGTTCTCTTCCCATTCTTTCTTGTAACCACTGCAGTGGGACTATGTCTCTAACACTCCAGGGAAACATTTCTTGTCAAGATCATCAATTATCTTTGCTAAATGCAATGATATATTTTTAGTTCTTGTGTTACTTGCCCATCAGCAGTATTTGATATGGTTGATCATTCTCTCCTTAAAAAAAAAAATCTTTTTTCTGGGACATTATTTACTTTCATTTCTATTTTTACTCCACTGGTCCATATCTCTACCCTTTTCTTTGATGCTCTTGTTTTGTCTCAGATACTCTTTTCTGTTTTCACTCTCAAGGTGATATCATTGAATGTCTGTGTGCTGTGGACTTGTAATTTTTCCACCCCAATTATTATTTAGATTCTAAACATGTGAATCTAAATAATAATTTGGCATCTCCACTTAAATGTCTAATAACAACAAAAGTAAGCAAATTTTGCAAAATTAATCATCGCTAATATTTAGCACTTACTATGTTCTAGGCAACAGTTTATGTGCCGTGTATGGCATAGTGTTTAAAATGGTGTATGTGAAAGTGTTTTGTCAGCCCTTACTGTAAGGCTGACATAATAAAAAAAAAACAAGTTAACATGGCTTGCAAAAACAAAGATTTATTTCCCACTGATCTTGAATATTGATATTTGTAGGTTGGCTCTATCTCTGATACAAGAAACCACTGCAAGTCACCTGGCAAGGGGCAATATATTACTTTCCTACCATGGCCATAAAAAAATTACCATGAACTTAATGGCTTAAGCAATACAAATTTATTATTGAAAATAGTAAATTTTTGCTGAGACTTATGGTCCTGGAAAATAATAAAGGTTAAGAACTCCCTTCCCCTGAGTTTTGTGTTCTGAGAAAGGATTTATTGCAAAGAATCACCCTTCCTTCTATGACGAGTAAAACTCAGGGATGCTCCCCACCTTGTTTACCTATGACAAGACTAAATACAGACCTTCTAATTCCCATTCTTTTCCTCATGAAGGATTAGCCAAACTGTCCCCATTAATGAATTAGGACACAATGCTTGTTAAATAAAGTTTAAGATTTCCTTCCTTCCTAGGTCCCTGAACATTTTTACCCACCCCCAGCTTGAGCCAGTATATAGCCCCTTCTTAAATTCCCCTCTATGAATAGATCAATAGAAAGGCAAAACATTCCATATTCTAAGATCCTATCAGATCACACCCTTTCATCCCACTTCTCCACACCTTGTTCTTTCTCACATTGTTTACTCTTCCCTATAAAAAACAAAAACACAACCTATTACTGACTAGCCCTTGAGATGCCTGCAGAGTTTATGATCTGAGGATTCTCTATCCCAATAGCTCTGTACCTCTATTGGAATAGTTATTTTCCTCTCCTTTGCAATAATCCTTTTGAATTGTTTCTTCTTACTAAGTCCAGATTTATTTTCTAATTTGACTCTTTTTTTTTTTAACAGTTCTGGAAGTCAGAAGTGGAAAATGGGTCTTACTGGGCTAAAACCACAGTGTTAACAAGGCCGTTTTCCTTCTAGGGCTCTAAGAGACAACCCATTTTCTTGCTTTTTGCAACTTCTAGAGGTCACCTGCACTATTTGGCTCAGGGCTCCATTCCTCCATCTTCAAAGCCACCAGCCTCGAGCCCAGTGTCCTCACTCTCCTATCTCTCTGTATCTCCTTGTTAGCTTGCCTTTTCCATTTTTTAAAAATACTTGTGATTACAATGGGCCCATTTGGATTATCTAAACTCATCTCCCAATATTAAAGTCAAATGATAAGCAACATCAGTTCCATTTGCCACATTAATTCTCCTTTCTCATAAAATAAAACCTATTCACCTGTTCTAGGGACTAGGGCATAGGGACCTTTTGAGGAGACAAGATTCTACCTACTTCAGGTAGTATGGAAGAGTGTATCCTTCCCTTTCCATACTCTTTCCATGCCCTATTATTAGGCCTGGGCATGTGACTTGGATGGCAAATAAAATGAGGAAATATGTGGAGCAGAGTAGAACAAAATAAAGTGGACAAATCAAAGCCACTGATAACTAATGTAAGAAAGAAGTAAGTGTTGTTCCAATGATATTGGGAGATTGTTTACAGTAAAGCTGATGAAGAAGGTCCAGAAAGGAGGTGCTTTTAGGGGAACAATAATACAAACTAACAGTCTTTTAGCCAAAAATACACACTTACTTCCTGAATACAGCATATCCCAAACCCCTCTTATCCAGTCTTTAAGATGTTTCCCAATGATACCTACTCTCTGCTTTTTATTCTATTGTATAGTACACCTGCCACAGAGAAATAAGGCTGGACTGTATAAACAATTAAGAAGTTGTGGAATTGATGGTGTGGGCCATCTACGGCTGGATCATGAAAGACATTGCAGATTCTTCCTCTTGGAGAACTTGCCATAGAGGAAACCAGCTGTTACATCAGGAAACACTTTAGAAGCTCTTTGGTGGAGTCCATATGGTAAGAAATGGAGGTGTCCTGACAAGAGCCAAGATAAATTTGCCAGTCCTATGACTGAGCCAATTTAGAGGTGGATTTTCCAGCTGCAGTCAAGCCCTCAGATTACTGCAAGCCTTGCTGACTTGTTGACTATACCCTTAAGGAATATTGTAAGCCATAATGACGCTGCTAAATTACCTTCAAATCCACAGTGCATAGAGACTATGTGAGATAATAAATATTTATTGTTCTAAGCTGCAAAATCTGGAACGTGACTTGTTATACAGAAATAGAAAACTAATGAACCCTCCCCATGGAGGATATTTTAAAATTCTTACTTAATCGTGGCATCAGGCTTGAAGTCCAGGTATCATGATCTACTCATGTTTATACATCATATCTCTTGACCCTAAGACTTTTTAAACAAAATAAAATGAAAAAAAAATTATGTTCTCATACACAACATACAGGTTTTGAACATTGACGGATTAGTCACAACACGGACTTTTGTTGGACAGAGGGAAAAGGGGAGGCAAGTAGCAGTCCCTGGGCCATAGCAGTTCTGAAATCCTGCTAGACAAATTCAGGAGGAGCATACCCAAGGGTTATAGAGTGTTCCTTGAATGAATGAGTGGATGAATGGAAATGCAAAATACAAAGCTTATCTTTAGTGTTTTCTCTGTTCCTTTCTATTGATTCAGAGGTCATGAACCCTGTGCTACCTGCCCAAGTTGCCCAGTTCTAATAATATAAGTCAATCATTGATAAGGTGTCTGTTAATTTGTTACATATTCTTCCAGGGATAACACTAGAACTGACATTTCAGGTTCTCAAGTCAAGAGTCCTTAGGTGCTGGAATAAACTATCTAGCATGTAAGACACCATGGTGAGAACCAACAAAGTCTGCCTCTAAGGAGCTAGTCACCATAGTAGTGTTAAATGGGCTAGATTGGTACAAGAGCAGAATCCACATGTCTCTTCAGGATTGTGACTTGATGTCTATATCCTAGCCCTACCTCCACACCCCTCCAAAAGCATGTCCCTTATCTAAGAATAAAGCAAAGATCCACATGGTCTAAAATAATAGGAAGGGTCAAAGAACCACCTGGAAGACAGATAATGGCATATAAAGGTGCATGCACATGTACACACCACAAAGTCCTTTCCTACAAAGAGTGAATAAATGATTTTCAAATGTTGGCCCTCCTTTCTAACATAGCATAGTAAGTACTCACAGTGTGTTGGCTAGAGACAGGTGTTATGAGAAGGGATGAGATGCATTATAGATTGTCTCTGACAACTTTGCCCTGAATGGAGAAATACGTAGATTATTTTCCCTGTCAGAAATTGATATCTTGGGACACTTTACACATGACATCTAAAGTATATATAATGTTCAGCATTAGCAGTTTGCCTGAAAAATACAATTATATGGATTTCATTCAATGAAATTGTAAGATAAAGTAAATAAAGATAAGAAGCATATACTGTAATTTTAACCTGCCTATCTTTCATTCCTTCTTCTTCTGATAATATCCCCATACTCATCCTTCAAAAATATCAATCTACTCATTAATCCATTCACTTGGAACATATTTATTGGTGGCAAAATGTCAGGCACTATTCTAGGTGCTTGGGACACAGCAATAAACAAAGTGGAGTAAAAAAATGAGTCTCTTCATGGGGTTCACCTTCCCCTGGCAGGCAGCAGAACATGGAGAAACTACGACATATATGGTATGTAGTGTGCCCCATACTGATAAGTCTTGTGGACAGCAGTACAGCAAGGGAGGAAGGTGGAGAGTGTTGGTAAGGGTGTTGTTATAAGTTGACAGAGTGCTCAGGAAGGGTTCATTGAACTCTTACTATTTGACTAAGTACCTGAAAGAGGTGAGGATACAGACCATTGCACCACACAGCTCTAAGTAGTGTTAATGACATTGTCGTCTTTGTGACTTATTTTCCCAGACATGAAACCCAAACTTGTACAAATTGCTGCCCAAAAACTAGGGTATACAACTGAGCTCTTGGGAGCTACCTAACATTTTGGAAGATTGCACCTAAGTATGAAAACAAGACAAAGGAAATCAGAACCAAACTCAACCTCCTGAACCAAGCCATGGCTGCAGAAATTTCTGAAGGATTTTTTTGTATACCAATTTGAACTTAGTTTCCATTACAGGCAAATAGAGGAGTCGTGTCTTATGCACAGTACCACTAGATTGCTATTTTTATTATCAAAGAAAATGTAAAATCATATATATTATATACACACACACACACACACATATATATATCATATTTTCCTTATCTATTGTCAATGACCCTTAGGTTGTTTCCATACCTTGGCTATTATGAACAATATTGCAGTGAATATGGGAGCGCAGATATCTCTTCAAGATATTGTTTAATTTCCTCTGTGTATATACTCAGAAGTGTGATTTCTGGATCATTCTATTTTTATTTTTTTTGAGGAACTTCCGTACTGTTTCCATAATGACTATACCGATTTCCATTGACAGTAATGGAAATTTTCTAAAAAAGATATTGTGTGTTATCACTGTACACCCCCCCCCACACACACACACAATAACTATAAAGAAAATGTAAAACAAAAGACACTAACATTGCTTAATTTGAAGAGCCTATGACTTTAGTCCTCTGATTCTGGGTAAATTCCACCCTAACACATTGCACCTGTTTGCCTCTCATTCTGATACTATAACCTTGTAGCCACAGAGATTTACATATCACTGTTATGTTTCTAGAAGGAGTTATTGTTTCTACCATATAACACTGCAGCCAAGAGAGCTGAATAATGGGAGACAGGTATGGCAGCATTATATATGCATAGTGGAAATAGCTAAGAGTGCACTCCACCTCTAAGGCAGCCTGCTGACCCACCATCCACACCATCCTACTCATTCTGAAGACTATCAGTCTTAAAGCAGCTCATGCTAGAAATCTGCAGATGACTGAAAACTCCAGGTTTAATGTTGAGTGCAGGGTTGGGACTAGACATGCCCTTGAATGGAGAGACTTCTGGATCCTAGACAGAATGAGTTCCAGAGAGAACAAGCTTTGATGGGGGAACAGGTAACGATGACTCAGAGTATGGAGCAACAGAATAGTTCTATACACTGGGAAGTTTTTTTTATGAAAGAAAATTAGTGAAAGGATGATACAGATGAAGCCCACTCCATTCTTCTAAAATCAACAGTTAATATAATTCAGCACTAAAAAAAGGTTAAAAGCATATTTCAGATTATTCTGAATAATTGGAAACATGAAGGATTTCTACTGTCTGTTGGTCATGATTTAAACATTTCTCTTGAATGTAAGATAGGAAAAGAGGAGAAATAAAAGGAATCCTGGAGAGAAAAAGGGAGAACAGTTAAAATGTTGTTCTCCTAAATTCAATATTACATTTTTTAATTTAATATTGATATTTAATTCAATATTTAATATTGAATCTCCTAAATTCAATATTATAGCCCTCTTAATATGGAGTGGAGAAATGTTTCTAAGTTCCCCTAGCTTCAGCCCAGAGAATATGCCACTCTTCCTCAGTGGAATTTATAACATCAGATCAGTAATTCTTCCTATTAAGTAATCATCCCATTAAATATTTCATCACAAAGTTGGTTGCTTTGCCCATCTGTCTTGTCCATATTCAATTACGGTGGCTATCATTCTTTCATGGGGAAATGCATGTCACTTTTCAACCAGACTTAAATTTTTCACCTGTAAAATTGACATATTTTATGGGATTTTCATAGGGTCCTACTGATCATAGCCATTGAAACTCTGTCCCTTTATACTCTTTCTCATTTTGAGTCAGGGCATTTCCACCTATATCAACAGGAGTTTTTAGGAAAGGAGATCCCAGAGATGGCAGGCAATTATGTTTTTATTTCTGTTTGCTAATTTAATAAATGAAAAGCATTCAGTAACTGAGTTAAATTATCAAATTTCCCAAACATGCAAATTAAGCAACTAAAAGATGACAAGTTTCTTGTTTATTAAGTAAAAACCTCTGAAAAACAAAGAATAAATTAAACATTAATTGACCTTAGTTTAGTAGTTGGGTTTTCCATATAGATTGTAGAAGTACTGATTATAATAAAGACTGTAGGACATCTAAGAAATCTCCGCAAATTATTTAGTTTAATGCCTCATTTTACATATGAAGAAGGTGAAGTAATTTGTCCATGACATAATTAGACCAGGAGTGTAAGCTGTTTTCTCTATATTTCCTTTAAAAAGGTTATAAAATCTTCAACTTATCCCCATACAGTTTTGTTCATAACCATCTTTCTCTTGACCTTACTCGTTAACACATATGTGAATGAGATTTGGACGTTTTTAGTAAATTTTTTCCATATTTTAATTGCATGCATTTTTATCAAAACCTTTATTAGAGCGATTTTCTCATTTACATAAACAAAGGTTTATTCCTTTGTTTTTCTAATTTTAATATAAGTTTCTTGAGAGTAGAAAGTATGAATTTTTATTTTCATGGTTCCAGGTCCTAGAGAAATGCAGGCAATAACAGGGATTTGATAAATAGTTGTCGAATGAATGAATCCATTTTGTTTCTGCCTTTTCATGAGGACTGGGTCGTCACTACAACCACTCACTCTGTTTTTAATTGGCATCATTCCACAAAACCTCTTTAATTTTCATTCTTCTTCATGGTTTAATAATGATTTTCATTCACTGGAGCCCCTGAATAGCACAAAACAATATAAATCTTTCATCAGCTCTTCCTATTTATAAGTACATCAGACAATGTACACTCCAATTCTACCTATTATACCAGTTTCCTAGATTTCTAAACATATTAGCATATTAAATTATTTGAGAATTTTCATCCTCATATTTTGTCTAAACCAATATTTGCTTATCTATTTAAACAATTATATACTGACTGCCTCTATAGGCTATGTGGAGTTTTAGGAACTAGGCATAAGTAGTGAACAAAACTGACTTCACCTCTGGCCTCATAGAGCTAATATTCTAGAGTGGTGAGGAGAATAGAAAAAATGAAAAAAAAGTAAACAATAAAAATTAATAAAAACTGAAAATTGAAGTAATTGTTAAGGAAATAAAAACTTTTTAAGCTACTTTTAAAGTTTTTTTGGAGCATGTATTTACAGCATTGATTATAAGCATACTTTGGGAAATGTCTGATTGCAAACCCCCTTAATAGAACATTCTGCACATTTGTCTGCCCTTACCCCATGGATATCTGGAAAGTTTGTTCTAAATGCCTTTGTGCAATAATGAATCTTTATGACTGATCGGTCAATATAGCATTTTTTTTTCCAGAAATGGAAATGAATTTTATTTTGGCCTAATTTTCTCTCATTTTATTAAAAATATTAGTAACCATTATCTATCAACAAGGCAATGCTAAGTGTTATGGCTTCAATGGTTCACCAAATGAAAGCAGGCTGATAAAACAACTTTTCACAATATATCATAACACTGACGATTTAATGGTATTTTTTACAATTTATCATAGATTTTTACCTAATGTCTTAAAAAATTTGACAGCTTATGGACTGATGTAGAGGTCCATAAGCAGGCCTATGCAGATGCATGAAACTATGCACCATGAACAATGCATTTTATGTTATTACATGGACCCTTGAGTACTAATATAGCCTCTAAGCCAACCAAACAGTGCAAAACAGTGAACCCAAGTCCCTGACATCCTGGAAGCATTCTTCCCTCTTCTGGCAAGCTGCCTTGACCATCAATTTTTCAGGCACACTTTGTGAGGAACTAAGGAAGCATTAGGGAACAAGTACATCCACTCTTATCCTTAATTCATGGATTTCCTTTGAGTTGTTTCTCACTTCAGTAGTAAACTGAAGTCAAAGCAACTTTGAACTGTATCCAAACCACCATTCTCATTCTCACTGGGAATGCACATTGGTTTCAGGACCTACCCAACATGTCAGAATCTTCCATTTTTCTTTTTCATAATGTAAACAATGTCTGCCTAACGTTTTTCTCAATTTTAGGAATTCTATCATATGGGTTTTTTTCATACTCAAAGATGCTTCATATGTAACATGTTTTTTCAATATGAGGCATCAAAAGCTTAAAGACAGAAG
Source organism: Manis javanica (assembly GCF_040802235.1). Classification (NCBI taxonomy): domain Eukaryota; kingdom Metazoa; phylum Chordata; class Mammalia; order Pholidota; family Manidae; genus Manis; species Manis javanica. The sequence continues at coordinate 61,305,171 of NC_133166.1, forward strand.
ATGTTAGGGTGCTGGAAGTGTTCAACATACAGATAGCAAAGTCACCTAGGCCCGTGGTAAGTCCCAGTGAGGAATGCTGAGGCAGCCATCAGTGTCTTCGCCAAGTGTGAAGGAGCAGGGGTGAGAGGGAGACCAGTAGGAGGCAATCTCAACAAGGAGTAAGTGGAGTTCTTGAGAAGTATCTGGGATTTTAGCCCTTCAGAGGTGATTCCAAAGCCTGGGAAATGTTTTCCAGATGCACATCAGTCTAGAAGTCAGGGTAAGTTGGCATATTTATGTTATAGTTACTAATGAAATCTGTCCAGACTCATAAAAAAGAGAAAAACACTCTAGACAGCTTTTTGAAATCAAGATTAGTTGTCCTGCTAAACACTTAGAAAAAATTAGAGCTGATTTTGTATAAACTGTTAACTTCTAAAAAGAAATGGCTGGCTGGTGATAAAAATAACTCAACAGGGATTGTTCCCTTTTAAAAAACACAAGAGAAAAATAAATGGAAAGAAGAAAACAGAGAGTGGATGCAGGCAATAGAACTCCAAGTCTCTGACAGAGTCTGTTTTATAACTCTATTTATTATTGGAAGCCTGGGTGGGTCATAGCAGACTACAGTCTCAGCACATAATTCCTAACCAGATATAATTTCTATCTCCCCCAAGACTGTGGGGTTTTATCTCTGGAAAACTAGCAAATGGAGGATTCACATTAACTAGACCAATGTATCTGAATGGTCCATAATTTCGAAGTTTCTAGACAAGCCCCTGGATCTGCACAAATGGATGTTCTAATAATCAATGCTTATTATTAGTTGTTTACTCTGAATGAAATGTATTGGAGGTTGCTATGATTTCCCATTTGCAGATGAAACTACCTTTAACACTGGAGAACACCGTCTCCTGTGTTGACTGAGGAGACCTGAATTAAATTTTCAGATCTTCAAAAATCCAAATGCTGCTTAACATATATCCATAGTAAACAGTGAGCAATGCAGATTAAAGGTCAAAGGGTTCCTTTCAGATTGACCATTTGCTCAGTGAAGTTCTTACACAGCGCAATCTGTCAAGAGAGGTCTTGTGACAAGATGCCTGTAGAACCGTGCTCCTTGCCGTCGGGTCCTTTAGATTATTTAACCAGTAAAACAGATCCATGATGTAACTAATGCCTTTTCACTCTGTCTTGGACGTCACTTCAGCACATGCTGTCATCCTTGCCTGGACTGAAGTGATCATGTCCTGACTGGCCTCCATGCTTTCCTTCTGGCCTTCCTTAATGTCTCTTTTCTATACAGCTACTAAGGTGGTTCTTTAAAAGAATAAATCATATCATGATACTCATTTGCACAAAACCCTCTCACATGCATAATAAAATCCAGACTTTTGCCATGGTCCACAAGATCCTACCCAACCTGGCTCCTGGCTCTTGATTACTCCTTTGATGTAATTTCTTTTCTCCTGTTCTCTCACTCACTATAATCAGCCGAACTGGGCTTCTGTCTGTTAAGCAAGCTCCTGTGCAGAGTAATGATGCTGGCTTTTGCTTATGCCTGGAATACTCTTTCTCAGATTCTCCCAGGACTCCCTCAGTTGCTAACTCAGGTCTCTTCTCAGATATCAACTTCTCAGACCAACAGATCTAGAATAGAGACATCCTGGTTGTTATTTGCTTGTTTTTTTCTTCACAGATCTTCTCAATTTTTTTTGTTTAGTTTATGGTCTATCTCCCCACCTCTCTGCAGGAAGAATATTAGTGCTGAATTTCTAGTGCTTAAAACACTTTCTGATGCATAGAACACATTGAAAGAATTACTTGAGCAAGGAATAAAAGAGGAAGAAAGAGAGGGAGGGAGGAAGAAAAAAGAGAAAAAGAAAGTTAGATCTTAAGTTTTTCTTTTAATGAAGCAATTCAGAGATTGTCTTCTTTTATAATTTATTACCTGAGAGGATGAAATGAAGAGCTGTGGCATACCAAGAAAGTGCAGGTAAAAGCCCAGTTCCTGAGAAAGTTCAGGAACTTTCCCCCACTTTCACCCACTGAAAGAAGCAAGTATCTGTGCTGAGGTGTGGCTGTGTGGTGATGAAGATGCAAAGCAGTTCTAAGGGTTGCTGGTCATTTTGCATCATTTGATTTGATTAATAATTTACTGACAAACAAAATGAAAAACATAAATAAACCAAAACAACAACAAGAAGAGAATCAAAGATTGTTCAATTAACACCAGCTGTGAATCAAACCTTGTGTTGTGTAATCAATTACATTAACTAACATGGATCTTATGCTCCAACTATCAGGGCTCATGTTGTTAGGTGAGGACTAACCATGGAAACCCTCTTATTAATACTGCTCATTTACTTAATTCGCTCATTAGTGTGAAAACCAACAAACAACAATAAACACTTGTACTTTGCTTTGTGGATAATTTCCTCCCAGTTTTGAACACAAGAAAAAAAATATGAACAAATATTTTGCTTTACCTCAACTCACCATCTAGTGGCAAAGCAGGTTAAGAGCAGGCTTCCTCTTCAGAATAACATGTCTGTTCTCCCGACAAACATTCATTTAGCATTTACCATGTGCCAATTACTGTACTAGGCAGAGGTGGATAAACCCCTTAGGAGTCCCTATTTCAGATTCTGTCCTCTAGCACTGTATTCAGAAAGCTGTTAAAACCAGCATTATCATCTGAAACTAACGTGTTTATTACAGCAGGCCCGGTGCTGTAATGTTCAAATGTATGTTCAAATGTAACATACATGACAAAACTTTGAGGTGTGTATTACTGTTCCATTTTGTATGAGGAAGAAGAAGCTGAAAGAGGTTGACACATTATCCCAGCCTATCTAGATCTGTCTGGCTCTAAAGTCTCTGCCCTTTCTTACTACATCATATGGGCTTTTATTAAATCGGAGGTATAATCTGTGACTAGGTAACAACTTTTTTCTTCTGAGAAATTAGCCTGAATTTGGCATAACTGACAAGTAAACACATAGTTATCACATATTCTTAGTGGAATTCAATTTCTGAGCAGTGATACTCAGACCCACCTGGTTCCTAATCCAAAACAGTTTAGGAGATAATTCCTGGTATCTATATATGGGAGTAATAGCACCATACAGACTGATGGATGACCTTAAAGAATGGGAACTCGATAAAGTCAACAAATAATAATTGAGTTTAGTTCCCTATGGAAGTAATCTCCACTAAGCAATGAATGTATTCCTGGATTTAGAGAACAAAGACATTTTAGTTAAAGTAACAAAACTTAAGGGAATTAGAATATATATCATGAGCAAATACACAAGCATGCTATAAACAACTGGTAAAATTCAATATGTCAAAGGAAAGTACATCTAGAAAAGCTCACTCAGAAAGAATTTGTTAGTGTGTTTTGGGAGACATAAATGTTGTGTACAATATTCCAGTTCTCATTCTTGAAGGTATGGGGCATGTTTAGAACAACCTGTGCTGTGAAGTCAGGCATGACCGTTTGTCTTTATTTAGCTCATGAAATATGAACGAAAGGTTTGTGTTTCGCTTCCCAGGGCCAACCAGTTGAGAACTAGGCACAATTTGCCTTATTTCCTTGACCCTGCCACACTGACTGGTGAGGTTCCTGATGGCGGAACCTCTCAACAGCCTGGGTCCCTGATGAGAACCAGGAGGACCAACTCTACATGATCGTGTGAATTGAGTGAGAAATAAACCTGTGTTGTTTTAAGCTACTGAGATGTGGAAATGGCTTGAATCTCAGTGTAAACAGCTCATCCTGAAAAAAAATATGGCCCAGTCTGACACTACTTAGGGCAGAGGGTCCAAAAGCATGACCATTACAGGTGAACCTGAGAATTGGAAATGATTTAATTAGTAATCATCTTGGTGCCATGAGCCGTGGATATTGCATAATTAACAAATCTTTATCTGATTATTCCTTACCAAAATACCTTTAAGTGTGAATGTTTCTTACCATGTAGCCTGCAGGTAGATGGTATACTAACTGGTTGATATGAAACATCTGTTTTGCCTGTCAATTCTAATTGAGAGAGAGAGAGAGAGAGAGAGAGAGAGAGAGAGAGAGAGAGAGAGAGAGAGAGAGAGAGAGAGGGAGAGAGAGAGAGAGAGAAAATTGCCTGGCTATTTCTAACAAGATCCTTGTTTAAATTCTGCTCTCATGAGATGAACAATCTCCTCTTAGTTCTTCTGAACTTGATGAAGCAAAATATGTTCATAAAACTACATCTATACTATCTATACTTTTAATCACTGCTTTTCAGACATTTATTTCTGGTTCAGAAGGCAGGTGAGAAAAAGCAAAAGCAGAGGTACCTCTGCTTCCCCTACTGGATTTCCAGATTGCCTTGTGTGCTTGGATATTTTGTTGAACAAATAACCTCCTCAATCAAATTGACAGGTCTTTTTGGTTAACTTGCTTCCACAATAAATATTCCATCAGATACATTAATTTTTATTAAGGTGTGGTGAGGAAGGAGGAAAGGTTTTATACAGTCAATGGGAACCTCTGTATTCAGCAGCTATTTTTAATTCATGTTTGTTTACCACATTAGAAAAATATGCACCAGATTATGATTACTTTCTATTGTTGTCAAGTTTCATAGGAATTCATGGACAGGTTATACCAGTGGAGACCAACAAGTATTTGACAGCACCTGACTTATAAATTACTGTTCCTTCAGTTGTCAATTGATTTCTGGACATAAATAACAAAGGAAATGCCAGAGTAATAATTCATCCATTCTTTTTGGTCATGACTTGCATTCCAGAAAAATTGTTTATTTTGCTTGGGATCTGACTGGCCTGACCATTTATTTGACCCTCTGCAAACATTGCTTTGCTTTGGCTCTTTCATATTGTCTCGCCGAAGGCTTTCAGCCCTGGGCTAGTTCACTCTTGATTCAGTGAGACTGAAAAATGACAGTGGAACATTCGTGGGGTGAAATGGTTTATACCAACTTCATTCCCATGGCGGTAGGTCAAACACTAGAATACCGTCCTCCTCAGAGCGAGTCTGCATGTAGCAAGCCAGTCCCTGCCTCTGGGCCTCTCTGCCCCTGCAGCCGTCTCAGTCTCTGTCCTCAGCACTGCCACCACTCCAGCCTCTGCTCTCCTGCAGCTGTGCATCCCAGAGCACTGGGTGGAGCTCTTTTATAGAGTCATAATAACATTTTGCCCACATGTGGGCAGAGGGTAAGCCAACCAGTCAAGTGAGAACCTGGTCATAGGAATTTCCACATTCTCTACAGACATTATCATTTTAAGGAAGGAATGATAATTTGAGGCAAGAATCATAGTTCATGTGACTAATACCAAAGCTCTATATACCTGTGGCCACCACTCCTGAACTGAATTTTCTAGAAGAAGCCAGCATAAAATCTTGAAAAGAAAACAGAAAGAAGTCCATTTATCTATTGAGTTAATTTCAAACCCTCTGCCTGAAGACCTTTCATGGTGTTGTCTTTCACATGTTCATTGCTTCCCTCCTTCCCTGACACCATTCTTTCCTCTTTCCTCCCGATGTCCTCTTCCCTTCCCTCATTTCCTTCCTTAATCAAACACTTATTAGATTATTAGTCTAATAAAAGACTTATTAGAGTCTAGGACATGCTTCTTAAATTCAACCAGACTGTCACACAGTTCATCCTTTTTAACCCCTGTGCCCTTGCTCACCACATTTTCTCTACCCAGAATGCCCTCTTCCCTTTATTTTCTATGAACATTTTACATAGCACCTATTCTAAAGCCATTTGACATACGTAATCTTCTCATAAGCCTTTAACAAATGCTTGAATCTATGTGCAACTCTTTACTTGTACCTCTCTTCTATGGCATTTACCAAAATCTTCATTACTTTAGAATTATTTGTATGCTAACCTTTCTAATACTTCTAGACATCATACTAACTGCTCATGGGAGGAAACCTTATCTAACTGTCTGATGCACCTGCAGTGCCTTGCATGAAGCATATGAAAAGACAGAAACCTAAGCAAAATCCAAATAATAGCAATAAATATTACAGAAAGGACATGACACCACAAAGCAAGCACATCAGAGTTCAAGACCTCCCTCTGCAATTTACTGACTTAAAATTCTAAAGACCCCTTTGCATCTCAATTGCCTTATGTATAAAGCTATTCTTTTTTCTCATTAAAACATTTACAACTTCAGAATTTATGGCTCTCCTACATGCCTTCTGTTAAAGGATTCAATATCAGATAAATCAGAGGATCTCATTCTCACAGGAAGATGCTTTAAAACATGCAAAAATAATTTTACAGACTCTGGATAAAAGATTCAACTTATCAAACCCCTTTACATAATAAGAGCATATACCCATGATTGAGTACTTTATAAATGGCAGGTAATGTGCTAAGTGTTTTGTATTATGCTCTCCAATCCTCATCAGAACAAAAAACAAATGAAACCATGTGAGGGTGGATTTTATTTTACCTACTTTACTCATGAGAAAATTGAGGCACAGTTAGGTTAAGACACTTGGCCCACACAGAGTCAGAATTCAAACAATGTCTGTCTGATATTAAAGCTCATGCAATTAAGATTAATTAATAAATTAAGATTCTTACATATTCTATATATGTACATTAACTAGTGTCAATAGATACTATATTATTGTGCATTTGTTGGCACAGAATGCAGTGGAGTCAAATAACCTCATGTGTAAGTTTAGTTTCTATCAATTAACTTTTAGACATGAAGTTAGGGATCCTTTTGATTGCCACCCCTAATGAATGACGTTAATTGGCTCTGTAAGTAACTAGTGGCAGTGCCCAGAGGGGGCATATAACCAACACTGTATTGTCTGATCTCCAGTACCCCTTCCCCAATACCACCCCACTTTTCCAGGCCTGTCTGTGTGCTGTATTTCCAGTAGTTTGCACAGAATCACCCACACTCTCTTCCTTTCCAGGTGCTACATTGCACACGTCAGAAGGCTGAAATTAGTGAAGCAAGCTGGAACCACAGAACACAGGAACTCTAGAGAAAATCAAGAGTATCCAAGTCAAAGTACTGGTGCAAGATCCTGGCAATCCAGCCTTCAATGGCTCAGACACACAGCCCGAGAAAAATTCTCCATCTTTGATGAAATTCTTCCGGAAACAATTCAGTCATTCTATGGCTACACCACTGCATCTCCACTTGTGCACCCATACCAGTGCCTCATGTGCACCGCCAACTGACAGCATTCACAGAGACACTGGTCTCCTTCTGATCCCAGTCTCTGAGTGAGGCATTTCCCCTAACCTCCCAGTTATAGCATATGGCTGCCATTATTTAATTCATTTTTATTTTCTTTTAAAACATTTCTCACTTTCATTTTTCTCCCTTGCAATAATTGTGATTTTTTTATAGTTATCCATTTGTTTTATGAATAACAAGTAGTGCTGCAGTGTGTGTACATATTTTTATTTTACATCAGTAGTGTTGTACAACAGACCACATTCTGTACATAAATTTTTTCTTTCAGTGCTGTGTCTTTAAGATTGATGCATGGTGTTATATGTATCCATTTTTTTTAAACCTGAATTGCTGCATAATTCACAGTGTTTATCTTTTGCACATTATCCTATCCACATGATGAACATTTACTGCCTACAACTTTATCATTTCCTAACTGTGCTGAAAATCCTCATACATACACCCTACCTTTATGGACCCAAGTGAGCTCTTCTCTGGGGGATTAACTAGCCATAGGACACACTCATAGTCTTCGTAGCTTTTATGTATCTAGAAATTAATAAATTTCTTCTAGGTTATCCAGTTTGGCATTATCTAGTAAATTTTAAATTATGTACAACCTGAAATTCTATACCAATGTATATAAGTTGAATAAATGTTTACATGTGGGCACCAAGGGTTCAGCCAATTATATTATATATATCTACATATACATGTATACAGGTATGTATAACTAAATATTATTGAATATTATTTATAACTGAATATAATTGTTGCTATTATTATTTTGAACAAACTGTTATGTTACATAAAAGTAAAAGACTTTTGTTTTACTTTTACTTATTCCTTCTGTGATGCTCTTCCTTTTTTATGCATATTAAAATTTCTTACTATCATTTTTCTTCTCTCTGAAGAACTTGTTTTAAAATTTCTTTCAGGGCATGTCTGGCATGACTGAAAACAAATTTCCTCAGTTTTTCTTTGTCTGAGAAGGTCTTTATTTCTCCTTTATTTTAGAAGAATGATCTCACAAGTTGCAGAGTTCTATCAGTAGATTTTTACTGTCTACATTTTAAATATTTCACTCCTTTTTGCTTTCATGGCTTCTGGAAAGAAATCATACAATTCTTATATTTGTTCCTCTATAGGGAAGGTATTTTCCTCAGGTTCCTTTCAGGATTTTAAATCTATCTTTGGTTTTGTGCATTTCAAATATGATATGTCTCGGTCTAGCTTTTGGGGGCACTTAACCATGCTTGGTGTTCTCTGAGCTTCTTTAATCTGTAGTTTGGTGTCTGATATTTATTTGGGGAATTTTCAGTCATTATTGCTTCAAATATTTATCCTATTTCTTTCTTTCTTTCTTCTCCTTCTACTATTCCCATTGTATGTATGTCCCACATTTTTTTGATATTCAGGGTTTCTCTACTAGCCTAAGTTATCCTTGCTTTCCTGCTTGGAAAGTTTCTATTGACCTTTCCTCAAGCTGAGAGATTCTTCTCTCAGACATTTGTAAGCTAATGAACCCAGTAAAGGCAATCTTCATTTCTATTTCAGTATTTTTTCTCTTATCTCTAGTATTTCTTTTTTATTCTTTCTTAGAATTCCCATCTCTCTGTTTACACTGCCCATCTGTTCTTGCATGTGGTCTATTTAACCAGTAGAGTCCTCAGGATATTAAGCATAGTTATTTTAAATTATTGGTCTGATAATTCCAACATCCTTGCCATAGGTGAATCTGGTTCTGATGCCTGTTCTGTCTCTTTAAGTTTTGATTTTTTTCTTTTAGTACATTTTATAATATTTTCTTGTTAGCTCATCATCATATACTGGGTTAAAAGAATGAGAACTGCTGTAAAAAGGCACTTAGTAGTGTGGAGATAAGGTTTGGGGGGAAGAAATGCATTCTTTAGTCATGTGATCAGGTCTGAGTCTTTAATGAGTCTGTTCCCTGGCCTGTGAACCTGATAAATCTTTTTCCGCCCTTCTCTCCCTGTGATGGGGCAGGATAGCTGGAGGGCACTGGAGCTGAATATTTTCCTTCCTCCAGGTCAGTTAGGCTCTGATAAAACTCCATTAGTTTAAGCGCTGGCAAAACAGTCTTGAGACTAAGCCTTTTTAAGAAAAACAGAGTGCTCTGGTGTATTTCTAAATAATTTACTTTGCCACTCCCCCTTCAAAAAGCACAAGGGGATTTTTCCCCAGTATTCACTGTGAGATTCTGGTCAAGCTTTTGGAGATAAAATTCACCAAAGAGTGGAGGCCTCTTATGACTGAGTTGCTCTGGCATTTTTAATTCGCAGACTTGTCCACAATGAGCCACAAGCAGTTAAGAGTTGAGGTTTTTTCATCCCAGCACTGGGTCCACAGAGATTTCTGCTCTGATAAGTGGTGATTATCTGGGTTTTTCTGTATCTCCAATTTGAGGCATCAGTCTGCCTCATGATCACCTTTCTCTGAAAGCTCTAAGCAGTCTTGTTGATTTTTCAGTTTGTTCAGTTTTTTTACTTACTGTTAACAATGGTTTAATGACTTGCAAGTCCCTACATGCCAGATCGGAAATCAGAAGTCCTTACTTGTTTTTAGTAAATATTTTATTTTAGGATAGGTATAGATTTGTAGAACGGGTACAAAAATATTACAGAGTTGCCATGTACCTCACACCTGGTTTCCCCTATTAACATCTTACATTAGTGCGGTACTTCCATCAAACTTAAACCAATATCAACACATTATTATTAAAGTCCATACTTTCTTCAGATTCCCTTAGTTTTTACCTGCTTTCCCTTTTCTGTCCTATGATCCCATCCAGAATATCATGTCACTTCTAATCATCACATCTCTTTAGAATTCTCTTCGCTGTGACAACTGCTATGTGTTTTATGATTAATTTTTCCATTGTTCTGCTTAATTTCACCAACATTTTCCCTTACGTCATTGCATATATTTTTATTATTAATTTAAATCATTGGGCTCTTTTTTCCAACTTATGTGATAAATGTTGATCTATTTGATGTTTTATTTTAATGTCTACAATTCCCAAGTATCTGGTTATTCTAGTGGCGAGCTTCTGATCTCCAGGAGGTCTCAGAAAATGTGTTACTGGGTACAGAGGAAGAGACAAAGCCCAGGCCCTGGTCCTCTGTATTCTTCCTGTGAGTTTAAGGTGATGAGAGGGGATATAACTCAGAACTGCTGTCAACCGCCCTTTGTGCTGCCTCTCCCGAGACAAATCCTATGATTAGGATTCTCCTTTAAAGCCTCCTAGCAGAGGGAGAAAACACTGTATTTAGATTGGAAATCACCCCAGCTGCGGGTTTGGATGGGAAAGAGGAGTGAATGTTAGGGGAATGAGGCAGTCCTCATGAGGCTGAGCTGTGCTTCAGCACCACTGACATCAGGTGGCCTGAGCAATTGCTGTTGACTCTCAGCTCCCTGAGGCATCAGGGTAGCCAGGAAGAAACCCTTCCAAGCCAAGTGAGAAGGGGCAGACACACCTTTGGTGCTCTCCACAACCTCCTCACTCTGGAATGCCAGCCCTAGAGCTGCAAGAAGCCACATCCCACACACCAGTTCACACAAGTGTTTGGTGTCCCCACATATTTTTCATAAAACCCTCAGATCCATATTTTCCTCCCAAATCTGCCATTTCCCCAAGCCCAAGGGTGTTTGGAATAGGGAATCCACAGTTTGTGCTTGTTCTCCATATTTTTAGGAGGCAACCGAGGCACAGTGAGTCTAGGTTCCCAAAACCAGTGAGAGGTCGGTGTAGGCTACAGACTAATACCCAAGGACTCAAAGGCTTATACACTTTCTTCTCCCACATAGACTCATGCTGCTAGGCCTACAGGCCCAAGATGTCAAACACAAGACAGATCCCTGGAGTACCAAGACTACTATCAAAGCCAATAGATTCATGTGGGAACATTGTATATGTGAAATGAGACTTTGATGGACAACTCTCCTGACAGAGATTTCCTGAATTTAACAGCAATGTAAAGGGAATACGGGGGGAATAATTATTGCATCTCTTTTTCTTATCGTTTATTTGTGCATGCAGTCATTCATTACAAATTTACTAAGGACCCAGTATGTATAGGAACTGATCTATACATTGGGAATGAAGTAATGAGGAAAAAATTACAGGCAAATTACCTACTTTTTTGGAGAAATTTCCTATTTTCTAGTAAAGAGAGTCAGAGATATAATCCTCATATGTAAACAAAGCAAAACCAAAAATTCATCCATTAAAATTATATAGCCATGAAATAGATCTGTGTACTCACACATATATAATGCAGCCTACTGAGAAGTTACAGAATATGGAAACTCCTAGGGGACAGATGTGAAGTAGGCAGCAATGATCTTCAGTAATCTCTTTCTCCTTTATTCCTACCAATAATTGATCCATGCTCCATTTTTAGGTCTATTTATCATAAATTGCTCTACAAAATTATTATTAAATCAAGATAGACCATAATATGTCATATTCAAGTAATTTTCTAAAACCTTTGCCAGAGCTGTAGATCTGTAAGTTGAATGTTAAAAAAAAATATTGGGTGTAAGAAGAGGTCAAAGTTGCCTTGCAGTCCCCAGGAAACATTTATATTATAGACCCAGCCAGTGAGTTTATCTGGTGAAGAAATGTAAGTATATCCAAACAAATGAACAAACAAAAATTGGCCTGATTTTCTTTTCCTATGTGGAATCATAAACTATTGATTAAAGCCACAAACTGCTTGGAAATGGATGCCAGCAGATAAGAAAATGATATCACTCCTAATGATGAGCTCTAGGATTTTGTGTTTAAAACATTTCTCTCTCACTAGCTTATCAAACAACCAAAAAATTAACAGCTATTTGGCAATGGCAGCAGAGAGACACTTTCTGATGATTACCCTCTACACTGCACTCTGGAAAAGCCAATAAAGCCAATTACTGGGCAGTTGTGTTGCTCATTAGATGATCAGCATAAGCAAATAATACGGTTCAGGATCAATCACCTGTTTCTCCCAAAAAACACAGGGAACTGGGTTCATGGATAAGGAGAAGCCACTGAGGACAGAACTGGCTCCAGTAAAGCAGTAAGAAATAAAATAATTCTTATCCTTTAAAGAGCGAAAAAAGACGAGGCAGAATCCTCCAGACTGGATACCCAGATGGTCAGCCAAAGCACCCTTCAACAGGGGGCCCAGGACTTTCATCATTCCCATACCACAATGTAACCCCTCCCACACACATTACCAGAGCTTCTTCTAACTATCTTAAATTTGCTCTAACCCATTGTATCAGTATTAGTCGACTCATGGTGAGTTTGCCACCCACCAGCAGGACCAGCTAACAGTCTGGAGATATTACTGGTCGTCATAGCTGAGGAGGGCGTTATTGGCAGCTAGTGGGTAAGGGCTGTGGATGCTGCTGAACATCCTATAGTGCACAGGACAGTTCTCTTCTGATGGGAAATCATGTGGTCCAAAATATTAGTCGTGCCAAAGAATCCATGTAATATAGAATAGCAGATGAAATCAGCTGTATGTGACCTACAGGTCACTGTTTTATGTGACACTGTATAAGAATCTCAAACTTTCAGTAATAGGTGTTAGAAAAAAATCTTAAATAAAATGTTGTTGCTCAGGGGCAGATATAACACTGCCGGAAGGGGCTGTCAGATTGTACCCCTTCTCAACTCCACTGAATCATGCTGCATCATACTCATCAAGCATATATTTCAGCAAAGCAAAATAAAACTATTCCTTCTTATCAAATTGAAGAAGATGGCATGGAGAAGTCACAGTTATCTTACAGCTGAGATCTTTGCCCTGCTTCCCCTAGAGCTGAACACTTAAACACTTCAGCAGTCAGGAGCATGGCATTGTTGGAGAAAGCTAAAGGGACTCATATACACTTCCTTCTTATCTGCAAGATAAGCAATGTCTTTAATCAAAACAATGGGTACAGAACTGAAGTGGCCCATAGACCCTGTGATTAAGTCATTAATTCATTTTCACAATATAGATTGACCTACTACATACCAGGCACTATGCTAGGCACTGGAGCAATAATAAAGGACAAATACCATACTTTCCCTCCCAAAACTTACACTGAAGTGGTCTGTGTGTTGCTGGGGCTGGGGGCTTGGAAGGAGACTGTTCACAGACCAGTAAACACAATTACTGTGGCGGGAAGAATAATCTCCCCTCCACAAACAGAAGTCCACTTCCTAATTCCTAAAACCTATGAAAATGTTATTTTACATGGGAAAGGGGAATTAGATGGTATATAGAATGAGGATTATTCCCAGTTAATCTCGTAACAGGCATTGGATTGTCCAGATGGGCCTAGATGTAATCGGAGAATCTTTAAAAGTGGAAGTAAGATGTAGAAGAGGAGGAAAGGCAGGCAGAAGGTGGTGAGGTGAGCTTGATGGGATGCGAAAAGGCCTTGACGTTCTGGGGCTGGACGTGAGGACTGAGAAAGGAGCCATAAACCAAGGAACACAGAAGGCCTCCAGGAAGGGCTGGGAAATGGACTTTGAGCTGGAGCCTCTAGAGAAATGCAGCCCTGTTGACTCCTTGATTTTAGCCCATTGGAATTCTGACTTCCAGAACCATAGGATGATAAATTTCTATTGTTTCAGTCAGTGCATGTATAGTGATTTGTAATATCAGTAAATAGGAAATTAGTATAAATGTCAGACCCATACTCTGAAGGGGAAATACAGAGATACAGCTAACCAAGGCAGAGGTATGAAGTGTGTGTGTGTGTATGTGTGTGCACACATCATTGCATGTGTGTGGTGGAGGGTTGAGGGGCATGAGTCAGGAAAGTCATTAATTAGAAAAACTTCCCAGATTAGTTAAATTCTAAGCTGGATCCTGAAGATACATATGTGTTAGTCTTTTGAAGAAAGGTAGAATAGTGTTACAGACAGGGAAAGGATAAAAAGGCTTGAAAGTGAATGAGATTGTGCTTCTGGTGAACTATATTAAGATGCTCAGGTAATAAGACTAGGAGGAATGCAAATGGTGGGAGATAAAGCCGGAGAAATAAATGAAGGTCAAATATTTGAGAGCTGTAGACCAAGTGAGTCTGGATTTGATTCTAAGAGAAATAGTCAACAATGACTTTTAAATAAAGGAACAACATAATCTAAATTTAGGGGGAAAAGTGCTCTGGATGCTGCCTGAACTGTGGCTTGGAGGGAGACAAAAGTGAGGGCAGGAACGCTAACTGGAGGTGCCTTCAGAAAATCCCTGGGAACATGGTCACCCGCACGGAACCAGGGCACTGGAAATGGACAGAAATCGATGGGTTAAGAAAGGCAGAATGGACAGGAGTTGGTTAAAACAAACAGACAAACTAAGGGTTGATGGTAGTAGAGGGGGCGAGGGTGAAACGCAGGTGTCCAGCTTGGAGGATCGAGTGGAAGAGAGACTCTCTACAGCAGAGCATGAGCAGGGGGAGGATTTCATTCAGAAAAAGATTGGTTTTCAACATGTTCATGCTGTAGGGTCAGAGGAATATCTGAACAGACTAGAATACCAAGAAGGTGATTTGCAGGCTTCCATGGCTTGGTGATTTGTTTCAGTTACACATTCAGACTGGGCAGAGTAGCATCTGAATTCTAGAGTACCTAGCGGGGCTGTCAAGGGCAGATGAGGTCCTGGATGACTCACCTGTAAAGTTGGCAATCTGTTTCTTCTAATCTTGAAATTGGCTTTAGGGTCATAAATAAAAGGCATAAAAAATAGTTGGTAATGTGATACAGAAATAAATAAGCAAACAAAATCCACCATTCAAAATGATTATATTCTAAATAAAAAGCTTTAAAAATGCTGTGCTATAGGATCATGATATAAATTTCTGTTATTTTACTCACATGCAGAAATGGGTATCAAAGTTTGATGAAGACTTGTGTAAAAAGGGGAGGAGGGGAAAATACATAGAGAGAGAGGAGAGAGAAGAGAGACAGAGAAAAAGGATCTTTTTCCTAAAGAAACAGTTGAATAGAGATAAAGATTCCTTTCCCTAAAACATAGTTGAATAAAACGTACCCTTGCAATGACTTTGAAAGTCTAGGTTCTGGGACAATATGTAAACACTTGTAATTTTTTTAGTGATTTGCAGACATTTTTCACCTGTAGTCAGATTTAAGAGTCACAAAACATTTATACATGAATTTGTCCCTGAATATCAGCAGATCCTGTGAGCAGGACTAATTACAACCCCTCATTCTTCTAGGTGTGGGTCGCAGATGTTTTGTTTCCTTGTTGATAATATGTATTCATAAATATATATGGATGCAGAGACTTGAAAATTTCAAAACTGTTCTATTATTCAAAATATATTCAATATGCTTCCAACCCTTGCCTCTACCCACCAACATTCCTTTCAGTCCTGCATTTTTGTTAACATCTATATAATCAGCTTACTTGCATTTTTTTCCCATCTGATTTTGTCTGGATTAAACTGAGGATTTTTTAAACTCCAAGGACTTGCCCATTTTCTTTTTTGTCCACCTAAATTTGTATTCTGACATGGTATTTATTTTTATCAAACTTCAGCTAGGAGAGTGGGAAGAACGTACTTAGGCTAAAGCAGGGTTTCCTTCACCTCCTAGCTATGTGATGCTGGCAACTTAATTAACTTCTCTAAATCTCAGTTTCTTTATTTGTAAACTGGGGGTAATATTACCTACTCCATGAGTATATTTTATAGGTTAAAAATATACCCTTCCTTTATTTCTAAAAAGGATTTAAGCAAAGAGTTAGTCTCCTCTTTTCCTTTTATTAGCTCCTGAGTTACTTTGCTTCTCACAGAGGTGTACCATGTCACAGATGAAGTTGGAGCCAATGCCCTCCACGAGGATAACCATTATACAAATACATAATAAGAAACAGAGAGAAAAATAAACATAGTATTCCTTAACATCTTTCCCTTTTTATATAACACCAGATATGAGAATCCAAGAACCTACTACTTACAGGTCAAATGTTTTGATAGGCCTGATGTGTTAGAAGCCCAAGCAAGAAATAAAATATGGTTTTAAAGAAGTCTTCACTGAAATAACTCTTACGTCTCCTGTGTGTTTGTGTGTGTTAACATCTCTAGGATATGTACTTGATATGATCTTTTAAAATCAGTAACAAGGATGACATCTGTCCCATCAAATTTCATTGACTTACATCCTTATCTGTGTTAAACTGAAAAATTGGTATATGAGATTAATTAAGGCAGCCTGTCCTCTAAGTTTCCTTTTATACCTGCCTGAGGTATATGGGCAGATCTGATTTGGGAGCATTTTTCCTTTTCAATGGCTTTCTGAAACTGCCAACCCTGTTCTAGATTACATGGGGTAGATTTCTATGGGCTGGTATTATTCTCTTTTTAACAGGCCAAGATTAAGATGCAATATCAAAATGTTGAGATCATAATGCAGTTAAGGAAATTGTCCAGTGGCATGAGGGGAATGAAGAACAAAGGAAAGACATACACAGAATTTCTAACTCCAGTTGCAAACTGAATATGTCCAAAGGCTAAGCACCCTGTGGGGAGGCCCTGGGGTACCTGTCAGATTATCTTTGGTGAAGATTAGAAAATGCAAAATCATGCACTTTGATGGCAAATTATTAAAATATTTTTCCTAAACATTTAATTTCACTTGCTGAACTTACAAACCAGTAGCAGGGGTCTATGGACCATACTCTGGGGAGGGTAGGTGATGTGTAAGAAGGAAATCCCTGCCTGGATATGTTTCTGCCTTCATGTCTTAATTTCACCTGTTCACAGGATTATTTGCTGCATTCCTCAGAAATAAAGATGTGTGATAGCCTAGCATCCAAAGTTTTTCATAATCTGGGTCCAGTCATATTGTTTTGGTGGTACCCCCTCTGTATCCACAAGGGATGATGTCCTGTGCTCAGACACACCTTCTGGCCCACATTGTCCTTTGCCCATGCTATACCGTAGTTCTACATTGGTTCAGCAAGTCCATCTTCAACATCCTTCAAAGCTCCTCCATGATGTCATGTTTACTGTCCTGCGTGTATAATCTGGTCATCCGTTAGAAATCCATAAAACATTTCACGCCTTTTCTCTGACTATTCCTGCTTTAAATAATTTTTCAATACTCTCTGTATTTGTCTTAAGACTAGATAGTGAGCTTTCAAAACTAAAGCTTGTACTTCATAAAAGGGGTAGTTTCCCTTAGTGCCTAACATGGTATATTTCCTAAAACAGGGGTTCCTTATAATAAATGACACTGAACCCACACTTACATGGATACCCATTGAATGCTTTTAGAAATTCACTTCTGTGCATCTCAGTTCTTTCTGTCTTCCATTTCTTCTTAGGACAGAGACTTGTCAGCAAGAAAGCTTGAATATCTAAAACCATAGGACATAGCAAGTTATGGCATCAAAAGCAAATCAAAACAGATGCGCAACTCATATGCAGAATTTGTAAAATGGAGCCTGGAGAGTGAAAATACAATTTATTGCTCCTATACACTATTCTGAGCATCACTGTAAAACACACATTTCATGGAGCAGAAGGAAGTCAGCCATGATTAGCATTCAGTTCAGCCACAGCACATGACAACTGTTTGTTTCCACTGTGATCTGTAAGGCTTCACTTTAGGATGAATACCTAATTGGTTATACTGACAGAAAGAGCTGATTGGTAAGTGAGTAAAATTTTATATTCTCCACCGAAGTTATGTACTTGCAGAATTATGAAGTCACATTGATATTTATCCTGCAAAAAACACAATTCTGAGTGAAAAAAAAAATCTGACAGAATTGAGCTATGTTTATAACACAAAAATAGCCAAAGATTCACGCACATATTTTACTATTATTACTATTACTACATCTGAAAGAAATTAGGAGTTTTATGACCATGCTACATTTTATTGGTTTGCCTTTGTATTTATTACATTTCTAAATGAGCAAATTTCTAATGAATGCTTTCTTGGTGGATAGTTCAAATTTATTTCATTCATATAAAACTTCCTTATGGGTAAGCACGTCCACCGTCAAAGCCAGAAAGTGTAAATATGCCTTGCCTCCCGTAGTCTGCCCCCTGACTTCAGTGTGTTAAGGAAAAGAGCCAAAGGTCCACATTCTACAAGACGGGGTTTTTGTTAGCCATGCCCACAGCTTCTGCTTGGAAGCCCTTCCAGGATGGTATTTGCAAGGAGCAGATCTACAGAGTATGTTTTCTTGGTCTCTTTTATTTCACTACTGATTGCTAGAAATTAACACAATCCTTCCTTTTGATTATTTTAGCTATGAGAATGGGGCTGTCTAAATTGGTAATCTAAGCAAAATCTCTGGCTGATCAAGGGCCAGAGACAGTGTGATGGCCTTCTTTATGTGCCAAGTTGATGAGGCCACAGACCAAATCATTCAACCAACCACTTATCTAGCTGTTGCTGTAAAAGTATTTACTAGATATGATTAAAATCCAAAATAAGTTGACTTTAAATAAGGGAGATTATTCTAGAGGGTCTGGGAGGGCCTGATTCAATCAGCTGAAAAGCCTTTAGAGCAGAACTGAAATTTTCTGAGGAAGAACTTCTGCCTATGAATTGCAACTTCAGACCACACCCAAGAATTTCAGCCTGCCCTTCTCAATGTCCTGCTCCATAGATTTCTGCCTTGCCTAGCCAACCCTCAGAACCACATAGACCAGTTGTTTACATCTGTTAACATGTATCTCCTACTGGTTCTGTTTCTCTGGTTGAACACTGACTAATACACATAGTGTTCCAGTAAATTAAATAACCAGAGATTCAGTTACAGTAAGTGGAGCAGAAACCTGGGAGGAGAAGAAACTAATATCCATTAAAGAAGCAACAGCAGTCATTTAGCCCTAGAGAAAACAGCCACCCTCTCAAACCCTGAGTTTTAGTGCCTATGAGTCTCAATCTTACTTCATCCCCAAGAGATGGTGGGTGTCTCCTTACATTCTGCATTGCATTAACTGGAATGTGTTTGTTGTAACCAAATGGCCTTGACAGGAGAAATTATCATGTGTCTGGTACATTCTAGAACAGGGCAAAATGGACAATTTTTTGAGACACTTATTTTTCTATTAATTCAAAAAGATTTATTGATTATCTATAATTTGTAAGATATGCTACAATAGGTACTGTGAAGACACATAGACGAATCTGGCATACAGAGCCTGCTTCCAAAAATTTTTCTATCTGGTAATGGAGATGAATTCATAGATGTATCCAATTGACAACTATAAGTGACATATAGAGTGGGCAAGGCATATAGCTAGGGAAATGGGAGTCAAGAGATGGCTGAGAGGGTCAAGAAATGCCCCTTGAAGAAGAGAGCATGTGATTCCTGCCCAGGCCTAACATTTGCTGGAACACAAAAGGAGAGCTACACAGGTAAATCAAACGAATAAATCTGAATAAACTGTGTTGTCTCTACCTTGACAGTGACAGCTCTGCCATAACACGGAAAGAATTTAATTTAGGATGATTGATTCCTAGGGCTTCACACTCCTTTTCTTCTTATTCCTGGTTCCAACTGCAGCATGAACAGCCTTGCAAGAGTGCACCTAGCCACTGCTTCTGCAAACCCAAGCTCCATGCCTTCTGCAACAGCAGCCTCGTGGCCCCCCTTGGGCTCAGAGTACGCATTTTTGCAATGAAGCCCACCCTGAAACAAACTTAGGGGAGAGGCCAGTGATGTGGTGGGTTTAGGGCAGTTTGGAGTGTGACTTATTTCTCCTTGTCCCAATGGGCTCCTCTTTCACTCTGTAAGGAAAGTGCCAGAAAAGGGCTTCCTAAAGTTTAGGCACAAATCAGAGGCCCCAGTTTCTCAATGTAATAGTTGAACTCTTGAGAGCAATTATTTTAAATCCTCCAACAATTATTAAAGACCTTATAAGACTTTAGTAAAAAGATGCAAGAAGATCCTTTCCTTCAAGTATACATACTGGAGAAGAAAAAATAGGTCACTTATCCTATCTCTACATATCCATCTGTGGAACTGCTTAGTGA
Organism: Manis javanica; assembly: GCF_040802235.1. Lineage (NCBI taxonomy): Eukaryota > Metazoa > Chordata > Mammalia > Pholidota > Manidae > Manis > Manis javanica. The sequence goes on from NC_133166.1 coordinate 61,325,398, forward strand.
CTATTTGTGTGGTTCTAACCTACTTTTTAAAATGCATAGAATCTGTTTAGGGGTCATACATGAAGAGGGGACATTAGCAACAAAACAAAAAATAAGTAGTTCCGTGTTGCAAGAGGGATGACTTCATAAGGAGGAAAAACAAGTAATAATGATAAAAAAGCAGGTAGCGACAGTATTAGGGAGGGTTTGGAAATACTGCAGAGGACCAGCCTAAATCTTTGTTCCACTTTCTTAAAGGTAGGAAGGAAAGAAGAAAAAAAAAAAAGACTGCCTTCACCCTATCCCTACATAATAGTATTTCCCAAAGACACTTTTTTAAAGTTTGCTTTATTTGTCCAATTACATTTTTGCACTGGAAAGGAGATTAAACCACTGTTAGAGCAGAGAAAAATATGACCATCAATTTCTGTGTGAAATACAGCAATTTGTTTCCTTTCCAGAAGAGTCTTCATTTCACATCTATACATACGCACACAGAAAGCCAAGAATAAGGAACAATAAATGGAAACCTTGTATAACCTACTGGGTGGCTGCAAAAATTGACAGTGCCCATTAACTGTTCTGCTGATGTTTAAAGCTAATTCAGGGCTGTCTCACTGTGCAGCTGAGTGGATTTAAGGATTCAAAATATTTTCTCTGATCTCAGTAGACTGCATCTGTGTGCACATATGCTTGTGAGCACATGTGTGCAAATGTGTGTTTTCTCAGAGAAAGAAAAGCTGGTAATAGATGCAGAGTTAAGAGTTAAAAGTTGCTCATTTATCCATGAAAAATGCTGCAACAAATGCTTTGGGTTTCTCTGCTATCTCTGTCCACAGACAAAGTTCCTTAAAAGTGAATTTTCACTGTCTCAAAAAAAAATGTGTTCACTAAAAATCCAGGCAGTTAAGAGTGTGTATTTATATGAGGGAAGAGTCAGTTTTCATAAGTGAAGTGCAGGGTTTGCAAATTAGTCATATTCAAAGATGTGCTAATTTATAAGGATACATATGATGAGGCTAATGGTAATAGTAAAAATAATAGCTATACTTTGTGAAGCAGTTACTATATGTTAGAACCTTTCTAAGCATTTTACGTGTCTTATACTGGATATTAAGAACAACCGTATGCGGTAGGTTGTATTGTTATCCTAATTTTCCAGGTGAGGGAACTGGGATGAGCAAAAGTGAAGTAAGTTTCCCAAGGGCACAGGGCAGGTAAGTGGGGAGCTAAGATAAAAACAAAATGAATATAACAAGTGTGCCTTATTTCTGGAGGTCCAGCTTAAAATACTGCTGTTAACTTTCTTACATTCAGTCCACACATAGTTACAGGGAAGCTCATGTGTTGAGTAGAAAGAGACCTAAACTGAGAGGAAGAAGACCTAGGTTCTAGACTTAACATTTCTTCTAACGACATATTTGAGTCAGTTCAGTCGCCTTCAGCTCAGGAGAGGATCTTGTTAGTCTCTTCAGTTTTCTTCAAAGTAGGATAGCTCACTCTTTCCAGGGGATTTTCTTAAAAAATCTGTGTTATTGTTATACCTGGATTATCTCTATGTCGCACCCTTGCCGGACACCAGCTGCCCACTTTTGTATTTTAATCAAAAGCTAAAATATGAGAAATAATATCAATGTATTAATGTACCTTGAGGATATTCTATCCATTTTTATTTATCCCAGGCACTTTCCTTCGGTTAAGCAAGCCTAACATAAGGCTTTGAATGTAAGTACTTTCCGTTTCATCCCATAGAAATACTATATGACGTAGCTTTTATTTAGAAAGTGCCATGTGGTTTTCTAGGAGGCAATAATGTGTTGGTTATAGGAATTTTGTTGAAGTTGTCCAGTTCATCACTAAAGTTCCATTTTTATGGAATGAAGAAATTTGTTTTTGACCTTAACCTAAAGAACCTTTGATGTTGCTAAGCAACCAACGCCTGCCAATCATACAGGCAAAAAGCCCACAAACTGCAGCCCTTGAGCCAAATGGAAACGCAGTCACGTCCATTCACTGACCTCTTATTTACAGCTGTTCCCACTTTACAACTGGCTGTACAGTTAGAAGAAGAATGGCCCACAAAGCTGAAGAAAATCTCCTCTCTGGCCTTTGACAGAAAGCGTTTGCCAATCCCTAAAGACAATGCAAATTTAAAAATGATTATATAATCCTTTTGCTTTAGTTGCAGAGAAACTCAGATGGATATTCTTGTCAATGTTTATCATTGTAGAGAACTTCGTTACACATATTCTTCTCTTCTATCTTCAATTTCCGTTTATACTCCTTTCTTTCCTTCTTTATGTCTTTTTCTTTGAGTGTAGGGATGCCACGGGAGGCTCCACCACCACTCTTCTACCTCGGGCGTCCAGGAACATTACACCCTGGAGCCCCCGTAGTTAGGTGCGGCCCCACTATCAATGCTGGCAACTAAACTTGAACAGTTATGGGCTCATGTGGGAGCCAGCGATTCCCCATTCCATCTGTCTTCACGTCCTGTGACATTACGATTGTAAAGACTTTCTCAGTCTGGCTTATTGAATGCAGGTCACCCAGAGACACCACCTCCTCACATAGTCATGGTGCCTGAGTGTGAACCTTTGTTATTTTAAATGACTGGGATATGGGAGGCACCACCCAGGCTGACCTAACTGATACGTGTAGCAAATTTCCATCAAAATATTTTTGCAATAAGGTGGATTGTAAATAATGATATTAACAATTATAGTAATATGAAATGAATCTTCAAGATCTTGAATATTTGGAGGGGGTCATGTATCCTTTTGAAAATGTGATTAAAGCTAAAAGCTTTTCTCTCCAGAGGGGAAATAATTTAATTCATATATATATACATATATATGTATATATATATATGTGTGTGTGTGTGTATATATACATATATATATATATGTATATATATGTATATGTATATATATATATATATAGAGAGAGAGAGAGAGAGAGAGATTGAGAGAGAGAGAGAGAGAGAGAGAAAGTGAAAATGAGAGAACCAAAACTTTGAAAGCAATTTCAGGAGGTGGCAGATCCTTTGTAAACCAATGTATAAATATTAAGGTGAGGACCAGCATAGTAAAAAGATGTTTTGAAGGTCAAATAAATAAACAAGGATGGTTTCAAACCCTGGCTAAGCTTACTAATGAATTAGGTGTGCTTGTTCAACTTCCATGAACTCTGAGCCTCAATTCCCATATCGGTAAACCATGATATTAATATCTATTTAGCTTTGAAATTGTGAGGTACAAATTTAATGACATGCAATTGTCCCAGTATTTAACAAAGTATGCCATCAATAAATGCTCATTTCTTCACCCTGTAATAATAGTGACAGCCACACAGTGAGACGATCTCAGGTTAAACCAAATCCAAGTTGGCACAGGATAAAAGGAGGTAAGAACATTCCCATTTGTGAAATAATGGTTTAAATTAGATGCAGTCCATTACTCTTCTCAGCCATACAAGTCTATCATTAGACAAAGGCCTTTTTAAAAGCAAATAGATATTATTGGAATAACTCAATAAAGCAGCTTTGCCTCATTGATTTTAAACTTAGAAGTTCAGCTGCCACAGAAATATACTTCTATAATCTATGTGTATGTCATCTTAGATCTAAAATAGCAAGTTAAACTCAAAGTTCTTGGGAAATTTCAATATCAATGTCATCATCTAAGTCAAGGCTTTTGTAGCAAAAATATATTGGGAAGACATGGTGTTTGAATCTTTAGGTCTCTGCCTATCTTAAATACTTTTTCTGAAATATGTATCACAGATACACAGATGGCCATTTTAGAGGTTATTGAAATAGTTCAACCATGCATGGTTGGACATGGGAAGGACCTAACTGTTCATCTAGACTAAAATCTGATTTTTTTATAGATGAGAAAAATCTGGCAGTATTAAGTGACTTACCCAGAGACAGTATCCTATGTATAAAAAGTGGCACTAGGTTTGGTACCTAAAATAGACACCCCATTGCTCTTTTTCAATGCCCCCCTATTATAACACTCAGTTACCAGACCCGAGGGGGTTCAGTATAATCTATACTTCATGAGGCTACTGGAGCATTTGCTGTGAGCCCACTAGGTTCCAGTAAACACAAAGGACATTTCAGAGACACAGTGGACACTGCAGTGAGCCTGTAGTGATCCCCTTCCTTCCTGATACTTAAGCTCAAAATGAAAATGCTGGCCCGAGGTGCTTCCCTAGATACCTTCTTCCATGAAAACCATCCTCCTGTTTGGTACAGGAGCTCAGGTGAGGCATTAGGAAAGACAAACCCAGATAACAAAGACTGTGAAGTTCATTATTAACTCACCAGTTTAAAACCTGTTCAGTGCTGTGATGCTTCCCTGAAGGAAATATAAGGAGAGAGCAAAGAGAGAGAGAAATAAAAACAAAGTCCCAACCCCAGAAAGCTTGGGCCTGTGCAAGAATCTCACCCCGATAGTCACAGCTACCACACTGCCCTGAATGCTGCCACCATTTGTTCACATTAATATGTAAAAAATATTAATAATTTAGTACTAGGCTAAACACATTATGTGCACTAAATCTTTTAATATTTTATTACACTTTTGGAAGTTTTTAATTATACATTTACTTAATTATTGTGAATTTATGTTTTTACAAATACTGTCTGGCTCACCAGATAATATGTTCCATGAGATGAGCAATTTCTCTCTTTTTCATTTCCACCATTGTACCTTCAACACGTATCATGACTAGTGGACCTATAAACGCTGATGCTTAATAAATATTTGTGAATTGAATGAAGAAGCCTCCCATAAGGCAGACATTAAGATTACTCACATTTTTGAATGAAGATTTTGAAGCCTACAAAGTATCTTAAACACTTTCCTCCCAAAGTCTGTCCAAATTCTTCCTTTTCTGAATGGTCACCTGCTAAATGATCAGTGAAGATACCTTTTCTTTCTTTCTCTGGGACTTGACTTAGGGTGATACAAATTTCCTTATTGTTTCAAGCTCCTAAGTCAAATTTTTCTCCCATCCAAGTATTAACCAGGCTTAACCCTACTTAGCTTCAGAGAATAGAAGAAGTCAGGTGCATTCAGGGTAATATGGCTGTAGACCCAAGCTTTTCTATTTTCTAGTGTCTATTTTCTAGCACATCACACTCTAAAAGTAAGTAGCTATACCAGTATATAGAGGGTACCCCTCTCACGATTCATTTCACCAGACTGATTCCTGAATGAAAAACCAAAAGTAAAGAGATAATCAGCTGGACAATCTTTCACCTTGATCATTGTATCAGTCAGCTTCTGTGATGAAAAAAGAATAAGCATTCATTTCTTCTTCCTATGTCTGTAGCTTATGTTGAGTGGCACCACATTTAGGATAAGGATTTAACCAGGTGTGGTTTAGGACTGGAGACTGGTTCATTCTGAGCTCTGGCTCAAGGGGTAGCGTCTATGCTGGGGGGACAGAATTTCTTCTCATGGAGAATCATTCAAGTCCAAGATAGCAATACCAGCTCTATAAGCGTGTGGCATGCCTGCTCATATTCTGCTGGCTAAAGAACATCACATAATCAAGAATAACATCAGTGGATCCATGGGCAGAGAAGTATACTCCTCTCAGAAAGATGAGAAAGAGAGAGAGAAAGAGAGATTACTTGCTGAAGATAATCTTATCTATCTTAATCATATCATCATATTTATGGAATCTTGGTTCCTTTCTCTTAATGATTAGGTTTGAAAGTAAGTGTGAATTCAAGTTGTTCTTTTTATTTTCATTAAATCTAGCTGAACTGCTCTAAATTTTAATCATGCTTCTGCTCCTTTTAGAATTCCACTTATTTTGATTTTCAGGACACTGAGCTCTGTCTCACTGAATACTGTTTAGCTTCACATGACAAAGAGCTTCATATATATTTTGTAGATACAGTCAAGACAACTATGACAGTATAGTAAAGATGGTATCATCCTTTAGTGAAAGAAAAATTAATCAGGAAAGAAAATAGGTAAGGGAAAGTGTCAATATTTGAATTGCTGCAAAAGTGGCAGTATTTGAATTGCACCATAAGGGCATTGACAGCAATATAACCTTAGGCAGGTTACTAAGCCTTAGATTTCTCCTTCATAAACTGCGGTTAATGAAGGCATCTATTCTGCAGATTTGTGGGAAGTAAATGAAGGAGTGCTTTTAAAGTACTTAATACAGGGTTCAGAGGGTGGCCATCCAGTCATAAGTGATCAATCATAATAATGTTATTTTATTTTTACTAGATTTTAAGCAATTATGAGTCTTAGTCTACACACTCAGATGTATAGGACATACAAACTCCATTGTTCTTTTTTTTTTTTCTGATGGAACTTACCTTTTTTTGTTGTTGTTGAAAATTATTTATTTATTTATTTTTATTTTTATTTTTTGGTATCATTAATCTACAATTACATGAGTGACATTGTAGTTACTAGACTCCTCCCATCAAGAACAAATAAAAATACTGAAGGAACAAAACAGCAGCAGACTCCATTGCTCTTTTTTACCCAAAAGTATATACAATACAATAGAATTTTACTTTCTAGACTTCACCTGCCGAGCAGAGGCTGACTTCATCTTCACAACCCTCTTTCAGGGTTGTGCCGTGGCTCCAGACCTTAGTTGCTAACAAGTAGCTGGCGTGGGTCAGGCAGGCCTCCCAACAGGTCGCAGGTTACAGACTGTGTATTTGTCACTGTGACAGGCATTATGACTCCAGTTTACTCCCTTCAGTGTCCATGTCAGTCTAGTGTGTGGAAGGCTGCCTTTTCCAGGCTACCTCTTTTCCTCTTTCCCACCACCTAATGGCCCCAAGGCACCCTTCCTCTCTGGGGTCTTATGGGTACACTGCACCCCCTTAACACCTTCCTGAAGCAGGTACTCTGCTTTCTCTCTTCTCTCCCTTTCTGTTTCAGTGGGGTGATTTCTAACTCCCCATTTCTATCTAAGATGTATCTATACCTTCAACCCTCTCCCCTCTGTTTTTTTGTTTTTAAAATCATAAGCACAAATTTTTCTGTTTAGCTCTGCAGCTTCCCTTGACTAAGAAAAAAGCAGAGGAGGTGGTGTCTGCAGGAACAGGGCCAAAAGGAAAGAGTAAGTCAGGCAGAGTGAGACAGGCAGGTATGTGTCTGTCTGCTAGCACTGCCATTGCCTTTGTGCTCATCCTCCCCATCACCTTTACAGTTATTAATATTGACCTAATCACTGGAGTCTCCAAGTCCCTGTTAATACTTTTTTTTAGAATCTTCAACCCAGGCAAATACTTAAATGTTGTCAGTTTGTCATAGAGAAATTTGCAGTTTGGAACTCAAACAGATATGGGTTTCTCATCCCTATCCTACTGTTCACTATCTTTGGGTAAATATGTGTGAGAGTCTAAGCTAATGTCTGAGTTTCCTCATCTCTAACATGGGGACGAGAAGGATCAGCTTCCAGTTTTGTGATGGGAATAAAGATCACTTATGTAACGCACCTGACACAATTCCAGCAATTAATAAACTCTGGGTAGCTATCGTTAGAAAAGGCCTACTCCTATATTTTCCTGCAGGCCTCTAATTTTCAAGAGCACCCTCTGGAATGTTCGGGAGGCTAGAGTGCCTTGCTATTCTGGGTTATTCTTTGTCCATAGTCCCTTAAAACAACCGCAGTCAAAACCCCTGGCCTTATTGCCTTACTTAATATAATTTGCCTCTGCAGAGTACCTTGCATAGTAATGCCAGAAGCTCTAGGGTCAGGAAATAATTATATGGACAGCAAAACCCAGGAAACTCTTTGGCAGGAGGTGCCCCTATAAAATGGCAATTTGTCAGCCACTGTTGGGGAAATGAAGACAGTAAGCCCAACCAGGCACTTCCATTCCCTTTGGCTTGGCACACGTTGCTTTCATTTATGAGGCCATCAGGTTCAATTAAGCCGCTGCATAACAAGTTGTCAGTCACCATCAAGCACCTCCTGGATACATGTCAGAGCAGCCTCCTCTCTGCCACTTCAATCTCCTTCTAGAAAGCTGTGAGTTGGATTTCAAGGAATTGAGTTGGTGCATATTGTATAACACTGTTTTCCTCCCTTCCTGCCCCTGTTGTGTTTCCAGAGGCTTCTGCTGTGGCAGGTCAGGTTTGCAGGAAGCCAAGGGGTGCCAGGCTTGTGAGTCCTCAGGGAATGCCCATCTTGCTGAGCTTTGACAAGGACAGCGTTTTGGTAGACTGCAGCAGCAGCTTGATCAGACTAAGCAGCCCAAGGCCATAGCTTTTCTAAGGGGTCACATTAACGCAGCCAAGATGAAAAATGAGGGGCACAAATCCCAAAGAGCAAAGATAGGTATTGAAAAGTACTCCTTGGGTGGTAGGCTGAGCTGCAGAGTGGTTGGCTCTACTCACCACCATTTAGAGCAGCTGTGCTTCATTTTTTTTCCATCAGACACACCTGACAGATGATACCTGTATGTTTCAAGCTCATTTGCAATTTCCCAAAGTAGCTCAAACACAATCCCTTTGCAACCACTCAAGAAAGTATATCTGAATGCAAATGAGGGAGAGAGAGGTTATTATGTGGATAACCTTGAATTTGCTCCTTTAAAACAATGCATTGAATTCAACTACTCTGACCATTACAGAGTGAGGCATGCACAGGAGCTGTGCTGGGGATGCTCTCTCCAGCCTGATCTTATCAGACACTCTCATACCTCTGTGATAGGCAAAGCTGTTCTTCTAAAAACAAGGGGCAATGCATTTGGACTCAGAAGACCTGATTTGGCATCCCTCTTCCTGTAGTCTATGGCTTTGGACAAGTTGCTGACATGAACTTCGGACCTTCAGTTTCCTCATCTGTAGAGGAGAGAGATACACTTAACTATACATGAGATACATGAGTTGGTATGGTATTGAATAATAAGTTAACTATACACTAGCTAATAGAATAAGAGCTGTACATGGAAGCTCCTACAGGTCCCCACGTTTGTTCCCTTCATATAGATGAGGAAACTGAGGCTTCAAGACTTAATGACAATGTTTCTGAGCCTAGATTCTAGACTTGATACTGACTCTAGAGTGATACATTGAATCACTCTGCTATGCTGTCTCCATTTATTTAAGTGAACAATTGTTGGCCATTCCCTAAAACTTAGCAGGAATTTTTATGTGAGAGGATTTCAAGAAATAATCAAGCAAAAAAGAATAACGATATTTCCTATAAAATGATACGTATATACCATAAAACAATAAATACAATATGTGTATTGTAGTGCCAAAGGATTTCCGTTCCAGGCAACTCCACTCTGGGTTTGGTGAGTCTGAAAAATAACAACAGAGCCTAGGGAAAAACGTTCTTATCCAGATTTATTCTTGCGGAAGCTGTTCAAGCGCTTAGATTATATGCACTGCATATATATGCAGCAAGTCTGCAATCCATAATCCACAATCTGCCTAGAGCCCTGGGAGGAGGTCTTTATACAGCAACACAGACAATAAAGGCTCATTGCCAACATTTCTGTAAGCATGCGCCTGCTCAGCATAAGCATGAGATATCATTGCATGTCTGCAGTGGGTCAGGTGAACATCCTGGAGATAGGAACTCCATTTTCCCTACACATATGTAAAAAACTATGTGCACAGAAATTATTATCACATTTTATGCACTAAGTAACTGTAGAATGTTACTGCTAGAAGAAACTTTAGAGACCTCTTATTTCAGTAATTTACAATGAACACATCTGTAAGGTCCACTTTTAATTTTTTAGCTTTCCAAGGATGCCACATTCTTTGAGTTTTGCCTACCCACATGAGGTTTATCAAGTGGAAGAGCACTTCTATAATTTAAAAAAGTAGGTGTGTACACCTACTTGACATTCATACATAATACCTAAGTTATGAGCAACTACACAGAAATATCATTCAAGCTGGTCATTAGGAGACCAAGGTATTCTTTAGCTTTTCTCTTTCAGTTTATATAAATTATTTCAGAAAGGTTTTGCCTGACATGTAGGCTAGGTGTGGCTCTGTTATGCTGTATTTTCTTTCTTTTGATGTCCGTCACCATTGCTCTTACTTCTTTGTCCATATGTACTTAATGTAAGACTAAATTCCTAGAGAGTGGGTTGTGTAGGAATTGTTTCCCAAGGCACCCATATAAGCAGTGGCATCTGTATAATCCAGTGAGTTGTCTTTCTGTGTGGAATACCTGTGTCCTTCCAACTTCATTTAAAGATATAATAACAATAAATTCTCCAAGATCGACATGGAATAAAGGAAAGCATGGCACCATTGTACCCTCCATCCTTTGAATATGTCCTCCTTACTGAACATCTATATACTCCTTCTCTTTTAACCTTGGATTTATTCAAGGCTGTTTCAAACATCATCTCTTTTCTCCAGGTCAATTTCATTGGAGTCTCTTGGGTATCCATGGCTATTTGGTGCTCCTTTTGGAACTAGTCCTGAGGGCTAGAGAACGCTTCATGTTTTTTGGACTGTAGGAAACAGAGAAGGAGAGATCACCTGTCCTGCTTTGCTCTCCAATGTGTTTTTCTGGCCCATCAGCAACTCTTTTCAGGGGTGATTGGGAGTTGTGGCGGATACACTGAGTGATGGCTACTGGAAGAAGCAATAGGACATCTTCGTTCATCTCTTCCCTGTCTTCCGCTGAAACTCAGAATGTAGATACATAGGTTGTAATATGTAGTCTCATGGCTTTCAGGCATTTTAAGGTGATGTCAGATCACTGTTTCAATTGACCTTTTCTGGGAATTTAGGCAGAAAAACTCTTTCAAGAGAAGGAAAGTGAACTAGAAAAGATGCATAGTTGTACATAAACTTGGGCCATACAGTGATCATATTTTTTTTGTACTTCTTTGACTGAGAGCACAAAGCCAAGATAAAGATGCATATATAGGGAGGAACGAATGTGCACACTTACCAGTAAATAGAGTGCATGTTACAGATTAAGCTCTTATTCTATGATAGATACTCAGATCAATATTTTAGATACGTCACAGTTCAGGGAGGTGGACGTCATCCTTTTTAACAGACGAGGAAATGATATAAATAACAATAGCTAATGTTCATTGATCAGTTTTACTAATACTTTTTTCTAACTGGATTTCTTGTATTAACTTTTTATGCTTTAATTTACTCTCATAGTAACAGGTGAGATACTTGTTTATCTACATTTTATAAATGAGGAAACTACAAAGTCAAACAATTTATCTGAGGTCACACAGTTTGTAAGAGGCAGAACTGGTAATTGAACCTTGTGGTCCAGCTCTAGTATCCATGCTTGGGATATCCAAGATTAGAGAAGCAGCCCCAGAGCCCCTGATGAAATCACCTTCCTTGATCTAGAATTCTGTTTCTAGACTCCAGATATGTTTAACTATAGTCAAACATTTTGTTACAGGTGGCTTTTGTTTTGTTTTTCTGCTACCATGCTAGATACTATAATTTTCTGCTTGCCATGCTAGATATTATTTAAAGAGAGGTCAGAGGAAGAAATAAAATTAAACACCTTTAATCTATATTATTCAAGAGGAAAATTGGTCTGAGTTGCCTGGATGGTAATTCCTCAGAACCTTCTGAGGAAATCTTAACAATGTGATCTTAGCAATGCATTTCCTTTCGTCCCTTTGATCACACGCAATCATCAGTAATTAGCTAAAAAATGGCTGCCCATAGGCTTCTGTCCCAGCAAACCCAAAGCCTCCAATTTTTCTATGTTCAATGGACGGCCTTGGGCTAAAGTTTATTTTTCATGCTGCCCATCCTCACTTCCCACTGTTCCCAAGTAAGTCCCTTTTAATGGAAATAAGTCCACTGGATTAACAAGAATGCAGCTCTAGAGCCCCTGACATTTCACCAAGGAACAAAAATAGTTCTTTGGTTTTGCTTTTAGCAATTCTATCTCCACACAGACAAAAATAAACAGAAGAGGTGCTTACCTAAAAGATGCTTGATTAGCACTTTTTTGTTGTAAGCTTTGTTTTTAGACAGACAAGTCTAATTCAGCTCAGTCTTGTTGAGTGACATTAAGCAGCCTTTCAGAATCTTTTTGCAGACTTAATTATATACCATCCAGTGATGCCACCTTCCCAGAAATCCTGGCCAGAGCACATGAACTATGGTCAACATTCATATTTATATATAGGATTTTTCTTCCAACTTTCCACAAGAGGAGTATGCTTCAGCATTCTGAATGTAAAAGGTAGTTCAGAGTTTGCCATATGTCTTATAATGCTGATTACATTCCACTTCTGTGCTGTTTTACCCAAGATTAAAAAAGTGATAAATTAATTGAAATCAGCTGAGATACCTACCATCCAAATGACCTGCCGTCATATGAGTCAAATCCAATATGATTAATTAATTAATTAATTATTAGTAAAGACTTTTTGGGGTAGTGGGTTTTTGTATTTTGCTCTAGTTTTCAAAGACATTAAATACCCCACGTCAGGTTCTAATTGAAATGTTAGCTGCTTGATCATACAGGTAGTACAGGTTAATTATCAGGTGGTAGCTGAATAATTACCTAACAATTGGCATCTTAGATTAGTGTTATAATTATTTTGGCCCTCTTCACCAAAAGACAGACTGTCCTTGATAATTACTTATAGATTCATGGGACATTCTTAAGAGGAGGCCTGTTAAAAGCTGCAAACAGATGATAATCATAGCCTTTAAATCAAAAGAAATGAAAGAAGGTCCACATAATCCCCCCAAATTTAATGAGGGCTTTTTCTTGGATGTATTGTATATTATTTTATCTTACATAGCCTATGGGAAAATAAACCTCAGAGCGAACAGGCCCTTAAGCTGTGTCTCACTGGAGGGCTTCAGCTCTGAGAAAGTTCACTCTGGATTTGGTGAGACCAGATAATGACAACGGAGTATTGGGGGTAAAAGGGTTTATACCAAGCTTTGTTCTCACGGTGGCAGGTCAAGTGCTAGAATCATGTCTGCATCTGGCAACTCTGCAATTCACAATCCACTTCAGCATCCAGCAGCCAGAGAGCATTGGGTGGAGCTCTTTATATAGCAGCACAGACAATTATGGCTCCTTGTCAACACATATGGAAGCATGTGCCTGCACAGCAGGCCAAGTACATCATTGCATGTGCACAGTGGGCCAGTAGATTAGGGTCAGGTGAGGATCCTGGCCAGGAACTTCCATTTTCCCTACAAGCTGATTATTTAAATGTTAGTGTTTTCTGTAGGAAAGAAGGAAAAAAGTAAGGAAGGAAAAGAGAAGCAAAGAAAGAGCAAAAGAGAAACAAAGGGAAGGAAAAAATAAGGGAGAAGATAAGTACTGGTAATGGCAGGAAAGTCAGAAGATAAGGATTGAAAAGATGGAAAGGAGGGTTGTTATAAAAATAATAAAAATTAAATACTCTTTGAGGTGAACTGAATATGCCCTTCCCCTAAGAGATATCTACATCTTAATCTCTGGAACCTGTGAATATTGCCTTTCTATGACTAAAAAAGACTTTACAGAAATGATTATGTTAAGAATCTTCAGATGGGGATATTATCCTGCAGTATCCAGGTAGTCTCCAAATACAGTCATATCTTTATTAGAGGGTAACAGAAGGAAATTTGGAACCAACAGAAGAGGAAGAAGCATGTGGCCATCGTGGCAGAGACAGGAATGATGGGGGCACAAGCTAGGGAAGGCCAGAATCCACAAGAGGTGGAAAAAACAGAAAATAGATTCTCCCCTAAATGCTCAGATTAAAAATGGCCTTGCCAATACCCTGAATTGGTTTAGTGATACTGATATTGGTCTTCTGGCCTGCAAAACTCTAAGAGAATACTTTTGTGTTGTAAGCCATTTTGTGGTACTTAGTTACTGTAGCTGTAAGAAACTAATATAGTCATTTGGTCACTCAGAAATTTTTATTTGTTGTCTATCAGTATCAGGTGCTGTCATGGACACCAGGGGGAAAAAAAAAGAGATGCCAAGTGGAGAGAAAAACAAGCAACCTTAAATAAACACAAAAGTGAAACAAGACTATTTCAGATGGTGAGAGGTCCTATGAAGTACACAGAGAAAGCAGAAAGAACAAGACAAAGGAGAAAGGGCAACATGAGGTGGGAACAGGGAAGGCTTTAGTGAGAAGGGCTATGTGAACTAATCATGGGAGGATATAGCATTTTCTAACTTCTTTGAAATCACCATCACTTTTCATTTTCAAAACAGCCTTTGAAAATAATAAGTTATTTTACAGAAGCTGAAAGGATTAAAATATTTGACGGAAGGTTACAGTGTTATGAGTGGTACAGATGGTATTCCACCTCAGGTTGGTCTATCCTAAATCTTGAATGTTTTCCATGCAGCATGTAGGTAGAAAGAGTAATTGCAAGGCATAGATTAAGATGTCACAAGAAGTTTTTCCAACTATTCCTAATGAAGATATTAGATTTTCTATCTAGCCCTACATAATTTGACAGTTCATGTTACCTAGGTCATAATGCATCAAGTTCTAGATGGTATCAGCAATTAACAGTTTAGACAGGGTAATACTCCATGATTTTAAGAGCAAAATCTGCTAGCTCTCTGGGTAAATGAGAATCCGTCTTAACTATGACCACCCCAAAGACTCATCTTCTTTCCCCTCAGCTCTTTCCAAAAAATCTTCCTGACACTTAAGTAAAAATGTCATGTGCAGATGGATGTGAAAGGTAGGTTAATGCCCTAGAGTGGGCAGGGAGAAATAAGTTCTACTGCTGAAGGCCAGAAGAATCCTACTTTGATAGTTAGGGCCTTTGGCTTGATTAGTCTGCAGCAAGAGAGAGGTATTCTGTTCTGTTGTGTCAGTTTGAGGCTTCGGGGAATGGCTGACTGTGAGGCAAGGGCCTGTTTGACTTGTAACCAGCAGGCAAGAGCCCACACACAGCACTCGCACTGTGATTGTTAATGGTGGAGCTCGGCTGGCCGCAGAGACTCCCAGGGGAAGCCTACAAGCCTGTCAGTGCTTGCCCGTGTCACTGTGACAACTGGACACTCAGGAAGGAGCTGTAGGAAAGAAGAGCAGCAGATAACAAGGCCACCTTGAGAAGTCCTATGTCTTGAACATGGGGGGAATACCATGAAGGAAATTGGGAGGATGTGGTTCATATTCCTAGCATATGTCCACAGAAGTGTAATGAGTTTTGACTCCACAAGTGAAACCTGTGTACCAAAACAGCTTTTTCCAGACTCACAAAAGGGTTTTAGAAAATGATACTTTCATCATAGTCTTTGTTGCCTTAGAGAGAAGTAAAAATAACAATAGTCATGACAAAAAATTTTAAAAAATAGCTAGCACTCATTATAATTCTGTCTGGTTCTGTTGTGTTTTGGGCATATTAATTCATTTAATCCTCCCAACTGTCCCATGCAATATGTACTATTATATCCCCCTTCCATACTTCAGGAAATGCAAATGGGGCACATGGCTGAAATGAAAGTATTAACTTCAAGAGGATTTTAAGTCATGGGTAAGGTAAAGGAGTCTATCATTGCCTATACTGTGATACAATGTAATTTTAGAGAAAGACCATAAGCATTGACTCCAGTTAACCTGAATTAGTATCCTGATTCTACCACAAATTATTTAGATAACCTTGAGCAAAATATTCAGCCTAAGATTCAGTTTTCTTATCTGTAAAATGGAGACAATAGTATCTGCTTTGCATACTTGCTTGGAAGGTCAATAAATAATATTGGAAAGGTACTTAGAACAATTTGTAATAAATGTTTCTACACAAATGATCACTAAATCTGCTGTATCAGAGTTGCCTGGGCAGAGTCATGCTATCCAAGGTCAAACTTCACTCAGTCTGTTTGCTCCTGTATAATATGTGTCCATTTATACCTGCATTATAGACTATTGAAAGAATTGTAGTTGATTGTCTTAATGTTCTTGTAAAATATTGGACCCTGTAAGAAATACTGGATAATGTCCTTGATATTTTTGCATCATTAAAGTGGAAATAAAATACGCTAGGTTGTGAGGTCAGGGTCTTGAAGATTGGGTACCTAGCACCTGCTGGTGCCACATACATAGTCTTCACCGAATTAATATCACTTCTAATTCTGGATTTATTTTGATTACAGAAGAATCAATGCTTTGGAATGTGCACAATACCTTTATCTCCAACAGAGATTTCTTTTTTAATTTTTAATTTTTGGCTCAAGGAAAGATGTAATTGCACTAGCCAACAAGCTACTTTCTTGTTAAAGATCTTCTTGCAACTACAAGTCAGAAAGGCAACATTTGAACAAGTTTTAGCTCTCTGGTTAATTTTCTTGGGGGGAAAGTAAGGTCATCCTAGGAGAACATTATTCCACAAAATTGTTGAGCCTGCTCATCCTTTGACTTCTAGGAAGGAGCATAACAAGTCATGGCTGGAGAAAAAGACAAGTGGGGAGCATGTGCATTTTATAAATAATTCATGGACTATTCCTCTGTGCAGAAGCTAATTTGAGATGGTTGGAAAGAGGCTGCTTTGGGTTGTTAAAAAAAATACAAAATCACCCTCTTTCAGTTGACTGAGTTTGCCACAAGCTAGGTTATCTTGATGTTCAACTGAAGAAAGACATCTAGTGTTGTCTGCTTGCTACTTGCTAGGCTGATAATCTGCAGATGCAGCTTTTAGAAAAATCAATGATCACACATCATGGTCTTTGGATCCCAACCAGTTCTTCAAAACTAGCTAACGGACTGAATGCCTGTGATGTGGATAAAGTTAGAAACAGCTCATTACTGAAAGAGATCATGTTGAGAAGCCTTGGTTGCTGGCTTTTACGATAGCAGCTAAAGGGAGTCAGTCTCTCTCCAAGCTTACTGAAATGCTACACAATATACAATTCCATCAGTTCCAATCAAGGACTAATAAAACCAAGGAAGAGAAGAATACTTGTGCAATCAATGATGTCATCTCATAAAATCAGGACCTCAAAGTTATTCTCCACAAAGTGTAGGCTTTCACTTTCAAAATACAGTAGTCGAGTAGAGGATGTGGATTGTGGAATAACAGAGAAGTGTTTTCTGTTTGCTGGTAGAAATATAAACAACATAAAATTCTAGTAGCTTTATTCTCCTCAGCTTCTCCTATTCACATATCCATTTTAAAGAGGAGGAACTGTGGCCAAATATGTGCATTACTGCCCCAAATTCACACAGCTAGTGAATAATAGAGCTAACTCATGGATGCATCAGATCCTCAGAATCAAAGCCCTCTTGCTCTTTCCTCTCAGCAAGTTTCTGAACTACTTAGGAATCACTTAAGTCATATGAATTATTTTACACATGTTCAAACACATACCCAAAGGGTTTAAATGACTTGCCTGCAAGTTGTTGGAAAAAACTTTCTGTGTGTCTCAGGCAGCTGGTATTTTATAGGATCGCACTCACTACCCACCTTCAGAGACAGCTCTCCAAACACCATGCTTACCATGCTACCTCCAATAGAACAAGATTCCTTTGCAGACTTTCTGTGTCACTTCAGATGTTACACTATTAATGAGAACTGATAAGACAAATGCTGAGATGGTGAAAGTACAGTAGAAATAGCATGTACAATTGTAGCTACTACTCAATAAAATAAACTGGAGGGTGCCTGGAAGACTGCCAAGAATGGTGAGGGGGACTCGGAGGGTGAAAATAGATGAGGACTAAGTTATAGGAATTAGGGAAGTCCCTATCCTGGAGAAGACTTACCAGAAACTCTAAGTAAAATGAGTCATAGTGGTCTTCTCAAAGAGAGATTAACCTCATTCTTTATGCCTCTACATGTTCAGAGATCAATGGACCAAGAAGATTTCAGAGAGAGAAATTCAGGCTGATTGTAAGGAAAAATGATCTAATAGTCAGGGTCAGCTATAGATGCCTCAAGAGTAAGCACAGAGGTACAGAGAAAAAAAATCACTGAACTCAGAGACAGGGATCAACCACTAATGAATATGTGGCCATGGGCTGCTCATTTATCATCTCCTGGTCTTGGTTTTCTTTCCACTCAGCAAGTTTCTGTAAAAGGGTGGTATTGGAATAGCTTTTTAGGGTTACTTCCTGTTCTAAAACTTTAATTATAATAATTGAGGTGTTTGCACTGAGGGTAGACTGCTACAGGTTGGAGATATGATAGGAGACTTAATCACTAAATATAAGATGGAATTAAATTTACTTTGAAATTTTTTTTTCTAATTCTAGATTCTTAACCCCTTCTTTCAGGAATTATTAACTAAGGCATAATTGACCATTTCACATTTATCATATAATTCTTAACAAAAGTATTTTATTGCAATGTTTAATTAAATGAGAAAAAGGGAGAGGAAGAGGAGAGAAAGGAGAAAATTTTACTCTCTTTGTATAGATTTTTAGATGAAATTATTTTAATGTGCTAAAATACTTTGGCATTCTTGACCTAGAGTTGATTAAGATAACTTGTGGGATGCATAGCATGTAACCTAGGAGGAAAACCATTAAGAATGATTACAACTATACCCAGCTTCTGGTGATGACATGATGAAAATCCTGCAACTCCTGTTTTGTCACCTGGACTGATTCTGCATATCAGAATCGGGCAGGTATATACGGGCAGGTATGTGTGAGTGCAGGAATTCGGCATGCTCTTGTTTTCAAACTGCCAAGGAAGGATATAAAATAAATGTCTAGAATTTTCCATTTCCAAAATAGAGAAAAAAGTGAGGCTTCTTCAAGGAGAGGAAAGGGACTCAGATGCTAAGCAGCCAAGAAGAATGATGATTATCATTGCAGCCATGGAACCCAAAAAAAGTAAAGGTTTCTTAAAAAAATGAAATGGTCAGTTATGTGAAATGCTGCAGAGAAGCCAAGGAAAATTATAACTGAGATGATGCTTTTGAATTTTGCAAATAGAAAGTTGTTGAAGCCCTTTGTAAGAGCTGTCTTAGCAGAGTGTTGAGATCAAACGCTAGATGTTGCACATTTAGAAGTGAATGTGACCAGAGGAAGTATCATAAATAGAGAGTGCATATCTCCCTATTGATTAAATTCTGAAGTGGGCAGATAACATATTTAATTTTCATCAACTCATAGGCAACTGGCCCTATTGCCCAGAGGTGATTGCTACACTCAGGCTCTCTTGTGGGAAGAATTGTGGATGGGAATGGACCTGAAGTGATTTAAATATGAGTTATGCTTACCAACTTAGTGTGCACTAGTCAACTGTGCTTTGTGTGCCTTTATTTGATTCTAGTTACATTTTAAACTTAACAGCCTCAGCTGTCTTTGTAATGGATCATTCTCTCTGTGATAATATGAAAAACAAAGAAAGGGTTATATGGCTTATAAAGACAGTTGGCAACTAAAGTGGAATTTGCTGCTTTTGTCTAAACTACTTTCACACTCAGCAGTTACTATTCTTCCACCTGCTCAGCTTCTAATAGCCTCTCTACACACATTAACATCATGAGATAATTTCAGGCTTTTTCCATTTTTTTATTTTCTATTTTGGTGATTCTTCAAGTATATGATTGTCTTATTCTGTTTTCACTTCTTCAGTCTTAGACATTGAATTTACTCTTAAGAGGGGTTCAGATATAATTCCCTTACTTCTTAGTCTAGAACCAGAGGTAAAATGTGCCCATTCCTTTATCAGTGCCAGTAATCAATGTCCCTGAGCTGATGCATTTCGGGGTTTCTCTCATAAGAAGGTCAAACAAACTCTTGATAAAGTATGCAATTGTTCAATATCTGTGTCATTATTGTGTTTGTTTACTCATTTATTGATTCAACAAATGTTTGTGGAGCACTGTGTCAAGCACTATTCTTATTCCTATTGATTGTCCCATTTTTGTATTTTTCATGGTATATCACAAGAAAGGGGCACTCAATAAATATTTGCTGAAGGAATAGATGTAAATTGAGGGGACATATGCAATGCTGATAAAGATTATATATAAATAGACACCTTGGAAAACTAATCTAATATTGCATATTTGGAATCATAAATAATTATGTGAAGTTAATTTGGTTCACCAAACATCACCAACAAAGATGTATTTTACAGATAAATTAATGCATGAATGATACAGAGATGCATGCCTCATATTGATGCTATCAGTGGGGATGAAATGCAGTTTGAGGCAGCCACTGGAATTCTCATAAAATTGTAGATGTCAGGAAGTGAAATGCCTGGTGTCAAGCAAAAAGGAAGTGTCTGTCAGAGCATCCTGATGAGGGTTGGGTGTCTGCTGCTGGCAATAATAATGAGCTCAACAGGGTCTCAGAGTTCAGAGTTCCAGGAGGAGAAGCGTCACCTGGGAAATAAAATGTACTTAATGATAAAGAATTAAGATCAGCAAGTTATCAGAATTCCAGGTATTTACTCCATGAGGAAAAAGAAAAAAAGCCAAAGAAGCAGAGTTACAGAACAACACCAGTGGAACAGAAGATAGAAAACAGTAAAATCTGGTTGTTCATATTAACATTTCATAGCTGAAGCATACAGTGAGACCTTAACAATTGCTGAGTCTGAATTTGCATCTTGAGCCATGATAGAGAATTCTGCAGCAAAGAAAAACAGAATTAAAAGACTTGGATGCATTTAATACTAACAACCCATGTTATGGTGGTAACTGCCAAAGTTATAGACAGTATATGAAAAGCTGATGTTGAAAAAGAAATATTAAGAATTTGGTTCTTTTAGATTATTTTCAACATATCTCTTGCCCTTGAGATGTACAAGGAATTTGGAACATGAAATAATTATTGATTATTTATTGAAATCCCCAAAGAAAAACCTGTGAATGCTTTGTAATAGAAACATTTAGAAACTTTAATTTCAAATTTATGATCACTTTCAGCATATTTCCAAAGCAGCAGAGAAAAGTAATTTAAACCCTGAGTTTTGGAGAGCAATAGATCTGTTAGAAACATGGCTGTACCTGTTACAAGGAGTTTGCCCTTCATCCTAAGACTTAGTTTCCTTCTATGTAAACTGAGGTAACAGTGGGATCTACTTTACAGGTGTGTTGGATGATTAAATTAGACTATACATTTAAGGCTTAGCCCTAATGCCTTGCGGTTCAAAATGTTCCTAGTCAATAAATGCTGACCATGATAACAGTTAGTCTTTAATTGCAAATGAAAGAAGTTGCTATTATGTTGTCTTGCTCTTTTGGAAGTAACTATGTTTTGCCTCAGTTTTTATTTTTCATTTAATTTTATTCATTTTATTATCACTAATCTACAATTACATGAAGAACATCATGGTTATTAGACTCCCCCTCCACCAAGTCTCCCCCCACAAACCCCATTATAGTCACTGTCCATCAGTGTAGTAAGATGCTGTAGACTACTTGTCTGCTCTGTGGTGCACATCCCTGCCTATGCCCCCCCACATTATACATGCTAATCGTAAGGCATCCTTTCTTTTTCACTGCCCTTATCCCTCCCTTCCCACCCCTCCTACCCAGTCCCTTTCCCTTTGGTAACCGTTAGTCCATTCTTGGGTTCTGTGATTCTGCTGCTCTTGTGTTCCTTCAGTTTTTCTTTGTTCTTATACTCCACATATGAGTGAGATCATTTGCTACTGGTCTCTCCCCACCTGGCTTATTTCACTGAGCATAATACCCTCTAGCTCCATCCATATTGTTGCAAATGGTAGGATTTGTTTTCTTCTTCTGGCTGGGTTTGGATTCCGTTGTGTATATGTACCATATCTTCTTTATCCATTCATCTATTGATGGACACTTAGGTTGCTTCAATTTCTTGGCTATTGTAAATAGTGCTGCAAAAAACACAGGGGTGCATCGGTCTTTTTGAAACTGGGCTGCTGCATTCTCAGAGTAAATTCCTAGAAGTGGAATTCCTGGGTCAAATGGTATTTCTATTTTGAGCTTTTTAAGGAACCTCCATACTGCTTTCCACAATGGGTGAACTAATTTACATTCCCACCAGCAGTGCAGGAGGGTTCCCCTTTCTCTGCAACCTTGCCAACATGTGTTGTTGTTTGTCTTTTGAATGGTGGTGATCCTTACTGGGGTGAGGTCATATCTCACTGTGGTTTTAATTTGCATTTCTCTGATGACTAGCTATGTGGAGCATCTTTTCATGTGTCTGTTGCCCATTTGAATTTCTTCTTTGGAGCACTGTCTGTTCAGCTCCTATGCCCATTTTTAAATTAGATTATTTGCTTTTTCTTTGTTGAGGTGCATGAGCTTTTTATATATTTTGGATGTCACCCTTTATCAGATCTGTCATTTATGAATATATTCTCCCATATTCTAGAGTAACTTTTTGTTCTACTGATGGTGTCCTTTGCTGTGCAGAAGCTTTTCAGCTTGACATAGTCTGACTTGTTCATTTTTGCTTTTGTTTCCCTTGCCTGGGGAGATATGTTCATGAAGAAGTCGCTCATGTTTATGTCTAAGAGATTTTTGTCTATTTTTTTTCCTAAGAGTTTTATGGTTTCATGACTTACATTCAGGTCTTTGATCCATTTTGAATTTACTTTTGTGTATGGGGTTAGACAGTGATACAGTTTCATTCTCTTACATGTAGCTGTCCAGTTTTGCCAGCAGCATCTGTTGAAGAGACTGTCATTTCCCCATTGTATGTCCATGGCTCCTTTATCATATATTAATTGACCATATATGTTTACGTTAATGTCTGGGGTCTCTAATCTGTTCCACTGGTCTGTGGATCTGTTCTTGTGCCAGTACCAAATTGTCTTGATTATTGTGGCTTTATAGGAGAGCTTGAAGTTGAGGACTGAGATCCCCCCCACTTTATTCTTCCTTCTCAGGATTCCTTTGGCTATTCGGGGTCTTTGGCATTTCCACATGAATTTTTGAACTATTTGTTCCAGTTCATTGAAGAATGTTGTTGGTAATTTGATAGAGATTGCATCAAATCCGTATATTGCTTTGGGCAGGATGGCCATTTTGACGCTATTAATTCTTCCTAGCCAAGAGTATGGGATGAGTTTCCATTTGCTAGTGTCCTGTTTAATTTCTCTTAAGAGTGTCTTATTGTTTTCAGGGTATAGGTCTTTCACTACCTTGGTTACGTTTATTCCTAGGTATTTTATTCTTTTTGATGCAATTGTGAATGGAGTTGTTTTCCTGATTTCTCTTTCTATTGGTTCATTGTTAGTGTATAGGAAAGCCACAGATTTCTGTGTGTTAATTTTGTATCCTGCAACTTTGCTGTATTCCGATATCAGTTCTAGTAGTTTTGAAGTGGAATCTTCAGGGTTTTTTATGTACAGTATCATGTCATCTGCAAATAGTGACAGTTTAACTTCTTCATTACCAATTCGGATTGATTGCATTTCTTTGTTTTGTCTAATTGCTGTGGCTAGGACCTCCAGTACTATGTTTAATAACAGTGGGGAGAGAGAGCATCCCTGTCTTGTTCCCGATCACAGAGGAAAATCTTTCAGCTTCTCGCTGTTCAGTATGATGTTGGCTGTGGGTTTATAATATATGGCCTTATTATGTTGAGGTACTTGCCCTCTATACTCATTTTGCTGAGAGTGTTTATCATCATGAATGGATGTTGGATTTTGTCAAATGCTTTTTCAGCATCTATGGAGATGATCATGTGGTTTTTGTTTTTCTTTTTGTTGATGTGGTGGATGATGTTGATGGATTTTCGAATGTTGTTCCATCCTTGCATCCCTGGGATGAATCCTACTTGGTCATGGTGTATGATCCTTTTGATGTATTGTTGAATTCGGTTTGCTAATATTTTGTTGAGTTTGTTTGCATCTACATTCATCAGGGATATTGGTCTGTAATTTTCTTTTTTGGTGGGGTCTTTGCCAGGTTTTGGTATTAGGGTGATGTTGGCTTCATAGAATGAGTTTGGGAGTATTCCCTTCTCTTCTATTTTTTGTAAAACTTTAAGGAGAATGTGTATTATGTCTACTCTGTATGTCTGATAAAATTCCGCGGTAAATCCATCTGTCCCAGGGTTTTGTTCTTGGGTAGTTTTTTGATTACCGCTTCAATTTCTTTGCTGGTAATTGGTTTGTTTAGATTTTGTGTTTCTTCCTTGGTCAGTCTTGGAAGGTTGTATTTTTCTAGGAAGTTGTCCATATCTTCTAGGTTTTCCAGCTTGTTGGCATATAGGTTTTCATAGTAGTCTTTAATAATTCTTTGTATTTCTGTGGAGTCTGTCGTGATTATTCCGTTCTCATTTCTGATGCTGTTGATTTGTGTTGATTCTCTTTTTCTCTTAATAAGTTTGGCTAGAGGCTTATCTATTTTGTTTATTTTCTCAAAGAAGCAGCTCTTGGTTTCGTTGATTTTTGCTATTGTTTTATTCTTCTCAATTTTATGTATTTCTTCTCTGATCTTTACTATGTCCCTCCTTCTGCTGACTTTAGGACTCATTTGTTCTTCTTTTTCCAATTTTGATAATTGTGACATTAGACTATTTATTTGGGTTTGTTCTTCCTTCTTTAAATATGCCTGGACTGATATATACTTTCCTCTTAAGACTGCTTTCACTGTATCCCACAGAAGGTGGGGCTTTGTGTTGTTGTTGTCATTTATTTCCATATATTGCTGGATCTCCATTTTAATTTGGTCATTGATCCATTGACTATTTAGAAGTGTGTTGTTAAGCCTCCATGTGTTTGTGAGCCTTTTTGCTTTCTTTGTAGAATTTATTTCTAGTTTTATACTTTTGTGGTCTGAAAAGTTGGTTGGTAGGATTTCAATCTTTTGGAATTTACTGAGGCTGTTTTCATGGCCTAGTATGTGGTCTATTCTGGAGAATGTTCCATGTGCACTTGAGGAGAATGTGTATCCTGTTGCTTTTGGGTGTAGAGTTCTATAGATGCCTATTAGGTCCATCTGTTCTAGTGTGGTGTTCAGTGCCTCTGTGTCCTTACTTATTTTCCGTCTGGTACATCTGTCCTTTGGAGTGAATGGTGTGTTGAAGTCTCCTAAAATGATTACATTGCATTCTATTTCCTCCATTAGTTCTGTTAGTATTTTTTTCACATATGCTGGTGCTCCTGTGTTGTGTGCATACATATTTATAATGGTTATATCCTCTTGTTGGAGTGAGCCCTTTATCATTATGTAATGTCCTTTATCTCTTGTTACTTTCTTTGTTTTGAAGTCTATTTTGTCTGATACTAGTACTGCAACACCTGCTTTATTCTCCCTATTGTTTGCATGAAATGTGTTTTTCCATTCGTTGACTTTTAGTCTGTGCATGTCTTTGGGTTTGAGGTGAGTCTCTTGTAAGCAGCATATAGACGAGTCTTGTTTTTTTATCCATTCAGTGACTCTATGTCTTTTGATTGGTGCATTCAGTCCATTTGCATTTAGGGTGATTATGAATAGATATGTGCTTATTGCCATTTCAGGCTTTAGATTTGTGGTTACCAAAGGTTCCAGATTACTTTCCTTACTATCTAAGAGTCTAACTTAACTCACTTAGTATGCTGTTACAAACACAATATAAAGGTTCTTTTCTGTTTCTCCTCCTTTTTCTTCCTCCTCCATTCTTTATATATTAGGTATCATATTTTGTACTTTTTGTATATTCCTTGATTGACTTTGGGGATAGTTAATTTAATTTTGCACTGGTTAGTAATTAGCTGTTCTAGTTTCTTTACTGTGGTTTTATTACCTCTGGTGACAGCTATTCAACCTTAGGAACTCTTCCATCTATAGCAGTCCCTCCAAAATAGACTGTAGAGATGGTTTGTGGGAGGTAAATTCTCTCAGCTTTTGCTTATCTGGAAATTGTTTAATGCCTCCTTCAAATTTAAATGATAATCTTGCTGGATAAAGTAATCTTGGTTCCAGGCCCTTCTGCTTCATTGCATTAAACACATCATGCCATTCACTTCTGGCCTGTAAGGTTTCTTCTGAGACATCTGATGTTAGCCTGATGGGCTTTCCTTTGTATGTGATCTTATTTCTCTCTCTGGCTGCTTTCAACAGTCTGTCCTTATCCTTGATCTTTCCCATTTTAATTACTATGTGTCTTGGTGTTGTCTTCCTTGGGTCCCTTCTGTTGGGAGATCTGTGGATCTCCATGGCCTGAGAGACTATCTCCTTCCCCAGAGTGGGGAAGTTTTCACTAACTACCTCCTCAAAGACGCTTTCTATCCCTTTCTCTCTCTTCTTCTTCTTCTGGTATCCCTATAATGTGAATATTGTTCCACTTGGATTGGTCACACAGTTCCCTCAATATTCTTTCATTCTTAGAGATCCTTTCTTCTCTCTGTGCCTCAGCTTCTTTTTATTCCTCTTCTCTAGTTTCTATTTCATTTTTTGTCTCCTTTACCATATCCAACCTGCTTTTAATACCCTCCATCATGCTCTTCAATGATTGGATCTCCGACTTAAGTGCATTCCTGAGTTCTTGGCTGTCTTTCCGTACCTCCATTAGAATGTTGATGATTTTTATTTTGAACTCCCTTTCAGGAAGAGTCACAAGGTCCATATCATTTAAATCTTTCTCGGGAGTTGTATTAATAATTTTACTCTGGACAAGGTTCCTTTGGTGTTTCATGTTTGTATATGGCACCCTCTAGTGTCCAGTAGCTCTATTCTGGAGTTGCTCAGCCCCTGAAGCAATGCCGGGGGTCACAGGGAAGTGGTACTGTTGCCTGGGGGAAGGTAAAAGCTGTTCCCCACCTCCCGGCTTCTGTGCCTGTCTCCACTGCCTGAGCCAGTGGGCTGGGCACACAGGTATAAGTTTTTGTCCCAGAGCAGCCAGATATGGATCCCTGCTTTCCACAAGCAGCTGGAATCCCAGTCTCCCCAGAAACTCTGCCTGTATTAACTTTCCAACCTGGTAGTCATGCGAGTCTCATGAAAGCACCATGAAATGTAGGTTTGTGCTCCCAGAGCAGATCTCTGGAGCTAGGTATTCAGCAGTCCCAGGCCTTCCACTCCCTCCCTGCTCCGTTTCTCTTCCTCCCACCAGTGACCTGGGGTGGGGGAAGGGCTCAGGTCCTGCGGAGCCACAGCTATGGTACCTACCCCATTCGGTGAGGTCTGCTCTTTTCTCCAGGTGTATGCAGTCTGACGCCATCCTCTTTCCTGTTGCTCTCTCAGGATTATTTGCGCTTACTATGTTTTCTAATTGTATCCAGTTTTAGGAGGAAGCCTCTGTCTCTCCTCTCTCACCATCATCTTTAATGTATTTTCTCGCCTCAGTTTTTTACCTGTAAAATCAGGACTGTAATAAATCCTTCCCCATAGTGTTGATGGGAAGTTTAAATACTTTCTAATAAATGATGCTAGACTATATGGTATACATATGGGAAGAAATTAAATGACCTTTATGTCAAACCATATGCACATAGTAAGCACTCTATAAATATAACTACTTAAACTACGAAACTGAAAAATTTAATGTACTTTTTCCTTTCATTGCCCCCTCTAAATACCTCTTGAAACCTTTTACTTCTAATCCTCTGCAATTTGCCATCTTATCTCTCTTGGAGAATTGTAGTAGCCTCCTAACTGTCTTTCCCACATTTAATTTGTTTTTTTAATATGAAATTTAAAATGTCAGTTATAAAGTAACACACACAGAGAATATATGAGAGTCTACCCCAAACCATATTATTTTTAACTGGAATGCACATATAGCCAATTCCCAGGTATCTTGATTGAGAATTTCAGCACCAGGCAAGTTCACTATGGATTCAGGAAAGCAAGAAACGACAACAGACAAGCTGTCTTGGGGTAACGGGGTTTAATACCCAGGTTTATTCTTCCAGCATAGGCCAAGTACTAGAATTATGTCTGCATCCAGCAGTCTGTAGACCCACAGCCCACCTCAGTCTCTGCCTCCTCTGAAAGCACTGGGCCAAGCTCTTTATATAGTGGCTCAGTCAATAATTATTGCCTATGGGTGTCGAAGCAGTAGCCTAGCAGCAGGCCAGTTACATCATAAAGTAGTTTAGGTTCAGGTGAGGATGCTGGCCATAGGAACTTACATTTTCCCTACACTATGTCAAGACATCAGGAAACACCAGCAGTCTATAGCAACCTTCCCCTTTTTTGTTGTACTGCATATATATATTCTTAAAGACTACAAATCAGTTCTTCCTAATTGAGTTTTTTAAAATTTATCTTTATTTATTTATTTAAGGTACCATTGATAAACACTCTCATAAAGGTTTAGCGTGAAAACATTATGGTTACTACAGACATGCATATTAGTAAGTCCCCCCAAAACCCCACTGCAGTCACTGTCCATTAGTGTAATAAGGTGCCACAGAGTCACTACTTGTCTTCTCTGTGCTGTACTGCCTTCCCCATGACCTCCCCACACACACCATGTGTGTCAATCATAATTCCCCTCAATCCCATTCCCCCTCCCTCCTCACCCACACTCCCAATCCTCTCCCCTTTGGTAACTCCTAGTTCCTTCTTGGAGTCTGTGTGTCAGCTTCTATTTTGTTCCTTCAGTTTTGCTTTATTGTTACAATGCACAGATGTGGGAAATCATTTGGTACTTGCCTTTTTTCACATGGCTATTTCACTGAGCATAATATCCTCTAGTTCCATCCATATTGTTGCAAATGGTAGGATTTGTTTTCTTCTAATGGCTGAATAACATTCCATTCTGTATATGCACCACATCCTCTTTATCCATTCATCTACTGATGGGCACTTAGATTGCTTCCATATCTTGGCTATTGTAAATAGTGCTGCAATAAACATAGGGGTACATGTTTCTTTTTGAATCTGGGATCTTGTTTTCTTTGGGTAAATTCCTGGGGGTGGAATTCCTGGGCCAAAACATATTTCTATTTTTAGTTTTTTGAGGACCCTCCATACTGCTCTCCATAATGGTTGAACTAATTTGCATTCCCACAGCAGTGTAGGAGGGTTCCCCTTTCTCTGCATCCTCACCAGCATTTGTTGTTGCTTGTCTTTTGGATGTTGGCCATCCTACCTGATGTGAGATGATATCTCATTGTGGTTTTAATTTGCATTTCCCTGATAATTAGCAACGTGGAGCATTTTTTCATGTGTCTGTTGGCCATCTGAATTTTTTGTTTGGAGAAGTGATTTTTTCATATCCTCCGCTCATTTTTTAATTGGGTTATTTGCTTTTTGGGTGCTGAGGAGTTAGTGTTCTTTATATATTTTGGTTGTTAACCCCTTGTTGGATATCTCATTTAAAAATATATTCTCCTATACTACAGGATGCCTTTTTGTTTTACTGATGGTGTCTTTTGGTGTGCAGAAGTTTTTTAGCAAGATATAGTACCATTTGTGCATTTTTTTCTTTTGTTTCCCGTAACCAAGGAAATGTGTTCAGGAAAATGTTGCTCATGTTTATATTCAAGAGATTTTTGCCTATGTTTTCTCCTAAGAGTTTTATGGTTTCATGACTTACATTCAGGTCTTTGATCCATTTTGAGTTTACTTTTGTGTGTGGAGATATACTGTAATCCAGTTTCATTCTCTTGCATGTAGCTGTCCAGTTATGCCAACACCAGTTGTTGAAGAGGCTGACATTTCCCCATGGTAAATGCTCCTTTATTGTATATTAATAGATCATATATGCTTGGTTTTATATCAGGGCTCTCTAGTCTGTTCCATTGGGGGTCTGTTCTTATACTAGTACCAAATTGTCTTGATTATCAAAGTGGCTTTGTAGTAGAGCTTGAAGTTAGGGAGTGTAATTGCCCCCAGCTTAATCTTCCTTCTCAGGATTGCTTTGGCTATTTGGGGTCTTTTGTGGTTCCATATGGATTCTAGAACCATTTGTCCTAGTTTGTTGAAGAATGCTGTTGTTATTTTGATAGGAATTCCGTTGAATCTGTAGATTGCTTTAGGCAGGATGACCATTTTGGCAATATTAATTCTTCTTATCCATGAGCATGGGATGCATTTCCACTTTTTGGAGTCTTCTTTAATTTCTCTCATGAGTATCTTGTAGTTTTCAGGATATAGGTCTTTCACCTCCTTGGTTAGGTTTATTCCTAGGTATTTTATTATTTTTGATCAATTGTAAATCAAATTGTTTTCCTGGTTTCTCTTTCTGCTAGTTCATTGTTGGTATATAGGAATGCAACAGATTTCTGTGTATTGATATTGTGTCCTGCAACTTTGCTGAATTCAGTTATTAGTTCTTTTTCTTATCTGGAAATTGGTTAATCCCTCCTTCAACTTCAAATGATAACCTTGGCAGGTAGAGTATTCTTGGTTCAAGGCCCTTCTGTTTCATTGCATTAAATATATCATGTCATTCCCTTCTGGCCTGTAAGGTTTCTGTTGAGAAGTCTGATGATAGCCTGATGGGTTTTCCTTTGTATGTGATCTTTTTTCTCTCTCTAGCTGCTTTTAAAAGTCTGTCCTTATCCTTGATCTTTGCCACTTTAATTATTATATGTCTTTGTGTTGTCTTCCTTGGGTCCCTTGTGTTGGGAGATCTCTGAACCTCCATGGCCTGAGAAACTAGCTCCTTCCCCAAACTGGGGAAGTTTTCAGCAATTACCTCCTCAAGACACTTTCTATCCCCTTTTCTCTCTTCTTCTTCTTCTTCTTCTGGTACCCCTATAATGCCAATATTGTTCCATTTGGTTGGTCACACAGTTCTCTCAATATTCTTTCATTCTTAGAGATCCTTTTTTCTCTCTGTGCCTCAGCTTCTTTGTAATTTGTATTTAATTTACTGTTTCCTCTACTTCATCTAATCTGCTTTTAAATCCCTCCATTGTATGTTTCATTTCAGATACTGTATTTTTCAAAATCCTATCTCCTTCTTGAATTCCTCCCTGAGGTCTTGAATATTTTTCTGTAGCTCTGTGAGCATTGTTATGTTTTTTATTTTGAAATCTTTTTTAGGAATATTAGTGAATTTAGTTTCACTTGGTCCTCTATCTGGTGTCTATGGGATTTTGTTTTGTACCAGGTTCCTTTTACTTTTCATATTTGTAGTAATAACTTGGTGTAGGAGGTTCCTTCTAGTTTCCAGAATCTCTGCTCTCTGAAGTTGCCCAGCCCTTAGAGTGATGGCAGAGGTCACAGGCAAGCAACGCTTGTGCCTGCTGTGAGGAAAGAGTTCTTTCCTGCTTCCAAGTCAAACTGACTGCCTCCACTGCTGCAGCCAGTTGGCCAATCATACAGGGAAGAGCTTCTATGGTATACCCTTGTAGCTGCTGTAGGTTGAGCTGCCCTCTGGCTGGCCTGAAGCAATGGTGGTGGCAGCAGTTTTGTGAGCTGTTGCTGACCAAGAAGAAGGAGCAGTGGGCTGTGTATCAGAGTGGTGGCCTCGTAGCTGTGTTGTCAGCCAGTGGGATGGAGTGCCTGAAGCTCCTGATAGTTCCCAACCTTATTGGCTGAATGTGCCAGGACAATTTTTTCCACCTGTCATTTCTGCTGAGCAGCAAGCTCTGGGTTAGCAGCCCTCTCACTGTTGGGAAGTCTCGCAGAATGCCTGCCTTTCTATTGTCCCAGAGCAGCTGGTTGTGGGTACCCTTTCTCCATAAGGGGGTGGAATCTTATTCTCCATGAGTATTCGCCTGTATTAGCTTTCCAACCCCATCAATCTCCAGAGCACCATGTAATATAGGTTCATGGTCCCAGACCAGAATGCCAGGGCCAGGTGTTCAGAAGTCCTTGGTTTCTACCCCCACCCTTCTCCATTTCTCTTCCTCCCACTGGTGAGCTGGGGTGGGGGAAGGGCTTGGGTTCTTTTGGATCATGGCTTTGGTCCTTTACCTTTTTCTGTGAGGTGTGCTCTTTTCCCCAGATGTAAGCAGTCTGTTGCAGAAAGTTTTCTTTCCTGTTGCTCTTTCAGGGTTAATTGTATTTGCTATATTTTCATATTATATGTGGTTTGGGGAAGAGGTTTTTCTGTCTCACCTCTCAAGCCACCATCTTTAAGCCATTCCCTCATTGAGTTTTATATTAAATAAATTGTCCAATAAGAATTATTCCATGTTTGGATTTTTTATCAGTTTTATGTTTGTGAGACATCTGTACTGTCACATAAGCAATGGTTTATTTTAGTTGTTTTCTAGTATACATTTGTGTGAACATAAAACAATTAACATTTCACAGTGTATTTGTTTTCTATTTCTGATGGATATTTTAGACTCTCATTTGGGGATATTATAAAAAAAATTACCTTACAGCAAATGCTTTTGAACTTACCCCTTGGTGCCCACATTTAAACATTTCTGCAAGTGATATACACTGGTGTGGAATTCCGGAGCATGCATAATTAAAATTTATTACATAATGCCAAACTGGATAATCTAGAAGAGAGTTAGAAATTTGTAGAAACATACAGAAGAAATATAATGGCTGAATGGACCTATGAGTACTATGGATATTGAACAGTAATCAAAAACACAGAAAACCCAAGACCAGATGTTCTTCATGGTTTAATTCTACCAAACTTCCAAAGAATTAATACCAATATTTTTAAAAATCTTCCAAATAATAGGAGTAGAAGGAATATTTTCCAACTCATTTAATGAGGTCAGAATTACCCTTATACCAAAGCCAAATAAAGATGCCACAAAAAAAGGAAAACTACTGGCCAATACCACTGATGAACACAGGCACAAAAATCCTCATTAAAATAATAGCAAACTGATCCAATAACACATCAAAAAGCTTATACACTGTAAACAAGTAGAATTTATTCCTGGGGTGCAAGATTAGTTTAACATATGCATATCAACTGATATGATAGACCATAGTAACAGAATGAAAGAAAAAATCATATGATTAACCACCTCAAAAATGCATTTAAAAATCTGCAAAGTTCAATATCCATTCATGATCCAAAAAATTGGTATAAAGAGAAATTTCTTAAATACAATAAATGCCATTTATGAAAAGCCCATGGCTCACATCATAATCAATTGGGAAAATCTGAAAAATTTTCCTCTAAGATCTGAGAGAAGGCAAAGAAGCCCATTCTCATTACTTTTATTCAACACAGTACTGGAAGTATAAGAAAGAAAAATCCAAAAAGAAGAGAAATAAAAGGCATTCAAATTGGAAGGGAAGAAGTGAAATTATCTTTGTTTCACATGGCATGATCTTATATGTAGAAAATCCTAAAAATGCCATAAAAAGAAAACCATTTAGAAGAAAAAAATTCAGTCCAGTCGCATAATACAAAATAAGCATATAAAAATCAGTTGCATTTATTTACATCCTCAATATTCTATGCATAAAGGAAATGTAGAAAATGATCTCACTGTGATATCAAAAATAATAAATTACTTACAAATAGATTTAACTATGGAGATAAAAGATCTATACACTGAAAACTCTAAAACATTGATGAAAAAAATTGAAGACACAAATGGAAAAAGTCTGTATAAATAGATAAGAAGAATTAATGTTGTTGAAATGTTCAAACTTCCGAAAGCAATATACAGACTCAATGTAATCCCTATCAAAGTTCCAATGGAATTTTTCACAGAAATTGGAAAACAGTTCTAAAATATGTATGGAACCACAAGAGATCCTGAATAACCAAAGCAATCTTGGGAAGGAAGAACAGATATGGAGGCATCACAGTTCCTGATTTTTAACTATATGGCAAAGCTATGCTAATCAAAACAGTATGATACTGGCATAAAAACAGATATATAAACCAAAGGAATAGAACAGACCACACAGAAATAAACTCATGTATATACAGTCAGCTAATGTTTGACAATGGTTCCAAGAATATTTAATGGGAAAAGGAGATTCTCCTAAACAAATGGTGATAGTAAAACTGTATACCCATATCCAAAATAATGAATTTGGACACTTACCTTATTACATACATAAACTCCTACTCAAAATGGATTAAAGATTTAAACACAAGACATGAAACCCTAAGACTACAAGAAATACAGGTAAAAATCCTGACATTAACCTTGGCAGTGATTTTTTTGGATATGATATCAAAGGCTCAGGCAGGATAAGCAAAAATAAGCAAGTGGAACTACATCAAACTAAAAATCTTCATAGCAAAGGAAACCTCCAACAAAATCAAAATGGAACCAACAGAATGGGAGAAAATATCTGCAAATCACATATTTGATAAGAGATTAATATCCAAAATATATAAGAAATTCGTACAGCTCAGGAGCCAAAAAAGAAACCCAATTAAAATATGGGCAAAGGACCTGCAAAAATGTTTTTCAAAAGAAGACATATAAATGAACAAATTAAAACATGCTCAACATTACTGATCACCAGGGAAATACAAATAAATACCATAATGAGATATCACCTCACA
Organism: Manis javanica; assembly: GCF_040802235.1. Lineage (NCBI taxonomy): Eukaryota > Metazoa > Chordata > Mammalia > Pholidota > Manidae > Manis > Manis javanica. Next base: position 61,359,602 of record NC_133166.1, read on the forward strand.
CCTGTTAGGATGGTTGTCATAAAAAAATACAAGGTAAATTATGGTGAGGATTTGGAGGAAATGGAACCCTTGTAGATGTTTGTAGGACTGTAAATGTGTATAGCCATTATGGAAATCAGTATGGAGGTTGTTCAAAAAATTAAAAATAGAACAACCATATGATCTACCCATCCTTCTTCTGGATATATACCCAAAGGAAATGTAATCAGCACATCAAAGAGATAACCGTAACATATTTATTGCAGCATTATTCAAAATAGCCAAGACATGGAAACAACCTAAGTCTCTGTTGATTCATGAATGGATAGAAATTATAGTGTATTTATATAATCAATATTATCCAACCTTAAAAAAAAGAGATCCTGAAATCTGGAGGGCATTATGCTAAGTGAAATAAGCTAGATACACAAAGAAAAAAACCTGCATGATCTTACTTATGTATGAAATCCAGAAAAGTCAAAAAATAGAAGCAGAACTAGAATAGTGTTTATCAGGGATTGGAAAGTGGAGAAAGGGGGTGATGTTGGTCAAAGGAGATAAAATTGCAGTTACGTAGATGAATAAGTCTAGAGATCTCATGTACAGCATGATTATTAGTTTTTTTTGGCATCATTAATCTACAATTACATGAGGAACATTATGTTTACTAGGCTCCTCCCTTCACCAAGTCCCCCCACAAACCCCATTACAGTTACTGTCTATCAGCATAGCAAGATGCTGTAGAGTCACTACTTGCCTTCTATGTGTTGCACATCTCTCCCCAAGCCCCCCCAACATTATACATGCTTATCACAAGGCCCTCTTTCTTTATCCCCCCACCTTATCCCTCCCTTCCCACCCCTCCTGCCCAGTCCCTTACCCTTTGGTAACTGTTAGTCCATTCTTGGGTTCTGTGATTCTGCTGCTGTTTTGTTCCTTCAGATTTTTCTTTGTTCTTATACTCCACATATGAGTGAAATCATTTGGTACTTGTCTTTCTCCACCTGGCTTATTTCACTGAGCATAATACCCTCTAGCTCCATTCATGTTGCAAATGTTAGGATTTGTTTTCTTCTTATGGCTGAATAATATTCCATTGTGTATATATACCACATCTTCTTTATCCATTCATCTACTGATGGACACTTAGGTTTGGTTGCATCCATTTCTTGGCTATTGTAAATAATGCTGTGAAAAATTAGGGGTGCAACTGTCTTTTTCAAGCTGGGATACTGTATTCTTAGGGTAAATTCCTAGAAGTGGAATTCCTGGGTCAAATGATATTCCTATTTTGCGCTTTTTGAGGACCCTCCATACTGCTTTCCACAATGGTTGAACTAATTTACATTCCCACCAGCAGTGTAGGAGGGTTACCCTTTCTCCACAACCTCACCAAAATGTGTTGTTGTTTGTCTTTTGGATGGTGGCAATCCTTACTGGTGTGAGGTGATATCTCATTGTGGTTTTAGTTTGCATTTCTCTGATGACTAGCGATGTGGAGCATCTTTTCATGTGTCTGCTGGCCATCTGAATTTCTTCTTTGGAGAACTGTCTGTTCAGCTCCTATACCCACTTTTTAATTGGATTATTTGCTTTTTCTTTGTTGAGGTACATGAGCTCTTTACATATTTTGGATGTCAACCCTTTATTGGATCTGTCATTTATGAATATATTCTCCCATACTGTAGGGTACCTTTCTATTCTATTGATGGTGTCCTTTGCTGTACAGAAGCTTTTCAGCTTGATATAGACCCACTTGTTCATTTTTGCTTTTGTTTCCCTTGCCTGGGGAGATATATTCATGAAGAAGTTGCTCATGTTTATGTCCAAGAGATTTTTGCCTGTGTTTTTTTCTAAGAGTTTTATGGTTTCATGACTTACATTCAGGTCTTTGATCCACTTCAAATTTCCTTTTGTGTATGGGGTTAGACAGTGTTCCAGTTTCATTCTCTTACATGTAGCTGTCCAGTTTTGCCAACACCAACTGTTGAAGAGGCTGTCATTTCCCCATTGTATTTCCACAGCTCCTTTATCATATATTAATTGGCCATAAATGTTTGGGTTAATGTCTGGAGTCTCTATTCTGTTCCACTGGTCTGTAGGTCTGTTCTTGTGGCAGCACCAAATTGTCTTGATTACTGTAGCTTTGTAGTAGAGCTTGATGTTGGGAACTGAAATCTCCCCCACTTTATTCTTCCTTCTCAGATTTCTTTGGCTATTCTGGGTCTTTGGTGGTTCTATATGAATTTTTAAACTATTTGTTCCAGATTGTTGAAGAATGCTGTTGGTAGTTTGATAGGGATTGCATTGAATCTGTAGTTTGTTTTAGGCAGGATGGCCATTTTGAGAATATTAATTCTTCCTAACCAAAAGCATGGGATGAGTTTCCATTTGTTAGTGTCCTCTTTAATTTCTGTTAAGTGTCTTGTAGTTTTCAGGGTATAGTTCTTTCACTTCCTTAGTTAGGCTTATTCTTAGGTATTTTATTCTTTCTGATGCAAAAAGAATAAAATTTGATGGAATTGTTGTCCTGATTTCACTTTCTATTAGTTCATTGTTAGTGTATAGGAAAGCCTCAGATTTCTGTGCATTAATTTTGTATCCTGCAACTTTGCTGAATTCTGATATTAGTTCTAGTAGTTTTGGAGTCTAGTAGTCTTTAGGGTTTTTTATGTACAGTATCATGTCATCTGCAAATAGTGACAGTTTAACTTCTTCTTTACCAATCTGGATTCCTTGTATTTCTTTGTTTTGTCTAATTGCTGTGTCTAGGACCTCCACTACAACGTTGAATAACAGTGCAGAGAGTGGGCATCCTTGTCTTGTTACCGGTCTCAGAGGAAAAGCTTTCAGCTTCTCGCTGTTCAGTATGATATTGGCTCTGGGTTTACCATAAATGGCCTTTATTATGTTGAAGTACTTGCCCTCTATACCCATTTTGTTGAGAGTTTTTATCATGAATGGATGTTGAATTTTGCCAATGCTTTTTTAGCATCTATGGAGATGATCATGTGGTTTTTGTCCTTCTATTTGTTGATGGATTTTCGAATGTTGTACCATCCTTGGATCCCTGGAATGAATCCTACTTGGTCATGGTGTATGATCCTCTTGATGTATTTTTTAATTCAGTTTGCTGATATTTTGTTGAGTATTTTTGCATCTACATTCATCAGGGATATTGTTCTGTAATTTTCTTTTTTGGTGGGGTCTTTGCCTGGTTTTGGTATTAGGGTGATGCTGGCTTCACAGAATGAGTTTAGGAGTATTCCCTTCTCTTATATTTTTTGGAAAACTTTAAGGAGAATGTGTATAATGTCTTCTCTGTATGTCTGATAAAATTCCGAGGTAAATCCATCTGGACCAGGGGTTTTTTTCTTGGATAGTTTTTTGATTACCAGTTCAATTTCATTGCTGGTAATTGGTCTGTTTAGATTTTGTGTTTCTTCCTTGGTTAGTCTTGGAAGGTTACATTTTTCTAGAAAGTTGTCCATTTCTTCTAGATTTTCCAGCTTCTTAGCAATAGGTTTTCATAGTATTCTCTAATAATTCTTTGTATTTCTATGGTGCCTGTAGTGATTTTTTCTTTCTCATTTCTGATTCTGTTTATGTGAGTAGACTCTCTTTTTTTCTTGATAAGTCCAGCTAGGGGTTTATCTATTTTGCTTATTTTCTCAAAGAACCAGCTGTTGCTTTCATTGATTCTTGCTATTTTTTTCTTCTCCATTTTATTTATTCTCCTGTAATCCTTATTATGTCACTCTTTCTACTGACTTTAGGCCTCATTTGTTCTTTTTCCAATTTTGATAATTGTGTCTTTAGACTATTCATTTGGGTTTGTTCTTCCTTCTTTAAATATGCCTGGACTGCTATATACTTTCCTCTTAAAACTGCTTTCGCTGCATCCCACAGAAGTTGGGGCTTTGTGTTGTTGTTGTCACTTGTTTCCATATATTGCTTGATCTCTATTTTAATTTGGTTGTTGATCCATTGATTATTTAGGAGCATGTTGTTAAGCCTCCATGTATTTGTGAGCCTTTTTGCTTTCTTTGCACAATTCATTTCTAGTTTTATACCTTTGTGGTCTGAAAAGTTGGTTGGTAGAATTTCAATCTTTTGGAATTTACTGAGGCTCTTTTTGTGGCCTAGTATGTGGTCTATTCTGGAGAATGTTCCATGTGCACTTGAGAAGAATGTGTATCCTGTTGCTTTTGGGTGTAGAGTTCTATAGATGTCTATTAGGTCCATATGTTCTAGCGTGTTGTTCAGTGCCTCTGTGTCTTTACTTATTTTCTGTCTGGTGGATCCATCCTTTGGAGTGTATGGTGTGTTGAAGTCTCCTAAAATGATTGCATTGCATTCTATTTCCTACTTTAATTCTGTTCGTATTTGTTTCACATATGCTGGTTCACCTGTATTGGGTGCATATATATTTATAATGGTCATATCCTCTTGTTGGACTAACCCCTTTATCGTTATGTAGTGTCCTTCTTTATCTCTTGTTACTTTATTTGTTTTGAAGTCTATTTTGTCTGATACTAGTACTGCAACACCTGCTTTTTTCTCTTTGTTGTTTGCCTGAAATATGTTTTTCCATCCCTTGACTTTTAGTCTGTGCATGTCTTTGGGTTTGAGGTGACTCTCTTGAAAGCAGCATATAGATGGGTCTTGCTTTTTTATCCATTCAGTGACTCTGTGGCTTTTGATTGGTGCATTCAGTCTATTTACATTTAGGGTGATTATTGAAAGATATGTACTTATTGCCCATTGCAGGCTTCAGATTAGTGGTTACCAAAGGTTCAAGGTTAGCGTCTTTACTATCTTACTGTCTATCTTAACTCACTTACTAAGCTATTATACACACAGTCAGATGTTTCTTTATTTCTCTCCCTTCTTATTCCTCCTCTTCCATTCTTTATATGTTACGTGTTTTATTTTGTGCTCCTTTGTGTTTCCTTTGACTGCTTTTGGGGGTAGTTGATTTTATTTTTTGCCTTTAGTTAGTATTTGGTTGGTCTGCCTTCTTTGCTGTGATTTTATTTTCTCTGGTGACATCTATTCAGCCTTAGGAGTGCTTCCTTCTAGAGCAGTCCCTCTAGAATATCCTGTAGAGGTGGTTTGTGGGAGACAAATTCCCTCAACTTTTGCTTGTCTGGGAATTGTTTAATCCCTCCTTCATATTTAAATGATAATTATGCTGGATACAGTATTCTTGATTCAAGGCCCTTCTGTTTCATTGCATTAAATATATCATGCCATTCTCTTCTGTCCTGTAAGGTTTCTGTTGAGAAGTCTGATGATAGCCTGATGGGTTTTCCTTGTAGGAGACCTTTTTTCTCTCTCTGGCTGCCTTTAATACTCTGTCCTTGTCCTTGATCTTTGCCATTTTAATTATTATGTGTCTTGGTGTTGTCCTCCTTGGGTCCCTTGTGTTGGGAGTTCTGTGTGCTTCCGTGGTCTGAGTGATTATTTCCTCCCCCAGTTTGGGGAAGTTTTCAGCTATTATTTCTTCAAAGACACTTTCTATCCCTTTTCCTCTCTCTTCTTCATTTGGTATGCCTATAATGTGGATATTGTTCCATTTGGATTGATTACACATTTCTCTTAATATTGTTTCACTCCTGGAGATACTTTTTTCTCTCTCTGCATCAGCTTCTCTATGTTCCTGTTCTCTGATTTCTATTCCATTAATGGCCTCTTTTATCTTGTCCATTCTGCTTTTAAGTCCTTCCAGAGATTGTTTTATTTCTGTATTCTTCTTCCCATCTTTTCCATTAGCTCTTGCATTTTTCTCTGCGGCTCTGTCAGCATGGTTATGACCTTTATTTTGAATTCTTTTTCAGGAAGATTGGTTAAATGTATCTCCCCAGTTTCCTCTCAGAGGATGTCTGGGTTATTCTTGTCTTCATTAAATTCTTCTGCCTTTTCATGGTGATAGAGGTAGTCGTGGGCAGTTGTCATATGTGTCAGCTGGGAGAACAAACTCCCTTCCTGCTTGCTTGTTGCCTTCCTCTCCTGAGAGAATGGCAACCCCTAGCAGCTTGTGCTGGGCAGCTGTGCCCTAGCAGGGTCTCTGAGTCTGGCCCAGGTGTCTGCGGAGTAGGCTCTGCATGGCTGCTGTGGGTGTGGCCGGTATCAGGCTGCTACTCTGCTCTGGCAGGTCCACGCCAGAGGAGGAATGGGCAGGAGGCTGTTTATTGCTGTGAGGGGCCTCAGAGCTGTGCTGCTTCCCAGAGGTTTAGGGCACCCGGATTTCCCCACGATTCCCAACTGCTGGGCTAAATGTGCCAGGACACTTCCATCCAGCTGTGAGGCTCCTGTCCCTTTGAGACTTTCAAAAGGCACTCACTTTTCTTTTGTCCCAGGGGTGCTGGTTGTGGGAACCTGCTCACAGATTTTACTGTTCCGTTTCCCTAATATCCAGCACACCACACACTGTGTGTCTGCACTCCTGGTGCAGATGACTAGGGCTGGGTATTTAGCTGTCTTGGGCTCCCAGTCCCTCCCTGCTCTGAATCCTCTCCTCACACTGGGGAGCTGGGGTTGGGGGCGCACTCGGGTCCCACTGAGCTGCAGCTTGTATCTTACCCCATTTGTGAGGGGCTAGGTTCTTGCAGGTGTAGATGTAGCCTGGCTGTTGTGCTTTATCTTCTGGTCTCTCTTTTAGGGATAGTTGTATTTGTTGTATTTTCAAAAATATATATGGTTTGGGAGGAGATTTGCACTGCCCTACTCATGCTGCCATCTTGGCTCCTCCTCTACAGCATTATTATTACAGTTAATAATACTATATTGAACACAGGAAATTTGCTAAGAGAATAAAATTCATGTGCTCTCATCACACACTTAAACAGCTAACTGTGAGGAGATGATATGGTTATTAGCTTGACTATAGTTATCATTTCACTATGTATGTTGTGAGGATAAACCCGATCTGCTTGCAGACTTTGTCACAGAATAACCATTTGTCAATGTGCCCCCTCCTTTGGGTAGCATTCTAAGTATGTCATATGTCAATGATCTGGGTCTGACCAAATCCAGGTCTGCCTTATTAATGGATATATCTTATTGGAATGCTGACCCCTCTGTCAAAGTTCATTCCTTAGGGCTCTGGTCACACAAGAATGATTCCTTCTACTGTATAATGTAGAATAGTCATAAATCACATACCTTCTCTGGCACACACATAGTCTCTGACCTCTCACCCCTTATAAGCAGTTCCCTACCTGTCCACAATAGTGGTGCACAACCTCATCTGTCAGCCACTCCTGTACTCCCTGGACATAAACCCTCATGTCTCACATGGAATCTCCAGGTCTTTTCTTCAGTTTTTCAAGTGCGTTCCCATCATAACTCACCCATTGGTCATTCAATCAGCTTGTGATCACACACATGTGTTTCAGCCAAGCATGATGACTAACCTCTGAAGATTTTCTATACAACATTTTACCTACAGTCAATAATAATTTGTGGCACAGTTGAAAATTTATTAAGAGGGTAAATCATATTTAAGGTGTTCTTTACACAATAAAACAAAGAGAAAGAAAAAGCAAAAGACAGAGAGACAGAGAAAATTGGCAGACTACACAACAGAAAATTTATAGAAGGCCAATAAATGTAAAAATGCTAAACATAATTCACCATGAGAATATTAAAACCAGAATGAAGTACATTATATACCCATCCAAATGACTAATATTAAAAAGACTGACAATATCAAGTGTTTGAGAGGATATTGAACAACTATGTTCATACATAGCTTTTGGAATGAAAATGATTCAAGAATATGAGAACAGTTTGGCTATTTCTTCAAACGTTAAATATATACTAACCCACAATGTAGTAGTTTCACTTCCAGATACTTATTTAAGGGAAATGAAAATGTATATCCACAAAATGACATGTATCGAAATGTTCATAGGATTTTTATTCATAATATAACTGAACTGGAAAATAGACTAATATCCACCAACAGGTGAATGAATAAATGAAGTGTGGAATATTGATGACATGCAATAATATTTAGAAAAAAATAATCTATGAACACATAGAACAACATGAATATTATTCCAAATGTTATTCAAATAAGTATTCTGAGCAGAGAAAGACACAAAAGATTACACACAGTGTAATTCCACAAATGAAATTGTAGAATAGGCAAAACTAGTTTAGTCTACAACAGCAGAAAGCAGATCAGCTACCTTAGGCCAGAGTACGGGGGACTACCTACAATGATCACAAGGAAAATTTTGGAGTTATGGAAACAGTCTGTGTATTGATTATAGTAGTGGCTACATTGTCAAAGCATTTAAAATGGGTGTATTTTAGTATCTGTAAATTATATCTCAAAATTGTTAAAATTTTCAGCTATTTTCCTTAGTATGATTGGTATATTTTACCTCTTTGCAGTTACCACAGTGTTCCTGCTATCCATTCATTATTGAGCTTCTTCAATCCATTCTTGGCACCTTAATTAGAGTGCTGATTTTCAACTGCAAGTTAGACTTTGTCCAGTCCATAATTACAACATTGCAAAGACTTCTCATTGCCTTTGGGATTGTAGCTCCAAGGGGAAGGATGTTCCTGGCCTGGTGTGAATTCTCTATGAATTTGATAAAACTGAAGGATGACGAGGAAGGACAGATTGGTTAAAGGGATTTATTTCTCACATTCATTAGCCAGGTCCTGCACTGTTGATCCCCTGCAGCCAGGCAGGTGCTCTGCCCCACCTTCCCACCCCCTTCCTGCAGGAACTTCATGGACAGATCCTTGGTGAGTGGCAGATGCCAGACCAATTAGGTAACAGGAATGGAGCGGAGAAGAGAATGGCCATTTTCTCTCCACCCCTTGGCCCAGATTGACAGGTGGCTCTGCTGTGGTAAACATCCATTGGTATGTAAATGGACTAAAACCAGGTGGGAAATTCTGGAAATTGTGAATGGAAATTTATATTTACCAAACACAGGGATTAAGCATTAATCCTTTACCTAGTCCACAGATAAAGGCCCTGTTCATTCAGGCCCTGAGGGTTCAGCTCCCAGTCTGCCTCTTCAGTTTCCCCTTGGCAGCTCTTTAAATTGGCTAGGTGGTCCATTCTATGTTTTGGATATGCCTTATTCATTCTCATCATGCAGGCCTCTGTTTGCCCAGAGTTCTCTTTCTCGCCTCTGCTCTTCCTTTGGCTGGTTGCTTAGTATTCCTGTGGGTGTCAGCTCAATTACACTTCCCATAGAAAGTCTTCCATGACCTCTTAGATTAGGTCAATTTGCTCGATTTTACACTTTCATAGGACCATGCAATAACAGTACAAATCCTATTAAATGGATGGATTGACATTAAAAGGAATCATCATAATCTACTAGGTTTTGAACCACTGAACTAGAGAGTCTCCCCAAAGTTCTTTTAGTACTATAATTTCATAAATTGAATTACTTTTACTTGAATTCTGTGAGAGTCTTGCAAGACAAAATGCCAGATTTCCAAAAGAATACTGTAATTCCTTAATTTATTTACTCTACTACAGCATCATTTTCAATATTTATTTTCTTCTTCTGGTCATGACAATTATACTTCAGAACAATAATGTCATCTGTGACTTGTGAAGTCTTCATACCACCAACCCTGAACACGGGGAACCCACAAAGTTGGATTGGAATGTAAAGTTCCCATTTTCCCAGGGTATTCTCTTGAAGTCATCAGGTAGCCTTGGGTTGGAGCTTGCTCTCATATATGTCTCATACTGGCTGTCCTGAGGTACTAAGTTAATCAATTGATTACATATTTATTCCATTTCCCCTATTTGTAAGCAGAGAAAATATCTATATTATTAACAATATACATTAGAGGCTCTAGCAAAGCCTAACTCACTCCATTTTGAAATAAACTGGAAAATTAAACTTCTCCCTACATGTTGCCCTCTACCCAGACCTTTCTGAGTTTCAGGAATTTCACCTGGAGCCCAGTCTGGACCCCAGCCTGGAGACCACAGGTAAGGGCATTCCATCTCCGGGCAGTTTCTGGAGCACACAGCCTCCTTCACGCCTGCCAGCTGGCTAAGTGTCGCTTCTGTATGTTGGCCCCTCCTGTCTTCATGGAGTTCCTCTCTAAAACACTCTGCTCTGAACGTCACTTTGGAGATGGTCCCAGGATGCTGGTCCGCCATCTTCCCGGGTTGCCGGCTTCCTGAACAGAGCAAACTTTGCTTTTCACCAACACTTGTGTCTCGAGTTATTGGCCTTATTTAAGCAACAAGCAGCAGAATTTGGGTTGGTAGCAATACTATCCGGATTACTACTAAAATACCTCCTATTATGTGAAGTAACTGACATATAGTAGGCAATCATATTTTCATCTAGTAAACGGTAATCATGAAAGAATGCAGCGGTGAAGAAAAAGGTGTTTGATTTTGTTTTGTTTCCATCTATGAAAGCCTAAAGTGCCACTTGAGAGAATCAATACAAGCCACTTCCTTAGGCCTTGAGGCATAATTGAGTTAAAACACTCCTATCCCCATCTGCAATTCTATTAATAGATGCCAGGCATTTTAATCAACGTGTCTCAGGCCTGCCTGCACAGGCACACACCTCTTTAAAGCAGAGATACCTACATTTGTATGAGTCAGAGGGTGTCACAGCTCAGGGATTGAGTAAACCTAGATAGAACTAAACAGTTCCTACTCTGGGGCCAGAAGCCAGCCAAGTGAGTGCTCATTACTTCTCTTTTAGAGTGATTAAAGCAATTCCATTTATATTTATATTCCCCATTTGCCAAGTAGACTTAGCCACCATCCTGAGTTTATCATATCATAATATCACCCCATCTCAATAATTCCTGTTCCAAGATGAAAAACTCAGAATTATCTACATTTTCCTTTTGGGTCCCTGAAATTTTGAGAGTCCATTTTAAAAGGCTGCATTTTGGGAAAATCATTACATTTAAAAATCTGATTTTCATTTGTTACCATTAACATATATTCTTTTTTGTTTATAAAACTTAGATTGGTCTAAATTTAAGTGGTACCTTTTTAATAGTTCTCAATCTGCAACATAGAACTAATGAATTGAGAAAGTCAGGTTTCTATCAAAATAGAACAAAAAATATTTATTTTCTTACTTTCCCCTGGGAAAGGTATTAAGGATTGAGGTAAGAATGTCACCTTGAGACAGGTTTGGGGACGGAGGAAGGGGAGAGGTTGGGAGAGAGACTGAGAGAGAAAGAGAGAGAAAAAAGAAAGAGACACAGAGAATGAAAGAGAATACATTTCTATTTCATGGGTGGGAATGATAAACTCCATCTTTTAATGGCAGATAGTATCCTTTTAATTTTTATGGACTCACACCTCTGTAGTCATTAGTAAATCACCAGGCCCCATTTTCAGATCTACCTATATGTCTTGCATTTTATTTATGTATTATAGTCATCTGCCTTCTGTGAGGTTTCATAAATCCATTTCTCTAGAGGAATTAGCAGGTAACCTCTCCAGGTCGATTTTAGAAGATCATCTACCCAGATAAAACAAATGCCCTAACAACGGATCTTAGCTTCCCTATCAACTGTGTTTCTGTATACACAAATGCTCAAAGTAAAATAATTTAAATTGCTAGATTTGGCTGCAATTTTAGAACTTTAAAATAGCAGATATAAGCATTTCACCTTTCAAGACAAGATAGACATTGATAATTACCACAATCAATACAACAGAATGATTGCTAAGCAATAAAAACAACAACAGTGAAAACTGATCTGGAAAAGTTAGACAAAATAACTTTCCAAAGTCTGTGAACTGATTCAAGTAAGTAAGTTACATATAGGAAAGAGTGAGTTTAAACCTCTATCATTCTCATCTAGTCAAACTAGACTTCATTTTCTTTTCTTTTATAGTTTTATTGAGTGCATATACTTGATAATACAGTGTTGTGCCTTACTGGACTTCTGACATCATGCTTAAATCACAACAATCATCTGTATCTCCCAAACTCTTTTTCTTTAAACATTTCTAACACAAAAAAATTTAAAATATAGAAAATATGTACTTACATACATTCTCTCTCTGTGTCTTTCCACACACACATGCACACATTTTGATGAACATTTTGGAAAAATGTTTGATTATTACAACACTTCATGCCTACTAACTTCAATTTCTAATAATAGGTGTGATATTATGATTTGTATTAAGAAATATTCATTTGGTGTTTGTCCTCATTCCTAGTCCACAGTTCCTAAAACCCTTGTAATTTTCTCAGCAATAAGAGCAATGTAACCATCTCCTATTACAGCATTCCATCTTTTGTCCTCAAATAGTTGCAGTCCCTAAAATAACTAAAGGGTAATAAAGGTAAAAGGAGTATCTACTGTTATTCATAACGAGCCCCTTTCAACCACACCTGAGTTTATGCTCATGTGGTGACTTGTAGGAAGCCCCTAAGGATGGAGGCTGGTTGCCAGGGGAGCCAACATTGTGATTAGAGGGGTGGAATTTTCAGTGCCCCTCCCCTTCCATCCTCCAGGGAGGGGAGATGGCTGGCGCTTGAAATAATCATCAGTGGCCAATGATTTAATCAAACAAGCCTATGTAATGGAACCTTCATAAAACCCTAAACAAAGGGGTTCAGGGAGCTTCCAGGGTTGGTGAACATGTAGAGATGTTGGAAGAATGGTGGGCCCAGAGATGCCAAAGAAGTTCTACACCCTTTCCCACATACCTTGCTCTGTACATATCTTCCATCTGGCTGTTCCTGAGTTATATAATTTTATAATAAATGGGTAATCTAATAAATAAACTATTGTCCTGAGTTCTCTGAGCCACTCTCTAAATTAATTGAACCTGGAAAGGGGTTTGTGGGAACTTCTGGTTTATAGTCAGTCAATCAGAATTATAAGTAACAACTGGAACTTGTGATTGGCATCTGAAGTGGTGAGGGAGGTGCAGTTTTGTGGAACTGAGCCCTTGACCTGTGAGACCTGACTCTATTTCCTGGGAGACAGTGTTAGAATTGAGTTAAATTGTAGGATGCCCAGCTGGTGTTACAAAATTGCTTGGTGTGGGAAAAATGCACATAACTGGTAACTAGAGTGAAGTATTGAGAGTAGAGGAGACCAACAGTAAGTGATTTTTCCCTTACATAGGGATATTTTATCACATAATCACAATAATGTTTTTATAAGAAAATTTATCTGATTTTTCCAATTGTGTTTTCATGGCTTATTTTTTATTTTTGTTTTGTTGACCCAGGAATAAAACAATGCTTACACATTGTATTTTGCTTTTTGTCTCTATCATCTCTAATCGAGACTAGCTTTCTGCCACCTGCCACCTCCTTACCTTCGTTTTTCAAGAGTTCAGGCCAGTTGTCATAAAGAATGTACACATTTTGGACCTTTCTGTTCCCTTATGGTTTCACTTACCTTAACATTCTGTCTTCTGTGTATTTTCTATAATCTGGAAGTGAAATCTAAGGACTTGATGAGTTTTGAGTTAATATTTAATATCCAAGAGTACTTACTTCACATATGATAATGGAAATCACAACAGGGTACAAATATTGTAACAATGTGCCAATATTAATTATGCTAATTTTCATCACTTGGTCAAGGAGTATATTGACAATATAATACTGCTTAACAATACTTCCGCAAATACAGTTAATTAAAAGAGTGCATATTTATTACCTCATATTTTCTCTGGGTCAGAAGTCTGGGCTTGGCCTGCCTTGCTCTTCTCATTCTGAGTCACACTGGTGCAATCAAGACTTCAACCAAGTATATGTTCTCATCTGAGGCTCAACTGGGGAAGGATCTACTTCCAAGTTCATATGGTTATTTGAAGCATTTACCTTCTTACAGGCTGACAGATTTAATACATTAACTTAAAATATTATATTAAAATATTATATTAATGTTCATTTTGAATTGGAAATATTTGAATTTGATACACTGTCTAAAAATTTTAAACATACTGATATAAAATTTATGACACACATACACACAAAAAAATCACATTTATTTATTTATTTATATTGGAATTCTAGCTCATAGATATCCCCAATTCAAAATTAACATTACAGGACCTTTCAAATATATTATTTTCTGTTTGCATGTCATAAGTAAAATATAAATTTTTTTCTCTTCTTTTTCACCCTTAGAATATATCCTATTAGGTTCAAGTGGTCAGAATTGTGTGTTCCACAGTTAATAATTATTGCCTTTATTTATTTTATGTTGTCAATTTATAATACAGTTATGTTATATGTTGGTATTTGAATTAAATTTTAAAGTTTATTGTATTTTGCAAATTTATCTTTATTAGTTGTCTATGAAATGTCTACACATGTCAAACGTCAATTTAAAAGTCAGAGAATTCTAGTCTTATCTCTTTTCTATTTTATTCACACCCATCCAATTTATGTAGCCACTTTCATTTATTACTCTACTACTTTTATATCAAAATAAGCAAATGATTGTTTTTATATTAGCTCTTCTTTTCTCCTATGAAAAGTTTGCATATTATATACACTGTTCTGCACCTTTCTTTCTTTTCTTTATCTTTTTATAATATGGAATATCACTAGTACTTCAGAGAGATCTTCTTTATGCTCTTTGATGGTTGGGTGGTACTGCCTTTTAAGGGCTCCACAGTTTATTCAATGAACAGACCAGCTTTACCAATGGAATTTTGTTCTTACAATTACTGCTGAAATGTGCCCACATTGCTCCCTACCTATATAGGTCCATATTTTGGTAACATCATTGATAGAAGTTGCCAGGAACTCTGAGATAAAGGTTTGCATGCAGGAAGTTTGTTAGGGACTGCTTTCAGTGTCAACACCTGGAGAGAAAAGGAAATAAGCAGGGTTGAACAGAGGGAGAAATAAGGCTGCATTACAGTATTAATGAAAGCCTCAGCCAACCCTCCTAGAAGCTCTGGAGCTGGTACAGTCCTTAAGAGTTATCAAAAATTATGTTGGGAGGTTCAGCCTTTATACCACTGCAACAGTCAATAATTGGATGCGGGATATGCTGCCAGTAACTTAGGGTTAGTCAACCTTCTTCACCTGAGAATTGAAAGTTTTCAGCAAGCAACCTTAGCAGCAATTAGGTGACTGTATCAGCCCTAAAGGAGACATCAGTGCACTATGATGTAGAATCTATGACATGTTACCTCTTATGTCACTTGAATCCACTTGGATCATATCAATTCAGACTTTGATGAGCCTCTTCTCCTGGAAGAAATCACAAGCGAGACTAGTAGGATGAACTGTAGCACTTACCACTATAACTGGTCTTGAAGCTGCAACTAATTATCATTATTTTCTATTACTATCCATTCTAGATTCCCCTCCCTCTCACTAGCACCTCTGCTGGTCTTAGTGGCTCACTCTGTAGAGTGAACAAGACCTTCATCTTTGAGTAGTTTGTAACCCTGCTTCCCGCATCATTTAAATTTTTTTTAATTTTTATTTTTTTATTGAGGTACATACAATAAAATGCACAAATCTTAGTGTACAGCTTGATGATTTTTGATTTATGTGCATACTAATGCAACCATCACCCAGATCAAGATATTAACATTCTCACTATTTTCTCCCCCTTCACCTACTGAGCACTGGCCACTAAACTTACCCATGTATCATCAAAATCGGGCAATGGAGATCTAAGAGATATCCAAGTGGGTAATTTGGATGTCTAGTATATTTCCTCCTCCTTCTATTTTATGACAGCGGTCCTACTTCCTCTTCATGATGCAGGTCAATTACCCCTACAAGGTGAGTTTTATTCTTCCCTGTTGGTCCTTTGAGAGGAGGAGCCCACAATAGTTTAGTGGCAGTCTTAGCTCAAAATTCAGTGGATCTTTTGCTGGTTATTTGATGAAAGATTTCCTCCTTTGGGAAGCAGAATTTCTGATCCAAAATAGCGCAGAGTCAAGGGCAGAGGTGTGAGTCACAAACTCCTCAAGTGGATCACTAGACAATAGAGGAAAGTACAGGCCTTCCATCCCCTAGCCCTTATTTGTCAAATCCATATATTCTACTCATTGGAGACAGAACATCATGTAATGGATGTTGACATATGGGGTCTATGATATAAGGTACATGTGATATAAAGTGTCCTAGGTGCTATGACTACACCATTTCATTACTGAGGCCTCTGAGGCACAGAGAGATTAAGTACCTTGTTCAATATCTCTAGCTAGTCAGAGATGAATCCTGGATTCATCTGAAAATAGGAGAAGATGGAAAAAAATCCAGGATGGCTTTTCTAAGTACTGCCTTAAGCATTCAACATCATAACTGTTCTCCAGCCAGCCATATAAATCTCCAGTACCAGTTTATGAAGGAGAACTTGAAGAAAAGATGTATCTCTGGTCAGGGGGAAGCATGTCAGTCTTGCATTGGAGCCTTGATTCAATCAATTCTGGTCACAAGACCAGAGAAACTCTTAGCCCTTTGGGCTTAGGTTTCCACTGAAGTGAGATTAGATGGTTTCTCAGGTGCTTTGGCTGTTTCATAATCAAACAATAATTATCATTGTGGATTATGTTGAATTACCTGGAATTTGGTAAAATGGGTCCATATTTTCCCACATAAATGGAACTTCAGCTGCTTACGTGAGATGTCAGTACCATCACAGATTTTCTGGAGAAAACATCAAGATGCATCTTTTAACCCTTATCTTTGATGGCATCATTTGAGTGAAAGGTACAGATTTATCCTAGAAATTAAAACCTGGTGACAGAGGGGCAGACACCTTGGGTCACAGTGAAGAAAATTCCTTACTTCAAAGCTAGCAGCCTAAGTGTTATTCTGTGTGACAAGAGGGTGAACTCTAAGAGCCCCCCAAAATTGGTGAATCCATTAGCATTGGCCATTCTCACTGAAAATCAATGACTCATTTTGACATTCTCCTGACAGCTGCTGAATTGTTTCCTTAAGACAACTTCAGTGAAAGTTACTGCAGATCAGAGCTGCATAGTTTCACATAAAGATAGCAAACAGAATGGAGCCTAGGTTCTCTCTCCCCATCAAGAAGCTGAAGCAAATGAGCCATCCTTGCAAATAAACCACTGCTCTTTTTCCATTCTCACAACACTGTCACTTTCTTACTAGTAAGGTTACCTGAAGTTAAGTATCTTCCTTTCAACCAACTTTCTGTGCCTTAAAATGATGTACCACATACATCTATTAAAATATCAGCAACCACATTAAAGAAAAAAAATGAAGGTAGTATATATGTTCATTCAGTCAGTCATTCTACTAAAAAAGGAAGTGTTGGTACTTCTCTATACACCATTTTAGACATAGAAACAAAGAAGTGTATGAAGAAGACAGATTTCCTCTTAATGAGGATGCTTATAATCTAGCAGAGGAAATAGAAAAACACATGCATAATTACAACAATGAGTAGAAAATGTACTGTTCAGTGCAAATACAGGGTGCTCTCAGAGCACTAGAGGGACATCTTAATTCCTCAGGACAATCAGAAAAGGGTTCTTGGAAGTAGTTCCACAAGCTGAGTTTTGAAGAGTGAAGAGTTAGATGAAAGTGCCCAAGATCGCCAGGCAGAGAACGAAGGCTATGAGAAGTAAGGAGGTCTACAAGGGAGGGCTCTGCAGAAAGTGGAAGGCCAGACTGGAAAACATTTCAGTTTCCCAAATCTAAGACTTTCTTATTCAATTTTTTTGAAATGGACTTCATCCATGTAAAAAAATAACAAGTAAATATATAAAAGATAATTTAAAGAAAAAACAAACTTGCTCTCAGATCAAACATATCTTTACCACTGCTGACTACTTCCCTGTTACTACATTTAATCCTTCATCTCAGGACATAAGTGTACAATTAAGAAATCTGTGTGGAAAAGATCTCCATAAGAATACGATGAAAAGAGGGAACCAAAGAATGTATATTTAACCAAAGAATTAATATTTATGCAACAATTACATACAGTATGTAGAGAAACACATGCATATAAATAATGTAGGCTGGTTAAATTGTCATAATATATCTATACTATTTAATAAGATATAGCTTTTTAAAAGAAAGTAATTTGTACATATATTCTCATGGGAAAAAATACATTCCAGTGAATAAAATTTTTATAAAACTCTTATAACCGACCATAGTCAACCATGCCAGTGAATCCATTGTTATCAGCTCACTTTGGCAGACTGGCCCAGCTGATTCAATGCAGAAATCAATTATTAACGTAATTCATTTAGTTTACTTATTTTCCATAGCAATTTGCAGTATTTTATAGTGTAGGGACTTCAGCTTGTCTTCTAAATGAACTATACTCTATTAAAGGGGGTAGATTACAGGAATGGCATGGTTGTAGAAGAGATTGAATTCTGGTGTATTTTGAAGGTAGAATGTTCAGAATTGGTCTGTAGAGCGGAGAGAGGAATGAGGTAAGATTCAAATTGGAAGTTTGTTAAGAATGATGCCAGTGTTTGGTATGAGTGAGTATACTGCCCCTACAGATATGCTTCCATACCTAAAGGTATTCTTATTCCTGAAATTTTCAATTCTGAGGAAAGAGATGATGGAGAAGAGTTGATTTAGTAAAGGGTTTTGTCAATACATATGAAGTTTCTGTGCTTGAAAAGTGATCAGATGGTGTTAGATTTTAGGGAATGGATGTCTTACAGGGTGTCATAATGCTGCAGGTTTGAACTTCAAACAGAAGCCTACATGGACTTGAGCCACAGAACTCCCAGAGCACTGGTCTCTGCCATTCTTACAAACCCTTGAATAGGACAGTCTCTGTCATGGTTTGCCTGGATCACTCTTCCTCAGAGTCTTCCAAATGGTAATTATTCATAAAGCATTAAACCAAATCTTGATTCATTCAATCTTTCCAAACATTTTGAATTTTATTATTATATAAAAAATGCAAAAGGTAAATATGTAAACATAAAATACTGGACACATCTACATTTCTACACTATTTACTGCATAAACTTGGAGTAAATGGTTAATAGAGTATAAAACTCACACCCAGGGATGAAAATTGAGGTCATGCCAGTAGGGAGTGCAGAGGAGAGGAAAAAGAACCTTCAGCTGTGATAATGAAAAAGAAGATGGGCAAATATGTAAAGAACTCACAACACTAGCATACTTGTTGCCATTTTTAACCTAACATTTTATCACTTTTTCCTTTAAAGAACAACCCTGTTGCTTTTGACCATGGGTGTAGAGAATGCACATAATTATTTGGCATTTCAAAGAAATAAAATTGAAAAGAGCCACTAAAGTTATCCATCCTCTTTTCTAAACTAGAAACATCAAAAATAGATGTCCCTGGCATGATAACACACTGAAGTCATTTTGAAAGAAAATTAGAATTTCCATTCCTCATTTTCCTTTCTTCCCAGTAAGGTTTTAAGCAGATGGGAATATCAATTTAGCTACTTGACATTTGGAAGGATAGATGACTTAGCTTTATGATCCCCTCTCATTGAAGCATATTTGACAACATCTGCCCCACATCTTACATTCACATCAGAGCCAAGTATGATTTAACAAGAAGAGAATGGCTAGACTCGAGGACCTCTGGATTCCATCCCTGGTCCTGATACTGACATAAGCAACAGTCAATATCCAATGATAAATAATGCTTCTTATTGTATGGGCAGCTTGTTTATTATTACCATAGCTAATATGTAATTAGTACAACTAAGAAGTTAAATGTATAATAATTTTTTCAAGGAGATAATAATACTGCACATGGGAACAAATCTTCATCCTACACTCTAAGAAAAAGAAAATTATATTTAGACTATATTAGAGAAACTGCAAAAACTACTGGAGACTACAGCTAGTGGTCTCATTCATATAGAAGAAAAGTTTTTCTACTCTGCTATTATTTTTTTTCTGAAGACCTGTTGCCATCTTTACTAGAACTTCTAATTCTCCTTATGTTGTAAATTATAGTACTTCATTTATGTTCTTACCTAACTAGTTATTAGTCTTAAGTCACAAATATTAAAAATACATATAGTTAAACTTTTCATTTTATTGTGTTCTTTTAAGGACAAAAGAAAAGGAGAATGTCATTCCTAAGGCATTTTATGAAGACTTACTGGGCAACCTCCAATAGATAAGAGCCATAAAACAATTAGCAACATTCATCAAGATCATTTTAACAGAGAGCTAGCATCTCCAGACCTGGTATTCACATCTTAGTGAAATATAAATCTCTCCTGCTACCTTGCTTTTGGATATTGGGTAATGAATAGTTTTCACTCCTTCAGAAGTAGCCTCTTTTGGAATATGTGTGAGTCCATTCATGCTCTGTGTCCTGAGAAACTAAGACAGTTAGGTCTCAATAAATATTTGCTGAATGAGTAAATGGACTAATTTATTTGCTTACAGAGCTTTTCCATTCTATTAGGTTGGCTTACTAGATTAAGGAATTTTCTGGTATATGTGGTCTCACTGGAATTCAGTTTGCTAAGTAACTCTATTTAGTGATAATGAAACAAAGAATTCTGAAACATTAGGAGGTCTTAAAGGTCAGCAGACTCAACATCCTGACTTTCTGAATGAATGAATTTAGCATTTCAGGGGCCCTCAACAGTCACCTAATTAAGTCAAAAGCTTGACAAAATGTTTCACAGGGGTGGTAATATATTTTACGCACTGGGTATGAATTAAATGCCAATGGTTTAGTTCAGAAAAAATTTGTTGTTTTATTTCACTTGCTTAAAAAATACATGTGTTCATAAAATATGACTCTGCAGGCACCCATAGCTTGTTAATTGTCTTTAAAACCTACAGGTCCTTATCTGGATAAGGGATATATATGTATTTTATATATATATATATATATATATATATATATATAAAATAGAGATGATCTGCTCCAAAGGTTAAAATTAACATCAACAGGCTACTAAAGAAATGGAAATTTATGATTCAAGGAAAGAAATTCTAATATTCAAACTACATGAAGATAAAATGATATGCCCTTATGATATTAATTTAGCTGTCACCTGGTGTATTCAATTTAATGAGTAAATTTAAATTTTTATATTAACTTGTGGTTTTCTTATCCAATGTCTTTAGAATACAAACTCCGTAAGCATAGGGATTAAATGTGTTCACAACCAAGTACCTTGCTTAATACCTACTGGATAGTTAGTAATTAGTGGATAATGAATGAATTAAAGGAGAAACTAAAGGCCAGCTCGAGTATTTTGTTAAGGTAGTCGCCCCATTGTTAGACCCAAGCACAAAGAAGGCAGAACCAGGGCATCAAGTGAGCAGAAGAGTGCCAGGACTGTGGCATGAGGGTCAGCACACTGATGTGGTATAAAGACTTAGGATCAAAATACTCGCACATCGTTTTTGTTCAATTTTAAGTATCCTCTGATCATGACAAAACATAGTGCTGTTGTCTTTAAAAGAGATCCCTTCCAACAAAAATTTTTTAATGTATATTTGATTTTTACTGTCTACCACCCCTCTTCTGTTCTTACAGTAGCAAATACTGTTTCTTTGGGTACGTCTTGCAGACCAGTACAAGATGCGGTTTGGAAAGACTATTAGGCACAGTGTGCTGTCCATCAAAAAGACATGGGAAGGTGCATAGGTTGGAAAATTGTGTGCTCCTTGCCTGAAAATTGTCAAGAGCCACCAATCGACTGGAAATGTTTGGAGTGGATTCATGCCAAGACCCTATCCAACAATTTCCGCCACTTGGATGCCTAGAACTTCTCTGGTTTTGAAGCTTTCCCTTACATTAATACCCATATCTTTCCAGTAATTCACTTTCTGCTTATATTCGCCATAGCCAGTTTAGTTTTCTTAAAACCAAGAAATTTTAACTGATGACAAATTCAGGTGAGGACTTCAGAATCCCCATATCTAGATTTACATATTTGTTATGTCACTTACTGACCACATGATACTCACCACATTCTTTGCTCTATCTAAGCCCCAATCTCCCATTTTGCAAAATGGAAATAAAAGAATTAATGAAATAGAGTTGGTATAGGAAGTAAATTAAATGGTGCTTGTGCAGTATCAGGCATTTAGTAAATGCTAAATAAATAGTTGTAAGCTAATATGTACATCAAAAGTGAAATGACTCTTCAGAGGAGTATTGTAATCCTAGAACAATTAAAGATAAAATTACTGGTTCTTCAAGAGGTTCAACTAAGGACCTTAACAAGAAGTGTTGATTAGGTATTGACACAATGTTGCCTTGATTTTAAGATGCACAAATTTTTAAAAAACATTTCCTAAGCTGAGAATGACCAGTATTTTCATTCAGAGCTAATGCTCCTCTGACCTTTTTTATGTTCTCCTCTCAAAGTCCTTATTAAATTGGAGATGCTGCTTACTTACAATCAATAGGGTTCTAAACTAGGAAATATGGTAACTAACAGCAATGGGTTGTGAATCACTCATGCACGTTACACAGTGTGAGGGCCCCCTTCCATTGCATATTTTCTCAGCCTTTCTACTCTAAACCAGACATACTGGAGAAAGCAATTTTAGTAATCTGACTAATCACTTGTGCTGACCTCAATTTACCTTAAATAGAAACATAATTCCGGTTTGCATTCATCAAAGGAGTTCTGTGTTCTGCCCTCTGTTGTTGTGACTGCTGTAGTTGAAGTCTGTTTTCTGTTGGGATAGCAGGTAGTTGTTAATTAAAGTGACCTATGGTCTTTCTTCATGTTTATTGCCTATACAATTTGGATCTTAGACCGGAATAAAGAACAAAACACTCTCCTGCTGGAACTGACTTCTGCTCAGTGTTACATGAGCAATGTCAGCATTCACTGAGAGGTACTGATTTTCCTTTAGGGAGACAGAGGTGCGTCAGTGAATCTTGTCAGTTTCCAAGATGCTTCGGTTTACCAACTTATTAAATGAACAAAATACTTGTTACTGTGTAGAAGAGATAAATATGACTGATGAATTTTTAGAAAAGGCCTTAAGATCTAGGAATAGCAAGCAATACAAATACACAGTGCATTGTTTATTGGTGCTTTTTATTAATATTGACTGAGGGATATTGAGCCCGCCATGCACACAGATTTTCAAAGTGAACACTTAACCAATGCATCCCCATTAAATTTTAACATAAACTTAGTGTGGAAGCAAAGCATGATCTCCCTCTTCTAGCCAGGTTTCTTTGATGCAGGGTCATTTGAAACACAAAGACCTTGGTTCCATTAGTGTCCAAAGTGGCTCAATTCCAGTGTTTAAATAGGATATGCTAGTGCCAACATTTGGCCTAGCAGCCCTAATAACTTATTTGAAGGTTGTCAGAACTATGTGATGATTTTGAAGTCAGGGAAGGGAGGAGAAGTATGACATAATTTAAAGAGTAGTAATTTTGGAGTCACACAGCAATGGATTCCAAACCTTGATCCACAATTTGCCTTGTACAAGTTGCTGGATATATCTGAATCTCAGTTTCCTCATCTGTAAAATCAAGATAATCTTACTAATAGCCCTGGACTGTTGCAAAGTTTGAAAGCACACATAAATTAAGCATCTGATTTTTAGTTGTTGGAGTGCTACTGGCTATGGGAAAAAATTCTTTCTATGGACTACAAAGAAGATAACATTGAAATAAAAACTGCTTAGGTTCCATGAGCACAGAAGTTTATACCTAGTCCTTAAACAATCTAGAAAACGACATAACCTGTTCAAATCCACTTCACTTTTCATCAATTACAACATCATAACCAGTATAATGAGGTTAGAGTCTTTTTGGGGAGATGTTTTCCAGAACTGCTTATGCAGAGGCAGTAGGTATTTGGCCTTTAGGAGTCTCAGGCCCCACATGCAGCAATAGCAAATTACAAGTAGAGGGCACTGCATGGAGGAGGGAAAATTTAAAAACTATGATATAATAAAATATCAGGAATTGATCGTAGAATAGGAATATAAAAGAGGAGAACATATTGTGACAGGCATGACCCCTATGAGGAAGAGCCTTCTGAAGAGACTTGAGCAAAGTGAAGAAGGAACTTTGTGGATATAGGGGTTCCTGATGTGGAGGAGGGGGCAAGGGAGGAGCAGTGTGACTGGGGCGTGGGGTCATGAGAAGAGAGGCTGGAGATAAAACCTGAAATGTGGCATAGGAAATACATTGACTTTCCTTCTAAAAACAATGGGCAGTCAACAAAGGTTTTGAGCAATGGAGAGATGTGATCTGATAACTGTATCATCAGTCATATTTGCTGTTTTAGAAGAGGAACATGAGCAAAAAGCTGGTCTCTGCTCACTATATAGCAGTGATGGGAATGCTCTCTATACTGGCAGGGTCTGCACATAGAAATGAAAAGTGTGGGGGCATGGATACCTTAGGAAGAAGTAGTCACCCCCAGAAGCATTTATTCTATGAAACTATAAATATCTTAGAGCAGTAATTAAAAATATTGTATCATCCTTCTCACTGTTTATGATACATTGAAATGAAGTTTCTGGCACTAGCTTTGACTTGGGACCATTTTACTAGTAATGAGGTGTTTATCTTTGAGAATAGACATTGAGTCTTAGTCAGGCTTGTATTTCCAGCTTTACAAAACCTGACACTTTACACAAATTCAATAAATGACTAATTTAATGCATCATAAAGACTAATATTTGTACACACACTACTTCACGGTTGGCAATTCAATTGCTTTCACATTAATTATCATCGTATTTGCTTCTGAGACTAATCCTGAGAGGGGGGTTATGACATATATTATAACCACTTTAAAGACAGCCTCCTCCGAGAGGTTAAGCAGCTGTCCAAAACCACATAACCAGAAGGAACAAAAGTGAGATGTAAGCACCAAGTCACATTATCTCTTGCCCAGATCCTAGGCCACATTTGCCTCAAATGCCCTTCCAATACTCACCTCCTGAGCTGATACCTTAATCTGTCAGTCTGTATCCCAGAACTAATCCCAGTTAGGAACTACCCACCATGTCTCATACATACATAATGGATGAAGGTTGATGCATGCTAGGAACATTTTCTAGGTACCCAAAAAACAGCTGTGTGGAATAAGGGCCTGGCTAAATTTTCAAATATCAGAATGCACATTTGTCACCTTTAATGTGTTGGAACAATGATTCTTCAGAATTGAGTATTGGAAGCTCTGAATGAAGATTGTAATATGACAGATCAACAGCCATTCAGAGTATCTACCCATTCATGCAAGGGTCTTAAGTTTTAAAAAGGCTCCTGAATGCACAGGCAGATTAGATACCTGTTTACACATCAGCATCTTAACTGTTTGTTCTCCTCTGGCAAAACGGCACACTTCTCCTGTGGTTTTGTCGCCCTGTCAGACACCCATTGTTGGCCAATTTCCATTTATAGAGATCAAGTTAGTTTAGCTCACTATACATGTATGCCCTGCCTTTTGTAAACCTTGAAAAGCACCAAACTTGCTCTTGGTTCACAGTTTAAACTCAGAGAAATCAGGTCATTATGGAATGAACATTTAAGCAGTTTTTTTTTTTAACTACTGAGACTCTCTAGAGACAAACCCTATCGATATACTCTCCTCTCCATCAGCGACTCTTGGGGTCTCATTATCTTCTTTGGTATTTCAAAACTGAAGCAATTGTGCTAACACCAAGGGCATCACTTAATGCCACTGGATAAAGAAGGCAGCAAAAAATGCACCAGTGTCAGCAAGCAATGAGGTTCCAAAAGAGAAACAGATGCACAAATGATTCATCATCACCAATAGGACCTGAAAGAATGAAGTGAAAAGGGGAAAATATTAGAAACTCTTTCCAACGTGCTAATGATATCACCAGCCAGGATTGTAGGCAAAAAGAAAGCTCCAAGCATCAATTAGATTTTGCTATTTGATTTAATTTTCTAAAACACTCAGCTCAGAGGCACAGAAGAGATTTATATATATATATATATATTTACTTAGTACTTACAGATGACTTAATATGTGGTCTACTCAATACTATAAGCTTTAAAAATATTAATTCAGAAATCAAATTCTTGGTCAATTTCTGCATAGTTTCTTCAATGTCTCATTCTCCTTTCTCTTATTAATCATTAGTATGTAATATCTGTGTGTATTTCCCAATTTCAGCTTGTCTTATAAATAATAGTTGACCTCCTGTCCTTACTTCAGGGGACATTAAGGAATAAAAATATCTAAAATCCATTTATTTTTATCAGAAATTTTCAAAATTTAATTTTAAATGTGTCACTATAAAATCTTATGCACAAAAACCTAATGATTTCTGCAGAGAAGATATTCCTTCAACTTTGGGGACATCATACAGTTCTTTCTCCTTAAACGCCAGATCCTCATTCACATGATTCCTGCACTACCAATGCAGGGGGAAATAGTTACCCAAGCACTTACCATAGGAATAGTTAGAATGCATCTGTTTACCAGAAAAACTTCTGTTTATAGAAGAAGGCAGTAAGTACACTTCTGTTTATAGAAGAAGGCAGTAAGTACACTTCCCCAATGAATATGTGGTTTTTCTAGGCACTCACTAACAGAAAAGAAAATTATTTGTGTTTTTCCTCTTCATATATTGAAATAGCCATTTGTTCTGAGTGGTAAATATAAACAAGTTGGACAGGAAAAATGAGTTAGGAAAAGGATAGTCCAACTTTTGGCTCCAACCTGCAGAAAAAGAGCTTGACCCTGAAATAATTCTATAAATCAACTAATGACAGTGTTGGATTTTGTGGGAGACTTAGCTTCAGAGCTAATGTGTCCTCTGCTGTGCTGGAATTTTAATATGACAAAGTGACTTTGTTTCCTGTTATTTCTCTGGGAAGGTGGGGGTGGGAAAGGCTGAGCGTTGTAAGCTGTACCGTGGTTAGCAGACACTACTGTCTTCTTGTACATGAATGTGTTAAATCATCGTGACACAACTGACAAAAAGTGTTATGTCTTTTCATGAGTTTGTGTTCTTTATAGCTCATGTTAGCTCTTGCAGAAGAAGAAGAAAAAACAAACAGGTGAATTCAACAGGCTGTAAGTCTTCCCTGACATACAATATGATACTCTCTCCAGGTGGAAGGAAAGACCAAGGGAAAATAGAGTCCCTCCCTACCATGAACGGAGCACGAGGCGGGGACAGAGGGGGATGTCACAAAACCAAGGCTCTGATCTGTCCTCCCCAGATAAGTCCTTGCCTTTATAGCCCCAAAACACACCAACAGTCTCCCTGAACTAGTGTCTCTTTATTTCCAAGAGCTTAATGCTAAGTAAGCAAAACCACATTAAGGAAAATATGCAATGCCCTGTTTACACTGTTAAAAAATATAAAAACACAGCCCCAAAATATTGAAAGAATTAATCTAGCTTAATATTGAAGAATGCTAATAATTCTTGATATGCCTTCCAGTAAGTTTCCTTAAAAATACGGGCATTGATATAAAGAAGGGCAAAAGCTAACAACCAGACTATAAATGAAAAATAGGGCCATAAAGCATGGTGTGAGGGAAAATCTCTAATAACAACATAACCAATGAGGATGGATTGAGAAGAACGTTTTTAAACTACACATGTAATATTTTTTTTCTGAGCCAGTGTAGCCCAGAGGGCCATAAGAAGCTCTAAAAAGAGTTGGATTTACTGGTCTTCCCCCACAATTCTGCTCCTAGTAGAGGGGCTTCCCTAAAACAAGTCAATCTATCTTTCTTAGTGTCTTTCTCTCTTTCTTTCCATCCTTCTTTCTATCTATACACCCATGTTCATATGTACACACAAACACACAAATCCACATACAGTTGTTTTTCTACTGTATGGACACTTAATTTCTGAACAGATGTGTGCCTTCCCTCCATTCACTGCAGACTACTCTCCTGCTTCCCATAGGCTCCTTTCTTACTCTGTACATCTATTAAGGGACTACCTATTCATAAGATTTGTTACAGCAACAAATGGCCACAAAACCCCAGTGGTTTATAACAATAAAGATTTATTTCTTGCACATGTTACATGTCAGCTGGAAGCTGTGTTGACTCAGCTCTTTTCTATTCAGCTGTCTTCCTAAGATTTTCCTTATATTAAGATCTTGCTGAAGGAGCAGCAACAATATAGAGGATGACATTCTTTTGGCATAGGCAAAGAGCATGAGCTGAATAGGAGCAGATTCAGCATTGACCCTCAATTGACATATTATAATATGAAGATAACACATTTTTTTCTTCTAAGCCCCTGAGATTTTGAGGTCATTTGTCAATAATGCAAAAGTGACTAAATAGATGTTTGTACCTGGATACAGGGGACTGTCAAAAAAATAAATAACACCCAAATCTGTGACATTGGTTCAGGGTAGGTATTGAGCAGTGAGGGAACTGTTAATGGAGAATGGAAAAATGACTTTTGTTGGCTTGTATGCTTTTCTCTTTCCAAGTAAGAATGTTATGCAATGGCCAAATATTAGATGTCAATATTGTCTGAGATAATTTGGAAGGAAAACATATCTCATTGCTTTAGGCAAAGGAACAACAAAAATGAGTATTACCAGTTTGCCTTAATTGTTAGTAGGTGCACTTGATACAGTGCTAAGAAAGACATGACTCAGAAAAGATAAGGAGGTTTGCGATCAAGTATTTTGGTAAAAATTTTAATTATTTAAAAAAAGAGGTAATACAGAAATTCTTGCACTTGAGGGATAGAAAGATGCAATAATTTCTGATCACTAAGGAACACAAATTACAACTGAAAAAAATGTTTGGAGTTAACAATGGGAAAATAAGCCACAACCTCAGGGCAAAGACCGAATCAGCAGCATGTGCATAAAGCACTAGGTTAAATTTTCTAAATGGGTTAAGATGGGACCCAGAAGATCCTCTTATTTGGATAAAATGGATCAGAAAAAAATAAGATGAAAGACATAACCCCACAGAAGCCTGATGCATTCACAGTATTTGCAAGTAAGTCTGAATAGCAAGACGCATCAGCACTGAGGGTGATCCTCATGGTTGTAGCCCCTGTCCTTCACACCCTGTGTCATCACCTCGCCCCGATTACATGGACAGGATTGTGACATTTCTAAATGACAGAATATGAAAGTAATGGAATGTTACTCCTATGATTACATTACAGGATGTACATGACTCCTTGCTAGCAGATGCTATCTAGAGATTCTTCTTTTGGCTTGATTAATTCAGCAGCCATGTTGAGGAAGCCTGCGGGTCACCTTTAGGAACTGTGGATGACCTCTCCTCATTGAGGGCAGCGTCTAGCCAACTGTCAGCAAGAACCTGGGTCCCTCAATACTGAAGACATAAGGAAATGGACTTTACAACAACCTGAGTAAGCAGTGGAGCAGATTCCTTTCCAGCTCAGCCTCTAGTCGATAACAGAGCTTAGCAACCCCTTGACTGCAGACTTGTGGAACTCTGAGCAGAGAACAAAGTTTAGTTCTGCCTGGGCTCCCGACGGACAGAAAATGTGAGAAAATAAATGTGTGTTGATTGAACCATTAAGTTTGCACTTACTTATTATGCAGCACTAGAAATTAACACATGGTAACAGAATCATAATAAAAAATATAAAATAAAAAAAAATTACTGAGTTTAGAAAAGGTCTGTATGTACAAAAAAGGACTCAGAGTATTCCAGGTATGATGTATAAAAAGAGGTTTGTATCTTGGGCATAATATTATGGGGATTTGCTATCTTTTCATCAAAACTTGTTCACATGCAGAAACACTATTTGCCATCCACATGCCTAGGTGTGGCCAGGGGACTTCCTTTTCTCAAATGGAATTTTGGAGGAAGCGATTTGCACCACTTCCAGCCTTGGCCTTTAAACCTAAAATCTCCCTCCTGAGTCTTTTCTTCCCCTATCTTCTGGCTAGCTGACCTTGGATGACCTTTGTTGTTGCTGGAAAACCCTTAGTCCCAGAATGACTACATAGAGCAGGACCCCTTGTCAATGCCTACTGATCACTGGTGGTTTTTTAACAGTGTAAACAGGACATTGCATATTTTCTCTAATGTGGTTTGTGCCACACCACTGAGAGACTGTTACTGAGTCAGAGATAGCAGCAGTTAATTTTTTTATGACACATAGTCGTGTCTTACCTAATGCATATATTGAAAACATTATAAATTTATAATTACTTCTCAAGTATCTATGCAGATGACTTTCTTTTTTACTAAATACAAAAAAAAAAGTAAAAGAAAAAGGAGGGGGAAGGGTTTTTAAAGAATTAAAGAGAATCAGCTTTAGATTTCTCCTCAATGTTGAACCAGAGTAAAAGGGAAGTATACATTATTTTCATGAGATACCCTGTAAAAAAATGATGCTGGAAGCCAGGAAGGAGTAAAATGTGGCCTCTCTGAGCCACCTTAAGAGTAATAATGTATGGCAACAGACTGAATAATCTGCAAACACAGGAGTTAAAATCGGGGTTCTGCAAACTGTGATTTACAAGCCAAATATGGCCCTCTGCCTGTTTTTATAAATAAACCTTTATTGAAACACAGTCACACTCATTCACTCATACACTGTCTGTGAATGTTTTCACACTACCATATATTTAAGTAGCTTTGATAGTGACTGCATAGCCTGCAGAGCTGAAAATATTTAATATCTGGCCCTTTATAGGAAAACTTGCTGACCCTGAATAAAACAAAACCAAATAAATAATAATCTATTTAACTTCCTAGCTTATTTGATCATAAAATACATTATTTTGTGTTAACACTTTTTTCCTAGAGGCACATTATTTAAAAAATACTTTGTTCTACAGAGTTTTGAGGAAAGAAAAGTTGAGATTGAAGAAATTTATACCAAGAAAATTTTCACTTATTTATGAATGTGACAGAAAGTCATCATTTGATATTCTATATTTCTGATCATTTGAATAGCCTCTGAGAAAACCAGCTTGAGAAGTATCATAGCTAAGAAAGAGTATAATATCTTGATAATAACTATAGGCCCCATAGATACACAGTCTGCCCTTGAGGCAGACATGGCATGATCAGTTCATGAAACAGTTATATGTTTCAAAAAGATACTGTGTTAAACTGGGTAATTTATATAAGGTCCTTAGGACATGTATGATACAAAGCAATATATTACTTTTTCTTAATATATTGGCTATTATTATCAAGAAAACAAAGAATAACCAAGGCACCTCAAAAATTTTAACTTACAAATTAAAACAAAATCTTTTAAGAGTGATGATACACACTACTCATAATGCAGTTTACTATAGATAACCTAGGTAACAATGGTTAGAGGATTGAATGCAAAAACAAATACTAATCAGGAAAGGTGTTTGATATATAATGTAAAAATAAGATTCTCTCATAAATTTTGTCTATTGCCCAGGATTCAATTTATTAAATTGTGATATGATGTGATAATAGAACACAGGGAAAGAAAAGGCAAACCAACCATGTGAAAAAACCCATATCACAAAAAATCTACAAAACAAGCTATATAACAATAAAAGATATATATATATATATATATATATATATATATATTCACATCTGTATTTTTTTTTTGAGAGGGCATCTCTCATATTTATTGATCAAATGGTTGTTAAGAACAATAAAATTCTGTACAGGGGAGACAATGCTCAATGCACAATCATTAATCCACCCCAAGCCTAATTCTCGTCAGTCTCCAATCTTCTGAAGCATAACGAACAAGTTCTTACATGGTGAACAAATTCTTACATAGTGAATAAGTTCTTATATGGTGAACAGTACAAGGGCATTCCTCACAGAAACTTTCGGTTTTGATCATGCATTATGAACTATAAACAATCAGGTCAAATCTGAATATTCGTTTGATTTTTATACTTGATTTATATGTGGATCCCACATTTCTCCCTTTATTATTAATATTATTTTTACTTTTAAGAAACTGCTGAAGTGGTAGGTAGATGCAAGATAAAGGTAGAAAACATAGTTTAGTGTTGTAAGAGAGCAATTGTAGATGATCAGGTGTGTGCCTGTAGACTGTGTGCTAATCTGAGCTAGACAAGGGCAGTAAAACATCCATGGA
The DNA here is from genome assembly GCF_040802235.1 of Manis javanica. NCBI lineage: Eukaryota > Metazoa > Chordata > Mammalia > Pholidota > Manidae > Manis > Manis javanica. Next base: position 61,391,562 of record NC_133166.1, read on the forward strand.
TGCAGAAGCTTTCTCTAAACACGGGGCAGGGGGGGTGAGGTTCTAAGCTTCACCACTGTTGTTCCCCAATTTCTCACCTGATGGCCCCCCTGCGATTGTGCCTGTCTTAGGTTGTTCCTCCATTGAGGAATCTTACCCGTCTCTGGCTAACCAGTCATCTTCCAGGGCCATACAGGGAGATGTAAAGTTGGTAAGTGAGAGAGAAGCCATATTGTTTGAAAAGGTTATTTTTTTACTTCTTTGCATATTTATGCCCTGTGGCTTCTATGCCCAGCATTTGTCTTGAGGTATCTTTACCACTTGAAGGAATTATGATACTTGGTAAATTCGATATGAGGCATGAATTCTATATAAGGGTTGTAATTAGGAAGGAAGAAGAAAAGCCATAGAGGTAGCAGAAGGAAGAAAACATGGGAGGATTGATTATTTTTTTGACATATCTTCTTGTAGAGTAACTTAAGCATGTATAGGTTTTAAACTACTAATTAAATTGCACACACACATTAACATAATAGGAATACAGTTACATAACCAAAGCAGATCTATAGTTAACAGCCATCTCCAGTGAAGTCACGAAAACCAGTTAGGCACTCTAGGTATTTGTGAAAATTTGTCTATGATATGATGCATATTGTCCAACTGTACTTGAACAGTCAGAGAAATCAGACAAATTAAAACAACCCATTCCTGGGAACTGTTCACATCCCATATGTTCTTTTAACAGTAGATAGTCTGTAGTTGTAATATTTAGGAGCGATACAACTTGCACTTCTCCTAAATCTTGGTTGAGTTCCAACAGTATAGATCCAGTCAAATTTGTTGTTTTACTGAAAGCACAGGCCAGCTTAGATATCTCCTTCTTCATTCCAATGGCAAGTCCAGGGAACTGGTGGGACGGATGCAGCTACAACTGCAGCATCACCTGGATCTTTGTTGAGGTTTTTTGATAATCATCTTCTGGTATGACTCTTCCAGAGAGTGCTGATGTTGGAAGTTCTTCTTCATATCATATCTAAGTTCATTTTCTGGGTAGCCAAATTAGGCTTTGATCCTCTGTATAAACACAAACAGACCCTTTGCCCACACTTTTATATGCCCTTTATACCATTGTGTAGAACACATAGGAGGTCACCACACAGGAACTCCTTTTTTTTTTTAAGAGAAAGGAATATTATCAGAAAAGTGTACCTCCATAGCCGATCATCTGACACCCTTTAAGTGATCAAAATTAAGGATATCTAAAGCATGCATTAATCGTTAATTTACAGTTAGTTTTATCCTATCAAGGAATAATCCCCCTTTTCTTTCTTTCTTTTTTTGTTTTTATCTTTAATCTACACTTACATGAAGAAGATTACGTTTACTAGGCTCTCCCCTATACTAGGTCACCTCTTTAAACCACTTTACCGTTACTGTCCATCAGCATAGCAAAATGTTGTAAAATCACTACTTGTCTTCTCTGTGTTGTACAGCCCTCCCTTTTCTCCCTCCCCCCCCATGCATGCTAATCTTAATACCCCCTTTCTTCTTCCCCCCCCCTTATCCCTCCCTACCCACCCATCATCCCCAGTCCCTTTCCCTTTGGTAACTCTTAGTCCATTTTTGGGTTCTGTAATTCCACTGCTGTTTTGTTCCTTCAGTTTTTCCTTTGATTTTATACTACACAGATGAGTGAAATCATTTGGTATTTCTCTTTCTCCACTTGGCTTATTTCACTGAGCATAATACCCTCCAGATCCGTCCATGTTGCTGCAAATGGTAGGATTTGCCCTCTTCTTATGGCTGAGTAGTATTCCATTGTGAATATGTACCACATCTTCTTTATCCATTCATCTACCAATGGACACTTAGGTTGCTTCCAATTCTTGGCTACTGTAAATAGTGCTGCAATAAACATAGGGGTGCATCTGTCTTTCTCAAACTTGATTGCTGCGTTCTTAGGGTAAATTCCTAGGAGTGGAATTCTTGGGTCAAATGGTAGGTCTGTTTTGAGCATTTTGATGAACCTCCATACTGCTTTCCACAATGGTTGAACTAATTTACATTCCCACCAGCAGTGTAGGAGGGTTCCCCCTTCTCCACAGCCTCGCCAACATTTGTTGTTGTTTGTCTTTTGGATGGCAGCCATCTTTACTGGTGTGAGGTGATATCTCATTGTAGTTTTAATTTGCATTTCTCTGATAATTAGTGATGTGGAGCATCTTTTCATGTGTCTGTTGGCCATCTGTATTTCTTTTTTGGAGAACTGTCTGTTCAGTTCCTCTGCCCATTTTTTAATTGGATTATTTGTTTTTGTTTGTTGAGACGTGTGAGCTCTTTATATACTATGGACATCAAGCCTTTATCGGATCTGTCATTTACAAATATATTCTCCCATACTGTAGGGTTCCTTTTTGTTCTATTGATGGTGTCTTTTGCTGTACAGAAGCTTTTCAGCTTAATATAGCCATGGCTCCTTTATCAAATATTAATTGACCATATATGTTTGGGTTAATGTCTGGAGTCTCTAATCTGTTCCACTGGTCTGTGGCTCTGTTCTTGGGCCAGTACCAAATTGTCTTGATTACTATGGCTTTGTAGTAGAGCTTGAAGTTGGGGAGTGAGATCCCCCCTACTTTATTCTGCTTTCTCAGGATTGCGTTGGTTATTCGGGGTCTTTGGTGTTTCCATATGAATTTTTGAATTATTTGTTCCAATTCATTGAAGAATGTTGCTGGTAATTTGAGAGGGATTGCATCAAATCTGTATATTGCTTTGGGCAGGATGGCCATTTTGACGATATTAATTCTTCCTAGCCATGAGCATGGGATGAGTTTTCATTTGTTAGTGTTCCCTTCAATTTCTCTTAAGAGTAACTTGTAGTTTTCAGGGTATAGGTCTTTCACTTCTTTGGTTAGGTTTATTCCTAGGTATTTTATTCTTTTTGATGCAATTGTGAATGGAATTGTTTTCCTGATTTCTCTTTCTATTGGTTCATTGTTAGTGTATAGGAGAGCTCCAGATTTCTGTGTGTTAATTTTGTATCCTGCAACTTTGCTGTACTCTGATATCAGTTCTAGTAGTTTTGGAGTGGAGTCTTTAGGGCTTTTTATGTAGAATATCATTTCATCTGCAAATAGTGGCGGTTTAACTTCTTCTTTACCAATCTGGATTCCTTGTATTTCTTTGTTTTGTCAGATTGCCATGGCTAGGACCTCCAGTACTATGTTAAATAACAGTGGGGAGAGGGGACACACCTGTCTAGTTCCCAATCTCAGAGAAAAAGCTTTCAGCTTCTCACTGTTCAGTATAATGTTGGCTGTGGGTTTATCATATATGGCCTTTATTATGTTGAGATACTTGCCCTCTATTCCCATTTTGCTGAGAGTTTTATCATGAATGGATGTTGAATTTTGTCCAATGCTTTTTCAGCATCTATGGAGATGATCATGTGGTTTTTGTCTTTCTTTTTGTTGATGTGGTGGATGATGTTGATGGATTTTCGAATGTTGTACCATCCTTGCATCCCTGGGATGAATCCCACTTGGTCATGGTGTATGATCCTTTTGATGTATTTTTGAATTCGGTTTGTTAATATTTTGTTGAGTATTTTTGCATCTACGTTCATCAGGGATATTGGTCTGTAATTTTCTTTTTTGGTGGTGTCTTTGCCTGGTTTTGGTATTAGGGTCATGTTGGATTCATAGAATGAGTTTGGGAGTATTCCCTCCTCTTCTATTTTTTGGAAAACTTTAAGGAGAAATGGTATTATGTCTTCTCTGTGTGTCTGATAAAATTCCGAGGTAAATCCGTCCGGCCCGGAGGTTTTGTTCTTGGGTAGTTTTTTGATTACCGTTTCAATTTCTTTGCTCGTAATTGGTTTGTTTAACTTTTGTGTTTCTTCCTTGGTCAGTCTTGGGAGGTTGCATTTTTCTAGGAAGTTGTCCATTTCTTCTAGGTTTTCCAGCTTGTTGGCATATAGGTTTTCATAGTAGTTTTTAATAATTCTTTGCATTTCTGTGGAGTCTGTCGTGATTATTCCGTTCTCATTTCTGATGCTGTTGATTTGTGTTGATTCTCTTTTTCTCTTAATAAGTTTGGCTAGAGGCTTATCCATTTTGTTTATTTTCTCAAAGAACCAGCTCTTGGTTTCATTGATTTTTGCTATTGTTTTATTCTTCTCAATTTTGTTTATTTCTTCTTTGATCTTTATTATGTCCCTCCTTCTGCTGACTTTAGGCCTCATTTGTTCTTCTTTTTCCAGTTTCGATAATTGTGATGTTAGACTATTCATTTGGTATTTTTCTTCCTTCTTCAAGTGTGCCTGGATCGCTATATACTTTCCTCTTAAGACTGCTTTTGCTGTATCCCACAGAAGTTGGGGCTTTGTGTTGTTGTTGTCATTTGTTTCTATATATTCCTTGATTTCTATTTTGATTTGTTCATTGATCAATTGATTATTTAGAAGCATGTTGTTAAGCCTCCATGTTTTTCTGAGCCTTTTTATTTTCTTTGTAGAATTTATTTCTACTTTTATACCTTTGTGGTCTGAAAAATTGGTTGGTAGAATTTCAATATTTTTGGATTTACTGAGGCTTTTTGTGGGCTAGTATGTGGTCTATTCTGTAGAATGTTCCATGTGCACTTGAGAAGAATGTATATCCTGTTGCTTTTGGATGTAGAGTTCTGTAGATGTCTATTAGGTCCATCAGTTCTAGTGTGTTATTCAGTGCCTCTGTGTCCTAACATTTTCTGTCTGGTGGATCTGTCCTTTGGAGTGAGTAGTGTGTTGAGGTCTCTTAAAATGAATGCATTGCAATTTATTTCCCTCTTTAGTTCTGTTAGTATTTGTTTCACATATGCTGGTGCCCCTGTGTTAGGTGCATATATATTTAGAATGGTTATATCCTCTTGTTGGACTGAGCCCTTATCATTATGTAGTATCCTTCTTTATCTCTTGTTACTTCCTTTATTTTGAAGTCTATTTTGTCTGATATTTGTACTGCAACCCCTGCTTTCTTCTCTCTCTTGGTTGCCTGAAATATATTTTTCCATCCTTTGACTTTTAGTCTGTGCATGTGTTTGGGTTTTAGGTGAGTTTCTTGTAAGTAGCATATAGATGAGTCTTGCTTTTTTATCCATTCTATTACTCTGTGTCTTTTCATTGGTGCATTCAGTCCATTTACATTTAGGGTGACTATTGAAAGATATGTACTTATTGCCATTGCAGGCTTTAGATTCATGGTTACCAAAGGTTCAAGGTTAGCGTCTTTAGTATCTTAATGCCTAACTTAGCTCGCTTATTGAGCTGTTATATACACTGTCTGGAGATTCTTTTCTTCTCTCCCTTCTTATTCTTCCTCCTCTATTCTTCATATGTTGTGTTTTTTGTTCTGTGCTCTTTTTAGGTGTGCTCCTGTCTAGAGCAGTCCCTGTAAGATGCCCTGTAGAGGTGGTTTGTGGGAAGCAAATTTCCTCAGCTTTTGCTTGTCTGGGAATTGTTTAATCCCGCCATCATATTTAAATGATAGTTGTGCTGGATACAGTATCCTTGGTTCAAGACCCTTCTGTTTCATTGTATCAAATATATCATGCCAGTCTCTTCTGGTCTGTAGGGTTTATGTTGAGAAGTCTGATGTTAGCCTGATGGGTTTTCCTTTATAGGTGACCTTTTTCTCTCTAGCTGCCTTTAAAACTCTTGCCTTGTCCTTGATCTTTGCCATTTTAATTATTATGTATCTTGGTGTTGTCCTCCTTGGATCCTTTCTGTTGAGGGTTCTGTGTATTTCTGTGGCCTGTTCGATTATTTCCTCCCCCAGTTTGGGGAAGTGTTCAGCAATTATTTCTTTAAAGACACTTTCTATCCCTTTTCCTCTTTCTTCTTCTTCTGGTATCCCTATAACACGGATATTCTTCTTTTTGGATTGGTCACATAGTACTCTTAGTATTGTTTTGTTCCTGGAGAATCTTTTATCTCTCTCTATGTCAGCTTCTATACGTTCCTATTCTCTGGTTTCTGTTCCTTCAATGGCCTCTTGCATCTTATCCATTCTGCTTATAAATCCTTCCAGGGTTTGTTTCACTTCTGTGATCTCCTTCCTGACTTCTGTGATCTCCCTCCAGACTTCATCCCATTGCTCTTGCATTTTTCTCTGCATCTCTGTCAGCATGTTCATGATTTTTATTTTGAATTCTTTGTCAGGAAGACTGGTTAGGTCTGTCTCCTCTGGTGTTGTCTCTGTTATCTTGGTCTCCCTGAAATTTTGCCTTTTCATGGTGATAGAGATAGTTTGCAGAGCTGGCATGAGTGACGGCTGGAAAAACTTCCCTTCTTGTTAGTTTATGGCCTTCCTCTCCTGGGAGAACAGTGACCTCTAGTGGCTTGTGCTGGGCAGCTGTGCACAGATAGGGCTTCTGCTTCCTGCCCAGTTGCTATGGAGTTTATCTCTGCTGTTGCTGTGGGCGTGGCCTGGATCAGGCTGCTGCTCCAAAATGGTGGAGCCCCGTTGGAGGGGGTGTGGATGGGAGGCTATTTATCTCTGTAAGGGGCCTCCGTGCTCCCTGCTGCCCAGGGAGTTACAGTGCCCAAGAGATCCCCAGATTCCCTGCCTCTGGACTAAGTGTCCTGCCCTGCCTCTTTACAACTTCCAAAAAGCACTCTCTAAACCAAAACAACAACAGCAACAACAACAACAAAAAAAATTAAATCAATAATTATAAAAAAGAAAAATGCACGATTTTCTTTGTCCTCAGGTGCCGGTCTCAGGCACCCGCTCACTGGTCTTCCTGCCCTGTTTTCCTAGTATTGGGGTCCCTGTCCCTTTAAGACTTCCAAAAAGCTCTCGCCAAGAAAAAGGAAAATGGCTGCTCCCGTTTCTTTGTTCTCCAGCATCGGCCTCAGGCACCCGCTCACCGGTCCTGCTGCCCTGTTTCCCTAGTATCCAGGACCCCACGCATGCACTGTGCCTGCGCTCTGGTCCAGATGGCTGGGGCTAGGTGTTCAGCAGTCTTGGGCTCCTTCTCCCTCCCTTCTGACTCCTCTCCTCCTGCTGGGAGCTGGGGGAAGGGGCGCTCAGGTCCCGCCAGGCCGGGGCTTGTATCTTATCCCCTTTGTGAGGTGCTGGGTTCTCACAGGTGTTGATGTGGTCTGGATGTTGTCCTGTGTCCTCTGGTCTCTATTCTAGAAAGAGTTGTCTTTGTTATATTTTCATAAATGTATGTGGTTTTGGGAGGAGATTTCTGCTGCTCTACTCACGCCACCATCTTCGCTCCACTGGCCACATGTGCATTTTATATGTGTTTTATATAAAATATGTAATATAAAAATTTAATGTATGACTATAGACTATCTATGGTTAAAAGAACATATGGGATGTGAACAGATCCCAGAAATGGGCTGCTTTAATTTGTCTGATTGTTCAAGTACAGTTGGACAATATCCATCGTATCATAGATAAATTTTCACAAATGCCTAGGGTGCCTAAATGGTTTTCTTGGCTTCACTGGAGATGGATGGTAATTATAGATTTGCTTTGTTTATGTCACCGTATTCCTATTATGTTAATATGTGTGTGCAAATTAGTTAGTAGTTTAAAACCTATACATACTTAAGGTACTCTACAAGAAGATATGTCAAAGAAATAATCAATCTTCCCATGTTTCCTTCCATATGCTACATCTATAGCTTTTCTTCTTCCTTCCTAATTACAACCCTTAAATAGAATTCGTGCCTCATATCGAATTTACCGAGTATCATAATTCCTCCAGGTGGTAAAGATACCTTGAGACAAGTGCTGGGCATAGAAGCCACAGGGCATAAATCTGCAAAGAAGTAAAAAGCTAACCTTTTCAAACAATAGGGCTTCTCTCTCACTTACCAACTTTACGTTTCCCTGTATGGCCCCGGAAGATGACTGGTTAGCCAGAGACGGGTAAGATTCCTCAAGGGAGGAACAACCTAAGACAGGCACAGTTGCAGGGGGCCATCAGGTGAGAATTTGGGGATCAACAGAGGTGAGGCTCAGAACCTCAGCCCCCCTGCTTTGAGAGAAATCTTCTGCATCCATGGATGTCTTGCTGCCCTTGTCTAGCCTGGATTAATACTTAGTCCATAGGCACACACCTGATCATCTGATCATCTACATTTGCCCTCTTACAGCACTAAATTGTTTTCTACCTTTATCTTGCATCTACCTACCACTTCAGCATTTTATTAAAAATAAAAATAATAATAATAATAGAGGGAGAAATGTGGGATCAACATATAAATCAAGTACAAAAATCAAACGAATATTCATATTTGACCTGATTGTTTATAGGTCATAATGCATGATCAAAACCGAAAGTTTCTGTGATGAATGCCCTTGTACTGTTCACCATGTAAGAATTTATTCAGTATGTAAGAATTCGTTCACCCTGTAAGAACTTGTTCGTTATGCTTCAGAAGATTGGAGACTGACGAGAATTAGGCTTGAGATGGATTAATGATTGTACATTGAGCGTTGACCCCCTTATACTGAATTTTATTGTTGTTAACAACCATTTGATCAATAAATATGAGAGATGCCCTCTCAAAAAAAAAAAAAAATTTAACGTATATATTTTTTAATCTATCAAGCAGAGAAATACTTTCCTAAAATAATACTCACTGCAGCAAGGGCATGTTGACAAAGATATAATTATATATATAGTTATATATATTATTATAGTGATATGAGTGTTTAATTCGATAAAATCTTTCAGTAAGCAACTAAGCAACATGAATAAAAAAAGCTGATATATTTTTTTGCAATTTCTAATGAAATGATTTAAGCATTGTTCATCAATGGTTTGTCAGTCCTCTAAATGAAAAGTAAACGGAACTTGCAGAAAATAAATTATTGCTCCATAAATGATTTGATGATCACATAGGGAAACACACAGCTTTACAACAGTCAGACTGTCACGAGGAAATCAGTCATCTCACCATCACTAAAAGCAGGACACTGCATGATTTCTTATGTGATATAATGTGAAGAACAAAACAACACCTAGAAAGTAATTTTGCCAAGACTTCAGGTCCAACTTTTAGTTTGCAAGGATAAAAGGTGTAGAGAGAGTTGAATGAGACCATGAATAAGCAATCAAGTGAATACCAAATATGGGAAGTTCTACTGAAAAACTGACTTGTTTCCTTAAATCAATTAATTAATAATGGCATAAGAAAGTAAGATAGACAGATGGACACTCATAAATTTTAAAAAATTTAAGAAACACAACAGAGAACTGTTGGGAGCCGGGGCTATGTCCCTTCCCCCACGTCTGAACGCAGCATGGGAAAGCACAAGGTTGAGAGCAACCGGTGCAGTCCTTGGAAGTTATCTGCTCACAAAAACATATCTTGTCCTTGAAGATGGGCCAAGACTCCTCACTCTGAAAATAGGGAGACCTTGAGGATGTGTGAAAACACCTCCCCGCCAGCGCCACCTAAAGTCCAATTATCTCCTGACCCACCCCTTATTTGCTACTTGTATAAATTGAGCCTGTAAACAATAAACTTCGCCAGCTTGATCAGACATCCTGTCTTGCTGGTCATTCTTTGTGTCTCTTGCTTGTCTCATTTCTGCAGGCGTCTCCGGCACACTCCACGTTCGTCCGGCGGGCCAGGACAGAGAACTGCTAAGTGCAGTGGATGAAGCTTGACAGATCCTCATTAACCAACTGACCAATATAGGTTGAGTACTTGATGATGTAAAAAAAGCTAATTTTTAGAATTTAGGTGTTAATTTTTAGATGAATAATGATGTAGCCATTATGTAAGGTATTCTTACTCTTTATTTTTTATGCTAAAAAATGTAGTGGTAGAAAATAATGGTATTTTGGCTTATCTCTAAATGCTTCTTCAAAACTGACCAAAAGAGTGACAAAAAAAGTGAGAAAGGGAATAGATGAAATCTAAGTTTACAAAATATGGATGAAGGGCTAGATGAAGGTTTATTATTGCTATTCTCTTTATTCTTATACACATTTGAGAATTTTCAGAGTGAAAGGCTGATTTCTCTTTTTAACCTCATATCTGTTAGTTTAACTACTTCCCATCTGGGAAACAATGCTATGGCAACCATGAGAAGTGTGAACAAATATTTTTGCAAAAAGATATTGAGAAAACCATTATTTATGCTGGGAAAAATATTGCCTGACTTTAGGGTGATAATTCACACTTAGAGAATTAAACATTAGCAAACCTTGAATTATTATTTTCACAAAGAATTTATAATGACATGAGTAATATTCATGTATTTGATGAAAATGTTAGATAAAAACTATATATATATATATATAATATGAATTATACATAAATAAATAGAGGAAAAAATAATGAATAAGCATACCAAAATGCTGACAACTATCTTCTTTACTGGTGATTTTTTGTTCTGTTTCTTTACACTCTACCGCATTCATAAAAATTTCTAATATATATACACATATTTATTTGATAACTAGTAAAGGGAGCCAACACTTATTCTAAGTAGTTTCTAATTATTTTAAGGGATTCATCTTGAGTTGTAAAACATTTCTTTTTAAAGTACTTATCCTAAAAGTTAAGGAGTGAGCTAAAGAAAAAAAAATTCACTATTTCATAAAGAATTTCATAAAGCCCTTCAGATCCTTGGAGATCTTCCAAAATGTTTAAGAATCATTATTAGTAAACACTTTCTATTTCATAAGAGTGAAAATTATGGAACCAGTCAGTTCTTGATTACATTGAAAATAGTACAATGAAGCCAATCTTGGTGTAATAAGTAGAAAAAGTCCAGTCTATTTTCAGATTAGAATTTTAAGACCAAAATAAAATAAAACAAAAAAGCGAACCAAAAAACCAGAGTCTCAACTTCTTTGACTCTTATTTTTACCTCTAACTCTGCTTCCAGTGATGGAGCTCATAGTATGGACAAGAAGGTGTGATATGATGACCTGTGATAAGAGATCTCATGGAAAAATAACCTGCAAACTACTTACTATTATTTTTGTTGTTGTTGCTTCCTATCTGAAATCTGAAATGTCCTATTTATTTTGCCACTTAATCATATATGGCTTCAATTTCTTTTTAGAGAAGCAACATTAGGTAGGGAATACATCATGGCTCTCTGAATCAAATCTGGATTTGAATTCAAGGCCTGTATGTATAATATGAAGTATATAAAAATAAATAGAGAAAAAAATAAGAAATAAACATACCAAAATACTAAAAATTATTTTCTTTATGGGTGACTTTTTGTTTTATTTTGTTATACTCTTTACTGTATTCATAAAAATTTCCTCCCTGTATGAACCTCAACTTCCTCATTTAAAAAGTGATGATAATATTACTTAGGCCAAATTCCTCTTGATGATCAAAAAATACTAAGTCAGGCAAAACCCTAAGATATTTGGTCCATGTTCATTACATTTCAATTCTTTCTCAGATATGTTTATATTTTCTGGGGCTCTTAAGAAATTCTTATTGAATTACCATGCCAAAGACTAATTTCATAACCAGGTAGGTTCTCTTTAACAATGGTTGGGGTAATATTTATTCAGCTGAATAACTGGAATATAGAGTTTGTAGGCATTCAAATTAGCTGATGACAAATTCTCTTCTTAGTCTTTACCAATTGTCTTAGGTTTTCCAAGTTATTATTTTTTTAAAATCAGTCATTTTGAGAAATGTAGAGCATCTCTGCTCTCCATCTGGAGCCCAGAGACACACTCAAAAGTGAAAATGTAATGGTATTTCAACAAAATAGAGCTTTGCCATTCTGTTTAGCTCAGTCTTCCTGATGACACATCTTTCTAGGCAGTGAGAATATAAGATATTAACAGACATTAACCAGATGTTTTTCTTTCCTCTGCACATTTGAGTTTCATATCAGGCCAGTTTTGGATGTGGGTTGATTTTCTAACTCAGTGACCTTTTATGGTTATTTTAACTATTTTTTTTCACAAGCAACTGTATTCACTATGATAATTTAATTATTATTATTTTCTCCTTAATTCTAGTTACATCTTAGAGAGAACATTCAGTGTGAGGGAATCCCTGCCTGCAAAGATAAGTACAGCAAGCTTCATGGCCGAGCTGAGAGCTGGAATTGCTGGGAAACACATTCAAGGCATATTTTCATAGACTCTTCAGCCTCCATGCCATGCAGTGATGACATCTATATTTTATGCCTATAGATATATATATTGTTTAATAATGTATAGAGTTGAATACACTTGGTACAAGGCAATGTGATATTCTCATTTGATCTACTTTGGTAGAATGACTTTCTGTGAGGGAATTTACCGCAATGATGTGCACAGTAAATATTTAATAGCATTAGAGACATCAGAGTCTATTTTTCTTTGAAGAATGTTTAATTATGTCAATTTCCCATGATTAGATGCTAAAGTCAGTATTATTTGAATGTGGAGTAACTGGGTAGATGTGGAGAAGTCCTTGAGTGAGGCTAAAGGAGTCAATGTATGTAGGTTTAACAAGGCAATATAGCAGAACCTCAGCCTCATTAATTTGGGCCACACTAATTAAATATTTGTGATACTACCGCTGTGCTTGAGCTGATGTTTATCTAGCACTATCAATGACAGAAGGGTTGGCTAAGCTACACAGGAGTATAAACAATGGGGAAAACTATTACATCTAATTTTACCATGTCCCCTATATTCATGTACTTTGATAACTACTATTTATCTACATATTACATTGAATCATATGTTGATATCCTAAAAAGAAGAGTAATTTCAAATGGGTCAAGTTATAAATTTTAATCCTTTCAATACAGAAGTTGGGATGATAGACAAAACATCATTTCAGTCAATTCTTTCCAGTTGATGACAAATCCTGCTACATTCTTGACAGATTTTTCTTGCATTATCATTAAAACATCCTAAGCCAAGACCTTAGACAATGGAAAAGTTGGTAAGATAAGCAACCAAGTTCCACTTGGCTTTGCAAATAACTGCAATGCATTTGACCTCAGTAGTAAAAGTTGTAGCTTGCAACTGGGTAGAGTTAGAACATATGACTTCACCATGAAGAATAAACTATGACACGGCTCTCTGTGCATGATCACAGCTTTGACTCAAACATCTCATTGCAATATTATTTTTACATTCTCCAAAAACTAGACATATTAAAATTTGTATTTTTTTTCTGGGCACAATTAATAGTATTAGACTTTTGGGATAACTTCCCTTTGAAAAAGTTTGTTTACAGAAATGAATAATGATTAATGTAGAAAGCAAACCATACGACTTTATATAAAAATAACTATACTATTGAGCACCAAATATATATATATATTTTAACAACAATAATTCGACACTGTATTTTGACAATTTCTCATGATAGAGTTTCATTTTCAGATTATATGATATGTATTAACTAGAAGGTTCATGGAATCCTAGAAGTGAAGGGGTAGAAGTACAGGAATTTACCAATCCATATCAGAAGGGTTAATTTCTTTACCAGATGGTGCATTATTTTAAGACAGAGAAGGTGTTGTATACATCTTCAGGTTTTTCAGAATACATAGTAATCTATTAGGCACAAAATCTGTGCTTTACAATACAGATTTATTCCATCAAACTGTATCATTCTCTGTAACATATCTCAGGGACTGTATCTGACCCATCTGTGCATTTCATACCCCTGAAAACAAAGTTGGTGCAACAACAGACAAGTGACCAACACTGGGTCAATGGAGTTTAATTATAGGATTTTGCTAGAATTGATGGTGAAAAAGAATCTTATTTATTAAATATAATGCAGCTCACCATCACATACTCTTTCAAAGAATATTTGCAAAACACCCATTATACTCCAGGCTCTACATACCACAAAGGGAAAGTCTCCCTGGAAAGAAAATTGAAATAAAATCAGAGCCTGATAATATTATTTAAAGATGAGAATCCAACTCTCACTGAAGGCCATTTCCTAAGTTAATATTTGTAAAGTTTAAGATAGTTTTTGAGTTGTAAAACTCAACAAAGAAAATATCTGAAAAATATAAAATGTTTTCCAAACTTAAGTTTCTTTAGTTTAAGTATTATTCAGACAACTTTATTATATCCTACACTCAACTCATAGTTCTGGGGAGATGAGCTTTAATAATCATAACACACATGCATCCATGCATTTGACTTATACAAATCCAAGTATTGGCACATAGACACCCCTCCTCACAGATGCATTATTGAACACATATGCACATATATTTATATTTATATATATATATATATATATATATATATATATATATATATATAAAATAGTTGTAAATCTGCTATACCCTCAGATTATTTTAGTATATGTAGTTCTCTTATACTAAAAATGTTTTATATTAATGATTATAAATTTAAATAAGTATTTTTCATTAATACACTTCATTTCTTGAGGAATCATAATCTTAAAACTATTCTTTAAGTCACTGAAACATTATCATATCATGGTGAAAGAATTGGAAACTTATATAAATGGCCGTAACTTTTATATTTTATACTCCTATGGTGTGGAATACTACACAGTTTTTGTAAATAAAAAATACATTGAAATAAGTTGGTGAATGGTGAATGAAGCCTATATGTTAGTAAAATTTTATGTAATTCCATTAAAAAAATAGGGTATATCCACATGTATATTCATACTCCTAATATTCACATATAAATTTAGTACTACACACTCACACACAAAGAGACCCCAGGAAGCACCTATCAAATATATTAGTAGTAATTAACCCTGGGAGCCCAGTTGCTTGAAAGGTATTTTTGAAAGTTGTTGAAATCTGCTATAATACTTCCTTAATATAACCTTCAGTTATAAGAGAAGACCGAACAGACGTGACCCCATGAATCAACACCCAGTGATCACCAATTAATAGTGATCAGAAAAAATTGGCTTCTCACTTCATATTGTATCCTCTTCTCCTATAATTAATTTAACTTTCATTACCAATAGCAGTCAAAATCCGTGACACAGACAGCCACCTGCAAAACGGGGCAGTACAGAGAGGAGAAGGACATTTAAGTTCAATGTTTGTCCCTTTCCTCTCATTGATTAGATATACTGCTTACATTTTTCTTGGCCCTAAATCTTTATCATGACCTCCATTCAATTCAGACCCTTGATAGTGCTGTCCTTTCCTTGGCCCTTTGCTGTGATCTTGCAATTATATTTGGCCCTGCTTTGATCTCTCTAGCTATTCTAATGGCTAACCCACTCTTGTTCATGCCATTAAATGTGTGCACTACAAGATTGCTACCTTTGGAACTGCAAAAAACAACAACAAAAAAAATGTTTCAGGAAGAATTTTCTAGTACTAAGAAATGATACTATGGAAGCAACTCTTTATTCCATCCTTGCACAAGGTTTTAAGCACTTCCAAGAAATTTAAAATTGGCCTCCTCATTTAAAAGATAAACAACTCTACTACCATCTGTGTTTAAATGCACTCATAAATCTGTCACCAGCTGGTCCCTCTTCAGTAAAAGATCTAATTATTCAACTGCTACCTGAACATCTCTACTTAGAAAGCTCTTCCACACATATCTCCAAATCAGAGGCTAAGCTGATCTCATGGTTCCTCTTATTCTAAATCCTTTCTTGTATTAAACACCTCAATTAATGATGTGCAATAGTCTACCACCAAACCTAAAATTGGGGAGGCAGAGCCTTTCTGGACATTCTTTTCTCTCACACCTCACATCCTCTCTAATATATTTCAACTCAGTCTTCTACTCTTCATTTCCACTTGACTTACTTTCATTCAGAAATTCATCACCTTTCACCGATATCTTTGTCGGGTTTTCATTCCTTGGCATTTACCCTCCACATTGTCACTAAGTTATCTTTCTACACTATAAGTCAGTCTACATTCCTGCCACCTTGACATCATCCAGTGGCTTGACAATCCCAAGATAAGCAGTCTATAGTTTTTATATTGTGCACACCATAAGTCAAAAATAAAGCAAGTATCTTCAGAATGTGTCTATTGTTAATAGATTGTATATCTCTGTTACATGGAATGTGAAATCACATTAGAAATCACACACAAACAAAATTAAATAAGACAATATAAATATAAATGTAAATAAATGTTCTCTATTGTCCTCCAGTGTCCCAGTGGATTGTCTTGAGCACCTCTGAGGCTGGCTTACTCCATTTTGGAGTCTTTTATTGTTTCAGTGATAAAATACAAACTCTTCCATTCCTTTAGGTTATTTTATACCTTGTTCTCATTCTACCCTGGACCACATCATGATGACTTATGATTTTTAGTTTGTATGTGATAGGTTATGTGCAGGGTAAAGATTAGGTTTAAGGTTGGAGTTAGACTGAGCCCTTTGAAAGCAGTATATATATTTTTTCTTTTGGCAATTTGAGCACCCACCCAACACACTGCTTAGAGTGTATTTGCTAAATAAGTTAATGAATTAATGTAATTTAAATATGAGTTAATATATGAATTAATTTACATTGAGCTCTTTAAATATTAAGTTGGCCCTGGTCTATAATTTATGTTTGTACATTAAGTACAATGTATTCTCTAGAAATTGATTAATGTTTTTAAAACTGGGGAGGGGAAAAGTCTGCTTAAAAAGATAAACAACTGTCTAGCATTTTAGGGATATTTACTATTTTAAAAAGTCCTCATTATAAATGACATCTGTCTATATATTTGTCAGGTCCCGTTTGATATGCAATCAGAAATATTTTGTATACAGGCTATCTATACAACTGTGCATACTTAGAAAAATAATAAAACTGACTTTTTTTATAATTTTCCTTTGGATTGGATCCTTGTGGTCCCCAAAATGTTGTGCTTTTACTTGTTTATGCTCTTAAGATTCTGCAAAAATAGATATGAGAGGAATTATCATATTTTGAAAAGATTATTGCTGTTTTCAACTGTCTAAATCTCTTGACTTAGACTGAAGGAGCTGAAAGCAAGCTTTCATGGTTTACTTCAGTTACATTTCCTTCATCTTGGTGCCTACTGTTTAACTGTCTTTGTGGAAGATAAATAAGAGCCTTCAACCCCATTTCAGCACTGACTCCCCTGGAAGCAAACGGGAGGCTCTGCAGTTTGCAGATCGACACTTGTTGCACAATTTCAGAAAATGGTCTCCTGAGGCAAGTTACAAATAGGTCACAAGATAGAGGTAAGATTTTAGCATCATGCATTTATCATCATGAGTTTTTAGAAATGGGCTTTAGGAAGAAAGGAATGTTCATTACACTAAAACATGGTAAATTTGAGTAAAGAGAATATACTGACATGAAACTTAATGAATTGCTTTGATTTTTGTGAAAGCAAGCAAAAATTGGGCCCACATATGAACTACTGGTACCATTTTTCCTCTTCCTTAAAGCAGATGGCACTGCTATTGTGGTCAGATTTCAGCAGTGAAAGCTCATTACCCCAGGGGGTTAAACTCAGAACCAAGGAGACTTTGCCATTTAAAATTTCACTGGTTTCCACTAGCTAAGTTTCTGAGTGTGCCATGCAGCTCTTTTGTGAGTGTTAGTTAATACTTTAAGATTTCCTGCAAGAATGAGAATCACTAATACTAGTATCAGTTAACACATGCAGGGAGATTTCCCTTTCCAGAGTGGTTTACAAACATTCTCTAATCCTCCCAGACAAAAGCAAACTTTATTCCCCTGAAGTTTATAGTAGGGTTTGGCATTTAGTTGAAGATCACCCTTCTCTTTGGACCTAGAATGGATTTGATTGCATATGAAACACATAAAAAGAGAAAAAGTTGGTTTAGGGTCACAAAAAGAGAGAAGAAATAAATCCTATCCAGTGGAATGGGATGTGTATTATTGAGAAGCTACCATGTGAAAGGCATTGATCTGAACACAGACAACCAAAATAAAAATGAATGTGACCAGGTCCAACATGGAAGGCTCTGTTCAATCACAATTTGTATACTTAAGGTGAGATAATGGAAGAAGAGGGTATTGTGAGAATTTATAGGTTAGTGACCCTCTTACCCGTATTCGTGTATGGAAAGGCATAATGGAGAAGGTTCTGATGGATGGGTAAGAGAACTGGAAGCAGAGGAGGCACTCTTGACAGAAAGATACACTTGAGCCCAGGCATGGATGAAGTTTCAGGAAAGTGTACCCTGCAACGTAGTGCATGGACCTGTTTGGCTGGAGGTGTGAAGTAGAGGTGAGAATGGCAAAGGGGTGTCTGACTAAATTAAAGCAGACTATATTCTATCAAGAGCAGGTAGGACACAATTCTGGAGGTGGTGAGAGTCCTTGAAAGCGTTTTAGCAGAGGGATGACATGCTCAGATTTCTGCATTGCTAACACATTCTGCTAAAAGCACAATTTTGCAGCAGTGTTGAGAAATGTTGAGGCTTCTTGTTAATGTAAAATGCAGCCTTCCTGAGGCTTGTAAAACCATTCTGACTGAGGTGTAATACAAATGTATCCCATTCTGCCCCAGAGTCATGAAGAAGGCCCATTAAGGGGTTTCATGGAAACCTCTGTCTATAATGAGGGAGATGGTGTGGCTTGTTCTATCTGAAAGCTTTTTCAAAGACTAATGTTGCTGAGGCATCTAATTTAAACTTACTTGGATTTATCTGGCCTAAGGGAGTTGCTGAAATATGTTAACTGACAACGTGGGGATTAACTATTAAAAAGTGATAGAAAAATCAGTCAGGTGTCTTGCCTGAGAGGCAGCCAGGGCTTCAAGCTGGAAAAGGGAGAAGCACCAATGATGGCTCCTAGAGTGCATTCTTTAGGGCTTCTAGTCCTTCCCGTGGCCTAGACTGGAAGGTCACAGACACACAGGCTAGAGGATCTGACAAAGTCGCTGCAGTGGGTAATGGCCTAGTGCTCTGAGCTTTAACAAATTTGATCTCCAGTTATCCTCCCAATGCCCTCTTCTTAGGACTCAGGCGGCAGAAAATTGCAATGTTGCCAAGCCTCAGAAAGGCTTGCTCCACCTTGAGAGCAGAGTGTATCTCAGATACAGCTGTTGGAAATTTCTGAACTGCCCCATTCATTAGCTTCCTGTGGCTCACACCCTGGCTGATTCAAATCTCCTTTTAAGCAACTCCTCATTTCTGCTAGTCACTCTCATCTTGGCTTTTCCAGTCAAGAGCTCTATAACTACTCTAATTAGTCTTCTTCTTCAATAAGGGAACTCAGCTTCCCAGATTATATTCTGCCCCTACTAAAGAGATTTTGATTAAGTTAGGTGTGAGCCCAGGTTTCTGCGTTTTTGCAAATTCTTTACCTGATCCTGATACAGCCACTCACAGTCCCTGTCCTAGACTATAAATTACATAAAGGTCTGTTTTCATCACTATGTTCCAGTGTCTAACAAAAGACTTCTTACATACAAGGGCCTCAATACATATTTACTGAAGGAAGGAAGTAACGAAGGAAGGAAGGAAGGAAGGAAGGAAGGAAGGAAGGAAGGAAGGAAGGAAGGAAGGAAGGAAGGAAGGAAGGAAGGAAGGAAGGAAGGAAGGAAGGAAGGAAGGAAGGAAGGAAGGAAGGAAGGAAGGAGGGAAGGAAGGAAGGAAGGAAGGAAGGAAGGAAGGAAGGAAGGAAGGAAGGAAGGAAGGAAGGAAGGAAAGAAATGAGTAAATGAGTGAACACTGGACTGAACACATTAGCTGCATATGTTTCTACCCCTGTTACCAACTGATCTTATATGTTAGCAATCCTGGCCTGACACTCTTTGAAATTTCAAACATGTCTGTATGTATCTAGCAAAATGAATGGATAAACACTTAGATTTCACTTGAGAGATTTGTCAATGTGAAATGAAAATGACTCTAAAGTTTTGCCTAGAAAGGAAAAATAATAAAGGGCAGAGCACAATGGTGCCCAGGCCTATGGTCAGAGATGTCTCAGAGAGAAATTGAGGGTACTATTTGCCTGATAAGCACAAGCAAAAAAGTGAGGAAGAGGAAAAAAATCCCTTATTTTTCTGCACAAGTTAACATGACTTCAGAGGAAGACTGCAGGTGTTCCAGCACTATACTGAAACAGTTGAAAATAACAGAAGTTACTAGCACTGAAATGTACATCAACTAGGTAAATGGTGATGAAATAGCAGAGGCAGCAATAAAATAATAAGTGGCCAAGAGAAGTTGTGAAATGATACCATAAAACAACAAAATAATTCTCAGTAATTCAAATCTCCTGAGAATCCTTAAAGCTACTTCACTGGGGGTTTTGTGGTGGACCTGAGTTAATCCTATGGGCCATGCCAATGTAATGAGATACATGTGTGTTGCTAATGATACATGATAATGATATATGACATCATTAGCCGTTCATAGCTGACATGGCCTGAGAATGCATAGACACTAGGACCACAGCCACCTCCCCCATATCCCTATTTCTCCAGCTATCATCATCATTTCAAGCTCCATTCAGTTAATTTAGGTAGTAGATGTGCCAAAGTCCCTAAGTAGGTTATATATATATATATATATATATATATATATATATATATATATATGTACCAAAATCCTCATACATGTTTGCTAAATCCTCAAGAATTACGGAGGGGCTGCAGTTCTATGCCAGGCTCCCTAAACCAGTCTTTGGGAATCACAAACAAATCCCACAGTGAGCCTACTAAAATTTGCGTCATGTTATAGGCAGTTCTGTGTAAATCGTATTTGGTTAATCTCTTAAGTGGAAATTAGAATCATGTCTTTATGAAGTTTTGAAACAAAAGTTCACAGGGAACTGTCCTAATCAGTCTTATGCCGCAGTCTATGTTGGTTTCTTACCTGTCTTAAATGAGGATTTAGAGTACCCACATTGGAGTGGTAGTAGTATTACAGTATTACCTAACAGTACTACTAGTGTTACTATTAATAACTTTTAGTAGCAGCTTGTTTGATCGCCAACTCTTTACCATATTTTAGGGAAGAACAATACCCAACACCAGAAGCTGGAAAGATGAGATCAACTACATTTTATTACCCATATATATGCCCTTGGTTTCAGATGTCAAAGCACCAAACAATATTGAATCTTTATTTCTTGCTTTATACCATATAGTCAACACAAATTGAATGCTTACTACATACTAAATGCTGGTGTAAATGCTTAAAATGGATTTCTCATTTTATCTCTACAACAACCCTATACCTGTAAGGAAGCATCATTAATTTCCTCTTTGTAGAATAGTAACACTATTTTGTAGAAATGGTACTTAAGTTCCCACATCAAGAGATAGGGCCAGAATTGGAAGCTCTTAGAACAGTGCAGATTGCTTTCCATTCATGTCAACAGTGACATCAAGTTGGTTTGGGCTTTTAAATACACGTTCAGTTGTAGAATCTTTAAATTTTAGAGCTGTAGTGAATCTTAGAGACCTCAGTGTATCCTGGGAAAATTAATGACGTTGTTCTTTCGAAGTGGAAAAATAGGACAGGATATAAGATAAAGCAATTGAGGCCACAATTGAATTGATGCTAATTATACAGGAGTGACTTTTTAAGGATCTGGGAGCTTACTGTTTTTAAGTTGAATAGTAGTACTAGTGACAACATGAAAATGAGATGAGAGGAAAATGATATGATATTAGGAAGATGCCCTCCAATTAAGATGCTCCTACCTAATATGTTTCAAGTGTTACAGAATGGTACATTACTCAAGCTTTGCTGATTTGACCAGTCTGTGGGTATCAATGCAGTCACATTAATATGTAGAGCCCATATTTAATTACTTCTGGTTCCAACTTACTTAGTCATCTATAAAAACATTCCTCCCGAATATTCATGCTATTTCTCAGGGGATGTTGCAGACGTTCTTATAAACAAACCTGCGTGGTTGGGGTAGTTCATGAGCACTGCTCCCAGTGTTTATTCCTGAGCTTTACCATCTCCACCTGCCAAATCCACTGGCTCTGTCAGACCCTCAGTCAGCTCTCGCAGAGCACTTCCTCAGTCTCCCCAGAGCAGTTCCAGTGCCACGGGGACTCTGTGGTGCATAACATCCCTCAGCTGCCTTGCGGCATGTGGCAATAGGGCAGGAAAACTCTTTTTGTCAGATTTTTCTTCTTTAAAGTGACTCCAGAGTGATGGTGATTCTTTAACTGTGCCATAAAGTAGATCTAATAGTTGTTTGGTGTTTGCTTCTTCCTGAGAGGGTGTAGGCTCCTTTCATTTGCCTGTATACTCAAGATTAAAAAGGAATGGATCCTTTTAAATTCGAGTTTCTCACAATCTTCTTATAGGATCTCAAAGCCCTATTTTTTTTAGATTGAGGTATAATTTACAGAGTAATATCCACTTTTTGGTGCACAGCTCTATGTGCTCCAGCGAGTACATCCAGGTAAGTAGCCACCAGCATTATCAAGGCACAGAATGTTCCGTCATCTCCAAATACCCTCTTCAGTCCCTTTGTTGTCAACCTTCACCTCACCTTCAGCCTCTGCCTGGTACTAATCTGCCTGCACCTGTCCCAATATTTTGTCTTTTGGGGAATGTCATTTAAATAGGCATCCTGGTTGATCTGTTTTTATTTAAGACTAGAATGAACATGGATTCCATTTTCTTGGGACTGTTTAATTTTATGCATGATTGTCAAGAGCACTGCCTTTCATTCTCAAAAGTGTCTCAGTCTGGAAAATAAATTAGAGGATTATGCTACTTACTGTAACAGCACACACACACACACATACATACAAACACCCTTCCAGAGAGGACTGGGTTGAGGCCATATGTGAGAAAAAAAAAAATCTCCATGCTCGGCTCATGGCCCCCTAATCTCTCTTCACATAATAAAAAGAAATGAAATAAACACACAGACAAATCAACAAATTTAAATCTTTACATTTTGAATGCAGTTTTTTTTTCCAAGTTGATGCTCATGTGCATGATCCACTAACATTGGAGTATTCAAAATTTTTGCCTATAACACAAAGATGGACTATGATTATGTACAAGCCCCAGTCCCTTGACTGCCATGTCACCCATATTTTTTTCCTATTCTAAGCAACACATAAATGCATCACCATTCATAAGCTAAGAATTGCTACTTTAATATGTATTGTAGTGTTGCTACATAAGGAAGTTGTCACTGGAAGTGTTATATCCAGACAGATCAATTGTCTGGATATGAAAGAGATGATTTAAGAATTGAACTGCAGAGTACTGGACTTTCTGATCTCTAAGAGCCATTCCAATCTAAGACTTTTGTGTGCCATTGCTGGAAAGTATACAAACTTTTCAGTAAGTTAAACCTGCATTTGAATTCTAAATCTGCTACTTCCTTCCTCATCGTATGCTTCCTGACCTGTCAAACAGGGATAATGCTTAACACAGTTATTCGAATTAAATGAAATAATGCATGTAATTTGTTAGCATAGCATCTAGAATATACTAAGAGTTAAAAAAAGGTAGCTATTTTTAAATGAAACCAGTGTTTGTTAGTTGCTTTTTAGAGTTTATTTGTGCTTAGGGTAACAGAATCAGAAATGGTTCATTGAATAAGGCTTGTTGGTAAAACACAGAAATTAAATTTTTACTTTTTGTCTAATAAAAGTGAACCATTTTAAGTTTCCTCTTCCTTTCAGAAGCATACAAAGTGGAGCAGGACATCACACTGGCTGTGCATTGTGCCAGATACTACTAGAGCTCCCTACAAGGAGCTTCCCTAATATTTTCAAGGACAAGGACAAGAGTATAGGTGGAGGCCCACATACAACACATCTCAACATTTAAGACTTATAAATCCAACTGACAACCTGATAAATAAAAACTTTCTAGCTTCCTACATATCAAAAACATGGACAACCAGATTAAAATTTAAGACCTGGGCCCAGGCCCTTGTCCCTCTACCATGGCCTGCCCCTTTCTGGCCCACCCCGAGCTCCATCCTGCACTGGGGTCGGGAGGAGGGGGGATGGCACCCTGCAAGTTTTGTTCAAATTCATCAGAGGCAGCCAACCCTTGGCTGGCCACTGAGACCTAAGGATATATACATAGGACCTTTGGGAAGATGAACCCAGGGAAAAGCACCAAGCTGCTCCTGGAAATAATTACAAAGACTTCTTTTTTCTCCAGGGAATTCTAGTGCCCCAGGCACCCTTTGCCCTTAACCCTGTAATCTCATTTCCAGTAGGGACTGGTGCAGCCTGAGGAAATCCTAGGAGTACCTGTCTACAAGGCCAGGCCCCAAGCAGGGACATCTAAGAGCAGTATTAGTCTTTTTCCTTCCTGAGCGCATGCAGAGATTCCACGTTATGGCCTGCAAGGTCTTAGGTGCTGCTATATGAGAAATGTGGAAGGAGGTGGAATGCACCATTTTTAGGCTTGGTCTTTAAAACTGTTCATGAGAGCCTCCCATTCTCTCTCTTCATCCATCAGCTGGCCAGATGCAGAGGAGACAGCAGAGCACTGCAGTGGTCGAGGGAATGGTGGTCATCAGTGAGAGAGAGTCCAGCCCCTAAATATCTGAATGAAGCAGAACTCCTCTCCATCTTAAATGAAGAATTTTTGTGTTTAGCCATTGTGATCATGTGTGTGTGTGTGTGTGTGTGTGTGTGTGTGTGTGTGTGTGTGTGTGTGCGCGCGTGCACGCATGCACCGTGTGTGTCTGTGTCTGTAACAGCAGTTAGCATATCATATTAACTGTCCTTGAGAATTATTCTGAATGCATTTCTTACCTAAACACTCCTATCTGCTGCTAATTCTGTATCTTTTCAATAAATAAACAAAAGGACTTTCAGCATGAGTGAATGAATGAATCAATGAATCAATGAATGAGTGAACAGGGAGAACACTGAATGAATTAACAATTGAATAAGTAAATAGATGTTTCCTATGACAGACTAATGCCAAATTCAAACATTTAAGTTTCATGCCTAAAATATTCCTTCCTGTGTATTTCCTATTTTTATTTTTAGATTAACAGTTGACAATCATGACACAAGTAGTAATATGAAAAGTTACTGTTTTGTGTCTGCTTCCCTTTTTCCCCAGTCCCTACTCTTCAGGTAACTGTCCTGGTTATTTCTCTTCACATTGCCCCATCTCCTTATCTGCATAATTGAGTAGTGAACAGCCATGATTTTCCTCCTTGGCTCTGACTCCTGGATATAATTTGCAGACAAGAGACAAACAGTAGATGCTCCAGACTGGATCAATCACAAGTCTTCCCTGAAATTTTTAAGTTGATGGAATATGGGAATCCCAATCTGACTGAGCTATAAAATTAGAGACCTAGTATTTTTTTTTTTTTGCTTTTCATTTATTTATTGTGTCAGTTTTGAATGCAATTTTCTCCCTCCTTTCCTCTTCCATCTTTCTCCCTCTTTCTTCTTCTTTATTTATTAAAGTATCATTGATATACAATCTTATGATGGTTTCACATAAACAACACAGTGGTTTCAACATTCACCCACATTATCAAGTCCTCACCACTCTATTGCAGTCACTGAGAGACCTAGCATTTTTGATGGTGGTCATATCCTACCAAGGGCATGAGGAAACCCTGGTCAGAGAGAAAGATTTAAACAGCGACCACAGTTGAAGTATAAGCAGAGAAAAGATCAAAAAGAGGATTTCCTCAGCTCCCTGTCATTTTATAGTCCTTAGCTTCATTCTATTTCTGATGTCCACTTTCATCCCTATCCTTTAGGTTCATGAGAACAACATGTGCTTTTATAACAAAGAGCTCACTTTTGGATAACCTAAATGCATACATTTTGTGTTACCAGCAATTAGGATAGACCTAAAGACAGAGGCAAAAAGTATGAGGTATCTGAAGGGGCAATACCCCAATTCTTACTGTGGACCTTTCCTTTACCCATCTTGATCACAGACCTTCACGTCACCTTGAAATTATTCAAAGCACTTGGCTCCTTTGGCCAAATAGAAGAAAGGCAGAGGACTCCATCTTTGAAGTTATACTACCTTTACCATTAGAAAAAAAATGAACCTACTAAAATTTGTTTTTTTTCAACAGAGCAATGCAATAAAAGAGTAAGCATCTTTGTAGTGAAAAATAATATAGAAAGATAATTAAATCTCAGGGGCATTTTTTTTGTCTAATGCAGTTGTTCTCAGAAAGAAAAACAAGCATCAAGGCTGCCCCCAAAGACACTTTCCAACCCACCAGTGCCAGTAACATGCAGTTGAGAAATGAAAATTCTGTGCTTGATTTGTTCTTTCTTTTCAAGAAAAAGAGGCTTAATATTCATTGGGGAGAGAGAGTAGAAGAAAAACATCTCTGCTGTTATTTTCAAGGGGTTGAAATGCTTGTTCTCACCATCGAAGGTGTTCATCTTTGTAATGATGGTTGCTAGGGAGCTAGCCAATTTCAGTGAATATTTTTGAATGTTTATAAAATGAAAGAGTGGCATCATTGGCAGATGCACTTATTGGCAGAATTGAGCCAATTAGTCAGTGCTGCTGAAGTGGCCATACAAGGTTGACTCACTGAGGGGGCAAATGTATAATGATGTATGCTGCTGGAGTTTTTTAAACTTTAGATATTTAAGTCCCAGATAAGGGCAAGGACATACATACACTTCCTATTTCAGAACATTTTGAGTGTTGAAGTTTGAGGTTATAAAAATACATAACAGAGAGCATATTTAGGTAATTCTGATATGTTCACTATTTTTTCTTGGGTAAAATAAATGACAGAATCAGATTCCCTTTGTCTGGGGCTTGGTTGACCTAGAGACGTGTCCCCATTCCAATTCATTGCAACTGCGCAATTCAACCACAATTCTCATTTTAATTTTCTCCCTCTCATATTCCTTTCCTTTTTTAACAACAAAGATGATCACCAAGTACATTTATAGGGATAATGATTTTAAAAAGCACAGCAAAGCTATCTATGCAGATTACCCAACAAATAAGAAAAATAAAACAAAAACTTGCCATGATATGCAAAGATAAGGTTGACTGATTCCCCCTGATTGTGGCTTTTAATTGTCTTCTTACTACTTTTCATGCATATCCCTTGTTACCCCTCATGATTAGGGAAAGTTTTTAAAAGCTGTAATTATGAAATGTATGATTAATGAGTATCACTGTTTGGGTTCTATGGGAAGCAGACTCTAAGGCGTTTAGAAAATAGGAGGCCTTATCGGAAGTGGTCTTGGGGTTGCCTACAGAAGAGAAGGAAAGGAAGAGGAATTGGACAGGAGAACTCGGGGTGCCACACAATATCAGTAGAGGCTTCGGGTAACTCTACAGGGAGCTCTGGAGCATGGATAACCCTTCAGAGTTGTTCAGGTGGAGCAATGGTGTCAGGCTTTCATACTCGCACATAAACCAGTCACAGATACTGTCAGACCAGGAAGAGGCATATAGCTTTGGACAAAGTGGTTCTGTTCATAGAGGCTATCTCTGAAATGGGCCAGTAGTCACAGTTCCCTGTCCACTGTATTTTCAGCAGCTGGGAGAAGAACTTCATCATTCCTGAAGGGAGTTCTGGGCAGCACAGCATAGAATCCTTTACCCTAAGAGGGAATAGTCATTTTTCCTTAAAAAGCAATGGATTGCATGAAGCAGTATTTAGGGAGCTATTGGTCTATTATTTACTCATAATGTTTTCTGTGTTCAATACAGCAAGAGAAAGAGTGGAAAGAAAACACAATAAGTACAGGACATTTTGTTTGAGAAATAAATTCACTCATGCAGTTCTACCGAAGTGCAAGGCAGAACGCTACGCAGTGATGGCTGGCTGAGGGGAAGAGCCCTGGTGCCACTGCACATGGAGGACATGGTGACGAGATAAATGAAATCAACATGCGTGAGGCCAGGACATATGGGAGTCCCAGTCTGACTGAGCTATAAAATTAGGGATGCGTGGCTGCATCTTTGAAAGCAGAGTTAGGTTAAAACACACAGGTGGAAATAAGGATGTTGGTGCAGAAAAGAGAAAGTTGTACACATTCTGGACAAAGCAAGTAGTGGACAGAGAAATCTGTAGGGGAAACAGTAAAGGTATCATCCTGAAGAAGAGGGAGGTAAATTTGATTAGATAAAAGGGTTTCAGTGGGGGTGGTGCCAGGATGGCGGCGTGAGTAGAGCAGTGGAAATCTCCTCCCAAAAACACATAGAGCTATGAAAATATAACAAAGAAAACTCTTCCTAAAATAGAGACCAGAGGACACAGGACAACATCCAGACCACATCCACACCTGCAAGAACCCAGCACCTTGCGAAGGGGGTAAGATACAAGCCCCGGCCCGGCAGGACCCGAGCACCCCTCCCCCCGGCTCCCGGCAGGTGGAAAGAAACCGGAGCGGTTTTTTTTTTTTTTTGGTGAGTGCTTTTTGGAAGCCTTAAAGGGACAGGGACCCTGTTGCAAGGGAGGCAGGGCGGTGGGACCAGTGAGCAGGTGCCTGGGACCGGTGCCTGAGGACAAAGAATATCGTGCATTTTTCCCTACGGGACCGGTGGGCAGGTGCCTGAGACCGGCGCCTGAGGACAGAGGAAATCACGCGTTTTTCCCTTTTTTTTTTCTCTTTTTGGCGAGTGCTTTTTGGAAACCTTAAAGGGACAGGGACCCCGGTGCTAGGGAGGCAGAGCAGTAGGACCAGTGAGCGGGTGCCTGGGACTGGCACCTGAGGACAAAGAATATTGCACATTTTTCCCTGCAGGACCGGTGGGCGGGTGCCTGAGACCAGTGCCTGAGGACGGAGGAAATCGCGCGTTTTTCCCCTTTTTTTTCTCTTTTTGGCGAGTGATTTTTGGAAGCCTTAAAGGGACAGGGACCCCAGTGCTAGGGAGGCAGAGCAGCAGGACCGGTGAGCGGGTGCCTGGGACCGGCGCCTGAGGACAAAGAATATCGAGTGTTCTTTCCCTGCGGGACCGGTGGGCGGCTGCCTGAGACCGGTGATTTAGGATGGAGGAAATCGTGCTTTTTCCCCCTTTTTTTTTCTCTTTTTGGCGAGTGCTTTTTGGAAGCCTTAAAGGGACAGGGACCCCAGTACTAGGGAGTCAGGGCGGCGGGACCAGTGAGCAGGTGCCTGGGACTGGCACCTGAGGACAAAGAATAATGTGCATTTTTCCCTACGGGACCGGTGGGCGGGTGCCAGAGAACGGTGCCTGAGGACAGAGGAAATCGCACGTTTTTCCCCCCTTTTTTTTTCTCTTTTTCGTGAGTGCTTTTTGGAAGCCTTAAAGGGACAGGGACCCGGTGCTGGGGAGGCAGAGCAGTAGGACCGGTGAGCGGGTGCCTGGGACCAGCGCCTGAGGACAAAAAAAATCACGTATTTTTTCCTTCTTTTTTTTTTTTTTTTCTGTTCCTTCTCTCATTGTTGCTGTTGTTGTTTTGGTTTGGAGAGTGCTTTTTGGAAGTCTTAAAGGGGCAGGACAGGACACTTAGACCAGAGGCAGGGAATCTGGGGATCTCTGGGTACTATAACCCCCTGGGCAATAGAGAGCACAGAGGCCCCTTATGGAGATAAATAGCCTCCTGGCCACTCCTCCTCCAACGGGGCTCCACCACTTTGGAGGAGCAGCCCCAGCCAGGCCACGCCCACACCTACAGCGGAAATAAACTTCATAGCTAACGGGCAGGTAGCAGAAGCCCTGACAAGCATAAGCTACTAGAGGTCACTATTCTCCCAGGAGAGGAAGGCCACAAACCAAGAAAAAGGGAAGCTCTTCCAGCGGTCACTCGTACCAGCTCTGCAAACTATCTCTATCACCATGAAAAGGCAAAACTACAGGCAGACAAAGATCACAGAGACAACACTTGAGAAGGAGACAGACCTAACCAGCCCTCCTGAAAATTAATTCAAAATAAAAATCATGAACATGCTGACAGAGATGCAGAGAAAAATGCAAGAGCAATGGGATGAAGTCTGGAGGGAGATCACAGATGTTAGGAAGGAGATCACAGAAGTGAAACAATCCCTGGAAGGATTTATAAGCAGAATGGATAAGATGCAAGAGGCCATTGAAGAAATAGAAGCCAGAGAACAGGAACGTATAGAAGCTGACTTAGAGAGAGATAAAAGGATCTCCAGGAACGAAACAACACTAAGAGAACTATGTGACCAATCCAAAAGGAATAATATTCATATTACAGGGGTACCAGAAGAAGAAGAAAGAGGAAAAGGGTTAGAAAGTCTCTTTGAAGAAATAATTGCTGAAAACTTCCCCAAACTGGGGGAGGAAATAATCGAACAAACCATGGAATTACACAGAACCCCCAACAGAAAGGATCCAAGGAGGACAACACCAAGACACATAGTAATTAAAATCGCAAGGATCAAGGACAAGGAAAGAGTTTTAAAGGCAGCAAGAGAGAAAAAGGTCACCTATAAAGGAAAACCCATTACGCTAACATCACACTTCTCGACAGAAACCCTACAGGCCAGAAGAGAATGGCATGATATACTTAACGCAATGAAACAGAAGGGCCTTGAACCAAGGATACTGTATCCAGCACGACTACCATTTAAATATGATGGTGGGATTAAACAATTCTCAGACAAGCAAAAGCTGAGGGAATTTGCTTCCCACAAACCACCTCTACAGGGCATCCTACAGGGACTGCTCTAGATGGGAGCACTCCTAAAAAGAGCACAGAACAAAAAACACAACATATGAAGAATGGAGGAGGAGGAATAAGAAGGGAGAGAAGAAAAGAATCTCCAGACAGTGTATATAACAGCTCAATAAGAGTGTTAACTTAGGCAGTAAAATACTAAAGAAGCTAACCTTGAACCTTTGGTAACCACGAACCTAAAGCCTGCAATGGCAATAAGTACATATCTCTCAATAGTCACCCTAAATGTAAATGGACTTAATGCACCAATCAAAAGACACAGAGTAATAGAACGGATAAAAAAGCAAGACCCATCTATATGCTGCTTACAAGAAACTCACCTTAAACCCAAAGACAAGCACAGACTAAAAGTCAAGGGATGGAAAAACATATTTCAGGTAAAAAACAGAGAGAAGAAAGCAGGGGTTGCAGTACTAATATCAGACAAAATAGACTTCAAAACAAAGAAAGTAACAAGAGATAAAGAAGGACACTACATAATGATAAAGGGCTCAGTCCAACAAGAGGATATAACCATTCTAAATATATATGCACCCAATACAGGAGCACCAGCATATGTGAAGCAAATACTAACAGAACTAAAGAGGGAAATAGACTGCAATGCATTCATTTTAGGAGACTTCAACACACCACTCACCCCAAAGGATACATCCACCGGGCAGAAAATAAGTAAGGACACAGAGGCACTGAACAACACACTAGAACAGATGGACCTAATAGACATCTATAGAACTCTACATCCAAAAGCAACAGGATATACATTCTTCTCAAGTGCACATGGAACATTCTCCAGAATAGACCACATACTAGCTCACAAAAGGAGCCTCAGTAAATTCCAAAATATTGAAATTCTACCAACCAATTTTTCACACCACAAAGGTATAAAAGTAGAAATAAATTCTACAAAGAAAACAAAAAGGCTCACAAACACATAGAGGCTTAACAAGATGCTACTAAATAATCAATTTATCAAAGAACAAATCAAAATAGAGATCAAGGAATATATAGAAACAAATGACAACAACAACACTAAGCCCCAACTTCTCTGGGACGCAGTGAAAGCAGTCTTAAGAGGAAAGTATATAGCGATCCAGGCACACTTGAAGAAGGAAGAACAATACCAAATGAATAGTCTAACATCACAATTATCGAAACTGGAAAAAGAAGAACAAATGAGGCCTAAAGTCAGCAGAAAGAGGGATATAATAAAGATAAGAGAAGAAATAAACAAAATTGAGAAGAATAAAACAATAGCAAAAATCAATGAAACCAAGAGCTGCTTCTTTGAGAAAATAAACAAAATAGATAAGCCTCTAGCCAAACTTATTAAGAGAAAAAGAGAATCAACACAAATCAACAGCATCAGAAATGAGAATGGAATAATCACGACAGACTCCACAGAAATACAAAGAATTATTAAAGACTACTATGAAAACCTATATGCCAACAAGCTGGAAAACCTAGAAGAAATGGACAACTTCCTAGAAAAATACAACCTCCTAAGACTTACCAAGGAAGAAACACAAAAGTTAAACAAACCAATTACGAGCAAAGAAATTGAAACGGTAATCAAAAAACTACCCAAGAACAAAACCTCGGGGCCGGACGGATTTATCTCGGAATTTTATCAGACACACAGAGAAGACATAATACCCATTCTCCTTAAAGTTTTCCAAAAAATAGAAGAAGAGGGAATACTCCCAAACTCATTCTATGAAGCCAACATCACCCTAATACCAAAACCAGGCAAAGACCCCACCAAAAAAGAAAATTATAGACCAATGTCCCTGATGAATGTAGATGCAAAAATACTCAATAAAATATTAGCAAACAGAATTCAACAGTATATCAAAAGGATCATACACCATGACCAAGTGGGATTCATCCCAGGGATGCAAGGATGGTACAACATTCGAAAATCCATCAACATCATCCACCACATCAACAAAAAGAAAGACAAAAACCACATGATCATCTCCATAGATGCTGAAAAAGCATTGGACAAAATTCAACATCCATTCATGATAAAAACTCTCAGCAAAATGGGAATAGAGGGCAAGTACCTCAACATAATAAAGGCCATATATGATAAACCCACAGCCAACATCATACTAAACAGTGAGAAGCTGAAAGCTTTTCCTCTGAGATAGGGAACAAGACAGGGATGCCCACTCTCCCCAGTGTTATTTACATAGTACGGGAGGTCCTAGCCACGGCAATCAGACAAAACAAAGAAATACAAGGTATCCAGATTGGTAAGAAGAAGTTAAACTGTCACTATTTGCAGATGATATGATACTGTACATAAAAAACCCTAAAGACTCCACTCCCAAACTATTAGAACTGATATCGGAATACAGCAAAGTTGCAGGATACAAAATTAACACACAGAAATCTGTGGCTTTCCTATACACTAACAATGAATCAATAGAAAGAGAAATCAGGAAAACAATTCCATTCACCATTGCATCAAAAAGAGTAAAATACCTAGGAATAAACCTAACCAAAGAAGTGAAAGACTTATACTCTGAAAACTACAAGTCACTCTTAAGAGAAATTAAAGGGGACACTAATCAATGGAAATTCATCCCCTGCTCATGGCTAGGAAGAATTAATATCGTCAAAATGGCCATCCTGCCCAAAGCAATATACAGATTTGATGCAATCCCTCTCAAATTACCAGCAACATTCTTCAATGAATTGGAACAAATAATTCACAAATTCATATGGAAACACCAAAGACCCCAAATAGCTGAAGCAATCCTGAAAAAGAAGAATAAAATAGGGGGGATCTCACTCCCCCACTTAGTAATCAAGACAATTTGGTACTGGCACAAGAACAGAGCCACAGACCAGTGGAACAGATTAGAGATTCCAGAAATTAACCCAAACATATATGGTCAATTAATATTTGATAAAGGAGCCATGGACATACAATGGCAAAATGACAGTCTCTTCAACAGATGGTGCTGGCAAAACTGGACATGTAGGAGAATGAAACTGGACCATTGTCTAATCCTATATACAAAGGTAAACTCAAAATGGATCAAAGACCTGAATGTAAGCCATGAAACCATTAAACTCTTGGAAAAAAACATAGGCAAAAACCTCTTAGATATAAACATGAGTGACCTCTTCTTGAACATATCTCCCCGGGCAAGGAAAACAACAGCAAAAATGAGCAAGTGGGACTACATTAAGCTGAAAAGCTTCTGTACAGCGAAAGACACCATCAATAGAACAAAAAGGAACCCTACAGTATGGGAGAATATATTTGAAAATGACAGATCCGATAAAGGCTTGATGTCCAGAATATATAAAGAGCTCACACGCCTCAACAAACAAAAAACAAATAACCCAATTAAAAAATGGGCAGAGGAACTGAACAGACAGTTCTCTAAAAAAGAAATACAGATGGCCAACAGACACATGAAAAGATGCTCCACATCGCTAATTATCAGAGAAATGCAAATTAAAACTACAATGAGGTATCACCTCATACCAGTAAGGATAGCTGCCATCCAAAAGACAAACAACAACAAATGTTGACGAGGCTGTGGAGAAAGGGGAACCCTCCTACACTGCTGGCGGGAATGTAAATTAGTTCAACCATTGTGGAAAGCAGTATGGAGGTTCATCAAAATGCTCAAAACAGGCCTACCATTTGACCCAGGAATTGCACTCTAAGGAATTTACCGTAAGAATGCAGCAATCAAGTTTGAGAAAGACAGATGCACCCCTATGTTTATCGCAGCACTATTTACAATAGCCAAGAATTGGAAGCAACCTAAATGTCCATCGGTAGATGAATGGATAAAGAAGATGTGGTACATATGCAGAATGGAATACTACTCAGCCATAAGAAGTGGAAAAATCCAACCATTTGCAGCAACATAGATGGAGCTGGAGAGTATTATGCTCAGTGAAACAAGCCAAGCGGAGAAAGAGAAATACCAAATGATTTCACTCATCTGAGGAGTATAAGAACAAAGGAAAAACTGAAGGAACAAGACAGCAGCGGAATTACAGAACCCAAAAATGGACTAACAGGTACCAAAGGGTAAGGAACTGGGGAGGATGGGTGGGCAGGGAGGGATAAGGGGGGGGAAGAAGAAGGGGGGTATTAAGATTAGCATGCATGTGGTGGGAGGGAGAAAGCAGAGGGTGGGCTGCACAACACAGAGAGGACAAGTAGTGATTCCACAACATTTTGCTAAGCTGATGGACAGTAACCATAATGTGGTTTTTAGGGGGGACCTGATATAGGGGAGAGCATAGTAAACATAGTATTCTTCATTTAAGTATAGATTAAAGATTAAAAAAAAAAAAAAGAAAGAAAGAAAGAAAAGGGGGATTACTCCTTGATAGGATAAAACTATTCGTAAATCAAAGATCAATGCATGCTTTAAATATCCTTAATGTTGATCACTTAGAGGGTGTCAGATGATCAGCTATGGAGGTACTCTTTTCTGATATTATTCCTTTCTCTTAATAAAAAAAAAAAAAATCAGTTCCTGTGTGCTGACCTCCAATGAGTTCTGCACAGTGGTATAGAGGGCATGTCAAAGTGTGGGCAAAGGGTCTGTTTGTTTCTATGCAGAAGATCAAGGCCTAGCTTGGATACCCAGAAAATGAACTAAGATACGATATGAGGAGGAGCTTCCGGCATCAGCACTCTCTGGAGGGCTTGTGCCAGGGGGATGATCATCAAAAAGCCTCCACAGGGATCTGGGCGATGCTGCGGTTGTGGCTGCATCCACCCCACCGTTTCCTGGACTTGCCATTGGAATGAGGAGGGAGATGTCTAGGCTGGCATGTGCATACAGTGAGACAACAAATTTGACCGGATCTGTACTGTTGGAACTCTATCAGGAGTTGGGAGGGGTGCAAGTTGTAGCACTCCAAAATCTTATGACTATAGACTATCTACGGTTAAAAGAACATATGGGATGTGAACAGATCCCAGAAATGGGCTGCTTTAGTCTGTCTGATTTCTCTCAGACTGTTCAAGTACAGTTGGACAATATCCATCATATCATAGACAAATTTTCACAAATGCCGAGGGTGCCTAAATGGTTTTCTTGGATTCACTGGAGATGGCTGGTAATTATAGATTTGCTTTGTTTATGTCACCATATTCCTATTATGTTAATATGTGTGTGCAAATTAGTTAGTAGTTTAAAACCTATACATACTTAAGGTACTCTACAAGAAGATATGTCAAAGAAATAATCAATCATCCCATGTTTTCTTCCATATGCTACCTCTATAGCTTTTCTTCTTCCTTCCTAATTACAACCCTTAAATAGAATTTGTGCCTCATATTGAATTTACCGAGTATCGTAATTCCTCCAGGTGGTAAAGATACCTCAAGACAAGGGCTGGGCATAGAAGCCACAGGGCATAAATCTGCAAAGAAGTAAAAAGCTAACCTTTTCAAACCATATGGTTTCTCTCTCACTTACCAACTTTACATTTCCCTGTATGGCCCCGGAAGATGACTGGTTAGCCAGAGACGGGTAAGATTTCTCAAGGGAGGAACAACCTAAGACAGGCACAGTCACAGGGGGGCCATCAGGTGAGAAATTGGGGATCAACAGAGGTGAGGCTTAGAACCTCACCCTCACCCCCCCCATGCTTTGAGAGAAATCTTCTGCATCCGTGGATGTTTTCCTGCCCTTGTCTAGCTTGGATTCATACTTAGTCCATAGGCACACACCTGATCACCTACATTTGCCCTCTTACAGCACTAAACTATGTTTTCTACCTTTATCTTGCATCTACCTACCACTTCAGCATTTTATTAAAAATAAAAATAAAAATAATAATAAAGGGAGAAATGTAGGATCAACATATAAATCAAGTATAAAAATCAAACGAATATTCATATTTGACCTGATTGTTTATGAAGGGTCCCCACCAGTAAGATGGCGAACTTCCGGCTTCTTTTCGGGATCCTCAGTTCCCGCCGGCGCCACCTGAAGCCCAATCACCTCTCGCCCCCCTCCCAATCCCAGCACCTAGCCAACAGCCACCAGCCCCGTAGAAGTAACACCACAATCACCCTATGCCCCATCCTATATATCCCAGCACCTTTCCCTAATAAAGCGGAACTCTCCGGTAAACTGCTGTTGTGTGTCGCTCCTTTCCTTTCATTGGTGCCGAAACCCGGGAGACGGGACACCCCAACTGGGCCCCGTCTTCCCCCAACACCAGCAGCAGCTTGCCCTCGTCCTCTTTTTCCGGCGCTGGCTCATCACACTCACCACTCCTCTCTGGCCTTTAGGTAAGTCCCCCCCCCCCCCCGGGGTGGGCCACTCTTCCCTGAGCTATCGCAGTGCCATTGACCGTGATCGTCCGGCAAGGCCCTGACGCTCGGGGACGAGGAGGGAACGCTCCCCGCCACAGGCCTTCACGGCTGCGGCGGACCCTCAGGCCCCTCCTCCAAAAGCCATAAACCCCCACCTCAGCTGAGACTTTTTAAGCAAAACCTCCCCGGGGTGGGCCACTCTTCCCTGAGCTATCGCAGTGCCATTGACCGTGATCGTCTGGCAAGGCCCTGACGCTCGGGGACGAGGAGGGAACGCTCCCCGCCTCAGGCCTTCACGTCTGCGGCGGACCCTCAGGCCCCTCCTCCAAAAGCCATAAACCCCCACCTCAGCTGAGACTTTTTAAGCAAAACTTCCCCGGGGTGGGCCACTCTTCCCTGAGCTATCGCAGTGCCATTGACCGTGATCATCCGGCAAGGCCCTGACGCTCGGGGACGAAGAGGGAACGCTCCCCGCCTCAGGCCTTCACGGCTGCGGCGGACCCTCAGGCCCCTCCCCCGACAGCCATAAATCCCTGCCTCAGGCCCTCACGGCTGCAGCGGACCCTCAGGCCCCTCCTCCAAAAGCCATAAACCCCCACCTCAGGCCTTCACAGCTGCAGCAGACTCTCAGCCCCCCCCCCCCAACAGCCATAAATGAGGTGACTCCTTTGCGGATGAGAACGCTCCTTTTCCCGCTCCCTCCTCCTTCTGTTCCGTCCGCCGAAACCTGTTCGGCCCGCCGAAAACGCCTAGCACTAGGTACCTCGTGACTCCGGCACTCGGCCTTCTTAGGGAAGTTTGGGTGACGACCCACACTTCCCAAGAAATTCCGACTCGTATACGAGTTTCCGCAGACCACCAAGGATCATCGGGGACGCCCTTTGTCTCCTTGTGGTCTGCCTCCAGTCCGAGGATCCCCGTTCGTCTTCCCCTGTTTGTCTCCTTCTCTGTCCTTTAGCCATTTTGTCTCCTTGTGGTCTGCCTCCAGTCTGAGGATCTCCGTTCGTCTTCCCCTGTTTGTCTCCTTCTCTGTCCTTTAGCCATGGGAGCCTCCTCATCCCTCCCTGAAAGTTCACCTCTTGAATGCCTGCTTAAGCATCTGGCTACCCTCTCCCTGACGCCTGATATAAAACCAAAACTTCTCCGTAAATATTGCTCCCAAGATTGGCCAACATACCCCCTAGACAATAACAACCAATGGCCCGCAGGGGGAACTCTTGATCCTAACATCACTCGCAATCTCTTTAACTACTGCCAGCGCCTGAAAAAATGGAAGGAGATTCCCTATATCGAAGCTTTTCGCCTCCTAGCTCAAAATCCCAGCCTCTGCACCACCTGCTCCCCGCCCCAAGTTCTCCTAGCCTGCAAGCCGTCTCCCTCCCCTCCACACACTCCCAGTCCCTCTTCAATTACCTTTGACCCGGCCGACGAGCCTCCGCCATACAGACTTCCCCCTTCAGCCCCTCCCCCTCCTACAACCCCTCCACCCTCCGCCGCCACTGCCGCCTCTTTCCCCATGGCAGAAGCCTCCCGTCCTCTCCCTTCCCCTTCTTCTCCTACAACAGCACCCCCCCTTCCTCTACCGCCGCCACCGCTGCCGCTTCCCCCGCAGCAGAAGCTTCCCATCCCCTCCCCTCCCCTTCTCCTCCTACAACAGCCCCTCCCCCTTCCTCTACCGCCGCCACCGCTGCCGCTTCCCCCGCAGCAGAAGCTTCCCATCCTCTCCCTTCCCCTTCTCCTTCTACAACAGCCCCTCCCCCCTCCTCTACCGCCGCCACCGCTGCCGCTTTCCCCGTGGCAGAAGCTTCCCATCCTCTCCCTTCCCCTTCTTCTCCTACAACAGCCCCTCCCCCTTCCTCTATCGCCGCCGCCGCCTCCACCCCTGCAGAAGCCTCCCATCCTCTCCCTTCCCCCTCCTCCACCATCTCCTCCTGCACCTCACCACCTCCTCCTCTGTCCCCCTCACCTTCCCCCCTCCCGCAAATCAAGCCTGAGCCTTTCAGCCCCCTTCTAACTAAGTTCCAAGAGCCTCGTCCATCTTTGCCCCCTCAGATTCGGTCCCGAGAGCCTCCCAAAATTATCGCGGCTTTGCCCCCATTACCTGTTTCCCCTGCACAGACTGAGCCAGAACCCTTCAGTCCCCCTCAGACTCGGTCCCGAGGGCCTCCCAAAATTATCGCCCCGCTCCGGGAAGTAGCAGGATCCGAAGGCATCTTGCGTGTTCACGTCCCCTTCTCCTTAGGAGATTTAGCCCAACTAGAGAAACGCCTAGGTTCCTTTTCCACTGATCCCACGACCTACATCAGGGAGTTTCAATGGACCCTCCAGTCTTACAGCCTCACGCATCATGACATCTTCATGCTCCTGGCCAATACTCTCCTCCCTGAGGAGCGTAGACGAGCTTGGGACTTCGCCCAAATGCATGCTACCGAAACCCACAGGACTGACCCCACCTGTCCCCCTGGTCCCACTGCTGTCCCCGAACAAGACCCACACTGGGATTATAACACCGCTGTGGGTCTCCACTCTCGAGATATTTTTGCCTCCTGCTTAATAGCAGGTCTAAAAAAGGCAGCTCGTAAAGTAGTCAATTTTCAAAAGCTCCAAGACATAATTCAAAAGAGAGATGAAACCCCCTCCGAGTTCTTAGATAGACTCACTCAAGCCCTATTACAGTATACCAGCCTGGACCCAGAAACACCTGAAGGAAGACAGGTCCTTATGACATACTTCCTAGCTCAAAGCTACCCCGACATTAAAGCTAAACTCAAAAAGTTAGAACAGGGCCCCGCTACCCCACAGACTGAGATCCTAACAGTGGCCTTTAAAGTCTTCCATAACCGGGAGGAGGAGAAAGAACGCCGTAAACAAAAAGCTGATCAGGAAAATTTCCAGATGTTGGCCCAGCTGATAAAACCACAACCTGGGCGCCCCTCTACAGACAAGCCCCCCCAAGGAGCTTGTTTCAAGTGCGGAAAAGAGGGACATTGGTCAAGGGCGTGCCCCTCCCCCAGATCTCCTACCACCCCATGCCCCAGATGCCACAAAAAGGGCCAATGGGGGTCTGATTGCCCAACCACCCGAAGGGGAGGCTGGACGAACAACCCCCATCCTAAGCCCACCGTAGTGGGGCTGGCAGAAGAAGATTGACGGGGCCCGGGGGCTTCTCGCCCGACCATTTCCATCACCAAACAGGAGCCCAGGGTTACTTTAACAGTAGACGGTCGCCCCATCTCCTTCCTCCTAGATACAGGAGCCACCTTCTCAATCTTGCGAGAATACCGGGGCCCTACCACGCCAGCCATTACTCCTATAGTCGGGGTAGGAGGTAAACAGATTTTCCCATTAAACCCCCCCCCTTTTATGCACAATCCTAGACAGTCCCATACCTTTCTCCCACTCCTTCCTAGTTATGCCCCAGTGTCCCATCCCCTTACTAGGACGGGACATCCTTTCCCTCCTCCATGTTTCCATAACTATATCCAATCCTACAGCCCCCAGTACTCCCTTTCTGATGGCCCTCATAGCCGACAGCCCCCCTCTACCCAATGAAAGCTCCAGTTCTGCCCTTATACACCCTGTAAATCCCAAAGTTTGGGACATTACAAGCCCCTCCATGGCCCTATGTCCCCCTGCCTTTATCAAATTACGTGACCCCTCTCAGTATATCTGTCAGGCCCAATACCCCCTAACCACTTCAGCCCTCATAGGCCTCCAACCCATCATTCAAGATCTCTTAAACAAAAACTACCTCAGACCCACTCACTCCCCATTTAATACCCCCATATTAGCTGTTAAAAAAAACAACGGATCTTTCCGCCTTGTCCAAGACCTTCTCTTCATCAACATAGCCGTTGTCCCTATCCATCCCTTAGTTCCAAATCCATACACCCTTTTATCGCAGATCCCTGCTTCTGCATCCCACTTCTCACTCCTAGATCTCAAGGACGCATCTTTTTCTATTCCCCTAGACCCCTCCTCCCAAGATTTTTTTGCCTTCACCTGGACGGACCCATACACCAGACATTCTGTTCAGCTTACTTGGACAGTTTTACCACAAGGCTTCCGAGATAGTCCCCATATTTTTGGACAAGTCCTAGCTCAAGACCTCAAACAGTTTCACCATGATCACCCCGAGTCCACTTTATTACAATATGTAGATGATCTTCTGCTCTGCAGTCCCTCGTGGGAACAGTCTCAACTTGACACTGCGTCTCTACTTAACCTTCTAGCTTCCAGAGGTTACCGAGTATCCCCTGCCAAAGCTCAAATCTCTTCCCCTTCTGTCACTTACCTTGGATTCCTTCTGTCTCAGCAAAGAAAGTCCATTACCTTAGACAGAAAACGACTCCTCTCTGACCTGCCCGTTACCAAAACCAAGACAGAAATCCTTTCCTTTCTAGGCTTGGCTGGGTATTTTAGAGCGTGGATCCCTAACTTCTCCCTGTTGGCAAGACCCCTATACGACCTCAGCAAGGGCCCCCCTGAAGAACCTTTATCATCCTCACCCCGACACTCCTTCATTAAGCTCCATCAAGCCCTTGTAAAATCTCCAGCTCTCCATCTCCCTGATTTGTCAAAACCCTTCTCATTATACATTCATGAGAGGTCCAGTCAAGCTCTAGGAGTCCTAGGCCAATATTATGGCCCATCCTTTGCCCCAGTAGCTTATCTCTCCAAGCAATTAGACCCCACAGTTCGGGGATGGGCCCCCTGCCTACGGGCATTAGCCGCTGGACAGCTCTTGCAGAAAGAAGCTCATAAACTAACATTCGGAGCGCCACTTACCATTCTGTCCCCACATCACCTAAAAGATCTCTTAACCTACAAAAGTTTACAGACTCTCCCCCCCTCCAGACTCCTCACCTTACTGTCCTCTTTCCTCCAAAATCCAAACATTTCTTTCCTCCCCTGCCCGCCCCTAAATCCGGCCACTCTTCTTCCTCTGCCCTACTCTCCTCATACTCCCTCGCATGATTGCCTAGAAGCCCTTCACAACTTCCTTCCATGCCACTCCACGATCTCCGAAGGAGCCCTCTCACACTCCGACCTCATCTGGTTTACTGATGGGTCCTCCTTTAAACATGAGGGCATCCACTACTCAGGATATGCAGTAGTCTCCCTCGAAGATGTCATTGAAGCACGAGCCCTACCCCCTGGTACAACCAATCAGCAGGCTGAACTCATTGCAGCCACCAGAGCTTGCACTCTGGCCCGGGACACGTCTCTCACATTGTACACTGACTCCAAGTACGTATTCCACATTCTCTTGTCCCACGCGGCAGTATGGAAAGAACGAGGCCTCCTCACCACAAAAGGGAATTCCATAACTAATTCAGCCTTAATTACTAAACTTTTAGAGGCTTCACAACTCCCACACCGACTAGGCATAGTCCACTGCAAATCACATCAAAAAGATGACTCCCCCATTGCAAGAGGTAACAACAAGGCCGACAGAGTAGCCCGGTCAGTTGCCCTATCAGAAAACGCACCAGGCAACAATCCGTCTGCCCTTGCAGTTTTAGCCTTATCACAAGATGCCCTCTGCTCTCAGGACAAAGAGTCTCTCTTCCGCCTCTTACATGACCTGTTCCACCCCAGCCCCCAATCCTTAATCCATTTTTTACAATCTTTTTTTCCTCTCTCTCCTGAAGACAAAACCCTACTTAACCAAATAACCTGCAAGTGCACCATCTGCCAACGCACTAACCCTAATACCCCCCTCAAAGCCCGACCCTTCCCGGCTCATCAAGCAAGGGGTAATGTCCCCGCTGCAGATTGGCAAATAGACTTCACTAACATGCCCCCTGTACGATGTACCAGATACCTACTCGTGCTAGTAGATACATTTTCAGGATGGGTTGAAGCTTTCCCCACCACTAACAAACGAGCATCCGTAGTTGCCTCTATCCTCCTCACCCAGATCTTTCCTAGGTTCGGGATGCCCACTTCCCTCCAATCAGATAACGGCCCTGAGTTCACTGCCCAAATTATCCAGAACCTCTCCAAGTCGCTCTCGCTCCCCTGGCATTTACATTGTCCTTATCGACCACAAGCTTCAGGAAAAGTAGAAAGAGCCAATAGGACTCTAAAAGACATCCTGACCAAACTATCTCTAGAACTACACCTTGACTGGGTTCGCTTACTTCCCTTAGCTCTACTCCGCATTCGAGCCCTCCCAAAAAAACCTTCCTTCTTGTCACCCTTTGAGATCATGTACGGCCGCCCGATTCTACCCCCGGGGCTCCCTTCCCACAAAGGACCAATTCCTCCCAATATAGCCCTTCCACTACTCTCTCTCCTCCGCACTGAATTGTGGAAATATCAAGATTGGCTCCTTCCTGATCCATCTGCCTCCCAAAATCCTCCTGTCTTACAGCCCGGCCAACTAGTGTTTTATAAGCCACCAGAGGATCAGCCCTCTCTCACCCCGAAATGGGAAGGTCCACACCCAGTTATTCTCTGCACCCCCTCGGCTGCCAAGCTCTCACTGCCTGATAACTCTGTCACCCCTTGGATTCATATCTCCAGGTTGAAACCAAATACCCAAGACTCACCTTCTCTGGACACCCAAGACCCATCAGTCACAATCCAGAGTCCTTCGGACACAGCCCAAGACGCTGTCTACTCTACCACGCCTCATCCCTCTGATCCCTTGAAGCTCCGCATCTCCCGTGCACCCTCTTTGCCATCCATACCTGAATCATGACTTTTTCCTCCTTT
Organism: Manis javanica; assembly: GCF_040802235.1. NCBI lineage: Eukaryota > Metazoa > Chordata > Mammalia > Pholidota > Manidae > Manis > Manis javanica. The sequence continues at coordinate 61,435,127 of NC_133166.1, forward strand.
ACTGCTCTCTCGCTTTTTTCCCTCATTCCTATTGTCTTCCCTGCTGCCCCATCCTCCTTTGTATGGCGATTCAAAGTCAAGCAGACTTACACACAGCATCAAACAAAAGTTACTGCCCTCATTGCCACATCAGACTGCCCTCTGAAAGGCTGCTCTGAGCCTTTGTACCTCCACTTTCCTCCCTCCACTGAAGTATTCATTTACAGCTACCTTTATTCTCCCTACCTCTGCTTCCTCTATGACCAAAGACAAGCCTATTGCAGGCGATGGCCAGACACCTACGGGGGATGCCCCTACTGGTCTTGCACCATTCACTACATGGGTGACTTCCAGTACCCACAGTATTACTCCTCCAACCGTTTCATGAAATATCCCAACGGCTCATTCTCCTTATCAATCCCAGATCCCTGGGACTCTCGATGGGCTGCTGGAGTAACAGCCTCAGTTTACTACAAGGGGTCCTCGACCCCCCACGGTACCCTTCATATCTCTCGAGAGTATGTTCCCTCTCGCTCCCAGATCTCTCAAGTTGCATCAGATATCAGACATTCCGAAAAGGTCATTATCCAAACTCTTGACGGCGCCTCTTCATCTTATTCCTCCTACTCTTGGTTACAGCTCATTCAAGACACCACCATCTTTCTCAACCACACCCTCAACACCGCCAATTGTTTCTTGTGCGCATCACTACAGCGCCCACTGCTGGCCGCCGTGCCCCTTAATATTTCCAACTACTCCTTCCATGCAGAAGGACAACCCCTCCGTCCCCTGGCAGACATACCCCTATGGGAGCCAGAATACCCAGATAATCTCACCATCCACCACTGTGTAGGCCCAACTCCACCCCCCTCCAGTGCACTTCACTGCCTCTCTATCTACACCCCTACCTCCGGCTCCAAGACTTTTACACAACCGGGACACTTCTTTTGGTGTAATGGCAGCCTTTTCAACTCACTGCCTCTCAACTCCGATACACCCTGCATTCTCGTCACCCTAATCCCACAGCTTACACTTTACAGCATGGCAGAATTCCTTGAGCTCCAACCTCCCTTGCACTCGCGCACAAAAAGGGCTGCTTTCCTTCCCATCATGGTCGGTATCTCTTTAATCACCTCAGCCATTGGGGTGGGGTTTTCAGGAGGAGCCTTGGGTCACTCTCTATGGGCAGTTAGAGATCTCGACGCCAAACTTGAGGGAGCCCTGGCATCCACTGCCGATTCCCTAGCCTCTCTCCAAAGACAAGTCACTTCGCTAGCTAAAGTCACCCTTCAAAACCGGCGGGCCCTAGATCTGCTTACAGCCGAGAAGGGTGGCACCTGCGTCTTCCTCCAGGAAGAGTGCTGCTATTACATCAACGAATCCGGCATTGTAGAAACTGACATCACCAAACTCACTGACCTTGCCTCCAGCCTCCACTCTGCTTCCAATTCCAACCCATTCTCGTCAATACTAACAAACCCCCTCCTCACCTGGCTCTGGCCCATTGCAGGCCCCATAATAGTCATTCTTCTTGTCTGTCTCTTCTTACCCTGTATAATAAAGTTCATCAAATCCCAAGTCGGGAAAATCTCTAATCAAGCTTTCAACCAGCTTTTACTCAGGAACTACCAGCTTCTGGCCACGGAAGACCCCTCACCCTCACGTGACCTCCTCACCACATGCTGAGATGGACCCCTCTCTCCGCTGGAAACTGTTCCTGGAAACAATGGCCGCAGACGCCTGGCTCCTGACACCCATATCCTCTTGGCACCATTGGAATCAACAGGTCCTCAACCTATGGTTACAGGGAACCTTCATTGATTTCCAACCTGAAGAAGTCCACATCTACTCATCCTTACTGTGGGGAGTCCTGTCAACCCTTTCCTCCCAATCCTCAAACCCTCACTCCCTTCTCCGCCCCTGTTCAGCAGGAAGCAGTCAGAAAGAAAGCAACGCCCACAAACCCATAGAGGAGAAAGGGGGGAATGAAGGGTCCCCACCAGTAAGATGGCGAACTTCCGGCTTCTTTTCGGGGTCCTCGGTTCCCGCCGGCGCCACCTGAAGCCCAATCACCTCTCGCCCCCCTCCCAATCCCAGCACCTAGCCAACAGCCACCAGCCCCGTAGAAGTAACACCACAATCACCCTATGCCCCATCCTATATATCCCAGCACCTTTCCCTAATAAAGCGGAACTCTCCGGTAAATTGCTATTGTGTGTCGCTCCTTTCCTTTCAGTTTATAGTTCATATTGTGTGATCAAAACCAAAAGTTTCTGTGATGAATGCCCTTGTACTGTTCACCATGTAAGAATTTATTCAGTATGTAAGAATTCGTTCACCATGTAAGAACTTGTTTGTTATGCTTCAGAAGATTGGAGACTGACGAGAACTCGGCTTGAGATGGATTAGTGACTGTGCATTGAGCATTGACCCCCCTATACTGAATTTTATTGTTGTTAACCATTTGATCAATAAATATGAGAGATGCCCTCTCAAAAAAAAAAAGGGGGGGTTTCAGATGACAGAATGACATGAAGGACAGGTTGAAGAGACCCAAAGTCATTCCAACAGAAAAGGCAGAGCTATATACCTCTTTATGGATGTGATAAGTTGGAGTTCTAAAAAATTTACCAGGTGGAGGGATAGAGAATGAATTATAGAGGATGAGACTGTAAATCACTTATATTCTAACAAACGTAAGTTTTAAAAATTTAAAAACCATAAATACAGAAATATAATGGTATCAGAAAACTATGTATTTTAAGAACATGTTCAATGTAATTTTATGGATAGTTACTGAGTCAGAGGAGGTGGGTAGAATAACACAGAACCTGCGTAGAGCATGATTCTGGTTAATGAAATATGTGTAGTGTTTTATCTTTTTAGTGTTCTTTTACTTATTAGCTGTATGCTCTTGGTTAATCTATCTGTGACTCAGTTTTCTCATCTACTGTGTAGGTTAGTTGCTATGATTAAATGAGTAAATGCACAAAAATTCCTTTAACCAGTGAACAGAGTAAGAGGTCAGTACATGTTTATTCAATTAAATATTATTCATATTGCTGAGAATGAGGGTTTCATTTTTCCCATCTTCTCCTTCCTATGCAGAAGAAGGACAAAAGTCAAATCTACTCAGAATGTTTCCTGAAGGTAAAATTTCCCTCTTGAGATTATTCTCCATAAACTTGATGCAAGTTGGCCTCCCTCTCACTAAATAAATGCTTATTAAATGGCACTATCTGCTCACCCGTGGCTTCTTTAAGTTGAATTTAATTCAGAAATTACTAAATGAGATTCCTTGAGTTTGTTTTGTTTCTCTGTAAACCTCCACACCTGCTTATCAGCTGCAGGAAAAGCAGAAAGATAGCCTCGGGGACTCTGTCAGTTGGGCCCAGCCCAGACATCAAAGAATATTATGAATGTGTAAAATTGCTTTTGGCAAATACTATTTACAGACCCTCTGGCACAGTTATGTTGAAATGATAAGAAATGTCACTGCAGCCTACTGCACTGAATAATAAACATTTCCTGCCTTCAATAGCAACTACCCACTTAGCCAGAGCCTGGAATCGCTTACAATCACAATAAAGGGAGAAGGCAGCAGTTTCTAGCTTCTTCTCATTATTCTATTTCTTCTCATTAATGTGCTGAAATTCTTCCTATTAATTAAATCAGAGGTATAGCCAGGAGTAGAACTTAGTGAGATTATCTATATTATACCCTTGAAATATAGTTTATCCATTTTAATTAAATAAGTTCTAAATATAACCACTTTTAATTCTTCTACACCCTGAAACTAATTAAAAATGAAATTAGTTAACGTTTCTCTGTGACATCATTAAAAATTGTTCATATAAAAATGCAGATATCCCTGTAGAAGGCCACATGTTTACTGGATACCTCTGTGATGCTGTTGGCCAGTTGATTAAACTTTGCATGGATACAATCCTTTGAGCACCCCTTTTTTTTCTCTCTCTCACATTTCTCCCCATGTCTAGTCATCTCTTCCTTTGTCTCATCTTGGTGTGTTCCAGTCACTGGCTGCAGCTTTGTACATACATTAAGTATCTTCCTGGTTATGTTGTTTCAGAAACTTCATGTTAGGCTGATGTGAATATGTTTATTTCTATCCTTTACGTCTTTGCAAAGCATATATTTAAGGCCCTCTCCATGTGCTGGAGATCTTCAATGGTTAGAAAATACTAAGAAATAGCTAGAGCAATGTCAAAGTTATTAATACCTGTTCTTTGTGGAGGAAATAGAGTATTGAAAGGGAAAGGTAAAAACAAAAATAATAGTTGTTGACATCTATTGAGCACAGCATAGAGATTACCTTACTTTTTCTTCAAGGTAATCCTATTTTTATCATCCATACTAATAGGAGAAGAAACTGAGATTCAGACCTTATGCTCTGGACCACCAAGCTCTCCTGACCAGCTGGATGATTCTTTCAATGTTACCTGATCACAACATGGTCAGGTCTAGAAATAGAACCTTCTGAATCTCACTTCTGAAGCCTTTGGCATTCTTCCCTAAGTCTCTCTTATTACCCAGGAAAACTCTGCAAAACGACCAAAAAAAAAAAAATCATCATTTCAAATCATGAAGTTATTTTTCTAATTAAAAAAGACTTCATAAAGCATGGAGATCATAACCAACCAAACATACTATCACAGGGTGCTTACTATCTGTTAGGTCATGTACAAGATGCTAAGGCATAGACAGAAGAACTGGGCAAAGCTTATCCCTTTAAGGAATTTATAGCTTAGAAGGAGAAACAAAGCATAAATTTATGAAAAGTTGGGTAATTTTTTAAAGATTCAATTAAGAAGAATTTATTTTTTTTGCCCCAATGCTTTTATGACCTTGTCTCAGAAGTTGTATACTGTTATTTCCACTTTATTCTATTCATCAAGAGCAAGTCACTAGATCCAGGGGAGGGGAGTTGGGCTCCACTTCTTGAAGTGGAAATAGCCAAGAATTTGTGTACATATTTTAAAACCACCACACTTATGATTGCTTAATTATAGGTAAGTGGAATGGGAGACTATCCTTAGATGATTTTTTGAAGATATAAATTTATCTCATCACTGTCCTTTATGACATCATTTTTAATGACCCAGCAAAAACCTAGGATAAGCCTTACCTTCTCACATCTCTCCCTCTCTGATACTGTAAGTTCCTTGAGTACTGAAGACATTTCTTAGTGTTTTTGTATCTAAGCTTACCTCCAATCATAGTGTCTGACATATTCATACATTCATTCATTTAATATATATATATAGTTAGTACTTCTGGTTGGGAAATTTAACCTCTAAAAACACACTGTTTTCACTCACTCAATCAAATCGTAATGATGATTTATTATTAAATTTGTAATAAAAACCAAATAACATTCATTAGCACATTCCATAAGACTAATTTCATCCTTGATGCCTAATAAACTACTTTAAAACAGCAGTTTTCATTCACATCATAGAAGGCTGTCAAAAAGTACTCCTCATAAGGAGCTTTTTTACCCAAGAAATACATTTTACTTCATGTCATGTAGGGGACCAATGGATAAGTCCCCGAAGAGCAAAGGATCCTTTTTAGTCTCTCTCAAGTTTCACAACAGGAAAATACTTGGGAGCAGAGAAATCAAATATATAATTAATATACATATAATATTTGTACATGTAAATATTTATACAAAAAGAAATACACATATATATGTATACCTGTATGTATATGTGTGTGTGTGTGTGTGTGTGTGTGTGTGTGTGTATGTGTATACATCTTCTGGAAATACAATAATGAGCAAGAAATAGGTACAGACCTTGTTTTCCTGGAGCCTATAGTCTGCTGGAAAAACAAACAATAAATTTGTAGTAAATCACCAGTTAATCACATATTGTGGGCCAGGTGCTTGTTCTAAATCCTTTATATAACATGTTTACTACTATAATCCCTCACAACAACTCCAGAAGTAGGTATTATTATTATTATACCTATTTACAAAATAGGAACCTATAAAGTTTGCCAACTTGCTCAAGTTTAAAGAATTAAGAAAGTAGAGGTGCCAAGATTTGGATTCATTATAATTAAATTTTAATAGAATTTTGAACCAAGTTTTTAAATCCATGCTATATCCCTATGTGTGGCACAAACAGAATGGAGGAAAAATGCCATAAATAAGTACAGGATTATTTTTTTAAGTGTATTCACAGGAAACATAGAGAAATGGAATTTCAAAGAATAGATGTATCACTGAATGCTCAACTTCTTTTCTTTTGAAATTCACTTCAATTTATCTGTCATGGGTATAATTATTTTTAATCATGTTCTTCTGCTTTCCCATTGCCATCCAAAAAAACTGCACTATCCTGATACAATAACTTTCCTTGTAGTAATACTACAATCTTCTATCCATTCCCATGAAGTGCTCAATTCAACACATTCCACAGAGATCATTACTTTCTCTGATTTTTCTGTTGAAAGTACTCACTTTGAAATCATCCTCTTATTCATTCATTTAATCAGCACATATTTATTGAGCATCTTTTATGTCCCAGATACTGTTCTAGATACCAGAAATAAGCCAGTGAACAGAAGAGACAGACATTCTTGTCCCTGTGTACTTTGTATTTCAGTGGATGAGGAAGATACATAGTAAACAAAACACATAAATAATGTAATACATTAGGGAGAATCAAGCCCAGAAAGCATGTAGGTAGAGTGAGGGGTAGGTATGTGCAGTGTTAAATAGGAGGATTAGGAAAGGATTAGAGAAGGTGATTTTTAAGCAAAGACTTGAAGATGATGAAGAAGCAAGTTAAATGATGTCTTGGGAAATCATTCCAGGCAAAGGAATAACCAGTGCAAAGGTCCCAAGAATGATATAGGTGTATCATCATAAAGGGGTGCCTCATGTGATAAAGGGCTTTCAAGGGGGCCCCCAGAGTTGAAGTTGAAAGTTCAAGGATGTGGTCAAGTGATGTGATTGGTAGCTAGCCCTATGGGCATCTATTCATCCTAGAAGATCTCTACAAGATAAAACCTATGGAATTATTTGTTTATTGCTCTGTAGATAGAAACAGATACAGAGAATGGAGAGAATAATACTGATTGAGCAAACATGGCAGTCACTGTATGCACCATCCTCTATGCAGTTAATTAATTTGGTTCTATCTATCATCTACATATATATATATCTATCAAATTATTTGTATTCTTTCCACCTATAGAGTAAAGAACTGAGATTCAGAGAGTATAAGTCATTGCCCAAAAAGCATTTAGTAACACAAATCTACTCTGTGATTCCAAAATTATCTTCTGGTAAACATGATATTTTATCCAAGTTTGAGTAAAAATTACTTGATTTCTCTTCAGCTACTAACACTGTAATTATCTCTTCTTAAACAATTCACTCCAAAACAACAAAATAAGTTTTGAAAATCCCTGATGCTAGTAAGCAAGGAAAAGATTGGATTAATAGGATGTGTTTTTCTCTTAACTTTTAAGATAGATTAAGACTGACTTTTACTTTAAAAAAAGAAAACACAGGAGAGTGGTTAAAGGCTTGGGCTGTGGAGTCTGATGAGGTTTCCTTTCTTAAGGACTTATTACTGAATCAGGATACTGATTGGCCGTACATGTTGCTTGGCTGTACATGTCTTTGGACACAGTACTGAAATTTTCTAGGCTTCTGTTTCCATGTGTGTCTAATTGGCATATTAATAACATGTGCCTTGTAGGATTGTGATGAGAATTAAACAAAAACAAACATAAAGCACCTAGCCCCATCTCTCATGTACTACGTGTCCAATAATAGCTACCATAATTTTATTTGGTAGCTCACTATAGCTGGGCCACCACCCCTTACAGTCAAGTAATGTAACTTTTCTAGTATTGATTGATAGGACCCTACCCCACCTACCCCACCAAAGTGCAAAGGTAAGGATTTTGCTGTAATGCAATTTTAAAAATTATTTTCCCCTGTAATGTACTGCAGTGAAAACTTCAACCCACTCCCAGAAGCACTGCTTAGAATGTGGCATAATTAAAATAAAAGAACAATCAGCAGCAGGAATGTTAGCATAAAACCAAGGAAATTATTAAGAAACTAAACTGAACAACATCATTATGCATCACCAGAGGCTTCTATAAATATGTAAGTAGTGTAGGTGTTGAAATAATACAGAAGGGAAACACACTATAAAAATATGTTTGTGTCTATAGGCACTGCCTGCATAAGTCTGCAGGTTGTATAACTCAAAGTAGCTTCTATGATGGGAGTAGCTTAGGAGGCTGAATCAAATATTAGCTAACATCAAGGCCTTGATTTGAGCAGGTGCTAAAATAAAGCACAATTTATATTTATTTCTACGCTTAAATATAGTCATTAAAACAACACTCCGCCCCACTTTTGAAAAAGGACCCTATAAAAAGAACCCGTACTTTGTATCTAAGGTTTATAATTTTCTTAAGCAGCCAGATTTGATTAATGGTATAATAAGTCTTATTACTAACACCAACAGGAGTCATATTTGAACTATCCTGATTCAGTAATAAGTCTAAGTTATTAGAGCCATAGCACTGGTGTTGGTTGGAGTGGTAGAAACTGAGTCAGTTAACACAGGAACTCAAGAGTCTTCACATTTGTTTTATTCTTTGATTTTGCTCTTGTAGATCCATGCAGGAAACTCCTCTGCAGCTCCATGCCAAATTGGCCCTTCAAACTACAACTAAGAGAAGGGTTCATTTATTCACTCAGAGCTTTGTCTAGAAAATAACATTCTGGCTGTGATGTAAAGAACAGGCAGGTGGTTAGAAAAAACTTCATGGCACCAACTTAAATGCTAGAAAAATCATCACTGTGTTCAAGGGTCACTGGGTTGTGGCATGTAAAGGGGGAAGTAGCAACAGGAAAAGTTTAAGAGGTAAAGATCAAGTAAGAGTGGTCCACATTTGAAAGAAATCTGGGTTTTAATCTACATGCAATGATGACACATTAATAGGCTGTAGCCAAGGCAGTGGTTGTATCTGTACCATGATTTGTAAGAAGCTCTCTGGCTGCTGCCTGGGGAATGATCAGAATCAGAAAAGAATGCATGTACACCCACACAGTGAGACAGGTTGTGATGGTGGCATAAACCAAGGGGATGAGTGTATAGATGGAGAGAAGCAGACAGCCACTAGATATATTTTGGAGGAAGAATAAAAAAGATTTGTTGATAAATAAGATGTAGGGGCTAACAGAAAGGAAGTTCCAAAAATTTCAGTTTCTTTCTTGAATGGTAATAAAGAACTTTCCATGGGACTGGCAAAATACCAGAACAGGAGATAAAGAGTTCAATGGGGAGTTGCTAATCAATAGGCATAAAATTTCAGTTATGCCAAGACAAGTACATTTTAGAGATCTGTTGTACAGTATTGTGCCTGTAGATAGCAACACGACATTGTGCACTTAAAAATTTGTTAGGGGGGTAGATCTCATGTTAAGTGATCTTACCTCATTAAAATGAAACAAAAAGAAAGGGAAAAAGAGAAAGAAAAGAAAAGAAAGAAAGAGAGAAAGAAAGTTAGAGGGGAGAAAAGGAGTTAAGCATTCAGGTCATTAATTGACCTGTGGATGAGGCATTCAAGTGCAGGTTTCTACTAGGCCATTGGGTGTAAGAGTTTGTAGGTTAGGAGAGACCTCGACATTGGGGTCCTAGTCACATATGTGGGCTGTTTCATTATAAGCAGTTCTTTGTAGGCTTTATATGCCTCGTTGTTTCCCTAGGTCCAAAGAATGACAAGACAATTACTACTAGAAGCGACATTTCTCAACATTCAAATGACCAGGTAATTTCTGCAATGAGGATTTTGGTAAGACCTCACTGACAGGCTGTATGTGGTGTTTTGTAGAAGCAATGCAAATGAAGCTTTGCAAAAAGTAAAACACCAGCACCAGTCTGTCTGTGGATCCTGAGCAGTAGAAAGTTGTACCATCTTTGACTCTTTGGGAGATACTAATATCTCGGCAAATTTCTGCCCATTGAGTTTTCTGAACCAAAAATAAGTTTCCATTTGTAACACACATAGATAGCATAGAACTAATAAAACTAGCATGGTGCTGGCAGTAGAGGAAACACGCCTTCCTTTCACAGAGGCCCAGTGAGAGATGAGCTGAGCTCAGTTTTTTCAGAGCCATGCTAATTAGACAGCAGGGTCTCAACAGACTGCTAAATTATGACCCCGCCTTAATTTGCTTATCTTCAAGCACAGGGTAATAGCATAACAACTCATGAAATGAAGTCATTTCTGATCAAATTTATCTTTTTTTCTTAGCCCCTCTGCCCAGCGCACTTCTTCCCAAGCTCAAACTCTAGGATGTGGAGACTACCGACATTACAATATGAAAGTCTACAGCAATTGATTCCAAATGTCACAACTACAAAAACTGCTTTGTTAAGCAAAGGAACTTACGGATTTGGCCACATTTTGTTGTTTGCTTCCTTCATTTATTACGGATACATTTTCCTCTCTGTTTTGCTAGGTAGGGTAGATGGAACTGATATGGAAATGGCTTTAGCATTAGGTAAAAAAAGAAAAATTTCTATATAGAACCCTTTTAAAAATAGCATTTCCCCCTTTCTTTAACAGTAAAATATTTACATTGCAGAAAAATTTTAGAAATAGTAGGAGTAAAGAAAAGTGAAAATTATTTATAATCAGACAATGATAAAATTATCATTTTGGACTTTTTATGGAAGTTCTCTGCCTAAATATATGTACGTTTTTGTTTAATACAATTAGAATCAGATAATTTGTGTATGCTGTTTTTTCCCCATGTTCTTTAAAATACTTCAAAATCAAGATTTTTAATTTCTGTAAAATAATCAGTTAAGCATATGGGTAATGTTTTTTTAAACATGCTACTAACCTAATATTCAGTTTGTTTATGAATGGCTTTTCAAAAGTAAGTTTCTGTACTTATATACTCACACTCAAATAATCCATGATTTATTTAGAATTCTTGATTTCACAATTTCTTTTAGGAACCGTAAAAAAAAAAGAAGCCTTGACATCTAGAATTATACCAGTATAATATAAATGTACACTTTGAGAGCTTTTATAGGTCAAAATGTTACCAAGTTTAAAGAAATTCATGTTCTTCTCCCTGGACTATCATTTTGCTGGATAAATCAAACTTTTTTAGCACATTTTCCATAAAATATTAAAATGATCAGATGAAATGCTTACCTATTGGTAGGCCCATATGGTTCATAAACATTTTAAAATCTTTGTTTCATAGGTTTTTGTATTGCAACTGATAACAGCAAATAAAGCACATATATCTTCTAGAAATAAAATTTTATTTCTCTCTTCAATTGTCCATGTGCATCAATTAATACAATTCTTTTCTTTGTCTATTTTCATGCTATATGAGAATATAGGGTCAAAGAGTATATCATTCCTAAAGCTGATAACTTTTGCTCCTAATCCAAGTAAGTCTGGGAGTGGAGCTAGCTCAGCAAAGGGTTACCCTATGAACCAACAAAAATTCCCACAGTCCATGGTCTTGGACATGTCTTCCTTACGTCGTCTAAAATCCCCATATAATCCCTGCCTCATATACATAAAATCCCCCCACACAAGAAAAATTCCTTTTTTGTATATGCTGGGAAATTCTGGAATTAGTCTGCAATTTCCGTGCCATGCTCAGGAATTGAAATATGGGCATACAGACATTTCCCATTTTAGTTTGGTCATTTAAGGTTTGTATGATGTGTATAAACTTGCAGATGTGATAAAGTGGTAAGTATGATGGTTATATAAATAAGCACAATTTTCTCTTCCCTCACTTTTGCCTACTGAAGACAATCCTATCTTTGTCTTTCTAAGAGGATTTCTGCTTTTTTGTATTGTAGTTTAGGGGCTTTTCAAATGGGAACAGAAGGAAATAATAGAAATGGAATGTGAAGGTAAAGATTCAAGTGAAAATACATAGAAAGCTGAAGGGAAGAGTATCAGAGAAATGAGTCCCTTGTAGCATTAAAAGCATCAGTGAAGGGAACTGATTAAGGTGAAGGGAAGAACAGTTGTGGGAACTGACATTTGATAGAGAAAGAAATGGGGAGAAAAGATTTTTAAAAATATACTTGGTGACAAGGTTTCTCAAACTCAGCATTACTGACATTCTGTGATACCTAATTCCTTGTTGTAGAGGACAGTCATGTACATTGTAAGGAGTCTCAGAAGCATGCCTGGCCTCTTCCTACTAGATGCCAGTAACAGCCCTCCAGTTATAACAAACAAAACTATCTATAGTCATTGTGAAATATTCGTTGGGGCCAAATTTTCCCTGGTTGAGAACCATTGCTTAAAGATATATTCTCCTCTTTTCATCATCCATTATTGCCTCCATCTCCCATGCCTGCAGCCATCCACCTTTTACCAATTTTTTCCAGAAACCAACATTAAATTGTTTCAGCTATAGTTTTTTCTTTACTGGATTGTTCTTCCTTCAGACTGACTCTACACAAAGACTGGACTTCATTATATTTATTTTGGATTTTCAAATTGCTAAACTGATATATAACATGTATAATTTTAATTATTATATTGACTTAACATCAGCTGGTCAAGGACACATAAAGAGGGTGTGGTAGGACTGAAGATTAGGAAATGCAGTTTTAGTCCTGAATTTATCAATGACTGGGAGCAAGTAGTTGTATTTATAGGTTTTGACATCTTTAAAATGTGGTCATCAACAAAGTTCCTGTCTGATTTGATAGTCAATGATCTGATTCTGCTCTAGCTCTGTTACAAATACCCTAATGCAAAGGCACTATTTTCCCAGTGTTGTACACACAAGGTTGGGAAATTTCTAGATAATAAAGAAATGTCTAAGTTGGGAAAGTTCAAGAGTTGGGAGGAACTTTAGTGGACAGAAAATCACAAAGTGGAGAATGCTTGCAAACCCTTCAGGTTTGGAAGCTGTAATCCATTGACCCTAAACTCTAGTCTCACCTCCATCTTATCAGAAGCTGTCAACTCAATTTATTGCATATTCTCTTTCTTGTGTCAACATATGTCAAGTTTGGCGATGAATCTAAGTACAATGAGATTCATTCCATTGGTTTTCTGGTGGAATTCTTCTATTTATGGAAAAGGTAAGATCTGTATTATATATACTGATATTGGGGAAAGGAACCAGTGTTAGAGAAAAAAGCAGAGGGGATTTTGCTGTCCCTTTTTAAATATAACAGGGGTCTGAGCTTTAAGAGCTATGAATGCCCTTTTTCTTCTCTTCCTGTGTCACCAAATGACAGCAGGAAATATAACAACTAGGCCAAAACCTTCAAGAGCATTTTAAAAGCTACTTTGTTATTCAAGAATTTGGGGCAAGAATCCCTGAGGACTTGCAATATTAGGAAGGAAAGAAAATGACCCTAAGGGAACGGATCATAGGAATGAGAGTTGTGGAATGTCACTGCAAAACCTAAGACTAATACTTCATCAGACATCCTGTTTGAAAATTTTCTTGCATCATGAACAAAACATGTTTCCTGTCCATTAGTTGTCTGTCAATGGAAGGCGTTCAATTAGGATGTGACTCTGACCCTTATTTGGTCTCCCTAGTACTAAAGCAATGGAAAAAAGGAGGCCAGAAACAACTCAGAACTTCTCTTTGTAATTTCAGAAACACAAAAGACAGAAAACAAAATTGTCTGATAATTTAGTAGTAACTCAATTAAAGCCATTTCTTTATAATAATTTTAGTTTTATATTTTTTCTTCCATTTTTAAAAATGCAGACAAATATTTTACAGTTTTTCAAAGTACTGTTGGTCGGGGAATAATAATATTTTATATTGGAGCATTAGTGAGTCAGAGCTTTGTAATTATTCAGTATGGGATTAGCAAGATATGAATTCAGCAGGGGATTAAGCAGAAAGTTTAATCATTTGCCAGAGATGAATGAATTCTGAATCTTTCTGGAGGTTGAAAAATATTTTATTAACTCATTTTTTAAAAATATATTTTTAGCTCTTGCTGTTCCCAAAGTAGAAGCATTAAGAATCAGTTATAACCTGGGACCTTATGAATACTATTTTGTTATCCTGTTAACCAGGTATCTAGAATCCTATGTATGAAATCTTTACAAATAGCAAATGATCTAAATCCCAATGACTAGAGTGTATGACAAGGTGAATTATCAAAGTAGATGAAATGAGGTAAGAAAGGGGAAAAATACTTATTTTCTTTTCCAAAACAGAAATAACTTGCTCTATACTTAGGAAAGTATTTCATGCTTATTGTAAATCATTAATTTATTACAGAAAAATAAATCAGGAATGTAAAAATGGCCTACATTCATTATGTAAAAATAGTCATGCTTAGCAAGTTAGTGTATATAAAATACAAGTAAATATCAATTACAAAAATAAAATGAGGGTTCCAACATGCATTCTCAGGTGTTACCTCCTTTTTTTAACCTAATTATTTTCATAAATATCTTTTCATATTTATATAGATCTAATAACTTATTTTAAATCACAAGATTTTTTCCATTGAATATGTAAAATAAGAGTGGTTAAGAGCAAGAGTTTTGGAGTCAGGTAAATCTGGATTTGAATCTGGGTTCTGCTAATTAGAATATAAGTATTCTTGACATTTAGCTTACTTTCTCCAAATCATAGCTTGTTTGTTCTATTTTGTTTTTAATTGAAGTGAAAGATAATGAAGATAGTAATAATATCTAATTATAAGATTGCTGATTGTGAGACTAAGAGATAAATAACTGTTTGAATACAATGCACAATATTTAGCATATTGCTTAGGTTTAACAAATGTTAGGTACACTCATTGTCTAATTTAGCTAATCCTCTATAACTTGATGTTTGGGTTTTTCTATGTTATCGATAATACTTTGAAGAATGTGAAACCAAACTTATGTATTTGTCCTACTATTTCTGTAGGATAAATCCCTTAAAGTGAATTCCAAAGGTGCAAGGTCATATTATCATTTTTTAATTTACTAAAACAATTTTTTATTAAGATTTTTATTCCTCTGGTCAAATTTCCCCATGCCAAAAAGGTGGGCCAATTTGAATTCCTACTAGCATTGTAAAGGAATAAAAGATGTGAGCAGTTAAGAAGGTAATTTTTGATTATGAGCTGTATAGATGAGAAAAATCTTCAAACCATGTAGAAAAACATTTTAAGCCACTAAAAGACTCATCTAATAGCCTTAACAAATGGCCCTTTTAGAACATTTTAAAACATAGTGAAAGCCATGGTTCTTGTTAAACAATTTCTACAGAAAGACGTTTTATATTTTCCCCAAAATAATAATTTCTATAACTCAATAGTGCAATTTTTAGTTCCACTATTAAATTGAATATAATAATCCTAATGTTTAAAAAAGCTATCCCTTTCAAGGGTTTATAACTATCTCAGTAGCACAGGGCCTATAACAGAAAGAATACAATCCTTAGTATCAGAAAAAGGGCAAGTTAATTGTACAAACTTCAAAAGCACAACTGAATCTTTCTGATACGTTTACTCATTCCCACAAGGGAAAAACTACACTCTAACAAACATTTCTTCACATTTGCTAGTTCAGTAGACTTCTCTCTTCTATCAGCAAAACTCTTTCTTTGAGAAATTCCTCCTCCCCGACTTAACATGACTCCTTGGGACTGTCTGCCCCAGTCCTCTTACAGCCCCATATTCCAGGATTGCTCAAGTGATGTAGATTTGACTGAAGGATGATCACATGACCCAATCCAGGCTAACCAGCAGCCTCTGAATTAGTCAAGTGATTTAAGTCCTCAAGGCCAAGTTGCCTATCCTGTCCCGCAGTTCATGGAATATTGTGATAACATGAAAGAGAGAAAGAGGTACAGGGAAACCAACAGGAAAGTGTCTAAGACTCACAATTCCTCAAGGCCTGAAACACTCCTAGAATTCTCAGGTACAAAAGAACTTCAACTCCTGCATATCTTTAACATGGTTTGTGTTATGACGCTGTCACTTGCAACAAAAGGAGTCCTAATAAATCTTCCCTTAGGGTGTTGTGTGTGTTGACCCAGATATAGTATATGTAAGTATCCAGCAGGAGACATTCCAAATGTTAGTCTCTTTCTTCTTCTTATTTGAAGCACTCATTCCTTTGAACTAGTGATCAAGTTCACTAAGAAAGTAGGATGGAAATCAAAGAGTCCAGAAACCCTTCACACAAGAAGATTCAGTATATCTGGAAAAGGTTCAAGATGAAGAGGCTGCTCAATGCATAAGGGTTCCCTCCTCTGCTGTGGCTCTTACATCAAGAAGCAGCAGTCCGAATTTTTTTTCCAGTCACAACTGTACCCATGTAAGTACTGTGATCCAACATATAGTACACATGACATCTTCTCTCCAGAAACCTGAATAGCATAGTTCTTACTTCCTTAAGAATTACTAAACCCAGTGCTGTTTCTATTCCAGGAAATGGCTGCACTAAATTAAAGCAGCCTTTGGACTAGACTAGTTTTTTTCTGAGTTATCAGATGTCTTTGAAGACTTGCAGGCTGACTTGATTTGACAAGTAAATTTGGTCCTTACTTTCCCTTTTTCAGTTATTAATTATTCAGCATTAAAGCTTTACTACTTGAGTATTATATCCTGGCAATATTTATTATAGCTATTTTCAAAAGAAAAGGCGAGGCTTGAATAATTATACAGATATTTAAGAAATTTAAAAAACAGTAACAACTCCTGATACCAAAGGGAAGAAGTGCAGTATAATGGAATTCCCCTGGAATTCCAGTATTGATAGTGCCATTAATTAGTTGAGTGACTTCAGAAAACCTCTCTTAACCTCCATGGATTCTAATTGTAAAATGAGAGAATTGGAAAATGATCCCTTCTGGCTCTAACATTTAATGCTATTATGATATCTTATAATAACAAACATTGTGGAAATTCCAACCTTATGAATCATTAGGTGGGTGGTGTCTGTTTTATGATTCAGGCAGCAGACAAGATATTCTTAGAAAAGAACCACATTTCCATGTATTCCTAATGCAATTCTAGGTGCTGCAGAAAGGAAATTGGGAACCTTAGATTGTAACTTGCTGGGTGATGTTGGACAAATCACTTCTCTCTCTAGGACTTTGTTTCTTCATTTTTGACATAAGAAGTTTGGATGAAAACAATGGACTTTATTTTATTTTAACCAAAGAATGTTCTTGCAGATGAGTATGTGAAACAAAGACTGTAGATTGCTCTGGTCCACACAGGAGTGGAAGGTGAAAGCCTCATTTACTAATCCCAGGTCCTGCTCCTGACTATGGTCTCTAAGCCATCCCACAGCCACTAAGCCCTCAGAAGCATATTTTGATAAAGCTAGAGTCCCTTCAATTATATAAATCCATGACTCCATGAATTTAAAAAAAAATCACACACAAAAAAGTCATTTGGCTTATTTTCTTCTACAACATTAGGGCAGCCCACAAACATTTTAAATGTGGCATTATTTCTCAAGATTGAGTTTATATAGTTTCTGTTTTCATGGGAAGGTCTAAGATTATCCCATTATATACTTTTAATGTTGTGAACCAAAGTTTTAAAAATTTAATAATCATTTTTGCTTATTTCTATTTTCTTTTCATTGATTTTTATGCTAAATATTCTCACTGAAAGATCTTTTTGGAGTGAATGAAATATGATGCCATATGTAGGGTGAGCAGTGATTCCAGTTTCTTGGAATTATCCTGATTTTAGCACAGGAAGTCCCTCATCTCAGGAAACCACTTAGTCCAGGGCAGAGAGCTGATTACCATTCTTACCAGCCACTTTGTTAAGAAAAGAAATGAGAGCATTTAAAAAAAAATTGATTGACAGTTTTGTACTTTAAAAATGGTGAAAGAGTAGGCAGAGAAAAGGGGTGTCTGCTCTCTGATGGGTGAGCCTGGCACACTGAACCCAGTGAACCCAGACCACACACGCAGTCCTGCAGAAGTCTGTAGCTCTGTCACTTATGCTGCTCCAGGCTCACCCTCAGGCCACTGGGTGTTGTCACAAGTCCACTACTCCACACAGGCAGTTTCTTCTTCCTAGGACTACGGCACTTCTACTCTCCTGTACTCCAGTCCAAGCAGAATTGTAAAAATATTCTAATTTTCTATTGCTGCTGAAACAAATTTAGTGGCTTGAAGGAGCATAAATGTATTTATCTTGCAGTCCTAGAGGTCAGAAATCTATTATAGGTATCACTGGGCTAAAATCAAAGTGTTAACAGGGCTGCCTTCCCTTCGGAGACCCTAGGGGCAATCTATCCCATTGCCTTCTCCAGCTTCTAGAGGTCACCTCCAGTCCTTGGTTCGTGGTGCCTTTCCTCCATCTTCAAAGCCAGCAATGTTGCATCTCTGTGTCTACTTCCATAGTGACATCTCCCCCTTATTTTTCTCTACCTCTCTCTTCCCCATGTAAGGACTCCTGTGATTATACTGAGCACACCCAGATAATCCAGGGTAATCCTTTTATTTTAAGATAGACTGATCAGCAAACTTAATTCCATCTGCAATCTTAATTCCTCTATGCTACATAGTGTAACATATCTACAGGCTCATAAGATTAGGATGTGAACATTTTGGGGGGACCGTTATTCTGCCTGCTGTATTGTCTGAGATTGTCTAATGCTTATTTGTTGAGATTAGGAACCATGGCTTCTTGTTATTACCAAGACCAACCTGTAACACTTGCCATGTATTTAGGGGAATTACATAATTTATCATTCAAATCAGGATACTTTCATGAGTGGAAGAGGTGCTCTTAGTATTACCAGGCAAGGAAACAGCTTCTCCCTTAGAGCCTCAGAGGGAACCAGCCCTGATGACATGAGACTGATTTTGGATTTAGAACCTCTAGTATTTACAGGAAGACAGACATACATTGATAAGAATCCAAGCAAAGTAGGACACCTGGGACACTGCACAATACACATTCCACAAATATTAGTTGAATTTGATATAAATTATAAACCTTCTATTGTATGTTCAAGTTATATAATAAGTGATTTAGGAATCCAAAACATACAATCAGGTTGGATAGAAATGATTCCTGCATGTAGTACTGTAAATGAGCTAAATTTTCAGATATACTTTATACAACATAATTTATAGAAGACAGAAACCCAGTGAAGACTGATGTTTAGTGGAAGTCACATGAAGGAAAAGGAGATTTTCTCACATGAAAAAGAGATAATACTTCAAAAAGTTAAATAAAAATGCTCATAATTTCCCATAAACTAAACTTATATCCTTACTGTCTTCTAGATTTATTCAAACACATAAATATTGCAAGGCTTATGCTATTTTGTATCCTGCTTCTTTTACTTAACATGTAAGCCAGTCTTCATCTTCAATCATTATTTTTGTAATTATTTCAAGAACTACATAGTCTCTAATTAAATGATATTGATGTGGCTTCCACAATTTGCCAAGGATAAACTGTCATGAAAAACATCTTAGCTATGGTTCCTTTTCTTTTTTCGGTTACGCATACATTATTAATCCAATCCAAAGAGTGAGAAGATAGGCATGCTTTAGGCAAATTAAAGGGCAAGGACTAAGGGAAGCAAAACATTCCAGATGGCACCATATACAGGTGTATAGTAACTGAATAATGGCTCCCCAAAGATATTGCTGTCCCCGTCCCCAGATCCTGTAAATGTTACCTTGCATGACAATAGAGACTTTGCAGATGCAATTGAATTAAGGATGTTGAGATGGAGAGATTATCCTAGATTATCTAGTGGGGCTCAAGATAATCACAAATCTCATTATAAAAGGGAAATAGGAGAGTCAGAGTCAGAGAAGATGACATGAGGATGGAAGCTGTCAGTGAAGAAGCAGCACAGTGAAGATGTGCTGCTGGCTGTGAAGGTGGAGCAAGGAGCAGGCAGCCAAGGAATGCCCATAACTGCTGCAAACTGGCACAGGCGAGGAAACTGCTTCTCCCTTAGAGCCTCAGAGGGAACCAGCCCTGCTGACATGAGTCTGATTTTGGATTTAAAACCTCTAGAACTGCAAAATAACACATTTATGTTGCTTCAAGCCACTGAATTTGTGGTAATTTGTCATAGTAGAAACAGGAAACTAATACAAGTCCATATACCACCACAGAGTTTAGGAATCTGGGTGGCATCATGCAGAGCTGGAAGATCAGCCTCTGAGCATACTGGACACTTTTGGGAAGTGAATACATAGGAAGAAAAGATGGGATGGGGGCAGGGGATAGAGGAAAAGGTTTCAGCACTGATGGGTTCAAGTCCAAATTCTGCTATAAACTCTGGTAACTTGGTCTGTTTTGTAATATAGAGAAAATGCAATAGCCTTCTGAATTTTTTCTTTGAAAATCAGGCAAAATACCACAATAGTTAAAAGCATTAGATTTGGAGCTGTAGTGAGTTTAGCTCAAGTCTTTTGTTCAACTGTCGATCACTAATTATGTGGATTTCACTATTTAGTTACCTTTCTAATGTTAAGTTTCCCTGTTTCTAAATATAGTAATAGTGCACTCCCCATAGGGCTGTTAAGAGGGTTAAAAGTATATAATGAATGTAATGAAATATATAAATGTGTATATTGAGTCAATTCTCAGGATGTGCCAAGTCTCAGTCCTTAGTACTGTGTACAAGTGTTCATTCATCAGCTTTTGTTGGACTTAAACCCTAGTGTAGGAACTCAGGCTGCAGCAGTGTGTAAAACATATGTACTCTGACTTCACAGCACATATATTCTGGTTACTTTACATTATTCACTGAAAATGAGTCTGATTTTCTAGCATTTTCCAATTAGCTCACCTTTCTGAAGTCACTGTTTTCAGCCTGAAGCATGAGGCTCTTCCAAGAGAAATTCTCTTTGTGTTTTGGGGAACCTCTTATGATAATAAGCCACCCTTTTAGGCTGCAGAAGTGCCACCACTTCCTGCTAGTATGTCTGTGCACCTCCACCTGGCACCGGGTTAATGGCATATTAGAGAAAATGACTTTCAAGACTTCTCATTTATGATGTAATCCCAGAAATGTTTCCCCTGCTTGTGACCTTAGGTTTCTGGTACTTGCCTAAAGAAATGGATAATGAACCATTTTTTATGTGACAATTGGAAAAGCACAGGGATATTTATTTTCATTCCCTATAGGACTGAAAAAGGTAGTGATTGGGCTGGGCTGAAGAGATCGTACTGTTATAATGAAGGCATGCTCAACTAGTAGGGGGTATAATGAATGTAAGCCTGAAGTAAATGAATCATTATAAAATGTACACTCCATCTCCAGAATGAGTCTATTTTATTAAGATAATCTCTAGCATAATGTTGTCTTCTCTTGGCTCTCCCCTACCGTGAATCTATCCATGATTCCACCATCACAAATCTTGTCCCCCGAGGACAGATCCA
Organism: Manis javanica; assembly: GCF_040802235.1. Taxonomy (NCBI): domain Eukaryota; kingdom Metazoa; phylum Chordata; class Mammalia; order Pholidota; family Manidae; genus Manis; species Manis javanica. Next base: position 61,456,519 of record NC_133166.1, read on the forward strand.
TAATGAGAGTGAAGGGTTTGATTATTTGCTTTTCATAACTCTGCCTCCCAAATCCTACTTAATGCAGCAGAGATTCTATACTGAAGAACGTGTCAGAATTACTGGAGGATCAATCAAAATTGGCAATTAATCATAATCACAGCCAGTAATCATAGCTGCAATTACCAATTGATTAATTAGGACAGCTCTTGAAATGCCAGTAGAAATTTAACATCATATTAGATTCAGCCCAATGACCATAAATTTCTACAATTACTTTCCAGCTTACCATTATTTCTGTCATACTTCTTTCTATTATTAGCTGCTATATTTATTTATTCATCATTTTATTTGAGTGGGCCAAACTCACTTCCTTTTTTATGTTGGAATCTATTAAAATATGTTTAAGTCATGGTATTAAATAAATCTAGTGTCAGTGCCAAGCAAATGTTTGCAAATTTAGGACATCTATTTGCACTGCTTTTCAGGCCAAGAATTATTTTTTCCCCAAAGAAATAGAATATTACATATTCTGCATATTGAAAATTGGGTAATGTTGGTACATAGGATTTATGTGTGCAAAGTGTCATCTGGTTTATTAATTAACTTTTGCAGGCTTGGAACAAGATATTTTATGTAACCTTCTTTGAATGATAAATTTAAGACCAAGAGTAACCAGAACTACCTAATATGGGCAGTAATCCTAACACTGGTAAAAATATACCTTAAGGAAATTAGAAGTCTAGTGTAAACAAAGTAGGTATCTGCTTAAGGAATTCAGCATATGTTTGCTTACTTGTCTTAAGACTGGATTATATTTAGCCAATACAAATCACCACCACTTAAATCATACTTTCAACAAACAGTATTTAAACACTTCCTTTGTGCAAAATATGCTAGACACTAGAGGGGTATAGAGATGAGTAAAATTTACTTTCTTACCCTGAGCTCACTGTCCAATAAGGGAGTGGAGACGTGGACCCCTGTATAGTAAGAACAAAAATCAACTGTGCTAGATGAATATGAGGAATGGGAGTTTAACCAGTAAGAAATGGAAAAAAAGCTATTTGCCAAGACTTAGTGCTTTTTTCATGGACCTCCTACTTCTTCAAATCTATTTGCAAATCAAAGATACAATTTTAATTAACTGCATTTTAAAATTGTATTTCTTCAAAGACTAATTCTTCTCTTCCAACTCCCTATGTTAAAATCTTTCAATTTCAACATTAATTTGTCATTAACTTGATCTTGTGTCTCAAGAACATAAACTTAATGCCTGATTGTAACAATTGATGAGAAAAAATAATGCTACTTTCACCAGAGGTATGAAACCCAGGAACATTTAACCAGATATACTCAACATCAAATTGATAGCATTAAATTGAAGCGACTGAAGAACAAGTTTTTAGGGGCGTAAGTTTTATTCTGTTATTGAGTTTCTGGTAATTAGGAGACATACTTTGTGTGACTCACACTGTCTGGGCATGAGCCATATGCCTGTGTGATGAAGGCATGGTCTATGTGAGTAACTAATGCTCCCTCCCCACTCCATTTGCAGCTCTACACTGCTGTACTGTGAAGAATAATGTACACTCATCTTCAAAAAGGTTAATTTAAATTATGGAACCAGGAGCTGTTGAAAAGGTAATAGACATTTATGAAGGCTGCATTACACTGAAAATTTTGATAGCATTGTGTATTACAGCATATTAATAGCAAATTACCTTACCATGGATAATAGCATTTTACAATGAACACCCAAGGAATTAGGGATTATTAACCTTGTCTTCAAAAGCACTGTCTGCCTCTTAAGATGTGAATTCTGGAAAACAGGGACTGTGAGCCTAGTACATCCTTAGACATTCTAGTGTTATCAACCCACTCTGAGCTCTGTCATCACAGCTTCCAGGCTGTGGAGCCATGCAAATTCCAAAGCTCCAGGGAGCACAGTGATAGGAGTTATACATTGTACAAGCGCTGCTTATTCAACTCCCATTTCCCTAGATACAACTCAAGGCACTGTCCATTCAATGAAACAATCTTTCAAAAGGAAAAGAAGAGGCTGTTTTTAAACATCATCTGTTTAATTGGTAAGATATCACAGTTTCCTGGCAGGTGAACACTTCAGCGGCACAGTACTTCAGTTTGCAACAGTCATGAAACAGCTATTCCTTGAGCAGAGTTAACTATGGGGAGTAAGCATAGTTGGAGGGATTAATTTATATTGTAATACTTTGATTGGCATAAAACAGAAAGATGTCATAAGTAACCCTCCTCCCTGTTCCCCAAATAGGTTGCAAATTTCACAGCAAGGATTCCATTAGGATATTAACTTAAGATAAAGCCAAGCAATGATCTGGGTAGATGTTGGCTGATGTCAACAGGTCTGCCCTTGTGGGTATGACACAGGCATTTAAGGCTAGATGGCAGCTGGGATATGTTGAGAAGGTCTGAGTGGCCATGCCAATGATTTGTATAGATAACCACTGTGAGTATCACTTATACGCTGAGGTTTCAGATTTACAAGTTTTCATGTTGCAATCAACTGGAACAATTCACAACATCCCTTTATAGCACACCTCCCAATGGCACTGATGGTGATAGCAGAGCAAGGATTTGGTAAAAAAATATTACCCAAAGAAATTGGGAATAAAGATTTTGTCATTTGAGCCCTCATCAAATATTTAGTTCGGTGTCTTCCTTTCCCAGTAGAGAATGCATAACCTCTGAAGAGCAGGCAAAGAAGAATCCTTCTTATCTATCTTTTCCATTTAAATTTTCCCCCATTTGGCTGAAGGAGGGGGTTGGATTATAACTCCTCTTTTACAGGTAGCCCCTTTGATGTGTAGAAAAGTGCTCTGCCCACTTCTTATAATGCCCTTGGAATTTAAAAAAAAATGCCTTTGATAAATGTCAAACTTCTTTCCATGACCAAGTGATCTCCCTCTTCTTCTAAGACCAACTGTGAGCCAGAGACAATGGAGTCTATGTAAAACAGTCTTTATGGATCAGCCTCTCTCACCCTAGTCAGGGCACAAAACAGGGCACAGAAAGGGGAAGGACAGGGGGTGGGGGAGCGGGGTGCAAAATGACCTTAACAACAATTCTGTCACACAGGATTGGTTTGAGAACCAAACTGGACTATAGGAGAGATAGTGTTGCTATGATTGCAGTAAGACATAATGAAAAGTTTTGGTAACACATATGTCAATTAAAAATTGAAAAAATGTCAGGTCGTATCAACTGCCAGAGTGACTCAGAGTCCTTCGTGATTCAGTGATGCTGGTGTAGTGCTTGACAAGGCCAATAAGTCACCCAGTAAATAGCATACTGATTCCCTTAACATCTGTACCTTTGCAATAACCATTCAATCTCCCTTATTTCCCACCTCTGATTCCTCCCCTTGGCTTTATTCATAATTTGTGAATCTGCCAATATGCTGCTACTTAGTTAGTCTGCTGTCATTCCTAGTTTCTAATAGGTTCCTGGAGAATGAAGGAGCAAGTGTTCCTAATTAACAAGTGAACATCATCACAGACACTGAGGAGATAGTCTACTTTTTTTTTTATTGAAGTATTGTTGATATGCAATCTAACAATTGGCTTCAAATGTACAACACAGTGGTTCAACAGTTACCCATATTATTAAATCCTCACCCTTTGTAGTGCAGTTACTATCTGTCAACCTAGAAAGCTGTTACAGAATCATTGACTATATTCTCCATGCTGTACCACTGACCCCATGACCAACTTAAATTGTAATTGCTAATTATTGTGCCCCTTTATTCCTGTCCCCCTCCCCATGATTGGCCCCAACCCTTCTCCCTTTGTAACCACTAGTCCCTTCTCAGTATCTATGAGTCTACTGCTGTTTTGCTCTTTCTGTTTCATTTTGTTTTCATAGTCCACAAATGAATGAAGATTTAGTATTTGTCTTTCTCTGCCTGGCTTATTTCACTGAGCAAATGGCAGGATTTCTTTTTATGGCTGAATAATATTCCATTGTGTATATGTACCACATCTTCTTTATCCCTTCATCTATTGATGGATATTTAGGTTGCTTCTGTATCTTGGCTTACACTTCAACATCCAAAAAAACAAATAACATGATTAAAAAATGGGCAGAAGACCTGAACAGACATTTCTCCAAAGAGAGTCTACTTTTTAATAAAAGGTGAATCAGGAGTCTTGCTTTTTTTTCCCACCCATTCTTTAAAAGAGATGATCTTGGGCTTGGAGAATTTTCCCCTGCTGCTCTGAGATTTATTGGACCTTTCCTGGAAGGAATATACATTGCTTACCCTACTGATGCTGGACTTTGTCTATAGGACTTTGGCAATGGAATCTGACTGGATGTCACTAATACAGGCATGACTGAGCACAAGCTTTAAGAACCACTGAAAATTTAAAAGCCAGGCATCTTACATCTTGCTTTTTCCCTCTGCCACAAAAAAACTCAAGACCCAAACAGGAACTGTTTCTTCAACCCAAATCTTTACCCTCTGAGTATTTTATAAATCTTAGCTAGGTTCTTTGAGTTACCTCACCTATTTGCTTTTTCTGCTCCTATCATAGGGCTGTGGAGTTGTACTGGAGAAAAACAAAATCTTATTTACCTATCTAATTTCACATTCTTTGTGTTCAAATAAACTATAATGTAGAATGTATTTTGACTTTGCTTAGTGTCTTTCTATTCTAAGAAATCCATTTTTCCTTGTTTATTAAAATTTACTCAGAAGCATCTCTAAGGCAAAACTTCAAGCTATTTAATGTATACTTTCCCAGGATACTTTTCCCAGCTAATTGTCAGTTTTTTCTCAGAAAGCAAATTTAACTGTTCTACAATTAATTTTCAGCCTGTAATTTAATTTTTTAAAATTCTTAGACCTAAGGTTCAGAGAGCTGAATTAATTATATTGGTCGTTTATAGCAAACTATCATTATTGCCCCTTGCAAAGTCCCCTTCCTTGTTTTATTATGTTATTCTTATTTTATATGTCATTCCTCTCCCTGCACACAAGGACTTATTACAATGTGTTTAATATGTGTCTTTTAAAAATATGTTTTTATGTGCATGTTTTTGATTTATGTAAAAATATGTTACGTTATGTATCTCATGTTTTAAAGATACATCTATATTGGTTAATATACACCTAATTTGTTGCTCATGACTATTATATAATGCCCCATGGCATGTGTGTCCATCCCATTTTGCTTATCTGTTCCCTTTATGAAGGATGTATAAGGTACCACAATGTCCTGCTATCAAAAACAAGATGCACTAGTTTTTACATTTTTTTTGAAATCTGTATGATGGGAGTGGGTTTGTATTCAGTAGTGGCAATTTCTATGTCTTTGGGTATATAAAGTTCCACTTAGTTTATGTACAGAATTTTTTTGCCCATTTTTGCTCTTCATTTACCTATATTCTTGTTAACATTAAAATTACACAACTTCCAATTTTGTCCTGTTATAAAAGCATAAAGTATGTCTTACTTTTTTCTCTCTTTACTAATTAGTTCACACATTGTTGATGACTATTTAAAATGACTTTCAGTGCTAAATATTTTATATTTTCTTTGACTTCCTCCTAAATCGAAGTTATTTAGTCATAGACTTTGAACATTTTCAAGTATACAGTTTATTTCTTTTTCTCTTATTTATTTCAAATCTTATTTCATTGCAGTCAGAAGCCATGGTATTATTATATTGATTCTGTCCCATATTCTAAGACAGTGTTTGTGGACTATTTGGTTAAGAGAGAGGAAACCTTATTAATCATATTATTCAAGCAGTCTGAACTTTATTTTCTTTCTGTTTTATCAGTTTCTAAGAGAACTGTGCTAAAATAGCTTACTGAAAAGTTGATTTCCATTTCTACCTCCATCCAAGTTATTAGTTATTGTCATATACATTAGGAAACTATATTGTTACATATGGCAATAATTGTTTATCTTCTTTATCACAATATATAATATTAGGACATTTTTTCACCTTACTTCATATTTTCTTTTTACCACATTCCTACCTTTTAAGAAAAGGATTTGTTTTTTAACATAATAATTCAAAAGCCATTTGTTCAATTTTTTATTGTTCTGGTGATATGGGATAGCCTACTAATATTCATCCATTTATCCTGTGTGTCATTCCATTATTATCATTTTTAACAAGTGCCATAATTGAAAAAGGCTGGGTCCTTTAATGCTGGTTCTAAATTTTTATGACAATTTTTATTAAGTTATTTGATCCTCTTTACTTTTTCTACTTCCTAGATTGTTTTTCTCTTTTTATTCTATTTCTTCAGAGGTCTTCACACTATACTATCTGTTATATTGGCAAATTCAGCTTACAGCATGCTTTGGTATACACCTGAACAAGAATGTTTTTTATGTTGTTGTACAATGGAATTAAGAGTGTTTTTTAATGTAACAAAGAAAAATATGCAAAAGAGGACTTATGTGACCTTTCAAAACCAAAATACTTAATATATTGTACTTTACAGAAAACATTACACATGGCTGGATTACTTCATTTGAGAATAATTTCAAAAAACATTTCCATGTGATAAAAATGTTGAAGGCCTTGTATATTTGAAAATATCTTTATTTCACTTAACATTTAAATGGTAATTTAGGTGGATATATAATTCTATGTTCAAATTTCCTAGTTATTTTCTTTTAAAAGTTAAAAAATTTTACTTCACTATCTTCTTGAAACTATGTCGCTCATAGCAAATGATGATGTTAAGCAGATCCTTGTTTCTGAGTATAAAATCTGCCCCTTTTCCCTTGCTTTTTAAATTTTCACTTATTTTTAATGTTTTTAATTTTCACTTTAATTTATCCAGTTGTATTATCATTTGATGATGTATTCTTAATCTATTCTGTATGGTATTCTTTGAGACTGTTCAATTTGGGGTTTTGCTTTTTAAAAAAATTGGGAATATTCTCAGGTATTATTTCTTCAAACAGTACTTTCCTCCAATTTGCATTTTGTTTCTCTACTCCTCTAGCCTAAGATGTGATTCCAGAAAATTCTTAGGGCCAAATTCACTTATTATGAAGCAGTATTTTTTTAATTTGCAATCAGTGAAAGGGTATCAGATAATCACTGCCCTGAGCTTGTGTAAAAAGCATACATGTAAGTACTTACATGCAGTTCCCCAGAGAGGTATTTTAGAGCATTTTAGGATTCTCCAAATGGTTTCTCATACAACTAAAAATAAACAATTCCCAATTCAGTGCTTTTGAATTGCATTGCATCGCAATTCAAGAAATTAATGAAGGACACGATCTCGAAATTAAGTGTGGAAGAACATTTGACCCAAATGAGGAGCCAAATAGTTTATAGTTCAAGCTGTACTCAATCTTGGTAATGACAGACACCTCTCACAAAGCAAAAAGGTTTAAAAAACTTTCCTTGGATTTTATCAAAATCTACTAATAAAACTCCTGAAGAGTACTCTGTAAAAGCTACTACTATTCTGTACCTAAAGAGATTCAGATGGCATCTAAAGATGGGTTACAGAAATTATAAAAGGCTATCACAAATAGGTAAAGAATGAAACATCACTAACTATAACTGCAGAGGAGAATAACTTATGTATAGTGTGCAAGGGAGGAAAATTTTTTTCCTCTATCCTTTTTCATTCTTCTGACTACTCTATTAATTAAACTGACATAACAGATTAATAGGAGAAAAACAAATGTAATTTCATACATACAGGAGCCCCACAAAGACGTGAGAGGATCAAACACACTTGGGCAGTTGAGGATCACATGCCATCCTGAGTAAGAAAAAAAGAGTAAGGGTCTGAAACTTCAAGGGGAAGGAAAACAATTCACAGGATGATGGAAAACCACAAATGTTTGTCTTCCCATGCAGAGTCAGTGGGACACAGAGAGGAATTTTAACAAAGAGGTCCTGGCAAGCTTCCCCCATCTTACCACACCTAGCCCATGTCTTCTCTGTAGTTATTTCTAACCGTAGCTCTCTTCCTGGACCAGGCCCTTCCTGAGGCTTTTGAGCCTCGACTCTCTTCGCTCAAGATAATCCACACACCAAAGTTAATTCACAAAGGTAATTTTAAGTACAACTCTATCACAAAGACTCAATTTACTGGGATGAGAAATGATGAGGAAATACTCTGAAATGTCCTAAATTAAGTGACATGTGGGTCAGGGAATAAAGAAAAGAGGTTAAGAGAAGTAATAGCCATGGGCCATAGCTAACCAGAAACTCCCTGTTCCTGTATGAAGTCATTTCAGCGATCTTCTAGAAGGTCCCAGAACCACCACATCCTCCTTGCATGTGACTGGTGTCTGACCATCAGCAGCCAATCCACGAGCCTTCCCTATGGACAAACCACCTCACTTTGGGCTTCCCCACTTCACGATAGCCCACCTTCCTTATCTGTAGCCAATGTGAATTTAAAGAACTTTCTTTCCTTGAGACCCTTCCTCATAAATGCCCTATTTCCTGAGTCTGGAGGACAAGTTGTTTCTGATAACTGGCCTTTCTGTTGGTGAAACAGAAACTTCCTGTTCCAGGATTCAGTCCTTATTTTGGCTAGCATCTGTAACCACTCAATAAACCCTTTTATTTCAGAGGTTTCTCAGTCTCTAGAGTTTTGGATTTGTCAGAAATATGTTGGAACATTTCATAAGTGAGCATTTTAATTTGCTAAAAATCCCAAATCACCAATAGTTAAACTTCTGTCTTTGAGATAATTATAGCATTGTAAGGAAGGAAAAAAATCTTTTTCCTCTACCCATCTTATGTTCTCCACTTAGAGCTTACCAATTAGATTGGTAAAAGAAAGATCAATAAGAGAAGAACAAATGTAAGTTTATTAACATGTGCATTGTGCTACACATGGGAATATTCAGAAATGAGTGACCGATAGGATATTTAGAACTTGGGCTTATGTATCATTTTAGGTTAAACAAAAGAAAAGGAGTTTTGGGTTTTGGACAGAGGAGGCAAATTATAGGAAGCCGACTAGGAAAAGCAAGGTAAACAGTGTTGTTTAGTAAGGTTTGTTATGCGGATACATATTGGTGTCCTCTCCATTGACAAGAGTTAGTAAAAGCAAAAGCCCTTTTCTTCCTGGTATGAGAGAAGGATTCGTATTTACAAAAGTACACTGCCTTTATAAATTTAAATTTTCTTTACAAAAGGAAAACTTGTGTCCTGCTTTTAGAGCTTCTGCATCTTCTCCTTCTTCATGGCCTTCAGCTCAAAATAATCCATATGACAAGACACATATTTTGGGGTGGCTTTATTCTGATACTCTTTAAAATTTTAATCAATACTTCCAACTCATTAAAAACTCCATAAAATAATGTGGGCATCTATACTATTACTGTATGTCTCTCTAAAGATAAATTTTTATAGTTCCATTATTAATTCTGGTTAGTTCTTTGACATACACTTTTAACATTTCTGTATGAGTGGAGCTCTAAACGCACAGATGCAGCAGCTCCTTATATAAAAAAGTTCAGTGTATAATCGAATTTGGCTTTCAAACTCATAAAACTCAAGCTCACTGTAAATGTATTGCTTCAAAGGAAACTAAGCACAGATAAGTGGTTATTATTTCATTTCTCTGGCCTTCATTGATTAATCATAGTGATTCAGGGGTTGTGTGAAATGCAGTTTCAGAGAAGAAACATAAAGTTCTGTCAGTTGGAAACAGTTTACCCCAAAGGCAGAAACCAAAGGATTAAAGGTACCCTGACTTAGCACTTGGGATGGAGTACACAGGGAGAAGCCAAATTTCTTGACAGAAATTTTCAAATGTAAAATGAATGCTGTCCTAACGTTTTTAAACATTCCCTATCGAATACTGATTTTATAGTACCTTCACAGGGCAAATCCCCTTCCCAAGGCTATATGCGGTTTGTCAGACGTCTGAAGGAAGGCACTAGTGACTTGATGAAAATACTACCATTTTGTATATTTTTCTCAGTTTTCCATTTGGAATATCACATATTTTCTCTGCCCTAAACAAGCTCACTCACACAGGCACATATACGAATACATAATACAGAAAGAAATGGCTAGCAACTTTACATTTAAGTCTTTACAGTTAACTGAGAAGCTTATGCAAGATGAAGAGGAAATGGCAGTGTTAAGGGGCTGAATTGTGTACACGTCCTTGAATTCATATGGTGAAGTCCTAACCCCCAGTAACTCAGAATGCAACTCTGTTTTGGAGATAAGGTCTCTACGGGGCAATTAAATTAAAATGAGGTTGCCTGAGTGGGCCTGAATCCACTCTGACAGGTGTCCCTAAAGGAAAAGGAAATCTGGACATACAGACACCAAGTGTACGCGCACAGGGGAAAACCACAGGAGGACACAGAGATAAGCAGCCACGTGCAAACCAAGAACAGAAGCCTCAGAAAAAAACAAATCTGCCAGCGCCTTGATCTTCTATTTCTAGCCTCCAGAACTATGATAAAATAAATTTCTGTTGTTTCAGCCACCCAGTCAATAGTATTTTGTTATGACAGCCCCAGCAAATTAATATAGGCAAAAAAAAAAAAAACTTAAAGGAAAAAACCCTGAGGTTTTTGTATCAAGCATTCAAATTATTCTGTAAGGCACTGTGCTATGCCTAGGTGATATGCAATTACCTTTGAAAGAGAGGCTATCATAAAGCTCAACAAAACAGTATATTGTGATAAATTTAGGGTGTTAGTTAATTTATCTGTCTATTCAGTCATAATAATTGTACATTGGACTGTTTGTACATTTTTTCTAAGCCATGTGACCTGGCCTAAAGGAGTCTGTAGAATAAGTCTATGGATAAACATAACCAAATAAGTAATAAATAAGCTGAGGATATATGAGCAAAATATAAGACAGGTAGAGTAAAAGGACTATGTGATTCCAGGAGAACACACATACAGATAGTTCATTTAATAATCAATATCATTTGTTAACCAGTTATACCATAACAGGCACTGAGCTAACCACTTTATATTCATACACTTACTTAATAGTCACAAGATTTCTGTGATCTGAGCATTAATATCTCTATTTATCAAATAACTTAAACTGAGACTCAAAGATTAAAGAAATTGCTCAAGACCACATACCTAGTAAATGGCAAAGAGAATGTGACCAGAGCTTGATCTGACAACAGAATCTGCGTGCTTAAATACCATTCTATCTGGAGGGTCAGCTTTTAAGGATTCAAATACCCATAAGAAAAATTTTACATGTTTTCAGATACTTCTCAGGTGAAAAATGAAAGGCATTTATTACTTGTTTACTTCATCCTGTCACTGTTACGTAGCCTTATTCCTAAATAATTTATCAACATCAAATGATGCTAAGAGCAGGAGAAGATGTTCAAGTCATTCTTGTTCAGATCTCTTATTTTCAATTGAGGAAGCTGGGGTCCAAAAGAGTTACAGGAGTCATTCGATGCTCTGAACACAGAGAGTTCAGGACAATGCTGCTCTGAGTGTCAGTACATGATCTGTTCATTACTATTTTATGATGATATAAGCAGTTTGCCACAGAATATTAAGAAAAGAAAAGTAATAACTGCTTCCTTCATTGGGAAATTTGTGCTATGAAAATCATCAGTATAATAATAACACACTGCTTAGTGTCTTAATTCATTTACATTTGGAACAAGAGTCTTACCTCATTGTGAAGAACTAAGAGTCAAACAGGAAGCCCTTTATAGACCACACTTTGACTCTCACTGGAAGACACCAGGATGAACTTTTCATTCCTAACTTCTCTTCTTTTTCCTGAACTAGATAAAGATACAGAAAGCCTTGAATTCAGATTATAGCCCTTTGCCATATCAGCTATGTAAGCTATGTAAATTAATTAAACGTTTTAAATAAACACTTTCCAGCTCTCCAGTGAAAAACTAACACCTACTTTATATACACATTATCAGATAAATTAGAGATCATTTATATAAAATGTGACACATTGTAGACACCCAATACAGTAACTAATATTTATATGTAAAACTCATGGAGGAAAGTTGATTGAGCATACATATATCTCTGATTGAATTTATGACAATAATAATTTACTACCAAACACAACTTTTGCCAAGAAAAGAATGAAATTACTGAAATACTTAGTCTTCCAAGAGCAGTAGCTGCAGTACAGGACAATATTGGAAACAGCAGTGGTGGAGTTAACTTATAGCTACCAGAAAAAAATTCATTCCCACTCTTGTAATTTATAACAATCATGGGAATTCCATGCCCAGCAGTGATGGAATAAGTTGGATTGACTTACCCTTCTGTAAAAAAAAATTTTAACAGAAAATACTACATATTAAGAAAAAAAGTGTTTTCAGACAGTGGATGACAACATAAGATGGTAATATCTGGGAGCAGGAAAGCACACAAGATGAGCCCTGAACCTGCCACTGATTTTTGTTTTGGAGCAATTTCTGGGTAGTGATGTAGTGAAAGAGGTCATAAGTTGAAAATGGCAGTCTCCCTGAGTTGAGGGAATGTTGCCAGGCAACTCTGTCTGGGGAGGTCTCTCCCTGCATACCAGGTGACACCTCGACCTGGATGGGGGAGGGCTCCTGACTCTGAATGAGGAAGTATTCTCAAGCAGGTCAGAAGAATGTAGGTAAGGAAGGAATGCATTAAAGTGAGAGTAGTAGGGAATAGCAGAAAGCAAGGAGGAGCAGAGAGAGGAAAGGGAAGCTCATTGAACTACTGCTTGGCATGGGGCAAATCCCTTGTCAACTCCTAAAGCCAGGGTAACCTGGTGTCCAGTGTGCACTTGAATCTTCATGGTGTGGGGACTAAGCCCCTACCACTCGAGGATTTGGGGGAGCCACAGAGCACTGGATGGAGTGAGATTATGTTCTGAGAACTTTACAAAGGCAAAGAAAGATTTTCAGGCAGACTGCTAAAGAGCATGATCTTACAGCCACAGTCCTGTCTGGGTCACACAGGTGGTGGGAACTTGCAAGCCCAAATCAGAGATTTTAGTAGCCCCTCCCTACTTATCTGGAGTAGAACAGAGACAGAGTGAAAACTTGTGCTTAAGTCTGGAAAATAGAATGAAATAGCAAAGTGACAAAGACACCACTGGAAGAGCACAGAGACCAATGCAGAAAGTTGAGCAGTGAGAAAAGGCTTTATTTGAAGAAAGGGGCATGTGGGCAACCTCAGAGAGGAGGCTTGCTTAAGGGTTTGTGGTTTGGGTTTTATAGGGCCTTTTGGGCAGGGGACAGCAAAAGGCATGATGTGTACAGGTGATTCCTAACTCCTCTGAAGTTTTGTCTTAAGAATAGGGTTATTTAGGTGACTATGTTAACCAGGATCTTGGCATTCTTTATCCACATAGGTTCATTTACACTTAGGAGTTTTATCTTACAACCTGGTTACAAAGTTACTTAATTAAGGGGAGGGAAGAAGAGGAAGAACAGCCTATAGAGTAAAATAAAGAATAAGCTGGGCCTTTTTCACAGGCTAAGTAGATTTTTACAATGACATGACCCTTGTCCCATTTCCCTGCCCTGCTTCAATAAGAGTTCAGAGAAAATAAAGGAGATGAAATTCATAGAAATGACTTCCAGAAAAGGAGAAAACAACCTCTGCAGAAGTCCCTTTTAGCTTTGACTATGAAGCTCCATGAGTCTGGGCAAAGAACAGTAAACCAGACAATTGTAAAGGCTTACACAGAGTTTGAAAATATCTGACTTCCAACCCATCAAATGACCAGTCCTTTTTGAATACCAAGATCATTCAGGAAAAAGCTCAAACAGTGTCATCCTTAGTGCTATGGCTAAACTCTCTCCAAAGACTTCTCCAGAATGCCTTTAAAAACTTAAAAACAAGCCTGGGGAGGATGAGTCAATAGGCAAGTTAATAACTGCATGATAGAAAAAAGCTCAACATTCTTCAGAACAATATTATGAAATTGTACATCCCACATAGAAACATATGATGATTGCAACACTCAGTAAAGAAAAATCACTGAACATTACAAGAATAGGAAAATATTACCCAATCCAGAATAAAAATCAGCAAATAAAAACAGATACAGAAATGTTAATAGATGGTGGATGGAATTAACAGACTAGTATGTCAATACAGCTATAATAGTATGTTCAATAATTTAGAGGACACTGTGAATACAAAGGTGAGAGAACCAAAGGAAATTCTAGAAAAAAAAATACAATATCTGAAATGAAAAAGTTACTGGATGAAATTAATCTCAAATTAGAGAATGCAGAAGAAAAGATTAGTGAATTTAAGAATATAGAAATAAAAACTGTCAAAACTGAAGCACAAAGAGAAAAAAAAGATTGAAAAATATAGAGAATTTCAGTATCTGTGGGAAAATATCAAGTGATTTAGCATACTTGTAATAAAAGCCCCAAAAGCAAAGGAGTATGGAGTGAATAGACAGTCTACTTAAAGTCATGAAGGCTAAAAATGTCCTAAATGTGATGAAAATTTTAGTCTCATAGAACAAAAACTCAATAAATCCTAGAGAATCCTCAACCATTCAGAATGTGTATGTACACATAGACACCCACAGAAAAACAAGCCATATCATAATAAAATTGCTTATAAGCATTTAAAGATGTAAGTTTAATAGCTCCAGAGAAAAACACCAAAGAATATTATACAGCTCTCTGCAAAGCTGCAGAAAATACATTCAGAATAGACATACTAAACATTTAGTATATGTCCGATACTTGTTTAAGTATTTTATGTGTATCAACTCATTTGATCCTCAGTATAAGAATGTGACGAAGGTACTAAACTCATGACTTTCACTTTAGATGAGGAAATTGATGAAAAGTGACGTTAAGTAATGTACCAAAGCTTACATAGCTAATAAGTACCATATATTGTCTTTCAAATAATTAATAGATTTTAAAAAAGAAACAAAATCAGTATTTTCAATTCTTTCTGTATTTTTTCAAAAATTCATCTGTTCTTTTACAGCTCTTTTCCAGTATTCACATTTGGGTGTTTTGAAATAGTAAAAACCCCTTTATGCTAGCTGAAAAAAAGAAGGAGAAAATATTGTAAGGTTCAATTTTTGTTTTATTATTCTAGTGGCAATAGATACAACTTTATCTCAAAAGGAACTAGAACCTGAAAATATAAGAGCATCTGAAATTTGGCTCTTCCTAGAACATCTACTCCCATCTTCCCTCTGTGTAGACTTTACCTATTTTTCCATTCACAGAACAGAACATGCTTGTGCTTGTCTCCTGTGTGTCACATTTCTAGTACATTCAGAAGCAGCTTCTTACTTCCAATCATCATTTCCAAGGAAAGATAATCTGATTGGCCCAATTTGGGTCAGGTGTCCTACCTAATCCAATCATACATGAATGAGGTGTAAAAGAGATGCTTGTGTTCACATAGTAAAATGTGTGGAGTCAAAGTATTTCAGAGAATTGGTGGGGATTATAGACTAATATTATAAAGGTATCCCCTAAATATAGCAATACAATTGTATAATAAGCACAAAAATCTTGGAAACACTTGAGTTTTTCATGTGGATGTAAGAGCAATGCACTCTTCTGAAGCTTCAGAGAACTGTAAGCTCAGACTTTCGTTCACTAATCCCATATGTGCCCACTAAAATTTCATTATCTTCTGTGATTTCTCCATAAAATAATGATGAATACTATGGCCCCATGGGGTAAATTATGGCCCCACGAACTCACTTATTGTGGTCAGAACACACACCTTTGTTTAGTATTTTGAATTCTTGTCACAACATTTATTTGGTTACATGGAGCTGGAGTTCTCACCCTCCATGACAAAAGACATTCAGAAGCCACAAGCTATTTATAGAGCAGTTTCCCAAAATATGTTTTACAAAACATTAAGCTCTGGAGGTGGATTCTGCAATAAAAATAAGTCAGGGAATAAGTATGTATGATATAGTCCCCTTCTGGAGAAACAGGGTATATTAGTATATAAAAAAGCATTGACAATCCCTGTAGCTAAGTATAATATACTTTCTTTGTTAGTAATGGAAAAATAATATAAATACAAAGAAAAAGAAAAAGAAAAATAGTAGGTGGAGTGGTGGATAATTAATTGGTTTATGAAACCAAATGTGGGAGGAACAACTGGCATTATGAAAAACTGTATCTGTTAATCTGATATTAATGATATTGAATTTCTGTCTCTTTTTCTCTCCATCATAGTCTCTATTTCTCTGTTTAATTCTCTAAAGGCAACTTTCCCCAAAAGAATGGGATTAAATATTTATTGACTTGACACCAACTCTTCAAACTAGAAAAATGCTGGGAGGGAGTGTTAATTAGCCTGGTTTAAACTATGAGCCTGTTCCTGGACAATTTACAGTATCTAGAGAGATGTGATAATTAATTAGTATATCTTTCATTTCCTGATCATTAGTCTGGTTAGTCTAGGCTATACTCAGGTAACAGACAACTCCACAATTTCAGTGGCTTAAAAATAATGATTTATTCTTCCCTCGTGCCATAGTCCATCACTGAATTAACTGCTCTATGTCATATCTAATCCAGGACCAAAATGACCGGACAGCTTCTACTTGGAATATTTACAATGTCATGAATAGAGAAAGAGGCATGAAACACCATTCATTGACTCGCTAGACAGGACACGCGTTACTTCTGCTCACATGCCAGTGGCCACATGAATCCCATGGCCAAGTCAAGCCTGATATTGAAACAGAGAAGGGTAATCCTTCTCTAGGGAAAGGCAGAAGATATTTTTAAGCAATAGTATAGTCTACCGCAGTTGAGTCCTGATCACAGATATTCACCCTTCTTCCTCTTCCACATCCAGGACACATGTACCACTAATTTGGCTGGCAGAGCAGCCTCTATATGGAACATTTCTCATCTTATGAAAAAAGGGAAGAGTACTACACATTGGTTCTTTAAAGTTCTCCCAGGAAAACCCATTCACATTTCAATGGCTGAAACAAGTCATATGAGCAAGCCTAACATCAATAGAGTGGGTGAGAGAATAAATCTTATGCAGGGAGGAATGTGAATATACACATAAAATCACACCTGGCCTCCCATTTGCTGAGGCAGTTTGTGATAAATATGTATCTTACTGATAATGTATGCAAGTAAATTCTGCAGTAAATTGAGTTTAGAAACTGCTGAATACAGGATCATTTTCCTGGCAACTTACCTATGCACATTAGAACATCAAATGATATGAATTGTCCTATAATAATGAGATCTACATAATTTCCCAGACTTTGAGGCCTTTTCTCATGTTGGTAAATACCATTATGGAGATACTAGGTCAACACCAGGAGATTTTGTGCCACAACAGATGCACAAAACTTGCCAGAAATATTGCCTGAAAAATCCACAAATCTTTAAATTTGGCTGTAAAACGCTTCTCACCAAGCTTTTTCCTTTCTTAGTCCCATGGATAGTCATGTTGTTCCTTGGCCACAGTCCAATATCTCTTCATATTCATTTAGAGCTCCATTTTTTTTAGAGAATGCCCTCTTCTTCTATCACAAAATCACTTTATTTATTACATTATGAGAGTTACTACATTTGCTATGAGAACAGAATGAAAAAACCCATTGCTATTTTTTCTATTGTTTTATGGTAAATAAATAAATAAATATATATATATATATATATGACACAAAATTTGCCATATTAACCATTTTTAAATTAAATAAATGTTAAATTCAATGACATTAATTACATTCATAATATTGTACGACCTCCCACCTTTCCTTTCCTCTTTCCTTCTTTTATTCTTTCTTTCACTCCCCTCTTCCCCTAGCCCCTGGTAATGTCTAATTGACTTTCTGTCTCTATGAATTTGTCCACTGGAGATATTTCATGTAAGTGGAATTGCATAATATTTGTTCTTTCATGCCTAGTTTATTTCATTTAGCATAATGATTTGAAGGTTCATCCATATTGTAGCATGTATCAGAACTTCATTCATCTTAATGGTTGAATAATATTCCATCACATCAGTATACCATATTTTGTTTATCCATTCATCTGTTGGTAGACACTTGGGTTGTTCCTGGCTTTTAGCTACTGTGAATAGTGCTTCAATGAACATTGGCATACAAGTCCTCATTTTCAATTCTTTTGGTAATATTTGAGTATATAATTTTATCTAGTAGAATTGTTGGGTCATATGATAATCCTGTGTTTAGTTTTTGAAGCACTGTCAAACTGTTTCCATAACAGCTTCACCATTTTACATCCCCACCAGCAGTGTATTGGGCTCCAATTTTTCCACACCCTCATGTTGCTCATTTTTTAAATACCAGTCTCCTTTCATGCAGGATTCAAATTCATACTTTGGAAATGTTATGAATTGTACATCATTACTTGTGTCTCTTTGAAGGTGCTCATGTTATTTTCATTAACGGTAATGGTAGTGATAATAATAATATCAAATAAACACTAAGGATCTACTCTAGTCAAAAACATTGAAAAACAAGCTGAGATTGTTGAAAGAGAATGACTGACAAAACAATTACTTTATGGGTTTTCCTGAATCAGGTCCCATAAATGCAGCAAGTAACTGATCTTCATTTTTTTTTCAAATAGATTTCCTCCTAAGGAAAGAGGATATTCATCTATTCTAAATCATTAAATGAGCTCTCGACTATGAATGAATCTCTAGAGTGCTGGGAAAGGTAATGTATCTCTATTTTCTAGCTCTGTGACTCCCCAGTATATCCAAGAGCTACAGATCTGAGAGCTAGAAAGGGTAGTGGATTCACACCACTGAACCTCTACTTCAGGAAGTTTCTCATTTAATTTTCACAGTGGCATTACAAGCTGGTGAGACATGTAGGGGAGTAATGGGGCACCTAGGTTGTGGGTTCAGATTACTTGGGTTCAACTCCTAATTCAAATCCTGAATAGCTACATCATCTTTAGCAACTTCCTCCCTCCCTCCCTCCCTCCCTCCCTCCCTTCCTTCCTTCCTCCCTTCCTTCCGTCCTTCCTTCCTTCCTTCCTTCCTTCCTTCCTTCCTTCCTTCCTTCTTTTTCTTCCCTCCTTCATTCTTTTCCTCTTTCTTTCTTTTATTCTTTCTTTCAACATATATTTATTTATCATCAAATTGTGTAAGCATCTGCAATGATTAAAAATGTCACAATTTCTGTGCCTTGTAAATTGCACACTAGCTGAAAGTATAAATATATAAATCAAAATGCTATAAACAAAAAAATAGAGCAGTAGAAAGAGATTAGAGACTAGTTTTATTATCTGATGAAATATTAATACCTACCTCAAAGAGTTGCTGTAACAGAATGAGGTGATTCACATAATGTGCTTACCAGAATGCTGGGCTCAGAGGGAGTGTTATGAGGTGATGAAGAAATCATGCTCTGGATAGGTTACATAGCTAACCCAGAATCACTCAGCTAGTAAGTGCAGTGCTAGAATTGAAACATAATTTGCCTATCCACAAACATCTGTTCACTATACTGTGCTTCCTTCCCAATATACTGCATGCTAAGAGAGAGATATACCAACACGGATGCCAAAAAGAGAGATGCATTTCCCATAAATCATGCAACTACCTTAAAAAAAGAATTGAGATGACTAATGTCCATATTGAGTCAAAACTGACATATTTCTTAAATGAAGTGTTCAAGATAGGGGATTTCTAAAATTATTTTCTTATATCTTTCATTATCTGGAAAAATAATATCATATGATCCTCGAGTTTGAGTTCCAAGTATAAGTTACCTATCCGTGAAACTCAAACATCTCCCTAGGCCAGTGTGAGCTATGGCCAAAATGAGAATTTGGAGAGCTCACCAACTACCTTGCCATCAAGGTGCCCTACCTTGCATCATGTTTCAGAGTCTAGGTAATTGGTATACGTTAGAGGCAGCACCCACTGCTAAACTGGCAATGGATCAGGCATATGCATTTGATCCTCTGCCTTCTTTGTTTCCATATAAATTGGGTGACAATGCATCCCAGTTTACCTGGGACAGTACACATGTATGCCTGTTGTCCTGCCATAATTATTAATATCTTTTTCTTTTCCTGTCAAAACCATCCCTCTTTGGATAATAAATTACATGTTCACCCTGCATATAAGCACTCAAGCAGACAGTGGGGAACATTTTCTAGCGACAGAGCTTCCCAATGAAGGAAATTTACTGTGGGTTATTTAATTAAAGTCCTGGAAGGTAGTAAAAAGATCCATCATTTCTGAATGTTTTGTAGTTTGATATGATGAGATTCAGTTTGATATTTTTACATCTACTGGCTTACAATGAAACTGTGAATAGTACTTGTCCATTATTTTCTGTGCTCAATTCCACATACCTGCATTCTAAGTGAATTAACTGATTATCTAATATAACACAGGAAAAAAGCCACTGTCTCTGTAGTGGTATTCCAGGTCATTAACGGGAAAGGTTTATAACCAAGATTTTCATCCCCCTTCTTGAATAGAGACAAAATACAAATAAGTGTGTTCAATAGAAGTGAAGCTGATCTAAGAGGGAGGTGAGGATTACTGTGCTTCCAGACTTAATGCAGCCTTAGTCGCTTTGTTTTCTAACTACAAATAGGTAAGCAGATTAAAAAAACATCAGAAATAAACACCATTGCATGGCAGGTATTCATTGTTCATAAGAAGATATTTTAGAGGAGCTTCAACTCACATTATCCTCTTCCTTGGAATTAGGGAAACAGGAAAATAAACAAACTCAAAATATCCCTTTGATTTTGCATCAAGTGATGGACAATTATCTTGAGTAAAAATATACACTTAAGCATTGTATAAAATTCAATAGTTTTCTCAGCCAAGTGGGTTTAGAAATTGATTTTTGAGTGAAAATTAAAGCCTGAAGTTTTTATCTTGGCATTTGGAGTACACAGTCTGGCTATAACCCACGTGCACTGCCCCTAACCCTTTCTTTGCTATAACAAACTTGAACTACCTAGAAATCACAAAAGTTGCTCCTTTCTGTCTTCATAAACTTGTTTACACTGTTTCTTCCCCCTATAGTGGTTTGTCCTTCCATTGTAAAAAGTCTAAATCCCATTTATCCTTCAAAGTCTAGTTTAACTGCCAACACTTTCAAATAACTTAAATTTCTGTCTTTCTTTGAATATCAATGATGTAGTCTCTCCAGCCCCCTTTTAAGCTAACATTGTTGGCATTTCTGCATTCATCTGATATTTTTTTGTAATAGATTATAAGTTCCTTATGGTTTTTAACTCACTAATACAATTTTTTGTATAATTGTGGTGTTCAATGCAAGTTTGCTAAAGAATAAATCAAGAAATGAAGGAAGGAAATGAGAAAGGTAAGGAGAAAGAAAAATTATAAGCATAGTGTTTCCAGGGTATGAAAGAAAGCATCTCCCCTTGTGGTGTATGGGCAGAGCCTCACCCTCCCAAAATGACAGAGGTACTCTTATTTTAAAGTATATGTTAATTGAGTTAATACATAGAAAGATCTGCTGACACATAGCAGTTTATATGGTTATTATTTGAGACGGTTTGCCAACATCTTATGTCAAACTTACTGAAAATAGTTGTGGCTGAACATAATGGAATGGACACACAATTTGACAGAGAATCCGAATCTCAGCTCACCCATTAGAGGGCACATCTGCTTGGCCAAGTTATTCTCTCTTGAAGCTAAAATTTCCTCATGTGTCAAATGAGGATTACAGTATAACTAATATCATGAAGTAGTGTGAATTATTAAATGAAATAGTGTCTGGGACATAATAGTCATTTAATGAATGGCAGTCATAGTATTAAAAAACACATCTTCTTAATCAATTGTTTTTTAATTTTTATAAGCTGAACTTCAGAGTTATTAAGCTTTTAATTGTAATCTTTTAAATGGTTCATATTTGTAATAGACATTGCTGGTACATCACCCAGATTCACTTGAATCCTTTGACAAATTTCTACTAGAGTATCATGCTTCCCTTCTGTTTCTCTTTTTTTAATAAACTTTATTTTTTATAGCAGTTTGAGGTTCACAGGAAGACTGAGAAGAAGGTACAGATATTTCCCATATACTTCCTACTCGTGCACAGGCAGGCCTCTCCATTATCAACATTCGGCCATCAACCCACAAGGAGTGTTACATTTGCTACAGCTGATGAACCAACATGGACACTGAATCATCAAGAGTTCAAATTCCACTTGCTAACTGTTAGTATATAGAAAAGTATTCTATTACTTCATATATTTCATATATTAACCTTATTATTATTAATTAATAATGTTAATATAATAGTAATACTAGTATTAATTATACTATTATTAATACTTATTAATTATTTTATAAAGTATTTTATTACTTTCATATATTAACATTATATTTGCAACCTTGTCTTGTTTCTAATCTTAGTGGGAAAGCTTTGAGTTTCTTATCATTAAGTATGAGGTTAACTGTTGGTTTTTTTGTAGATAGTCTTCATCAAGTTGATGAGACTCCCTTATGTTCCTAGTTTTCTGTGAGTTTTTAATCATGGGAGGACACTGAATTCTTTAAGTCATGAACTGGTGTTGGATTTTGTCAAATGGTCTTTCAGCATCTATGGTATGATCATGTGATTTTTCTTCTTTAGCCTTTTGATTTGATGGATTAGATTAATTTATTTCTAATGTAGAACTAGCCTTGCATAACTGGAATAAATCACATTTAGTTGTGGTATGTAATTGTTTTGATGCATCATTGGATTGGATTTGCTAATATTTTGTTGAGGGCTTCTCCATGTTCATAAAATACATTGGTGTGCAGCTTTCTTTTCTTGAAATGTCTGTCTAGTTTTGGTATTATGATAATGCTGGCCTCATAAAATGAGAAACCTAGTATTCTCTCTGCTTCTTTTCTTAAGGCAACTAGTATAACCTTTTTAAAGCTTATTGAGTTATAATTGATATACAAAAAATGCACGTATTTAGTGAATACATTTTGATGTGTTTGGACATATTATACAGAGTTGCTATAACTTCTTCCTTATGCATTTTGTGGAATTCACCCATATGGCCTAATGTTTTGTACTTTGGGAGGTTATATGTAATATATGTGTGTGTGTGTGTGTGTGTGTGTGTGTGTACATATAATGTGCGATATAATAAATATAGGCCTATTCAGATCTTCCATTTATTCTTGTGTGAGTTTTGCCAAATTGTCTTTTGAGGTATAGTTTTTATAGCATTTATCCTGATTAGTGTTCTCTAAGCTTCCTAGATCTGTGGTTTTGTGCCTGACATTAATTTGCGAAAAAAGCCCTGTTTATTATTGTCTCAAATATTTCTTCTGTTCCTTTCTTTCTTCTCCATCTGTTATATCCATTATTAGAATTTATATCTTTTGTCATTGTCCCCCAGTGCTTTAATATTCTCATTTTTTTGTCAGTTTTGGAGTTTTCTGTTGTGAGATCCTCAAGCTCAGAAATTCTTTTCTCCATCATGTCCAGTCTACTAATAAGCCCATGAAAGGCATTCTTCATTTCTATTACAGTGCTTTGATCTCTAGCACTTCTTGTTTTGTTTTGTTTTGTTTTGTTTTGTTTTAGAATTTCCTTTTTCTCTTCTTACTTTGCCCATCTGTTCTTGCATGCTGTCTAGTTTACCCATTAGAGCCTTTACTATATTAACCACAGCAGTTTTAAATTCTTGGTCTGATAATTCCAGTAACACTGCAAGATCTGAGTCTGATTCTGATGCTTGTTCTGTATCTTCATACTGTGTTTTTTACCTTTTTAATATGTCCTGTAAACTTTTCTTGACAGCCATATATGATGTACTGGGCAAAAGGAACTGTTACAAATAGGTCTTCAGTAATAAAATAATAAGGTGTGGGGGAGAGGAATCAGTCTATAATTCTTTGATTAGGCCTCAAGTCTTTTAGTGAACTTGTGCCTCCGGACTGCAAGCCTCACACACGCTTCTCAATGCTGCCCCAGAGATGGAACAGTATGGTTACAGTGGGCTGGTGTTTGAATATGTTCCTTTCTCTCCCCCTAGGTCAGTTAAGATCTGATAAAACTCCAATAGTTTAGGCTATAATAAAAATAGATTCTCCAAATGGCTTTGTTAAGAGCAGTTTTTTCTCATATATTTCAAAACAATTCCTTTTCTCCTTCCTCTATTAGAAGCATGAGGGGAATTTTTTCAGATACTCACTGGAGAACCTAGTTAGAGCTCATGGAGGTAAAACTCATGAGACTGGGCTTCCTAGTGACTGGTTACCTCTGGAGCTTTTAACTCTTAGTTGATCCACACTGAGTCTCCAGGAATTTATCAATTACAGTTCAGGATTTCTTACCCTGACATTAGTTCCTACAGAAATTCTGCTCTCTTAAATTTTGATTTTCTGTATTCATCTGCCATTCTATTAAATTCTGGGGACATTAGCTTGCCCTGTGACATTGTTTCTCAAATAGATCTAAAAAGAGTTGTTGATTTTTCAGTTGGTTCAGACTTTGACTTCTTGCTAGGACAGAATGGTGACTTCTAAGCTTCCTATATTCTGGGCTGAAAACAGAAGTCCACCTCCTTCTGTTTTCTCTCTTAAATGTCCTCTCCTTTGTCTCTCTTCCAGGTACTGCCTTTGAATTAGAGAGTTGCTTTTGATTTTGCTCATAATTGTAGTGAGCTGACAATCTAGCACCTGGGTGCAATTAGCCAATGATTGACCACTGCCAAATATGAAAGCCCAAACTTCTTGGTCCAAGGATTAATTTTAGGGTACAATTATGTGCAAGACTGCTTATGTGAGATTCAGCTACAGCTGGGATTTTTGCCTGAAATTGCCCCTTTCTTTGGCGTCTTCTCTTTTTCTGCTTGGCTACCCTTGGAAATCTTGTGCACATGAATCCTTGTCTTAGGTCTACTTCTGGGGAAATCAACCAAAGAAAATAACATATTACAAAGGAGGACAGAATGCAAAAGTTTGGTATAAAGCATCAATCCTATTGAGTTGAAGATTCTTCTTCTGCAGCATTATTACCATCCCTCTTCCACAAATTGATTTATTTCTAATTTATTGAATTCATAATGCTTACCATCTACCACTCACTGGCATTTAACTTAGTGTGTGGAGGTCTTCTATTGCTGTTGTAATAGATTACCACGACTTTAGCAGCTTAAAAGGAATATCCATCTATATCTATCTATCTATCTATCTATCTATCTATCTATCTATCTATCTATCTATAATCTTTTAATTTCCATAAGTCAGCAGTCTGGGCATGGCTTGGCTGGGTCCTCTGCTCAGAGTCTCACCAGACTTAAATCAAAGTGTCATCCAGAGCTGTGATCTCACCTAGGCTCAGGGGACTCTTAGAAGGCAAGTGGTTGTTGTCAGAATTTAGTTCCATGCAGTTATTGGAATGAAACTCTCATTTTCTTTTTGGCTATTAGCCAGGGAACACCCTCAGCTCCTATAAGTTGACCTTGTGTCTTTGCCACATGCCTCTCTCTGTATTCAGTTCACAACATGATTACTTTTTCTTCAATTCAAATAAGCAATCTCTCACTCTGAATCTATCTGAACTTTTTTGAGGACTCATCTGATTAGGTCAGGCTCACCTTAGATAATCTCCCTTTTTACTAACTCAATGCCAATTGATGAGAGAACTTAATTATATCTGAACTATCCCTTCTGATAAATAATGCAACATAATCACACCGTCAGATTCATCATATTCACAAGTCCTATCTACACTGAAGGGGAGGGGATCATACAAGGGATATGTAGCAGTGGGGGAGGAAGGTCAGGAAGCTTGGAGACCACTGAATTTTGCCCGCCATGCTTATTTTGCTCATTATGCTTACTTGCTGCATACAGCCCTTTTGCTTGAGGGTGATGCTCTGTAGTCTAAAATCATTGTCGATTTTAGGCGGTGGCTGTCATGGGTAATCATGATCACAGCTATTATTGTTGTTGTTTTATAAAAGGGAGGTAATCTGTCTCCATTATAGGATTCCCACAATCCACATATCAAATTAGAAAACACTGTCCCCCAGAGCTTTAGAGCAATACAGACCTAGATTTAAGTTCGATTTATATAGCAAATTATTTGATTTCTATAATTCTTTCTTTTCCTGGTGTGTAAAATGGGTACAATATTACCTGTTTAATAAGGTTGCTAAGTGGATTAGGGAAATTATTAAAGAAGTACCTGAGGGATAACAGATGCTTACCCAATGGGAGGTACTTTATCTTTTTAATCCCTGTTACAGAATGTCTTAACTGAATTTTCTAGAAAGAAAAGCTATTTTTACAAACATGCAGAACATATTTGCCTGACAAGCAACAGATGCTTTAGAAAGTAATTAAGCAGTGCATATAGACAAGGACATTTATCAGTCACAGGAAGCATTTTACACTAAAAAAGGAATCTAAAAGAGGTAAGGAGAATTAGAAAAAAGCAATTGCAAAGTGATTTCTCCCCCGAAGTAGAACAGAGGAAGGGGCTTGTGGCAAGCAAAGGTGTCAGAGAAGCCCCATATTTTGCAAGTGGTAAGATATAAAAGATTCCAGGTATGGAAAGTTGAACGATTTTATGGAATGGGTAAAACTGGATGATTTCTAGGGAAGTATGTCTTCAGTGTCTGGGTCTTTCAGGGCTTCAGCTATATACAGATCTAAGTAGACAGTAAAACTGTAACAAGTACTAATGAAATATTTAGAATGCTGATAAACATATTGCTTCTGTATTCAAAGTACCAAAAATATTTAAGTTTGATAGGTTTTTTGGGGGGCGGTCTTGAATTTTAAATAACTTTTATTGAGTCATTACAATGGAGCAAGCAGTATGCTGTCATTTGCATATAGGGCCTAATTCAACCCATGTTGGGATACGGACTACCGTCATTATAGCTCACTTACAGATTAGGAAACTAGACTCAAAGAAATTAAGTAACCTCTCCCAGTCAGGCTAACACAAAGGATAGAAAGGGGCAGGAGCAGAGTGGGAATTCAGCTCTGTATAAGTCCCAAACTGTGCACTGAACCTCTCTGCCACACAGGTTTGAAATAACATGCCTTTAGTATTCTCTTGCATGAATCTTGGTTGTCAGTTAGGAACCACCCTGATAACATCTTTTCAGGGGACCTTTTCCACAAGATTTCCTGATTTTCATTCATTGATATATTTCTATTCTTTCTATTCTGTGCCCCTTGTTGGCTGATTGGGGAATGGAAGTCAGAGCAAGTATGAGAAATTCTAGCAGGAAGAAACCCCTGATAAATGTTTATTTACAGAGATAGAGGAAGGCTCACTGGTTTCACCCATGCTCTCTAATGCCTTCACACATGCTAGTGTGTTAACAGCGAGGCCTATCACGAATAACTATTTCTACTTTCAAATCATCTCTTATTATCTATCTCTGCTCAATGACTGTGAGCAGGTTTAATCTATTCCTTGCCATTCAAACCATTTTATTCTAACTACCAAATAACATTTCCTATTTCCCATATTCAGGGAAAGGGTGAATCATATAAATAGAGTTTTGCATGACTTACTTAAAGCTGACAGTTTGCACGTGTGGAATTCAGACTCTCTAGAAACCTGATGAATTCCCCTAGATTTTATTAGTTTGCAATTTTTTGAGAAATGCAATAACACCCAGGCTTGAAGGGACAATGGAGATACAAAAAAGCTTTCTTAATATCATGGCAAATCTCCTGAGTCAGGGTCAGCACTGAATCTAAATGTTAATTCTCCCAAATCCAGATGCAGAATTATGAATTCTGTGCTCCTTTCTTATTCTAAATCAGTTTCCATGAATCTGAATTGCTTTTCCCTAGAGAACTTGGGCATCTACCATAGGATCTGGGCCACATCTGTATGACAGTAAACAGATGTGATCAGAAGAAACGTACCAGAGTGTGTAGATGTGAGCATTGCCACTGAAAAGTTTACTGTGCTACTAAAATTATAAACTATATATTTTAAAGAAGTTTCCTCTACTCTGTCTTATTTTGGTATGTGAAACATGACATAAAGTTCTGCACAGGGAATATTCTCATTAGGTGAAAACAAGTACTTAATCAGAAATAGTTGCCTATGTAGATTAGGCACATTATCATACACAAAGAAGGCATACACTGTACAACAAAGTCATATGAGCATCAAAGTTCTAAAATCCACGGACAAATTAGAAAAATGCTAATTTTCACTCATTCCATTGGGTGACAATGGGAAAGATACTTAACCAACAAAATGTTTGTGGTTTTCTTATCTGTAAAGTGGGGATAATAACAGATATTTCACAGAATTAGTAAAGATGAAGTGAAACAGAAGTAAGAAGTAAGTACATAATAACCTCTAAAAAAACAACAACAACTACTCTTTCCTTCCATTTTCTTTCTAAATGTGACCCAATATAATTAGCAACTTTTGCACAACCAAACCATGAATTTAAAACTGGAAAGATCATGAAAGTCTTAATTGTCTCAAAATAATGACTATTAATTCAACCATGAACCAAACCAGTTTGAAAGATAACTTCTTTTTGTTCATATTTAATTGAACTAGGTTAGAACCAGAGCATCAAAATATTATCCTAATGAGACCTTAATGAAATTATATCTTGTGGAAATTGCACATTTCCTGACATCTAAGAAATATCTTATTTCACTCTTTGTCACCCACCGTGGCTTATAGAGCATATGGTTAATCTGTATTAGAAATAAATAAAACCATTTAAGTTCTGCCACAATTTCTCCATCTCTGTCATAGTGATAATAATATATATTTTACCTCACTCACCAGATGTTTGAAATCCTAAGTGAGTTAATAGACACAAAACTACTTTGAAAATATATTGTTTTATGAAAAAAATCATCATTATTAAGCATATGGCCAAGACATTACTGTGTTTTTAATATTAGTAAAATTCAAACATGGTTGCCAGTATTATTCACCAGTTTATGACTACTGCCCCAAATATAATCATGTGTGACCTAATTATGTTCTGAAAGAGTTTTTTTTAAATATGGATAGGGTTCCTGTGTACTCTAAAAATAAGGCAAATATCAGCCAGGTAGCTGAGATTCCAACATGTCTCCTCATTTTTCACAATGCAAATTATGAAACAAAATGGAGCAAAAAAACTAGCCCAGACTGACAACAAAGTCTTCAATTCCCTTTGCTCTCAAAATTACCCTCATATTCTAGGTTTTATATCTGTCTACACACTTGGAACCAGACTGTACTTTAGCTCAGTTTTTTAACATTGAGACAGACTTTGTAGGATTTTAAGAGCTATGGACCATTGGTACTACCTGTGAAATGCATTCCTTAGTGATTTGTGGATCGCGGGCAGCAGGCTGTGGGGGTGAGGCGTCTAGACACAAGAGCTGAGCTGTCAGGCTTTCCCAACTCACTGGCTTGGAATCCAAAGCCAAGTCGCTTGCCTTTTCCTTAACTACCTTTCCTCATTTTTAAAATGAAAGTATTAATAACACTTGTAAAGTTTTATGAGGTTTAAATGAGATAATAAAATATACTTAAAACTGTCTCTGAAATATTTGTCTAAATATTTCTGAAGCTAAGATTTGGCAATATTTGTTATATTATCTCATCGAGAGATGTAAGAGGAGTTTCATAAAATGCTGGCAGCCCATCTCTTTCAGGGACAACCAGGGACCATTCTAACTATGGGGAAGGTGACTTTTGGTCAAGGTTGCTTATTTTCCCTGTGCAGATATTGGGGACCAATAATGACCCGGTCATGACCTACTTTTGCTAATGGGATAGGAAGTTGATTTTTCTATTGTTTTAATAGAAAATTAGACATCACTATTCCTTAAATATATGAAAGGAATATATTTCTTTGTTCCCTTCCAATTTGGCTAGGTCAGATAACTAATCCTGACAATGAATTATAAGTGGAATGGGCATGTGCCACTTTCATTTTGAGGCAGTGAAAAGCTCCTGCACAATATTCTAATACTCTCTTCCCTTTCTGAGGCAAGTGTGCAGGCAAAAATGGAGAGCCAGGATCCAGCAGAAGGATGGCTGATTTCCCTGCTTAAAGGACTTTGCCTGGGAAATTGTCAGCACACTGTGGGAGTAAGAAATAAACTTGCCACTAAGATTTTGAGGGTTATTTGCGGCCTCTGCATAAGCCTACTCCATCCTTACAAATACCCATGTTTTGTAATTAAAGGAGTTATAGTAGAATATTTACAGATATTACATGTTTTTTTTGAGAACCTGTCCCTAGTACATGGTACATGATCTTGATCTGATTTACTTACAGCTAGTAGAGAAGAGTCACGGTTTCTTAATGCAACTAACTTCCCCAATGAGAGGGAAAAGTTGTCGTTGGTGATCTCAGGATGATCAGACCATATTAGAGACTAGATCTTTTCAAAGTAACTTAATTATCACTACAGATATATCAATTATCACAAAATGCAATAAAATTCAAATAAAATAAGAAACTAAGAACGTTTGTCACTGTAATTTCACCAACCTGTCCACCCTCTGCCAAAAGCTCTGGAGAGTCTGACACTGCACCATACTTGCAGACTAAAGGGTTAGTTATCCTTCCAGTTTCCCCACAGTTACCCCACCCACAGAGGATGGCAAACAAATCTGTACTTTTCTCTACAGGGAGATATCGTCTCTATCTTCCAAGGCTGTTTGCTCTACAAACATCCTTGTAAAGACAATATAGAACAAAAGGAGCCAGTGTCTCTTCTTGCAAGACTGCAGAAATATGAGGAACACATAGAGAATTACATCCCCAAAATATTTACCCCTCATTCCTGCAAATGTCTTGGCTTCTAGAACATGTCCCCATGAATATACTAATCTGTCAGCCACTCTGATTAATTCAACAGGTTTAGTCTAAAAACAAATCAGTTTAATTTGTGTCATATAGTTTTCACATGTTGCCAGAATCTCTATGATAAATGAGATTGCAGCTTATTTCTCAGTTAGGGACTGGCTTTGTCAGGGAAGTTTCAGGAGAAAGGGCTAATATAAAGTTGTGGTGTAAGCTTTAGGTTGGAAGCATAAAATCAGTATTTCTGGCTGTGCATGATCTATCTACATTCAGCAAGGTAAAGGATTCCTCATACGAGAGAATCCTATCAAACCCATAGAGCTTAAAGGATTTAGCATGAACATGCTGATAACACCTAGAACTTATGTCCCTTATCTCTAGTCCATGAATTATCACATTTTGCTGTGCTGGCTTAAATAGGTTACATTAGCATACATCATTCAGTGTGTTAGATGTGTAGCTCAGAATTAACGTCCCTTCTTTTTTGCCCAGATTATTATGGGCTATGATCAGAGCTTTTAAATGTTCCCAATGCAGTCTAAAATATACGTTAACTTCTAGACATTCCAAACATTTGCCCCTAGTCTGTGACCCATCTATCCATTAATTTGCTCTTTGGTTGCAGCCTTTGTCATGAGTCTTAGGTCAGGTAAACGTTGATGCTTTCAATTTTTTCTTTCATTCACTTAGCAAACAAACACTCACTCCCGAAAGCCCCAGGAAATGAATGCCAAGCCAGTCCACAAAGAAGAATGGTGTCAATAAACAGGCAGAATTGTTCATCTTCAGACAGGATTTGCCTTGCTCAACTTACTTTCATCTTTGCAGAGAACCTAGTGTAATGGTAATGGTGGAAGTGAATAGGCCTTTAATTGGATTGGATTACTACAGATTGAGAGTTGCCAAAGCACACTGAAAATGCTGTGTTCTTCCTCTTCACTAAGATAAAATGTAGTTCAAAATCAAAATGTCATTGCTTGAAGTCAGTTATTAGCCCTTCCAGATTCACTTTCAATGGCAGGGCTCAGTGTGTTGCTTGTAAGACTTCATGTGGTCTCTTCTCAAAGGTAGTCTTTTTTGGCCATTTAAAAGAGTAGCAAAGCATCTCCATGTCTTTCTCCCAGGCTGATTGTTATATATAACCAAGGGGAATATAAAAGCTTCCTAAATGTAAAAAAAGTAATTTAGCCCAAATGCCTCTGATTAACCCTTGGTGTCTCAATTTCCTCACCTACAAATGGAAGAAACCAGTATCTGTTGGAACCACCATGGTACGTTACTGTGAGAATTAAACGAGATAAAGGTTGTGAGGGTGCTTTGCATATTGCAAATCTCTCTGTAAATGTATGGATTATTATATTGCTCACTATTATTCAATCAAACTCTCTGAACATCTTCAAAGCTTGAAGGAAAGTTTGAAATATCTCCCATTCTTTTTAAATTCCTTTCATCTTTTTCCCCATTTAATTCCACTTGGGATATGATATTATTCAATTACTATCCTGATAGCTGTTTAAGTTGTAATTTCAATACAGCCTTTTGCAAAACTTCATAGACAACCTTGTATGAAATAAAACCTTGGGATTTTCATCCTATCCTATATTGAGAAAGACCTGAAAATATGAAACCCTT
This sequence comes from Manis javanica, assembly GCF_040802235.1. Lineage (NCBI taxonomy): Eukaryota > Metazoa > Chordata > Mammalia > Pholidota > Manidae > Manis > Manis javanica. The sequence continues at coordinate 61,488,907 of NC_133166.1, forward strand.
CTCAGACGATGGCAATTTAGTGAAAAAGTACTCATTATCTCTCTATTTTACAAATTTTTTAAAGTAGTTTATTGAAAAAAATACATGATTGCTATCTCCAGGTAAGCCACATTTTTGGCAGTCGATGAATCTTTACATTATGCTGACTGGAACTAACCCATAAACCATGACCAGTATAAGCATATATGTGTATGTGCATATGTGTGTGTGTGTGTGTGTGTGAGTGAACAATAGAACAAACAAACAAACATCCTGGGTTATTCAATACAGCACATAAAATTGACACATATTTACTATGAACCTAAAACATACTAGGTATAGAAAAATACAGAAGTAAATAAGAAGTTATCCTGGCCTATAAATAGCTTCTAACCTAGAGGACAAATCAGAGAATTCCTTTGACATTTTCATTTTCCTTAAATGAGATGGTAGGACCATGTGACATTAAAGTTATGTAAAATGCTAAAATGGTGAGATTGTAGTTAATTTTTACATTTAAATTTCATTTACAATAAGAAATTTGATATCTTGGTTTCATCAGGTTTGAGCATCAAGTAGGAGGTTTTCATGAAAGGAATGGAGAATCTCTTCCCTTCCTGAAAGGAGCAGATTAACTGAAACAAAATGTCAGTTCTGCAGGGCTGGAACCTATCTTTTTTTAATCATTATGAGTGAATAAGAGAGAAGTATTAGTAAATAAGAAATCAGTGGATATTTTTATCCTTAGTCACCTATTAGCTGTTCATTCTCAGGCCCTGAATTAGACCCAAATCCAGGTGGACACCTCAGGACACTGAGGTGGATCAGGGATTCTGTCCAATGGTGGCTCATCAGAAAACATCAGCACCTTTAGAAAAAATATGGCTTTCCTTGCCCTACCCCAGGTCTGAACTAGAATCTCAAAAGGCAAGGCATAAAAATCTATGATTTTTAAAGCTCTTCAGTTGGTTCTGATCTATCTAAGCTGGCAGAAGTCTGTGGACAGTTTTTGGAGAAACGCTGAGTTAGAGTATTTTGCTTGTGAAGTTTCTTGTTCTCTTTGTAGACTAATTAGTTACACTTTATCCCATAAATACAATTGTTTATCTTTTCATCTAAACCTATTCTTCCTCTTGCATTTTTGACCTGTGTTAATTTAATATCTATTCTAGCACAGGCATTTAATGAACATCTTTAGGTTCTCCTACTTTTTCACCCTGAAATTACTCACCAAACTCTGAAATGTAATTGTTTAATAACTCACAAACTTGACCTGTTTTTCCCCTGACATGTTAATTCACAGCTTGTCATCTTCCCTCCTCCTCACAAGACTAGTTATTTTTCAATATGCAACCCATTTTAAAGGAGAACGACTCTGGTCAAATTCAGGGTATGGATCTCAGAGCATCCCAGTCATTTCTTTGTATCCTGTAAATTACAGTTGGAAAACTAGCAAACCAGATTATATTAATATCCTCCTGACCTCTCTGCTCTGATCTCCACCTTTGGATCAAACATTCTTGCTGGCTTCTGAGAATTCCAAGTCATTTATTATATCATATCACTCCACATTTCCAAATATATTTAACATTACATCTCAAATCTCAAAGCACCAGTCACAAGATAATTCCCTCTTCCTGGAGGACATTCTGTATGTCTTGACTACTGAATCACACTAGAGGACAAAGACACATCTCCTTCCTTCACTTTTATACGCTACAGCACCTAAAGCTCTCATCTAGTCAGTTCTGACTAAGTGAATTTGTACAATTACTTATCATCATTACAGTCCATACTCCTAGCCTATGCATTATATTATCAAACACATGCTTGTTCAATATCTACTACATGCTAGGAGTATTTAGGTACCATAGACAAAGAACTTGTCTCATGGAAGTGTAAATTATTTGTTGCAAGTTGGATCTAGCAAGAGAATGTGGAGTGTGGAGTTCTGTTGCCTCAGCTGGAACAGTTCTATCACTTTTATTGGAAAACCATCTGAAGTGTTCCCTAGTGGTCTCCCAAGTGACATGTAAGTTTTGTTGTTTCCTTATTTAAAAGGGTAGGATTATTTCCCCTGAATGATTAAAATACTAGCCACAATTGTTGAGTGTCTGTTATGTACCAGAAGCATTAGATTATATATACCCTATAGGGGTATAGCCTATTCTCATTTATTCTCCTGGAGGGGGAATAGAAAAACTTTAGCTTTTGAACCTAAGATTTGCACCCTGACCTGATGTTCCACACCTATGCTGCTTGCCCTTTCACAGACTGCTTTTTAATAGATGTGCTCAGAAGTGGCCCTTCACGAGTTCTGATGCCAGGAGAACAATCTGCTCCCCTTCCACCTCTGTTCATAGTCCCCTTAGGCTGGCACCACAAGAGGCCTTGAAGGTCAGCAGTTTGCAGGGGTTCCTCTCTCATAGTGAGAAGCTTGTTGTGAAATCTATCACAACAGCTGAAAGATACAAGTAAATGTTTTCCAAATAAAAATCCCTCAGTAAATCAAAGAAAAAAAGGTATAATTTTCCTTTGGTAAACTCAACATGCACAAGTTATTTGAAACAGCTGGTTCAAGTGGAAATGAATGGCTTCCCCAGGGTCACAATCTGACAGTAAGTGCTTGCTGCTTACATGTGTGAAAGAGAGAATGGGAACAGATATTGTAACAGAGCAGAACAATTTTTCCGCCTCATCAGTTCATGAATATTTGAATGGAAAAGGTGTGATTTGGAGACTTTCTCTATGGCCTCACTTTTTATTTTCCCTCCAGTATCCCTCTCATTCAGTGAGTATTCATCATATACCTACTACAGTCAAGACATACTGCTAGGCACTGTGGCCATAGAGTTCAATCTGACACATTCTCTTCCTTCAAGGAACAATTTCTTTGTGTTATTCTCCAAATTATCATACAATTGTATTAGACAAAGAAGGGCAGGCATCCTTGGTTATACAGCAGGAGGGAGAATAAATAAAAATTTCTCTGCCCCAGACTCTCTATGACTGTAGCCTGTGCCACATGTTTTGGGGACGTTTGGAGAGAAACATTTAGCTAGATCTCCATATACTTTTCTAAGATCTTTAACTCACTTGCTATGCTATCCGATTCAATATATATTTTTTCGAGCATCTAAATGAGATCTGACATTCTCTATTTGAGTCCTTTTTTAACCAAGGACTTTTATTCTCCTGCATCACAGGCTGTCTTGTGCTAAATGAGAACACTTATATGTGTCAGCTAAAAATTATTTACTGAAAAATACATGCAAAAGCTAGACATTGGTAATGATGCTGGTTAGCAAGGACTCTTTACAGACACCAAGTATGGCTGTTACTGCTCTCCCTATGTCTACAACATTTCTCAGAGACAGTGAATTTACTTGGGTGAAACAAATCCAAGCTGTTTATTCATACAAAGCTGCCAGGAAGTCAGGGTAATTTGTTTCAAGTTCTGTGGTTTGGAGGCTGGTGATAACCTGGCTCTATTAGCTCTAGAGGTAAAGGTGTGTATTTAAGGGGACTAAGGGATGCGGGTGGGTGGGTAGTAGTGGCTGACAACAATTTGTCAATGTCCAAAAAATAAACAGGGAAGAAGATTAATGTAGGAGGTGAAGAAAAGATTGATGTAGGAAAACCCCACTTATTAAAGACTGTAGAAAGAGCCAACATGATTTCCTAATAGACAGGAGTCTGGAAATTTGGAAAAAAATGAACTACAGGAGATAACAAAAAGGGGCAGTCACCTCCAGTACAAGGTATAAATAAGAAAGAGATAGGGACATTCTCAGTTCAGCACTCCAGGTGATGGTAAATTCTTAATGAATTGGATTTGTGATTCATAATAGTCTTTAATACATAGAAACTTCTTCAGTTTCGTCAAAAGGCTGAGAAATGTGTCATTTCTAAGAAAAAATGTGATACCATGAGGCAAACTAGAACCTTGGAGGAAAAATTCCAAATCTACTTTCTCACAATAATCTATTTGCCAAATATAATACTGGCTAAAGAGTATGCTCTTTTTTATCTTTTTTTCCTTTCTTCCTTCTTAAAGAAAGTTGGAAACTTGGAGATGCTTTAGAAGAAATATTCCCTGTGTAGGCCAGAGAAATCAGTTGATGTCCAGGAAGAATGGCACTCATCATAAGGTTCCAGTCCCAATGTGCAGGAGTGGCAGATTATAAAGCTTCACATCAGTGAAGTCAAAGAACTGAAAATTAGAATGAGAACAGGTAGTTATTCCATTGTCATCCCTGATATCTGAAACAGGCAGCCATTCACAGTCTAGCTCCAGAACAAGATACTTATGGTAAGGATACAGAAGAGATCTAATATAATCAAAGCACAAGAATTGCAGCCCACCTTTGCCTCATAGAAATGGGAACAAGAACCATGACAACTGTAATAGTTCTCTGGAAATACTTGTTACCTCCTTTTTTCCAATTTCCTTGAATAACTCACTGTTTTTTCTATCTCAGAACTTGAATGGCCATTCCTCCTCAATGCAGTCATGTGTATAGGTAGCTTGCAATTCATTCAGTTTCAAACAGCTACTAAAATGTCAATCACTATAGAAGTATGGCACTAGATCATTGAGTTGTACTTAACTTTCTCTGAAACTGAACATGTAAACAGAGAATTACAATGAGAGGTGGCAGTAGGCAGATGAACCAGTTGTAGTTCCAGTAAGAGACAGAGCATTGTACATACACTGAAATAGGAATTGGCATGGTGTTTGGTGATCAATCTGTGGATGGTAGAAAATGGACAGGTGAATATGAACTTCAAATTTTATGAAAATTAACCTCCAAAACTCAGAAACAAATCAGTGGCTAGGAAGTCCTAAGAAGAAAAAAATGTTGGTCAATAGCTTGATTGAAACTGATGCAAAAAGAAGAAATGTAACATCATGATGAAGGTACCCTAAGCATCAAGGATATATAGGGAAATGTGTGCTTTATATAGATGAGGTCCAGAGTAACAATATCCAGAGAATTTCATAATCCTTTGGGCTGAGTCTGTTCTTGGTCCAAGTAGACCCCAGCAGATAATGACCTTAAACAGAGTTTCATTCTTTATATGGTGACACCAGAAATCCCTGATCACTACGTTCAATATCTCAAAGGAGCAGTGAAATCCACATGACTTAAGTGCAGATCTAGAATCTTATCATTGTTTTCTTTAGCTGGGCCACACAATGGTCCCACATCATGTGGGCAAGTGCTGTCCAAAGTGTGGTGCCCAAATCAGCAGCTTGATTAATCACTTCTGGGCTTGTTATAAAGGAAAATACAGGCCTTGCCCCAGTTTAATGAATTGAAATGTCTGGCTAGGGAGGGGAGAGAGAACAGAATTTTTAAACATGCTAAAGTTTCAAATTCATCGGTATAAACACAGCTTTGTCAGTAATTCACTCTTCATTCAACAAATATTTATTTTGTGCCAAACACTTTTCTGAAAATTAGACATTCAGTGATAAGCAAGAGAGATATGGCTCTCCCTTTACAAAACTGAGCAAATCTTAGCAGTGAAGAGCAACATTAATAATTTATTTAATTAATGATTTTACTACAATTGTGGTCAATGTGTTAAAAATAAACACAGGAAAATTTGCAGGTATTTGAAAACACATTGTTGAGAAACCATTAGACCAATGATGTCTTTGGTAGATCAGCATTGTAATGATATATATGAAAAAAAATACAGAATGCCAGATAAAATCCACAGATTAATTTAAAAAAGGCTACATTCGATGCTGGTATAACCAAAGAGATGACCTTTCATGGATGACAGACCCAAGTAGGAGAGGCCTACGTGGAATGGTACTACTGGCCTCCAGACATTTCTCACAAGTAGGCTTCTCTCTCTTTCAATAGAATTAAGTGATTCAATAAAGCCATTTCAGAATCTATTCTAACTCACTCTCCAAAGGATGATTTTAGGATGATTTTAACTCCTTGCTGTTAGTGCAATAGTTCTTAAATTGATTTGACATTTGCTAATCACAGCAGAATTATCAGGAAGCTGAGACTTGAAGGTTAGAACAGGATGTAGGCAAAGGCACAATAACATAAAGGTTTGATTCCATCAGTGAACATAGTACAGTCCTATGTCTGCACCTCCACTGGCCACTTCACATTCTATCCTGTTAACTTAAAGGAACTGTTTAGATGAGATATATAAAGAATAATGACTGAAATAAATTGCAATGTGCTTACCAGGTATATTTTTACAGCTTTCATTCTCTTTTTTCCTATGACCCTTTGTTTTTCAAATGAATTGAAAATGGAGAGAATAATTCTATGTTTGCCCTGTTATTTTTCTCCTTATTTTGGGGGGTAGGGAGACGGGATGTGATTCCCTCAGTGTTGAAACCTATTCCTCTAGCTACCAAGGAATTTACTCCCTTATGCTGTTCTCTTTTACTTGTCAACCCTTCATTCTCTGTCTGACATTATGTTCTGTTTGATTCAATACTTCAAGGAACCTGTATAATGTCAACTGTATAATACAGTTCCTGACCCATATTAGATTCTTAAAAAAGTTTTATTTGGCAAATGAATGAGCAAATGTATGTTAGTTTAACCTACTGTTCAATCAGATTTCTAGAAAGAATTGGAGTGGTGAAGGACTGTTTATAAGGCTGGATGTAAACCTGGATTGTGAGATGGGATTGTGATGAATCCAAGGAGCTTCATATATTTCATTAGCAGTCAGTTGTCTTTATGACATCTCATTTCTGCTCATAGCACTTATACTATTTTAATTTTTTTCTAACATGATGAATCTCTGCCTCTTCCACCAAAATGTGGACTCCATGATAATAGAGATGATTTACTTTATACTGTTTTTTTTCAGAAATGCAGCAGCTCATACAACGATACTTTGAATTTAGAAAATGCTCAGTAAATAAGTTGACTGATGTCTTATCCCCAAGTTGACCCTGAGGCTAGGAATCAAGCACAAGCATTTTATTTGGGAGCTGAAAGAAACATCTGTTGAGAAGTAGAGAACTGAAAAGGGGAAGGGAATGCAGTTAATAGAGGATATGATATCAAGAATCTCAACTAGTCCCTTTGGGCACTACCTCATTATGCTTCATTGAGGCCAGAGAGCGCTGGGGACTCAGCTCCCCACTGAGCCCCTCTGATGCAGAAGTGGGGATCTGTGTGTGGCTGAAAGCAGCCCTGCCTCACAGTGCCCTGGTCATTCTCACCTGTGTCAGGTGGGGATCTTCAGCTCCCCACCACATCCTAAAGACACTAGGGGTGGAGGAAAGCAGCGTGCTGATCTCCAATAGTCTTTTACCGTTTAGCGGAGTCTCATTGCTGTGGGTTGTGGGTGGAGACTCCGCTAGCCACTGGATCCTGCTCACACCCACAGCCTTTTTCTGCTGGGTGGAGGATGGAAGACCCACTCTTGGCTCAGACCCACAAATGCTACCTTGGCTGGCTGGAGAAACAGTGCCACCTGCTTGCACTGGGCTGGGAAGGAAGATCGTCCCATTGCTCGGCACCATCCTCAACAGGTGGAGGGGTCATAGCACTGTTGTCTGCTTTCCAGGGCTGGCTGGGTGGGGGAGGAACACTGACACTCCATGAACTGCCCTGAGACCACGAGGACGGTGGCAGCAGTTCTTCTGTGGGTGTCTGGCTTGAGTACGATGGTTATTGCTAAAGAGGTCTTTTTGTTCTCTTAGGCCATCACTTCCTAAATCGTTTGATAGGGACAAGAGACTTTCTCAGATCTATTGTCTGCCCTAGATTAAAGGCTGCTATAGCACTCTGTACAGAATGTATGGGTGCCAGTGAGGAAACAGGTATCACAAGGATTTGTCATTCCTCAAGTCCCAAGTTCTCAAAGAGCCCACCTTCTTTCCACCTTTCCACCTTCCTGTTCTTGCTTGTTATGTCCTGGATTTTTTAGTTATAAGGAGCAGGAGCAGGAGGAATGGGCTACTTCATTTTATCCAGAACCAGAAATCTCCTCAAATTATCTTTAATGCCCAAATGCCTATGGAAAACTTCAAGCATAAGTTCCAATGAGTTTAATACGTCTTCTATTTATGTTATTCATTTTCCTCCATAGTTAGAGAGTTAGGTGAGTGGAAAAAGAAATTTCTATTTCATTTTAAGTAGTGCCACTAGTGGAAGTTACATGTTTTTCACTTACAGTCTTGCTAGCTGGGATTTTTTTTTTATGAGGGAAGATAAACAAAAGATATTACAGCATATTTCACATGGTAAGTTTTTTAAACTGTTCTTAATATTTTTTCTCAGTCACTGGATTCAGGGTACCCATAGGTGCCATGTACTCTATTTTTCAGCCTCATTAAATTAGAAATTAATCTTACACTCAAAATCCAAAATCATTTTCTATTCCCAACTGCAGTGACCTAAAAAGTTTACCTTAAATATGACTTCACAGACGTATTTATATTTAATCAAGCCTTCTTACTGATGCCCCTGGCTACAGCTGCTGATTCTGCTGCAGACAAGGGCAGCAAGGACTTTACATAAAATGTGATGGGATCTAGCTCGTTCAGGCAGGAACTCTGAATATCACTCAGGGGTCATATGCCATCCGTGCACACTACCATCATTTCTAATCATGTGGTATATAAAAGAAGATCCAAGAATAAGGAAGGATTAGAAATATCAAAACAACATCGAAGAGAATGCATCCAGATTGTTTTACTCCAGATCTTTGAAGAATAATCTGGTGAGCAAAACGTTCATTCAGTTCAGTGGGCACTCGGTCAGCCTAAATTCAAATCTTCATTCTCACATTTCAATTTGGGCAGATTATTTAATGTCTGTAACTCAGTTCCCTTATCTGCAAAATGGTCATAATAATAGCATCTGCTTCAGAAATTTATGTAAAGATCAAAAGAGTTAATAAATGATAAGTGCAAAGAATAGTGCTTGGCAAGGCATTTGTACTCAACAAACATTGGTTGTTTTTTAGTAATTGTGGCTGAATAACCAGTTACTAAACTTTTGTTGACTTAATGAGGGAGAAATTATACAGCTAATTAATATTATTGAGTGAACACTATGTGTAACTTGATAATAGTAATTATATTCCCTATTTTACAACAAGGGTCAGAAAAGTGGAGGCATGTGGTCAAGGTCACACAATTAAATTCAAATATTCAAAGGCAGGTGTATAGATGAGTTCACACGTTATAGGAAACTCCTATAACATTAAGGCAATCAATAATTAATGAAAATAGTGAGTGTTACCTTATGGGCTGAAGGTGATTCCAAAGTTACCATGAGCTGATATCAGTTGTACCTTGTCTATGGCCAATGACTTGCCTGAATGATATTCTAAGTCCTAGGAAAGGGGAAACTGTCAGCACAGTCTCCTCATCTGTAAAATGAGGCAAAGAGAGTAGATGTCTCTACAGCCTCTTCCTGCTCTAACAATCTTCCATCCTATGAATGCTTATGTTCTGAAACTCCATTTCTATATTAGCCATAATATTGGGTGATGTTTGATAAATTGAAATAAAATTTAGCAGAAGGGCTTGCAGCAGACTGTGAGAGAGGCTGGTGCCATTGGAGAAGTTATTTTCACTTTTCACTTTTAGAACATGAAGAAAGAAGGAGCCAGAAATTTATAGAAATTAGGAATGGAGCAGGGAACCATAACAGGAAGGATAGGAGTGAAATTCTTGGAGGTTCCACAGGATTCTATACTCATTTACTGACTGACTTGAAACACCATGACTCTACTAACAATTACTGCATATTATCTTATTTAATCCTTCCGAAAGCCCTGTGGAGTTGGAATATTTAATCCCTAATCTTATGTGAATGATGGAACCTCACAGAGGTTAAGTAATTACTGTTACAAGGTCACACAGCTAGTTTGCAGGGATGCTGGAATTAAAATTCAGGTCTACATGTGGCAATGCCCATCATCTTTCTGATTTTTTATAAAGCTTCCCAGAGTTTTCCATGTAAACAAGGCACTTTTACTCTCAAGCATTTATGTAAATGACAGTATGGGTCATTCCTGATAAAATTGTTATTTATAATAAGTATTGACATTAACCTTTCTAAACATTGAAATAAGTTTCTATTTTCATTCACTGATGGAGCTGGTCCTATTAAATATTATAAATGCCCATTGTAATTTTCTTAGAAAGTATTTTCAGGGGATGGAAAGGCAAAGAGACTGATATTTGTGAGTACTTACTCTGAGCCACACAGTTAACATGTATTACCTTATTTAAACTTTACACTACCTTTTTTTGGAGAATATTATTTTGCTTTCTAATAGATGAAGAAATAAAGGATCAGAGAGGTTAAATGAATTGCAGACATGCTGTGATTCAAAAGCCCCTATTTAATAGTACCCAATATACTTTCCATGGCCAATATCCAAATCAGGCTCTAGTTGTCCTCTGTTTTTTTGAACTTTCTGTTGCCATGTTCTTTAAGTTTTTGTTTTACAGCACATCCAAAAGTTCAGTGAAATACATTGAGATCAGTGATAAATATATATGCTTTTCAGACAGTGATTAAATCAGTCTCAAGACTCACATCATCAGTGTCTGACTTACATTTTTAATGAGCATAGAGATACATAATTTCAGTAATTCCTGATCACTGTAGATTCTCAATCCACATCTGATTATTGAGGGAATCAGTACTTTTTATTACTGCATCGTTGGGTACTTATGTCTGACCACCATGTGAATCAGTTTGACAGTAAATTGTGTGGGTTCCTTTTCCTCCCATTAAATAAATCATTTTCTCCCCACTTAGGATATTTACCTTCAGCCATTTAAAATTTTTCTAACTCCAAGAACACACATCCCTTGACATATACACCTGAATCATTATAATTTTTGAGCAAGAACTTCATTTGCTATGTGCCATAAGCTAAATGGATATTTTGGGGCACAAATTTGTCTAGAGAAAAAGTCTTGCTCTAAACAACAGTTTAAAATGTTTCAGTGAGCACCTATTGAAAGTGATATATTATGCAAGCCATTTCCTTGTAGTTATCTGTAGAAACAGCTCAGCTACTTCTACATAAATGAGTGGTGAAGCCAAGGTGAATTGTTCCCCAAATTCCCTTGCTGAGTTGTTTGTTCTGTCCTCTGTGCTCCCGAAGCACTTTTTTCTTTTCTTACGGCTGAAATAGTTCTTGCCAGCTTATGTTTATTTGTTTACATACAAGTTGTCTGCCACATTTGACCACTAACTCTTCAAGGTCAGAGACCAAGGTCATTATATCTCTAGTACTTACACAGTACCATATACCTAATAAGAGCTCAATAGATATTTCTTGAGTGATTGAATGAGAGAATAGAGGTCTTCATTTTTTTTCTGTTACATTAGGATTTATGGGATCTAATGTTATATGCTACTTTGGTTCTGCTTCAGCTTTGTACCCCAGTTCCTGGGAATGTTGCCAGCATCAGGCTTCAGTCATCAGTACTTTCAGGAATTGTCTCAGCTACAAAGAACTGCTTAGCTCAAAGTCACACCCATTCCCATAATGGGTAATATCAAAGACTGATCAGTATGGGACTCAAAAGACTTGGTCACCTCAGCCAAAGAGGGAACAAATCTGAGGGGTCATTCAAGCTCCTCCTCAGTTCCCTTAGGGTTGATGAAGGCTGCCTACCTATAAATATAATTTTTCCTTTTGTTCAATCCTGTTTCTTTTCTCCTTCTATGAGTGTTTACCCCAAACACACTCTTAATAAGCATATTACAAGCTAACCTATATCTTAGAGTCAACTTCCCAAAAAACTCAACCTGCAACAAGTTTAAAGAAATATATTTAAACATAAGTTTAAATCTGCTTTAGCGTCTTACATCCACCTTTACATGTTCAATGAGAATCTATGCTGATTTACAGATAACATGTCAGGAACTATAGTATGCCATTTCACCTTCATGGTCTTACATGTTAACTTTAGCCCTGAAAACTAGAGATTTTTGTTTTAATTCTAAATTTTATATATGAGCTCAAAGCACCTAACAAAAGGTCTAAGATCTTATAGCTTATCTGATGCTAGCAGTTAAATTTCTCTTGATCTCCAAGCAATATAATGGCAATAACTAAATGGAGGTCCGAGAGGTCTTGTTTTATCCTTCACACATGCTGAGAGACCATGGGCTTGCATGATATGTCTTTTTAAATAGGTGCTCATTGAAATGTTCAGCAGAAGTAACCTTCTCCATTTCACTGCCTTGTTTATTTTTCTTCAAAGAACAGACTGAAGAGAAAGCATCTAAATGTGTTTTATATAAATCTTTATTCTCTTTTCGGGGATCTCAGGTTAGGTTTCTATGAAGTAGAGCTTGAGATGAGAACTTCTTATTCAAGTGATTTATTAAAAGAAGAAACTGAGGTAAAGGGGAGTGAGGAAACTAAGAGAGAGAGAGAGGGAAAATGCTAATTCAGGTTATGTCTTCAGTTGAAGACTACCTTCAGTGTGATCCCCATGCCTGGAAAATTAATGCATCACACTGGGTCCTCCCTTGAGGCAAGGGGTAGGCTTTTGCGGCACTGTAACCAGAGGTTAGTTGTGGCTCCCTCCTCAGGGTCACCAATAAGTAGGCAGAGGTCCCTTCTTCAGAGAAGGAACCAACTGTGTGTCATTAACAGTGACTCACAGCAGCTGGGGAATGAGTGTCCTGGACCAGAAAAAGGGACCTGTGAAGGGGACAAGAATATCCATTACATCTATTTTTAATAGCCCATGACCTATTTTATTCAATTGGTATTTATTGAGAACCTGCCTAATCCTGGGCTTATTGTAGGCATTAGAAATACATAAATGAATAAAACAAACAAAAAGTCATGTCCCATTGGAATTTACATTCTAGGAGAGGGAGACAGGTAATAAACAAATGAATTATTTAATATATCAGAGGTTGTTCAGGAGTATGAAGAAAATCAAAGTAGAGAAGAGGAGGGCTGTAATTTCAGATAAGATGGTCAAGGAAAGCTTTATTGAGAAGATGATATTGGAGCAAAGACCTAGAAGAGGTGGTGGACAAGTCATGCAGGTATTCTGAGAAAGAACCTTATAGCAGAAGAAACTGCAGGGGCAAAGTCCTCTAGGTGGGTTAATCTGCAAAGAACAATTCCAGAGTGATTGAAATAGAGAGATCCATGGGGACAGAGAAAGATGATATCTGGGAGACTGCAGTAGCAAGGGTATGTAGGATGTTAAAGGTCACTGTAAGTACCTGACTTTTACTTTGAGTGAGATAGAAAATCAATGGGAGGGATTTCAGAAGGACATGCTGTGATTCATATCTTAAAAAGAAGACTTTACCTGAAGTTTTGAGACAGGGAAAGAACACAGACACCTTAGAAGACTATTACAGTGTCTAGGAGAGAGTTGTCTGTGGCTAGGATCAGCACTGGCATGAGTAGTACAGGAGAATGAGATTTTTTTTCAGATTCTGAATATTCTCTGAAAGTAGAGCCAACGGAACTTGTTGACGGATTGAATATATGCAATAAGAGAAGAACAAAAATTGGATGTGAATCCAAATTGCAGTACAGTTTGCCAATGGGTTTCAGCCCCAGGCAAGTTCACTATGGATTCAGTGCGACCAAAGAAACGACAGAAGAATGTTCTTGGGGTGAAAGGGTTATACCCAACTTTATTTCCAGGTGGCAGGTACAAAGGTCAGCTTTGTACCCCAGTTCCTGGGAATGTTGCCAGCATCAGGCTTCAGTCATCAGTACTTTCAGGAATTGTCTCAGCTACAAAGAACTGCTTAGCTCAAGAGCAAGTCTGCATGCAGCAAGCATGTCTCTGCCTCTGGGCCTCTGCCCAGTCGTCCTGCACAGCCGTCCTCTGGGCCTCTGTCCTTGGCACCGCCACCACTCCAGCCTCTGCTCTGCTCTCCTGCAGCCTTGCAGCTGTGCCACCATGTCACCCAGAGCCCTGGTCAGGGCTCTTTATATAGAGTCAATAACAATGTATTGCCCACACATGCATAGTGAGCTAGTCAACCAGGGCCAGGTGAGAATCCTGACCACAGAAACCTTCACTTTACACACAAACACTAATAACAATTGAGCAGCAGCCCTGGTCTTAATTTGAGACTGATGGTTGAATGCATTGGATACAATGGCTCACTAAACATTATGTTTACTTAGATTTAAGAAAGGATGCAGGACAGGAATCAATGTAGAATTCATGACAGCGGCATAAGCAGAGATCTTGTGACACACAAACAATTTCTGAAAACCCCAAATCACTTTGCTTTGGGCATGAACAAGCTCATGAGAGAAGCACCAGAGTGGAAAAGGTTGACATCAGGCCTGGGAAACAATCAGTGCTGTGGTCCCTTCAACTTTTATACTTTGTACCAATTTTCTGATACAGTTGTCTCTCATAAGTACTGCCTAGTCATCACTCAAACAACCTGAGCAATGAAGTACAGGTGCTTAGTCCTGTACATAATAACCTTGGTGTGGATAAAGTGAAGGTTCCTATGGCCAGGATTCTCACCTGGCCCTGGTTGGCTAGCTTACTACACATGTGTGGGCAATATGTCATTATTGACTCTATATAAAGAGCTCCACCCAGTGCTCTGAGTGATATGGTGGTATGGCTACAAGGCTGCAGGAGAGCAGAGATGAGACAGGAGCAGTGGCAGCACCAATGACAGAGACTGAGATGGCTGTTGGGATGGGGTAGTGAGGCCCAGAGACTGGCTTGCTGCATGTAGACTCACTCTGAGTGGACGGGATTCTAGTGACTGACCTGCCACTGTGTGAATAAAGTTGCGTATAAACCTTTCACCCCAAGAATGTTCTACTGTCATCTCTTTGGTCAAATTGAATCCATAGTGAAATTGCCCGGGGCTGAAACCCATTGGCAAGATGCTTGGCTAGAATCCCACTCAGGTCAGATATATTATACTCCCATAATGTCATGGATTAAGGTAGTATAGGAAGATTCGGTCAAGATTTGAATCATAAGTTGTTATGAGAGTTTAAAAGAGGCCACTAATCAACAATTGGCACATTCATAAATGTTTTGGTCTTAACAATTGGACGGATAGAACTGCCATTCTACGAGAACAGTGACTTTGGAAGGCATAGGAAGAAGAGTAACAGGAATTCAGTCAACCAAATTTAAGGCATATTTTATGTATCCAAGCGGAGACGATGAGTAGGAAATGTGATACACGAATCTGAAATTCAGAAGAGAAGATTGGGATAGAGATGTATATTTGAGGGTTGACATCAAATAAATGGCATTTAAAGCTGCAAGTCTAGATGAGAACAATGAGATCCAGAGAGAATGAGCATAGATAAAGTGTAAGAGTTGAGAATTTTAATTGTTGGCGAGATAAAAGAGGACTAACAAAGGACAGAGAGCAAGAGACCAGTAAAATAAGAGAGAATCTAGAGTCTCTGATAAACCAGTGGAAGAAAGATTTTAAAATTAAGGACATAACAATCTACTGAATCAAATTCTGATAATCAGATGACTAGAATAGGACTGCTGGGTTTAGTCACAAGAAGGCCAAAAGATGACATTTACAAAAGCAGGTTTTTGTAGTGGTGCAAAAAGATTTATTAGAGGTGATTCAAAAGAGAATGGGAGAGAGAATTAGAGACAGGAAGAGGATAGAGATCCCAGAAATAAACATGCTCATGGGTCCATATGACAAAGGAGGCAAGAATAAACAATGAAGAAAATAGTTTCTTCAATAAATGGTGCTGGGAAAACTGGAAAGCTAAGAAAGAATGAAACTGGGCCACTTTCTTATACCATATACAAAAATAAACTCAAAATGGATTAAAGACCTAAATGTAAGACCCCAAACCATAAAATTCCTAAAAGAAAACATGGGCACTCAACATCAGTTTTAGCAATACTTTTTTGCATCTGTCTCCTCAAGAAAGAGCAGCAAAAGCAAAAACAAACAACTAGGATCACATCAAACTAAAGAGCTTTTGTGCAGTGAAGGAACACCAAAAACACCCAAAAAGGCAGCCTACGGTATGGGAAAAGATATTCACAGATGATATATTTGGTAAGAGGTTAATACCCAAAATATATAAAGAACTCATCTAACTCAACATCAAAACAAACAAACAAACAAACAATCCAATAAAGAAATGAGCAGAGGACCTGAATAGATACTTTCCCAAAGAAGACATACAGCAGGCCAAAAGAACACATGAAAAAATGCTCAACATCACAAATCATCAAGGAAATACAAATCAAACCACAATGAGATGTTATGTCACACCTGTCAGAAAGGCTGCTATCAAAAAGTCAAGAAATAACAAGTGTTGGTGAAGATGTGGAGGAAAGAAACCCCTCACATGCTGTTGGTGGGAATGTAAATTGGTGCAGCCACTAGAGAAAACACATGGAGGTTCCTCAAAATATTAAAATTAGAAATGCCATATGATCCAGTAATTCTATTCTTGTGTATTTATCTAAAGAAAACAAAAATACTATTCAAAAAGATACATGCGCCCATATGTTATTTATAATAGCCAAACTATGGAAGCAACCTAAGTGTCTATCAGTCAATGAAATGGATAAAGAAGATGTTATATATATATATAAACACACATACACATATATATGCAAGTATGTACACACATAATGTATATATATGTATATATATATACACACACATATGTAAGTATGTACACACAATGGAATATTACTCAGCAATAAAAAATAATAAAATCTTGCAATTTGCAACTACATGGATGGACCTACATGGATGCTAAGAAAACAAGTCAGACAGAAATACATATATCATGTTTTCACTTATATGTAGAATCTAAGAAACAAAATAAATGAACCAAAAAACCAGAGACAGACTGATAAATACAGAGAACAAACTGGTGGTTGCCAGAGGAGAGATGATGGGGAAATGGCCATAATAGGTGAAAGAGATAAAAAAGTATAAAATTCCAGTTATAAAATAAATAAGTCACAGAGATGTAATGTACAGCATAGGGTATATAGTCAATAAAATAGTAATGACTTCATATGGTGACAGAATGGTACCTACACTTACTGTGATGACTATTTCGTTTTACATATAAATCATTATCTGTACACCTGAAACTAATATAATGTGGTATGTCAACTATACCTGAATTAAAAAAATGTTTAAATCTCTACACAGACGAATTAGTAACAGCAGGTATAGATAACTTGGCTGTAAGAGGTGCAGGATCAGAGAATTGCAGCAATAGCTTGCGATTGGAGCCAAAAGAGAGGGGTTTTTTTGTTGCTGTTATTGTTGTTTGAGATGCGAGCTACTGTAGGCTTGGGAGAATGACCTGTAGATAAGGAAAATTAATAATGAAGAAGGGAAGAACTACGGGAATGATGTTCTTAAGTGGGTAAGAGCTGGTGAGCCTGATGCACAAGGGGAGGCGTGGGCCCAGAGAGGAGTGCAGACGGTACTGCCGTGTTGACAGAAAGAAAGGAAGAAATGATGGACAAAGATGCAACCCGTCGGTGGGGATTTGTGGAAGTCCTTTCCTCCGTTTCTACTTTCTCAGTGTTAGCACATAAGGCAAATATCTGAGAGCGGGGAGGGGAGAGGAGGTGCTAGACGGTTAAGGAAAGAAGAGAAGGCGCAAACAAGTTGTGTAGGAGAGGGAATGGATAGGGAAGAGCAGTTAGGATTGCTGGGTGGAACTTAAAAGAGTCCGCTGAGAATAGCGACCAAGGTTTTACAGGGAGACAAGCAAGATGGTTGCGTGTTTTTCTCCAGCCATGGTCAGCTGTGAGGTTTAGTCAAGGTGTGGGAAGAGAGTAAGAGCTTTGTCAGGTGAGAATATAAAGTGAGAAATGAGCATGATAGTTGACAGTAAATGCAGGGGAGTTATTACAGTGATGGGCAATGAGATTCAAACTGTTCAAGAATCAAAGTGTGGACAGCAAAAGGTAGGGGACATGAAGGATGGTAAAAAAGATAAAATCAAAAGCCTGAAGGTCCTGGCATAGTGGAATATTTGTTAGAATGCTAAAAGGAGCTGCTTGGAAAGATAAGAGGTAGTGGTCTAGATGTGCAACGCTTAAAATGTAAAATATGGAAGGACTACATTTACAGGTCATAACTATATCTAGGATATGGCTATAGCAAATACTGGCTTGTATGCAGTGGAGGACACAATTATTGGACCAGAGAAGGCTAGGAATGGAAAGTCCAAGATAATGGGAATACCATCCAGATTTGCATTAAAATCACCAGTAGTTCTGAACGGGGGTAATGTTGGAGCCTGAAACAGTGAACCAAGGGCTAAATCTTCAAGGCATTATGATCCAAGAGTATGTAAGTGAGGACAACAATATGGACAGTGGGAATTTGTATGAAGGATGGAGAACTAACGGTCCGGAAGCATCAGTTGAAAGTAGAGAGAGAGTAGATACCCTTGTTCCAACCTAGCGGTGGGCTGCAGGATACGCAACATCCCAGGGGAGCATGTGTATTACACATTTAACGGCACTGAGAACACTTCATTCACAAGCAATTCCAAATTCTGGCAGAAAGAGTCTTATTTGTCCAATCTGGGTTTATTGATGATTCATGATCCACATGGAAGACTAAAATGGCTGCCAGGGCCTTTGCCTGCTACTATGTAGGCAGGGACAGAACTCTTAAATATTTCTGCTAACTTCTTCCTACCAAAGAAGAGTTGCTTCCTAAAATAACATTAACCTTCCTTTGGTAGCCTTTTTCCTTTTCAAAATTAAGAACCAGCAATTATCTGCTCATCCAGAAAGAGCTGAGTCAATGGTCAGGCGGTGGTCCACACAGTTGAGTTTCTTCAGTTGGACCTCCTAGCACCTCTTTCCATAACTGCATTGCAACCCCACATACAGAAACTTCCCAGCTTGAAATGGATTCAATAAGAAGCTGCAGCAACTTACCTGGCATTGGCACAGTTTAATGTGTACAAGCAATCTTGCTTGTTACAGGACATCTTGATTTGTGTTAACATTCTAATGCACTAATCTTCCTAATACCCCTTGTATTTATTTATGACATAAATCAAATCCTGCTCAGAACTAAGATGTTGCTGCTTTTTTTCTCCTAGTCTCCTGCTGGGTGTATTTATGTTATGCTGTGTTATGTGACTACCCTTGCTGCAAATTTATCTGAGCTTCGACTTTTACTGCTGATTTAGCAAACATTTTATATTCTGCAATGAACTGTAAACATTTTTTCTTCTGACAGATCCATTATGACAAGTGTTATAAACTCTTCACTGCAGACTGTATCGCTTCTATTGAGTTGCTCTTTATTTCAATTTTACTATGCACAGAAAATGACACTGGTAATATTGTACCTATGTGAGCTTGGCCAGGACAATCAGTATGTCTTGCGACATGGAGCATCTATACACTTAGTTTTATTACATCTGTTTCTGGTTTATACAGCATGTTAGTGGGAATCAAGTTTTAAGAGTAGTCAAATGAGCTGAAACTAGCCCATGAACTCTAATTTCTTTCCATTTAAAAGTTTGTCTGTCTATAAACATGTACAACATTTTTAAGTAGCTGATAAATTTTTTCAGTTCTATCAAGTCTAAAATGTCATGATTTTAGGAGCATAGATTTTGAGTCAGAATAACCTGCATTTCCACAGCTCCCTTAATATCTCTCTGGGTGACCTACAGTAAATTGCTTAATCTGTCTGAGCATTTTTCCTCATCTTTAAAAATGAAAGGGGTAGCTACATCTCAGGATTATTGTGGAAATTAAATGAAATAATGTGTGGAAATTTTCATGACAGTTAGAGATAATAAGTGTGGTGTACTAATTTGCTAAGGCTACCATAACAAAGTACCACAGACTGGGTGGCTTAACAAGCAGAAATTTATTTTCTCATAAATTTGAAGCTAGAAGTCCAGGATCAAGGTGTTGGCAGAGCTGGTTTCTTCTGAGTCCTCGCTTCCTGGCTTGCAGATGGCCGTCTTCTCCTCTGTGTCTCCACATGGCCCTCCCTCTGTGTGTGTGTATGTGTCCTGATCTCCTTTCCTCATAAGGACACTAGTCATATTGATTTAGGGCCAACTCTAATGATCTAGGTTTCACCTCTTTAAAGATTCTATCTCACAAAATAGAGTTGAATTCTGAGGTATGGAGGTTAGGGCTTAAATATATTAAATTTGAGAAGGACACAATTTAGCCTGTAACACATGGGCTAAAGATTTTTCCTTCTTATTTCCTCATCACTTTTTGAGGGTAGAATTTCAATGATTATGAATTCATTGAAACTCCTGATAAAGATACCACCACCACTGATACCAGCAAAGGTAAGCAAGGAGATGAAATAGTTTAGCAAGATCAATGTTCTTCTCTGGGATCAATGTTTCTTCTCAGATGTAACCTGAGTTTCATGTAGATACATTATGCAATGAACTGTAAACATTTTTTTTTCTGCCAGACCCATTATGACAAGTGTTATAAACTCTTCACTGCAGACTGTATCTCTTCTATTAAGTTGCTCTTCGTATCAATTTTTACAAGCCAGGAAGCGAGGACTCAGAAGAAACCAGCTCTGTCAACACCTTGATCTTGGACTTCTAGCTTCAGATTCATGAGAAAATAAATTTCTGCTTGTTAAGCACCCAGTCTGTGGTACTTTGTTATGGTAGCCTTAGCAAATTAATACACTCTTTTATTATCTCTAATTTTCATGAAAATTTCCACTCATTATTTCATTTAATTTCCACAGTAATCCTGAGATGTAGCTACCCCTTACATTTTTAAAGATGAGGAAAAATGTTCAGAGAGATTAAGAAATTTACTCTAGGTCATGTGGTTAAAATGCAGGTTCTTCTGACTCAAAATCCATGTTCCTTTCCCTGTACATGCTGTCTCTTCCATATGTTTATCACTCTAGCCCACTGGTGATATTACATAATGGGTAGTGAAATAAGATGGAAAGGAAGGCCATGTCTGTGCTTCAAAGAAGTTTTTTATCTGTTCTTCCTTCTTATTCCTGAGGAATGAGAAGTGCATTTAGTGAGATTTTATTTTTCAAATATAGAAACAGCCCATTTAGGCCAAAACTAATTATTAGTGTTCATGGAATTGCCTCTAAGGAAGATAAATTTCAAGTTTTTCATTTGAAGAAGGCACTCTGGTGAACTATGTGGCATACCTTGAAAACACTTACACTTTCACTTCTCATTCATCAACTTACAATTGAATAAATAGCTACTGGTTACCTTCTACATTTGGGGCACTGTGTTTGGCACAAAGGATGCAAAGCGGATAAAGACAGATACGGTCCCTGCCCTCACACATTTTTTCATTATAATAATCACACTGAATCCAGGTGAGTTTTGTTTGTGTGTTTGTGTTTGCTTTGCCTTTGTTTTAAAACACGTCTCCGTGGGAGCCAAGATGGCGGCGTGAGTAGAGCAGTGGAAATCTCCTCCCAAAAACACATAGAGCTATGAAAATATAACAAAGAAAAATCTTCCTAAAATAGAAACCACAGGACACAGGACAACATCCAGACCACATCCACACCTGCAAGAACCCAGCGCCTTGTGAAGGGGGTAAGATACAAGCCCCAGCCCGGCGGGACCCGAGCGCCCCTCCCCCCGGCTCCCGGTGGGTGGAGAGAAACCGGAGCAGTTTTTTTTTTGGCGAGCGCTTTTTGGAAGCCTTAGAGGGACGGGCCCCCGTTGCTGGGGAGGCAGGGTGGCGGGACCGGTGAGGAGGTGCCTGGGAACAGCGCCGGAGGACAAAGAATATCCCGCGTTTCTCCCTGCGAGACCTGGGGGCGGGTGCCTGAGACCGGTGCCTGAGGATGGAGGAGGTCGCGCGTTTTTCCCCTTTTTTTTTTTTCTCTTTTTGGCAAGCGCTTTTTGGAAGCCTTGAAGGGACGGGGACCCCAGTGCTAGGGAGGCACGGTGGCGGGACTGGTGAGCGGGTGGCTGGGACCGGCGCCTGAGGACAAAGAATATCCCCCGTTTTTCCCTGCGGGACCGGTGGGCAGGTGCCTGAGACCGGCACTTGAGGACAGAGGAAATCGCGCGTTTTTCCCCTTTTTTTTTTCTCTTTTCTGCGAGTGCTTTTTGGAAGCCTAAAAGGGACAGGGACCCCGGTGCTAGGGAGGCAGGGCGGCGGGACTGGTGAGCGGGTGCCTGGGACCGGCACCTGAGGACAAAGAATATCCCGCATTTTTCCCTGTGGGACCGGTGGGTGGGTGCCTGAGACCAGCACCTGAGGACGGAAGAAATCGCGCGTTTTTCCCCTTTTTTTTCTCTCTTTTTGCCAAGTGCTTTTTGGAAGCCTTGAAGGGACAGGGACCCCGGTGCTAGGGAGGCAGGGCGGCAGGACTGGTGAGCGGGTGCGTGGGACCAGTGCCTGAGGACAAAGAATATTGAGCATTCCTTCCCTGCGGGACCGGTGGGTGGGTGCTTTTTGGAAGCCTTGAAAGGACAGGGACCCTGGTGCTAGGGAGACAGGGCAGCAGGACCAGTGCGCGGGTGCCTGGGACCGGCACCTGAGGAAAAAAAAAAAAATCGCGTGTTTTTTCTTTTTTTTTTCCTTTCTGTTCCCTCTCTCATTGTTGCTGTTGTTGTTTTGGTTTGGAGAGTGCTTTTTGGAAATCTTAAAGGGGCAGGACAGGTCACTTAGACCAGAAGCAGGGAATCTGGGGATCTCTGGGCACTCTAACCCCCTGGGCAGCAGGGAGCACAGAGGCCCCTTACGGAGATAAATAGTCTCCTGGCTGCTCCCCCTCTAACGGGGCTCCACCATTTTGGAGGAACAGCCCCAGCCAGGCCAAGCCCACAGCAACAGTGGAGATAAACCCCAAAGCAACTGGGCAGGAAGCAGAAGCCCTGTCTGCGCACAGCTGCCCAGCACAAGCCACTAGAGGTCGCTATTCTCCCAGGAAAAGGCTACAAACCAACAAGAAGGGAAGCTCTTCCAGCGGTCACTTGTACCAGCTCTGCAGACTATCTCTATCACCATGAAAAGGCAAAACTACAGGCAGACAAAGATCACAGAGACAACACCTGAGAAGGAGACAGACCTAACTAGTCCTCCTGAAAAAGAATTCAAAATAAAAATCATGAACATGCTGACAGAGATGCAGAAAAAAATGCAAGAGCAATGGGATGAGATGCAGAGAAAAATGCAAGAGCAGTGGGATGAGATGCAGAGAAAAATGCAAGAGCAGTGGGATGAAGTCCGGAAGGAGATCACAGATGTCAGGAAAGAGATCACAGAAGTGAAACAATCCCTGGAAGGATTTATAAGCAGAATGGATAAGATGCAAGAGGCCATTGAAGGAATAGAAGCCAGAGAACAGGAACGTATAGAAGCTGACATAGAGAGAGATAAAAGGATCTCCAGGAATGAAACAACACTAAGAGAAATATGTGACCAATACAAAAGGAAAAACATTCGTATTATAGGGATACCAGAAGAGGAAGAAAGAGGAAAAGGGATAGAAAGTGTCTTTGAAGAAATAATTGCTGAAAACTTCCCCAAACTGGGGGAGGAAATAATCGAACAGACCATGGAATTATACAGAACCCCCAACAGAAAGGATCCAAGGAGGACAACACCAAGACACATAATAATTAAAATGGCAAGGATCAAGGACAAGGAAAGAGTTTTAAAGGCAGCTAGAGAGAAAAAGGTCACCTATAAAGGAAAACCAATCAGGCTAACATCAGACTTCTCAACAGAAACCCTACAGGCCAGAAGAGAATGTCATGATATACTTAATGCAATGAAACAGAAGGGCCTTGAACCAAGGATACTGTATCCAGCACGACTATCATTTAAATATGATGGTGGGATCAAACAATTCCCAGACAAGCAAAAGCTGAGGGAATTTGCTTCCCACAAACCACCTCTACAGGGCATCCTACAGGGACTGCTCTAGATGGGAGCACCCCTAAAAAGAGCACAGAACAAAACACACAACATATGAAGAAGGGAGGAGGAGGAATAAGAAGGGAGAGAAGAAAAGACTCTCCAGACAGTGTATATAACAGCTCAATAAGCAAGCTAAGTTAGGCAGTAAGATACTAAAGAAGCTAACCTTGAACCTTTGGTAACCACGAATCTAAAGCCTGCAATGGCAATAAGTACATATCTTTCAATAGTCACCCTAAATGTAAATGGACTTAATGCACCAATCAAAAGACATAGAGTAATAGAATGGATAAAAAAGCAAGACCCATCTATATGCTGCTTACAAGAAACTCACCTTAAACCCAAAGATAAGCATAGACTAAAAGTCAAGGGATGGAAAAACATATTTCAGGCAAACAACAGTGAGAAGAAAGCAGGGGTTGCAGTACTAATATCAGACAAAATAGACTTCAAAACAAAGAAAGTAACAAGAGATAAAGAAGGCCACTACATAATGATAAAGGGCTTAGTCCAACAAGAGGATATAACCATTCTAAATATATATGCACCCAATACAGGAGCACCAGCATATGTGAAGCAAATACTAACAGAACTAAAGAGGGAAATAGACTGCAATGCATTCATTGTAGGAGACTTCAACACACCACTCACCCCAAAGGATAGATCCACCGGGCAGAAAATAAGTAAAGACACACAGGCACTGAACAACACACTAGAACAGATGGACCTAATAGACATCTATAGAACTTTACATCCAAAAGCAACAGGATATACATTCTTCTCAAGTGCACATGGAACATTCTCTAGAATAGACCACATACTAGCTCACAAAAAGAGCCTCAGTAAATTCCACAATATTGAAATTCTACCAACCAATTTTTCAGACCACAAAGGTATGAAAGTAGAAATAAATTCTACAAAGAAAACAAAAAGGCTCACAAACACATGGAGGCTTAACAACATGCTACTAAATAATCAATGGATCAATGAACAAATCAAAATAGAGATCAAGGAATATATAGAAACAAATGACAACAACAACACTAAGCCCCAACTTCTGTGGGATGCAGCGAAAGCAGTCTTAAGAGGAAAGTATATAGCAATCCAGGCACACTTGAAGAAGGAAGAACAATCCCAAATGAATAGTCTAACATCACAATTATTAAAACTGGAAAAAGAAGAACAAATGAGGCCTAAAGTCAGCAGAAGGAGGGACATAATAAAGATCAGAGAAGAAATAAACAAAATTGAGAAGAATAAAACAATAGCAAAAATCAACGAAACCAAGAGCTGGTTCTTTGAGAAAATAAACAAAATAGATAAGCCTCTAGCCAAACTTATTAAGAGAAAAAGAGAGTCAACACAAATCAACATAATCAGAAATGAGAATGGAAAAATCACGACAGACTCCACAGAAATACAAAGAATTATTAAAGACTACTATGAAAACCTATATGCCAACAAGCTGGAAAACCTAGAAGAAATGGACAACTTCCTAGAAAAATACAACCTCCCAAGACTGACCAAGGAAGAAACACAAAAGTTAAACAAACCAATTACAAGCAAAGAAATTGAAACAGTAATCAAAAAACTACCCAAGAACAAAACCCCGGGGCCGGACGGATTTACCTCGGAATTTTATCAGACACACAGAGAAGACATAATACCCATTCTCCTTAAAGTGTTCCACAAAATAGAAGAAGAGGGAATACTCCCAAACTCATTCTATGAAGCCAACATCACCCTAATACCAAAACCAGGCAAAGACCCCACCAAAAAAGAAAATTACAGACCAATATCCCTGATGAACGTAGATGCAAAAATACTCAATAAAATATTAGCAAACAGAATTCAACAGTATATCAAAAGGATCATACACCATGACCAAGTGGGGTTCATCCCAGGGATGCAAGGATGGTACAACATTCGAAAATCCATCAACATCATCCACCACATCAACAAAAAGAAAGACAAAAACCACATGATCATCTCCATAGATGCTGAAAAAGCATTTGACAAAATTCAACATCCATTCATGATAAAAACTCTCAGCAAAATG
Organism: Manis javanica; assembly: GCF_040802235.1. Taxonomy (NCBI): domain Eukaryota; kingdom Metazoa; phylum Chordata; class Mammalia; order Pholidota; family Manidae; genus Manis; species Manis javanica. The sequence goes on from NC_133166.1 coordinate 61,514,847, forward strand.
GGAATAGAGGGCAAGTACCTCAACATAATAAAGGCCATATATGATAAACCCACAGCCAGCATTATACTGAACAGCGAGAAGCTGAAAGCATTTCCACTGAGATCGGGAACCAGACAGGGATGCCCACTCTCCCCACTGTTATTTAACATAGTACTGGAGGTCCTAGCCACGGCAATCAGACAAAACAAAGAAATACAAGGAATCCAGATTGGTAAAGAAGAAGTTAAACTGTCACTATTTGCAGATGATATGATACTGTACATAAAAAACCCTAAAGACTCCACTCCAAAACTACTAGAACTGATATCAGAATACAGCAAAGTTGCAGGATACAAAATCAACACACAGAAATCTGTAGCTTTCCTATACACTAACAACGAATCAATAGAAAGAGAAATCAGGAAAACAATTCCATTCACCATTGCATCAAAAAGAATAAAATACCTAGGAATAAACCTAACCAAGGAAGTGAAAGACTTATACTCTGAAAACTACAAGTCACTCTTAAGAGAAATTAAAGGGGACACTAATAAATGGAAACTCATCCCATGCTCATGGCTAGGAAGAATTAATATTGTCAAAATGGCCATCCTGCCGAAAGCAATATACAAATTTGATGCAATCCCTCTCAAATTACCAGCAACATTCTTCAATGAATTGGAACAAATAATTCAAAAATTCATATGGAAACACCAAAGACCGCGAATAGCCAAAGCAATCCTGAAAAAGAAGAATAAAGTAGGGGGGATCTCACTCCCCAACTTCAAGCTCTACTACAAAGCCATAGTAATCAAGACAATTTGGTACTGGCACAAGAACAGAGCCACAGACCAGTGGAACAGATTAGAGACCCCAGAAATTAACCCAAACATATATGGTCAATTAATATTTGATAAAGGAGCCATGGACATACAATGGCAAAATGACAGTCTCTTCAACAGATGGTGCTGGCAAAACTGGACAGCTACATGTAGGAGAATGAAACTGGACCATTGTCTAACCCCATATACAAAGGTAAACTCAAAATGGATCAAAGACCTGAATGTAAGTCACGAAACCATTAAACTCTTGGAAAAAAACATAGGCAAAAACCTCTTAGACATAAACATGAGTGATCTCTTCTTGAACATATCTCCCCGGGCAAGGAAAACAACAGCAAAAATGAGCAAGTGGGACTACATTAAGCTGAAAAGCTTCTGTACAGCGAAAGACACCATCAATAGAACAAAAAGGAACCCTACAGTATGGGAGAATATATTTGAAAATGACAGATCTGATAAAGGCTTGACGTCCAGAATATATAAAGAGCTCACACGCCTCAACAAACAAAAAACAAATAACCCAATTAAAAAATGGGCAGAGGAACTGAACAGACAGTTCTCCAAAAAAGAAATACAGATGGCCAAGAGACACATGAAAAGATGCTCCACATCGCTAATTATCAGAGAAATGCAAATTAAAACTACAATGAGGTATCACCTCACACCAGTAAGGATAGCTGCCATCCAAAAGACAAACAACAACAAATGTTGGCGAGGCTGTGGAGAAAGGGGAACCCTCCTACACTGCTGGTGGGAATGTAAATTAGTTCAACCATTGTGGAAAGCAGTATGGAGGTGCATCAAAATGCTCAAAACAGACCTACCATTTGACCCAGGAATTCCACTCCTAGGAATTTACCCTAAGAACGCAGCAATCAAGTTTGAGAAAGACAGATGCACTCCTATGTTTATCGCAGCACTATTTACAATAGCCAAGAATTGGAAGCAACCTAAATGTCCATCTGTAGATGAATGGATAAAGAAGATGTGGTACATATACACAATGGAATACTACTCAGCCATAAGAAGTGGAAAAATCCAACCATTTGCAGCAACATGGATGGAGCTGGAGAGTATTATGCTCAGTGAAATAAGCCAAGCGGAGAAAGAGAAATACCAAATGATTTCACTCATCTGAGGAGTATAGGAACAAAGGAAAAACTGAAGGAACAAAACAGCAGCAGAATTACAGAACCCAAAAATGGACTAACAGGTACCAAAGGGAAAGGAACTGGGGAGGATGGGTGGGCAGGGAGGGATAAGGGGGGGGAAGAAGAAGGGGGGTATTAAGATTAGCATGCATGGGGGGGAGGGAGAAAGGGGAGGGTGGGCTGCACAACACAGAGAGGACAAGTAGTGACTCTACAACATTTTGCTAAGCTGATGGACAGTAACCGTAATGTGGTTGTTAGGGGGGACCTGATATAGGGGAGAGCATAGTAAACATAGTATTCTTCAGGTAAGTGTAGATTAAAAATTTAAAAAAAAAAAAAGAAAGAAAGAAAGAAAAGGGGGATTACTCCTTAACAGGATAAAACTATTGGTAAATCAAAGATCAACGCATGCTTTAAATATCCTTAATGTTGATCACTTAAAGGGTGTCAGATGATCAGCTATGGAGGTACTCTTTTCTGATAATATTCCTTTCTCTTAATTAAAAAAAAAAAAAAAAAAGCAGTTCCTGTGTGCTGACCTCCAATGAGTTCTGCACAGTGGTATAGAGGGCATGTCAAAGTGTGGGCAAAGGGTCTGTTTGTTTCTACGCAGAAGATCAAGGCCTAGCTTGGATACCCAGAAAATGAACTAAGATACGATATGAGGAGGAGCTTCCGGCATCAGCACTCTCTGGAGGACTCGTGCCGGGGGATGATCATCAAAAAGCCTCCACAGGGATCCGGACGATGCTGCGGTTGTGGCTGCATCCAGCCCACCATCTCCTGGACTTGCCATGAGAAGGAGGAGGGAGATGTCTAGGCTGGCATGTGCATGCAGTGAGACAACGAATTTGACTGGATCTGTACTGTTGGAACTCAACCAGGAGTTGGGAGGGGTGCAAGTTGTAGCACCCCAAAATCTCATGACTATAGACTATCTATGGTTAAAAGAACATATGGGATGTGAACAGATCCCAGAAATGGGCTGCTTTAATTTGTCTGATGGTTCAAGTACAGTTGGAAAATATCCATCATATCATAGATAAATTTTCACAAATGCCTAGGGTGCCTAAATGGTTTTCTTGGCTTCACTGGAGATGGCTGGTAATTATAGATTTGCTTTGTTTATGTCACCGTATTCCTATTATGTCAATATGTGTGTGCAAATTAGTTAGTAGTTTAAAACCTATACATACTTAAGGTACTATACAAGAAGATATGTCAAAGAAATAATCAATCCTCCCAAGTTTCCTTCATATGCTACATCTATAGCTTTTCTTCTTCCTTCCTAATTACAAACTTTAAATAGAATTCGTGCCTCATATCGAATTTACCGAGTATCATAATTCCTCCAGGTGGTAAAGATACCTCGAGACAAGTGCTGGGCATAGAAGCCACAGGGCATAAATCTGCAAAGAAGTAAAAAGCTAACCTTTGCAAACAATATGGCTTCTCTCTCACTTACCAACTTTACATTTCCCTGTATGGCCCCGGAAGATGACTGGTTAGCCAGAGACGGGTAAGATTCCTCAAGGGAGGAACAACCTAAGACAGGCACAGTCGCAGGGGGGCCATCAGGTGAGAATTTGGGGATCAACAGAGGTGAGGCTCAGAACCTCACCCCCCCTGCTTTGAGAGAAATCTTCTGCATCCGTGGATGTCTTGCTGCCCTTGTCTAGCCTGGATTAATACTTAGTCCATAGCACACACCTGATCATCTGATCATCTACATTTGCCTTCTTACAGCACTAAACTATGTTTTCTACCTTTATCTTGCATCTACCTACCACTTCAGCATTTTATTAAAAATAAAAATAATAATAATAATAGGAGAAATGTGGGATCAACATATAAATCAAGTACAAAAATCAAATGAATATTCATATTTGACCTGATGGTTTATAGGTCATATTGCATGATCAAAACCGAAAGTTTCTGTGATGACTGCCCTTGTACTGTTCACCATGTAAGAATTTATTCACTCTGTAAGAATTCGTTCACCATGTAAGAACTTGTTCGTTATGCTTCAGAAGATTGGAGACTGACGAGAATTAGGCTTGAGATGGATTAATGATTGTACATTGAGCATTGACCCCCCTATACTGAATTTTATTGTTGTTAACAACCATTTGATCAATAAATATGAGAGATGCCCTCTCAAAAAAAAAAAAAAAAAAAAGGCTGGAAAGTTTGAAAATAAAATTTAAAAATTCAAAAAAAAACAAACAAACAAAAAAAAAAAAAACACGTCTCCCTTCTGTCTAAACGGAAAGCCTTGAGGTCATGTATTGTGTCTTGTTTGCCTTCGTAGTTTCAGTGCTTGGCAGAGTGCCTGGCACCTATCAGAGCACGATGAATATTTTTAAATTGAATTGGGATTCCAAATTTATGGTTGATGAAGATGAATGAATATCCTGTTACTTGACAGAAGTTCAAGCGACATTCTGAAAACTGCTGATGGCAGCTCAGCCTTTGGGCACCTCACATAAATATCAGATGTTAGAATGGTTCATAAAGCTGCACTAATGTGAAAAGGTAATCTTAGGCACTAGATAACTAATTGTTGCCTTCTTTTCCTACTTTTTTTCATTCCTATTTTTCATGTGATTTTATAACAGTTTTATAGGAATTATAGAAAATATGAAATACACAAAATATAAAATGACTCATCTTTGTGTCATAACCTAGAGATAAAAATGATTATATTTTTAAAACTTTATTCATCTAGTCTACTCTGCCTATAGTTATTGTAAATATATTCTTTGACAAATGAGAATTATATTATACAGAAAGTTTTATAACATGCCTCTTCATGAAATATTTATTGAAAATATTGCCCCATACCATTAAATAGTCAAATATGAATTAACAGATTGAATGGACTTACTGGATTTATTTAATGGGTAGTACTTATTTTTTGTTCATTTATTCAGTGCATATCTATTGTTTTCCAGACACTACAAAAATTGTAAGGGACAGGACCTCCTCTTAAAGATTGTGTTATGAATTTTCATGGTTATTCTCCACTGAATGAATTGAACCAGTATTAATTTCTTTCTTTGCCCAGTATTAATTTTTCCAGTAAATATTATTTATTGAACATAATCTATATACTATCACTCTTTCAACTCTTTCTTTTGCTCAAAAATATTTGAGTATATAATATATTAAAGGCTCTGTCTTAAGCAATGGGAAGATATCAGTACATAAGACTATTAATGTTTCTGTCCTCATGAAGGTTAATTTTTAGTGGGGGGACAGACAATAAACAGAATTGAGAGTGAAGACTGTGTTTAGGGGCAAGAGGTATGGAGAAAAATAAAGCAACATTGAGGAATATAAAATTGTGAGAAGAAGATATAGTTTTACAAGGTATCAAGGGCAGACTTCAGACATAAGGGAGCTGTGACCTTAGCAATGTGCGAGAGCAAGTCCTTCAGATGTCCGAGGGAAGAGTTTCAGGCAGAGGAAACAGCAAGTGTAAAAGCCCTGAGGCAAGAATATACGTGTTCTTGGTTGGAGGGCTACTGAGGAGGCCTGTGTGACTAGAGTGGTGGGGGCAGTGGCAGTGGCAGAGAATGAGGTCAAACAGGTCTCAGGGGTCATAGGGCATGGGAGCAGCAGGCAGAGAAAACTTCTGGCAGTTCCTTTCTACTTTTATTTTCTCAGTGAAAGAGGATTTAAGGTCATCATGTGAAAGTGAGGAATGGGAGGGAAGGTTCTGGAGATTTAGGAAAAGAGGCAAGAGGAGACCTCCAGGAGCCCAAGCAGGTTCTCACAGTGAACATTGGAGAAAAAAAAAAATCCCCTCATGCTTCCAGTAGAAGGATGATAAAAGGAACCATTTTGCAATATGCCAGAGCACAGTTCTTTAATAAGGTTTGTCCTAAGGGAAGACTAGATAACCAGAGCCTGACCTATTGTGGTGTTATGAAAGCCCAATTACCTGGGGGAAAGGAAATACCCAACTCCTACATGCTCTAGCTATCCTGTTCCATCTAAGTGGGGAGAAAGACTCTGGGAAATTCTTGTGATATTCAGTCAAGAGGAATAGGCTCAATAAAAGACAAGAACCTAATCATAAGACTACAGATGCTCCCTCTCCCTCAACACTTCTAAAAGGCTATTTGTAGCAGCTCTTTTTACCTGGTATGCATGCCTGGCTATCCAGAAAAAATGACAAGGCATACTAAAAGAAGGAACTTCCAAGCAAGACAATAAAGAATGAATAGACCTTTACCAAGAAAAAATATAGGAGCATGTTTCATGCACAGATAAGAATGTTCTAGACAGAGGGAAGACCATGTTTAAAGGCCCAAGGTAGGAAGGAACATGGTATATTTGAGAAACTAAAGAAGGCCAATGAGCCTGGAGTTAGAAGCAAAGGGAAGAAGAGGCAAAATGATACTGCAGAGACAAACAAAACCCAGATTATAGATTTTAAAATTGTCTTAATAAAACTGGACCTAATTTTAAAACCACTGGGAAGACTTTGAAGACTTTTAATAAGAAGAATGACAAAATTAACTGTGCATGTTAAAATTACCATTCCACCTACATCAGGCAAAGTGAATTGTCAGGATCCTGTCTGGTGTTTGGCAGACAACTGAGCAGGTGTTGCAAATATCAGACAAGAGGTGATGGTGGCCTAGAATGGGATAATGTCAAGGAAGTTGAGAATAACCGAGTGGACTCGAGTGCTATTTATGAATCAACAATCAAATGAAATCAATAAAACTTAATATGATCAGAAGTTGGTAACATAAAAAAAGGCTACACAACCTTTAGGTTACTTGTCTGGCCACCTAAACGAATTAAAATAATATTAATTGAAATGGGGGAATGAGAAGCAAGTTTGAAGGAAACAGATTACGACTTCATTTTTGGAGATTCAATTTTTGGAGTTTATGGAATATTTAAGAAGGAATGTCCTCTAAGAAATTATATACATGATTTTGAAGCTCAAAGGCAAAATATAGGTAGGAAGAATAAGCCTTAGAGTCATAACCATAAACAGTAATTGAAATCATATACAATTGAGATGATCCAAGGAAAGGATATAGAATGAAATGAAAAACTGATGTTGTTGCAAGTATCTGCCTGATTCCTCAAGCCCATTGCTGTTTTTGATTCTGAATATCTTTTATTCTGAAGTACCATTGGATTCTAAGCCATGGCTCCTCCTCAGCCCATGGCCTCTTGGATATTTTCTCATATCTGGCCTCATTCATATGCTTATTCACTGTGAAGGAGCTTCAGTATTTCCTATTTCAGATGCAGCCCCCCTAGGGCAAATCATAACATTAGTGCTGGCATCCAGTATTTTCAATGGACTCTCCTGTTAGATTGAAAAGCCATGGAAGATGGGTGTATACCTGTGGAAAAGAGATTTGGCCCTCAATGCTTCTTACAACTCTCAGGACCAGAGCCCTGTAGGAACTGTTCTTACCAAAGGCAACAAAAAGCCTCTTTAATGCTGAATCTCTGAGGCAGTCTTTAAATTTCAATTTCAATGATTTCCTTCTCTTTCATTGCTAACATTTGGTCATGTACCAACTTCTGTTGCTTTTCCCTACTAAAATATTACTCATCTCCATTTACTTGTCTTCATTTTTCTTGAAATTATTCCACTCCAGCCACCATCACATCTTGTGATGACAAGAAGGACACTATCTGCTAGGTAGGTCTGCAAGGCATGGAGAACAGAAGTTCCCAGCTCTACATAGAGTCAATTAAAATACCTACATTTTTTTAATCTTCCTTTTAAAATGCATTATTTTATTAATGAATCAACAAATTTCAAAAATCATAAATTTTGGGGTTCTCCAACTGCCAGTTCTAACCTATTTCATATTTTCCAAAAGAGATGATTTTACTAACAAGATGTATCACAAGAAGAGCTCAGAAGTGCAGTAAGAGTCATTGTATCTCAAGACAATTTACACTCGGGGATGAACAGTCTCTTGCTGCATTAAAGCCTATTAGGAAATGATTCTATCGTCATACTAATTCTATTTCTTAAAGCTCTCATAGATTTTAATGCAATTATAGCCAACACTCTTCTTGTTAAATAATGTCACATCAATGTGCGTATAAAGCATGTTTTGACAAGACAGTGTAATGTTATTATTATTATTTATTGTGTCCAAAGTACCTCTCAACCTGAAGAATATTAGCTTTAATATCACATGATAGATCCTCTAGCTCCTGCTTTGATGGTCTTCCAGATCACAGCAGCCTATTTCTATTCCTTTGGCTCCTGCTCAGCTGATCTCTGTGAAGTTTTTAATCTGATCTCTCTTCATGCTCAGGCATTTAATTTACAGCTGAGGAATTAGTAAAGGACTGCCATGCAAATCAGCATGGGTTAAAAGCTGCTAAGGTCTGCCAATACATACTGAAGAAAACTGAGTGGGAAAGAACAAGCCAATTGCACCAGAAGAAAGTGTACACTAACACCTGAAGGACTGAGGCTGCTTTCCATTTAGAGTCTGGACTCTTGCTGCACTGTCCTGAGATACCCCCATGGTCTCTTCAGGGAAGATCTAAGGTAGGGAATTAGTGCGAGGACACCTTTACTTCCTGCAGCTCTGGAAAGTAAAAGGAATATTCAAACCAAAAGAAAGCAACAGGGCAAAAAAAAAAAAAAAGAACCCCAAACCCAACAATACCTAATAGTTACCCAAGGAGCAGAGTTGTGAAGTTTGTCATCATGGAATGAATTAGTATACCTTTATTATTGCCTGTTCTCACCTTCTGATGCAGCAAGAAAGAAATCATCCACCCCATAGCTCCACCAACACAGCACCACATTCATTCTATTAATGGCCCTCCACCTAACATCCTTCCATCTGTCTCCCTGTGATCTAATCCTACCCACTACCATGACTCAAACGACACATTTCCATATTCATACCTCCTCAGAAGTGCTCTTGAGTGTTTCAAAACCCTTCTAAACCCATTTTCAATTTATTTTATATATACATACATACATACATACATATATATATGTATGTATGTATGTATATATATCAATATACATGAGATCTTTCAAAACAAGTGATATAGCATATGACAGATTATATATAAGCTGTATCATTTCATTGGTTTGAATTGTTTCACATATGTGGGTTCTTCCTGCACAGTTGGATTATGATTTCATAAATAGTAGACACCTTCTCTAAGGATTAAGTGGCCTGATTCTTATTCCTGGCTCTGGTGCTAACTTGCTTTGAGGTTTGGCAAAGTATGCCACAAAATTATACGCATCTCTGCCTTGGAAAATTCACTCTTTCTTGAAACCTTTATTTCCCACAAAGATAATATTAGAGTAGATAAATCAATTTTATTTAACAACTCAGATTTTTACTTGATTTATGACTGTATCTCATATTTACAACACAGGTTCATGTAATACTGCATGTACTGCAGGTCCTCAATAAAGAAGTGAATTTGATTATGGTGGCTGGCTGATTGGATGGATGAGTGGGTGGGTGGGTGGGTGGAACAATAAAAGGATATTTGTTTGAACTAGCTATTTTGAAGTATTTCTTTATGTCATCCCTTAAAAGATACAGACTGACTTACAACTGAGTGCTTGCTTTGCCCAATGCAGAATGTCATCAGGGAAACCCCTAGACTCTTCCCTGCTGAAGAAACCATGCGAATGAAACCATCTGTCTAAGAAATGGACTTCCTTTGGTCTATTTTCCTGGAGTATTAATAATCCCCAGGGCCTTCATAGGTAGTGCTCAATACTGAAAGAGCTGTGGATACTGAGCCAGGGAATAGAAAAAGAAACATTCCAAGTGGAATGTTTTGAAAGGGAAAAGTCACCCACTTTTCCCCATTCAATTATAACATCATGAAAATGTCTCCCAGACATCGTAAGAGTCCACGGAAACTCCTATAACCCCCACGCTCATTTTTCATCCCATTGCTGGCTGGCCTGTTTTTCTTTTCACTTTAGCTTTTTGACAAGTCATATAAAAGAAAGGGTGAAAGAATGTCTCTAGTTTCTAAGCCTGCCCTTCTGCCTCTGGAGCACACCATGTCATGTTAGGCAGGTGAGAAATGACCCCATTATTGCTTTCAAGACTAAGAATGCCAACAGAGTTATTTGCCCTGAACAAGTGTCTCCATAGATGGAAAGTGACTACTTGGCCTATTTCGTGCAAAGCCAGACACACCATTCACCATTTAGCCACATCACCCAACAGAGAAGAAATAGTCAGGTAACCTTACACAGCTGCTGATTTTAAACAATGTTGTCATTTAGATTTCATTAACTAGTTTAGGGACCACAACTTCATTTTATAGAAATCTAAGACTATGTTGGTGCTTTCTATATATGCTTACATTAATTTTTATATTGTATATAAGAGAATAAGGTAACACCAGTAAGGATCATCTGGATTGTTTCCAGACTAATTCATGACCCTTTGCTTATCAGCAACCTCACTTTCCCTTAGTAGGATAGATAAGCCAACATACCTCATAACTTTCTGTGCTTCCTGTTAACCCACTAACCAGAGAAGCCTGACATGGCCAAGTAGTACACCTAGTTTAAAATTTAGTAGAATCTGTATTCTGGAATAATGTTGGGCTCTCTGGTGGAAGCACTCCTACTTTTAGCATTAAGAGATATGTACTTACAGGACCCAGAGTCACAGAATCTAAAAGCTAAAATGCCACTAGTCAGTAACTAGAGATATTGATAAATGGAATGACCTCTATTTCTGTCCCTTGGTTTCTGGATCCTGATCTGTATTTACCTGACTGTGTACTGCACATCCTATACCAGAGCCTCCCAACATTATAAGGCACCATCTCTAAGCTGGAGTGACTATGAGCCTCCTTTGCATTCTACCACTTGGCAAGTCTGCCTCCTTGGATAATGAGACTATGGTAAGACCAGTGATTCCTATCGATATCATTGCTTCATTGTTTTCTTGAAAAGTGAGTTCACTTTGTTTGAGATAACATGAAAAGGCATTCATTAAGTTTCAGGTGAGACTTAAGGCAAGAAAGAAAGATGGCTAGAAGAAGCAAATACCAACTCAGATGTTTTTCAAGTTAGAATAATTTACTATTTCCTATCTGATGAATGTGAGTTCACCACAATCAACCTGTTGCTGTGTAGCTTCTTTCTCTATTAAGTTATATCATTTGGGGGCCAATATTTATCTGTTCTTGCTTGCAACTTGAACAATAGCAAGAGAAAAATTAGCCTTGTGAAGATCATATTACTGGACCTGTGCAGTGTTCATGACCACTAAATTCACAAGCCTATTGAACAATCTCTGAAGAGCTGAAGAAGGAAGCTGTAACCTGATCTGTATCTATTTGACACCCTTCTTCACAGTAAGGGTTTTTAGTAAAAGAGCATTTGAGTAACAACCAAATGCTTGGTCCCTTTCAAGAGATCCAACTTTATGTCTTCCACAGGTATCTTTGCTATGAACTCCAGCTCTTTCCAAGATTTGACTGTCCATACAAACCATTAACTCACTATTATATCACAAGGAGGACTTTCCTTCCCCACTGTTTTTCAGTACTTGATTAGGCTTGTGATGTATTAGCAGTCATTTTTCATTGGATGCCAAATACTATATGGGTTTATTTCTAAAACATTCTTGATTTTTTTCCCTCCTTAGACAACTAGTCACAGGTGACCCTATGAAGTTGTAATTAAAGGTTAAAGAAGAGATGGCGTTAAACGAGGAGCAGCCTTGAAAAAATGTGCAATCCTATATTTTCAATACCTTCTTTATTTGAATCTATCACTTTCACATGATTATTAAAATCTGCTGGGCACAACCAATGTGAAAACATAATAGATAAATGGGCAGCAAGGGTGATAGGTCATTGGTATTTCATAATTAGGTATTTATTCTCAGTTTCTCATAGGAGAAATAAAAGCTGTTTTGTTGAATTTAGAAGATGGTACAGTTTGGCTCCAAAATCATCAAGGCCTCTGCTGGGAATCCATTACTGAAGCCTGTCGCAGTAAAGCCTCCACATCCTCCCCAGACATTCCCAGCACTCCCACATGTCTCCATCAATCACTAAGGGCCACTGGCAGGGCTACTTGCTAACCCGCAGCACAAAGTTTACAATAATTCCTGTCTTTTTCTAGAAGTTGTCTATGTAATGCCCCCAAGTTGTAGACATAAAGGGGATTTTTAAAATAGAAACCATCCCCTCTTCACATTTACATTTTCTGGTGGTGGCACAAGCTGTCAAGTGTTTCAGAGGTGAGCTATTGGTTCAAATGTATTATATTGGTATGTGAGAATTGCCCCAGTGCTTCCTTGGCCTTTCCTGCCATAATAATTGCCACTCTCTGGATTATGACACCTCCCAGGAAAGCCACTATGTTCTGAGTCTGCACCAACTATATATTCAGGGACTTGGAAAGAGACAACAGGGTTATTCATAATAGCTTGCTTTTAAGTGTTCCCCTGTTCTGATCTCTGCTCTGTTTCCTCTCAGTTCTTTAATTTCCCCTTGTTCTGTTTTTATTCTGTTTTTATTTTGTTTTGATCTTTAATGTTAACAGAGTTCTCTCAAATGTTTGGTGATCTTTAGCACTCTGTTCCTATTTCAGACTGGAATAAGAAAAGTTGATTATTAATGTTTCATGTGTACCCTGGGCTTGTCAACAAGTGGACTTTACTGCAGGATGATCTTGTTGAGCTGTTTCATAGGAAGGACACCTATTTCTATAGGTATTTTCTTTAGTCAGTTTACCCAGTGAAGAAACATCTATCTTTCTGCCTCAAAGGGTTAAACCTGGCAGCCAGCAATCTGGAAACCTGGTGGGAAGAGGGTGTTAGTAGTTTCATTTTTCTCTTAATCACCTTAATTATGACAGTCCAGTTCTCAGCTGGCCCCGTGTCACCAGTATCAGAGCCTCTCTGGCTCACACTCTTAAAGAAATCATGCTCTAGTGTTTGTGTTGGGTGGGGAAAAAGATATAGGTGTCTAAATGCCTCTTCTATAAGCTTTTACCCAATCTTACAATTTTCAGTGGTATTTTCTATCTTCAATTCTTGATGCATTTTATAGTGCTGTGGGGGTAATCCTATCCTTTCCCTTTGGGACTTGCCCCCCACTGGTTTAGGTTTCATTGTGATTTGGCCTGATGTCAGCTGTTATCCACCTGACATTTTTGCATCTCCTCTTCTTTTATTTTTGCTTTGTGGGTTGTAGCTTACTGCTTTCCACCGGGTTTCAGACCGTAAAGATTAGTGTCCAAGCAATGGTGTGAAGTAGAAATGTCCCTTGCTTATCTTTGTCATGCAGTCCAGAAATCATTTCCCCTCCCACTCATCAAACTGGCCAAACCTAAGTATATTCTTGAGCTCTGGCTACTGAAAATCCCAGAAAACAAACCAGATTGGCCTTGAAACAGGTGTCTCTCACTGATACAACAGAAGTTTTAAACATGTAAGATATCAACTGTTGAGTAGGCAAAAAGGTGTTGGAGAAGGAGGGGAATCTATTACACTGTCCCAGTGCTACAACACTCTGTGCTTTATGTCATCCTATGTAAGCCTGTCATTAGTGAATGGTTCCTTCCTGACCTTGCTCTCCATCAAACTATACCCATTCAAATCTTTGGTCCTCAAGAACCTGGTGTGATTAGTTATTAATGATGATGAAAAGAAGGAAATACCAATGAAAAAACAACTAGATTTCTTTTATCAGAACTTAAAACAATTCATTTTCTGATGTTAATAAAGATCATCAGAAAAGTGCTTCATTCTCAAATTAATTTGGTTAAGTCTTAGTAAATAAGTATAAACAGTCTTCTTTCTGATAGGACTCTTGAGATTCTTTTAATATACTAATATATTAAGATGGATATAAAATAATATATCAAGAAATGATAGAATATCAGATCTAAGAATATATCAAGGGTTATTTAGCCTAAAACCCTAAGTTTATAATGATGTAACTCAGTTCTACTGTGGCAAACTGACTCATCTGTGGAAATACAGCCAATTTTTGAAAATGTTATATGCCAGGTACTCAGGACTGCTGACTTCTAGTTAAAGGCTCTTTCAAATTTATGTTCCCTGCCTTTGAAGAACTAATAAGTGGAATATATGTGAACCGCTGAAGGTGAAGACATTTTTGTTAGTGTGTGTATTTTTTGCTAATATTTAGGAAATTAAGGAAGATATATCAATTAAGAACATGGTTAGGTTCTGGAATGAGACAAACCTGTGTTCACACTTGGGTTCCACTATTTAATACTTTATGACCCTGGACAAGTCATTTAATTTTCTTAAATGAAAATATCCTCAACTCTAAAATGAAAATGAAACCTATTTCAGAGTTTGTTAGTAAAACTACATGAAATAATAAGTAACAGATACAATACCTAGCACCTAATGATCATTTAAAAAATTATGTATTTCTCACTAGCATTATTTTTATTACTAGTATTATTCATGAAACAATACAAAAATACTTCATCAAATTATAATGAAGTATTCTGCTTGGAAGTCCAGTTTCTATTGTCCACATACACAATAATTCAACTGCAAATTTCTTGATTTGTATTTATAGCTAAGCTTCCTGAAAATGAATGGACACATTGTATACAATTTTGTACTTTCCATTTACTTTTCCACCAGCCTCAAAGAGTTCCTAAAAGAATATCTGCTCTGGTTATCCATGACCTTTCTCTTGATAAACCCAGTAGACATTATTCTCTAACAAACTTACTTTATCTTTTAGCAGCATTGAACATAGCTGGACCCCTTCTGCCTTTTCTGTATGTTCCCAATATTTTCTTCTTACCACAAACCCAGCCCCAAACAGTGTCTGTTAGAATACTGTGCAGTTTAGGAGCAGGATGGGGTTAGCAAGGAATGAAAGACTTAGGTTCATATCTACCTATCTCCTCACTTGACAAAGAGTTACTAATAGTCTACCATGCATCAGAGACTGTCTCAGGAATCCAGAAATTTGTCCTAAGCTTCTTCTTCTTTCTTTCCCATTCTATATTCTAGGTGATCTTATTCACTCTTAAGGCTACAACCCTGAAATTTACACCTCCAGTGTAGACTTTGTATCTTGAGATTCTAATCTATATATATAAATACTTCCTGACATCCCAATTTGGATATCCCATAGATAATCTCAACAACAAACTGCTCAAAAATGAATTCATTATCTGCAAAGATGTTTTCAGGAATAACATCAGCAAACTCTAGGGACTCCATGTAAAGACAAGGGAGTTTTCTGGGACACCTTCTCTTTCCCAGCATCAATCCACTGAACTACCAAATTCTGTCTATTCTGTTATCTCACTGCCTCCCAATTGTTTCACCTGCATTAACTCACTCATTTATCTTGTGTTTATTCAATGACTTTTGGTGCCAGAACCTGTCCAGAATTCTAGAAAAATAAAGGTAAACCTGTGCTTCTCAAACTACCTGTGATAAAAGACCATTTTTTCCTTTCTTCTTTTGTCTACAATTAGTAATGGATAGATTCCTTGGTAAAATTCAATAAAGAAAAATTAGTTGACAAATAAAATGAAAAGGACATGCAGACATATAAAATAAAAGCTCCAGTTTTTCACTATTAGATTCACTAAACATAAAGCACTCACCAATTGCTATAAAAGTTTCTAAATCCTTTTCATGATTTCTGGATGTCTACTGTTACAGATTACTATATTTTGCAAAATGGTGTCATCCAGTCACCACACTTTGAATAGTATTGAAAAGAGAGAGATGAGTTGTTTTTTAAATTAAAAAATATATGTCATTAATTTGTGTCTAATGTGAGGAATCAAATAGTAGAAAAATATGTAAACAGAAAAATCAATATCCCCATTTTCCCCATTCTTTAGTCCCAGTTTCAAAAATTTGCATGATTCCAGAATTTTCTCTGTATTTGCAAATATATTTATTTATACATAAAAAAGAATGCTGGAGGTTAAAGATGGTGGTGTGAGAGGTGAGACAGAGAACTCCTCCTAAAACCATATATAATATGAAAATATAGTTAATACAACTAACCTTAAAAGAACAACAGGAAAGAAGGCAGTGCCACGCTGCATACACCTAGAGAACAGAGAAGACCTCACAAAACATGGTAACATATCAAAGCCTTGATCCGGTGGGACCCAAGCCCTTCCCCCACCCCAGCTCACTGGAGGGAGGAAGAGAAATGGAGCGGGGAGGGGGTGGAAGCCTAGGACTGCTGAACACCCAGCCCTAGAGATCTGCTTTGGGACCACAAACCTACATTGCATGGTGCTCTGGAGATTAGTGGGGTTGAAAAGCTAAGACAGGGGGAATAGTTGGAGAGACTGAGATTCCAGCTGTTTGTGGAGGACAGGGATCCACATCTGGCTGCTCTGGGATAAACAAAAGGCTAGTGGTCTGTGAGGCTTCCTAGCAGTGAGAGGGCTGGTGAAGGGGCGGGGATTGCATGGAACTTGCTGCTCAGGAGAAGAGATAGGTGGAAATGGTTGTCAGGGTGCGCTCTGCCCAACAGGTGGGGAACATTCAGGAGCTTCAGATGCTCCAACGACCTAGCTGCCAAGGCCTCCCACTGTGATACACAGCCTGCTGCACCTTCGTCCTGGCCTGCCATCAATGGTTTGCAAACTGGCAGTCACTGCGTTGGCATCAGGCTAGCCAGAGGGAGGCCTGCCTACGGCAGTGACAAATGCAAAGCACAGAGGCTTATGCCTATGTGGTCAGCCCACTGGTTCTGACAGTGGAGACAAGCACTGCAACCAGGAAGCAGAAACAGCTCTTTCCTCCCCCCAGGTAACACCACCGCACCCCTGTGACCCCTAACATCAATCCAGGGGCTGAGCAACTCCAGAAACTAGAGCTTCTGGGCACTAAAGGGCACCACATACAAATATGAAAAATCAAAGGAACATGTTTAAAACCAAAATCTCACAAACACCAGACAAGAACCAAGTGAAACTGAAGTCACCAATTTCTTGAAAGAGAGTTAAAAAAAAAAAACCATAAACATGATCATGGAATTAGAGAAAAATATTCAAAAACTCAAGGACAAATTTAGGATGGAGATTCAATCATTAAGAAATTCCATATCTGAAATGAAATATACAATGGAGGGAATTAAAAGCAGATTAGATGTATTGGAAGAGACAGTAAACGTAATAGAAATTACAGAAGAGGAATATGAACACGCTGAGGCACAGAGAGAAAAAAGGATCTCTAGGAATGAAAGAATATTGAGAGAACTGTGTAACCAATCCAAACAGAACAATATTCGAATTATAGGGGTACCAGAAGAAGAGAGAAAAAGGGATAGAAACTGTCATTGAGGAGGTAATTGCTGAAAATTTCCCCAATCTGGGGAAGGCGATAGTCTCTCAGGCCATGGAGGTGCACAGATCTCCCAACACAAGGGACCCAAGGAAGACAACACCAAGACATATAATAATTAAAATGGCAAAGATCAAGGATAAGGACAGACTTTAAAAAGAAGCTAGAGAGAGAAAAAAGATCACATACAAAGGAAAACTCATCAGGCTATCAACAGATTTCTCAACAGAAACCTTACAGGCCAGAAGGGAGTGGCACAATATATTTAATGCAATGAAACAGAAGGGCCTCTTACCAAAAACACTACCTGGAAAGATTATCATTTAAATTTGAAGGAGGGATTAAACAATTTTCTGATAAACAAAAGCTGAGAGAATTTACCCCCACAAATCACATCTACAGTGTATTTTGGAGTGACTGCTAAGGATGGAAGTGTTCCTAAGGCTAAATAGCTGTCATCTAGGAAAATAAACCACAGCAAAGAAAGTACTCATATCACAAAGCTATGAAACTAGAAATAAATTACACAAAGAAAATGAAAAAGCCCACAAACACATGGAGGATTCACAACATGCTCCTAAATAAGCAATGGATCAATGACCAAATAAAAACAGAGATCAAGTAATATATGGAGACAAATGACATCAATAATTCAACACTGCAAAGTCAGGGGGATGCAGCCAAGACTGTGCTAAGAGGAAAGTACATTGCAATACAGGCTTACCTCAAGAAAGAAGAACAATCTCATATAAAGAGTCTAAACTCACAATTAATGAAACTAGAAAAAGAGCAACAAATGAGGCCCAAAGTCAGTAGAAGGAGGGACATAATAAAGATTAGAGCAGAAATAAATAAAATTGAGAAGAATAAAATAGTAGAAAGAGTGAATTAAAGTAAAAGCTGGTTCTTCAAGAAATTAAACAAAAATAGATAAACTGCTAGCCAGACTTATCAAGAAAAAAAGAGAGTCTATACACATAGACAGAATCAGAAATGAGAAAGGAAAAATCACTATGGACACCGCAGAAATACAAAGAATTATTAAAGAATACTATGAAAAATTACATGCTAACAAACTGGATAACCTAGAAGAAATGGACAACTTTCAAGAAAAATACATCCTTCCAAGGTTGACAAAGGAAGTAACAGAAAATCTGAACAGACCAATTACAACCAACGAAATTGAACTGGTAATCAAAAACCTACTTAAGAAAAGAACTCCTGGACCAGATGGCTTCACCACTGAATTTTATCAAACATTTAGTGAAGACCTAATACCCATTCTCCTTAAAGTTTTCCAAAAAATAGAGGTGGAGGGAATACTTCCAAATTCATTCTATGAGGCCAGCATCACTCTAATACCAAAACCAGGCAAAGACACCACATAAAAAGAAAATTACAGATCAATATCCCTGATGAACATAGATGCAAAAATATTGAACAAAATATTAGCAAACCAAATTCAAAAATACATCAAAAAGATCATCCATCATTTCCAAGTAGGATTTATGCCAGGGATGCAAGGATGGTACAACATTCGAAAAATCCATCAACATCATCCACCACATCAACAAAAAGAAGGACAAAAACCACATGATTATCTAGACAGATGCTAAAAAAGCATTTGACAAAATTCAACATCCATTCATGATAAAAACTCTCAACAAAATGGGTATAGAGGGCAAGAACCTCAACATAATAAAGGCCATATATGACAGACCCACAGCCAACATCATACTTAACAGCAAGAAGCTGAAAGCTTTTCCTTTAAGATTGGGAATAAGACAAGGATGCCCACTTTCTCCACTTCTATTCAACATAGTACTGGAGTTTCCAGTGATGGCAAACAGACAACACAAAGAAATACAAGGCATCCAGATTGGCAAGGAAGAAGTTAAACTGTCCCTTTTTGCAGATGACAAGATATTGTACACAAAAAACCCTAAAGAATCCACTCCAAAACTACAAGACCTATCTAAATTCAGCAAAGTTGCAGGATACAAAATTAATACACAGAAATCTGTGGCATTCCTATACACTAACAATGAACTAGCAGAGAGAGAAATCGGGAAAAGAATTCCATTCACAATTGCATCAAAAAGAATAAAATACCTAGAAATAAACCTAACCAAAGAAGAATAAACCTAACCTACTCTGAAAACTGCAAGACACTCATGAGAAAAATTAAAGAAGAAACTAATAAATGGAAACACATCCCATACTCATGGATAGGAAGAATTAATATTGTCAAAATGGCCATCGTGCCTAAAGCAATCTATAGATTCAATGCAACTCCTATCACAATACCAACAGCATTCTTCAACGAACTAGAGAAAATCATCCTAAAATTAATATGGAACCACAAAAAGACCTTGAATAGCAAAAGCAATCCTGAGAAGGAAGAATAGAGCAGGGGGAATTACGCTCCCCAACTTCAAGCTCTACTACATAGTCACAGTGATCAAGATAATTTGGAACTGGCACAAGAACAGACCCATAAACCAGTGGAACAGACTAGAGGGCCCTGAAATAAACCCAACCATATATGGTCAATTAATATATGATAACGGGCCCTGGGCATACAATGGTGAAATGACAGCCTCTTCCAACAGCTGGTGTTGGCAAAACTGGACAGCTACATGCAAGAGAATGAAACTGGATTATTGTTAACCCCATAGACAAAAGTAAACTTGAAATGGATTAAAGACTTGAATGTAAGTCATGAAACCATAAAACTCTGAGAAGACAACACAGGCAAACATCTCCTGAATATAAGCATGAGCAACTTCTTCCTGAACCCATCTCCTTGAGAAAGGGAAACAAAAGCAAAAATAAACTCACGGGATTACATCAAACTAAAAAGTATCTGTACAGCAAAGGACATCATCAACAAAACAAAAGGCACCCTACAATATAGGAGAATATATTTGTAAATGACATATCTGAAAAGGGGTTAACATCCAAAATATATAAAGAACCTACACACCTCAACAACCTAAAGGCAAATAACCCAATTAACAAATGGGCGGAGGATATGAAGAGATGGTTCTCCAAAGAAGAAATTTAGATGGCCAACAGACACATGAAAAGGTGCTCCACATCACTAATCATCAGGGGAATGCAAATTAAAACCACAATGAGGTATCACCTCACACCAGTAAGAATGGCCAGCATCGAAAAGACTAAGAACAACAAATGTTGGAGAGGATGCGGAGAAAGGGGAACCCTCCTACACTGCTAGTGGGAATGTAAGCTAGTTCAACCATTGTGGAAAGCAATATGGAGTTTCCTCAAAAAACTAAAAATAGAAATACCATTTGACCCCAGAATCCCACTTCTTGGAATATACCCAAAGAATACAACTTCTCAGATTCAAATAGACATATGGACCCCTATGTTCATTGCAGCACTTTTTACAATAGCCAAGATATGGAAGCAACCTAAGTGTCCATCTATAGATGAATGGATAAAGAAGATGTGGTACATATATGCAATGGAATACTATTCAGCCATAAGAAAGAAACAAATGCTACCATTTGCAATGATATGGATGGAGCTGGAGGACATTATGCTCAGTGAAATAAGCCAGGTGGAGAAAGACAAGTGCCATATGATTTCCCTCATTTGTGGAGTGTAACAATGAAGCAAAACTGAAGGAACAAAATGGCAGCAGACTCAGAGACTCCAAGAATAAACTAGTAGTTACCAAAGGGGAGGGGTGTGGGAGGACGGGTGGGAAGGGAGGGAGAAGGGGATTGAGGGGTATTATGTTTAGTACACATGGTGTGTGGGATCATGGAGAGAACGGTGTATCACAGAGAAGAGACATAGGGGATCTCTGGCAACTTGCTGCACTGACAGACAGTGACTGCATCGGGGTGTGGGTGTGGACTTGATAATGTGGCTAAATGTAGTAACCACAATGTTTTTTCATGTTAAACCTTCATAAGAGTGTATATCAATCATACCTTAATTTAAAAAAAAAAAAGAAAGTAGACCAGTTAATTACTAAGCAGATGCAAAATGAAATCAACTATCCTCTAAGTCATTTGAGGGAGAGACAAAGAGCTCAGTATATGATAGCTAATATAAAAGAATGGAGGAGGGAGAAAAAAAAATAACCTTTAGGTTGTGTTTCTAATAGCATATAAAGTGAGTTAAATTAGACTATTAGATAGTAAGGGAATTACCATTGAACCTTTGGTAACCATGTATCTAAAACCTGCAAGGGTAATAAGTAAATACCTAGCAATAATAACCCTAAATGTAAATGGTCTGAATGCATCAATCAAAAGATATAAACTTGCAGAATGGATAAAAAAACAAGAACCATCTATATGCTGCCTCCAAGAGACTCACTTCAAACTCAAAGACATACACAGACTGAAAGTAAAGGGATGTAAAAAGATATTTCATGCAACTAATAGGGAGAAAAAAGCAGGAGTTGCAGTACTTGTATCATAAAAAATATACTTCAAAACAAAGAAAGAAACAAGAGACAAAGAAGGAAATTTCATAATGATAAAGAGATCAGTCAAACAAGAGGATATAACTGTTACAAATATCTATGCACCCAACACAGGAGCACCTACATATGTGAAACGAATACTAACAGAATTAAAGGGGGAAATAAAATGCAGTGCATTCATTCTAGGGGACTTCAACACACCCCTCATGCCAAAGGACAGATCAACCAGACAGAAAGTAAATTAATACCCACTGTCACTGAACAACACATTTGAAAAGATGGACCTAATAGACACTCTACTCAAAAGCAGCATGACACACATTCTTCTCAAGTGCACATGGAATATTTTAAAAAATAGATCATATACTAGGCCACAAAAAGAGCCTCAGTAAATTAAAAAAGATTGAAATTGTACCAGCCAGCTTCTCAGACTACAAAGGTATGAAACTGAAATAAATTACTCAAAGGAAACAAAAAAGTGCACAAACACATGGAGGCCTAATAACATGGTATTAAATAATGAATGGATCAATGACCGAATAAAAACAGAGATCAAGAAATATATGGAGACATATGACAACAATAACTCAATACTGCAAAATCTGTGTGATGCAGCAAAGGCCGTGCTATGAGAGAAGTATAGTGCAATACAGGCCTACCTCAGGAAAGAATAATCCCATATGAAAAGTCTAAACTCACAATTGATGAAAGTAGGAAAAGAAGAACAAATGAGGCCCCAAATCAGTAGAACGAGGGATATAATTAAGATTAGAGCAGAAATAAATAAAGCCAAGAAGAATAAAACAATAGAAAGAATCAATGAAAGCAAGAGCTGGTTCTTTGAGAAAATAAGCAAAATAGATAACCCCCTAGCCAGAGTTATCAAGAAAAAATGAGAGTCTACACACATAAGCAGAATCAGAAATGAGAAAAGAAAAATCACTATGGACACCACAGAAATACAAAGAATTATGAGAGGACACTATGAAAAATTACATGCTAACAAACTAGATGACCTAGAAGAAACGGACAACTTTCTAGAAAAATACAAACTTCCAAGACTTACCCAAGAAGGAACAGAAAATGTGACTAGACCAATTACCAGCAACAAAATTGAATTGGTAATCAAAAAATCACCTAAGAACAAAACCTCTGGACCAGATGGTTTCACTGCTGAATTTTATCAAACATTTTCTGAAGACCTAATACCATCCTCCTTAAAGTTTTCCAAAAAGTAGAAGAGGAGGGAATACTCCCAAATTCATTCTACAAGGCAAGCATCACTCTAATACCAAAACCAAGCAAAGACACCACAAAAAAGAAAATTACAGACCAATATCCCTGATGAACATAGATGCAAAAATACTCAACAAAATATATGCAAACCAAATTCAAAAATACATCAAAAAGATCATCCATCATGATCAAATAGGATTTATTACAGGGATGCAAGGATGGTACAACATTCGAAAATCCATCAACATTATCCACCACATCAACAAAAAGTAGGACAAAAACCACATGATCATTTAGACACATGCTGAAAAAGCATTTGACAAAATTCAACATCCTTTCATGATAAAAACTCTCAACAAAATAGATATAGAGGGCAAGAACTTCAACATAATAAAGGCCATATATGACAAACCCACAGCCAATATTATACTGAACAGCAAGAAGCTGAACAAGATCTGGAACAAGACAAGGATGCCCACTTTCCCGACTTTTATTCAACATAGCTCTGTCCTAGCCATGGCAATCAGACAACACAAAGAAATACAAGGCATCCAAATTGACAAGGAAGAAGTTAAACTGTCCTTTTTTGAAGATGACATGATATTGTACGTAAAAAACCCTGAAGAATCCACTCCAAAACTGTTAGATCTAATATCTGAATTCAGCAAAGTTGAGGGATACAAAATTAATACACAGAAATCTGTTATATTCCTATACACTAACAATGAACTATCAGAAAGAGAAATCAGGAAAACAATTCCATTCACAATTGCATCAAAAAGAATAAAATACTTAGGAATTAACCTAACCAAAGAAGTGAAAGACCTACACTCTGAAAACTACAAGACACTCAAGAGAGAAATTAAAGAAATGGAAACACATCCCGTCTTCATGGATGGGAATAATAAATATTGTCAAAATGGTTATCCTGCCTATAGTAATCTACAGGTTCAATGTAATCCCTATAAAAATACTGCCAGCATTCTTCCATGAACTGGAACAAACAGTTCTAAAATTCATGTGGAACCACAAAAGATTCCGAATAGCCAAATCAATCCTGAGAAGGAAGAATAAAGCAGGGGGGATTACTCTCCCCGACTTCAAGCTCTACTACAAAGCCACAGTAATCAAGACAATTTGGTACTGGCACAAGAACAGACCCATAGACCATTGGAATAGACTACAGAGCCCAGATACAAACCTAAGCATATATAGTCAATTAATATGCAATAAAGGAGCCATGGATATACAATAGGGAAATGGAAGCCTCTTCAGCAGCTGGCATTGGCAAAACTGGACAGCTCCATGCAAGAGAATGAAACTGGATCATTGTCTAACCCCATATAAAAAAGTAAGCTCAAAATGGATCAAAGACCTGAATGTAAGTCATGAAACCTTCTTAGAAGGAAACATAGGCAAAAATCTCTTGAATATAAACATGATCAACTTTTTCCTGAATGCATCTCCTCGAGCAAGGGAAACAAAATAAAAATGAACAAATGGGATTACATCATGCTAAAAAGCTTCTGTACAGCAAAGGATCAGCGGAATAAAAAGGCATCCTACAGTATGGGAGAATATATTTGTAAATAACATGTCTGACAAGGGGTTAACATCCAAGATATAGAAAGAACTCATACACCTCAACAAACAAAAAGCAAATAACCCCGTTAAAAAATGGGCAGAGGATATAAACAGACAATTCTCCAAAGAAGAAATTCAAATGGCCAACAGGCACATGAAAAGATGCTCCACATTGCTAATTATCAGGGAAATGAAATTAAAACCACCATGAGATATCACCTCACACCAGTTAGGATGGCCAACATAGAAAAGGCTAGGAACAACAAATGCTGGCAAGGATGCATAAGAAAGGGAACCCTCCTACACTGCTGGTGGGAATGTAAACTAGTTCAACCATTGTGGAAAGCAATATTGAGGTTCCTCAAAAAAATAAAAATAGAAGTAGCATTTGACCTGGGAATTCCACTCCTAGGAATTTACCCAAAGAAAACAACTTCTCAGATTCAAAAAGACATATGCACCTCTATGTTTATCACAGCACTATTTACAAAAGCCAGGATATGGAAGCAACCTTAATGTCCATCAGTAGATGAATGGATAAAGAAGATGTCATTCATATACACAATGGAATATATTTGGTCTTAAGAAAGAAACAAATCCTACCATTTGCAACAACATGGATGGAGCTAGAGGGTATTATGCTCAGTGAAATAAGCCAGGTGGAAAAAGACAAGTACCAAATGTGTTCACTCATCTGGTACAACAGCAAAGCAAAAACTGAAGGAACAAAACAGCAGCAGACTCACAGAACCCAAGAATGGACTAACAGTTACCAAAGGGAAAGGGCTTGGGGAGGGTTGGAGGGAAAGGAGGGACAAGGGGATTGTGGGGCATAAGATTAACACATATAATGTAGGGAGGTAGACACGGGGAAGGCAGTATAGCACAGAGAAGACAAGCAGTGACTCTATAGCATCTTACTATGCAGATGGACAGTGACTGTAATGGGGTATGTTGTGGGGATTTGAAAATGGGGGGAATCTAGTAACCACAATGTTGCTCATGTGATGTATATTAATGATAACATAATACAAAAAATAAATGTAAAAAAAAAAGTGAGTCTAGTGAGCTGGGGAAAATTTTTCTGGGTCTCAATTTTGTTTACTCTTAAATTAGAAGGGAAAGAACAATGAGAAACAGAAACACAAGGTAGTATTTTTCCCCTTTTTCTCTTATTTTTGAACAATAAAATATTTAGACAGCATGAGATATACAAACCAGTAGTCTCAAGACCTTCAATCCATTAACACAGTTTAAAAACCACATCAGCTCTGAAGGAAACATGGTGACACTAAGATTTTTCTATCATTTAGTGGAAACATCCAGAAGTCTTCGCTAAAGCATATGCCAAGATGCTGGATATAAGCTGAGATTCATCTTTAAAGCGTCTTGTGTGTGGTCTAAAATGTTTTTTTGACCATAAAGCTTCATACATTTTTTTTTGACATCATATAAAAGCAGACTTCCAAAATTTATGTGTTATATAGGACCTTATGTCTGGGTCACTTCCCTGAAATATTTTAAACTCTACCTGAGAATATTCTGATACTCAGGGGTCTCATGGCATGATTTCTCTTCTTGTTCATGGTTTCATTGTGTTACTTGGGCCTGGCACCTAATATCACTTTTTTAGGCAAAATTCTTTGCTTATTTGCAGGATTATGACTTGAGTTATCTGTCTATGCATTTGTTTTGTGTAGTTGTATTTTTCCTTTTTCTATATATTATGAATATGCTCAATGATTTGACCCATCATCCAAGTCCTCAGTGACACCCACCCTCCCAGATTCATACATATGCTCACAGAGGCAGCATTCATGTCTACAGCATCTGGACGAAGGAATAAAGGGAGATCAGAGGAAGGAAGAAAGTAGGGGGAAGGGAGGTGAAAGAATGGAAAAATAGAAAGAAGGAGTACAGAAAGGAGAATAGTGAGGCCAGGAAAGAGAAGAAGAGTAAGTGAAGTTAGATATGGTACACATTGTTGGTGATGAAAATTATCTCACATTCTCCTTCCTCTTCCTCAGGGTTCACAGAATTATACTTACCCAGTCTCATGAAGTACAGTGTGCTCTGTGACTTAATGCGGCCAATACAATGTGAGCAGGACATTTTAGAGCCATTGCTCAGCTCTTCTCAACCTGTTTCGAGCCATAGCCCCTGTAGCAACATATGTTCCCATGGAGGTTCCGTAAGACTAAAGCAGCCTGGAATGCCCCTGAGAGCTCCCAAGGCTGCAGTGGACTTTGAATAATGGGTATATAAACTGCTGTTGTGTGGAGCCACTGAGATTTTCAGATGGTATTTACCAGAGTTGAGTCTAGCCTACTCTAACTGATGCTTGGATGAAAAAGAAAGGAAAGGAGAGAATACATGAAAAACGAAAAGAAAAATGTAAGCTAAGACAAGAAAATCATTCTACCCTGGTTAAATGCTTCAACATCTAAGGGGACTTTTTCCCACATGCCTGGCAATGGATTCTAGGCATTGGCTGGAACACCTGCTAAGACCAATAACTGAAGCATCTACATGTGGTCTGAGCTTTCTCATAGCACTGTGGCCCCAGGGTAGTCACCCTTGGGTGGTGGTTCAGGACTCCACAGTGGATATGCCCTCAAACATGGTGACAATTAGTGATGTCTTCTATGACCTGGCCATGAGAGTCAAGCAGCATCACTTCCACTGCACTTCATTGGTCATGAGTCCACTCAGATTCAAGGCCAGGGACATACAGCCATTTTCCTGACAAGAGATGTCACAACTATGTAGAATACGTGAAATAGGAGACAGTGTGTAGCCATCTTTTAAAAATAAAACCTACTATAGTACATTTTTCTCTAAACTTCCACTGAGTCCATTGACAGGGGCCATAGAGTACAATAGGATATATCAAGTTAAAAGTACAAATTTTTCTTAGTCTCCTTGCCAAAAGCTTAGTGTGGAAAAGACACACAATGGAGATGGAAAACCATTCATGCTGATTCTTTTTCCCAGCTGAACTAATTGAGGGGTACATTAATCCACCATGCAATTTTCTGTCTGTTGCTAGCATGTGTTCTTGTCCAGCACTTAGATGACACTACATATTAAGGATGGGCTAAAAGGAAGGATAATACATCTGATGAAAAGTTACTGGCCAACAAATATTCAATGACCAGTTTGGCAGTGACACAGTGAATGAAAATGAAATAAAGAGGACAGGTCCCTCATTATTCTCAGGTGATATCAAAACTTCCACAAAACAAATTTACCATAACTGAGTTCTAAGTGATACACTGAAAAATGGTTCAGATGATAGACATGTTAGGGTGGTAGAAATAATATGTAAGTATGCGCAGAAGAATAAAGCATTTTACCACTTAAAAGTGACTTTTAAAAAAGAAAGCATTATCTTTCTGTAGTGCATCATGGTGGCCAATTTAATTTTTATACTACTAATAATATTAATAAAATATGTTTATTATTGAGTGTCAATAACAGTTACATATCTCATTTAATCATGAAGACAATCTTACAAGATAAATATTTCTCCAAATGTTTGGGAAGTCTTACATAATTAGTAATTGACAGGAATAGATGGAATTCAGGGCCAGTTCTGCCTAGTTAAAATACTTTTTTTATTATATTATGTTTAGAACTCCCAGCAACTACTCATCTATTAAGCATTTCATTCTAATTTCTGCAAAGAAGTCACCTTCCCTAAAAAGCAAGCTATCATTATTCTTATTTAACAATCCCTAAGATTAAATATCACATAATTCTTAGAGCATTTTTAAACTCCCTTACGCCACATGACAGCCAATTTAAACTTCTAGCAGGATTAATTTCTATCATCTTCCCTCTTTAACTTTATGGTTAGCATGTTGTTTTAACAAGAGTAACTCAATAAATGCAAGTTGCTTTCATGTTTACCTTGTCGCAGTGCTATAAAAATAGTTGTTACAGTTTCCTTTAATTGTGAAGAGAAAATATTGTATAACTGCCCACAAACTATTTTGTCTTTGCTAGAATAGGCATATTTGTATATTTATAGATTCTTTAGATGATGTTTTTTGAATAGGACTCTTTGAGCCCCAGAAAGCACAGGAGCTTCAAAATAAAAGGTAAGACTAAGGAAAAGGGCTCCTCAAACTACCTTGTCTCGAAGATTGCTTCAGCCTGAAAAGTCCACACTTGTAAACTGAAAGGAAGTTAGGGTGTCTCTGCCAGAGAAGATTCTAGGAAACCAATCAAGAAGTAAGAAAGCAATATATCCAGTACCAAATGGATTCATTCATACATTCATGTGTTTCCTGATCACCTAATATTTATTTGGTCATGTATGTGTCAGATACTTTTTGAGTATATATTACGTGCCAGACATTGAGAAATAAAAAGCAGGCATATTCCCAAATAAAACATAAATGAATAATTACAAGTGAGGAAAAGTGCTATGACACAGGAAGTGGGTGCTATGATGGAGAAAAACATAGAAGGGAGTATACTAATTTCAGTGAGGTGGGCATAAGAGTTCCATGCTGGTGAAAAACTGAATCTAGAAAAATGAAAAGAAATTGTTAATGTGTAGCAGAGAGAGAGGAGAGCAAGGGTCATGACTTTGAGGTGGTGAAGAGCTTGGTGTATTTGAGGAGCTGAAAGAAAATTTACATGCGGCCTCAGGTAAAAAGCAAATGCAAAGTGGCATGAAGAGGGAAATGCCCGATTCATATTACATGCCACATGGTGAAAGCTACTGTAAGCAGTGTGAATAAAGTAAAATGGAAGTACGTGAAGTGTTTTAAACACAGGTGTGGCATGATCAAATTTAAGTATTAAAAAATCACTATGAATACATTTTGAAGAAAGGATATGACATTGGGGAGGGCAAGATTAGTAACATTTGGGAGTTAGGAGACTTGCAACAATCCAAGGAGATTTAGGATAGGCTGGTGCAGTGAAGATGAAGGAGTGGATGAATTCAAAACAGAATTAAAAGGTTAGCTTACTTTAAGCTCTTCATGGATGTGAGGGATACATATACAGTATTTCAATTATATGCCAAACCTTTGAGCAGGACAACAGAGGCTTCTTAGTTTTAAAGTGTACCTTCCTAAGTTAACTAAGCAATGGGGAGAGACAGTCCCAGAGAGTCACCTACCACGTGTGCACTCTGTGTTCTTTATTGGAAGTGTAGCAGCCTACAGGGCTAGTTCTGCAGGGCTCTGCGGAGAACCATTAGAAAGCACCTCTATAAAAGGATGGTATAGGCAATGTGCAGATGAACCACCGCAAATATCAGTGGCCTAAAAAGGAGGAGGTGTCTAGTTCTAGCCATAAAAGTGTAACAGTTACAATATTTGCCCTCTCCCAAGAGCAACCATAAACTAGACAAATATATGAGGCCCTATATTTAGGAATAAACAGGGGGAGCAGGATGGAGACATTTGAGAGAAGGGAAATATAGAAGGTGAGACATATAATCACCCAACCCTACTCCTCCAGTCAGTGCCAGAGGGCTAGAGCCCAAGAACAATGTGGTCTCTGAGTGGAGGAGGCAGAGATGGGGGTAGTAGGCTACCAAAGCAGCTGGAATTTGATAGAATGGTACCAGAGAAGAGGCAGATGCCTGAAAGGGTGTTCTAGAATCATTTATGGGAACTCACAACAAGTCTTTGACAAAGCGCTGGCCTGGACTTACTCAGAGCAAGAGTCTATGAAACCTGGCAGAGATTGCATTCTGAAGGGCACAGAGGTGAACTGTGATTCCAGACTAGACTCGGGAAGAAAGACTTTTCTAAGGCCCTTGGGCATTCATTTGAGACTTTGTAAAGCCCACGATGGAGGAGCACAATGCATGCCCTAGAGTAAACTACCTGAATAAAACTTAAGTTTTTTGTATATATCCACCCTAACAAAGGATGAAGTCATGCTTAAAAGGAACATAAAGATTCACCAGTAATTTAACTAGCTGGCATAAATAAACTCAACACTTTTTTTTAAAAGAAAAAAACATAACCTAGATTTCTAACCATATCAATCTAAATATCCAGCATACCAAAAAGAAACAAAAAATCTGGGACAGACATAGACAGAGATTAAAATGTTTCTCATAATTAATGGAAAAAATGAAATGGAAACTGGGATGGTCAGAATATTGGACTGAAGCAGGTAAAGATTTAAAACAATGGTTATAAATGTGCCCACAGACTTAAAGAAAAAGATACATAATATGTGAATAGATGTAGAATACCAACACAGGAAGAAATTAAAAAAAAAAGTCTAGAATGTATTATGTAAAAATGCATTGTATAAAACAATATATCACTGAGTAGATATGATAGCCAGTTGAAGACTGTAGAAGAAAGGGATTGTGGACCTGAGAAGAAACTAATAAAATCATACAATCAAAAAAAGAGAGAAAGATTTAAAAAATTAAATAGAGCTTCAGTTACCTGTGGGACAATACTAAAACTGAAAGGAAAGGAGCGACACACAACAGCAATTTACCGGAGAGTTCCGCTTTATTAGGGAAAGGTGCTGGGATATATAGGATGGGGCATAGGGTGATTGTGGTGTTACTTCTACGGGGCTGGTGGCTGTTGGCTAGGTGCTGGGATTGGGAGGGGGGCGAGAGGTGATTGGGCTTCAGGTGGCGCCGGCGGGAACCGAGGACCCCGAAAAGAAGCCGGAAGTTCGCCATCTTACTGGTGGGGACCCTTCATTCCCCCCTTTCTCCTCTATGGGTTTGTGGGCGTTGCTTTCTTTCTGACTGCTTCCTGCTGAACAGGGGCGGAGAAGGGAGTGAGGGTTTGAGGATTGGGAGGAAAGGGTTGACAGGACTCCCCACAGTAAGGATGAGTAGATGTGGACTTCTTCAGGTTGGAAATCAATGAAGGTTCCCTGTAACCATAGGTTGAGGACCTGTTGATTCCAATGGTGCCAAGAGGATATGGGTGTCAGGAGCCAGGCGTCTGCGGCCATTGTTTCCAGGAACAGTTTCCAGCGGAGAGAGGGGTCCATCTCAGCATGTGGTGAGGAGGTCACGTGAGGGTGAGGGGTCTTCCGTGGCCAGAAGCTGGTAGTTCCTGAGTAAAAGCTGGTTGAAAGCTTGATTAGAGATTTTCCCGACTTGGGATTTGATGAACTTTATTATACAGGGTAAGAAGAGACAGACAAGAAGAATGACTATTATGGGGCCTGCAATGGGCCAGAGCCAGGTGAGGAGGGGGTTTGTTAGTATTGACGAGAATGGGTTGGAATTGGAAGCAGAGTGGAGGCTGGAGGCAAGGTCAGTGAGTTTGGTGATGTCAGTTTCTACAATGCCGGATTCGTTGATGTAATAGCAGCACTCTTCCTGGAGGAAGACGCAGGTGCCACCCTTCTCGGCTGTAAGCAGATCTAGGGCCCGCCGGTTTTGAAGGGTGACTTTAGCTAGCGAAGTGACTTGTCTTTGGAGAGAGGCTAGGGAATCGGCAGTGGATGCCAGGGCTCCCTCAAGTTTGGCGTCGAGATCTCTAACTGCCCATAGAGAGTGACCCAAGGCTCCTCCTGAAAACCCCACCCCAATGGCTGAGGTGATTAAAGAGATACCGACCATGATGGGAAGGAAAGCAGCCCTTTTTGTGCGCGAGTGCAAGGGAGGTTGGAGCTCAAGGAATTCTGCCATGCTGTAAAGTGTAAGCTGTGGGATTAGGGTGACGAGAATGCAGGGTGTATCGGAGTTGAGAGGCAGTGAGTTGAAAAGGCTGCCATTACACCAAAAGAAGTGTCCCGGTTGTGTAAAAGTCTTGGAGCCGGAGGTAGGGGTGTAGATAGAGAGGCAGTGAAGTGCACTGGAGGGGGGTGGAGTTGGGCCTACACAGTGGTGGATGGTGAGATTATCTGGGTATTCTGGCTCCCATAGGGGTATGTCTGCCAGGGGATGGAGGGGTTGTCCTTCTGCATGGAAGGAGTAGTTGGAAATATTAAGGGGCACGGCGGCCAGCAGTGGGCGCTGTAGTGATGCGCACAAGAAACAATTGGCGGTGTTGAGGGTGTGGTTGAGAAAGATGGTGGTGTCTTGAATGAGCTGTAACCAAGAGTAGGAGGAATAAGATGAAGAGGCGCCGTCAAGAGTTTGGATAATGACCTTTTCGGAATGTCTGATATCTGATGCAACTTGAGAGATCTGGGAGCGAGAGGGAACATACTCTCGAGAGATATGAAGGGTACCGTGGGGGGTCGAGGACCCCTTGTAGTAAACTGAGGCTGTTACTCCAGCAGCCCATCGAGAGTCCCAGGGATCTGGGATTGATAAGGAGAATGAGCCGTTGGGATATTTCATGAAACGGTTGGAGGAGTAATACTGTGGGTACTGGAAGTCACCCATGTAGTGAATGGTGCAAGACCAGTAGGGGCATCCCCCGTAGGTGTCTGGCCATCGCCTGCAATAGGCTTGTCTTTGGTCATAGAGGAAGCAGAGGTAGGGAGAATAAAGGTAGCTGTAAATGAATACTTCAGTGGAGGGAGGAAAGTGGAGGTACAAAGGCTCAGAGCAGCCTTTCAGAGGGCAGTCTGATGTGGCAATGAGGGCAGTAACTTTTGTTTGATGCTGTGTGTAAGTCTGCTTGACTTTGAATCGCCATACAAAGGAGGATGGGGCGGCAGGGAAGACAATAGGAATGAGGGAAAAAAGCGAGAGAGCAGTAAAGGAGGAAAAAGTCATGATTCAGGTATGGATGGCAAAGAGGGTGCACGGGAGATGCGGAGCTTCAAGGGATCAGAGGGATGAGGCGTGGTAGAGTAGACAGCGTCTTGGGCTGTGTCCGAAGGACTCTGGATTGTGACTGATGGGTCTTGGGTGTCCAGAGAAGGTGAGTCTTGGGTATTTGGTTTCAACCTGGAGATATGAATCCAAGGGGTGACAGAGTTATCAGGCAGTGAGAGCTTGGCAGCCGAGGGGGTGCAGAGAATAACTGGGTGTGGACCTTCCCATTTCGGGGTGAGAGAGGGCTGATCCTCTGGTGGCTTATAAAACACTAGTTGGCCGGGCTGTAAGACAGGAGGATTTTGGGAGGTGGATGGATCAGGAAGGAGCCAATCTTGATATTTCCACAATTCAGTGCGGAGGAGAGAGAGTAGTGGAAGGGCTATATTGGGAGGAATTGGTCCTTTGTGGGAAGGGAGCCCCGGGGGTAGAATCGGGCGGCCGTACATGATCTCAAAGGGTGACAAGAAGGAAGGTTTTTTTGGGAGGGCTCGAATGCGGAGTAGAGCTAAGGGAAGTAAGCGAACCCAGTCAATGTGTAGTTCTAGAGATAGTTTGGTCAGGATGTCTTTTAGAGTCCTATTGGCTCTTTCTACTTTTCCTGAAGCTTGTGGTCGATAAGGACAATGTAAATGCCAGGGGAGCGAGAGCGACTTGGAGAGGTTCTGGATAATTTGGGCAGTAAACTCAGGGCCGTTATCTGATTGGAGGGAAGTGGGCATCCCGAACCTAGGAAAGATCTGGGTGAGGAGGATAGAGGCAACTACGGATGCTCGTTTGTTAGTGGTGGGGAAAGCTTCAACCCATCCTGAAAATGTATCTACTAGCACGAGTAGGTATCTGGTACGTCGTACAGGGGGCATGTTAGTGAAGTCTATTTGCCAATCTGCAGCGGGGACATTACCCCTTGCTTGATGAGCCGGGAAGGGTCGGGCTTTGAGGGGGGTATTAGGGTTAGTGCGTTGGCAGATGGTGCACTTGCAGGTTATTTGGTTAAGTAGGGTTTTGTCTTCAGGAGAGAGAGGAAAAAAAGATTGTAAAAAATGGATTAAGGATTGGGGGCTGGGGTGGAACAGGTCATGTAAGAGGCGGAAGAGAGACTCTTTGTCCTGAGAGCAGAGGGCATCTTGTGATAAGGCTAAAACTGCAAGGGCAGACGGATTGTTGCCTGGTGCGTTTTCTGATAGGGCAACTGACCGGGCTACTCTGTCGGCCTTGTTGTTACCTCTTGCAATGGGGGAGTCATCTTTTTGATGTGATTTGCAGTGGACTATGCCTAGTCGGTGTGGGAGTTGTGAAGCCTCTAAAAGTTTAGTAATTAAGGCTGAATTAGTTATGGAATTCCCTTTTGTGGTGAGGAGGCCTCGTTCTTTCCATACTGCCGCGTGGGACAAGAGAATGTGGAATACGTACTTGGAGTCAGTGTACAATGTGAGAGACGTGTCCCGGGCCAGAGTGCAAGCTCTGGTGGCTGCAATGAGTTCAGCCTGCTGATTGGTTGTACCAGGGGGTAGGGCTCGTGCTTCAATGACATCTTCGAGGGAGACTACTGCATATCCTGAGTAGTGGATGCCCTCATGTTTAAAGGAGGACCCATCAGTAAACCAGATGAGGTCGGAGTGTGAGAGGGCTCCTTCGGAGATCGTGGAGTGGCATGGAAGGAAGTTGTGAAGGGCTTCTAGGCAATCATGCGAGGGAGTATGAGGAGAGCAGGGTAGAGGAAGAAGAGTGGCCGGATTTAGGGGCGGGCAGGGGAGGAAAGAAATGTTTGGATTTTGGAGGAAAGAGGACAGTAAGGTGAGGAGTCTGGAGGGGGGGAGAGTCTGTAAACTTTTGTAGGTTAAGAGATCTTTTAGGTGATGTGGGGACAGAATGGTAAGTGGCGCTCCGAATGTTAGTTTATGAGCTTCTTTCTGCAAGAGCTGTCCAGCGGCTAATGCCCGTAGGCAGGGGGCCCATCCCTGAACTGTGGGGTCTAATTGCTTGGAGAGATAAGCTACTGGGGCAAAGGATGGGCCATAATATTGGCCTAGGACTCCTAGAGCTTGACTGGACCTCTCATGAATGTATAATGAGAAGGGTTTTGACAAATCAGGGAGATGGAGAGCTGGAGCTTTTACAAGGGCTTGACGGAGCTTAATGAAGGAGTGTCGGGGTGAGGATGATAATGGTTCTTCAGGGGGGCCCTTGCTGAGGTCGTATAGGGGTCTTGCCAACAGGGAGAAGTTAGGGATCCACGCTCTAAAATACCCAGCCAAGCCTAGAAAGGAAAGGATTTCTGTCTTGGTTTTGGGAACGGGCAGGTCAGAGAGGAGTCGTTTTCTGTCTAAGGTAATGGACTTTCTTTGCTGAGACAGAAGGAATCCAAGGTAAGTGACAGAAGGGGAAGAGATTTGAGCTTTGGCAGGGGATACTCGGTAACCTCTGGAAGCTAGAAGGTTAAGTAGAGACGCAGTGTCAAGTTGAGACTGTTCCCACGAGGGACTGCAGAGCAGAAGATCATCTACATATTGTAATAAAGTGGACTCGGGGTGATCATGGTGAAACTGTTTGAGGTCTTGAGCTAGGACTTGTCCAAAAATATGGGGACTATCTCGGAAGCCTTGTGGTAAAACTGTCCAAGTAAGCTGAACAGAATGTCTGGTGTATGGGTCCGTCCAGGTGAAGGCAAAAAAATCTTGGGAGGAGGGGTCTAGGGGAATAGAAAAAAATGCGTCCTTGAGATCTAGGACTGAGAAGTGGGATGCAGAAGCAGGGATCTGCGATAAAAGGGTGTATGGATTTGGAACTAAGGGATGGATAGGGACAACGGCTATGTTGATGAGGCGAAGGTCTTGGACAAGGCGGAAAGATCCGTTGTTTTTTTTAACAGCTAATATGGGGGTATTAAATGGGGAGTGAGTGGGTCTGAGGTAGTTTTTGTTTAAGAGATCTTGAATGATGGGTTGGAGGCCTATGAGGGCTGAAGTGGTTAGGGGGTATTGGGCCTGACAGATATACTGAGAGGGGTCATGTAATTTGATAGAGGCAGGGGGACATAGGGCCATGGAGGGGCTTGTAATGTCCCAAACTTTGGGATTTACAGGGTGTATAAGGGCAGAACTGGAGCTTTCATTGGGTAGAGGGGGGCTGTCGGCTATGAGGGCCATCAGAAAGGGAGTACTGGGGGCTGTGGGATTGGATATAGTTATGGAAACGTGGAGGAGGGAAAGGATGTCCCGTCCTAGTAAGGGGATGGGACACTGGGGCATAACTAGGAAGGAGTGGGAGAAAGGTATGGGACTGTCTAGGATTGTGCATAAAAGGGGGGGGGGGTTTTAATGGGAAAATCTGTTTACCTCCTACCCCGACTATAGGAGTAATGGCTGGCGTGGTAGGGCCCCGGTATTCTCGCAAGACTGAGAAGGTGGCTCCTGTATCTAGGAGGAAGGAGATGGGGCGACCGTCTACTGTTAAAGTAACCCTGGGCTCCTGTTTGGTGATGGAAATGGTCGGGCGAGAAGCCCCCGGGCCCCGTCAATCTTCTTCTGCCAGCCCCACTACGGTGGGCTTAGGATGGGGGTTGTTCGTCCAGCCTCCCCTTCGGGTGGTTGGGCAATCAGACCCCCAGTGGCCCTTTTTGTGGCATCTGGGGCATGGGGTGGTAGGAGATCTGGGGGAGGGGCACGCCCTTGACCAATGTCCCTCTTTTCCGCACTTGAAACAAGCTCCTTGGGGGGGCTTGTCTGTAGAGGGGCGCCCAGGTTGTGGTTTTATCAGCTGGGCCAACATCTGGAAATTGGCCTGATCAGCTTTTTGTTTACGGCGTTCTTTCTCCTCCTCCCGGTTATGGAAGACTTTAAAGGCCACTGTTAGGATCTCAGTCTGTGGGGTAGCGGGGCCCTGTTCTAATTTTTTGAGTTTAGCTTTAATGTCGGGGTAGCTTTGAGCTAGGAAGTATGTCATAAGGACCTGTCTTCCTTCAGGTGTTTCTGGGTCCAGGCTGGTATACTGTAATAGGGCTTGAGTGAGTCTATCTAAGAACTCGGAGGGGGTTTCATCTCTCTTTTGAATTATGTCTTGGAGCTTTTGAAAATTGACTACTTTACGAGCTGCCTTTTTTAGACCTGCTATTAAGCAGGAGGCAAAAATATCTCGAGAGTGGAGACCCACAGCGGTGTTATAATCCCAGTGTGGGTCTTGTTCGGGGACAGCAGTGGGACCAGGGGGACAGGTGGGGTCAGTCCTGTGGGTTTCGGTAGCATGCATTTGGGCGAAGTCCCAAGCTCGTCTACGCTCTTCAGGGAGGAGAGTATTGGCCAGGAGCATGAAGATGTCA
Source organism: Manis javanica (assembly GCF_040802235.1). Classification (NCBI taxonomy): domain Eukaryota; kingdom Metazoa; phylum Chordata; class Mammalia; order Pholidota; family Manidae; genus Manis; species Manis javanica. The sequence goes on from NC_133166.1 coordinate 61,552,488, forward strand.
TGATGCGTGAGGCTGTAAGACTGGAGGGTCCATTGAAACTCCCTGATGTAGGTCGTGGGATCAGTGGAAAAGGAACCTAGGCGTTTCTCTAGTTGGGCTAAATCTCCTAAGGAGAAGGGGACGTGAACACGCAAGATGCCTTCGGATCCTGCTACTTCCCGGAGCGGGGCGATAATTTTGGGAGGCCCTCGGGACCGAGTCTGAGGGGGACTGAAGGGTTCTGGCTCAGTCTGTGCAGGGGAAACAGGTAATGGGGGCAAAGCCGCGATAATTTTGGGAGGCTCTCGGGACTGAATCTGAGGGGGCAAAGATGGACGAGGCTCTTGGAACTTAGTTAGAAGGGGGCTGAAAGGCTCAGGCTTGATTTGCGGGAGGGGGGAAGGTGAGGGGGACAGAGGAGGAGGTGGTGAGGTGCAGGAGGAGATGGTGGAGCAGGGGGAAGGGAGAGGATGGGAGGCTTCTGCGGGGGTGGAGGCGGCGGCGATAGAGGAAGGGGGAGGGGCTGTTGTAGGAGAAGAAGGGGAAGGGAGAGGATGGGAAGCTTCTGCCGGGGGGAAAGCGGCAGCGGTGGCGGCGGTAGAGGAAGGGGGAGAGGCTGTTGTAGAAGGAGAAGGGGAAGGGAGAGGATGGGAAGCTTCTGCCGCGGGGAAAGCGGCAGCGGTGGCGGCGGTAGAGGAAGGGGGAGAGGCTGTTGTAGAAGGAGAAGGGGAAGGGAGAGGATGGGAAGCTTCTGCTGCGGGGGAAGCGGCAGCGGTGGCGGCGGTAGAGGAAGGGGGGGTGCTGTTGTAGGAGAAGAAGGGGAAGGGAGAGGACGGGAGGCTTCTGCCATGGGGAAAGAGGCGGCAGTGGCGGGGGAGGGTGGAGGGGTTGTAGGAGGGGGAGGGGCTGAAGGGGGAAGTCTGTATGGCGGAGGCTCGTCGGCCGGGTCAAAGGTAATTGAAGAGGGACTGGGAGTGTGTGGAGGGGAGGGAGACGGCTTGCAGGCTAGGAGAACTTGGGGCGGGGAGCAGGTGGTGCAGAGGCTGGGATTTTGAGCTAGGAGGCGAAAAGCTTCGATATAGGGAATCTCCTTCCATTTTTTCAGGCGCTGGCAGTAGTTAAAGAGATTGCGAGTGATGTTAGGATCAAGAGTTCCCCCTGCGGGCCATTGGTTGTTATTGTCTAGGGGGTATGTCGGCCAATCTTGGGAGCAATATTTACGGAGAAGTTTTGGTTTTATATCAGGCGTCAGGGAGAGGGTAGCCAGATGCTTAAGCAGGCATTCAAGAGGTGAACTTTCAGGGAGGGATGAGGAGGCTCCCATGGCTAAAGGACAGAGAAGGAGACAAACAGGGGAAGACGAACGGGGATCCTCGGACTGGAGGCAGACCACAAGGAGACAAAATGGCTAAAGGACAGAGAAGGAGACAAACAGGGGAAGACGAACGGGGATCCTCGGACTGGAGGCAGACCACAAGGAGACAAAATGGCTAAAGGACAGAGAAGGAGACAAACAGGTGAAGACGAACGGGGATCCTCGTACTGGAGGCAGACCACAAGGAGACAAAGGGCGTCCCCGATGATCCTTGGTGGTCTGCGGAAACTCGTATACGAGTCGGAATTTCTTGGGAAGTGTGGGTCGTCACCCAAACTTCCCTAAGAAGGCAGAGTGCCGGAGTCACGAGGTACCTAGCGCTAGGCGTTTTCGGCGGGCCGAACAGGTTTCGGCGGACGGAACAGAAGGAGGAGGGAGCGGGAAAAGGAGCGTTCTCATCCGCAAAGGAGTCACCTCATTTATGGCTGTTGGGGGGGGGGGCTGAGAGTCTGCTGCAGCTGTGAAGGCCTGAGGTGGGGGTTTATGGCTTTTGGAGGAGGGGCCTGAGGGTCCGCTGCAGCCGTGAGGGCCTGAGGCAGGGATTTATGGCTGTCGGGGGAGGGGCCTGAGGGTCCGCCGCAGCCGTGAAGGCCTGAGGCGGGGAGCGTTCCCTCCTCGTCCCCGAGCATCAGGGCCTTGCCGGACGATCACGGTCAATGGCACTGCGATAGCTCAGGGAAGAGTGGCCCACCCCCGGGGGGGGGGGGGGGGGCTTACCTAAAGGCCAGAGAGGAGTGGTGAGTGTGATGAGCCAGCGCCGGAAAAAGAGGACGAGGGCAAGCTGCTGCTGGTGTTGGGGGAAGACGTGGCCCAGTTGGGGTGTCCCGTCTCCCGGGTTTCGGCACCAATGAAAGGAAAGGAGCGACACACAACAGCAATTTACCGGAGAGTTCCGCTTTATTAGGGAAAGGTGCTGGGATATATAGGATGGGGCATAGGGTGATTGTGGTGTTACTTCTACGGGGCTGGTGGCTGTTGGCTAGGTGCTGGGATTGGGAGGGGGGCGAGAGGTGATTGGGCTTCAGGTGGCGCCGGCGGGAACCGAGGACCCCGAAAAGAAGCCGGAAGTTCGCCATCTTACTGGTGGGGACCCTTCAAAAACATCCAACATATATACATAATTGTAGTCCAGAGGGTGAGAAGAAAATAATTGTGCTGAAAACATTTTTAAGAAACAAAAGTGACTGGATTTTCTAAGTATCAGAAAATATCTGTAGATCCAAGAAGATCAACACATGACGGCAGGGAAATATTTTTTGAAACACTTTATCTAAGTATACCACAGTCAATCTTCAGAATACCAAAACAAAGAAAAAAAGTCCTAAAAGCAGTTACAGAGGAAGAATACATTATATGCAGTAGGGTAATAAAAGAACCATTACTCACTTCTTAACAGAAATAATTAAGACTGAAAAACATGAATCAATATGTTTACAGTGTTAACGGAAAGAAATACACCAACCCAAAATATTATAACCATGAAAAATATCCTTCAAGAGTGAGGTAGAACTAGAGACATTTTCAGATAAATTCAGGTAAATTTTCAGATAAATTCAAGTTGAGTAAATTTGTTGCCAATAACTGAACACTGAACGTATCGAGCACTACATCCAGTAACTGAAGAGTACATATTGTTTAAGTGCACATGTAATAGTAACAACATACACTATATGTTTGACAATAAATGTCTCAATAAATTCCATACTACTAAAAGGTATGTAGAGTATTTCTGATCACAATGGAGTTAAATTAGAAATCAATACCAATATCTAGAAAATCCACAAATATTTGAAAAATAAACAACACAATTGTACATAACCTATGTGTCAAGAAGAAAATAATAGAGAAATTAGAAACCATAGTTTAACTGAATAACAATAAAATTATAGTATATCAAAATTTAGAGGATGAAGCTAAAAAAGTGCTTCCAGAGAACTGTATAGCTTTAAATTGTAATGTTAGTAAAGAGAAAAGTCTCAAAATTATCATATTTTCACCTTAAAAGTCCAGCAAAAGAAGAGTAGATTAAACCTATATTAAGTGGAAGTAAATAATGATTGGAGTAGAAATCAATGAAATAAAACTAATGAATAAAATAGAAATAAACTAATGCTAAAAGTTGATTCCTTGAACAGATAAATAAAACTGATAGATGAACTAGGGAAAAAGATGTCACTAGACATCTTATATATATTCAAAATACAATATGTAATATCACAAACAAATGCATGCCAATAAATTAAACAACTTAGAAGGAATGAACCAGATCACCAAAAAAAAAAAAAAAAAACTTTTCAAAGCTAACAAAAAAATAATAGATCTGAATAGCTTTACACATAATAAAGGAGTGAAATTCAAAATCCAACATCATTGCACAAGGAAAATTCCAAGCCCTAATGCATTTGCAGTAGGGCTCTATCACAATGTTAGAGAGAATACAATCCTAAATCTTGGTCAACTAACTCTTCCAACAAGTAATGGAAGATAAATCCCTCCCCTACTTAATTTGTGAGGGCAGCCTAAGTTCAATAACAAAATCTGAATACTACAAAAACAAATAGATTAATATCTCTTATGAATGTAGATACAGATGTTCCAAACAAAATTACCAAGAAATCAAATCCAGAAATATATATATACATAGAATAATAATATCACCAAGTGAAATTTTAAAATTCAAAAGTCAATGTAACTAACCACATTAACAAAATAAAGGAGAAAACCCATAGGATCATTTCTGTACATGAAGAAAATGTTTTTAATAAAATTCGACACTCTTCTATGATAAAGCCATGTAGTCAATTATAAATACACTGGAACTTTCTCCTCTGTGCTACTTCTGAATGTTCCAATTCCTTTCCTTAACTTCAGGAATAAATATTTTCTAACCTACTCTGATGAAGACTAGGAAATATGTTTTGGTACTTGCATTTAAGAATGAAAAACTCCAAACCTCTTTGTTCAAATGGGAACAGATTTTAATTATTTTGGGTTGCCTACTTCATGGGTAATCTCTTAAAGCAGATCCTACTTAAATGAAATCTTTATGCATATACTATACTGCTTGACATTGTTGCATTGGTTATTTATAATCTCTTCAGTTTTTAAAATTTTTTCTCCAAGAGTTTGTTTAGTTAATGCTTATTGACCTGTTTTCAAGTTCACTGATCCTTTCTTCTTCAGTATCCATTCTTGAGTCTATTTATTGTTCATTGTTTCCTCTTTTTTGTTTTATTTTGGTTTCTTTTTTCAAATATTGCCATTTTTTATTATGGCATTTTGACTTGTTTTTTTTTTTCATATATTCCCCTTCTTTACTGTCAATCTGCATCTGTTCACCTATTCATTTCATCTTTTCCTGTACATCTTTAAACATATTTAAAGTAATTATTACAAAGTTCTTGCATGTTAATTCTAATACTTATTTCCTATTGCACTTTAAGAAGATACTATATACAGAATAATAGAGGAGTTTGACATATTTAGTTCTGCTTTTCCTAGAAATAATGAGCCATTTACCTATGTCTGGCAACTAAGACAAACTGCTAAGATAATCTATAACTAAGCCTCAGCTTTAATAAGACTAAATACATTTTTGGTTAGTCCGACCACCAACTAGTGTGTTATTGTGGTCCCTCAAATGAAGGGCTAATCTCTCTTGTTTTCCAGGTTTGACCTAGGAGACAGCTGGTTCCTGCTTTCGCCTTCAAAATCTCCACTAGGGGCCACTTCTGATTCAAGCACAGTGAAAATAATATGAAGAGCCAATACTCTTCAGCTCAGCCTTCCCTATCATTTGCTCAGACAAAATGGGCGGAGAGTGAATTGCCAAGGTAAAATTATAATCTTTTCTTCTATTGGACTTGCAACTCCAAACTTCCTCACTTTCCTTGCCAGTGCCAACAGCTTATGACTGGTCTCTCCTCATCTGTGCGAATTCTCCAGAAGGCATTCTCCTCTAGCCCACCCCAAGACCCGGCTTCTTCCCTCAGGAAAGAGCCAGGACTCTTCTCATTTATGAAGGGGTCCTCTCTTCTGAAGTGAGTTCTTCTGGACTATCTTGAATCAACCATTCTTTAACAGTCTCACCATTCTTAAAGTCTCATACTTAAAAATGTCAGTATAATTTTTATTAAACTGGATTTTTTTGGTGTTAATATTCTTTCACATCCTGACTTGAAATTAAACTCTTTTTACCCACTCCTCATTGTTCTCTCAGCTGCTCCACTTGTTAGTTAATAGTTCAGTCTGGTGTCTAGTCGGATGCATTTACTTACGATTTACTAATATCTGAGTAATCTCACTCTGTCCATCTGTCTGTCTGTTTTTATCAATATGCCACAACTAGCGCACTGGGTTTTCTTTGATTCCTGGATTCTTAGATGAAGTTTGGGGAATTGTGTGTTTTTGTTCCTCCATACCTTACTGTTTTCTATTTGATATCCATCTTAAGGTAGGTTTTCTACCAACAAAGCATAATGTTTACATTTGTGAGCATGTGATTTATTGTGAGAAATCTCTCAGGAGAAACTAGTTAGGGTGAGAGACATGATCAGAATGCTGAAGGGTCTAAACAGGAATGTGGGTTCAGATGAAGTTTAGATTCAACATTATCCCTCAGGGATGACCAGAGTTTAAACTGCATCAGAGGCTGTCATCTCTTGCAGCAAGAGGTGTAGAGTGATGCAAAACCCCCAAGCCTCTCTAGTTAAGGCAACTAGTCTCTGAAAGATGATTTTCAGGGAAAGAATGCATGTGTAAGCTCTCAGTAAGACTCCCAGCAACTGGAGGGTAGATGCCACAACAGAGCTGGTGAAGGGAACTGGGTGGGGCACACGTAGCCTTCTGCTAATGTTTCTAAATCTCCTCAAATTGCACATTGCTTCTACATTAAACTCTCTGGAGAATGACCCAGATATAGAAATAATCCTCACTGTAGAAAAGCTGCTAAAAGAGCTAAAATACTAAAATTTAATTACCTAAGACACAAGTTGTCTCTATCTTCCTGTAGGGGAAACTTGGGGGGAAAAAAAGGAAAAGAAACATTCTCATTCCATTGGACAGAAATCCAAACAGTGTAGTGTCTTCACACAACAACTGGCAAACCAAAAGAGAGATCAAGGCATAGGTCTCAAGATTTTATTGAACAATATTACCTATTTAATCATCTGGGGTCAAAAAGAATCTGACTATTGGCCCATTTGGGCTGACTTGTGTTAAATAAAGTGTCAAGTTTTTTCATGGATCATGACCCTTATTGCCAATACTTAGAACTCTTGATCTTAAAGGAGGGGACCATCTTGAAAGTCTATTCAGAAATAATCTTTTTTTTTTCTTAATAGACTTTATTTTACTCTCCTAAATATGTGTGTATGTAGTCTAATAACAATTTCTTGTTGAACATTTAATTACAGAGAGACTAATGAGAGTTCAGAACACAGTCCATCTTATAGTTCCTTTCTTTAAATTCTGTGACCCAGTTTTGATGGAGGATAAAGTTATAGAATGGATTTTCCACCTGGGAATATGGGCGCACAGTCTTTATAATTAGAGCCCTAAGTAATAAACTGTTTTGATTACGTGGCACCATTGTGTTTGGGATGAAATCATAGATGTACTTTTCTTAATTCTTGCTGTGTAAATCCAGGGTGGACTAATTTCTCTAAAACAGGTGGATGATTTTTTAATGCATTTTCTTAGGCACTTTCTGTAAGACACCATATGGTATGTCTCATAGGAAAAACAAAAAGATTCCTTGTCAATTAAGTTAGTTTCCCTTACATTATCATATTAAAGGTTCCAGAATGTTTTTAGAGCACAGGAATATGTTTAATTTAGAATATTTTCATGCTGGTAAAATTATATTTTGGCCATCTATCTCTCTTTATTTTTATTAGTGCTACTTTCATTTTCTATTTCTATTAACATTCAAAGAACTGGAACATAGTTTGGGAAATGTTCCTGTGGAGATATTCAGGCCTTCAGTATACATGAAAGTTTGGTGAAGTTAAAATTTAGAATTGCTTACTTCATTTTTCTTTCCTTTTCTCTCAACATTCCTCATATTTCTACTTTGTGGGTGTCATGCTCTCATGATTCTCTAGTCTCAGTGGAAGAAAAGTGGAAATAATAAATCTACACAGATTTGTTCCTCAGATATTGAAATGAACACTCACTTTGACTTAAAAGATCCGAATTCAAGTAGATCTGCTATCAACTAGCCACATAACTTTGGCAAAGTTAACCTTCAGATTTCCACACTACAAAAAAAAGAAACAATAATGTCTCCACCTCCTCACAGAGTTATGGCGAGAAATATAAGGCTTAATTAGTAAGTGCTCATTTGTTGAACATTAAAATGCTATGTGGGTTTAGGATAACTGTTATATGTATATATGCATATACATACATATTCATGATCTTGTCACAAAAAAATAGTCAGCCTTAAAAATAAAATTACTTTCAAATATAAGAAATGAAGCTAAAATCAGATTCATGGAAGGTAAGAGCCAGAGAGTAAAATGAAATCTGGAAAAATTAATATACAGATGTGCATGCTGTATGGGACCACCTGCATAACTTATTGAGTCATTACTATTCTTAAATGCTCTAGTCAAGAGATCACAACAAGTGGAAAAACTATGAATGCGGAGGAAAAGTTGAGAGAAAACTAGAGAAAGAAATTTCTTTGGGGACCAAGAAAAGGTCATTTAAATCTGATTTCTTAAAACTCTAAATTTCTCAGTATCATAAAATAAATGTGTTCAGATGAAAAGGGTTTTATGGAATTTTATGTAATATTACATCAAATACTTTGTAAATCATTCAGAATGGTTATCAAGTCCCTGGTTTCATCCAATGATCAAGCTAAAAACTTTATTGCTCTGTGTAAGAATGCAAGTAAAAATACTTAAATATTTTAAAATAAACTTATAAGATATAAATATATAAATTTTGTAATTGTTTAAAAACGTTACTTTTAAAAAGTGTTTTACTCTATTCACTTCTTTCATAACATTTGTGTATTTTGAAGTTATTTATTAGTTTTCTTAACTTATTATTATTTATCCAGCTTGTTGCCTGAAGCCTCCCAGAAGGAAATACCAGCCTAGCACACCTGGCTCCCAATAACTGCATATTGAATGAGTAAGTGACCAAACGAAAAGCTATTCTCTAACAAATATCTGATTAGCAGAAATTCTTTCAAGGAGTATTATAAAGCAATAATGATGAATGAATTAAAACATAAAAATAATATTGAGTGAAAAGGATCAGACTAAAACAAAATATAATTCATTAGCTACTATAGTTCATAAACAGGCAAACTCATGGTATCAGAGGTCAGGATACTACTTTCTTGGGGAGAACAATTACCAGAAGGGAGCTTCTAGGATGCTGGAAATGTTATGCTTCCTGATCAGGTGCTGGCTATCCAGGTATCTTTGAGTTTGCATAAAACTCACTAAGATCTGCCCTGCCCACGTTCCTGTATGTGTGCTATCCTTTAAGAAAATGTGTTCAGAAATAATATATAATCATCTGGAGCAAAAACACATCAGATATTTTGACTGTCTTTCTCTTAAAAATGGAAAATATTAAGTGAATATTCTGTGAAACCCTCTCTCATATGCTCTCTCAGCTTAACTTTTATAAGACATTTATAAGACATTTGCAAGAGGAAGAGGCAAATCATCGATCATCAAAATCCCAGATCCTACAGAACAAGCATGCACTTGAGCATGACAACCTTCACAGCACACTAATTTTCTATTTCCCCAATACTCATCTCTTTCCTCATGTTCCTATTGTACTACCAACTTTAAACTTTATGTCTCTGTTCTCTCAGCTATATGCCATGAATTATATAATATCTTCCTTTCTACAATATCTCATGTCCAAAAGATATTTAATGTATTCTGAGATACAGGAGCAAAGGAAACATTATCCAGTAGTCATAATAAACAGACTGATGTATCATTCTTTCTCAAAATTTCTCCTCATAGTTAAGAACCATGTTGGTTTATTCAGAGACTGAGTATTGATTTTTTATCTCTAATCAAACCACAATTAAGGATCCTCTTCTCCACTGGAAAAACATCCATATCATTGACATTCAAACTGGTGAAAAAAATATGCCCAGAATATTTTCTAAAGACAAATGTCCTATAAAAGTACCTTGGGATCAATCCCATGAAGCAGAGCTTCCACTTGGAGGGATTGAAAGATCCATAGTGCAGTTATATGTGCCCTGAATTAGGAATGCTTTGCATAAAATCATGAAATAAATGCTGTGATTTTACATATACTTGCTAGACAGAAACACTGGCATCAGTAATATAACCTGGCATGTCTATTTTTCCTATTTTCATAACCATATATGCAACTCTTTTTGAGTTATTATATACTATACTCATCAGATACTGTCTGTTTACCCTAGCAAATTTTATTTGGCATTTCCCCAACCTTCCCCTACCAAACCTTGAGACTCTTAAACAGAGATAACTGGTGAGACTCATTTTGTAAAATCATGTCATGCTTTGAAAGGGAGAAGAGCAGTGTAAGAAGCTTATGGAGATTCAGCTTATTTCCTCTGGAGTTTTAAACCACTAAAATAATCAATCTTGAAGAGTTAAGATTAAATATTGAGGTTACAGTCTTCATTCTGATACTTTTTACATGTCATGCACCCTTTGTAAATGTTAGTTTCCTTCTCTTTGAAGTGAAGAATGACCATAGTAAGAATAACAATTTTGTTATTATGCAAAACTTAATATGGATTTTGTGACAAACAAGTGAGTTATGAAAAGCATATTGAAGATGTAACTTCTACCCAGGAAAATTGCAAATATATGTTCACATAAAAGCTTAAACACAAATGTTTATGGAAGGTGGTTCCAAAAATCAGAAACAGCCCAAATGTCCGTCAACAGGTGAATGGATAAATAATTCACATTATAGCTCTACCATGGCCTACTATTCAGCAGTGACAAGGAATGCACTAGTGATTTACACAACAAGTATGATTCTCAGAATAATTACTCTTGGAGAAGGAAGCCAGATCAAAACAAGTACAGCCTTTATGATTCAATTTCCATATAATGTTCTAGAAAATGCAAACTCATATATAGTGACAAAATGCAGATTAATAATATTTCCTGGAATGGGTCAGGGAGAGAGAACTTGAAAAGCCACAAGGAAATCTGGGGAGTGCAATTATTATGCTTATTTACTTGATAAGGTGTTCATTTCATTGGGTATATAGACATGTCAAATGCTACAAATTGTATATTTACAAATATACAAACATTGTGTGTATATATGTATATATATAATGTACTATATCTATTGTATATATATCTGTATATTATAGATACTTTAAAAATTAAAAATATAAAGGAAATTGTATGGTTTTAATAAAATTCATGATTTAAAAATAAGGACGAAAACCTTAAAGTAAGAGAATAAGAAGAATTTACAATGCAAACACTAATTAATAGATGCTGATAAAGCTATATTAATATGAGGCAAAGACTATTCTAAGATAAGAAATATTAATAGGAATAAATAAAAACATTCTATAATAGCTAAAGGGTCAATTAAATGGAGAGTAACAATCCAAAGTTTGTATCGTTTTTTTATAAATTATTAGTTTTACAATTTAGTTCTAAATTATATGATGTCGAGCTAACAGAGCTAAACATAAAATATAATAACTCAATTATATTTGAATATTTTAATATAGTTTCTTGAGAAACTGACAGAAAAAGTTGGTTTAGAATCAGTAAAGAATAGAAGATCTATAAGACTTCACAATAACATTCTTCTCAAGTGAATACAGAACATTTACCAATATCATAAGTTGGTCCAAAAAATAAGTTTCAATAATTGCCTAAGACTGAAACCATTTGAGTATGTTCTATAATAGTTCAATTACAGTGGAACTCAACAGTTGGCACCATAACTAGATAAACCTGAATGTTTGGGCATTAAGCAACTTCTAGTTATCCCAAGAGTTATAAATAAAAATTTAGACATATATTCACTGAATTTCAGTAATTTTATGGTATGAAAATTATGTGGGATTAAGCTATGTCATTGTTCAGAGGAAAATGTATATACTGTTAAAGAAAGTTTGAAAATCTTTTAAAGAAATTTAAAATTTTCTTTTCAAAAAACTAACAAAAAAAATTCAGCTAAATTCAGAGTAAGAAAAATGTAATCAAGAATAAAAGATAGCACAGGAAAATTAACAAAATTTTAGAAATTAATTCTTTTAAACATTAATTAAATTGATAAACATCTAACTAAATTAATTAGGAAAAAAATTAAAGATAGATAATATCAGGGATGAAAAGGCTGACATTATTTCAGATTCTACATATCTTTAAAGAGCAACAATATATTATTAAGAAATCTATTCCAAAATATTTGTCAATTTGAAAAATAATTTATCAAAATTGATATGAAAAAGAAAATTCAAATATCTCTATACTTACAGCAAATTATGCATGAAAGGGTATCTCGCGGCGAAGAGCAGCAGAGAGAGAGCAGCGGGACAGAGAGACAGAGACAAATAGAGAGAGAAACAGAGAGGGCAGCGAGACAGACAGAGACACAGAGAGAGAGAGAGAGAGAGGCAGTAGCGTGGTGCCTTTTATTGTGGCGGATCTGCTCAGCCTGTTGCCATGGGGGAGGGTCGGGATGTTTAGAGATAAGGCGGGGTAAGCCCAGGCAAGCCCCAGGCAAGTCCCAGGTGTAATTCTCACTGGTTTATGTGCTTGGGACCATGGGGCAAATGGAGGAAAAATTACTATTTTCTTACAATGCACATGTAAATTAAAACTCTCCCATTGAGAAGTCTCCAAGAACAGATGATTTCAGCAGTAAATTTTTTCAAATGTTTAGGGAAAAAAATAATACACTCTTGAATATACTTCGTCAGAGAATAGAAAAAGTAAAGGTACTTCTAAACTCATTGCATGAGCTAGCATAACTTGGTATTTAAAACCTAATGAGAATAGTGCACAAGAGAAAATTTACAGGCAAATATTTCTCATGCTCAACAGCACAGGAGATCAAAACATAATTTAAGCTATTATGATATAGTGTTAAATAAAGATGATATTTCATCTTGACAAGTGGGGCTTATTCCAGGTACACAAAATTAGAATTATATCTGGAAACCCATCAATGTAATGCACCACATTAGCAGAATAAAGAGAAAAAAAAACATATCAATATCTCAATAAATGTAGAAAAACCATTTGATAAATTTCATTATCTATCCATTAAATAACAACAACAAAAATCTCAGCAAATTAGGAATAAAAGAGAAATTCCTTAGCATACTAAAAGGAATCTACAGAAAAAGAAAAAATTAGACAAAAAAAAAAGAAAATACAGTAAACATTGAACATTTTCTTTTGGAGGCTGGAAACAGGCATCAATGTCCCTCACTTCCAATACTTTTAAACATAATACTAGCAGTAAAGTAGCCAAGATCAGTGCAAATAAGACAAGAAAATGAAATACCTGTCATGAAGATCAGAAAGGAAGAAATTAAAATCCCATTATTTACAGATATAATTTGCATTTAAAAATTGAAATGATTCTGAAAACGAATATTTAGAAAAGGAGAATTTATGAAGGATACTGAATAAAATGTCAATTATGCAGAAATCAATTACATTTCTAAACCATAGTACAAGACAATTGTAAATAAATTTTATAGGCATTTACAATCATACCAAAAGCTTCAAAACCTCAAGGTAAATCTAATGAAATATATGTACAATACATACACAGAAAACTACAAGCATTTGGAGAAACAGAAGACCTAAGTAAATGAAGGAATATACTACATCGAAGATTGGAGAACTCATTTTGTGAAAAATTGATTTTTCCAATTGTATTCATAAATGTAATTCATTCCCAATCAGATCTTACCAGAACTTTTAGGAGAAATTTGCAAGTTTATTTTATAAACTAAATGGCAACGAAAATTATCTATAACAGTCTATCTTGGTAAAAAGAGCAAAAGTAGATGACTTATAGTACTAAATATCAAGAATTATTAGAAAGCTAAAGTATTTAAGGCAGTGTGATATCCATGTAAGAACAAAGAATCTAATGGAACAGGCTAGACAGTCCAGAAATAGACACACCGATTTTTCAACCAATGTAGCACTGAAATTCAGCACCAAAATGGTAGTCCTTTAATAATCCATATAGATAAGAGCATAAACCGGCATATGAAAAGTGCTATGAAATGTGGCTGGAACCTTTTTTAGAGGGTGATACAGTATAAAAATACTTTTTTCATAAAAATTCAAAGGAAAGGTGTTAATTCTTATTTTTTCCAAAATCAGAACCACTAAGAAAATGCAAGTATTTACATTTGATTTTGATTTCTCAAAACCTATAGTTATCACATATACTTTAATTAATATAACATGGAAAATGGCACTTAGTGGTTCAAGACTAAAACTTAGAAAATGGGAATGAAAAGAGTTGTAGTAACATCAAAGGCACAATTTATTAAATAAATAATTGATAAGCTGAACTTCATTAAAATTACAAAATTCTGTTCTGCAAAAGACAACATCAAGAGAATAAGAGGTCAAAGCCACAGACAGGGAGAAAATATTTGCAAAAGGCTCATATGATAGAGAACTCTTATCCAAAATGCACAAAGAACTCTTAAAACTCAACAGTAAGAAAACAACCCAATTAAAAGATGGACTAAATACCTCACCAAAGAAAATGCAAAGATGGCAAAAAAGTGTATGAAAAGATGCTCCACATCATACATTACCAGAGAAATGCAAATTATAACAATGAGATACCACTACATACCTATTAGAATGGTCAGAATCTAGAACAGTAACACCATCAAACGCTCATGAGGATGTAGAGCACCAGAAATACTTATTCATTTCTGGGGATAAAAAATAGAACAACCACTGTGGAAGACAGTTTGGCCATTTCTTACAAAACTAAACATACTTTTGCCAATAATCCAGCAATCACACTTGTTATTGTTAAAAACAAAATTCAATCAAGTAAATTTGAACATCTAATTGACTTTATTAAGTGATTCATGAATTGGGCAGCATTTCATCTAGCAAATAGATATTCTGAGGGGCTGCTCAAAATGGAAGGGTTTTATGGGCAGAAATGGGGTGGGACAATTAGCAAAAGAAAACAATGGATTGTTTCAGTCAAAGTTGCCTTCATTAGGAACAACCACAGGGTCTTCCTAGGTTGATTACCTCATCTTCCTTTGGGGCTAGAAAGACATCTTGTGACAGATTACCTCATTGGTGTTGACCAGAAAATTCCTGACTGGTTAAGACTATATTTCTGGGTAAAGTTGAAACTGCAACTATGTATTAAGCCCTGTTTGGGTAACTTAGCAGAGAGGCTTTTTAGTGCAGTGAAACTATTCTGTATGATACTCAAATGATAGAAACATGTCATCATAGATTTATTCAAACTCATAGAATATACAATACCAAGAGGGAACCCATGTAAACTACAGACTCTGGGTGATAATGATGTGTCACTGTAGGTTCATCAATTGCACTGAATGCAATGCTCTGGTGGGGGTTGCAGGTAATGGGGAGGCTGTGCAGATGTGGGGGAAGAGGACATACTGGAAATCTCTGCACCTTCCTCTTAATTTTGTGACAAACCTAAAATTGCTCTGAAAAGAAAGACTTTTAGTTCCAACATATTAATATTTGTGTGATTCTTAACAATAAAATAATGTGCATGTTCTTGAGCAGTAACTTTAAACTTATAAAGGCTAGTATTGTCATCTTATAAAAACTTAAGGAGGAGCATATAGTTTTTGTATTGTACCTCCTAGTTTTAACAGTTTTGTAGTTGAAGAGGAGCAGAATTTGCCACCCCAAAATATGTCTCTCTGGCAGAAGGATTATCTTTAGCTGGTTATTAAACAGCAGACACAGGAGAAGCTCTGAAAACCCAACAGAAGTTAACATTTTGTAAGAGAAATTTACATTTATAAGGGAAATCTTCATTTGTAAAGGTGTCTTCCTCTGTATCTGGATGAGAAGCATGACTAAATCTTTACAAACTTATCAATGGAGAAGCCAGTGACCTACATCTGCATAACAGCCTTACTCTTGTTACTGCTTTTCCTGGTGACCTCCCATTAAAGGGTTTTCCCCAGCTGCCACCACATCGGTCTTTTGTCTGTAGCTGAAGATGGTATTTAGGGGATGGCTTGGACCATTTTGGGGAGTTAGTCAGTTTTCCAGGGTCTCTTCCATGTATGCAAGAGGCATACATGTTATTAAACCTTTAGTCTGTTTCTCCTATTCATGTGTCTTTCATTACAGGGAGTTCTCAGCTAAGAACCTAGAAGAGTAGAGGGAAAATTATTTTTCCTTCACAACATAGTCTTGAAAAAAGAAGGGAGAGAAAGGGGAGAGATCAGGGAATGAAAGGAAGGGAAGGAGAGGCAGAGAGAGGAGAGGAGAAGGCAGGGAGAAGGAAGAAGGCTGGGAAGGAGAACTGACAGTCAGTAGCAGAGTTTCTGTCAGGGAAAGAATGGCACATATTTAAGCACCTACTTTAACAGGTACGTTTAATAATTTAGATGAAGTCCCCTGTGGTTATCCTTTGTGAGATAGGACTAGAAAAGATTTAGCTCATTGAAAGAAATAAAAAATGTTTATGATGGATAGAATCAAATTCAAAACACAGCTGAGCATTATAAAGAAGGCTGAGGGGCTGAGCAGAATCCCTGAGGAGAAATATTCAATGGCATCTCTGCCACAAAGAACTGTAAAGTTGGGGCAACCTTACTTTCAATTTTAAATTGTCTGCTTTGTTATACAAGTTGAATAAGTTCTTCTGCAAACTTTCATATACTCACAAATGTCCTTCCCAAGTAATACTTGGAGAAAACCAAGTGAAAAGAGCAGAATGCTATCTTGCTAAATGCAAGAGAGAAAGGAAAGAAACAGTGGACTATTGAAAATAGAGGTGATGAGTGAATACAGCATGTGGAAAATTTACAGAACTCTTGGAGAGGGACTACTTTCACAGAATGAAGAGTAAGGCAGTTTAAACCAATTTTCTTTAAGTTTCAAAGGCCTACGTGACCTTTGATACCCTAGTTGCAGTATAACTGAAGGGCAAAAAAGAAGATAGGAGCAAATGCCCTCTAAGGCCTCATCCAACTCTGAAATGCTTTGATTCTAAGAGGAGTAGATGACTGTTTAGCAATACATCAAAGACTTGCCAGTGTCACTGTGGTTTGGGCCAATTACTCCATTTATTTATGGTTTGGGAACTTAATTTAGGGCTTGAGGTACAAGACTAAAATAACTCTGGTCCACAGAAATAACAGTGACATTGACATTTCACACTGATCAGCAAGTCTTTCAGGGAGTTACAGAATAGCAACATTTATAAGCCACAGCCACAGTTGCTAGACTCAAGTGGAGTAAGAGATTCACAGACAAAACTGTCCCTAAAGCCTCATTACAGAGTAAATCAAACCTGACCTGCTGGCCCAATGTTGCTGTCACATCGGGAGAGACCAAACCACTGCAAATGCAGTCAAGCCGTTAGTGCTTTCTTTGGGGTAAAACAGAAAAAAGCCAGAACCAAGCTATTCTGCAAATTCTTCTGAAAGGTGGGAGGCTCTACATACTGCCAGCTTTTTAACTGGATTACCCAAGACAGTTTGTAGTTAATTACCAAAGAGAAAAATCAATGTCTACTTATTAACTCTGGACAAAGAAGTTGTAAGTTTTTGCCATAAAACTCAGAGTCTAGTTATCGTAACCACAAAAGTTCAGTATAAACAAATGTAGTCACTGGCATGCTTGTTAACTCTCTGCATGCTGGCATTTTCAGATAACAGAGAGAGGTGCTATACTAAGCTTGATAGTAACTTGGATAGTAGAGGAATTGAGTTCTAATACTTTGATGTATCAGTAGTGCCCTAATGAACATCACTCTGTGATTATAAAAAGGACAGATTAGGTTAGGCAAGATGATGCAAAATTTGTGAAAAAGAAAGTGCATACTGGTCAATAGAATCATAGCTTGTATTTCAGAGAAGTGACGATTGAAAAACAGTAGGCATCACACTATCCTAGATATATTTCATTGTGGGAACAGAAGGCACCTTGCCTATAGATTCAGAGACAAAGCTGTGTAGCTAGAAGTCAAACTTACCGAAAGGATTTATTAATTAGAATGTTTTTAATTGTAAGAGACAGAATGACAGTTTCCTATTGCCTCATGGAAGAGGGGGGATGCACAAATGTTTCGCTCACATATGTGGAAAGTTACATGGATATTCAACTTGACTTTATGCAAGTTATTCTCCTTCTGACACATTTTCCATGCATTATCCACCTTTCTTCAGCTTTCTCTTCAGTTTAGAATGTTTTTGCATTCTAAGCTACAGATATACTAATTTTAGTTCTGCCACCAGCTATCTGGGTGACATTCACCAAGCCACTTTATCTCTCTGGCTCATGTTTTCCTCATGTGTAGAATGAAGAAGATGGGCTTTGCAACCTCCCTTCCAGAATATAAAGTTTAGGATAATTTGCTACCTTTTCATTACTTCTACATTATAGCAGAGAATTCCAGTGTGAATAATCAGAATATATTTTCTGGGGTCTAGAGACCTAAAACTTCTGCAATCACTCATTCATGTCTTGCAGAAACATTCCTATCTTTCTCTTTTTCCAACTTTAAATGCCCCACTGGACTCTTTTAATTTGAAGGAGTGTTCCCACTGCACTCTGTGTGGAAAGAAACTGCCATCATATGAATATTTACCCATCTACATCAAACTAGACATGAAAATATCCCAAATACTTCACTCACTGTATTAATATTTCAGTCTAATGGCTATAAAAGAATCACTGATCCCTTTCCCAGCTGGTTTCTGCAGAGAGTACTGGGATGACGTGTATGTACATTTCACTTACTAATTGCATAACTGGATGTTTCAAGATCACTCTGACCCTCTGCAGACAGAGCAAGATCCACCACAAGAAAAGATTTTTGTGTGGGGGTGCTACTGTAATTTTTGAAGATCCAAAGGATTTATTAGTTAGAATGTTTTTAATTGCAAGAGACAGAATGCCAGTTTCCTATTGCCTCATGGAAGAGGGGGGATGCACAAATGTTTAGCTCACATATGTGAAAAGTTACATGGATATTCAACTTGACTTTGTGTAAGTTATTCTCCTTTTGACACATTTTCCATGCGTTATCCACCTTTCTTCAGCTTTCTCGATGATGCTGGAGGATGATTTCTGGTAATTGCCTCACTGACTTTTCTTGCTAGCTCTCTTCCTGTTGGATGATGACAAAGGAAATTACTAGCCAGAGATTGGAGGATTGGCTGAGAAAAATACCAGAGGCTTTCTTTTCTATTTATTCTATCCTTTAGGGCAGAGTTTCCATATTTCCACTACTAACACCTCCACAAGGCACCTGTCCATTAATCCAGCTTTTACTGAGCTGGTACATAAATATTTATTCCCCTGGTCCTTTCAGCTCCAGAGACAGTAACAACTTTTAATGTCTTCTATATTTTAAGTGCCTTATCCTTCCTTATTTATTCTCTCTATTTTGCTTACTCCTCTGTAAATAATTGTTCCATTAAAATGTTTTCATATAAACCATCAGGAATGAATTCTGCTTCTCCTGGGACCTGACACTAACTAAGGATTGCTTGATCTAGAGCTCAAACTGTGTTATGAAAACCCATCCTTTTCTCTGTCTCTCAGCTTTATGCTCCTTCACCTTGGTTCATTTTCAGGTTTATATAGTAGCAAGATACTTACCAGTTAACTCCAGATTTACAGCTTTCCATGTTGGAGTCTGGAAAAAGAAAGTTCTCTTTCTCAGAAGTTTGAATAGAAATCTTGGATCAGCGAAACACTGTGATTAGGTTGATGTGAGGCTGCATAGAATTCTGGATCCTCCATTTTCTGCTTGGAAAATTGGGCCTTTTTCTGTGCTCTTCTAAGCCTGTTTTGTCACGGTGAAAGTAGTGATAATATTCATAAAGCAGTATGGTGTCAAGTATAAAATATACATTTTAGTATGATTTTGAGGAACTGGTGTTACAACCTTTATAAAGACTTAGCATACTGTCTGATACAGACAGCAGGCTCTCATTGAATGCAGGCTTCTACTAATACTCTCATCATTACTGCATGCAATACTCTAGGAATTCAAGGAGGTTATCAATCTCTATTTTAGTCTAATGTAAACCAAGTCAAACTTCCTTCAACTTTGGGATTTACTTCTAAGTGTATTATTTCTAATATAGAAACATGATTTTAAAAAATGAAGATTTAGGAATGAAGTACAAATATTGCGGCATTTACATTTGTGTGGGTTATTAAGAACTTATCTCTTTGAAACCTAGTTTCATTATTGGAAAATTAGAAAAATAAATACCAATCTATAAGTTAATTAAGATGATTAAATGACAATATAAAAGAAACAGCATGAAATGAAACAATAAATGTAAAAGAAATTTAATGGAGATGGAACACTCAGTAAACGGTCATTATTATTATTATTATTATATATTAACTTTTTGGTAGTTTTGACAAATTTTATTAGCCCTATTGTATATATGAGGAAACTGACACTCAAAGAAACTAAAGACTCACCCAGGTAGAAACTAGAAAATAGGATACTGACCTTAGGTTTTCTCCTGTCACTTTTACTCTTCCCATCACACCATGTCACTTCTGATTTGTGGATTTTATTTAAAGTCTCTGGCATAGTAAAGGAGATGAAACTATTATCTCTCCATGGTTTCACTGAAGGATAATAACAAAGGAGTACCTCCATAGCTAACACCAATACAACTCAGATATATTCCCTGATCTCCAGAAGTGATGAGCTTAAATTTATTCATCAGAGAAAGAAATTTTGCACAGGCCAAAAGCAAAGGAAATTTTGAAGCAATAGTCTTTGACCCACTTCCCACTTCTGAATGTAAATGTTCCATGACCCAAGAGTGGTAAAACATGATCCCTCTATTACATGGATATACCAGATCTCTGAACTCTAAGTCCAAGAAGTTGTGGCAACCAGTTCTGGAAGCCCTTGACATAAGGTCATATTTTGAATTAGCAAGAGCATATCTTCTGAAGCTGAAGGAGCTGCCATTTGCACTAGTTCTTTGCTACACAAGTCATCCATTCTCTTTCACTCTGTTTATGGTGCCTTTTCCTACTTGTTAACATAAGTTGCTTTTACGTCATTTTCCTGCACTTTTTATGAGCCACTTTCAGCACCTACCATCCTGTTTCACAGTTCCGTACATTTGTACCTGTTGTTATATATGCCTGGAAGTTCTATTCTCCCAGTCCCAGGTGCTGTTTCCCACTTCACACCCTCTCACATGCCATCTACCTACCTTCAAAGTACTGATCCCTCCTGCCTCTTTGAATTCATCCCCCAGGTCTCTGTTCTCTTTTTCAAAACAAAGTTTATCAGAGTACAGTGCCTTGACTACAATCCTTTCTTATATATACATCCCAATATTGTTTCTAACTTGCTTAACAAAATGTATAGAATCATACTGTCTTGGGACCTATTCCAAGCTTTTATAGAGTAAAAAAATTAAAGTCCCTGTCCCTCACAATTCTTCCAAAACAGTAAATTTATCTAACTATTGGTCTCACCTCAATGTATCCTAAGTACTGTGAAAGCAAAGAGTGTGTCTCATTCATCATCAAGCTCACAGTGCCTAGCACAATACCTGGCACGTATTAGTTACGGGTTAAATATTTGCTGAATCATAATGGTTAATGAGTTGTATTCAGTGTCAGCACAGCAATTTCTACTACAGACTCAGACAGTTCAGTCTAAAATGTGACTTTAAGCTTCTTCTCTGTAGATCCCCAAAGGACTAGTTTCTTACATTAGAAGCAATTGAATCTGCCCTTCAGCACAATTTGTTGACTTTGACGAGTTATTCCCTCAAGTACTACACCAATCTTTGCTTAACGAGATTCCAGAGGTGCTGGGATCACTGTAGAAGATATTTAGTCACATGATCACAGCCTATGCAGCTAGGGAAGGTGGGAAGGATATCTGAGGAACATTACAGATAAGGGCAGCCTGGTTTTTATTATAAAAGGAGCAGGGATAAAGCCCCTGTTTCACAGTGTTTTGACACAAGCTTTCATTTTGCAGAAGACAATCAGAAATGAGCAAGAAAGTCTTTGAAATTACTGATTGTCTTCAGAATTGCACTTGCGCAATCTTCACTTACGGTCATATCTGAATCCCTTCTAATCCTGACCTCTCTATCTTTTACTGTGAACATATCTTTGAATGTATATACCATATCACCTAAAAAACACAATAGTCTTCATATGTAGTCACTCAACCAACATTTTCTGAGAACCTATTAGATGCCATAGCCTATGACAGGAATAGAGATTACAATGATAATGAGGCAAAATCACAAATTCACTAGTGTTCTCTGTTCTTTGGAGGTGGCAGACTCCACAAGAGAAAAATATAATGTTTAATACAACTGATGCCATATTAAAGGCAGAATCACATGGTGAGACACCCCAAAGGAGGCAGCAATTAAGTTTTGCGCATTGATTCAGGGACATATCCAGAGGTGGCACCATTTAGCTGAGATCTGAAAGATGAGGGGATGAGTGGCACTGTGGACTGAATATTTGTGTCCCCCTCCCCCAAGTTCATACACTGATGCCTTAACCACCAATGTGATAATATTAAGAGGTAGGGCCTTTGGGAGGGAATTAAGTTTAGATCAGGTCATGAGAATGGAGCTTCCATGATGGGATTAGTGTGTTATTAAAAAGAAACACAAGAGAAATCCTCCTCACTGTGAGGATAGGGCAAGAAGGTGGCTTTCTGTAAGCCAGGACCAGGGCCTTCACAAAACACTAATCTGCTGCTGATGCCATAATCTCGGACTTTCAGCCTCCATGGGTTTGAGAAATAAGTGTTGTTTAAATCACGCAGTCTATGTTTTTTGTTACTCAGAAGATTAGGTGTTTGTTCAAGCAGACTAAGACAGAAATTGGTGCCCAGATGTGCTAGGCTGTTGTAATAAACACCTAAAAATGTGGCAGCAGCTTTGGAACTGGGCCGTGGGGGGAGGCTTGGAAGAGTTGGAATTGCCAGCTAGAAAAATCCTAGATTGCCATGAACAGAATTTTGAAGAAATTCTGGTGAGAGCTCAAAAAGAAAGGAGGGATGTAGAGAAAGCTTCCATTTTAGAGAATATATACATAATCATGAACAGAGTATTGCTAGAAATATGGATGGTAAAGGACATTTTGATGAGGTCTCAGATGGAAATGAGGACCATGTTATCAGATAATGGAAATAGATGATCTTCATTATAAGTGGAAAAAACTTGACTGAATTGTGTTTGTGTTCTAGTGTTTTACGGAACAGAGAACATGCAAGCAATGAAATTGAACATTTAGGTGAGGGGATTTCTAAGCAAATTGTTGAAATCATGCTTGGTTGCTCATGACTGCTCAGAGCAAAACAAGAACAGAAATGATTTGAGGAGGAACTGTTAAGCAAAAAGTAACCGCAACTTAGAAAGATTTGGCAAATACTCAGCCTTCCACATTACAAAAATGAGAAAAAGTTTCTCAGAAGAGAACCTAAGGGTATGGAAGACCAGCTATTTGATAAGGAGATAAGGTTTGAGACATAGATGTAATCAGCCACCCTAGCAGGAACTCTGTTAGTGTAGGCTGCAGGGAATGGAGACAGAACAGAATAAGGGCTGTCGAACTTTGAAATTTATAGGTCTGGACCGTAAAGCTAAGTAGCTGCAGACTGAAAATTTCCTCAAGAATTCATACAAAGAACTAGTGACCTAAAGTTGACCCAGAGATCATCAGATAACTTCTAGGCTCCATAAGTTTGGGGAGGGCGTTGCTTCAGTGTCAACAGGCCCAACAAGATTCTGCCTAAAGGTTTGGGAGTGAGGCCACCCAGTGTCTGTTCCTGGACAAGTCAATCTCAGTTGTGTTTGGCACCTTTGCACATTCTGTCTTTTCCTGTCTGAAGTCTCAGCACCCTCAACCCCAATTTGCATGGATGATACTTTTTTGGACATTTAGGTCTTGGCACAAAAATTGCTGCTCAGAGAGAGCATCCCTAAACATCCGAAATGAAGTTACTCTCCCCCAACATATCACTCTTTATCTTGATTGTTTTTTCTCTTAAACAAAATGATGGATCAATGGATTCAATCTTTCTTTGACATTGCCTTATCCCTAACTCACAGAATAGCCCCTGGTACATAGTAGGTACTCCTTAAACTTCCTTACATGATTGATTTCTCATCTCTCATCCCTTATATGTTGATGTATCTAGTATAATTCTCACAAGGATACTTTATTGCCCATATTTTGGAGTTCTCAAGAGGTGCCAAACTTCTTTTTCCATATTAGTTTGCTACACTGCCATAACAAAGTACATCAGACTCAGTGGCTTAAACAACAGAAAATTTTTTTCTCGCAATTCTAAAGGATGAAAGTCTAAGACCCAGATGTTGGCAGGATTAGTTCCTTCTGAGGCCTCTCTCCTCCTCCTTGGCCTGTAGACAGCCATCTCCTCCCCATGTCGTCATATGGCCTTCCCACTGAGCAAAGACGTGTGTGTGCATGTGTTTCTGTGGTCAAACCCCCTCTTCCTACAGGAAGCCCAGTCATGTAGCATTAGGCTCCAATGACCCTATTCAACCTTAATTACCCCTTTAAAGATCTTATATCCAAAAATAGTCATATTCTGAGGTAAGGACTTCAACATATGAATTTTAAAGGGACATAATTCAGCCCATAACACCATTTAATATGCCACTATGAGTCTGCTAAGAAATATAGAGGGCACTATACAAAACAATTTATAATTTTAAAACTATCTTGATTTAGACAATGGATCTTGATTTTTTATTTCAATAAACAGTGATGTAATAGGATATATGTTAAGCTCACATCACAGACTTCTCAAAATATAGCAACTTGAAGCAAAATAAATCTTTATTTCTCTCTCTGTCCAGAAACAGATGGAGACCCCAGCAAATGGGCAGGTCTGCTCCATAAGGTTGACCAGAAATCTGGTTCCCTCCCATCTTCTTGCTCTACTAATCACTACAGTGTTTTCTCATGTCTGCATGGTTGAATCTAGCTTCCTAGCACAGCTTTCTCTTTTAGACAAGGAAAAGCAGAAAAGAAATGGAGAACAAGTACTTTCTTTTAAGGGCATGGCATTGAAATTAATCCTTTCACTCCCTTTTCCATGGAATTAACTTGGTCATAATATCATGCAATTGGAAATGCAGTATTAATTAGGGGATGATAGGAACTGCCATGTGAATAACCCTTATGTGGTAGTTGAAGAGTTCTATTACTAAAATGAAGAAGGAGAGGTGGTACAATGAAGGAAAAGTAATCTCTGCCCCAGTGGCTACAGCAATATTTTAGAGAATAGTAGAAGACATGGTCCGTGTAATATTCTAGTTTAAAGTTTAAGATTATGTCAATTTGCTTCAATAATCATTGGAACCTAGGATTATTTTATCTCCCATGTTTGACAAATTACATTTACTCTGGTCGTATTTCCTGATCATCCCAAAATTCACTATAATGGAAATTTAAGTCCAAATATTTTGTATAATTTCATGCTACTTTATATAAATTAGAGGCATAAGAATAAAACAGACCAAAAGAGAAAACTCAACAATCAAAAAATAGATGCAGCACGATGTACTTTAAAGGACACTTTTTTAGAAGTGACACCAAATGTTCAAGCATTTGATAACTGCCAGAAGAATAACTGTGGGCAAAGCACTTCATGTCTCTGAGTCTCAGTTTCCACATCTCTGCCTGGATCACAACACTTGAGGATCATCATAAAGGCCTAGACTGAAGCAGGAAAACATACCTGTGGAGACTCAGTAAGCCCTGACACAATCTGATGGTTTCCTTCCCTAAGAACATGATCTCCAGATGAGACTACCTGATACGTATGTGACATTTGTGACATCAGGCAATTGTCTTAATCTCTCTTAATCACAGTCCCAGTTTTCTTAACTATAAGATGAAGGTAAAAATAGGACTAAATTAATAGTGTCAATGTGAAATTTGAATAAAGCAATATAAGTGGATTGCCTACAGGTGCTTGGTCTAACCTGAGTTCAGCAAACTTCACTGCCGTGATCGTTTTCCTTCTGAATGCTGTGGCCCCGGTCATCAGACAGGGGCATTCTTTCAGCCCCGTCTGATGCCTTAGCTCTCTGTAGGTTGGCTGTTCTGCTGAAGAAAAAGTGAAGATGCACAGCACATCTGTTTTCCATTGAGGAGCCCTTATGGCTGGGCACCTTAAAAATTAAACTTCAGTATTGTCATTATCCATGCGAAGTCTTTTCTTTATGGTGAAGCTGTTCATACTTAGAGTGGAAAATTACAACTTCCAAAATTGTCTCCCCAGGGGAAGTCTAATGGGTGTGTTTTCTTATTTGGTGTCTCTTATAAATGATCCCTACCACATGAAGAAATCAGATTAAAGTCATGGAAATTTTTGAACAGACAGTGACAGGAAAACTGTGGAGCATGCCTCTAGCCATATTCATTGTCTCATTCCCACTTTGATCCATTAATTTAACAAGACTATTTAGCTGTCTTTTTTATAGTAATAGAAACACAAGAAGATAGAAAATTTCTGACTGCAAGTAATTGCCCATTTGGGGAAAATAAGGTCAGGTCACGAAAATAAACACCAGGAGACACTATTTAGCTCTAGGAACATTCAGAATCAACATCATCCACCTCATAAGACTTATCGTCTTCTATAGCAGACATGATTTTAGAATATAGCCCAAGAACAAACTCCCTTTGAGCCCTAAGAAATATCAACCTTTCTTGAGTAATGCTAGCTGGGCATTAGTGAGTCCCATGTTAGTCCCAAAATTCACATTGAAATTAGTTAAAACAACTATTTAAGAAAAAGCATAGCAAACTAATTTGCCACCTCATGGCAGTCCTTGAGCTTCATTTGACTGAATAGATAGAAAAGTGATTGGTATAGCCATCTAAGAATAAAGCTAATGTCTAAGTAATAGGTACCCTTGAAGCCTGGTGGTAAGATTACTTGGTCACAAGCATTTGTTGTGGACAGGATGAAAAGATAACAGAAAGTGGTCCCCTTGACACCAGGATGCTTCCAACTTAGCAATTGCATCTCGTCACATTCTGAAATTGTGTTTCCTCACCACTAGAGTCAAGCTAAACAGTTATGGTAGGAATACTATGTAGACATGTTGATTACTTCTTTTTGCATCATGCAAGAAGGAATATATGGTAAGGTCTTCCCACCTTTAATGATGCCAAGATTGATAACCTGATTAATGTGCCTAGTGAATCATTCTACATAAAAGCAAATTTATCCTTTGGAAGTGTTAGGTAAAGTGTGGGGAGATACTTTGAGACCATTTTAATGTCCTGCTCCCTAGAAGTATTTCAGCTAGCAGATTTTGCATTCTTTGATAATGCTTTTCTAAATCAATTATTTCATTGGCTGTGGGAAAATGATGACTGTGTAATTTTAACGCTCCTTGCCTATGCTGAGCTCTGGTTACTTTTATCTGACACATATTGGAGATCTTCTAACCGTGCTTTGGTTGAAGGCAGCTCACAGAAAAATTTCACCCAAGTTCTAGTTCTAATGATCTTTCAAAAGCTTATAGAACAGCATTAAAATTCTCAACCCTTCTTGTATCTCCCTTTACTATTTCTGTACCCTGATTTCTTATTTCATTCTGCTTTATTCCATGTCTATTCATTTCTATCTCAAAATATTATTGAAAGAAAATTGGTATAAAGAAATATGTATTTTCAGAATCTGACTAACATCTTTCTATTCCTGAATGGCAAGGAAGAAAATAGAGGCTCATTGTGCCCATGTCAGAGGTATTTTGAAACTGTATTAAGCTGGTATCCAGCTTTCAGAAAATGTTTTCTGCTTACACGGAGGAAGGCAATATTAAAGAAACTAAAATCCCTGCAGAAATATGCATTACACTGATTTCTAGTGAATGGGACATAGTGATAGCATTTGTCAGCTTTACATATAAACCAAGTTTTGGCTTTATGATTTGTTTAGAAACATACAATCTCAAATAATAGAAATGCTATTTCCTTTCACTATGTTGTAAGGAAAGGAACAGTACAGAAAACCTGTCTTAAAATATAATTCAGTATTTATATTCTCCTTTAATTACTCAATGTTTTGTTAGAAAAGAAAATGGAAAAAAGAAAGACAGCTCTCATTATTCATCCACAGTCTGTGAATCTATTCTGAAAATCAGTTTGCCATTTTTACCAGCAAGTGTGTTCAGTGCCAAGAAAATGGTCCCACATTAATGTGCCATTTCTGTTTAATGTGAAGCCCAACTGTCACATACTCCAAGAATGATTTTGTGACATAAAGTGGAGCTTTCCAATTGTGCTACTTGAAAATGGCACCACAAGTTCCCTGGGAGTTGGATGAGAGGATCCATTACCAAATGGCCAGGCATAATTATTATTCTCTAATCCAAAGTCTGGTCTATTGACCAAATGCTTCAGTGGTTTACAGGTGAATGGCAAGGGAGCAGACATTTGACCACCCTCATTGGCTTACATCTTCAGCTTTTAATCAAAGCTTTGATCCATTCAATTCAGAACACCTTGTCTTAACAGTGAGAGTGAATTCCTGTCAGCTGCCACCAACCTGAGCTGAACCACTGTGACAAAAATGGAGAAAGTAACACAGATACTTAGATCACAGGTGCCAGCTTACTCCCCTAATAGGTAAGCCTGAATGGCCCTTTCAAGGCACCCCAGACTTCTTCACACAGCTTACACCACCTGGACCAATTACTCTATGATAACCCAGAAACACTTTGCCTCCCACAAAATGCGAAAAGCTACATGAGGCTGGTAAATTGAAGGAGTGAACAGAGTACCCATTTCAAATCAAAGAGAGTCATACATATTCCAAAAATGATTAATGTAAAATTTGTTCAACAGCAGAATGGAAGAAATAAAAATAATATGAAGAATACATTTTGGCCATTGCTTTGTGAGAACACTTTGTGCCCTCACCTCCCTGAGAAGTGTACAACCCTCAAAAGAGTTGAAATAATGGAGAAACACAACTATCTTGAATATTTCTTTAAATAAAAAACTTTGCATGCTAACTTGCTATGGTAGAAGAAAACTAGGAGTCAGCATCCAAAAAACTTAACACCACAGTTGAGCTCTTCGGTGAGTTACTTTCTTAATACTAATATCCTAATCTATAAAATTAACTTAAGAATTCTCATCTTCCATATTTTTGTGATTATTGAAGAATTAAAATACATAAAACACCTGGAATAGAGTCAAATCTAATGATGACATTGGTAATTTGATATAAAACATTTGAAATATAACACATCAAAGCCTTCCTCAGCAACCACCAGGTTTTGAATTACTACTCACTCCTCCACCATTAACATACACTGAGTACCTATTAAGTGTCAGGCATTGTGCTAGGACAAGGTAAATACAGTCCTGCATCTCAAAAAGAATTCATTCTTTAATGAGTGGCACAGACAAGTACAAAGATGACTACCATTTTATAGAGCTACAGGTAACAGAATCCCTATTTCAAGAGTTGACTTCAACTTTCCTTATCAACACCAGTTATATTATAAACTGTCTTCATGAAAATACTCAAGGAAAAAATAATTTCATTTAAGAACTTAGAAGCCAAATGAAATCCAAGTCCTATTCCTACACTGCTGCCCACTAGTCATTAAATTGTATGACCTTGAAATAGTTATCTAACACATTTTTTGCATCATTTCTTCATCTGTAATATGAGATAACATTAGTACTTATTTTATAGGCTCATTGTGAAAATTTAATAGAACCTAGACCATTGTGTGGCATGTTAAAATACTGAATAAATGGTAGCTGTTGGAAAGTCACTAATACATGTATTTAAAAAATATTTATTGAGTGCATTTTGTGTTGGAATTCACTAAGTTATGGGACTATAATGAGACAAATGCAGTCACAGGCCCTGAATTCATGGTGCTTTCATCTTGGAAGAAAAAAAAAGATAACAGGACTTTAATGGATCGTTTAGTCCAATCATCTTATTTTATAGATAATAAAATGGAGTCCCAGAGAGACATAGATAATATAAAAAGCTAATAGTTACTGAAATGATATCATGCACATGCCTGGTAACTGTTATAAGTGCTTTAGATGTTTTAACTCATTTAATTTATACAACAAGTCTATGGGATATTTACTATTAGTATATCCATTTTACTAATAAGGAAACTGAGGAATAGATTTTAAGTCAATTGCCTAGGGTCACATAGCTAGTAAGCAGCAGAGATATAATCTGAATCAGGCAGTCTGGCTCCAAGGGTCAGGCTTTTAACCAGTAGTCAGTACTGTCTTTTAATGCAGATGACTTGTCTAAGGACACCCATCAAGAGGGTGGTGACAAGTGAGGGGCTAGACGCAAGTGTGTCAGATGCAGTGCAGTAGATGGTCACCACATCGCAGCCAGCCCACTATGTATTTAAGGGTCAGTTAAAGAGAAAGTAACCTCAATTCCAATCTCCACTAGGTTGTTGGATTTTTACTTATTTATTCATTTTTTTGAGATCCCATTCAGAAAACATCAACTAAATCTCCACATTAATAGTAAAGCACCAAGAAAAGATAAATTAATTCCTCTAAGTCTCAAGTGCCCAGTCTTTTTAAATAAAAGAGACAACCAGAACTCAATTTATCTATAATAATCTGTTCAAAATACCTGAACTCTTTATGAGGTCTTAAAATACATTGTCTGTCTTAAGCTTCTTGGGCTTACAGAATTAAGAACTATTTCATTTTTATTGCTATTGGAGTAAATTATCGCCTTACTTTTATGTTAGTTACCAGGGAATTATTGTACATAAAGGCCTTCTAAGAGTTGAAATTATTAGACTCATTATTGTTCTGGGGTCATTAACTATTACTTAAGCTTATTAGCCAGTATAAATTAGATAATGCTGCAATAACAAACACCCCCAAATTTCACTGGTTTACCACATTACAAATATATTTATTTCACACATATTATCTGCAAAGGTTGTCTAAAATTCTGTTCCATTCACTATCTAAGCTGATGGAGGTTCCATTATCTTGCAGCAGTTATGTCTGGAACAGGGCCTTCGTGATCACTACAGTCAGGGAAGAGATAATTGGAAGGTCACTTGCTGGCTTTTTCATACTTTTGCCTAGACATGAAGCACAGATTCTATGCATAGTTTCTTGGCTAAACTTAGCACCTTCCCTAATTTCAAGGGGTTGGGGATGTGTAATTCTACTCTACGAGTGCAAGAGGAAAAGGAGCAAGATTTGGGTAAGCAATAGAAATCTACCACAGTGAATCTGTATGCACCTCCTCTGCACAAATAATGATCTAAGATGACTAAGTGATATTAAAGGCTCCAGTTCAATGCAACTATTACTACTACTACCACTATTGCTATATTATTAGTATATCATATAGTAAGCATATACTTTGCCAAGCATACACTAACAACTTTTATGTAATATCTAATTCCATAAAAATAACTGTAAAGTAAGTATTATTATTCCCAGTCCACAAATAAGAAATCTGAAGTTCAGAAAGTTTAGCATCTTGTTCAAAGTCTGACAGATAAGAAGTAATTGATACTTTGTTCACCATCAAAATATTTGCAATTTCTGCTATGAAATATTTCCTTTCTCTAAACCTAGAGGACTGGCTGGAAATTTAAAGTAAAATAAATTAAACAAAACTTCCATGTGCTAAACAGAATCATAAAGCATCTTTCTGCCTTAAGAACTTACTATTTTATTAGATAATTAAGGCATATGCAAAAGAAGTAACTTAAATATATTTTCTTTGCATTCTATACCTCAAAATAAAGCATAAGTAACAGACCATTTTCTGAACATGGTATGATTTTCTCCTCTCTGTACCTTTGCTTTTTCTTCATATTTTTTCTATGGATGGTAAATACATTAACACTGTATTTATTGCATATACTCTAGTCAAATTGTTAGAGCCTGAACACCCATAATCTAAATGCTTAAAAGTGTGGAAAGTGTATCTTTTTACCCCAAAATTTCAGATGAGGAAACTGAGACTAAAACATTTAAGGGACTTGAACTAGGATACAGAATATAAATGGAAAATCTGGGATTTGAAATTGGATCTTTTTGGTTTATTATCTACCCTCTCGTTATGATATAAGCTCTATACACAGGCCGCACTTATGTTCTTTACCATCACAACCACAATGCCTAATACAGCTCACACATGTAGTAGATGCACAAATATATGTGCAATAAATGAACTTTTTTGTTTCCTTCTCATGTCTTACTCTTTAGGTTCCAAAGAAATTGGATCTTTTCAGATATTCTGAACTATATTAGACTACTTTAACCTACTAAACTTCTCAACAACCTAGGTTCAACTAAAGGATCACCTGTTTTGTGAAGCACTGTAGACATCCTCAGTTAGAGGTAGGTGTGTTCTTTCCATCTTCAAAGACCAGTGAATGAAAGCCACCATTTTACCAGCTATCACATTCTATTATAGCTGTGTATTTACATGACTATCCACAGGACAGACTGCAGACTCTCTGGATTAAGCCTAGGTGAACACGGTGGCTCTAATTAGCCTTAAAGAAAAGTGGGAAGATTTGCACAGAGGTGCCCTTTCCCCAGACGAGCCACAAAAGATACCAGCCTCACAGCAACTGGATCATTCCAGATTTGGGCAGGTCAGTTTCAGGCTGCTCATGCAGTGCCTGCCCTTCTGAATATGCTTAGGGTATGCCTATAACCGGAGGCAAGGGACCTAAAGAGTAAGACATGAGAAGGAAACAAAAGTGTTCATTTATTGCACATGTATTTGTGCATCTACTACATGTGTGAGCTGTACTAGGCATTGTCATTGTGATGGGAAAGAACGTAAGTGTGGCCTGTGAATAGAGCTTATATCGTAATGAGAGGGTAGATAATAAGCCAAGAAGCAAATTATCAAAACAATAATAAGTTGTACGTTTAAAGT
Source organism: Manis javanica (assembly GCF_040802235.1). NCBI lineage: Eukaryota > Metazoa > Chordata > Mammalia > Pholidota > Manidae > Manis > Manis javanica. Next base: position 61,585,030 of record NC_133166.1, read on the forward strand.
AAGTCTCTGAAGAGAAATCAACAATTACAAAAAGCAGCAGCACAATAAAATGATTGATAGATAGACAGACAGATAGATAAACCTAACCAGGGTTATGTGTGAGATAGTAGTGGCCACTTTCGATAGTGTGGCCAAGGCAGACCTCTCTAAGAAGGTGACATTTAAGCTAAACACTGAGGATGAAAAAGAGCCACATATAAAATAGGAACCAGAGTAAGAACATCCCAGGCAAAAGGAAGTTCCTCAACAAGGGAAGGTCAGATATATTCTGATGATTCCCATTTATAACTGCATCCCTCAGTTCTCCCCTGAATTCCAAGATGGTATCCATTAACCTTAGAACTTGGAGGCCTACTGAAAATGTCAACTCTAATAACTTCTTGATTTTCCCCCAAAACACATTTCTCTCCTAGCATTGGCAAACAGGACTACAGTCACCCACATGTTATAGCTTAAAAGCTTGAATCATTCTTTTAAAGGTAAAGAAAAAAAGTCTGTTGGTTTTACCTTCAAAAATATTTTCCAAATCTAACTACTTCTCATCACCTTCAGCTCTAAACTGCACTACCATTATCTCCCACCTGGACCTTAAATTTCCTCTTTGTTCTATTTCCTTTTACTCTTGAATTCCTGCATTTTATTTTCTGCACAGCAACAAAGAGTTTCTATCCACTTTCTGCTTGAAATATCCATCGCCTCTGTAAATCACTTAGAATGAAATTCAAGATTTTAATCATTGGCAGCCCCTTCCTCCATTTATACCATTTCTTACTACACCCTTTTTCTCTTACTTTGCTCCAGTAACTAACTTCTTGCTATTCTCTAAACATACTCAAACTATGCTTGTCCTTTGCACTAGAATGTAAAAAAATAAAGGCAGCATTTGTTATTTTGTCCAGTCTGCAATCTTTAGCATCTCTGTCTATAACATGAAAGTACTCAGTAAGTGTTTGTTGAAGGAAGTTGATGAGGAAAGGAAATGAAGGAAGGAGAGAAGAAGGGAAAAAAAGAAAAAAGAAAAGAAGGAAGGAAGGAAGGAAGGAAGGAAGGAAGGAAGGAAGGAAGGAAGGAAGGAAGGAAGGAAAGAAGGAAGGAAGGAAGGAAGGAAGGAAGGAAGGAAGGAAGGAAGGAAGGAAGGAAGGAAGGAAGGAAGGAAGGAAGGAAGGAAGGAAGGAAGGAAGGAAGGAAGGAAGGAATACAGGTAGGCATTCAAGAAGGTTCCTGGTGTGTTCTGGAAACTTTCAGAAGGTTGTGAACGTGGAGTACAAGAAGAAGGTAGGATGTATGAGGAACTGAGAGTGGAATTGAGTAGAGAAGCTCCACCTCTTGGACTCTTCCGGCATCCATAAGAAGTTCAGATTTTATTCTCAGTATAATGGGAAGTCCAGAAAGCCTTTTCAGTATAAACATAACAAAAGACACTAAGGCTGTAGCTATGCATACAAGTGATTTGCACTCCTCCTTCCTTTTTTTAGTGACAAAAATCTTGATATTCTGGGCTGCTTGAATGACCTAGTCAGTCCATTTAAACAGTCAAATTGCTTGTGTTCATTACCTCCTCCAACAAAAATAACTGATACAAGAACAAATATGATACTCATTTGAATCACACTGATGTATGCATGTGCCAGAATAATTCACTGAACAGGACCCCACATAAACGTAGATTCAGTGCAGTTGTTTCTTGCATTGGGAAGAGCCACAGACCTAAGGACTGAAAGACTAGAGTTCAAATGCAGCCCTATCTCCAGCGGGGTGACACCAGTCACATGACGTAATCTTCCTGAATTTTAGTGTTCTTATCTCTAAAATGGGAGTAATTAAACCTACATTTCAACTTGCTATAACTAATAAATGAAATAAGGTACAGAAAGGATTTGAAACAGAGAAGGTCACTTATTTTCCTACAGCCAGTGCAGGACTGAGAGAAAGGCCGTAAGCACAGAGTACCTGCTTAAGGAGGAACAGTACCTACCCAGTGTTTCTGCTTTGTGATCTTGCACCACCTCCTACTGGCAAGCCACGCAGAGAGAGAGATGGTACTTCATCATAGCTGGTGGCAGAGTGTGATACAATACAAGGCAAAGCAAAAAAACCATACATTTTATGACATTTGGTGCTGAAACCAAACTCCCTACCCATCTGGAGAGGTTAATAGGAGCATGCCATAGAAGAAACCTGAATTGTTTGTTTTTTAGAATTAGAGAACCCAGGTTACAGGTCTGTTGGCTTCCCATAATTATGATTTCTGCAGTGTTCAAATAAACACACCAAGTCATATTTTCAATGTCTAAAGGCTCCCTTACATGGATCCATATAATTAGTGTTTCTTTCGGGGTGCAAGGGGTAGCTTCAAGAGGAGCAGTGGCCACATTTTCAAGGGAAACTGTAAGATAGTGTCCTACAGCATTCAGAAGAGCCTAAACAAAGCCAGTTAGGGGAGTTTTCTGTAACACTCCCAGAGCTTTGAAATTCATTAGCAAGCAATAAACTTACTTACATATAAAATCTGGTCACGACTACTACAGAAATAATGAAAAATGGTTCCATTGGACAGATACAAATATTTATTTGGACAGAACTAAATGTCTTTGAAGAGTATCAGGTGTTGCCAATGTTTATGCCCAGAGAAGATACAATCATTCGGTTTTCATCACCTGTTGCTTTTTAATTTCCTCTGTCATTGAGAATCCTATTGCTGCACGGACAATAACATTACTGTCCATATGTATATATACCAACTGCACGGGAGCTTTGGTGCTGGGACAAGATATGCTAAAGTAATAAAAGGAAATAGATTACACCTTCCAAAGAGCTGTTTGGAAATACTGAACAAGGTGCTATCAGTGGTCATGTTTACACAATGGAAATCATGAGAAAAAAAACCCACACATTTTCTGAAATTGATTTGAATATCTCTCAAGGCTAAATTAAAATTATCTAATAAAATCCTCATTATGTTTAGCTTTTTTATGGATTACACTGTAGATGTATGTGACTGCAGCAGTGTATAGACTTAAAGGGAACTGAGTTTAAGATTTAAGATATTAACCACAAAGTTGTTATGTGGCATTGAGAAAATTGGTTATTGTCTGTAAACTCCTGTCTCTTCATTTGGAAATAGGGTAGCTTGCTCCTAGGTTTGCTGTGAATAAAACATGACATCATTTAGGTGAAAGTCCTGGGTACATTGTAAAGTTAGATAACAAGGGTAATTTGGTATTACTGTATATTACGCAATAGCATATCTAATAATTATAGTAACAACATTTGTGCAGAAAATCAGTGGGTATTTTTAGTTCCTCCAGTGCTTGAAAAAATAATTTCTCCACCATGTTTGTTTTCCAGAGCTTATAGCACTGAGTTTTAGTCTCAGCAGGGGCACACAGATCTTCAGCTTATTCTGAAATGGTCTGGGTGAAGGTCAGGCCCAAGTCTTGAGTGGGAAAATCCAATTGCACTTTCCCTTTAGAGATCAAAGATCTGAACATATTTGAAAGTGGAAATCAAAACATTTTGTCCCACCTCTTCCCCAGGAAAACTGACAAATAACCATGAAATAATTTGACCTCCCAGCCCCACCAGAGCATTCTAATGCAGGAAGGGCAATCAACAGGCTAGGAAGTCACTGGGCCTGCAGCTGTGTCTTTGGTATCTACTTTGAGAAGAGCATGTTGCAGGGATCTATGATCCAACTCCAAATTTCAAAGGGTAATTTCAGTCTAAGGTGATAGATTTAATGAAGGAAAACACATATTATCTGAGATGATGTCCGAACTCTTTGGTGGAGGCCATGCCCACAGGATGCTTTTGTATTTCTGCCCACCAAGTAACAGATAGTTTTCCTTCAAAAAAAAGGCACCAAATTCTCAGGAGAGCTTTTCCTCACTTCACACTCCCATCTCCAACCCATCCTGGTTTATGTATTTCTTCTCTAGTAACACTTAAAGATTTTGTTTTCTATTAATCTCTCTCTATTCCCCAGTGGACTACAAGCTGATTTGAGTGTAAAATGTAGGCTGAATCTCTTTCATGCCTATTGTTCCCACAGTGCCTATGATCCTGCCTGGTAAATAGAAAGAATTCAGTATATCTCTGTAAGAATGAATAGCAGCTGATAGGAATCGGTTTGAAAGAAGCAACAGCCTTAAAGTCCTCAAAAGTGTGATTTTACTGTTACTGACCTGGGCAGAATAGGACATTGTTAGACAGATACATACTCCCTTTCATAAACAAATAATAAGAAACAAGTACACAACTCAAAACTCCTGCTACCACCATAGAAAGGAAACCAGACATCACAGTTCAGATTCCAAGATGTCAAAAAACTCAGTCAGATAGATATGTTAAGCAGTACCTGCCTTAACTTTGTCGTTTTTGTCATACCATCTCCCTAAAGTGATCAAAAGTAATATTTTTCTAAATGAGAAAGTCTATAGGCTAGTGTTTGTATTTTGGTGAAAAAAAAGAGGTAGGAAGGCTGTTAAAAATATTGTCACTGCCAAAGACAAGTACCAAATGATTTCACTCATCTGTGGAGCATAAGAACAAAGCAAAAACTGAAGGAACAAAACAGCAGCAGACTCACTGAACCCAAGAATGGATTAACAGTTGCCAAAGGGACAGGGACTTTGTGGGGGGGTTGGAGGGATGGGAAGGGAGGGAGAAGGGGAATAAGGGGCACGGGGAAGACAGTATAGCACAGAGAAGACAAGGAGTGACTCTATAGCATCTTACTACGCTGATGGACAGTGACTATAATGGGGTATGCATTGGGGACTTGATAATGGGGGGAATCCAGTAACCACAATGTTGCTCATGTGATTGTATATTAATGATACCACAATAAAAAAAAATTTCAGACAAAAAAAATATTGTCACTGCCAGAGGGGAGGGAAAAATTTTCTTATATAAAAAATGGATGGATGGGTTTAATAGATGGTTGAATGAACCAGAGAAAATAGTGCTAACAGCACAAATAGAAAAAAAATGACAATAAGCAGATAGTTAGCACTCACATACATTTATACATACACACGTACATGCATACATACACAAACACACAATGCACACATATTATATATAAAATATTTATATAAATATTAAATAATATATATTATAACATAATATTAATATACTAATGAAAATATCTTTCAATATTACATATAAATTATATATAAAATAATATGTATACAGTCATGCACACAAAAAAGGAGAGACATGGTGAAATATTAAGGCTTAAGTGAGATGTCCTAATATTTAGGGGAAAGCTTAGTGTATATCGTGGTTGTTTGAAATGAATATTTTCAATAATATTTAGATGGCATTTATGTTCAGGAGAACAACAGATGTTTGCATTCACTATGTACAGTATAGAATAAATTCTATGTCTATGGTGTCCCCCAAATAGGAACATACAGGGACAAAGGCAAAGGACACCCTTTACTAGCTACATTTTGCCATGCAGAACATTTTGGCAAGCTTGACTACAGTCTAGACCTCGGGGTTCTATCCTTCCCTCTGTGTACATAGAGGGAAGTAGTAGTAAATAATCAAGGTGAATGAAAGTCAGGAGAAAGAAAGCTGGCCACACTTATCTCAAACCTTTAGTAAGAGAAGAATGTCAGCTACATGATAGTGGAATGAAGAGAAAAGTGGCTAGGTCAGCTTCAGGTTCTTTTTTATCACTTTGGCAGCTTTGGGGAAAGATGTAGTACAGAGAACACCAGATACAGAGCAACTGAGCACATGCAGGAAAAGATAGTATCTCCACACATGTAGGGTGGCTATACATTCTGCTATGCCTGAGATGATCCTATCATTTTTAACAATGCTTGTTTCCTTTTGAAAGGTGTCCTACTTTAGATGATAACTATATGGATACCCTATTTGTAGATCATCTTACTACTCAGGACATGTGCATGGAAGAGGAGAAAGAGTACAGAAGATTTTAACATAGTCAGCCACCTGCTGGCCAATAAATGTGTCCAAGATCTGACTAAATTATTTCTTCTTCATGGGATGGGTGCAAAGGGGAGAGACAAATACCCAAAAGTCTCCATCCCCTTTTCCTATTCTGATGTATACCTAGAATTTTTAAATTTCATTAAAAGTTTGCCCACTCCAGATGTAGTACTTTTCCCATCCATATCCTTTGTTTCTATCTTTTTTTGGTTTATGAATGAAAATTGTTTTTCTTCCATCCTTGGGCACAGTGGAAACACTAATAGCAATGCTAATGGTAATATTTATTAATTTCCTATTATGTACCAATGAAAGTGAGAGTCATTATGCATACATCATACTCTTGATCTCAGTAAAAAGGAGGCAAAGGATCAAAGGAGAGAGTGGGGGAGGTGACAACGAGAGCAAGACGCTGGAGTGACATGAACAAGGGGTCATGAGCCAAAGGATGCACAAGGCTACATAGCCAAAGGATGCAAGAAGCTTTTTCTAGAAACTAGAAAAGGCAAGGAAACAGATTCTCCCAGAGACTCCAGAAGGAACCCATCCTGCTGATGCTTTAGACCAGTGAAACTGATTTTGGATTTCTGGCCTGTAGAATTTTAAGAAAATAAGTTTGTAAAATTGAAAATTTCATAGGGTTTTCCTATTTAATTCCTGTAGGATTTATTGGACAAGGTATAAGATTATAAACATTTTGTGATTATATTGAGCTCCCTCAGATGATCCAGGTGATCTCTCCATCTCACAACTCTTTAATTAATCACACCTGCAAGTTGTTTATGCCATATAACCTAATACTCACAGGTTCTGGAAAATAGGATGACAACATCTTTCAGTGGGCAATTACGCAGCCTACTGCACTAGATACATTCAATTTGCTGTTTCCATGGTCCCTCTTAGCAGTGTGAGTTGACGTTTCTCATCTTCCTCAACACTCATGTAATAAGACATTTATATGTTTGCTAAACAAATGCATGAAAAATAGTATCTCATGTATTTTCAATGATTTCTATTAAGTTTGAGTATTTTTCATGCATTATCAAACATCTTCGTCCCTCTCTGCATGTCTTGTTCAAATACTTGGAACTTTTTATTGGGATGTTTCTCATTGCTTATTTGCATTACATATTCTAAATGCTAATGTTTTGTCTGCTGAAGAGTTGAAAATGTGTCTTTAAAATTTGACTATTCAAATTTGTCAATCCTTTCCTTCATGCTTCGTGCTTTTTGTAATTTAATAAATACTTCTACACTGAGGTCAAACAAATGCTCTGTTCTAAATCATTCTGAAAGTTTTTAAGGTTCTTTTTTTTGTTTTTTGTTTCATTTTTTATGCTTAGTGTTTAATCCATCTGGAGTATATATTTGGCTTGTATGTAAAATCAGTACCAACTTAGTTATTTTTCTTGGACAGTCAAATTTTCTAGTAATTAAATCTGCCTGTTCCCCACTGATTTGCTCTACCTCTTATGTTATATGTTTCCAGATATGTATGGATTCTCTACTCTGCTCCAATAGACTATTACTATTCTATTAAGTTTGAGTATTTTTCATGCATTATCGACATCTTCTTAGCCCTTCTTTGAATGTCTTGTTCTGTTTTGAACTGATTTAGTTCACATATGTCAGCATTTTTTGTGTTTGGAAGTAGGTTCTACATGTCACATCAAAGTATTATGTAGTTCAAATAGTGTACATTTAATAATACTGTTTTCTACTTAATGGGGTTCCCAAGGAGTATGTGTTTAATACCACCTTGTATCTGTCAATTTGTCCTTATACACCCATTATTTGTTTCTTTATATTTATTAGATCCTATATTGTTAGGTATGTACATGCATGGGATTATTGTGATGGTGGATTATGCATTATTTGTATCAGTACAAAATATTATTCCTTGTGCATAATATATTAAAACTTTCTGTTATTAATATTGCTATAATATTTGTTTTTGATATAATTTTCCCATCATATTATTCACCAAACTTTGTTTTTAAGATATTTGGATTATACTGTTTTCAGTGTGTTTTACCAAGTTATTCTCATATTATTTCATAAAATTTATTCTACACAACTTGCATTATTTCATATTGCTTAAAACATATTGAGTATTTGAACCATGCATGATAAGAGAGGAAAGAAATGATAATTATGAGGATATCTGTTAAATACACAGGAAGGAATCCAAGTTGGGTTTGCAAAAGTCAGGATGTGAGACTCCCCAACCTTTTACCATGTTGACTTACCAGGTCACTGCAGCCAGTATGAACTTGTTAGGATGATGTCTTCACCATTCTTCACCTCTCCATGGGCTGCTCTCTCTATTTGGAGTTCTCAACAGAGGAGTACGTGAGCTTTCCTGAGCTTGGTACCAAACATATGTATTTCAGTGTCACTGCTTCCTACTTTAATAATTATGCATAAAGTACTTAAGCACACTGAGGGTCAATCAATTCTATCATTGCTCAGATGGAATTACTCCCACGTCCTGATGATACTGCTCTACAGATTAAATGTAAAAACAAACACAAAATACCTCAACAGGCACAAGGCATGGAGTTGATGCTCCCTGTAGCACCTTTTCCACAGTGGATACTAATAAAATGAATGTGAAATGATGTTGAGCTACTTTCCATATTTCTAAAGGTACATAACACTTAATATTAATTACAAGAACACCTTAGACCTCTTTCCTACTCAAAGCTTCATCTCTGGGGAATAGTTTTAGTAAACATAAATCTCAAAGACATAATTTAAAAAATCACAAAGATTTGTTTTTCTTCTCAAGTGACAGAATTAATCTCAAAAGGCATTATTTTAAAAAATGATGTTTAATTGGGTTGTAATCTATCCAGCCCACCACCTTCAAATATCACTTATAATATGCTACTTTGTTTTCTGTGTCATTCACAGAAATGTTCCACAGGGAAAACAGAGCAAAATACACACTATTATTATAGGAGGCAGATCACAGATACCTATCTCACCTTTCTCTCTTCTTTTCTTACTTTCCTACTAATATTCATACATGCCAAGACTCCTTGTTAGAACAGGTGCAGAAAAATTGTTCAGTTTCAGCACCAATATAGTGACTTAAGACTTAAAATTTATGGATATTGGAGAGAATGTGGCCCTGAAATGTTTTTTAGAGTACTTAGCAAGGCCAACAATTGGCAAAACCATACACTCAGCAACATGTATCTCAGCATTCTCACACCTCGTTTCTGAAATAGTCTAGCTTCTTACCGGCTTACACATTCCCTAACCAAATGCAAAATACTCATATGCACAACACAGGTTCTGAAGTTGAAATTCAGAATTGAAACCTGCTACTACCACATACTAATAAAACCTTGTGCTAGGTAATTTAATTTCTTAAGCCTTTGTTTCTCATCTATAAAATTAGGTTACCTCTGTTTTTCCCATTTCACATCAAGGACTATCAAAGTATAACTTCCAAAAAATGAAAAACATGTCTTTCATACAAACATAGAAAGAACACATCAGATTTATTTAACTCATTAATGAGGGAAAGGGCAGGATGGTAAGCTGCTTCAGTGGTGAATCAGAGAAATAAATAAACACAGGCACTGAAAGAAAGGGCGAAGACACATATCAATGGAAAGCTATCCCAGGCTCATGGATAGGAAGAATCAATATTGTCAAAATGGCCATCCTGCCCAAAGCAATTTACAGATTCAGTGCCATCCCCATCAGAATACCAATGACACTTTTCAATGAACTAGAGCTAAAAATCCTATAATTTTTATGGAATCACAAAAGTCTTCTAATAGCTGAAGCAATCTGGAGAAAAAACAAAGCTGGGGTTATCATGCTCCCTGACTTCAAGCTATACTACAAAGCTACAGTGATCAAAAGAGTATGGTACTGGCACAAGAAGAGACCCACAGGTTGATGGAACAGAATAGAGAGTCCAGAAATAAATCCATCTATATTTGGTCAATTAATATATAATACAGGAGCCATGAATATAAAATAGGGAAAAGACAGTCTTTCAATAAATGGTGTTTTGAAGGAGCGTATATGCCAAGAAGCCTTTGTAAATTTATAATTTGTTTTATTTACTTTTTTTCTATTCATTGTTCTAAGTGATGCAGAAACACAGATGAAGGAAAACTTTTTAAGGCTTTAGAAGCTTTATGCCTAGAATGGGAATATGCAAGAAAACAGATTATGTTCTCAGAGTTCTGTACATTGCAAGGGTACAAAGCAGGTAAATTTATCTAATTCTGCCCAAGAGACACTATGGATAAACTCTTGCTTAGAATTTAGCCAGGTTGCCCATGGGCAGGAGATGGGGAGTGTCACTGAAGAATTATATCCAGATAATGAGAACTGAAATAACTCATCACCAACACACGGAGAACTGAAGATAGCGTGCTGTGGGGCTAAAGCACGGGGTGAGCAGAATGGGACGAGGCGAGATGTGGGCAACCTGCACTCTTCTTTTTCCAGTTCAAAGAAGTTGCAAACAAATGGCAATGTCTGCCTGATAGGGAAAGAGGACTGACCAGGGGCCAAAACATCTGGATTCCAGAACATACTCAGCCAAAGACTAGCAGTGATTATTTGAAAAATCACTTTTCTTTTCTGGGTCTCAATTTTCTATTTGTCAACTGAGGGCTGCTGGACTACATGATGAGCTAAATCCCATGGATGTGATGGTGTCTCTGGAGGCTGAGATCCCTGGGATGCAGATTCTGAGACATATCCATCAGGTAGAGTCCTCAAGATCAAAACCTTCGGAAGGAAGGTGAAAGGAGCAAGAGTAGGCAGAAATAAGAGCTGTGCTCTGGTGCAGGACCAGGGGAATAATCACCTAACTCCATGGGAAGCTCTGGAGTGTGAATGACCTTTAAAGGTCCCTAATCAAGTGGACATGGCCAGATCTTTATACTCTTTCAGTGACCAGCCCACAACCATGGGCTACTCCAGTGAGTGTTAGGACTTTGCGCAAGGTGTTTCTGCAGACTGTACAATCCCTGGACAACATGGTGGCATGTCCCTGGCAGTGAAGGCAATTGGCCAACAGCCCTTCCAAAAGACAGGAAAAGAAATTCTTGGAGGGAGGTCTGGGTGGACAGCACAGTGTCCACCACAGTGTAGCTTTTGATTAGTCATGTTCCTGCCCATTTCATTTATGTGCTACCCTCCCTCCCATACCTCAACTTCAAAACACCTATGTGAGAGTATTTACAGATTCTCAGACTTGTCCGGAAAGAATACTCCCTATCCCCAGAACCATGCCCTAACCACAGTAACCTAACCTACTTACCCCTGTGTTCTCAACTTAGGTATCACTTCTTTCTAGTTGCCCTCCGTGCCCTCCTGGGTGTAGGTTAAGTTCCTCACTTGTGACATTAGCCATTCTTTCTTCATGCATCTGAGTTCCCTTCCAACTGTAAAATAAGTTAATGGGGATTCTAATATCTAGTACATAGAAGGTATATATAGTGGATTATAAGTGTATCTTGGTTGGAAAAAATGGGTTAAAGAGAATATATGAATTTCAGAGATAGTAGAGGCAGAATGTGAGTATTCCAACTCAAAGGATTGGGGGGATAGTCTTGAAAAATTAGACTTTAAAAGTACCATGAGAAACTGGCATGAGAATACAGCTTGACACATGCTTTTCTTCATCATGGAATGCTTTCCATAAAGTGAAGGAGTACAGCTACCTTCACAGATCCCTGGAAAAGAGAGAGAGACAGAGAACACTATGAACCATGGTTGTTTCCATAACTTTGTCTCTTTGTATAAACTTCTAATCTTGAGGTTTGATTTCTTCTACCCCTTGCTTGTTGTTCTTTTGGCTTGAGAAGTCAAGGAAAAGGAGAAAAACAAAAGCCTACTTTCATCTGTACACCATTTCCCAAACTATCAGTAGCAATTTACTCTTTGCAAAGCTGTTAAAAGGCCTCCCTCCTGGTCCCTCCGGTATTCTAACCAAGGTTTATTTGTGGGATAATGTCTACTGGTATTTTGTAGCGCTTAATCTTTCAGTCAAATGCTTTCATTTTTAATCCCCTTTATGATTAAAAAGACCCAGTGTGGGATCTTTCAGTGTCCATATTTTTCAGAAAGTACAGGAGGCTCAGAGATGCCAAAAAATTACTTAAGGTCACACACTAGGGTGGAACCAGGTTCCAAACCCAGTTCTTTGAAGTCTAAGTCAAGTGTTCTTCCTATTTTAAATAGCTGGGATGAGAGCCTTTACATGTTGTCTGTAATTCCATCATTAGATATATGTGTATTTGATACTTAAAGGTATTTTGTGCTCCAAGATTTAAAAGATAAATATCCTTAAGAGGGAAATATGTATCTATTGCCTTAAATAAGTGTGGAAAAGGAAGGAGCAATTATTGCAGCATAATGCTTAATGATTTAAAATAGCCATCGCTTATACTTTCAAAAAAATCCCTGTTTTACAGAGGAGAAAAACAAAAGCTCAGAGAGGGTGAGCTACCTGTTCAAGGTCTACAAGCAATTATGGAAAATTACTGAACTCAGTTCTTTCTGGCTCTAAAGCCTCTCATCTTACTATGCCCTCTATTATAAGTGTATAACCTCCATATTTGAGACTTTCAGCCCCCTTCACACTTAGAAAACAGCATCAACAAGTTTAAAATCTGTACAAATTGCTGTGGTCCCTTGTGGGTACCAGAGCCCAAGTCCCCACCTGCCATTCTGAGTAAGATGGCTAGATTCAAAGCTATGCATCATTTAACATCATTAGTGTAAAATCAATAGCTGCAGGAAATAATTGTAGCTATCCCTGAGACCTTGCACCCTGTGGTACTTCATCCTTGAAGGTTATTTAATTAAAGTCGAAGCAAGATGGGTTAGCTTGGAGTGGTGCATAAAGTGGAACTGACATACCACCAGAGGGAAAGAGCCTTCACTCTTAGCATTGCTGTGTGCGGCTCCAGTGGGGGAGACCTCATGATACTTGGAGCCAGAACACAAGGTTCTGTGAAAGGCCACTGCCTTGCAGGTGGCTAGCTCTCCCCTGACAGGGAAAAGGAGTGGTGTACTGTAAATGGGCTGTTATTATTTAGCAAATACCCATTAAGATAATTTACTGGAAACCTTCCATATGCTGAATTTTCAACATAAAACAAAACTGGATACGACAACACTAACTAACCCCCTGGAGTCGTATCTGAATGGAAGCAAACAACCCAATATCTATATAAGTCAAACATCTGATAGCTGCAGAGGCTTAATAGCCGGACCATTCTCCCAATCATCCAGAGTCTGTAAAGTCTGGTAAGCTCTGGGAAGAGAGTTCGGTTTGAGTTTTTGTCCTAGGTCACCTCCCTTCCGGATTCAGGTCACCGCCTGAACTTGACTGCCAGCATCACCATTCCTAGTCTGCCATGGTCCGCACTGCCCCTGGCTATGCTTGTTTTGTTTCCAGCCCATCATCTATCCTCAAATTCATGCTGTACCATTTTGTAATAAAAGATACTTAACCACTTTGTACCAAGTATGCACTCAAGTCTCATCTTTTTTTTTACAGAGCCATAAAAACATTCATTCATTAGTCATTCATTATTTCAACAACTTTTTATTGAGAATCCAGTTACAAAATCGATTACACAGTTGTAGTTGTTATTCATATCTAATCATTTGAAAATGATATTAAATCAAAAGTTTTATTGTTCTTGCCTAATAAATTCTGATTTTATTTAATTCAAGGAACAGCTACATTGTTACAATGCTCCTACTAAGTGCCATGTATTGTTTAAAATGCTAGGGTTTCAACAGTACATGAAATGGATATATTTGCTTCAAGGAATTTATATTCTTATTGGAGAAACTTACAACAAACTAAAGAAATTTTTAAAAGCAAATGAATAACTGTACCTATCAAAAAGTGCCATGAAAAAAATAAATCGAATTAAGTTACCTTTTGATAGGATGGCCATAGAAGATCCCTGTAAGGAAGTGATGGTTGAGATGCATCCTTGAATAAAACACTTCAATGAAGACACGCAGAACACATTCTAACCCAGAAACTAGATATGGCTTCCCTCAAGTCTACAGTCCCAGCCTAGCTCAAAACCTGTACCTCTGTAGTAAAGACCTGCATTTACATTTTATATTGTCAACTTGTTTAATCCAGCGATTTTATTTTCTAAAAGTCCCTTCTCTGTGTGATCTGACAGTTGGCTAAAAGGAAGTTGAGGCCTCAATGGCAGAAGGGAAGCAGCTACCATAGCACTCAGAAGGCCACCCCACAGGTGTAATGGGCACGTACAGAGTTGTCCTCCCTGCCTCTTCTCTACAAGTCCTGCTATTTTCCTGAGTACTAGCCTTGTGTACCAATAGCATCCCCAGCCTACCACCATGGAGAGAAGCAGATTCCCATGGACACCTCCATGAACATCCCCTTGTTGAGTCCACCTGGTTGTTGGATACAAGTGATGTCTTAAACTTTCCTCTAAACTCCTATATGTCTAAGCTTTAAGAGGCATTTTTATGGTCTTCCAACTGCCATTTCTAGACCTTCGTTTGACTATTTCTTCCCACAATCATATAACTTTTAATTCCTTTAATATACTTTATTCCATAACATTATGGTGCCTCTGTTTCTCTGATAGATATTCACACTGATCAGAGAAGTGGAGTTAGACCAACAGAATCTTACAGATGGGAATTCATAATTGGTTCTCTAATGGATTATATTTAAAGGTACTAATAGTATGGTGCTAGCATTAAAAGGAAAGTTGGTGGTTCATGGCAATCAATGGCATAACAGACATTTAAATTATTTACCTCTAGCTATGTGGAATCAAATGCGTATGAAAGACCAGACTTTGAGAGACCCTAAAACAATTCAGTAAAATAAAAAATGTAATATCTATGAAGCTGGTTGGTTACTTGTCAGGGTGCTGGAGCAGGTTTAAGTTCTCAGCTTAAACTTTTTGTTTGCTTCAGAAACCAACTTTTATTACTGGAAGGAAGGACTTTGAGAATGGCAGAGTGAGAACCCCTATAAATCTGCTTCTCCAAAGAAGCAATAAAAATGGTGGCAAAATTGCCCAAGTCCCCTTTTTCAGAACTCTGGAAATTAATGGAAGGATTGCAACAATCTAATGAGCATTTATCTAAGCGAAACTGCTGAACCTCAGTAAGGACAGTGGAGGGACATTTTAACTTGGCCTGTTCCCCTACCCTCTCTCCTGCTGCCCAGCAGTCTTGGAAACCAGGACTCTTGCAACCACAAACCTGGGTCTGTATCTCTTCAAAAAGCATCTCACAGCTTCCCAGTAGAGCCCTGTTCACAGAGGATTTGTCATTATTTGACCTGCCTCCAAGCTCACTTGGTGGGGAAAAGTAGAAAACTATGGCTTTGTTTTTATTTATTTTAATTGAGGTGGGTAGTTGGCAGCTGGCTTAACACATGTATTGTAAACTTCTGAAGAGCTCACCAAGATGGAAAGTGAAAGATGGAAGAGACTCCAGGAAAAGAGAAATGATGCACAGAGAACTTCCAGGCAGAGAGAGCATTGCCCATCTGGCCCATATTTTTTGAGGTATGCATGTTGCCGGGGGGGCACTTAACATAGTAGCCTGAAAATAATAGTGTCTAGAAAAATGTGGTTTAAACTCAGTAAACACGGGGATGAGAGGGAGGCAATGCCAGATTTCAGATTCCTGAGCATTAAGAAGGGAAGATGCTAGGGGTTATTTAGAGAGTTTGGTGATGCTCTGTAATATTTGTCACTTGGGTTTGTGAAGTGGAGAAAGACAATTTTCAAACCTTTTTGGTAAGTAAGGAAAAGGCAATGGATATTCTCTAGGAGGGGATTCAGTGTTCCTAGACTAGGAAAGGTAGATGAGCAGTTATCAAAGTAGTTAGTAGGTGCCTGGGCATTGTTTTTAAATGACCAGAAATGAAATTGAACAGAACAAAGACAGAAGATTATGATACGATAGAAAACTGGTGAATATTATTCACCAAGTGGTACAAAAATGTGGGGGGTCAGCCCAGCAAATTAGTGAAACTGTGTTTTGATGCCAGCTGGCTGACTGAAGCTTTTTTGCTTGTTTGTTTTGAGACACTGAGGCACAACATTTGTCAGACAAAATATATGTGGTCTATGTGGCTGAATAGCTACTACCACTTGTGATTCTTTTTTTTAAGTTTCTAATACATTTTCCATAAGAGCTAAGCTATAGATAGAAGCAATCACTTTGAACCCACTTCAGGTCAAGTCATTAGTTGCCACCCGGGAGTTTCCTCTGGGATTTCAATCAACAACACAATTTATTGTTCCTTCCAATGCTAATGGGATACAGCAGTATCTACAGAGTATCACTTAGCCATGCTCAATATCCAGGTTTAGAAAGATGCATGAAACGGTGCTCATATTTCTGTTCTTGCGGGTTTTTTTTTTTTTTTTGCCTTAGTGGTTTTCCGTTATAAAATCTTTTTTGCATGTTTTACAGAAAAGATTTCAAGTACAAAAGCAAGAACTTTAAAACCTCACCTATAGTCCACAACTGGAGTCAGTTAAGAGTATGCTCCATAATTGCAGGGTTTGTCTTATTCCCTTTATTATATTCTTGACACCTATTTGCTATAGCATAAAGGCCCTTTATAAATATCATATACAGGAGTAAGTGGTTAAAGAAATATAATGATGAATTAATTACAAATGAATATAAATTAACATTTTGGTGTACTTTGTTCCATACTACAATTTCTGCATAAAGGTGGTTTCCTTCTATTTTTTTTCTTTTTTACATAGTTGCAATCATACATGTATATTGAATTCATTTTTCACTTACCATTAAGAGAGAAAATTAATATGTTGTTTGTGGTTTGTACACTCTAAAAAATATGAGTTTAAATTGTTATACAATCTCCCACTGAGTAAGGGATTGGGCTAGCTCACCAGTGTTCTCTCTTTAGGCTTTGAGGATGCTTTCCACTATTTCTTACATTACTAATATTAACACGAATATATTCATAACCACAGTATCATAGCTAATTTGTGGCATAATAATATCGTGAACTTACTTTACCCCTCAAATCCATCCTTCACACTGCACCTGCTAAAACCTTTTCCTAACATTTTCGGAGTTTCTCATTTTTTGATGAAGAAAGTTTGAAAGCTTAGATTTTTCTCCAAAAAGCATTTAATTCTGTTATTTTTGTTTTTTATGTGTTTGGAGGAAAATGTTCAACTGCTTTTGCATTATTAACATGTTATACATTGTATTACATAAAAATGTTCAGAGGCCATTTACATGCTCTGGATGC
Source organism: Manis javanica (assembly GCF_040802235.1). Classification (NCBI taxonomy): domain Eukaryota; kingdom Metazoa; phylum Chordata; class Mammalia; order Pholidota; family Manidae; genus Manis; species Manis javanica. Next base: position 61,602,293 of record NC_133166.1, read on the forward strand.
TGCTATGAGGTTGAAATTTAAACAAATAGTTTTTCCCGTATACCTGGCTGACTTACAGAGAGAAAATTACTTAACTAGGTGAGAGACAAGGTATGTGGTAGGTATTATTCCAATTGGCACATTTAAAACATGTATCCATGTGCTAATTTGCTAAGGAAAGAATAAATTTTGGACTCCAATTATTATTTCAAAAAGTTCACCCTCTCCAAACAATTTGAAGAAGTTATCCCTACTTAATCCCAGGTTTTCATGCTTGAATACAATCAACCACTCTCCATTACTGAGAGACCTCCTTACTTACTGATCATGCAACAACACAGAGGATTCCTGGTCACTCTTTGGTCCTTACCCAAACATGACGGTAGGTAAATCTCCTTAGAAAGCAATGAAACACGTCCTACTTTCTTCCTCTCAAAAGTGAAATAAAATCAAATACAGCAACATATATTGATTACAGTACTAAAAGTACAAAATTAATGAGCAACTAAGTCACAAAGTGCAAGGTTTCCCTACTCACCCATCCATGTTAAGCAAATGTTGGGTTTTAATTAGTAGTACTTTAGAATACATTATTTAATTAAACAGAAAACCTCCTTTAATGCAAAGTTACATTTCCAAAGTCAAGGCACCAAAATTAAGAAAAATCCAAAGCTAAGCTTCTTGTAAGAGCAGGAAGTACAAAACAAACAAATAGAAAGTAACATCTTGTATTAGATGTGTAAAATGTGAGCAAATATTGTAAACAGCTTAAAGTCTATCTATGTTTAATAACACTGCTTTTATCTGCAAACTTAAGTCCCTTCCAAGGCTAATGCTTCCTTATAGAGATTATTTATTTATTTTTTTGTTTTGAGGGGTGGTCATGGAAGAGGTGGAGTTTAAGGGTGGTTGAGCTTGATTGGAAGCAGAGTTTGAAAATCTTATTCTTAAACTAGACCTCTTCAAAAAATGCCTGCCTCAGTTCTGTATAGCAGTGCAGCCAAGCCACTGACTTGTCCCCAACTTATAAAGAAAGAATATTTGCGTTTCCCACTTCTGATCACAGCAAATATCCTGGTTCCTCATATTTTGAGGCCATCCTTTTTCTTCACCATCTCTTTCATTTATCCAACTCAGTTTAACATGTCCTCTGAATCTGGCCTTCTAGCTCCATCTGTCCCCAGCTTCCAAGGCCTCACTTTGGGCATGAATCTGAAATCTCCAGTATACCCACTAAAACTTTCTTGACTCTTCAATAGATAGGGACCAGAGATAAACTAGCAAAATTGTACATACTTCAATAAAAGATGTCATTCTTTTTTGAAAAATCTCACCTAATTTTACAATAAGTCCCAAAGTCCAGAAGTTTAGCACTCAAATCTGTAAATGCTTATCTATATATTATCTTATTTTTCCACCAATGATCATTAACAAAAATCAGGACATCTCAAATCAAAACAAGGCTTGCAAAACTGATACCAAACACTGTTAGAGATAGATGCTAGTCCTCATTTGCCTTTTGTTAACAGATGTGTGGGTACTCAGCAATGAATTTGGTTTCCCCTTGCTGGGATGCTTAATGAATACTGACAGCAATTACATGCAATTAAGATGTGCAGACAGACTCCCTTCAATCCCAGAGATGGATATAGACATAAAGCCCTTGCAGTTGCTTCAGGAGCGGGTGCCTTCAGAATATGGCCTTCCTCTAACAAAACCATCACCTACTCAAGTCCCTTTAAATTTCTGTTGGGGAATACCATCACTTAGACTTGCCTTTATTTTAATAATCTCTTTTGGTTAGTTAAAGGTTCCAGGAAAAGAAAATTCTTACCTTGGCAAAATTAATTTTGGCTACTACAAACAATGTTCAAAACACAATTTTTTGTTGAAGGCTGCTCTTGTGAAAACATGAGGGGCTTTGTATGGGGAAGAGGGACAATGATACTAAATCCTGCTTCACCACTTACAAGCTGTAAAATTTTAGGCAAATCAATTTACATCTAAAATTATAATGTTAGATTTCTTGTCTCTAAAATGAAGAAAATATGGTTTCTATTTTAGATATTTATGACTGAATGTGAAATTTAAATGAATATGTGTCATATGGATGGCATAACAGCTGGCACGTACTAAGGTCTTTAAAATGGTAAAATAGTAGCTATTACTGTCATTATTAGTCATAGTGTTGGCTCTGAAAATAAGCTGTTTTGCAGCTAAAAGAAAAATAGAATATTTACTTATGTCTCACATCTAAAAATTAAGTGAGTAGATAAGATTTTCAAATTTTTTTTTTGTAGATAATTATTTTTTATTGAGGGGTAGTTGACACACAGTATTACATTAGTTTCAGATGTACAACACAGTGATTCAACATTTATATACATGATAATTCTAGCTACCAGCTATCACCATACAAAGTTGTTACAATATTTTGACTATATTCCTTATGCTATACATTACATCCTGGTTACTTATTTATTTTACAATTGGAAGTCTGTACTTTTTTTTTTTTGAGCGGGCATCTCTCATATTTATTGATCAAATGGTTGTTAACAATAATAAAATTCTGTATAGGGGACTCAATGCTCAATGAACCATCATTAATCCACCCCAAGCCTTATTTTCATAAGTCTCCAATCTTCTGAAGCATAACGAACAAGTTCTTACATGGAGAACAAATTCTTACATAGTGAATAAGTTACATGGTGAACAGTACAAGGGCATTCATCACAGAAACTTTTGGTTTTGATCACGCATTATGAACTATAAACAATCAGTTCAAATATGAATATTCGTTTGATTTTTATCCTTGATTTATATGTGGGAGTGGTAGGTAGATGCAAGATAAAACATAGTTTAGTGTTGTAAGAGAGCAAGTGTAGATGATCAGGTGTGTGCCTGTAGACTATGTTAATCCAAGCTAGACACGGGCAATAAAACATCCACAGATGCAGAAGATTTCTCTCAGAACAGGGGGGGTGAGGTTCTAAGCTCACCTCTGTTGATCCCCAATTTCTCACCTGATGGCCCCCCTGCGACTGTGCCTGTCTTAGGTTGTTCCTCCCTTGAGGAATCTTACCCGTCTCTGGCTAACCAGTCATCTTCCGGGGCCATACAAGGATGTGTAAAGTTGGTAAGTGAGAGAGAAGCCATATTGTTTGAAAAGGCTTTCTTTTTACTTTTTGCATATTTATGCCCTGTGGCTTCTATGCCCAGCATTTGTCTTGAGGTATCTTTACCACTTGGAGGAATTATGATACTTGGTAAATTCGATATGAGGCACAAATTCTATTTAAGGGTTGTAATTAGGAAGGAAGAAGAAAAGCTATAGCAGTAGCAGGCGGAAGAAAACATGGGAAGATTGATTATTTCTTTGACATATCTTCTTGTAGAGTAACTTCAGCATGTATAGGTTTTAACCTACTAATTAAATTGCACACACACATTAACATAATAGGAGTACAGTTACATAACCAAAGCAGACCTATAATTACCAGCCATCTCCAGTGAAACCAAGAAAACCAGTTAGGCAGCTTAGGCATTTGTGAAAACTTATCTATGATATGGTGGATATTGTCCAACTGAACTTGAACAGTCTGAGACAAATCAGACAAATTAAAACAATCCATTCCTGGGGACTGTTCACATCCCATATGTTCTTTTAACAGTAGATAGTCTGTAGTTGTAAGATTTTGGAGCACTACAACTTGCACTTCTCCTAATTCTTGGTTGAGTTCCAACAGTATAGATCCAGTCAAATTTGTTGTTTTACTGTATGTACAGGCCAGCTTAGATATCTCCTTCTTCATTCCCATGGCAAGTCCAGGAACCACTGGGATGAATGCAGCTACAGCTGTAGCAGCACCTGGATCTTTGTTGAGGTTTTTTGATGATCATCTTATGGTATGAGTCTTCCAGAGAGTGCTGATGTTGGAAGTTCTTCTTCCTATCATATCTTAGTTCATTTTCTGGGTAGCCAAATTAGGCTTTGATCCTCTGTATAAACACAAACAGACCCTTTGCCTACACTTTGATATGCCCTTTACACCATTCCATTGTGTAGAACTCATTGGAGGTCACCACACAGGAACTGCTTTTTTTTTTTTTAAGAGAAAGAGTATTATCAGAAAAATGTATCTCCATAGCCAATCATCTGACACCCTTTAAGTGATCAAAATTAAGGATATTTGAAGCATACAATAATCGTTGATTTACAGTTAGTTTTGTCCTATCAGGGAGTAATCCCCCTTTTCTTTCTTTCTTTCTTTTTTTATTATCATTAATCTACACTTACATGACGAATATTATGTTTACTAGGCTCTCCCCTATACCAGGTCCCCTGTATAAACCCCTTTACAGTCACTGTCCATCAGCATAGCAAAATGTTGTAGAATCACTACTTGTCTTCTCTATGTTGTACAGCCCTCCCCTTTCTCCCACCTCCCCCATGCATGCTAATCTTAATACCCCCCTTCTTCTACCACCCCCTTATCCCTCCCTACCCACCCATCCTCCCCAGTCCCTTTCCCTTTGGTACCTGTTAGTCCATTCTTGGGTTCTGTGATTCTGTTGCTGTTTTGTTCCTTCAGTTTTTCCTTTGTTCTTATACTCCACAGATGAGTGAAATCATTTGGTATTTCTCTTTCTCTGCTTGGCTTATTTCACTGAGCATAATATCCTCCAGCTCTATCCATGTTGCTGCAAATGGTTGGATTTTTCCACTTCTTATGGCTGAGTAGTATTCCATTGTGTATATGTACCACATCTTCTTTATCCATTCATCTATTGATGGACATTTAGGTTGCTTCCAATTCTTGGCTATTGTAAATCATGCTGCGATAAACATAGGGGTGCCCTGTCTCTCTCAAACTTGATTGCTGCATTCTTAGGGTAAATTCTTAGGAGTGGAATTCCTGGGTCAAATGGTAAGTCTGTTTTGAGCATTTTGATGAACCTCCAAACTGCTTTCCACAATGGTTGAACTAATTTACATTCCCACCAGCAGTGTAGGAGGGTTCCCCTTTCTCCACAGCCTCACCAACATTTGTTGTTGTTTGTCTTTTGGATGTCAGCCATCCTTGCTGGTGTGAGGTGATACCTCATTGTAGTTTTAATTTGCATTTCTCTGATAATTAGCGATGTGGAGCATCTTTTCATGTGTCTGTTGGCCATCTGTATTTCTTTTTTGGAGACCTGTCTGTTCAGTTCCTCTGCCCATTTTTTAATTGGGTTATTTGTTTTTTGTTTATTGAGGCATGTGAGCTCTTTATATATTCTGGACATCAAGCCTTTATCGGATCTGTCATTTTTAAATATATTCTCCCATACTGTAGGGTTCCTTTTTGTTCTATTGATGGTGTCTGTTGCTGTACAGAAGCTTTTCAACTTAATATAGTCCCACTTGTTTATTTTTGCTGTTGTTTTCCTTGCCCGGGGAGATATGTTCAAGAAGAGGTCACTCATGTTTATGTTTAAGAGATTTTTGCCTATGTTTTTTTCCAAGAGTTTAATGGTTTCATGACTTACATTCAGGTCTTTGATCCATTTTGAGTTTACTTTTGTATATGGGGTTAGACAATGGTCCAGTTTCATTCTCCTATATGTAGCTGTCCAGTTTTGCCAGCGCCATCTGTTGAAGAGACTGTCATTTTGGCATTGTATGTCCATGGCTCCTTTATCAAATATTAATTGACCGTATATGTCTGGGTTGATGTCTGGAGTCTCTAATCTGTTCCACTGATCTGTGGCTCTGTTCTTGTGTCAGTACCAAATTGTCTTGATTACTATGGCTTTATAGTAGAGCTTGATGTTGGGGAGTGAGATCCCCCCTACTTTATTCTTCTTCCTCAGGATTGCTTTGGCTATTCAGGGTCTTTGGTGTTTCCATATGAATTTTTAAATTATTTCTTCCAGTTCATTGAAGAATATTGCTGGTAGTTTCATAGGGATTGCATCAAATCTGTATATTGATTTGGGCAGGATGGCCATTTTGACAATATTAATTCTTCCTAGCCACGAGCATGGGATGAGTTTCCATTTGTTAGTGTCTCCTTTAATTTCTAGATTTTCTAAATTTTTAAGCTTCTTACTCCTGAATGTTTTCCTCAAACACTGCAAGCCTGACACCTTTTTCTTCAAGTGGAGAATTAGAATACAATAAAACTACATAGATGAACAAGGCAAAGAAATGTAACCCAAATGATTTCTCCTCATAAATAATCACATTAATGGATTTAATATTTTTATTGGAATAAAGTTTATATGCAATATTACATTGGTTTTAGATGTACAACATCGTGTCTTGATAAATTATATACATTACTAGATGCTTGCCACAGTAAGTGTAGTTACCCTGGTTAGCATAGTAAGATATTACAATATTATTGGTTATATTCTCTATGTTGTACTATGTCTAATTTATTTTACAATTTGCAATTTGCACCTCTTTATTGGCTATACATATTTCACCCATCCCCATAATCTTTCCATCATAGTAACCAACAATCTGTTGTATATAGTTGTCAGTCTATTTCTCTTCTGTTTGTTTGTTTTGTTTTGTAGATTCCACATGTAAGTGAAATCATTCTTTCTCTGCCTTGCTAATTTCACTTATCATACTACACTCTAAGTCCATCTGTGTTGTTGCAGATGGCAAGATTTCTTTCTTTTTATGACTAGTAGTCCATTCATATATATATCACATCTTCTTTATTCATTCATCTACTGATGGACACTTAGGTTGCTTCCATATCCCAGCTATTGTAAATAATATAGCAATAAATATAGGAGTGCATATATTTTTTCAAATCAGTGATTTCATTTCCTTCAGGTAAATTTCCAGAAGTGGAATCCTTGGGTTGTATGGTATTTCTGTTTTTAGTTTTTTGTAGCACCTCCATAGTGCATTCCACAATGACTGAACCAATTTATGTTCCCACTAATAGTGTAGGAGAGTTGTCTTTTCTCCATATCCTTGGCAACACTTGCTATTTCTTGTCTTTTGGACTGTGGCCATTCTGACTGATGGGAAGTGATATGTCCTTGTGGTTTTGATTTGCATTTCCCTGATGATTAGTGATGTGGTAGCATCTTTTCATATGTCTGTTGTCCATCTGTGTGTCTTCTTTAGAAAATGTCTATTCAGGCAATCTGCCATTTATGTACGTATGTATTTATTTATTTATTTTTGGTGTTGTGTCACCTGAGTTCTTTATATATTTTTATATTAGCCTCTTATCAGATATATAATTTGCAAATATATTCTCCAATACAGCAGACTGCCTTTTTTTTTTTTCAGATGGTGTCCTTTATTGTACAGAAGCTTTTAGTTTGATGTAGTTCCCCTTGTTTATTTTGGCTTTTGTTTCCTTTGGCTGGAGAGACATGTCCAGATATAAATTTCTCATGCTGATGCTCATGAGATTCTTGCTTATGTTTTCTTCTGAGAGTACTATGGTTTCATGTCTTACATTTAAGTCTTTAATCCATTTAGCATGTACTTTTGTGTATGGTATAAAACAGTGATCTAGTTTCATTCTCTTACATGTAGCTATCTAGTTTTCCCAACACTATTTACTGGAGGGACTGTCTTTTCCTCACTGTATATTCATGCCTCCTTGTGGGCACTGTCTTTTGTTCCATTGATCTATGCATCTATTCTTGTATCAAAACCATACTATTTTAATCACTGCAGCTTTGTAGTATAGCTTTAAGTCAGGACGTATGATACCCCCAGTTTTGTTCTTCTTTCTCAAGATTGCTTTGGCTATGAGGGGACTTTTGTGACTCCATATAAATTTTAGGATTTTTGGCTCTAATTCATTGAAAAATGCCATTGGTATTTTGAATGGGGATTGCATTGAATCTGTAAATTGCTTTGAGAAGGATGGCTATTTTGACAATATTAATTCTTCCTCTCCATCAGCATGTGATGTTTCCATTTATTTACATTTTCTTCAATTTCTTTCATCAGTGTCTTATAGTTTTCAGAGTATAGCTCTTTCACTTCCTTGGTTAGGTTTAGCCCTATGTATTTTATTCTTTTTGATGCAATTGTAAATGGAATTGTTTTCCTGATTTCTCTTTCTGCTAGTTCATCATTAGTATATAGGAATGCAGCAGATTTCTGTGTGTTTATTTTGTATCCTGTAGCTTTGCTGTATCATTATTATTCTAATAATTTTCTAATGGAAACTTCAGGGTTGTCTACTTATAGTATCATCTTCAAAGAGTGACCATTTTGCTTCTTCCTCACCAATTTGGATGCCTTTTATCTCTTTATTTTGTCTGAGTGTCATGGGTAGGATCCCCAGTACTATATTGAATAAAAGTGGTAAGAGTGGACATCCTTGTCTTGTTCCTGATCTTAGAGTAAAAGCTTTCAGCTTTCACCATTGAGGATGATATTAGTTGTGGATTTGTCATGCAGGGTCTTTATTATGTTGAGGTATGTTCCCTGTATACCCACTTTGTCAAGAGTTTTTATCATGAATGGATGTGAATTTTATCAATGTTTTCAGCATCTATTGAGATGATCATAGGGTTTCTATTCTTACTTTTGCTAATGTGTTCTATCACATTGGTTGATTTGTGGATATTGCACCATCCTTGCATTCCTGGAGTAAATCCTACTTGGTTGTGATAATGATCTTGTTGATGTATTTTTGAATTCAGTTTGCTAATATTTTGTTGACAATTCTTCCATCTATGTTTATCAGGGATATTGGTCTGTAGTTGTCTTTTTTTGTAGTGTCTATCTGGTATATTAGACTAACAGTGGTCTTGTAGAATGAGTTTGAAGTATTCCCTCCTCTTTTGGCAATTTTTTTTAGAATACTTTCAGAAGAATAGGTAATAGCTTGTCTTTAAATGTTTGGTAGAATTCACCCATAAAGCCATCTGGTCCTGGAATTTTTTTGGTTAGGACCTTTTTTATTACCAGTTCAGTTTCATTACTGATAATCAGTCTCTTCAGATTTTCTGTTTCTTTCTAGGTTAGTTTTGGAAGACTCTATTTCCTGGAAATTATCCATTTCTTTTAGGTTGTCCAATTTACTGGCATATAATTTTTCATAGATTCCTCTTGTAATTCTTTCAATTTATGTGGCATCAGCTGTAACTTGTCCTTTTTCTTTTCTGATTTTATTTGTGTCCTCTTTTTTTCTTGATAAGTCTGGCTAAGGAAGTGTCTATTTTGTTTATCTTTTATAAGAATCAGTTCTTGGTTTTGTTGATTTTTTCTGTTTTTTTAGTCTATTTTATTATCTTCTGCTCTGCATTTTATTAGGTCCCTCCTACTAATTTTTGGCTTTGTTTATTATTTTTCTAGTTCCTTTAGTTCTAAGGTTGAATTGTTTATTTGAAATCAATCTTGTTTCTTAAGGTAGGCCTGTATTGCTTTGAACTTTCTTCTTAGAATAGCTTTTGCTGCATCTACATATTTTGAACTATTGTGTTTATGTTTTCATTTGTTTCTGCATATTGTTTGATTTCCTCTTTGATCTATTCCTTGATCCATTATTTAGAAACATGTTGTTCAGCCTCCACGTGTTTGTGTTTTTTCCAGTTTTTTTCTTGTAATTGATATCTAGTTTCATACCACTGTGATCTAAGAAGATGCCTGATACAATTTCAGTCTTCTTATATTTGTTGAGACTTATTTTGTGTCCTAATATGTGACCTATTTTGGTGAACATTCCATGTGCCCTTGATAAAAATGTGTATTTTGTTGCTTTGGGGTAGTATGTTCTGTATATATATTTAACTTCATCTGGCCTAATGTGCCCTTCAATGCCTGTATTTGTTTTTTTAATTTCTGCATGGGTAATCTATCCACTGATGTAAGTGGGCTGCTAAAATCTTCCATTACTATTATGTTGCTGCCAATTTCTCCCTTTAGGTCTGTTAGTATTTGGTTTATATATTTAAGTGATCCCATGTTGGGTGCATAGATGTTTATCATTGTTATAGCCCCTTGTTGGACTGATCCCTTTATCATTATGTAATGTCCTTCTTTTTCCCTTGTTACTTTCCTTGTTTTGCAGTCCATTTTGCCTGATATAAATACTGCAGCTCCATCTTTATTTCTTCCATCCTTATTTTCATGGTATGTCTTTTTCCATACCTTCAGTTTCAGTCTTTGTGTGTCCTTAAGTTTAAAGCGAGTCTCTTGTAAGCAGCAGACAAATGAGTCTTGTTTTTTATTTTTTTAATCCACTCAGTCACCCTATATCTTTGAATTGGAGTATTTAGGCCATATACTTTTAAAGTGATTATTGATATGTATTTATTGCCATTTTTTTAAAATGTTTCCTTCCTATTTTTGTTATTCTTTTCTGAGCCTTTCTCCTTCTCTTGCTATTTTGTGTTTTATGACTCTTTAATGTTACAGTTGCCTTTCCTTTATTTTTTGTGTATCTATTACAGGTTTTTGATTTGCAGTTACCATGGGGTTATATGACATCCTATTAATATAACAATCTATAATAAGCTGATGGCCACTTAAGTTTTAACAAATTCTAATAGCACTACATTTCTTACTCTCCCTATTCCTTGTTTTATGTATTTAATATCTTCTTTTACAGTTATTAAGTAGTTCCTTTAACTAATTTTTAGATGTACTTGCTTTTTTACTTTTGTCTTTTTGACCTTTATACCAGCTTTCATGCAACTGATTTATTACCTCTACTATGTTTGCTTTACCAGTAGAAATTTTTCACTTAAATTTCTTACTTGTATTTAGGGTCTTTTCCTCTTAAAGAAGTCCCTTTAACATTTTCCTGTAAGACTGGTTTAGTAGTAATGAACTCTTTTAACTTATGTTTATCTGTGAAACTCTTTATTTCTTCTTCAATTCTGAATGATAACCTTGCTGTGTTGAGTATTCTTGGAAGGTTTCTGTTCAGTACTTTGAATATATCATGCCATTCCCTTCTGGGCTGTAGAGTTTCTGCAAAAAAATCAGCTGATAACCTAATGGAGTTTCTGTTATACATAATTCATTCCTTCTCTCTTGATGATTTTAAAATTCTCTCTTTGTCTTTGATCTTTGACATTTTTATTATATATCTTGGTGTGGATCTCTTTGGGTTCATTTTATTTTAGTGCTCTATGCCTCCTGGAGCTGGCAGACTATTTCCTTCCCTAGGCCAGGAAAGTTTTCAGCTATTATCTATTCAAATACATTTTCTACTCCTTTCTCTCTTTCTTCTCCTTCTGGGATTCCTCTAATGCAGATGTTAGGATGTCCAATGTCCCAGAGTTCTCTTACCTTATTCTCATTTATTTTAATTCTTTCCTCTTTCTGCTGTTCAGCATGAGTGCTCTCTGTTACTCCACCTTCCATGCCACTGATCCATTTTTCTGCTTACTGGAGTCTGCTCTTCATTCCCTCCAGTGTATTTTTTATTTCATCTATTGAATTCTTCATGTCCAATTGGTTCTTTCTTAGATTTTCTCTTTGTTAAGGGTCTGCCTTCAGTTCTGCCATTAAATTCTCAAGTCCAGTGAGTATCTTTATAACTATTGCTTTAAACTCTTTATTAGGTAGATTGTTTCATTTACTTTTTTTCTGTGTTTTTTTCTTATTCTGTCATTTGGAGCATGTACTTCTGTCTCCTCATTTTGTACAGCTTTCAATGCTTGGTTATGAATTAGTTGAAGGGGATCACTCTCTGGTTTTGAAGAATTGGCCTTGTGTAGGAGAGTACTCTGTGGAGACTGTGTGCCTCATGGTTTTGGCAAGCTGGAGGCTGAGTAAGTGTGAGATGGGGTTTTTCTGTTGCTGGGGCCCCCAAGGTGTGATCCCAGGGGTGCAGCCTTATGGGCCCTTTGAAGGGGCTTCTGGGTGGATGTTTGTGGGTTCTTTGCTGGCAGAGGGAGGGTGATAGGCCAATTGCAGGTCAGGGTGCACTCCAGGTAACCCTCAGATTGATACCAGCTGAGTCCCTTGTGCCTCTCCACCCATATGCCCATGTGTGCTCTGGGGTGCTTGGGACTACTCCAGGGAATTCCTGTCCTCAGTCACCCCAGGTCCTGCTGGCAGTGTGGAGCCAGGCTCCATATACATTCCCTCTAGGTCCCTGAACTGCTCCTGGGAGTTCCTGTATAGGTGCCCAAGGACCCTGCTGGCAGGCGGGATCAGGAACTGTGCCTGCACCCATTTCCCTGTGGCCCTGCATGTTCTAGGCTGCTCCCAAGGATTCCAGCATCTGCACCTGCAAGTTTCACTGGTGGCTGGGATCCGACCATTACACGGATTCCCCACTGTGCTCTGGAAAGTTACCTCAGTGGCACCAACCCACTGATTTTATGCATCCTCCTTGTGAGCCAGGGACTTTATAGTCCTGCTGATGGGGGCTGGGCTCATGGATAACAGCAGGCAACAAGGTGGAACTGCTGGATCGCACCCAGATCCTGCTCTCAGCTGCACCAAGATGTGTGGAAGGAGTGCAAACAATGGCTTTGGTTGGCTCCTCTGGTCCTGGATTGCTTCTAATGGTCTCCTTGCCAAGCAGTGGATGTTTAGTTCTGAAATATAGGTTCTTTCACCTATGGTCTAGTTGCATTTTAAATAGCAATTTTTTCTTATGCCTTAAGACAGGGAGTCAGTGTCTGATCTCTCAGCAATATCCCTCCACCTCCCCTCTGTTCCTCTACCTCACCTCTGCTGTTCGCTGTGTTGTGAGTGGGGTTCTCAAGGTTACCATGTCTCCCTCTCTCCTACAGTTTATTTATTTATTTAGTTTGATCTTTCTTGAGGCCTTCCCATTCAGAAAGCTGTGGTTTGGGTAGATACATCATAACAGGTCATGCTTTTAGCAGAGTAAGGAAAAGCCATTCATTTTGTAAACTGAAAGGTATTTCTCAACATGGATCCATGTATTTTAATTAAGTCTCTTCACCACGAGCAGAATGTAAGTGATATGACTGTCACACTGGTCATGTCAGCGACTGTCCCGATTTATTTTTCTGATCATACTGCTATGCTGAGTCCTTTTCCCCCCTCAACACAACTTCTATGTCCCTTTGGGCTCATCCTCTGGATACAATGAGGGAAGCCATCCTCTAATTAGGAGTCAACCTAAAGTGTTCCAAAAGTCACTGAAGAGAGGAGAGGGTTGTTTAAGAAGGCAGATAGAGACTTCTAAGATAACAGGGGAGATGGAGTGGTCAGATAAAAAGGGATCTACTTGACAGGTCAGATGAATATAAGCCATCATCCTCTTCAAAAATATTTACTGATGAGTATTCATAAGCTAATATGGGGAGTAAAGGAAGATCTTAAAAGAGGCAGCATAAGATGAAGGGAACAAGCAGAAAATTTGTTTCTGCTGTTAATAACTCTTTGTTCTTCACGCCACATATCCTCTTTTGTGTAAGAAGAGGGACTTGCACTAGTCCTCTGAGAAACTTTGAATCTAAAACAAGTAATCCACAAGCTAGAGTGTCAGGTGACATCCAGAAAAGTATAGTAAGGTGACCAGACAGCATGTGTGGGTGCCAGGAGGGTCTTACACAGAAAACTAGTGCTTCACGGACCAAACAAAGGAATATGGCTTGTATACTGCCTCCTCTAAGGTTTCAAGGAAAAGAAGTTTCAGAAGTCCTTTGCAAAATGGGACGTCTACATAAATTTAAGGTTATTATTATTATTATTTTTTTAAAGATCTCCTAGCTTGTGCCAGACATATTTTAGGACTCAAGAATGCTTAAGTGCTTTATTGTGGGCAGGGTACAGTTCTGAAGGAAATACAATTGAACAGAGATATCCCCACTACATGTTGGGGCCAATGCAATGATCTTCAGGTGTTTGGACTTGGGGCAAGCATTGAAAGGACAGGTTATAGGAGACCCTGTCTTGGTGATGATTAGCTAGCGCCTTTAACCTTGGCAGCAGGCTGACGGCTGAGGTTCTAAAAGGTGAACAAAATTATAGTTCCTCCTTTCTAAATTATCCTATTATATTTCCACAATAAGTCATATTATAAATGCTCTCTCTGAAACCTGAATAAAGATGTGAAGGGTTACTTCTGAGTGCACAAACACTTTGGCCCTCCTTACACACCTTCAAGATACCAAAGCACCAGAGAGTCCTATCACCAATGATGCATCTATGAACTAGAGAGGGATGCTGTCATAAAACATACAGAGGGAGGATCAGCAGCAAGCAAATAACCACCCCCCAAACATGCATAAGGCCCAGTGGTTCCACAGGCTTTGAAGGAGTAGGGTAGGCACAATGAGGTAGCTGAACAAGGAAGACGGAATTTAATTGGTCAGTTGATCTAAAGAAGCAAGTTTTAACTTCCTAGCCCCTGGGCTAGGAAGGGTGAGGAGTTCACTTCAGAGCTGAGGAAAGAGGATAGCAAGCCTAAAGAGTAACATGGGTGGAGAAAGCCAGGGCATGAAAGCTTGGCACATTTGAAGTGTTTCCAACTCCAGAATCCCATCTACCTGACTTGGGAAATGCCAGGTACCATTGAGGAAGCCTTAATAAAATTATTTTTTTCAACCACTTCTTAATCTACAAAGCTTGTGTGTACACAAAAAAAAAGTCATTATAAAGAAAAGAAAACAAAAATAAAAATAGCTGCCACAGCAAATCTATGAAGAAGACATAATAGTGATATTGACCCAATTTCCACTATTGCTCAAGTTGCTTTAACTGCTAACTCATACAGAAATCCCTCAAATATTTATGCTCAATGCTTACTTGCTTGATTAATAGAAGTCCAGGCTTTCCTCCAACTTTCCTACCTTCCCAGATACTAAGAACTTAGGAAGTGTGTACCAGCTTGTCCATTCCCTTTTCTTCTCTGAGTCCCCTCAGTGGAGGGATCGTGCCATCCTTCTACTTGAGTGTTTTACTATAATTCTGGCCCAGTTTCCTAGGACTGCTGTAACAACTTACCACAAACTTGGTGGCCTAAAACAACTGAAATGTATTCTTCCACAGTTCTGGAAGCCAAAGGTCCACCATCAGTTTCACTAGGACAAACGAAAGTGTCAGCAGAGCTGCGAACACTCCGTCTCTAAGAGGTGATCTGTTCTTTACTCCTTCCAGCTTCCAGTGGCTGCTGTCATTCCTTGAGCTGCTGCATCACTCCAATCTCTGCCTCAGTGCTCATGCTGCCTTTTCCTCTTCTTCTGTGTCAAATTTCCCCCTGCTTCTCTTTTGTAAGTACAGTTGTGAATCCATTTAGGGCCACTCAGATAATCCATGATAATATCTCCATGTCAAAACCCTTAAATTGATCACATCTGCAAAG
Organism: Manis javanica; assembly: GCF_040802235.1. Lineage (NCBI taxonomy): Eukaryota > Metazoa > Chordata > Mammalia > Pholidota > Manidae > Manis > Manis javanica. Next base: position 61,617,544 of record NC_133166.1, read on the forward strand.
ACCCTTTTTACATATAAGACCAGCATTACAGTTTCCAGTAGTTATGACCTGGTATCTTTGGGGTGGAGGAGCAATTTTTCTGCCCACCACACCCTCTTTCCACATCGACCTATTGCTCTGCTGCCCAGGAGTGTAAATTCATGATTATGTATTACAAAAATCTCTAGGTCTCTGACTATCCCAGGACACTACATTCTTCTTCCAGGCCGCTAGCCCTCTTCCGCTTCCCCAAGAGTAGGGAAATGACTTTGCTTCTTATTTCCATTTTTCTTCAAACGGTTCCCACAGAAGAAACGATGGGTTCCTCAGTAGAGCACATTTTCCTTTATACCAGAGTCCTGTCCATATAGTCTGTGAGGTGAGTGACAGAGTTAGGGTGGGATTCAAGCTGTTCTAGAATCACCAATCTCTCCATCAGGTCTGCTTCAAAGTCATGGCCCACTCAGCTATAATCTTTATGCACACACAATGATTTTCCTACAGAGAAATTCCATTTGTCAATGAAGTATTTACCATCTCATAGTAGAGATATATTCCCCCTCTCACCACATCTCCCCAAAATGGAGTGATGTTAAAAGGAAAAAATGGGTCCTGGGTGATGAAACCTCACCATGAAACTCCATACTAAAGACCCTCTGGAGGAATCACTGTGCCAGGTATGTTGTGTTCAGCTGCACCTGCTCACATGTTTTCTTCTGGAGTTAATTAGATGGTTTTGTTTACAAAAACATGAGTGTTATTCAGCTACTCAGCAAGGGATATTTATTGAGTGACAGCAAATACTTCACAGCAAAAACATTGCAGGCATCCAGCAGAAAGTAGCTGTGTCTCCTGGCCTCATAAAAGCTAAGAACAACTGCAAAGCTAGAAACTTACAGGATTACAGGAAAGATTGCATAATCAGAAGTATACAAACCCAGAAAAAGCCAAATAGTCACACCTTACTAAGAGAAAACCGAGTCTGGCAACTGAAAGGTTGACCGATACTTAATATATACCCTCTGACCTCATTCACTCTTCCACATCTGCACAGCAAGAGTTTGTTAATCTCCATCTGGGACTCTGTTATTATCCTAAGTAAGCCATCCACTGTGTATCTTTGGTCCTTCTATCAATCTTCCGATTATCTCTATAATTCCTTTGGGAAGAGAATATCATCAATCCAGTGTGTCCTCATTGGACCTGGTCAGTTAAGCATTTATTACATTTCAACCCATGGACTTGCAGATTGACTTCCTGTGGGAGAAAAAAAACCTCCATTTATGCACCAGCCAGCTATGGATGGTGAAGTCACATGGAACTGGTTGGGCATCATATATGGTTGAAAACACTTTGTGAGGAGTTAGAGGTGGGAACTTTAGAAATGTGCATTTGGGATAGCAGATATTTAAGTCTTGGCCCATCCAGAGCACCTATGCCATGTTCAGAGACCATGGAAATCAGCCCCACACAACTGCAGCTTGAGCTTAGTACAAAGCTTTCCCTCCCTTTTAGAATGACAGCAGGAGCTCACTTGTATACCAGGATGTATGTGGATACTGATGACCACGCACACACGGTCTGCTCCTGCCCAGGATGAGTTACCCAAAAAGAGAGCTAGGAAGTGTGTTAAACCTTTAACTGAGTGCTGTGTCAGCACTGAGCTAGCCACTCTCTTTGGTGCTGTTAGATACACATGGCAAGACTTTATTCCCATCATGTTTATTGCTCAGCATTGCCTAAGGGGGTTATAAAAACTAGTAGCAGCCTGTGTAATTTTTCTGGCATGGCTAAGAGAATAGCCTTGAACTTGGAGACCAATCTCTGGGTGTAAAGTGGTAATGAGCTATCATTCACACCATTCCTTCCCCACTGCATTAAATAACACTTTGGTATTTAGCCATAATTCACAATCTGCAGTGGCTGTGTCAGAGGGAAGGAGGAAGTTCACTCAGTTTGACTGCTATTTCAAACACAAATGCAGTGAAGAATAGCCTTGCTGAGACTACAGAAATTATTATTCTAGGCACGGCTTTTTTAATTTGGGTAAATGTTGGATCCTGTACTTACAGAAGAAAAGAAAGAAGTAACCGTGATTGGAGAGATGGCTGTGTTACACAGTAGTGGAAATAAGGCACACTTTTTCTTTAGTGAGGTGATTTTTTTCTTCCAGAGTCATGGACTCTGAAAAAGAAAACCGTATTTGAATGTATAAAAGGAATGCTGATGAAATGCCCTGAGTGAAGTGTTAAAACACAAAGTCATTCCACTTCAGGGAAACATAACAACTGAATTCACAATCCGCAGGCGGTGGCAAAGTGTCTGGGGGATGAGAAGGGCTGCTATCCTTGCAGAGTGTCCATCCTGTCCCTGGACGCCTGGGTCTAGTAGCACCAGAACTTTTTTCTGCAAAGCAGAGAACATGTCTCTGCATTTCCAGAGCAGACCCATTCTGATAAGCCACATACAGTGTAGAAATCAGATGGCCAGTGAGATTGGTCTATGGAGAAAGAATTTTTCTTCCTTGGTTTCGGAAAGCTAAAACTGAGAACATGTGAAAACCATTGATGTTTTCCATGCATAGGGCAGTGTAATACAGTTAAATGTTTATGATGATATATTTTGCAATCAGATAGACTCTGCTTTGAATCCCAGTTCCTCACTTCCTACAAAATGCCTTGGACTAATGACAGTAGATGCCTGGAATTTGATTCCTTCTACTGTCAAAGAATAACCATTAATGTAAACAAGGAGTTAGGGCAATTAAATTGGGTAGTGTCTGTAAAGCACTTAGCACAGTGCCTGGAAAATGAATACGACCTACCCCAGCATGAGCCAACTGATGTCTTTCCTGCCGGCCTCATTTTGGACCAGTTTCTTAGTCTCTCTCTACCCTCTGACACCTGGCCTTATTTTAATTTCTCAACTGCTCCAGACTTTCATTTCTGGGCCATAATGTTTTTTAAATGTTCTATAGCCCAATTTGTCTATAATGTTTCCACTCCCAGAAAACTCTCCCAATCTCCAACTTTTCTTTTGCTCTTGAAATGTTTTCCAATATTTAGGTTTTACCTTTAAAATGATATTCCTCAAAAAAGCACAGTTTTTCTTTATCCACAGAACAGGTGAGATTTCTTGTGTGTGTTCTGTTTTGTTTTTCTTAGCACCTTTGTGGTTATCTGCCACTCCACTTATTACAGCTGGGATTAAATACATATTTCATAAACTATCTTTTTAAGTGTTGGTCTCCTGCACTGAGCTGAACGCTCTATGAAGGAAAAGACTTATTGCCTTGTTCACCAATTACCTCCACCGCCGGCCACTATAACTGTACGCAGGAGTTACTCAATAAATCCTTGTGGATAAGTTACTGCTTCATTCTCTGTGATAGTTCATGGGAAGGAAGCTGGTGAGCATCACCCGCCTGGAAGTCAGTGTCTATAAAGCAAATGCGAAACATTATCTGGATCCAGACAAGTAGTCATGGTGTCCCTAAGAAGGCAGTGGCTTCTTCCCTGTCCCTTTCCTTTCTCCTGCACTCCTGAAATAGATCCAAAGGACTGGAGAGCCCACAGGGATGCAGCCAATATAAACAGGAACTTTAGGAAGAGGCCAGCTCTCCTGACAGGGCATTCACATGTTTTCTCAGCTCAGTTTTGACTGGGCTCACTGGTTTGGTAAGAACCTGGTCAAAAGGACCCCCAGAAAGGGTCAACATGTTTGATAATGTGGTTATGTCCTAGAGCAGATATTTGACCTTCAAGCCATATTTGATAGAGAAAGTTAGCTTCCCCAGTGCAGAAAGGCCCTTCAAAGAACTTGACAAAATCCATCATGAAGAGCCATACCCATGTGGCATGAACTTCCCAATATTATATAAACCCTTATGGGAAAGATTGTTTTTTATGGTTTCTGTGTCTCCAGTACCTGAAAAAGTACCCAGAGCATGGTAGAGTTTTGCACATTTTTTTGAAGGAATGAAGGAATCAAACATAAGCTGGGAATTGCAAGTATATATGGGAAATGGATTTGTTGAGTGTCTGTTTTAGATATTTTCCATTTAATATCTTATTTAATTCATAAAACAATCACAATCTTGAAAGTACCCTCTATTTGCAGATAATAATACTGATAAAATCTGCCTTTCATTAAACACAGCACAGAGCTGGTCCCTGGCTTTGTGGAGCTGACTCTGGAGCATAAGAAAGACACAGGACTGCGTGGTTAGTCCTGATGTAGAAGCTTTATCTAGATATTCTATATGTGAGGTGATATAGGAGCATAAGGAGTGACACTGAAAATATTAATGACAAGGGACAATTTAGAAAATGAGTGGCTTCATTCTGATACTGAAAGAATGACAAGCAAATACCAGACAATGAGCAGAGCATGAGATTTCCAGGAAAATGAACCAGCCAATGTGAACACTGGTTTTAAACTTGTGCTTGGCACACCTGAGAAAGCCACAGAATATTGGCATGGCTGGAAGACAGGCTTTGGCAAGAAGCTGTGAGCAGTGAGATTGCAGAGTAGCTGGTCAGGCAACAGTCCTATAAACAGAGGGTCCGTTACATGCTTCTAAGCCATTGGAGAGAAAAAGATTATTATTTTAATTTTCACAGAATTCAATTGTGATCTAGAAAATGGACTGGGGCAGAGCACAGCAGGACGGGTGGGTGAGAGGACCCGGAAGAAGCCTTCCCTCAGTGAGGGATGGCAGTGGACTGCACTAAAGAGGGTGAGAGATGGTCAGCAAGGGGGACGTGGATTCATTCTGAGGTATTCAGGTGAAACCAGCATCTCGGGTTAGTAGGTCTAATTTTTGGATAAAATATTCTAAAGTTAATAGAGGAAAAGTGTTTTGTCCAGGACCAGCACAGGAATTCAAGACCAGATAGGCCCCACAGTTTTACCCTTTCTAACACACAACACCACCTCCCAAAAACTCAATGTTCCAGACATTTGAAGCTGGGTCTCTAACAAGATCATCAGTACCCACAGCAACGTGGGTCCTTTTGTAAGCGAGTCATACTACCTTCTCTTTCATTCCCCAAATACCAGTTGTTGTGCAAGACACTTCATATTATCAAATGCAAATTTTCTTTGAAAATCAATTTCAAAATGCTTAACCAGAAACTTTGCTAAGCAGTTATTGATTGAAAGCAGAAAAGTGAATATGTAAATCAAATATAGATTACCTGTGCCTCTAACACACAGAGCACCTTCCACTGACATAGACAGGATGTTGTTGCTTAAAAAAAATAAAATCTGATGTGTTCTTTCATACACAACAACAAAAATTGTATCATACATAGCAGTGATAGTAGTATAACTCCTTTCCATCCTGAACCTGATTCCAATTGTGTGTGTTGGTGGCAAGGGGGTCTTCTCACACACACAACACCAAGCAATTCTCCAACACCAGCAGGCTGTCCTAGAACTCAGCTCAATTCTGATACTATCTGCCTGGAGACCACCAGATTCCCCAAGTTAAGGGCTCCATTGTACAAGACTTCCCTCCAAGCCGTACTCCAGATGTCAGTCGCAAGCCCCAGGCAGTTCCTTGTGCTTCTGACCTACTGGCTACAGATTGGAGGTTCCCATGACCTACCTCTTAGATTCGATTAGTTTACTAGAGCATCTTACAGAACTCAGGAAAAACACTTGTTTACCAGTTTAGTAAAGGATATAAGTTAAGAGCCATATGAAGAGATACATAGGGACAGGTCCCAAATAAAGGAGCTTCTAACCTCATGGAGCTTGGGGTCCTGCTTGGTGGCATGTGGAGGCATTATGGTTCGCCAAGTGTAGAAGCTCTCTCCAACGGAGAAGCAGGATCCAAGAGAGCGACGAGCTTCTCTCAGGGGTTTGTGTGAGGGCTTCATTGCATAGTCATGATTGACCAAATTATTGGCCATTGGCTGATTCAACCTCTAGTCCCTGCCCTTGGCTGGGGTCCAAAAGTCTCTCATTAATATGACAAGACACCCATTTCACATTTAAGACTGCAGTGTCTTCAGGAACTGTGGATGAGGACCAAATATACCTGGGAGATATATATGTGCTCATATAAGTGATCAAATATGTATTTCTTGTAACTCATTATACCACAAAACGACAAAAACAATTTCTCCTACCTGGCATCTCAGAAACAGGCACCCCTTTGCCTATTAGCATCTTTCTTTGACAAAAATGAACAAATCTTTAAAAATATAATGAGCCAAGCCACTCTCTCTGTGGTATACAAGCAGCTCCAAGGGACTCCGGAAGGCCTCTGTTGAGGGTTATTGCCTCTTCCAGGCCCTCCCGGAAGCATTCGGTAAATAATTGCTTCCCTGCATTACATAGACATCCTGGTGTTCCAAGCATGGGCCAGGGCCAGGGAGTAACTTTTGAACTGGGAGGATTTGGCTGATTAACTTTGCATTAAACACTTTCCGACTCCATGCTGAAATTTCAAGGATCAAGCTGAGAGCTGAGAAAAAAGAAACAATCTGAACGCTTGGCTGGTAATTAACATCACCCAGGTGACAAATCAATACTACCTGGCTGTTCCCATAAACAATGGTAACAGGGAGAACCGAGGCTTCCAGCCCAAAGCCTCCTGGTTACTTTTCTATGGCTTCTGTTGCTTTAAAGACAAGATAGTGAAAAAGGGCTGAATGGTTTCCTCCAGCTGTTGGTGGTAAGGGAAGCCTGAAGATCTTTCAAGGAAAGAGACTTGGCAAAAAAAAAAGAAAAAAAAGTAAAGAAATTATAATCTGAGATGTTGGACAGAAATGTGAACTTGGGTGAGTGGTTTTCACACTTGAGCATGTATAAAAATTAACCATAGAACTTCTTAGAAACGCAGATTCCAGAAATTCTGTTTTAGGAGTATTCATTACAGGTTTCCCCAGATCTTGATGGTGTAGGCCAGCTACAAATCATACCTGAAGAATCATTGTTAAATACCCAACAGTTCCATTTATTAGGTAGGTAGATCCAAGCAACTTAAGATGTATTTATGTCCTGACAACTTAGTAGCTTTTTGAAAAAGTAATGCATAGAAACTAAAAGAAAAATTGACCTCCTTCTTACATTACCATAAGTGGTGTTTGATAATGGGATGTGTGTACCTGCTGGGCACTGCACAACTTTTCAAAGCTGGAAACAGAATGGACACTGCCACCTTCATTTCCTGTTCACACTGATTTTCACATGGGGCTTGCTTTTTATCACAGTAACTGATAAAAACCCAGCTTCCCAATGATAAGATACCACTGAAAGGAATATGCAGTGATTGTGGAAAATGTGAACTGCTTCGAGCTAATAATTCCTACAGTGTTTGACAGAAGTCAAATATTACTTGGTTTTCCTAACAATCTGGAAAATCTCCATGTGCCTGTTAGTTTGGTGTGGCACCCCAGTGGGCCTCAGCACACACTTTGGGAACCATAGGCATGGTCAGCAGTAAAACCGAGAAGATCAGATGGACTCATACTCCCAGAGCCTCTTTATTGGCAGATGATGGGCAATTTGGAAAGAAGGAATTGCCCACCCTACAGAGATGGAAGCACTTTTCTGTTTTGGGGAAATGGGGTCTAGCAATCTAGCTTTAAGCTTCTTTATAAACCTAATTGGAACATTTTGTTTGTAAATGGTATAGTTTAGTTAAGCCTAAAGAACTTAGAATTTAGAAATGCCTTTATTTGTGGCATACCTACTAATATGTACCAGGGAAATAGTAAAATAAACACATTAGTTTATTTAATCTGCCCAACAAACCTGTAAGGTCTTGTTATCCCCCTTTTTCATTTGGGAAAGCTAGGTACCAAATTGGCTAAGATACCTATTTCATAGTTATTGAAAATAAACTGACCTAAAGCCCTATGCACAGTTTCTGGAATATAAAGCACATTTTGGCCATGATATCTCTTATTATAGCTATATATAGTTATACAGTGAGCAGGTACTTGTCCCTGTGAATTTATCTTAAGAATTTAGAAGAAGGGATTGTACAAAAATGTATACTGTGTTTATCTTACATTAGGGAGAATACCCAATTATTTGGGAAGGTGAGAATGCTTTGGAAAATAAGATCTCTTATATAACACAATTATACCTTTAGGCATGTATACTTTTCACTCTTTAGTACTTCACCAGACTTTTGGTAGCAAGTGGACTTTTTACTGTCCATTTTATTATTTGAAAACCAATGCAAATAAATGAAAGATAGCTCAAGGAGATCCCCACATAGCCTGCCATGGTAGAGGACCAGTAAAGGTCTTTCTCCTCCTGCCTATACATTTAACCCTAGATGAAAAGTAGGAGGTAGAGATTCTGCCTGTCTCCTCCCTTCTAATAAGATAACTCCACCCGGACTGACATCTAGATTTTTCTTCGCCTGTGTCATTTGGGGAAATCATTTAATCACCTAATCTCCTTAAGACTTAATTCCCTTATCTATTAATATTTATATGAAATAATGTTATCTGTGTTATTCTACTATTAGCCCAGTTCACATAAAATCAACAGATTTTTAGTTGAGCCTTACATATGCATCAAGCACTAAACTGTGGGAGACAAATCAGTGGATAAGAAATTCTCCACACACCAGATGCCTAGAATTGTGTGTGTGAGTGCGTGTGTATGTGTGTGTGTGAGAGAGAGAGCATCAGAGAGGGATATAGTTTCATTGTACCAAGACCAAAAGAAAGGGATATTTTCTGCCCTTGCTATTTTGGAATTTAAACTAACACCTTTCCACATATCTTCTGATATTATATTGGTAGAGGTTTAACAATTTTCTTAAGACTCATGAAAAACAAAATATAGCAATTAACTTAAATTCCCCCCATATTTTTAAAAATTTTGGTTCCAGAGCATTAACTATTTGTCAGTGGTTGAAAGAAAGGTGAAAAATTAAACACTCGTAAAGCTCTAACTTAGGTAAAGGATGGAGAATCTAGAAAAACCTTATTTGTGAATATTACTATTCCAATTACACACAGAAATACTGACTTACATAGATTTCCGGAGTTTACAATTGTCCTTAATATTATTCAATATTAGGTATTATTATTATTATTATTAAAGACTAATTTAAATTGAAATATAAATATAGATGTTATAGATACAGATATAAACACAGACACAGTCATAGATATACACATAGATATAATATTCATTTATAAGCTACCAGGTGTCTTCTAAATACTAGGTGTTTATCATATTAAGGCATGATTCTAAGGTTGGGTGAAGGCATGGAAAGCAGCTTTTTTCTTTTTTTTTTCCTTTAGTTTCCTGATCCCAATTACTAAAGCTTGGTGTTACCATGAAATCCTTACTCATATGTAATTTTTTTAATTGAGGGGTGATTTACAGGGAGTGGAGGAAAAGAGAAAGCGAAGTGGAGAAGCGTTGGTTTTGATTTGGTGATTTTCATTCCAATTCCTTTTGACTCCTGGTAGTAAATGCTCATGTTGAGTGAGAAAATGAGTGACACGATTCTCATTAGTGTTACATGTGCTCATAGTTTAACATTGATGTTGCTGTGTTAATAGGTCCATGGATGAATAGATGAGTGGTTAACAGAATACATACAGGATTAAAAAACAAGTCCTAAGGCACATCAAAACCACTGGGGAGGGAAACGTACCTGATCTCTGTTACAGCTCTGACCATTGAGAGTATAATATTCTCTCTAAATGATCATGGCAATAATAGAAGTTAGTGTTTTCAGCTCCTATTATGTGCCTGGCATGGCATTTATGGAAAAGGGGGTCATTGGTAAACAAGAAACATTATCCAATCTCTTGGAATTTACAGCATCAGTTTCATACAGTCCTCACAGCAGCCTCTTTAGCTGATCATCTCTGTTTCATAACTGTGCCAACCAAGTTTCAAAGAGCTAAGGTGACTTGCCCATTGGCAGGAAGTGTTGGAGTCAGAATCTAAACTCATCTTTTGACTCCAAAATCCAGTCTTTTTCACTATACTGGGCTGCCTCCCACCCAAAGTACATTGATGATACTGAACTAATTAATTTGCTAGTTGCTCCTCAATTTGCTTTTCAGCACAGACTGGTTTCATGGGTAGTTCATGAAGTCTGGAAAATCAGTTTGATTTTGAATATACTGTAACATGTGTATGGTCATGGCACTCACTCATCAAACCTAAAAGTGAGTGCAGTTGTCATGAACCACAGGACTCCATCTGAATGTTCAGAAAAATATTAACCATATCACCATTAGGCTGGCAAAAGTAATTATGAGGAAAGAATGCCTTTTATTTACATCCCCATTTCAAATGATAAGTGGCCCAGAACTGTGTTTTCCCAAATTTCAGTTCTCTGGTTCACCACCTCACCACCACCGTGAAAGTTTGTCAAAAATACAGATTCACACTCTATTGACTCAACATCTTTAAGGGACCAAAAAAACTAAACAAACACCCAAGCCCTGGGGGACCTGTATTTTAAATCATTTGGCCTAGGTGTATCTCATTTTATTGCATTTATCTTTATTGCACTTCACAGGTAGTGCATTTCTGGCAAATGGAAGGTCGGTGGCAACCCTGCGTTGAGCAAGCCTATCAGTGCCATTTCTCCAGCAGCGTTTGCTCACTTCATGACTCTGTGCCACATCTGGAAAATGCTCACAGCATTTTAAAATTTTCCCTTATTATTATATTTTTTATGGTGATCTTTGATCAGTGATCTTTAATGTTATTATTATAATTGTTCTGGGACACCAGGAGCCATTTCCATGTAAGATGGTGAATTTAATCAGTAAATTATGCTGTATCTCTGCCTGTGCTCTACAAATGGAACAGCAATGCCCGATGAGAGCACATTTGTTTACAACATGGCTTACTAAATGTTTTGAGCCTACTGTTGAGACCTACTGCTCAGAAAAAAGGTTCCTTTCAAAATATTACTTTTCACTGGTAATGCACCTTGTCACTCAAAAACTCTGATACAGATGTACAACAAGGTTAATGTAGCTGCATGCCTGCTAAAACAACATCTATTTTGCTGCCCATGAATCAAGGAACATTTTCTACTTTTCAAGCCTTATTATTTAAGAAATACATTCCATAAGGCTATAGCTGCCATAGGTAGTGATTCCTTTGATAGATTTGGACAAAGTAAATTGAAAGCATTCTGGAAAGGATTCACCATTCCAGATGCCATTAAGAACATTCATGATTCATGGGCAGAAGTCAACATATCAACATTAACAGGAGTTTGGAAGAAGTTGATTCCAACCCTCATGGATGACTTTGAGGAATTTAAGACTTGAAGAAGTAAAGGAAGAAGCTACAAACGTGGTAGAAATAACAAGAGAATTATAATTAGAAGTGGAGCCTGAAGATGTGACTGAATTGTTGCAATCTCTGGATTAAATTTTAACAGATCAGGAGTTGTTTCTTATGGAAGAGCACAGAAAGTGATTTCTACAGATGGCATCTACTCCTGGTGAAGATGTTGTGAAGATTGTTGAAGTGACAACAAAGGATTTTGAATATTACATAAACATGGTTGATAAAGTAGCTGCAGGTTTTAAGAGGACTGACTCCAACTGTGAAAGAAGTTCTACTGTGGGTAAAATGCCATCAAACAGTATCACATGTTACAGAGAAATCATTCATGAAAGAGTCAATCAATGTAGCAGACTTCATTGCTGTCTTATTTTAAGAAAATGCCACGGCCACCCCAGCCCTCAACAATGACCACCCTGGCTGGTCAGCAGCCATTAATATTAAGTCAAGACTCTGCACCAACAAAATGATTACAGTTTACCGAAAGCTCAGATGATGATTAGCATTTTTTAGTGATGAAGTATTTTTAATTAAGTTATATACATTGTTTTCTACATATAGTGCTATTGCACACCTAAAAGACTACAGTATAGTCTAAACAGCTTTTATATGCACTGGGAAGCCAAAAAGTTCATTTGACTCCCTTTATTACTATGTTTACCTTATTGCAGGTGGTCTGGAACTGAATATTTTCATGGTATGTCTACTCCTGTAAGTGTGAACTACTCATTACAGATGGAGTAAAAGTATAATCTCCTATTTTTATTGCTAAAACCAGAATTATTAAAAGCTCAAAACCTCCTCGAGAATAGTAGCAAGTCCAATATTTTTCTCTAAGAGTAGAGAGGACTACAAACACAATTGCTAAAAAAAACAAACAAATAAACAAAGGCTTCTGCAAGCAATTGTTTCTACTGAGGGAGAGCAGGGACATGGGACACGGATTATGATTAATTTTTCTTGTGTATGCTGAAATGTAAATAGTACAGTAAGAACAGGAGGGATTCCACCTAAATCCTAAGATTCCATTTTAAAACCCAGGGAGTTAGGAGGTGAGATTCCTAACACACTTTACCGTAATTAGCCAACAACCTATCTTATCCCAAGGCAGGGCAAGCAGTCCTAAAGTATATGTTTCCACTGCTTGAGGGTAACCACTATTCTGGAGAAGAATAGGATCAATAACTTCCTTGTGTTAGGTTTATCTGAGAGAATATCCAGAGGACTGGCTATGGATGGTGACATAATGTCTCTCACCAGAGATAGACATCATGAGACCACATATCAAGCCTATACCCACTGGACCTTTGCCCCATTTATGAAATCCTTAAAAGACACAAATTTTATGCCTTCAAGCATGCCTCCTCTCTTAGGCCACTCACACTTTCCTTTCTTCAAGTGTGTACTTTGCCTTAAATAAATTCCTCCTGCTGCTCAACTTACTGTGTTTTGTCTCTGTGCTCTTCCAAGCATCTTGGAAAATTAATAAGAGACCCCTTTTCCAGCAGTAAACATCTTTGATATTTGGATATTTAATTCAATTTTATAGACTTAAGCAAAGTCTTTACTCTCTCTTTTATACTTTAGACAAGTAGGAAAGGGCTACGAAGATCTCTGATTTAGGCTTACAAGTTCCCATTACCTGGGTGGCCTGGACAGGACTACAGCCATATGATCATGCTCTTTCGTAGTCCCCAAAATCTCCTTTCCTTGCTTTGGGAAGTTCTCAGAACATAATCTCACTCCATCCAGTGTTCTGCAGCCCTCTGAAATCCTGGGGTGGTAGGGGTTTAGTTTCCATATTCAAGCAGACACTGGACACCAGGTGACCCTGGCTTCAGGAGTTAACAAGGGATTTATCCTATGCTGAGCAGGAGTTCAATGAATTTTCCTTTTTCTTCCTTGCTCTCTACTGCCTACATGGCTGCTGCCATGTGCCACTATTCTCAGTTTAATGAACTCCTTCCTTACCTACGTTTGTCTGATTTGTTCAAGAATACTTTCTTCATCAGTCAAGAACCCTCCCCTGTCCTGGCTGAGGTTTCACCTAGTGCACAGGGCAAGACCTCCCCAGATGGAGCTGCCTGGCAGCACTGCTACAGGACTAATTAGCAAGAATCCTGGACTATAACTGATCACCCATGTCATTGCTTCTGTTTTTCTCCCAATATACTGTTGCAATTAAAAGTAAGTCATTAAGAATTTTAGCAGACATACAGAGAAGACATAATACCCATTCTCCTCTAAGTTTTCCAAAAAATAGAAGAGGAGGGAATACTCCCAAACTCATTCTATGAAGCCAACATCACCCTAACACCAAAACCAGGCAAAGACCCCACCAAAAAAGAAAACTACAGACCAATATCCCTGATGAACGTAGATGCAAAAACACTTAACAATACCAAACCAGGCAAAGACACCACAAAAAAAGAAAACAACAGACCAATATCCCGATGAATGTAGATGTAAATACCAACGTAGATGCAATACCAAAACCAGGCAAAGACACCACAAAAAAAGAAAACTACAGACCAATATCCCTGATGAACGTAGATGCAAAAACACTCAACAAAATATTAGCAAACTGAATTCAAAAATACACCAAAAGGATCATACATTCAAAAAGACACACAAAAAGCATTCGACAAAATTCAACAGGTATTCATGATAAAAACTCTCAACAAAATGGGTGTAGAGGGCAAGTACCTCAACATAATAAAGGCCATATATAATAAATCCACAGCCAACATCATACTGAACAGCGAGAAGCTGAAAGCTTTTCCTATGAGATCAGGAACAAGACAGGAATGCCCACTCTCCCCACTGTTATTCAACATAGTACTGGAGGTCCTAGCCATGGCAATTAGACAAAACAAAGAAATACAAGGAATCCAGATGGGTAAAGAAGAAGTTAAACTGTCACTATTTGCAGATAACATGATATTGTACATGAAAAACCCTAAAGACTCCACTGAAAAACTACTAGAACTAATATCAGAATTCAGCAAAGTTGCAGGAGACAAAATTAACACACAGAAATCTGTGGCTTTCCTACACACTAACAATGAACTATTAGAAAGAGAAATCAGGAAAACAATTCCATTTACAATTGCATCAAAAAGAATAAAATACATAGGAATAAACCTAACCAAGGAAGTAAAAGACCTATACCCTGAAAACAATAAGACAATTTTAAGAGAAATAAAAGAGGACACTAACAAATGGAAACTCATCCCATTATCCTGTCTAGGAAGAATTAATAGCGTCAAAATGGCCATCCTGCCCAAAGCCATATACATATTCGATGCAATCCCTATCAAATTACCAACAGCATTCTTCAATGAACTGGAACAAATAGTTCTAAACTTCATACAGAACCACCAAAGACCCTGAATAGCCAAAGCAATCCTGAGAAAGAAGAAGTCTCCCCAACATCTCGCTCCCCAACTTCAAGCTCTACTACAAAGCCACAGTAATCAAGACAATTTGTTACTGGCACAAGAACAGAGCCACATACCAGTGGAACAGAATAGAGACTCCAAATATTAACCCAAACATATATGGTCAATTAATATTCAATAAAGGAGCCATGGACATACAATGGGGAAATGACAGTCTCTTCAACAGATGGTGCTGGCAAAACTGGACACCTACATTAAGTAAGAGTAGTAAGAGAATGAAACAGTAAGAGAATGAAACTGGATCACTGTCTAACCCCATACACAAAAGTAAATTCAAAATGGATCAAAGACCTGAATGTAAGTCATGAAACCATACAACTCTTAGAAAAAAACATAGGCAAAAATCTCTTAGACATAAACATGAGCAACTTCTCATGAACATATCTCCCCAGCAAGGGACACAAAAGCAAAAATGATCAAGTGGGACTATGTCAAGCTGAAAAGCTTCTGTACAGCAAAGGACACCATTAGTAGAACAAAAAAGTATCCTACAGCATGGGAGAATATATTCATAAATGACAGATCCGATAAAGGGCTGACATCCAAAATATATAGAGTTCATGCACCTCAACAAACAAAAAGCAAATAATCCAGTTAAGAAATGGGCAGAGGAGCTGAATAGACAGTTCTCTAAAGAAGAAATTCAGATGGCCACAGACACATGAAAAGATGCTCCACATGGCTAATCATCAGAGAAATGCAAATTAAAACCACAATGAGATATCACCTCACCACAGTAAGGATCGCCACCATCCAAAAGACAAAAAATAACAAATGCTGGCGAGGATGTGGAGAAAGGGGATCCCTCCTGCACTGCTGGTGGGAATGTAAATTATTTCAACCATTGTGGAAAGCAGTATGGAGATTTCTCAAAGAGCTCAAAATAGAAATACCATTTGACCCAGGAATTCCACTTCTAGGAATTTACCCTAAGAATGCAGCAGCCCAGTTTGAAAAAGACAGATGCACCCCTATGTTTATCGTAGCACTATTTACAATAGCCAAGAAATGGAAGCAACCTTGTCCATCAGTAGATGAATGGATAA
The DNA here is from genome assembly GCF_040802235.1 of Manis javanica. Classification (NCBI taxonomy): domain Eukaryota; kingdom Metazoa; phylum Chordata; class Mammalia; order Pholidota; family Manidae; genus Manis; species Manis javanica. The sequence goes on from NC_133166.1 coordinate 61,633,334, forward strand.
AGAAGATGTGGTACATATACACAATGGAATATTATTCAGCCATAAGAAGAAGACAAATCCTACCATTTGCAACAACATGGATGGAGCTAGAGGGTATTATGCTCAGTGAAATAAACCAGGCGGAGAGAGACAAGTACTGAATGATTTCACTCATATGTGGAGTATAAGAACAAAGAAAGACTGAAGGAACAAAACAGCAGCAGAATCACAGAACCCAAGAATGGACTAATAGTTACCAAAGGGAAAGGGACTGAGGAGGGTGGATGGGAAGGGAGGGATAAGGGTGAGAAAAAAGAAAGGGGTCATTACAATTAGCATGAGTAGTGGTGGTGGGGGGCACGGGGAGGGCTGTGCAACACAGAGAAGACGAGTAGGGATTCTGCAGCATCTTACTATGCTGATGGACAGAGACTGTAATGGGGTTTGTTGGCGGGACTTGGTGAAGGGGGGAGCCTAGTAAACATAATGCTCTTCATGTAATTGTAGATTAATGATACCAAAATATAAATAAATAAAAAATAAACAATAAAAAATAAAAAATAAGTCGTTAAGACTAGGCCTCCTGGACCACTGAGGAAAGGTGAATTCAGTCATCTGATGTTGAGCTCATAGATGTCTGCTCTGTGCTCCAATTCTCATTTTAATCTTCAACTCAGCCATCCCTAATGCTTTCCAGGAATTATACCAAATTGAGACTCTATATTATTCCCTCAGTTTCAAAGCAAAAAAGTGCCTTCTACTCTTCTCAGGGAAGAGAGAGCTTGATTACTTCCAATGGGGCAGAAAACCTTGGACCAAAAGAGACCCGTCTGTGGTTTCCAGTGTCTCCTCTATTCTCTCTCTCTCTGGAAATTTTTCATTCTTTATCCTTTTTCACAAAATTCTGATTATACCACTCTTCCTAGCTAGTAGAGCTTGATTGACTTTAAAAAAATAAAAGCCAGGACTTCAAAAACACAAAAGATCCTGTTTCCTAGGAGAGTCAATCATTCAAATAAAATTCACTCTTGCTAAGACCACCAAATGTATCTGAGTCTTTTTAAAAGCAACAAAAGTGAAACAGAAACTAGTGCTAGAGCTTTATAACCTTGTTACAAATACCCACATTCCTCATTACTGACATCACTACTATTGTTTTTTCAATTACCATGTTCCCTGTGTCACGATGAGATACAGTAGAAAAAGCTGCTTTCTAAGAATGTACACCAATTCTTTCCTAAGTCATAGCCCTAAAATATCAAGGGAAATTATAGCTCTCTGCACTACAAATGTGTGAAGTGATGTGTCCATACCTTTCTAGTTCCTATTAGTGATCTAAACCAGTTTCTCTCTACTTCATAGAATATAAATTCTGGACAATGATAAGTTTTACACATGCTAAACAGTTTCTTTTATCAAGTGCTTTGGAAAATTACCAGTGTATAAGATCTTTTACTACAAGTTCTACAAAACACTGTGAATCTGCAGAAGACATAGTATGGGAGTTTTCTTCAAGCTAAAATCATGGAATCATTTTCCACAGAATAACTTAAATGACTGACATTCTACAAAATTCACCATAGGAAATGTTGACTCCAGGCCAACTTCTATTATGGGTCATTCTATCAAAAAATAGTGCTGAATATCAGCTATGTTGTCAGTCCACCTTGGGAAAAATATGGTGGGAATAAAGAATTAAAAGGAAAAAAAAGCAAATGACATTTTTCTTACTTGTACACACAATGATATAACTTTAATAACTATCATAACTATCTCATATGCCTTCTGGTTTAATCTTTTCAAATATTTCCTGAACTGCAACTGTACAGAGCATATAGATGACACATTGTGAAGTCCTTCACCAACCCTCTTTCCTTGCATTTAAAACAAAGTTTTAATAATTTTCATCTATGAATACACAAATATACTAGTGCAAAAGTTATATAATCATACAATATATATTGTGACTTTTTAATTGATTTATGTATGTATTTATATTTTCAGATAATTTTTTTATAGCAGGTTTTAGTTCACAGCAAAATTGAGAGGAATTTTGTAGAGAGATTTCCCAAATACCTCCTACCCCAACTCACATATAACTTCTCCCCTTATCCACATTCCCCATTAGAGTGGTAAATTTGTCACAACTGATGACCTGACACTGACTCATTATAATCACCCAAGTCCATGATTTACATTAGGGTTCATTCTTTGTGTTGTACCTGTGTGTTTGGAAACATATGACTTGTATTTACAATTAAAGTATCATGTGGAAGAGTTTTACTGCCATAAAAATCCTCTATGCTCTATCTATTCATCAACCTCCCCTCTCCTAACTCCTGGCAACCACTGATCTTTTTATTGTCTCTATAGTTTTGCCTTTTCTAGAATGTCATATAGTTGGAATCATAAAGGATTCAGCCTTTTAAGATTGCCTTTCTTCTCTCAGTAATATGTGTGTAAGTTTCTTACATGTATTTTCATGCTTGATAGCTCATTTCTTTTTAGTGCTGAGTTATATTCCATTGTCTGGATGTACCACAGTTTATTTATCCATTCACCTACTGAAGGAAATCTTGGTTGCTCCCAATTTGGTCATTTATAAATAAAGCCATTTTATCCATGATCATCTTTTCATATGCTTACTTGCCATCTGTGTATCTTCCTTGATGAGATGTCTCTTCAGGCTTTAGACCCATTATTTTACATGGGTTGTATTCTTATTGTTGAGTTTTAAATGTGCTTTGTACATTTTGGATAATAGTGCTTTATCAGATGCATCTTCTGCAAACATTTTCTCCCAGTCTTGGCATGTCTTTTCATTCTCTTGATTTTGTCTCTCATAAAACATGCATTTTTAATTTTAAATAAGACCTACTTATCAGTTATTTATTTCATAGATTGTGTCTTTGCTGTCATACCTAAAAAGCCATCACCATACTAAAGGTGATCTAGATTTTCTCCTGTGTTTCCTACTAGAAGTTTTACAGTCTTGTGTTTTATATTTAGATCTATGACCCATTTTGAACTAATTTTTTGTGAAGGTTATAGGGTTGGTGTTTAAACTGGCATAAAGTTTGTTCATTTTTTTTTTCTTGTGGATGTCCTCTTCTGCCAGCACCATTTGTTGGAAAGACTGTCTTTGCTCCATTTTATTGTCTTTACTCCTTTGCCAAAGATCAGTTGATTGTATTTATGTGAGCATATTTTGGGCTCTTTCTTCTATTCTATTGATCAGTTTGTTTATTCTTTTGCCAATACACTGACTTGATTACTGTAACTTGATAGTAAGTCTTGAATTCAGGTACTGTCAGTCCACCAACTTTGTCTTTCTCCTTCAGTACTGTGTTGGGTAGCTATGTGAAGTATTTTTTTTCCTTCTGATGTGACTTTCTTTCACTCTTAATCTATTCTACTCACATCTTGTGTCAGCTCCACCACAGGTACCTCATATTAACAACCAAATGTGTTCTGCCACAGCTTTTCCTACCATCATAGAGTTACTTACATGGGCATATACATATTTCATCAATTCTAAGATGTACGATTGTCACAATTTAATGTCTCTGAAGTTAAGATACAATAATTATTGCTGTAGAACACCAAAGTGGTGATATAGATGCTATTATCTATTGCTAAAGAATGGGAGTTCAGGGCCTGGAAAAATGTCTGTAGACAATGCTGGAGACCTCATTTCAAAAATGGTATCTTGATTTTAAAGGAAGATATTCTGTGGAAACCCAAAATATCTGTGACCTCAGTTTGAAAAGGGACTCAGAAAAGTGCTATTGTGGATAAGAAGAAATTCTAATAAAATCTTGACCAATTTATTTTGCTTCTATGTTCCTTTTCATGTGTGAATAAAAGTTATATAGAACAAGTATTGATGTTTATTTAAATCTAATAGAGGTCTTTAAATGAAAGGTAAATTTCCAAATGATAAAAAAGCCTTCTGTCATAGTTTTAAAAAAATCTCAGCATTCTTTATATTACATGAAATAATGGTGTGTTTTACAATAGGTGGTACTTTAAGTTCACTAAAATATAGTGCTTAAATACACAGTTTTTCATCTTTTTATGAAAATAGAGTTATATTGTATACAGTTTACTTTTATCTTGTTTGTCTTGCTCAATGATACCTGTGGAAATTTCTCCAAATCATAAAGACATACTTCAAATCCATTAATTTTATTAGCTAAATAATATTCCACAGTTTCATTCTTTTACTCCTCTATTGATAGGCATTCATTTTGTTATGGCTTTGTTTCTACTATAAATAAGTATCCTTATAAATGTGTCTACAGACATACAGTAGATTTATCTATTTGGGATAGATTTCTAGACATGGAATTGCTAGATCAATACATATATACAGTATAAACTTTAATATATATCACCAGCTTGCTTTCCTGAAAGGATAGAACATATTCTAACTTACATTAGCAATGTACAAGAACACTCTTTTTCCTTCAGTCATGCCAAAAATATCTCGCAACTCTTTATTGCAGTCACCTGTATCTTAACAGATAAATCATTGTTACTTAGCATTGCCCAAACACCAGTGATTTTTAACACCTTTCCATATACTTGTAAGTCATTAGGATTTATTTAGAATTTCTCTATTCATTTATTTTGCCCATTTTCCTGTTTGGTCATCTCTTTTCTCAGTTTGTAAGAGGTATTTGTATATAATAGGACATTTTTTGTCATTAGGGATACATTTTTTCCAAGTTATTTGTCTGCTGATTTCATATATGCTTTTTTTTTTATCTTTAGCATTTATCTTATGGCTCCAGGATATCCAAATCTGGTTAAATTCTACTTGATTTTTCTTGCAAGATTTTTGTTGTTGTTTTTTTCTCTTTATCTTAAGTTTGTATTGCATGTGAAATTTATTTTGTACATATTAAAATAGAGGTTGAATTTTTTGTTCAGTTATGTCATCACCATTCAGTAAGTACTGCATCCTTTCTTGCTTATTTGGATAAACTCTCAGTGTCATATATATGCATCCTTTTCATATACACAGAGCTATGGTCTGAATTATCTGTCAGGTTCCAGTGATCTGTTAGGCCATCCCTCTATCAACACCACTATGGGTTGATAGTGTGTCTAGAGGACAAGTATCCCACACTGACCTTTTTTTTTCAGCAATCCTTTTTCCTATCTATTGTCAGACATTTATTCTTTTATATAACCTTTAAGAAATTTTCATCCAAACTTTTGTTTAAACAAAGAAGAATTTAGCTTCATACTGGTTAGGTAATGTGCACAAAATAACATATGAATGGCTTATAAATGGCAGAGGCAGCATTTGATCCCAGCCTGATGTGACTGCAAAACAGCACCGCACCATTCTGCCCCCATGCAGTTTCCTTTGATGCTCAATGCTCACTGAAAGCTGGCAGCTAGGGTTTTCAATTCTTAGCAATGAGGAAATGAGACTAGGGGAAGGGGAGCTAATTTGTCTAAGACCATGAATATCATTTTGAGGAATATTCCTTTATTTTTTACACAAAATAAGCTCCTATAAGCTTTTATAGGCCTCTCATCCCAAAATCAGTACATGCTTTTTACTGACTAAATACTATTTCACCTTTTAGCCCTCAAGTGAAAGGCCTATGGTATCTGAGAGAAAAATCAGCCTCAGAGGTTTTGGACATAAATGTGAGGCAAAATGAGTGTAATCATCCCTGGAGGATAAAGGGACATCTGTATTCAACATGCAACACTAGCCCCAGCCAGCCCCTCACTCCTGCTGCCACTAGCCTGGACCCTGCGCCTAGTGTTTTGTTTGATTGATTGATTGTTTTTTAGTTGAAGTACAATTGACTTATGATTTCCTATTAGCTTTAGATATACATCACAGTGATTTGATATTTTTATATATTACAAAATGATCCTCAAAATAAGTCTAGTTACCATCTGTCACCAAAGTTATTAGAATATCATTGACTATATTCCCATTGCTGTACATTACATCCTCATGACTTACATTTTTTGTGGATGGAGGTTTATGCCTCTTAATCCCCTTCATTCATTTTGCCTACCACAGCTCCTTCCCAATCTGGTGACTAGCAGTTTGTTTCCTGTATCTGTGAGTTGTTTTCTGTATCTGTGAGTCTGTTCCTGTAATGTTTTATTTATTTCCTCTGTTTTTTAGACTCCACAAATAAGTGAAATAATATAGTATTTGTCTTTGTCTGACTTATTTCACTTAGCATAAAACCTCTAAGCTGAGCCATACTGTCATAAATAGCAAAATTTTATCCTTTTTATGGCTGTGTAGTATTTCAGTGTGTGTGTGTGTGTGTGTGTGTGTGTGTGTGTGTATACCTCGACTAGATCTTCTTTATTCAGTTATATAATGATTAGACACTTAGATTGTTTCCATATATTGGCTATTATAAATAATGCTACAATGAATGAAGGGGTGCACATATCAATATGAGTTGGTATTTTTGTTTTCTTTGGATAAACATCCAAAAGTGGAATTGTTGAATTGTATGGTATTTCTATTTTTAATTTTGGTGAAATCTTCATAGTGTTTTCCACAGTGGCTTCATCAATTTACATTCCCATCAACAGTGTACAAGGGTTCATTTTTCTCCACACCCTTACCAACATTTGTTATTTTTTGTCTTTTTGATAACATCCAATCTGACAGGTACAAGGTGATAGCTCATTGTTGTTTTGAGTCGCATTTCTTTGGAAATTAATGATATTGAACATCTTTTGATGTGTCTGTTGGCCTTCTATATGTCTTTTTTAGAAAAATGTCTTTTTAAAGTCCTCTGCCCATTTTTCAATTGGGTTATTTATGTTTTTGTCATTAAGTTCTATAAATTCTTTATATATTTTGGATATTAACCCTTTATCAGATGTGTGATTTGCAAACATTTTCACCCTTCAGCAGGACAGATGCCTTTTCATTTTGTTAATAGTTCACTGTGTTGTACAAAAGCTTTTTAGTTTGATATAGTCCCATTTGTTTATTTTAGCTTTTATTGTCCTTGTCTGAAGAGACTGCTCCAAAAAGTTATTACCAAGACTGATGTCATGAGCTTTCTGCTTATGTTTTCTCCAAGGAGTTTTGTGGTTTTAGGTTGTACATTTAAGTTTTTAATCCATTTTAATTAATTTTTTATATAGCCTAAGATAGTGGTCCAGTTTCATTCTTTTACATGTAGCTCTCCAGTCCTCCCAACATCATTTATTGAAGAAACTGTCTTTTCTCCACTGTACATTCTTGCCTCCTTTGCCATAGATGAACTGACCATATATGTGGATTTTTTCTAGGCTTTCTACTCTATTCCATCAATCCATGTGTCAGTTTTTATGCCAGTCCCACACTGCTTTGATTACTGTAGGTTTGTAGTATAAGTTAAAATCAAGGAATGTGACACCTCCAACTTTGTTCTTTCTTAGGATTGCTTTGGCTATTTGAGGTCTTCTGTGATTCTACACAAATTTAGGATTCTTTGTTCTAGTTCTGTGAAAAATATCATTGATATTTTGATGGAGATTGCACTGAATCTGTAGATTGCTTTTGGAAGTATGGATATTTTAACAATATTATTCCTTCCAATCCAAGAGCACAATACATGTTTACATTTATTTATGTCATTTTCAATTTCTTTCATCAAAGTTTTATAGTTTTCATAGTATAGGTTTTTCACTTCCTTCATTAAATTTACTCTTAGGTATTTTATTCTTTTTGATACAATGTTAATGGATTGTTTTCTTAGTTATTTCTTTATGATGTCATCATTATTACTGTATAAAAATGCAACTGATTTTTGTATGTTAATTTTGAGACTTTATTGAATTCATTTATTATTTCTAATAGTTTTTTGGTGGAGTCCTTATGGTTTTCTGTATATAATACCATGTCATCTGCAAATAGAAGCATTTTTCTTCTTCCCTTCCTGTCTGGATGGCTCTTTTTTTTTTTCTTGCCTCATTGCTATAGCTACGGCTTCCAAATCTATGTTAAATGCAGTGGCCAGAATGTGTATCCTTGTCTTGTTCTTGATCTTAGAGGATAAGCTTTCATATTTTCACCATTGAATATGGTATTAGCTGTGAGTATGTCATAAATGGCCTTTATTAGGTTGAGATATATTCCTTCTAATGTATCCACTTTTGAACAATGGCAAATCTATAGACCAGCACACACTCCTGACACTCAAAACTGTCTCAGTGCAATATATTACATGTAATGCCCATCAGAAAAAGACAATGTAAAGTATTGTATATGGTCATACAAAGCTGACCTAGCTTCTTACCTCGTAAGGCTTATGGGATTATTAGTAGAATACCAGAGAGGAAGAAATCCAGAAAAAACCAACCATCATGTACTTTACATCACTGTCACCTAACAAAACTATTTTCTGTGGAAAAAATGGAATATTCTTAGTTTTAGAAAATTTTCCAGTCAAAATGGCCTATATGCTGAAGTGGAAGGGAAATATAACTTGGAGATAGGTGTACAATTCTGTCTTCTGTAACAAGAAGCCAGGATGGTAGATCCAGTGTTCTTCCAGGACTATTTTTCTCAGAGACATCATGGTGCCAAGACTCCTTGAATCCAACCTTCAGTGAGAGGACCCCAACAGAACTCAAAGGAAAGCTCAAAAAAGATTCAAATCTGCTTTGATTCCAACTCTTTTGCTCTTTCTACCATAGGATCATATTCAGGAAACTGACAAACTGGTTTAATTTTAGTAAAGCGAATATGTTATTATTTGAGGTCACATAACTATCATAAATATGTTTTTTAGGTGAAATTAAAATGACACATTAATCATTTTTAAGTGTGCAATTCAGTGGCATTTTGTACATTCATAATGCTGTGCAGCCATAACTTCCATGTAGTTTCAAAACATTTTTATCACCTCAAAAGGAGACCACATACCTATTAAGTAATCTTTCCTACTCCCTACCACCACCACCCTGGCAGACACAAATCTATTATCTGTCTGAATAGATTTGCCTGTTAATATTTCACATAAATGGAAACATACAATATGTGAATCTTATGAAACACAGAACACTTTCTATTTCCTTGCAGTATTTCTTTCCTTTCTTTGGCAATTAATATTTCATTTTTGTTTATAACATACTTTGTTTATTCATTCATCCATAGATGGTCATTAGAATTGTGAATAGCACTGCTATGAACATTCATGTACAAATATTTATTTGAAGGTGTATTTTCATTTTGAGGGGGTATATATGCAGGACTGAAACTATAGGATCTGATGGTAATTCTATGTTTAAATTTTTGAGATACTACTAAACATTGTTTCACAGGCAATGCACCTTTTTACATTCCCAATAAGAATGTATCAGAGTTCCAATTTCTCCCTATTCTCACCAACACTTGTTATTTTCAATTATTTTTATTAGAACCATCTTAGTGCATGTGAAATGGTACCTCACTGTAGATTTTCTATATATGGGATCATGTCATCTGAGAATAGGGATAGTATTATTTCTTTCTTTCCAATTTGGATGCTATTTATTTATTCATTGCCTAACCTCTCTGCCTAAAAGTTATAGTACAATGTTGAATAGAAGTGGCAAAGTGGATATTGTTTCCTTGTTCCAGACCTTAGAAGAAAAGCTTTCAGTCTTTCACAGTTGAGTATGATAGTAGCAGAGGGATTTTCATAAATATATTTATCAGGTTGAGGGAGTTTCCCAGTTTATTGAGCATTATTTTTTATGAAAGTGTGTTGGTTTTTGTCAAATCTTTTTTCTCATAAATAAGATTTTTAGTATAAAAAAACTGTAGATTAAAAGAGTCATGAAAAATTAGACAGGGTAATGGGTGGCTGGGTTGACCAGGAAAATTAAGATTAAAGGATGGAAGATTTAACATTTAGAAATATAGAAGAAAAATGGGAATATATATAAGACATAGAAGGAGCAACATGATCAAATCCTCATAATGTAAACATGATTCAAGAATGAGTAGTAACTTTTTTCTAGTTTTCACTAACTCCCAACATTATGTATAAAAACAAGTCTATGTAAGTGTTCTAGCAACAGTCTTGAGGTCTCAGCTGACAGCCAGCATCAATTACTAAGCACTGCAGTGAAGAAATTTTCATGGTGATTTCAGCCTGAGCCTTCATCTGTTGTTAACTGCATAAAACTGATTAAGAATCACCTGGCTGAGGTCAATCAATACCCACCATCATGAGAAATAATAATGACTGGTGTTGCTTTAAGCCACTGAGTTTTAGGGTGCTCTGTTACACAGTAGTAGGTTAAAAAACACAACAATACATCAACACAGTCTAAAAGGAGGGCTGCATTATGGATGAAGAAGTAGATGACAGGACAAGTCAGGGTATCATTGTTTATAAACTAATTTGCTCACTGGACATTTTATGGAACAGGCACAAGGCCAGGTCATAGATACTAAAGAGATAACGTAAGTACAAAATAGCTCCTCCAGAGGAAGTCACAACCTGAAGAAGAAAAGAAACATTGTCTACAGCAAGCAGTAATGAAATGGCACATGCCTTACAAAAAAGCTGTGGACTCAAAGTTATGGAGAAAAATGGAGGGAATGATAAATTCTGGAGAGAGGCAACAAAAGAGTAAGATTTTCAAAATCAAAGGGTGAATGCATTTTGAAAAGTAGGAAATAAGGAAAACTCTTCAGTAAAACAGAATAACATATGTAATAGTACAGGACTTGTTAAATTATGTGTCTTTTTCAGGGGCTGTAAGAAGTCAGAAGTGGCTTGAGCATTAGGGACACATAGCCATGATGAGAACAGTGGAGAATGAAGTGAACAACATTTTAAAGGAGTTTGGACTAATCTATAGGCTGAAAGAAGACAATCACTAAGATGAATAATAGCATAACATATTGACCAAAGATTAAGAAGACAACCCTGCTGCCTTCAGATGTTTGCAGAACACTAGGAAAAGCTTCTATTCAGTCAGCATCACTACAAATTACGCGATCCTTAGAATGTAATAATGGAGATACAGGCAGTCACAGTAAGAGTTCTTTGGAGAAGGATCAGTCATTCAAGTTCAGTCATAATATGCACCTGAAGTTTATTTGATGAAAAACCCTATGTTATGTGTTAAATGGTATCCTAATTTTCCTTCCCTATCTCTGCACTCTTTACTACTACATACACTATATTCAATTGAAGACGTTGTTGTTTACATATTCTTACATAGCAGAGCAAATTTCATTTCAAAGCTGAATGAATGATCATCATAAATTGAAAGTGAAATTGTTAATAAATGAAGGCATTAGTGTATGGCTATGACCCAATCACCATATTGACACTTGGAGACACAGTTATCTTATTCTTCTGATTATGATAAGACTACTGATAATCCTTCCTGGCAGCTTTCTTTCACTGGAGCTCAAACATGTTCATAATCCTTTTGGATTATACTACTCACCTCTTTCAATGTCAGCTAAAATCTCTTACAGAATCCTATGGACCACCAGCAAAGAATAGAGGTGCTGCTTCCAAATAAACAACTGATTGGTTTGAATAGTAGCCCAAAGGTAAAGGCTCCCCATTCCCCTATCTTGATGCACTGAAATTAAATTGCCATAAATTTATGTAAAGTACTATTGCTAACATAATTTATATGCACAATGACTGTTAATAATATTATTATTAATAATAACAGTTAACTCTC